>NC_091072.1:98895000-100145000 GCF_032405125.1 Capricornis sumatraensis | reverse complement strand
TTATCATATAATGTGTAGTCAGGGTCTGAATCTCCCTAACTGACTCATAAAAGTCTTTTCATAATAGTTTGATTCAAGATCCAAACAAGAGTTATATGTTGCATTTGACAGATAGGTTTCTCAAACTTCTTTTAAACTATAATAATTCTCCACACCCCCCCCGGCTTTTTTCTTACAATATATTTGTTGAAGAAACTGGAGCATTGATCCCATTTTATTCTTGATTACTTTCTGATGGTGTTTAACATATTGTCCTGTTTCTAATATTTCCTGCAAAACCAGTATTATATTTATAGTCTTGTGTTTTTTTGGGCAAGAATCCTTTGTAGAAAATGCTCTGTGCTTCCTATTGTATCCCATCAAGAAGCACATACTGTCTGGAATTTCTTCTTCTCGTTAAGTTTTATCAGTATGTGCACATGGTGTCAGTTTGATTCATGAATAAGCCTCTTGCTTAATATTTCTGATAGTCATTGATGACTATTGCCTAGATCATTTCATTAGGATTGTAAAATGATGACGGTATAGAATTCCTTCTGCTCTTATTAGCTAGAATTCTTCCATGAAGAATAATTTCTTAAACTACTTAGTTACTTTATTCAATTTTTAGTTTAAAACTCTATAATTGTATTTCTAGAGTCTCTACTTTAAATGTTAGATTATTTTTTATAGCTTCCTGTTTTCTGATATATTTTCAAATTTCTCTTGTATTTCTTTAAGTATAGTAAGCATAATTACTCTATAATCTATGTCAGATAATTACCATATCTGAAGTCTTTGAAGCTCAGTTTCTGCTGCTGTTTCTTCTGGCTCTCATTCAGTGTCTTGTCTCCTTTTGGGTTTAGTTATTTTTCATTAAGAGTCACTAACTTCCCTAGGAAAATGATCTGTAGGAGTTCTTTGGGGTCTGGGATGAAGAGGACATTTTTCCAGAGTGAATTTGCATTTACTTCAGCTAAGTGCCTACACCATTATTTTCTCCTCCTCAGAACCACTTAAATCTAAATTTACAGCTTGAATTTTAAAGAAACATTTAAATGTTGTGAAATTGTTCTGTAAAATTGTTTAAAGTCCTACTTGTAATCACACATTCTCCATCTTTGTTTGGCTCTGAGGCTACCTTCCTTGCAGGTCTCTGGAGCTGTGGAGCTGGGGGCAGGTCCACCAGCAGGAGAATCTTTCCTCAAACTCTCCACCCCCGAAGGATCGTCTTTCCCTTTCTCTAGAGAGCAAAGCTCACATCTGCACACTGTTGGTGGGAATGTAAATTGGTGCAATTGCTGTGGAAAACAGTATGGTTTCTCAAAAAACTAAAAATAGAGCTACAATATGATCCAGCAATATGTATATACATACACTGGAATACTACTTGGCCATAAAAAAATAAAGAAAAATCTGCCATTTGCAGCAACATGGATGGACTTGGAGGATATCACGCTAAGTAAAATGTCAGACAAAGAAAGACAAATACTGTATAATATCACATATATCAGATCTAAAAAATACAACAAGCTAGAGAATATAACAGCAACAAAAAGCAAACTCACAGATATAGAGAAAAAAGCTAGTGATTACCTGTGCAGAGAGAGAAGGGAGGAGAGGCAATAGAGAGCAGTGGATTAAGAAGTACAAACTGTTGGGCATGAAATAAGCTACAGGGATATATTGTACAGCACAGGGAAGATGACTAATATTTTATAATAACTATAAATGGAGTTTACCCTTTAAAAATTATGAGTCAATACACTGTACACCTGTAACTTGCATAATTTTGTAAATCACCTATGAAGTGAAGTGAGGTGGTCAGCTGTGTCCGACTCTTTGTGACCCCGTGGACTGTAGCCTACCAGGCTCCTCCTCCGATAGAGGTGAAGTATATTACCTATACTTCAATTTAAAAAAGAGTTCAAAACATACATTAACAAAACAAAGCTTAATTCTGCAAATTTGGCAAATGCCCTCCAAGCAAATGTGACTACAGGGTTTTGAATACCTCTCTAGGTTTCTGACTTAATTTAGGTTTTGGCCTGTTAATTCTTTACTGTTTTGTTGGCTTTATCCATGCTTTAAGAAGGAAGATAATTATATTTCACTCAGCATTTTAAATCATCTTTAGTGCAAGGTTAACCAACTGTGTTGAAGAAAACAGAAATCTGTTTAGCTTTTCCAGCGCAACTTTTTATCTTCATAAGAATTAATGTGTTTTTCTCCCCTTAACTTTCTACATGTGTGTGTGTGGGTTCGTTCAGTCATGTCTGACTCTTTGACCTGCCGTGAACTGTAGCCCACTAGGCACCTCTACATACTTATCATTAATATATCCTCTGGTTAAGCAAATGTCTCTTCAGTAAGTTCCAATATCTTAGGTAGTCTATCGATTTTATTTCTAAAAAAAATCACTCCTGAATCCTGAATTTTCTCTAATCTTGATGAATTGATCTCTGATCCTGCCCTACAACTTGGAATCTCCCTTTAACATCACCTTGGGGATTCCTTTTTCTCTTTTGTGCTGGATACTCCGTTTCATACATTTCTCTCTTTTGACTAATTTATTTGTCTTGGTGTAATAAATCCTCCAGTCAAGGCTGTGGTTTTTCCAGTGGTCATGTATGGATGTGAGAGTTGGACTGTGAAGAAGGTTGAGCGCCGAAGAATTGATGCTTTTGAACTGTGGTGTTGGAGAAGACTCTTGAGAGTCCCTTGGACTGCAAGGAGATCCAACCAGTCCATTCTGAAGGAGATCAGCCCTAGGATTTCTTTGGAAGGAATGATGTTGAAGCTGAAACTCCAGTACTTTGGCCACCTCATGCAAAGAGTTGACTCATTGGAAAAGACTCTGATGCTGGAGGGATTGGAGGCAGGAGGAGAAGGGGACGACTGAGGATGAGATGGCTGGATGGCATCACTGACTCGATGGAGGTGAGTCTGAGTGAATTCCAGGAGTTGGTCATGGACAGGGAAGCCTGGAGTGCTGCGATTCATGGGGTCGCAAACAGTCGGACACGACTGAGCGACTGAACTGAACTGAATAAATCCTCTTCTAACTTTCTGAAGAACAATGCATGGAATATCTGTATTTTGAATTGCATGTCTGAAATTGTCTTTATTCTGGACTCATAGTTAGATCATAGTTTGGCTGTGTGTATTAATAGAATTCTAGGTTGGAAACAGTTTTCTTCAAAATTTCGAAGCCATTTTTTACTGTCTTCTATATTACAGAGTTTTGATAAGCCAAATGCTATTCTGATTCTTGATCTTTGTATGCAACTTGTCCTTTTTCTCTGGAAGCTCTTAGAATTGTCTGTCTGTGTCCAGGTTTCTGAAATTCTATGATGAAGGATTTGGTGTGGGTTTGCTATCAGTGTGCCCTTCCAATTTAGAGACTTTGTTCATTTTAGGATAACACAATACTTTAAAATAATTTTGGTGATGATTTCTTCCTTTCTGAGTCTCTGTCCTTTTTGTGAAACCCTCGCTATTCAGAGAGGCTTTCCTGGTGGCTCGGTGGAAAGAATCCACCCGCGACGCAGGGGACCCAGATTCAGTCTCTGGGTCGGGAAGACCCCCTGGATGAGGGAATGGCAACCCGCTCTAGTATTCTTGCCTGGAGAATCCCATGGACAAGAGGAGATGATTGGGCTGTGGTTCATGGGGGTCGCAAAGAGTTGGATACAACTGAAGCAACTGAGCACCCACATATGCAATATTCAGATGCTGGACCTGCTGGACTGATCCTTAACTTTTTATTAATTTTCTCCTAAAGTAGGACAAATTTCATTTTCTTTCTTTCTTTCAAAGACTTACTTATTTGTTTATTTATGGCTGCACTGCGTCTTCACTTTTGCATGCATGACCTTTCTCTAGTTGTGGAGAGAGGGATCACTTCATTGTGATGCTCAGGCTTCTCACTGGAGTGGCTTCTCCTGTTGCAGACCCCAGGATCTAGAGCGCTGGATCGGGAGTTGTGGCGCACAGGCTTAGTTGCTCTGAGGCTTGTGGAATCTTCATGGATCAGGGATTGAAGCCATGTCTCCTGCATTGGCAGGCAGATTCCCAACCATTAATTTTCAACTTTATCCTCTAGTCTTTCTATTGAATTTCTATTGAATTTTTATTTTTACTGGTTTTGATTTCCAAGAGCTCTTTTTTTCTCTGACTAGTAGCTGCTTTTAAAAATTGCTTCCTTTAAAAAAAATAGCTTTCTGTTGTAAATTTTAAGTCAAAAATTTTATTTCTAAAATATAATCCAATGACTTCACGATCTTTCATGAACAAACATACCACCAATTCTCTAAAGGATAAAGAAAATTGAACCTGTCTATAACTACATATCTTGCCTGGATAGTCACAGAATATTTCATTCAATAATCAAAGAAAATGATTTTTCCAATGAGGAGTCAAGAGATCTATATTACAGTTCAAACTCTTTAAAATTAAAATACATAATATACTACAATATAAAACAAGATTTGTAGGAGGGATGAGCAAGATAGTAGTCCAG
Source organism: Capricornis sumatraensis (assembly GCF_032405125.1). Taxonomy (NCBI): domain Eukaryota; kingdom Metazoa; phylum Chordata; class Mammalia; order Artiodactyla; family Bovidae; genus Capricornis; species Capricornis sumatraensis. The sequence goes on along the minus strand of NC_091072.1, from coordinate 100,140,499 downwards.
TTCCCTTTTTGTAAATAAGGTGAGTTGGTCTATTTAATTTATGATCCTTATTGGACTTAATACCTGAAAATTCCAATTTAGGGCTCAGACTTTGGCCTTATCATCCAAAATAGCAACCAAATTAAAAAATGCAGTAATTCTTCTAATTTAGCTTATTATATATTAAAAACTCAAAAGGCCAAAAATTCTATAATACATATTACCAATGAACAAAAATCTAAAAAGTTTATGGCAATGCATCACATAGCATTACCTTGCAATATATTTGTTTAAAGTAGACTTTTAAAATAGAGTACTTACATATTTCTTTCATACATTCATACTTGCCTTGGCAATTTCACATCTATAAAAATCTTAAAATCATTCTTTAATAAATACAAAATAATAAAAACACCTATGAAATTTGGACAAACAACATTAGCACTAAGTATAACCCATCCAGATTCTTAGTTTAACTCATTCAATTACTACAAAGATCTTTATAGAGTTGAATCTAATACTGTATATTGTACATCACTGCGCTCTGATGTCATCACCAATATATAATTTTAAATTAAGCAAGCAAAAGAAAAACTTTATTATAATGTAAAACAGAGTATGTCAATCTTATAAGCTACAGAGGTAGAAAATAAATTATAAGAAGTTTAATATTTTCCAGAAATATTAATTTCTTAGTAAGTTCTAAAAATTTACAGTGTTCCTTCATATAAGCCCTTCAAATAATTTTTCAAGATTTTCCCTGATGATCAGTTCAAAAGACACTGAGTCTCTAGTCAGTCAGTTCAGTCGCTCAGTCATGTCCGACTCTTTGCGTCTCCATGAATTGCAGGACACCAGGACTCCCTATCATCACCAACTCCCGGAGTTCACTCAAAGTCATGTTCATCGAGTCGGTGATGGCATCCAGCCATCTCATCCTTTGTCGTCCCCTTCTCCTCCTGCCCCCAATCTCTCCCAGCATCAGAGTCTTTTCCAATGAGTCAACTCTTCACATGAGGTTGCCAAAGTACTGGAGTTTCAGCTTCAACATCAGTCCTTCCAAAGAACACCCAGGGCTGATCTCCTTTAGAATGGACTGGTTGGATCTCCTTGCAGTCCAAGGGACTCTCAAGAGTCTTCTCCAACACCACAGTTCAAAAGCATCGGTTCTTCGGCGCTCAGAGTTCTTCACAGTCCAACTCTCACATCCATATATGACTACTGGAAAAACCATACCCTTGACTAGACAGACCTTTGTTGGCAAAGTAATGTCTCTGCTTTTTAATATGCTACCTAGGTTGGTCATAACTTTTCTTCCAAGTAGTAAGAGTCTTTTAATTTCATGGCTGCAATCACCATCTGCAGGGATTTTGGAGCCCCCCAAAATACAGTCTGACACTGTTTCCACTGTTTCCCCATCTATTTCCCATGAAGTGATGGGACCAGATGCCATGATCTTTGTTTTCTGAATGTTGAGCTTTAAGCAAACTTTTTCACTCTCCACTTTCACTTTCATCAAGAGGCTTTTTAGCCCCTCTTCACTTTCTGCCATAAGGGTGGTGTCATCTGCATATCTGAGGTTATTGATATTTCTCCCAGCAATCTTGATTCCAGTTTTTGCTTCTTCCAGCCTAGTGTTTCTCATGATGTACTCTGCATATAAGTTATATAAGAAGGGTGACAATATACAGCCTTGATGTACTCCTTTTCCTATTTAGAACCAGTCTGTTGTTCCATGTCCAGTTCTAACTGTTGCTTCCTGAACCTGCATACAGGTTTCTCAAGAGGCAGGTCAGGTGGTCTGGTACTCCCATCTCTTTCAGAATCTTCCACAGTTTAGTGTGATCCACATGGTCAAAGGCTTTGGCATAGTCAATAAAGCAGAAGTAGATGTTTTTCTGGAACTCTCTTGCTTTTTCGATGATCCGGCGAATGTTGGCAATTTGATCTCTGGTTCCTCTGCGTTTTCTAAAACCAGCTTGAACATCTGGAAGTTTAAGCAAAAATCTTCGCATATAATGAAATAATGAGATATAGGATTAAGTGGCAAATTAAAAACAGCTAGATCACTTTATAAAGGAGGGGAAATACAAGTGCAAATTTGAATATTTGAGACATATGCAAATTTTTCCATGCAATATAAATATATATTCACAATTTGGTTCCATGTTCTGACTACTGAAAAATGGCAAATCACCCAGTGTCTGCAGAAGAGCACATGTAGGGAAAATAAATATTTAATGAAAGGTCTGGACATTTTCTAAGTCTGACAATCAAAAGGATTTTCAATATTCAGTTTTGAAAAAGCACTGCACTTTAGAGCTCTAAAATCACAAAGTCTGAATCTTCATTTATTCAAAGAGAAGAAATTAAATTGAGGATGTCCACTTGATTGCAGGTATAGTTATTGGCAGTAGACTCTTACACTCATGCTTTATAAATTGTCCAAGTCCACCTTCTGGTGGGGGTTCAGATGTAGCCTTTTTTTTTTTTTTCTATTTTTTCCTTTTTCTTTCTCTTTTCTTCCACAGACTGAACATTCAGAATACTCCGAGATGCAGCCTCCTTCTGTCTTCTCTCTGCAGCCTCTGCAAGCTTTGCTCTTTTCTCTTTCAGGTCCGGCGAGGGAGGCGCGGCCTCCGTGGGACAGGGAAAACACACCCCCACTGGGATCGCGGTTGGAGGTCCCCTCCTCCGCCCGCCCTAACTAGGCGGTGAGAACTGCACGATCAAACGCGGGTCCCAGGTCTGCGGTGCTCGCTCCGCCCTGCTCCTGCTATAATTTTATGCGCACAATATATTATTTATCTGAGGCTCTTACTGATGGGTTTTTGTTTGTTTGAATTAATTTTCGGTTGCTTTTTCTCCCTTGCAATTTGCTTCCTCTGAGTTGCTGCTTTTCTTCTTGTTTTGTTTTCTTCTTTGTATATTAAAGACATTCCTTAAATGTTTTATGATCCTTGGCTGTCCGCTTATATTTTGGAGTGAGGCTGTCAAAAAACTGATTGGAAAGCTTGTGTGCCGGCTAGGACACGAGGGCTTCCCCGGTGGCTCAGACAGAGAAGAATCTCCCTGCAGTGCAGGATTCTCGGCCAAGGATTTAAATGTAGGATTCCCTCATCTTGTTTCTTTAAGAGAACCCTGATGAAAATATCTTTGGGGATTTCTCTGTTGGGCGGGACAGAGTCTCCAGATAAGTTTTTCCAAAGATATAGTCATGATCTTGTTTATGTTTGTTTAGGAATCAATTTCTCAGGATTACTTAATCAGTTCCCATTCCTCCATTTGCTTTCTAGCTTCTGAAATGTTGCTGCTGTCTCCTTTCCCTTTGTTCCTATGTGGCCTGGAAGACAATACCTACGTTTGTCACTCGCAGCTGTCCAGCTCCCAGTTTTCAACTGGAAGTTCCCATTATTTCTTTGGGGGCTTCCCTGGTGGCTCAGAGGTTAAAGTGTCTGCCTGCAATGTGGGAGACCTGGGTTCGATTCCGATCCCTGGGTCGGCAACCCACTCCAGTATTCTTGCCTGGAGAATCCCATGGACGGAGGAGCCTGGAGTCGGACACGACTATTTTTATTGGAAGACAACTGCAGGATCGTCCAGAAAGGTTTCGACACAAATTACCAGATCACCTAAATATGTATGTAAAATGAAAAGAGGAATGCTACTATACAATAATTGTTCTGTAACAAGTATTAAGTAGCTTTCAAGAGTATTGTGTGCACGCACCCATCCACCTCAAAGATCCGCTTGGCGGCGGCCAGACACAATACAAAAAATGACTTAAAAAGCAATCAGAAATGCGTACAACAGCTGGGCTAGAACAGAAAAGAAAAAAACACACACAAAAAACTGCTTAACTGGGCCCGGCGTGTAGACCGCGCCTCCCTGGAACTGGGAGGGGGAGGAGGGGGTCCGATATCATTGGTGATTGGTTGGCCTCTTCAACCAATCACGCGTAGCGAGTGATTTTGCTAATTGTCATGATACACCTCCTCGTGGGCTTTAGAGCTACGTTGACAAATGGGAATAGGGCACGTGAGAGGGACAGAAAGTTTCGCCAATAAGACCTTGGGGCGTTATGGGCGGGATGAGGCCGCCGCCAGGTTTAGGGCGGAAGGAGTTGTTCTGGATTAGAAGGGGAACGAAAGATGGCGGCGGAAACGCTGCTGTCCAGTCTGTTGGGACTGCTACTTCTGGGGCTCCTGTTACCCGCAAGTCTGACCGGCGGGGTCGGGAGCCTGAACCTGGAGGAGCTGAGTGAGATGCGTTATGGGATCGAGATACTGCCGTTGCCTGTCATGGGAGGCCAGGTGAGGAGGCGTAAAGGGGCAAGGGTCCTGGGCAGAAAGGGAAGGAGAAGGTAGAGGAAAAAGGGCAGCTGTGGAGTCTGTGGCGGAAGCCTAAGGAAAATCGGGAAGAGTAAGCAGCGGTTTTATGAGGACTCCTGAAGATCGTAGTCAAAGACCCGTTCCCTTGGGGCCAGGGACTGGGAGGGGTGGAGCTTCCCTCTGTCAACTTCAGGTCCCAGTTCCCTATTGAAACACCCAGACTCCTCCCCTGTGAAAAAGTGGGAGTGCCCTCTCCCCTCACCCGCTGAACACCGCTGGAGGACTTGTGGCTCACTCTGTCTTGACTGGACTCCTCCCCATTATGTGAAGAGGGATCTCGTTGTTCTCCCTGATCCCAAACCTCTCTTTGCCTCCCTGTCCCCCGACCCCCACTTCTTTCCCAGAGCCAAGCTTCGGACGTGGTGATTGTCTCCTCTAAGTACAAGCAGCGCTATGAATGTCGCCTGCCAGCTGGAGCTATTCACTTCCAGCGTGAAAGGGAGGAGGAGGCACCTGCTTACCAAGGGCCTGGGATCCCTGAGTTGTTGAGCCCGATGAAAGATGCTCCCTGCCTGCTGAAGGTGAAAGGAACTGGGATAGAGGGAAGGAGGGCATGGAAACTAGTTATCTATTTGGGAACTAGTTATCTATTCACAGTGTGTCTGTGAATGAGGAGTGATCAGAGTATCTGTAGGTGTTAAGAAGGCTATTGAAGGAGCAGGCATATTGTACAGACAGGAAAAAAGCAAAGAATCCTGTAACCAATGATGAAACTTTGCTGATTATAGAGGAGTGTTAGGATAGAAAATCTCAGAATAAAGATTAAGCTAATATTGAGGTGCTTAAAGGGGTCAGGCTGAGGCAGTAGGGGTACTCCCGTAGAGAAACTTTCCTGGTTAAGTCACCCCTTTCCCTGTCACTCTCTGCCCAGTGTCCTGTTTTATTTTCATCATGGCACTTTTCATGACCTGAAATTATTAACTGAATTATCAGTTTGTTTATTTTTGGTCTGAATCCTAGTACTAGAATGTAAGTCTGTGAAATCAGAGAATTTGTCTTGTTCACAGCTGTATCCACAGTAACTAAAACAGTACAAGGAAGATCAATTAATACTTTGATATTCCATGTTTCCCTGGTCTGAGTGCTTCAAGGATATCATGATTTCTTATCTTTATAGACAACAAAGAAGGATTAAAAAAAATTTACAAAGAAAAAAAAATTTTTTTAATATTTAGAAAGAGGAGAGTAATAACCCAACTAGGCTGTAGAAATCTCTCTCCAAGTTACAGAAGACAAAGAGCCCTCCTCACCAAGAATCTGGAGGATTAAGAATAAGGAGGAGATGAGAAGTAAATCAGTGGTTATGTGTTTTGAGGCCAGGAGAGATTTTGGTTTCCGAGAAGAGATGTCTGCATTCCATCCCCCTGACAGTTCTTTTTTCTTTTATTGTCAGACCAAGGACTGGTGGACATATGAATTCTGTTATGGACGCCACATCCAGCAGTACCATATGGAAGGTGAGTTCCACCTATGTTTTCCCTAAGCCCTCAGAAACCTGTCATGGAAGGTGACCTACCTCCCCAGTTCCCTTCCCTCCCAGTCCTCTGAGAACAGGGTAACGATGCTTCACTGTGCTCTCTCTTGCAGATTCAGAGATCAAAGGTGAAGTCCTCTATCTTGGCTACTACCAATCGGCCTTCGACTGGGATGATGAAACAGCAAAGGTGGCAGGGGTGCAGGACTGGGAGAGAAAGGGGTCTGGGCTGCAGACTGAGAGCTCTGTCGAGAAGGGGAGGGTCAGGATTAACTGACGTGCTTCTCTGGGCTTCGTCTTAGGAGCGAGTGCTCTTTTTCTTCCTCCTTGCTGTCTTTCTCACACCCCTGCCTCATGCCTGATGTCCTCCCCAGGCCTCCAAGCAGCATCGCCTGAAACGCTACCACAGCCAGACCTATGGCAACGGGTCCAAGTGTGACCTCAACGGGAGGCCCCGGGAGGCTGAAGTTCGGGTGAGTCTTGGGAGAGGGACGTTGACAGTCTGACAGTGACAACTCAGAGTCTAAGGGAAGAGGGCAGGGTTGTGTGGTATAGTCAAGAGTGTCTACCAGGCCCTAGACCCTAAGTTTAAGACTCATATTTCCAGCTTTGCGTCACTGCCTCAATTTTCACAGGCACTTCTATTTTTTTAAAATTGGTGTATAATTGCATTACAACGTTGTATTAGGTTCTGCTCTACAACGTGACACAGCTCTATGTGTACGTATATGCTCCCACTCTTGAGCCTCCTCTGTCCCCGCCCCCATACCCCACTCCTCTAGATGAGCGCATAGCCCCGAGCTGCTCTCCCTGCGCTGTACAGGAGCTTCCTGCCAGCTACCTGCTTTACACATGGCAGTGCATACATGTCAGTGCTACTCGGTTAATTCATCCCACCTACACCTTACCCCACTGTGCCCAGAAGTCCATTCTCTGTGTCTGCATCTCTATTCCTGCCCTGCAAATAGGTTCATCAGTACCATTTTATAGATTCTGTATAGACACATTAATATATGGTATTTGTTTTTCTCTTTCTGACTTCACTCTATATAACAGAATCTAGGTTCATCCACATCACTGCAAATGACCCAGTTTCATTCCTTTTTATGGCTAATACCCCACTGTATATATGTACCACATCTTTGTCTCTTCTGTTGATGAACGTTGAGGCTGCTTCCATGTCCTGCCTATTGTAAATAGTGCTGCACTGAACACTGGAGTGCATATGTCTTTTTGAATTATGGTTTTCTCAGGGTGTATACCCAGTGGTGGGATTGGTGCATCATATGGTAGCTTTAGTTTTTTAAGGAAGCTCTACTTTTCTCTGGGCTTCCCAGGTGGCGCTAGTGGTAAAGAGCCTGTCTGCCGATGAAGGAGATGTAAGAGATTTGGATTCCATCCCTGGGTTGGGAAGATCCCCTGGAGGAGGATATGGCAACCCAGTCCAGTATTCTTGCCTGGAGAATTCCATAGATAGAGGAGCCTAGTGGGCTACAGTTCATGGGGTCACAAAGAGTCGGACACGACTGAAGCGCATTAGCACACATGTACACTGTTCTCCATAGAAGTTGTATCAATTTCCATTCCCACCAACCAACCACACTTTTATCTGTGTTTCTCCTTTCTGTCCCCTAAGCTGGACACCTGAGTTTCATTACTGACTCTTCTTCACTTTGTCCTCCTTTCTTCACTTACTGACTCTGTAGTGAGGTCGTGCTGGAGTCGGTACTGGGCTCTGCTCTGGAGATGCAGTGGTGGGCAGCCCCTACCCTCATGGACTGGAGGCGGGAGAGGAAGGCAGAGGTTAAAGAATCACAAAAATGAGCCTGTGATTACAAAGCTGAGAAGCGATGTAGAGGAAAGGAATCAGAGTCGATAACAAAGCTCCTTCATTCTACTTCTGCATTTCTCTCATAGCTGTCCTCTTCTCTCATATGCTTCATACCTTCATCTCTCACCTACGTCATCTCCAACAGCCTCTTAACAAAGTTTCCTGATGTCGTGGTACTTAAAGGAATTCAGGCAGGCAGCTGTCTGGTAGGCCAAGTTCCTCAGGTGATCTAATGTGTATTCACAAACATATATGCCTGTAGAGAGCCAGGACACAAGAGTTCTCTTTATGCAATACAAATTTGCACATGCAGTTGTGTGGTGGTAAGTGTGGGACACTAGCATCGCCCAGGTAGGGTGGGGTCGGGGAGGGGGGAGCCCAGGTGTAATGTCTGCCAATATCCATGGTATAAATATCCCCACCATGGCCAAATTCATGCTTTCACTATGACGTCAATCATAGTGCAACATTCCTGAAAACTTACCACTTGGCTCTTGTGAACTGGCCCGAGTTGGCTCTAACACACCACTCTGAGCAAGTGTCCGAGTTCTGGAAAGCCTTCAATAATTCTGCCTGGCATAAATGATAAGACCCAAATACTTCAGAGCAGACTGGGGTGGTAGCAGTAGAGAAGGGGGAAAGCAGCCAGATTCTGCTGCTTTTGAAGCAGATTTTGAAGATAGAGCCAATAAGATTTGTTGAAGGATTGGATGTGACGGGGAGTCCACAATGATTCCAGGGCCTTTAGCTTGAGCAGCTGGAAAAATGGAATTGTCATTTAGTTAAGTGGGAGGGAACGGGTGTGGAGGAGTAAAGTGGGCTGGTGTTGGACATATGAAGTTCAAAATGCCTAGCAGATCTCCCAGTGGTGATGGTCAGTTGGTAGTTGGCTCTCTAATTCTGGAACTCCAGGACAGGGTCTGGGTTAGATATATAAAATCTTACTGCATTTCTGTCCCACTGCTCTTCTTCCTGCCCTTTGATTTTTTGTTGTTGTTGTTTGTTTTTTAAGAACTGTTTGTTTATTTGGCTGCACTGGAACTTAGTTGGGGCATGTGGGATCTAGTTTTCCCAACCAGGGACTGAACCCAGGCCCCCAGCATTGGGAGCACAGAGTCTTATCACTGGACCACCAGGGAAGTCCCTCTTCCTGTCTTTTGAGCCACTGGGTCTGTTTCCTCTGCCTAGAGATCTCTGAATGGCTGTCTCCATCCTCTCATTCGGATTATATATCCCTGTGACACCTCCACAGGGAGACCTGACAGGCACACAGACACACACACTCTTCGGCCTTCATCCTGGTAAACTCCTGTGGTGTTTTATATTCTTCAAAGCATGTGTTGTTTCCTGAAATTAGCTTGTTGTTTGGGTTTAATTTCTTTGTCTATCCCCACTAGAATAAGCTCCAGGAAGTCAGGGACAATATCTGACTGTCTTATTTTCTGCTGTATCCTCAGTGTCTTCCACAGTGCCTGGCACCAAGTAGATGCCCAGAGATTATTCACTGAATGAATGATGAACCATTTCAAATGTCACTGTATTTTTTGTGACCTTTCTTGGCTAGCCCAGAAAGTTCATTGTGTTCTTTCAGTGCTTCATATATCAGTACATCCGCATCCACATGTATCCACATCTTAGCCTGTTTGGGCTGCTATAACAAACTACCACAGGCTAGGTAGCTTATAAACATCAGAAATTTATTTCTCAAGTTCTGGAAGCTGAAGTCTGAGACTGGGGTGCCAGTGAGGTTGGGTGAGGACCCTCTTCCAGTCCCAGACTTCTTGTATCCTCACAAAGGAGCTCTGTGGGGTCTCTTTCATAAGAGTATTAATCCCATTCGTGAGGTTCCAACCTCATGAGCTAAGCATCTCTGACAGGACCCTCTCCTGATACCATCACAGTGGGCATGAGGATTTCAACCTACAAATTTTAGGGAGACAAAGACATTCAGATGACAGCAATCCACAGCACCCACACGCATATATAATCTATTATAGCACTTACTTCATTGTATTCTATATATTTCTTTACTTGTTTGTATGTTCAGTAACACTGAGAACTGAAGGCAAAGACTTCATTTTCCTCATAGCTACTGACAGTGTGCCCTGTGCCAAGCACTATGACAGACAACTGGAGAAGAAATGCTGACTGAGAGACCTAGTTTTGCTGTCAGGAGACAGACATTATACAAATAGCCACAGCACACAGGCAGACTCTCTGATGGGTGAGGTATTTTTCATAGGGGAACACACAAAGAGCTAACCCAGGTCGAGGGGAGACCTCTGGGGAAGGTGACCTTTGAACTGGCAGTAGAAGGATGAGGAGTTATTCTAGCCACTGTAGAGGAGTGGGAAGGAGAGGGTGTTCCAGGTGGAAGGTTCATGGAATTCAAAAGGCTTGGAGATGGGAGAGACTGGTAGCTATGCACTGACTGGAGGGAACTACGGGAGGTGAGGCTGGGCAGTCGCTAGGGGACAAGTCACGTCACGCTAAGCTCTGCACCTGTGTTGAGGAGTTTGGACAATCTGAAAAAGGGGAAACCAATGAAGTATTGGGTTGGCCGAAAAGTTCATTCAGGTTTTCCCATAAGCTGTCCTAGAAAAAACCCGAATGAACTTTCTGCCAGCCTGATCTTTTGAGCAGATGCTGACAAATTCACTGTTGGTTTTGACGGCTCGCTCTGCTTCAGTTCAGTTCAGTCGCTCAGTCGTGTTGGACTCTTTGCAACCCCATGAACTGCAGCATGCCAGGCCTCCCTGTCCATCACCAACTCCCGGAGTCTACCCAAACCCATGTCCACTGACTCGGTGATGCCATCCAACCATCTCATCCTCTGTTGTCCCCTTCTCGTCCTGCCATCAGTCTTTCCCAGCATCAGGGTCTTTTCAAATGAGTCAGCTCTTCACATCAGGTGGCCAAAGTATTGGAGTTTCAGCTTCAACATCAGTCCCTCCAATGAACACCCAGGACTGATCTTCTTTAGAACAGACTGGTTGGATCTCCTTGCAGTCCAAGAGACTCTCAAGAGTCTTCTCCAACACCACGGTTCAAAAGCATCAATTCTTTGGTGCTCAGCTTTGTTTATAGTCCAACTCTCACATCCATACATGACTACTGGAAAAACCATAGTCTTGACTAGACGGACCTTTGTTGACAAAGTAATATCTCTGCTTTTTAATATGCTGTCTAGGTTGGTCATAACTTTTCTTCCAAGGAGCAAGTGTCTTTTAATTTCATGGCTGCAATCACTGTCTGCAGTGATTTTGGAGCCCCCAAAAATAAAGTCAGCCACTGTTTCCCCATCTATTTGCCATGAAGTGATGGGACTGGATGCCATGATCAGAGTTTTCTGAACATTGAGCTTTAAGCCAACTTTTTCACTCTCCTCTTTCACTTTCATCAAGAGGCTCTTTAGTTCTTCTTTGCTTTCTGCCATAAGGGTGGTGTCATCTGCATATTGGATGTTATTGATATTTCTCCTGGCAGTCTTGATTCCACCTTGTGCTTCATCCAGCCCAGTGTTTCTCATGATGTACTCTACATATAAGTTAAATAAGCAGGATCACAATATACAGCCTTGATGTACTCCCCCGATTTGGAACCAGTCTGTTGTTCCATGTCCAGTTCTAACTGTTGCTTCCTGACCTGCATACAGGTCAAGTGGTCTGGTCAAGTGGTCTGGTACTCCCATCACTTTCAGAATCTTCCACAGTTTAGTGTGATCCACACAGTCAAAGGCTTTGGCATAATCAATAAAGCAGAAGTAGATGTTTTTCTGGAACTCTCTTGCTTTTTCCGTGATCCATCAGATGTTGGCAATTTGATCTCTGGCTCCTCTGCCTTTTCTAAAACCAGCTTGAACATCTGGGAGTTCACGGTTCACATATTGCTGAAGCCTGGCTTGGAGAATTTTGAGCATGACTTTACTAGCGTGTGAGATGAATGCAATTGTGTGGTAGTTTGAGCATTCTAAACTGACCTTTTCCAGTCCTGTGGCCACTGCTGAGTTTTCCAAATTTGCTGACATATTGAGTGCAGCACTTCCACAGCATCATCTTTTAGGATTTGAAATAGCTCAACTGGAATTCCATCACCTCCACTAGCTTTGTTTTTGGTGATGCTTCCTAAGACCCACTTGACTTCACATTCCAGGATATCTGGCTCTAGTTGAATGTGAGTGATCACACCATCATGATTATCTGGGTCGTGAAGATCTTTTTTGTACAGTTCTTCTGTGTATTCTTAATATCTTCTGCTTCTGTTAGGTCCATACCATTTCTGTCCTTTATCAAGCCCATCTTTGCATGAAATGTTCCCTTGGTATCTCTAATTTTCTTGAAGAGATCTCTAGTCTTTCCCATTCTGTTGTTTTCCTCTATTTCTTTGCATTGATTGCTGAGGAAGGCTTTCTTATTTCTCCTTGCTATTCTTTGGAACTCTGCATTCAGATGCTTATATCTTTCCTTTTCTCCTTTGCTTCTGGCTTCTCTTCTTTTCACAGCTATTTGTAAGGCCTCCTCAGACAGCCATTTTGCTTTTTTGCATTTCGTTTTCTTGGGGATGGTCTTGATCCCTGTCTCCTGTACAGTGTCATGAACCTCTGTCCATACTTCATTAGACACTCTTATCAGATCTAGCCCCTTAAATCTATTTCTCACTTCCACTGTATAGTCATAAGGGATTTGATTTAGGTCATACCTGAATGGTCTAGCGGTTTCCCCCACTTTCTTCAATTTAAGTCTGACTTTGGCAATACGGAGTTCTTGATCTGAGCCACAGTCAGCTCCTGGTCTTGTTTTTGCTGACTATATAGAGCTTCTCCTTCTTTGGCTGCAAAGAATATAATCAGTCTGATTTCGGTGTTGACCATCTGGTGATGTCCATGTGTAGAGTCTTCTCTTGTGTTGTTGGAAGAGGGTGTTTGCTATGACCAGTGCGTTCTCTTGGCAGAACTCTATTAGCCTTTCCCCTTCTTCATTCTGTACTCCAAGGACAAATTTGCCTGTTACTCCTTTCTTGACTTCCTACTTTTGCATTCCAGTCCCCTATATGATACAGACATTCTTTTGGGGGTGTTAGTTCTAGAAGGTCTTGTAGTTCTTTATGGAACCATTCAACTTCAGCTTCTTCAGTGTTACTGGTAGGGGCATAGTCATGGATTACCATGATATTGAATGATTTCCCTTGGAAACGAACAGAGATCATTCTGTTGTTTTTGAGATCGCATCCATGTACTGCATTTTGGACTCTTTTGTTGACCATGATGGCTACTCCATTTCTTCTAAGGGATTCCTGCTCACAGTAGTAGATATAATGGTCATCTGAGTTAAATTCACCCATTCCAGTCCATCTTAGTTCACTGATTCCTAGAAAATCGATGTTCTCTGGCTGGAGTGAATCAAATGATTGGGAGACCAGTGAGGAGGTGGTCACAGTAATCCAGGTGAGAAAACAAGGTGGCCCGGGGATGAAGACATTTGAATTATTGGAGAGATTCAAGGGGTCCCAGGTCTCTGGCTTGAGCAATTGAATAGATGGTGGTTTCCGTTCCCAAGATGGGTATAGTGGGAAGAGCAGTAGGTTTGGTAAAGGAAAACGTTGGTTTGGGTTTTGAATAGGATGACTGTAGTGGCTATAGGCATCCATGTATATATATGAGGAGGCTGTGGGATCTCTGGGTTCACAGCTCAGGAGAGAGATCTAAATTGAACCCAGAGTATTCGGAGCCATCAACCTACTGGTTATGATTGAAGCTGTAGTATGGATGAAATCCCGCCCAAAGAGACAGGATATTGTGAGAAAAGTGGAACAGAGCTCAAGGAAGCCATCACTGAAAGCCTGGGCAGAAGCAGTCTCTGCCGAGAAGAAGGGGCCAGAAAGGAGACTGTGGTGACACAGAACATAGAAAGGACATGTCTCGAGGAGGAACTGGCCCGTGGTGTTGGCTGCATCTGAACCTCAAGGAAGTGAAGAATTAAAAGCTGCTTGTGAGCGATCATAGGAATTGTTATTTTAATAAAAGCAACACACAAACATGGAAATAAAAATTTGGATGGTAGGGATGGGAGCCAGATGAGGATTGGTAAGTGCCCTGTTTGCAGCCTCCCCTGACCAGTCCTTGGTTGGACTTGGTGCCAAAGGTCGTTGGCGGTTTCCTGCAGAGCAGTTTCAGTGGGCTGGTGAAGCTGAGGTGTTGAGCACCGTGGTGAGAAAGTGGAAGTCTTTGAAGAAGTCTGAATTTGAAGGGGACGGGTGTGGGCTTGGGAAGGTGGGACTTTGTGCTTGTTGTTTCACATGTTAAGGTAGGAGCAGGTTTACATGCTGGGTGGACTTAGTAGAAAGGAGGGTAGGTTGAGGTATAGGAGAAGGAATGAGAACAGAATGTGGGCAAGGCTGGGATCTGAGTAGGGAACTATTACTATAACTAGAACAAAAAGACAACATATTTTCTGGGGAGTCTGGAGGTTTTGGTGGCAGAAAATTGATGATATTCCTATCTGACTGCTTCTCATTTTCAGCTTTTGATGGGCCCCCAAGTTAATAGCTTTAGTGACTGACTGAATCCCCCACTCCAGGGCTGGCCTGGTGAAGTTCCATCTTCCAGGTGCCTCCTAGGTAGGAGCAGTGTGCACAGAGTTTGGTAAAAGTGCATTTTCTATGGAGTTTGGGAACAGTGGGTTAGCCATCTGGAATTAAATAAATTTGGATCCCTATCTCACTTATATTAAATAGGATTTCAGAGAGCTCTGAGATTTTTTCCCACTAAAATGTTTAATTATGAAACATTTCAGACATACAGGAAATAATGTCATAGACAAGTTAAACAGATGTTTAACATTTTGCCATATTTGCTTCAGATCTGTTTTTTTTAAATAAGATGAATAAAATGCTAATGATATAGTTAAAGCCCACCATCTCATTTCTTCGTCTTGTCTCCAGAAACAACCAGAACCATCTCTGTGGTTGCTTTGTACTTTTATTAGTGCTACCCTGGTGGCTCAGATGGTAAAGTGTCTGCCTGCAATGCGGGGGACCTGGGTTCAATCCCTGGGTTGGGAAGATCCCCTGGAAAAGGATATGGCAACCCACTCCAATGCTCTGGAAAATTCCATGGACAGAGGAGCCTGATTGGCTACAGTCCATGGGGTCGCAAAGAGTCAGACACGACTGAGCAACTTCACTTTCACTTTCACGCATATCACAGGCAACATGCATAGTTTTGTGTTTTAAAATTATCATCAGCATAGTTCTGCTTTTTCACTAATGGAGGTATTTACCGTTCTGTGGTGTGACATGGAGATCCAGTTCAATGATTTTAATGGCTGCATTGTGTTTCATTGTTTACTTATTCCATTCCTCTATTGAGGAACAGTTGGATTTCAACTCTACTGCCCTTTATGTAGACCGCATTGTGAATGGGGAAGAGATTCTCCAGGGAAATACCTACTAGAATCACCAGGTTACTGGGAATGCAGATACTGGTGAATTGGGTGCATTGCCCATTTTTTAAATGTCTTTTTAACATAAAGGCATTCTTCATTTATTTTTAATTATTGCTTTTTAAGTTATAGTAAAACAAACATTAAAAGTTGCCATTTTAACAATTTTTAAGTGTACAATGCAGTAGCAGTAAGCACATTAACAATGTTGAATAATTGTTACCACTAATTACTATTTCATTAACATCTTCATTTTGTTTTCTTCACTAAGCTGTGTCTGACTCTGTGACCCCATGGACTGTAGGACGCCAAGCTTCTCTGTCTTTCACTATCTCCCAGAATTTGCTCAAATTCATGTCCATTGAGTCGGTGTTGCCATCCAACCACTTCATTCTCTGTCGCCCACTTCTCCTGCCCTCAGTCTTTCCCAGCATTAGGGTCTTTTCCAGTGAGTCAGCTCTTCTCATCAGGTGGCCAGAGAATTGGAGCTTCAGTTTCAGCAACAGTCATTCCAATGAATATTCAGGGTTGATTTCCTTTAGGACTGACTGGTTTGATCTCCTTGCAGTCCAAGAGATTCTCAAGAGTCTTCTCCAGCACCACAATTCAGAAGCATCGATTCTTTGGCGTTGAGCCTTCTTTATGGTCCAACTCTCACATCCATACATAATTGCTGGAAAAACCGTAGCTTTGACTATCCAGGCCTTTGTTGGCAAAGTGATGTCTCTGCTTTTTAAGACACTGTCTAGGTTTGTCATAGCTTTTCTTCCAAGGAGCAAACGTCTTTTAATTTCATGGCTGTAGTCACTGTCCACAGTGATTTTGGAGTGCAAGAAAGTAAAATCTGTCACTGCTTCCATTTTCTCCCCCATCTGTTTGCCATGAAGTGATGGGACTGGATGCCATGATCTTAGTTTTTTTAATGTTGAGTTTCAAGCCAGCTTTTTCACTGTCCTATTTCACCGTTAGTTCCTGTTCACTTTCTGCTGTTAGAGTGGTGTCATCCGCATATCTGACATTGTTGATATTTCACCCAGCAATCTTTTATTTTTAAATTTTTATTTTTACTTTATTTTGCTTTACAATACTGTATTGGTTTTGCCATACATTGACATGAATCAGCCACGGGTGTACATGAGTTCCCAATCCTGAACCCACCTCCCACCCCATATCATCTCTCTGGATCATCCCCGTGCACCAGCTCCAAGCATCCTGTATCCTGTATCGAACATAGACTGGCAATTCGTTTCTTACCTGATAGTACACATGTTTCAGTGCCATTCTCCCAAATCATCCCACCCTCTCTCTCTCCCACAGAGTCCAAAAGTCTGTTCTAAACATCTGTGTCTCTTTTGCTGTCTCGCATACAGGGTTATCATTACCATCTTTCTAAATTCCATATATATGTGTTAGTATACTGTATTGGTGTTTTTCTTTCTGGCTTACTTCACTCTGTATAATAGGCTCCAGTTTCATCCACCTCATTAGAGCTGATTCAAATGTATTCTTTTTAATGGCTGAGTAATACTCCATTGTGTATATGTACCACAGCTTTCTTATCCATTCATCTGCTGATGGACATCTAGGTTGTTTCCACATCCTGGGTATTATAAACAGTGCTGCGATGAACATTGGGGTACACGTGTCTCTTTCAATTCTGATTTCCTCGGTGTGTATGCCCAGCAATGGGATTGCTTCACTAAGCAATCTTGATTCTAGCTTATGATTCATCCAACTCAGCATTTTGCATGATGTACTCTGCATATAAGTTAAATAAGCAAGGTGACAATATACAGCCTTGTACTCCTTTCTGAATTAAGACCCAGTCAGTTGTTCTGTGTCTGGTTCTAACTATTGCTTCTTGACCCACATACAGGTTTCTCAGGAGACAGGTAAGGTGGTCTGGTATTCCTATCTCTTTAAGAGTTTTCCACACTTTGTTGTGATCCATGCAGTGAAAGGCTTTAGTGTAGTCACTGAAGCTGAAGCAGATATTTTTATGGAACTCCCTTGCTTTCTCCATGACCCAGCAAATGTTGGCGATTTGATCTCTGGTTCCCCTGCCTCTTCAAAACCCAGCTTATGCTTCTGTAAATTCTTGGTTCACATACTGCTGAAGCCTAGATTGAAGGATTTTGAGCATATGCTAACATATGAAATGAGCACATTTGTATGGCAGTTAGAACATTCTTTGGCATTGCCCTTCTTTAGGATTGGAATGAAAACTGACCTTTTCCCATCCTGTGACCACTGCTGAGTTTTCCAAATTGCTGACATACTGAGTGCAGCACGTTCACAGCATCATCTTTTAGGATTTGAAACAGCTCAACTGGAATTCCATCGCCTCCACCAGCTTTGTTCATAATGATGCTTCCTAATGCCCTCTTGACTTCACATTCCACGATGTCTGGCTCTAGGGGAGTGATCACAGCATCGTGGTTATCTGGATCATTAAGATCTTTTTTGTACAGTTCTTCTGTGTATTCTTGCCACCTCTTCTTAATATCTTCTGCTTCTGTTAAGCCCATACCATTTCTGTCCTTTATGGTGCCCATCTTTGCGTGAAATGCTGCCTTGGTATCTCTAATTTTCTTGGAGAGATCTCTAGTCTTTCCCATTCTATTGTTTTCCTCTATTCTTTGCACTGATCATCGAGGAAGGCTTTCTCATCGAGGAAGGCTTTCTCATCTTGCCTTGATAGTCTTTGGAACTCTACATTCAAATGGGTATATCTTTCCTTTTCTTTGTTTTTTGCTTCTCTTCTTTTCACAGCTATTTGTCTGCATTCAGTTGGGTATAAATTTCCCTTTCTCCCATACCTTTTGATTTTCTTCTTTCTTCAGCTGTTTGTAAAGCCTCCTCAGACAACCACTTTGCCTTCTTGCATTTCTTTTTCTTTGGGATGGTGTTGGTCACCACCTCCTGTACAATGTTGCAAACCTCTGTCCATAGTTCTTCAGGCACTCTATCAGGTGTAATCCCTTGAATCTATTTTTCACTTCCACTGTAAAATCATAAGGGATTTGATTTAGGTCATACCTCAATGGCCTAGTGGTTTTCCTTACTTTCTTCAATTTAAGCCTGAATTTTGCAATAAGGAGCTCATGATCTGAGCCACAGTCAGCTCCAGGTTTTGTTTTTGCTGACTGTATAGAGCTTCTCCGTCTT
The DNA here is from genome assembly GCF_032405125.1 of Capricornis sumatraensis. NCBI lineage: Eukaryota > Metazoa > Chordata > Mammalia > Artiodactyla > Bovidae > Capricornis > Capricornis sumatraensis. The sequence goes on along the minus strand of NC_091072.1, from coordinate 100,122,217 downwards.
TGGCTGCAAAGAACATAATCAGTCTGATTTCAGTATTGACCATCTGGTGATGTCCATGGTAGAGTCTTCTTTTGTATTGTTGGAAAAGGGTATTTGCTGTGACCAGCTTGTTCTCTTGACAAAACGCTGTTAGCTTTAACCCTGCTTCACTTTGTACTCCAAGGCCAAACTTGCCTCTTATTCCAGGTATCTCTTAACTTACTTTTGCATTCCAATCCCCTATGATGAAAAAGACATCTTTTTTGGTGTTGGTTCTAGAAGGTGAGGTAGGTCTTCTTAGGACCAGTCAGCTTCAGCTTCTTTTGCATCAGTGGTTGATGCATAAGCTTGAATTACTGTGATGTTGAATGGTTTGCCTTGGAAATGAACCGAGATTATTCTGTTGGTTTTAAGACCACACCCAAGTACTGAATTTCAGACTCTTGTTGATTATGAGGACTACTCCAGTTCTTCTAAGGAATTCTTCCCTACAGTAGTTAGTAGATACAGTGGTCATCTGTATCATCAGAATTAAATTCTCCCATTCCTGTCCATTTTAGTTCATTGATACCTAAGACATCAATGCTCAAAATTCTCCAAGCCAGGCTTCAGCAGTATGGGAACTGTGAACTTCCAGGTGTTCAAGATGGTTTTATTTTTTTATATATGAAACTTTTAGTATTTTATTCATTTTCATAGTTTTACAGTATTAGTAAAAAAAAAAAAAGGCCATTATAAATAAGTATAAAATGGAAGTTGATGAAAAAATAACCCCAAGTCTTCCTTGACTTCCACCCTCCCACCAAAAAACTAGCTAGTGTATGGCAAATATCCTTTTCACACATTATCTTAGGCATATGTTCACTTTGTAGTGGTGGATGGTTTAGTCGCTAAGTTGTGTCTGACTCTTGTGACCCCACGGACTGTAGCCTGCCAGGCTCCTCTGTACATGGTGCTTTCCAGGCAAGATTACTGGAGTGGGTTGCCATTTTCTTCTCCACAACCTGGTTTTAGAAAAGGCAGAGGAACCAGAGATCAAATTGCCAACATCTGCTGGACAATGGAATAAGGAAGAGAGTTCCAGTAAAACATCTACTTCTGCTTTATTGACTATGCCAAAGCCTTTGACTGTGTGGATCACACTAAACTGTGGAAGATTCTGAAAGAGATGGGAATACCAGACCACCTGACCTGCCTCTTGAGAAACCTATATGCAGGTCAGGAAGCAACAGTTAGAACTGGACATGGAACAACAGACTGGTTCCAAATAGGAAAAGGAGTACGTCAAGGCTGTATATTGTCATCCTGCTTATTTAACTTATACGCAGAATACATCATGAGAAACGCTGGGCTGGAAGAAGCACAAGCTGGAATCAAGATTACCGGGAGAAATATCAATAATCTCAGATATGCAGATGACACCACCCTTATGGCAGAAAGTGAAGAGGAACAAAAAAGCCTCTTGATGAAAGTGAAAGAGGAGGGTGAAAAAGTTGGCTTAAAGCTCAACATTCAGAAAACGAAGATCATGGCATCTGGTCCCATCACTTAATGGGAAATAGATGGGGAAACAGTGGAAACAGTATCAGACTTTATTTTTGGGGGCTCCAAAATCACTGCAGATGGTGATTGCAGCCATGAAATTAAAAGACGCTTATTCCTTGGAAGGAAAGTTATGACCAACCTAGATAGCATATTAAAAAGCAGAGACATTAGTTTGCAAACAAAAGTTCGTCTAGTCAAGGCTATGGTTTTTCCAGTAGTCATGTATGGATGTGAGAGTTGGACTGTGAAGAAAGCTGAGCGCTGAAGAATTGATGCTTTTGAACTGGTGTTAGAGAAGACTCTTGAGAGTCCCTTGGACTGCAAGGAGATCCAGCCAGTCCATTCTAAAGGAGATTAGTCCTGGGTTTTCTTTGGAAGGAATGATGCTAAAGCTGAAACTCCAGTACTTTGGCCACCTCATGCAAAGAGTTGACTCATTGGAAAAGACTCTGATGCTGGGAGGGATTGGGGGCAGGAGGAGAAGTGGACAACAGAGGATGAGATGGCTGGATGGCATCACCGACTCAATGGACGTGAGTTTGAGTGAACTCCAGGAGTTGGTGATGGACAGGGAGGCCTGGCATGCTGCGGTTCATGGGGTCGTATGCGGTTCATGGACACAACTGAGCTACTGAACTGAACTGAAGTCATCAATACTCAATTTTGCTATCTCCTGCTAGGCCACATCCAGTTTACCTTGATTCATGGACCTAACGTTCCAGATTCCTATGCACTATTGTTCTTCACAGCATCAGATTTGACTCTCACCACCAGACATATCCGCAGCTGAGCATCATTCCCACTTTGGTCCAGCTACTTCATTCTTTCTGGAGCTATTGGTAATTGCCCTCTGCTCTTACCCAGTAGCATATTGGACACCTTCGGACCTAGGGGAGGGCTCGTCTTCTGATGTTATATCTTTCTGCCTTTTCATACTGTCCATGAGGTTCTCCAGGCAAGAATACTGGAATAAGTTACCATTTCCTTCTCTAGTGGACCACATTTTGTCAGAACTCTTCACTATGACCTGTGCCCTTGGGTGGCCCTGCATGGATTGGCTCATGGCATCTCCAACTTACACAGGCCCCTTTTCCATGACGAGGCAGTGATCCGTGAAGGGGAACATCACTATTTTATCATTTATTTCCTTCTTCTTCCTTTAAGTTCTGTTCTCTTTCTGACTTCTTGGATTTTTTTTACACTTAGAAAATTTTTTATATTTAATTTTTGAATAGGTATGAATTTTCATAGCTCTAATATAGAAATGCTTTACAAAGTGTACAGAGAAAAGTCTTAACACACTTTCCCCTCATCACTCTGTTTCTATCCCTGTAGAAAGGTAACCATTGTTAGCTTCTTTCTTACAATCAGAGATTTTTTTTTTGCTTTTATTTTTAAAAAATTAAAAAAATTTTAATTGGAATATAATTGCTTTATCATGTTGTGTTAGTTCTGTTGTGAAACAAAGTGAATCAGCTGTATGTGCATATACATCCCCTGCCTCCTGAGTCTCCCTCCCAACCCCCAAAGTTTTAATTAAAATATACTTGATGATGAATTATGTAAATTTTATAGTACAGTATAATGATTCACAATTTTTAAAGGTTATACTCCATTTATAGTCATTATAAAATATTGGCTGTATTCCCTGTGTTGTTCAGTATATCCTTGTGGTTTATTTATACATTATAGTTTGTACCTCTTAATCCTCTGCCCCTATATTGCTCACCCTTTCATCTCCTCTCTGATAACCACCGGTTTGTTCTGTGTATGTGTGATTTGACATTAAGTTACTTATTGATTTTCTAATGTTAAACCAATTTTGCTTTCCTGAGATGCATCTAGTTTTAAAAATATCTTAAAAAAAATACTATTAGTTATTTATTTTTGGATGCACTGGGTCTTCGTTGCTGCATGCTGGCTTTTTTCTAGTTTCAACGAGTTGGGGCTACTCTCTAGTGTGGTACACAGGCCCAGTTGCCCCAAGGCAGGTGGAATCTTCCCGGACCAGGAATCAAACCCCTGTCCCTGTGTTGATAGGTGGATTCTCAACCACTGGACCACCAGGGAAGTTCATATGTATTATCTTTGAGTATCCTTTTTTTACCTTGTTGGACTCAGTTTGTGATGTTTTTAAGGATCTTGTATGTCTCTTCTGAGAGAGAGTGACCTTAGTTTTTCCTTCTGGTACTGTCCTTATGCTTTAGACAAGGTTATGCTAGCTTCAAAAAATCAGTCAAACAATGTTCACTTTTTCTATATTCTGAAGATTGTGTAAGATTGTGATATTTTATTCTTACATGTTTGCTTGAATTCACCTGGAAAATCATCTTGGTCTAGGTTTTCTTTGTAGGAAGATTTTTACTTATGATTCATTTATTTTAGTAGTTTTAGGAATATTCAAAGTTTTTTTATTTCTACTTGGGTCAGTTTTAGTATATTTTCTAGAAATCGGTCTAGTTTGTCTCCTTTTTCCAATTTCTTGGTATAAAGGTGCTTATTTCCTTCTAATCTCTGTCAGTTCAGTTCAGTTGCTCAGTTGTGTCCAACTCTTTGAGACCCCATGAACCGCAGCACACCAGGCCTTCCTGTCCATCACCAATTCCTGGAGTCCACCCAAACCCATGTCCACTGAGTTGGTGATGCCATCCAACCATCTCATCCTCCGTTGTCCCCTTCTCCTCCTGCCCTCAATTTTTGCCAGCATCAGTGTCTTTTCAAATAAGTCAGCTCTTCGCATCAGGTGGCCAAAGTATTAGAGTATCAGCCTCAGCATCAGTCCTTCCAATGAACACCCAGGGCTGATTTCCTTCAGAATGGACTGGTTGGATCTCCTTGCAGTCCAAGGGACTCTCAAGAGCCTTCTCCAACACCACAGTTCAAAAGCATCAATTCTTTTGCCCTCAGCTTTCTTTATAGTCCAACTCTCACATCCATACACAACCACTGGAAAAACCATAGTCTTAACTAGACGGACCTTTGTTGACAAAGTAATGTCTCTGCTTTTTAATACGCTGTCTAGGTTGGTCATAACTTTCCTTCCAAGGAGCAAGCGTCTTTTAATTTCATGGCTGCAGTCACCATCTGCAGTGATTTTGGAGCCCCCCCAAAATAAAGTAAGCCACTATTTCCACTGTTTCCCCATCTATTTGCCATGAAGTGATGGGACCGGATGCCATGATCTTAGTTTTCTGAATGTTGAGCTTTAACCATACTTTTTCACTCTCCTCTTTCACTTTCATCAAGAGGCTCTTTCAGTCAGTCAGTCAGTTCAGTCACTCAGTCGTGTCCGACTCTTTGCGACCCCATGAATCACAGCACACCAGGCCTCCCTGTCCATCACCAACTCGCAGAGTTCACTCAGACTCACGTCCATTGAGTCAGTGATGGCATCCAGCCATCTCATCCTCTGTCGTCCCCTTCTCCTGCCCCTAATCCCTCCCAGTATCAGAGTCTTTTCCAATGAGTCAACTCTTCACATGAGGTGGCCAAAGTACTGGAGTTTCAGCTTTAGCATCATTCCTTCCAAAGAAATCCCAGGGCTGATCTCCTTCAGAATGGACTGGTTGGATCTCCTTGCATTCCAAGGGACTCTCAAGAGTCTTCTCCAACACCACAGTTCAAAAGCTTCAATTCTTCGGCACTCAGCTTTCTTCACAGTCCAACTCTCACATCCATACATGACCACAGGAAAAACCATAGCCTTGACTAGACGGACCTTAGTCAGCAAAGTAATGTCTCTGCTTTTGAAGAGTCTCTTTAGTTCTTCACTTTCTGCCATAAGGGTGGTGTCATCTGCATATCTGAGGTTATTGATATTTCTCCCAGCAATCTTAATTCCAGCTTGTGCTTCTTCCAGCCCAGCATTTCTCATGATGTACCCTGCATATAAGTTAAATAAGCAGGGTGACAACATGCAGCCTTAATGTACTCCTTTTCCTATTTGGAACCAGTCTGTTGTTCCATGTCCAGTTCTAACTGTTGTAGCATCTGTAATTAGATTCCTCTTTTCAGGTTATTCCTCTTGCATGTAATTCCGTCCTCAGAGTACATCAGAGAATTCACACAGGTGTAAAATCCTAAAAATGCAGTGAGGGTGCAAAGACCTTCTCCCCAGAAGTCAGATCTCAGTGCACACCAGAGAATTCACACAGGAGAGAAACCCTATGAGTGCAGTGAATGTGGGAAGGCTTTTAGCCAAAATTCAGCTCTTGGAATACACCTGAGAATTCACACAGAGGAGAAACCTTATGAATGTATGAATGTGGAAAACCTTTGTCCATAAAACAGCTATATTAGAGTATATCACACCACAATGCATACCATAGGGAAAACCCTGGAGTGTAATGAGTTTGGAAAATGCTAAAGGAAGTATGGGGCTTCCCAAGTGGCTCAGTGGTAAAGAATCCACCTGCCAAGCAGGAGATGCACATTCAGTCCCTGGGTGGGGAAGAGCCCCTGGAAAAGGAAATGGCAGAATCCCATGGACAGAGGAGCCTGGCAGCAACAGTCCATAGGGTCTCAAAGAGTTGGACATGACTAAGTGACTCAACAGCACCCACAGGTTTTGTTACTGGTCAGTCTCGAGAGGCTGGTCAGTTTTATTAGTTTTATTTTCCAAGAACTAATTTCAGCTCTGTTGAGCTTCTGTAGCAATTCAATATTTGTTTTCTATTGTATTTATTTCCAGGCAAATTGTTCTTTTCCTTCCTTCTACTTTTTTCAGCTTTTATTTGCTTTTTCCCCCCCTAATTTCTTGAGTACTTAACTCATTTCCAGCTTTTCCTCTTTTACATCCTCTTACAAATTTCTCTCCAGTTACTACTACAAATATGTCACAGTTTTCTGAGGCTATTTTAAGTTTTTTAAATCTAATTTTTAAATTGATAATAGTCTCCCATAACTCAAAACCCAGAAAGTATAAAGGTGTGTGATAAAAATTTTCCCTCCCAAACTTATCTCCCACCTGCTCATTTCCCATCATGCTCTCCCCCACTGCCCAGTAACCCTGCTCTTATTATTCTGTAGCCTTCTGGCCTTTCTTTGTGTGTTTAAAAGCAGTTGTGATTAGAGATTCTTATTTCCTGTTCCCCCTTTTTTAAAAACATACAATGCACAGTACGTTAAACATACTTTGTACCACCTTATTTTTATACATCTTGACAATAATTCTTAGCAATCTTTCAGGGGCAGTATGTCTAGAACTTTATTCTTTGTTTTCATGTTTACATAATATTCCATTGTATGAATGTTCTATCACTTTGTCACCATTACTATATGCTTAAAATCATTTCCCTCCTACTTTTTGTCATTACAGAAGATAATTCTATTATACATAAAGTATAATTGCTGGGTGCAGGTGATATGTATTTAAAGATTGTCTGTAAAAACTTTCTGTTACAGAAAATGAAAAACAAAACCAGAATTGTCCAGTGACCTCCCTGTGTATCATTTGGCTTCAACCAATATGGCCAGTCTCATTTCACCTATCCCCTTGCCCACCTCCATGCACTATACTTCCACTCCCAGCTTATTTGGAAGCAGATTGCAGCCATCATCTCATTTCATCCTTAAATATTTCTGTGTTATCCCTAAAAGACTAGAGCTCTTTTAAAAATATAACCATAGTACTATATCACACTTGAAAAATTAACCAAATTTCTTATCACCAAATAGTCAAGCATTTCAAGTTTCCCTGATTATCTTATATATATATATATATTATATATATATAATATATATATATATATATAATATATATATAATAGTTACATAGACTTTCATGGTTATACCATTAAATTTGAGTCCTTTCAAATTTGGTGAGACTGGTACAGTACAGTGTATGTCAGTGTCTGTGAATGATTCTTTGTGTTTGAAAAGAACATGTCCTCTACTGTGAGGCACGATGTTTTCTGTATGTCTTTTAGGTCATGCTGTTCAAATCTTTTATATCCTTACTGATCTGTCTCCCACTATAATTATGGATTTGTCTGTTTTTACTTATTATTCTTTGAATTTATTCGTCATTATTCTGTCAGCTGTTGCTTTTTGTATCTTGGGGCTATGTATCAATTTATTCAGCTAATGTTTATTAAGTGTGTCTATGTGCCAGGAACTGTTCTAGTTGCTAGAGATATTTCAAGAGAACACGAGACAAAAATGCCTCATCTCGTTGGGAGAGACAGACAAGGAAGATAAAGAATTACACACAATTTAAATTATTATTCCTCATAAATTGAATGGTTTAACATTATGAATTGACCTTTATCTTAGTAATTTTTTAACTTTAAGTCTCTGCTGTGATAATAATATAGCTATAACGGCTTTGATTGAGTTATGTTTACTGATTTTTTTCATCCTTTTGTTTTTACCTTTTCTATATTCTTATGTTTTAAGTGTGTCTCCAAATAGCACGTACTTGTATTTAAAACATTTTTAGCCATTTATATATGTGTGTGTATATATTTGGATTATGTCTAACATTTTATTTTATGCTTTCCTTTGTTCCATTTTTTCTCTCCTTCCTTGCTTTTGGTTTATCTTAATGATGCCACTTTTCTCTCATCTCAGTGGGAAGTTTTGGTCTGTCTCTTTATTTTTTAAAATAACACGTTTATGGAGATATAAGTCACATAGCACATAATTCAGGGTGTATTTCGGTGGTTTTTTCATGTATTCAGAGGTGTGCAGCCATCAGCACAAGCAATTGTAGACCATTGTCATCACCCTGAAAGAAATCTTCTACCCTTGAGCAGTTACTTTCTATTCTACCTCCACTCCCCACCCCATCCACCTCTCCAGACAACCTCTCATCTTTCACTCTGTAGATGTAATGGTGTATAATGTGTGACCTTTTATGTCTGGCTTCTTTCATTTATCATGTGTTCAAGAGTCATCTGTGTGCAGCAGGTACCAGTACTGCTTTACATTTTATTACCAAATAATATTTCACATTCTATCTATTCTTTCATCAGTTGGTGAACACTTGGGTTGTTTGCACTTTTTGGCTATTATGAACAATGGTGCTTTAAACATATGTGAACAGGTTTTTGTGTGGTTTTTTCTTTTGGTATATACCAAGGAATAGAATTGCTGGATCATATGGTAATTCTATATTAAATTGCCAGACTTTAATATTTTTAGATTGCCAGACTTTCATTAAATTCTATATTTAATTGCCAGACTTTTTCTGAAACAGTCCCATTGTTTTATTATATAATCCCACAAGTGTTGGGTGAGAGTTTGGATTTCTCCACATCCTCATCAGCACTTGTTTTTCACCTTTTTTAAAATTAATTAATTAATCTTGTTTTACTTTTGGCCACGCTGGGTCTCCGTAGCAGTGTGCAGTCTCCTCATTGAGGTGGCTTCTCTTGTAGCGGGCTTCAGTAGTTGCAGGACGTGGGCTCAGTTGTTGTGGCTGTTGGATTCTAGCTTGCTGGGTCAGTAGTTGTGGCTTAGTTGCTCCTCGGCATGTGGGATCTTCCCAGACCAGGGGCTGAACCTATGTCCTCTGGATTGGCAGGTGGATTCTTAACCACTAGACCACCAGTAAAGCCCTGTTTTTCATCTTTTTGACTGTAGCCTTCCTAGTGATTATGAAGTGGCATCTCATTGTAGTTTTGATTTGCATTTCCTGATGGTTAACAATGTGGAGCAACTTTTCATGGGCGTATTAGCAGTTTGTCTTTTTTTTAAGAGAAATGTCTATTCAGATCTTTCGCCCATTTGAAAATTGCATTGTCATTTTATTATTGAGTTGTAAAACTTCTTTATATATTCTAGATACAAGTTCCTTATCAGATATGATTTGCAATTATTTTCTCCCATTCTGTGAAGTGTCATTTCACACTCTTGATGGTATCCTTTACAACACAAAGGCCTTTAATTTTGATGGATTCCAAGTAATCTTTTTTTTCCTTTTGTTACTTGTGCTCTTGATATTGTACCTAACAAATCATTGCCTCATTTAAGGCCAAGAAGACTTACACTTATGTTTCCTTTTAAGAGTTTTATAGTTTTACCTTTAGGTCTTTGATCCAATGGGAGTTAATTTTTCTGTATGGTATGAAGTAGGAGTCAAACTTCATTGTTTGGCTTGTAGATATCCTTTTGACTTAGCATCATTTGTTGAAAAGACAGTTCCCATTGAATGATCTTGGTAACCTTACTGAAAGATGATAATAGTAAAGGTTAATTTCTGGACTCAACTCTGTTTCATTGGTCTGTATACTTATGTTAGTACCACAATATCTTGATACTGTAGCTTTGTAGCAAGCTTTGAAATCTATAAGTACGATTTGAAATCCAATCCTGTTCTTCAAGATTGTTTTGGCTATGTGGAGTTCCTTGAATTTTCATGTGAATTTTAGGAACATAACTTCTGCAAAGAAAGCACCTGAAATTTTGATGGAGATTGCAATTAAATCTATTGCTATCTTCACAATATTAAGTTTTATAATCTGTGAACTAGGATATCTTTCCATTTAAGTCTTTAATTTCCTTCAGCAATGTTTTATAGTTTGGGGTTTTTTTGTTTTGTTTTGTTTTCCTTTGAAATAGTGGATGTTAAAGAATAGTTAGTTATTGTTTTTATAATATTATATTTTAAATTTATTTTTTAAATAGAAGCATTGTTGGATTAGGGAATTCCCTGGTCTCATAGAATGAGTTGAGAGGTGTTCCCTCTTCTTCTATTTTTTGTGTTTTGGGGTTTTTTAAATATTTATTTATTTAAAAAAATTATTTATTTTTGGCTGCACTGAGTCTTTGTTGCTGTGCATGGACTTTCTCTAGTTGCGGAGAGCAGGAGCTCCCCTCTAGTTTCGGTGCCCAGACTTCTGTTGTTGCAGAGCATCAACCCTAGAGCTCAGTCTCAGGGGTCGTGGCACACAGGCTTAGTTGCCCCGCGGCATGTGGAGTTTTCCCGGACCAGGAATCGAACCCACGTCCCCATTTGCAGGCGGATTCTTAACCAGTGGACCACCAGAGAAGGCATTATTTATCTGTTTGTCTGTCTATGCCAGGCATGCAGAATCTTCTAGTTGCAGCATGCAGGATGTTTAGTTGTGGCAAGCGGACTCTTACTTGCAGCATGTGGGGTCTATTTCCTTGACCAGAGATCAAGCCTGTGCCCCCTGCATTGGAAGAACAAGTCACTGGACCACCAGGGAAGCCCCTCCTCTTCTATTTTTTTTGAAGAGTTTGAGACCAATTGGAATTTTTATGTTTTAAATGTTTGGTAAAATTCATCAGTAGACCCATTTGACCCAAGCTTCCCTGTGTGGGTAGTTGTTTTTAATTACTAACTTAACCTCTTTAATTGTTACTGGTCTATTTGAATAGATTTTTTCTTCTTTACTCAGTATTTTGTGTCCTTCTAGAAATTTGTCCATTTCATCTGAGTTATCTGATTTGTTGGCATATAGGTGACCATAGTATTCCTTTACAATCCTTTTTACATCTGTAAGGTTGGTAGTAATGTTCCTTCTTTCATTTTGAATTGTACCAACTTGAGTCTTCTCTTTTTTCCTTGATCAGTCTAACTAAAGTTTTGTCACTTTTATTGATCTTTTCAAAAATCAACTTTTAGTTTTTTTTTTCTATTATTTTTCTGTTCTCTATTTCATTCATTTCTGTTCTAGTCTGTATTATTTCTTTCCCTCTGCTTGCTTTGGGTTTAGTTTGCTTTTCCTTTTCTAGTTTCAAAGTGGAAGTTCAGGTTATGGATTTGATCTGTTTTTTTTATACTTTACAGGTAAAAATTTTCTTCTAAGCACTGCTTTAGCTGCATCGATAAGTTGTGTTATATTAGGTCTTCATTGTGTTTTCATTCATCTCAGTATTTTCTAATTTTCTTGTTATTTCTTTGAGCCATTGGTTACTTAGGAGTGTATTTGATTTCTACACATTTATGAATTCCTCAGATTTCTTTGTTATTAATTTCTTTTTTAAATATAAATTTATTTTAATTGGAGGCTAATTACTTTACAATATTGTATTGGTTTTGCCATTCATCAGCATGAATCCGCCACACATATGCATGTGTTCCCCATCCTGAGCCCCACTCCCTCCTCCCTCCCCATCCCATCCCTCTGGGTCATCCCAGTGCACCAGCCCTGGGCATCCTGTATCATGCATCGAATCTGGACTGGCGATTCTTTTCACATATGATAATATACATGTTTCAATGCCATTCTCCCAAATCATCCCACCCTCACACTCTCCCACAGAGTCCAAAAGACTGTTCTATACATCTGTGTCTTTTGCTGTCTCGCATACAGGGTTATCACCATCTTTCTAAATTCCATATATATGCATTATTATACTGTATTGGTGTTTTTCTTTCTGGCTTACTTCTCTCTGTATAATAGGCTCCAGTTTCATCCACCTCATTAGAGGTGATTCAAATGTATTCTTTTTTTATTTTTTTTAATGTATTCTTTTTAATGGCTGAGTAATACTCCATTGTGTATAGGTACCACAGCTTTCTTATCCATTCATCTGCTGATGGACATCTAGGTTGCTTCCATGTCCTGGCTATTGTAAACAGTGCTGTGATGAACACTGGGGTACATGTGTCTCTTTCAATTCTGGTTTCCTTGGTGTGTATGCCCAGAAGTGGGATTGCTGGGTCATATGGCCGTTCTATTTCCAGTTTTTTAAGGAATCTCCACACTGTTCTCCATAGTGGCTGTACTAGTTTGCATTCCTACCAACAGTGTAAGAGGGTTCCCTTTTCTCCACACCCTCTCCAGCATTTATTGCTTGTAGACTTTTGGATCGTAGCCATTCTGACTGGCATGAAATGGTACCTCATTGTGGTTTTGATTTGCATTTCTCTAATAATGAGTGATGTTGAGCATCTTTTCATGTGTTTGTTAGCCATCCGTATGTCTTCTTTGGAGAAATGTCTGTTTAGTTCTTTGGCCCATGTTTTGATTGGGTCATTTATTTCTCTGGAATTGAGCTGCAGGAGTTGCTTGTATATTTTTGAGATTAGTTCTTTGTCAGTTGCTTCACTTGCTATTATTTTCTCCCATTCTGAAGGCTGTCTTTTCACCTTGCTTACAGTTTCCTTTGTTGTGCAGAAGCTTTTAATTTTAATTAGGTCCCATTTGTTTATTTATGCTTTTATTTGTTATTAATTTCTAATATCATTACACTGTGGTTAGAGAACATACTTTGTCCCTGTTTTTATTAAAAAAATGTATTTTATTGAAATATAATTGATTTACAGTGTTGTTTTAATTTCTGCTGTAGAGCAAAGTGATTCAGTTATACACGTATATACATTCTTTTTCATAATTATTTTCCATTATGGTTTATCACAGGATATTGGATTAGTTCCCTGTGCTATACAGTAGGACCTTGTGTATCCATTCTGTATATAATACTTTGCATCTGCTTGGGCTTCCCTGGTGGCTCAGATAGTAAAGAATCCACCTGAAGTGTGGGAAACCTGGGTTCAATCCCTGCATTGGGAAGGTCCCCTGGAGAGGGGAATGGCTGCCCACTCCAGCATTCTGGCTGGAGAATTCCACTGGCAGAGGAGCCTGGCAGGCTACAGTCCATGGGGTCACAAAGAGTTGGACACGACTGCTCGACTTTCACTTTCGCATCTGCTAGCTTCAAACCTCCAGTCCTTCTCTTCTCCACCTCCCCTCCCCCTTGGCAATCACAAGTCTGTTCTCTATGTCTGTGAGTAGATTTCTGTTTCATAGATAAGTTCATTTGCATCATATTTTAGATTTATGTAAGTGATATAATAAGGTATTTGTCTTTCTCTTTCTGAATCACTTCATTTAGTATGATAATCTCTAGAGGTCCATCCATGTTGCTGCGAATGCCATTATTTCATTCTTGTTCACAGCTGAGTAGTATTCCAGTGTGCTTATGCACCACATCTTTATCCATTGATCTGTCAATGGACATTTAGGTTGTTTCCATGTTTTGGTTTTTGTAAATAGTGTTGCTGTGAACATAGGGGGTGCATGTATATTTTTTAATTATAGGAGAACATACTTTATATGATTTAAATTTTTGGCTCTTTGAATTTATCATAATGACTACTTTAAAATGTTTCTCTCTGAAATCTAACATCTGTCTCCTCTCACAGGCATTTTCTGTTGCCTGCTTTTTCCGTGTATGGATCACACTTTGTTTCTTTGCATATCTCATAATTTTTTGCTGAAAAGTGAACAAAAATATATTAAAATATACCTAAAATATTTTAGGTAATATATTGGAGCAAGTTTGGATACTGATTGTTGGCCTCCACCATGAGACATGTTTTGGTCATTTGCTTGTTTCTTTCGTGACTTGGCTGAGCTATTTTAGTGAGGCCTACTCCTCTTGCAGTATGAAGCCCTGATGTCACTCCTCTGAGGGCACAGCCATGGGCATGCACACAGCCACAGTGGATGATGGTGTGTCAGCAGGGCTCGCTTTGACTGTCTCTCTTGCTGATGTGTTAATCTGTCTGCCTCTGCCGATGTCATACCCAGCTGTTCATACTCATTAATTGCTAGCCAACTGCTCTGCAGTTTTTGACATGTGGGGCATAAGTTGCTCCATAATCTGATCCAGTTAAATTTGGGCTTCTGTACCAGGGTTGTTTTTGATGATACCAGCCTCCTCTTTAGTGCTTACCTCCAATTTTTTTCATTTTTTGGAAAGTGCCCTTAGGCTTAAACTTCCTCATACTGTTTGACAAGAAGTCAGTTCATTTGGAAAGACCTTTGGAGCTTTCTGTTCTAATGGATTGCCTCTCCCCCTGGCAGAATCTCTAAGCCCCTTCTCTGGAGCTGATGTCAGAGACACTGACCCAGTTCTGTCAGAGTGACGCTCCTGTTTTATGAGCAGAGACCTGGGCAGGGGTGATAGCCTCTGGTCCTCTCAGTTCTCATCTCTGTTGTGAAGCCTCTGCCCTTTTAGTGATCTGTGGTGAGGGTGATCAAGGCCCAGTATTCCTGTCCTTCTGCTCCTGAGGTGCAGCCACTGTCCTATGAGCGGGGCTGGGTGGAGGGAGTCCTCAGTCTCTTGACCGTATTCAGCAAGTATTCTCTGCAACTTGTAACTAGAGAGGATTGAGGAATATTGGTGGCCTGCCCCTCTGGTGACATACCATATCTCTTGACTGGTTGCTGAGGGGATAGAAGCCCCATTTTTTGGAACTTACTCACCTGGAATGGAGCATCTGTCTGAGCTGTGAAGTCAGGGTTGAGAGAAAAGAAGGAGGGTCATGGCCCAAGTACTATAAACTTACACTATTCAAGATTTAGTGGATTTTCTTGAATAGATGTTTCTTAATTTGTTGTACGTCCTTAGGAAAATTTCCAGAGATTTTAAATGCCTGAGTTAAAAAAAAAAGTGTTCACCAGTTACGGAATTTCACTAGGGAGTGGATCTGCAGAGCTCCTCGGGCTGCCACTCAGAAGTGGGACCTCTCTTCTACTTGTAACAGTTACTTTAGAAATTACAGAGTGTGTGTGTGTGCAAGCTCAGTCATGTCCAACTCTTTGCAACTCCATGTCGCACAGAGTCGGACACGACTGAAGCGACTTAGCAGCAGTAGCAGCAGCAGCAGCCCTGCCAGGCTCCTCTGTCCATGAAATTTCCCAGGCAAGAATATTGGAGTGGGTTGCCATTTCCTCTTCCAGGGGATCTTCCTGACCCGAGGATCGAACCCACATCTCTTGCATTGGCAAGCGGATTCTTTACTGCTGAGCCACCAGGGAAGCCCCAGAAATTACAGGGGTGAATCCTAACTAATCAAAGGCTAACATTAATTGATATCTTTACTCTCTTTCTGATTAATACAAAGACCTTAGAACTGTTTAAAGTTTTTTAAAATCATACACACATGCACACACACACAGAATATACATATTTCAAATACATATAAAAATATATATCAAATATGTATAAGTATGTACATACTGTATTTACATAAAGCAAGAACATGAAACAGAAATCAGCTGGTTACCTACAGTTAAGTTGCCCAAGTTCAATTCGTATTTTTACCACTTACCAGCTGGTCAGCCTGAACAAGTCCCTCAACTATATCAAACCCCTGTATCTTGAGCCACAGAGTTGAGATAATGTTACCCCCCTCACTGGGTTGTCGTGATAATTAAATGAGCTAATGCATGTAAGGGCTTCCCTGGTGGCTCAGAGGTTAAAGCGTCTGCCTCCAATGCGGGAGACCTGGGTTTTATCCCTAGGTCGGGAAGATCCCCTGGAGAAGGAAATGGTAACCCACTCCAGTATTCTTGCCTGGAGAATCCCATGGACAGAGGAGCCTGGCAGGCTACAGTCCACGGGGTCGCAAAGAGTCAGACAGGACTGAGTGACTTCACTTCACTTCAGTGCATGTAAAGGGCTCCCCTGGTGGCTCAGTGGTAAAGAATCCACCTGCCAATGCAGGAGATGGGGGTTCCATCCCTGGGTCAGAAGATCTCCTGGAGAAGGAAATGGCAACCCACTCCAGGTATTCTTGCCTGGGAAATCCCATGGAGGGAGGAGCCTGTCAGGCTATAGTCCATAGGGTTGCAAAAAAGTCAGATCCAACGTAGCAACTAAACACTAACAATGCATATATAGCACCATATACACAAGGCACAGAGCACAGTGCCTGACAGACTGTAAGTCCTTAATAGCAGACAACTGTTTTAAGAATAACAGTAATGGTTGGTGGTGATTACTATTTATTCATCCTCCTGTCCTGGCAGTTCCTCTGTGATGAGGGTGCTGGTATCTCTGGGGACTACATTGATCGAGTAGATGAGCCCTTGTCCTGTTCTTACGTGCTGACCATTCGAACTCCTCGGCTCTGCCCTCACCCACTCCTTCGGCCCCCACCCAGTGCTGCCCCCCAGGCCATTCTCTGCCACCCCGCCCTGCAGCCTGAGGAGTACATGGCCTACATTCAGAGGCAAGCTGGTGAGTAATTAAAAGAGGACAGGGAGGAAGCAGACACAAAGGGAGGGACAGGCAGAAGATCAAGTATCAGGGAGCTGAGAACGTATCCTCGTCCCGCTGACACGCTATCTTCCGGTAGACTCAAAGCAGTACGGAGACAGGGCCCTAGAGGGGCGGCGGCAAGACCCGGGCCCTCCAGTGTGGAGTGAGACCAAGCCTGGGGTGGTGCCACCAAAGAAAGCAGGTAGGTCCTTGAGTCACCTGTTTCGTGACACACGTCTCCACTTCTTCCTTTCTTCAGTGTTACTGCCCTGTGCACCCAGGGATGTGCTGTCTTGAACAGCCCAACAGCCCTGACTTTTGGGGTGGGGGAAGGAGTACTACAGGCCCTAACCCCTCACAATAGAAGAGGGAAGCATATCCCATCTATCCTTTCAGGTTTCTCTTTGTTTTCTGTATTCTAGGTGCAAGCCCAGCCAAGGAGAACAGTAAGGAATCAGATTTCTGGAAGATGCTTCATGAGCCAGAGGAACAGCCCCAAGAAAGGGAGGAGACACAGGCTGAGGTGAGAGCCAGCTTCCTAGCCACTTCTCTGAGGAGGCTGAACATGGGCTTTGGGTCGGAGGGCCACTCAAGCTGAGGTTCATTATGAGATGACCTCTTTTTATCTAGGGATGCAAGACCATACCCAGAGGCAGTGCCTTAAGAGTTTGGTTGGCATGCAGAAAAGCCTGTGTACTTGACTCTGCCCTTTTCTCCCCATCAGGAGCAGGAACCAAACCTTGAAGCCATAGACCCACCGCCAACCTCTCCCGACGGTGAGTGAACTCCCCATGTCTCCTATACTGCTTGCATGTGTTTTCAGGTTGGCAAGCATGGCGTGGGGATAGACCTAGACACTAGGAGGGAGGCTGAGCAGCCAGGCCGGCAGCAGATTCCTTTTTAGAGACAGCAGTGCTTCTCTAGGGGGGTAGCAGAACATAGTGGTTCCACTGCTTGCCTGACTTTATAGTCCTGGATAATTTCACTCAAGCTCAATTTCCTTACCCATAGCATGTGGGCAATAGCCCCTAACTTAGAGGGCTGTTACAGGATTAAATGAGAATGAATCTAGTTTACAATACAATCCCTGGAACTGAGTAGACAAAAAAGGGTTTGTATTTGTGGGGAGAACAGGATTCAGGGAGGAGGAGCCCTTGGTCCCAGAATCTCTTCTGTTGACCTAAAAGCCAGGTTGATTGCCAGGAAGCCATCAGTGGCACGTGAAAGAGCAGGTAACTTGGCAGCCTGTTAGCATCCTTCTCTCTCACCTGTGAGGCCCCCTTAGGCCCCCTAAGTGCTCTTTGGAGGGGTGGGTTGGCCACTGTCTCTCAGACCAGACAGGTAGTTCCTGGAGCCAGGGACCATGTCCTTCCTTGACTTCCTTAACTCCTCTTCTTAGGAAGTAAGAGTAGAATTAGTTTATGATCTATTCCTATTCCTTCATCTCAGATTTTCAGAACAACGTACAGGTCAAAGTCATTCGGAGTCCCGCAGACTTGATTAGATTGATAGAGGAGCTGAAGGGTGGAACAAGAAAGGTATGAGCCCTGCTCCCGGGAAAGTTGGAACCTTTCTCCCTTCTGGGGGCACCCGGAACACCACCCCTGAACTGGGCCCACAGAGTTGCCTCAACTTCCTTTACTCCTCATGAGTCCCCAACTAAACCACATCCCTGCTGTCTGCCCCCCACCCCACACTGTTTGTCTCTATGGAAAGCCCAACCATCTGCCATTTCTCTTTCTCCTGATCCTCACCCATCCAAAGGGGAAGCCAAACACAGGCCAGGAGCAGCCTGGAGACAGTGCTACAGAAGTCCCTTCCAGGAAACCAGAGGTGAAGGAAAAGGGAGACCCAGAACAGCAGAACGAGGTTGAAGAAGAGGAGGATGATGAGGATGAAGACGAAGATGAGGATGAACGGCAGTTGCTGGGAGAATTTGAGAAGGAACTGGAAGGTATACTGCTCCCATCAGACCGAGAGCGGCTCCGGGAGGAGGTGAAGGCTGGCATGGAGCGGGAGCTGGAGAACATCATCCAGGAGGTGAGCTCTGCTCTCCCGCCTGCAGCTTCCAGCTTACTTGGCTGCCTGCGCCGGTAGGCGGAACCAGTTGAGGGGCTGGGAGAGAACCCGGGCCATGCTGCGCCTGCCTTGGGCATTCAGCCAGGAGCCCTGAAGTGCTAGTTGCTTAATTAAGACTGGGACGGTGGGGAAGGGGATCTGTGAGAAGGATGAGACTTAGCCATTACTCCTTTGTAGAGCCTGGATAGCCCCTCACTCCCCAGATCCCTGACTCTCCACCCCCATCTTGGGCCTCCCAGACAGAGAAAGAGCTAGACCCAGACGGGCTGAAGAAGGAGTCAGAGCGCGATCGGGCTATGCTGGCCCTGACATCCACTCTCAACAAACTCATCAAAAGGCTGGAGGAAAAACAGAGCCCAGAGCTGATGAAGAAGCACCGAAAAAGGAGGGTTGTCCCCAAAAAGCCTCCCCCACCCCCTCAACCAACAGGTGAGGGCTGTCAGACAGGAACAAACGGCTAGGTCCATCACCTTTATCCCTTCTGAGAATGCTCACCCTCTCACTCTTTCTGGAACACCATTCTCGGGCTTCCCAACACCTCTAGCCCTTTGCCTGATTACTTCCTAGTGATCCTTTTGAGAAGCAGCTTTCAGAGCCGGTGTGGCTCCCTGGCATGGCTGTTTCCTGGCTTGCTCTATACATCCAGTGTCTAGCACTTTGCCGGCACCTTGTGATTGATGAGTAGATGTTAAATGAGTGACTGTGAATGTGCAGGCCAAAGGCCACACACCTGTGACAGGTGCTCCTGTCACCTAGGACTGCACAGGGAGCGCCCTCAGCCGGCAGAGGGGAACAGGCAGCCCAGCTGCTCATAAGCCAATTGCCTGGACAGACTCATTCCCTTCCTGCTGTGTCCCTTGTGTCTGTCTCACAGGTCCTGTATGTGTGGAGGCCAGGCATTCCAGGTCTAACGTCCTAGTTTCAATCCTTCCACCCTGCTATCTCTGTTATAAACACTGAAATGTCTTTCAAGTCCCAACATTGTTGGGTGCCAAACCAAAGTTTTCCAACCTCCTTCTTAAAACAAACTTCTCTGCAGGCCCCAACTTCTCTGATTTTTGCTTCAGAAAACAGTTGTTTTCCTGTAGGTGATGGGCAGAATTACTGGGTCCAGCGGGAAGAAAGGAAACTGCAGTCGGTGGAGGGAGCTTTATAGGTTGGAATGGGGTGGGGAGTGATGGGTCCTGATTTATTCTGAACCCTGACTCACATACCTGTTTGAAAGGGAATAACTTGCCGAAACCAACTGATGGCTTAGGGAGAGGCGAGCACCCCAGCCCCTAACCCTGGAGTCACGGCTCTGCTTTGTGTCTCCCTGTGTGTCTCCCCCTCTAAGAGGAGGATCCTGAGCACAGAGTCCGGGTCCGGGTCACCAAGCTCCGTCACGGAGGCCCCAATCAGGATCTGACTGTCCTCGAGATGAAACGGGAAAACCCACAGCTGAAACAAATCGAGGGGCTGGTGAAAGACCTGCTGGAGAGGGAGGGACTCACAGCCGAAGGTGGGCCCTGGGGGGCGGGCTGGATTCAGAGCTGTTGGTAGGGCTTGCTGCTGGAAGTGGAGGGGCTGGGGACCTTGGCTGGGGACCCTGGCTGGGGACCCAGGGGGCAGAAGACCTACACTGGAGCTGCCACCTGGCCTCTCCTCTCACTGCCCATCCCACTCCTTTCCAGGGAAAATTGAGATCAAAATTGTCCGACCAGGGACAGAAGGGACTGAGGAGGATGCACGCTGGCTGACTGATGAGGACACAAAAAACCTCAAGGAGATTTTCTTCAATATCTTGGTGAGAGGCACCCCACCCCTGAGTCCTAGACTTCCCACCTTCCCTGTCCCCCAGCAGGCTGAGGGGTTGAGGGTGAGGTTTAGAGTCCTCCAGGCAGCCCCCAGCCTTGCCTCCATCTGAGCCTCAGTTTCCTCATCTATAAGAGGAGGCTATCAGTTCTGGGTGTTGAGCCCTCAGCAAGAGCCCTACAAGTCACCTGTGTGAGTGCTGGCTCCTGCCTCCCCACCAACAACTGCCCGCCCACCCCCCACCCCCATCCTCCAGTGTCTGCTACAGCTTCTGCTTATCCCACGTCCCCACCCCACCGTGTGGCCTTCCCCCAGGTGCAGGGAGCTGAAGAGGCGCAGAAAGAGCGGCAGCGGCAGAAAGACCTAGAGAGCAATTACCGCCGGGTGTGGGGCTCCCCAGGTGGGGAGGGCACTGGGGACCTGGATGAATTTGACTTCTGAGACCACCACCATCAGCTTGCCAAAGAGTCCAGAGTCTTCTAGACTGGCCCTGCCTCTGTCTCCCACAAACCCCAGGGCCCTGAAGGCAAAACAGCAGAGAGCTGAGCTGTGAGCTGTGGACCCCGAGGCCCTCCTGGGGTGTGGAGGGGCTGTGGGGCAAGTGCTGCTGCTACTGCTGAGACCTGGAGACCTCCCAGGCCTATGTGATCTACTGTCCCTGGTTCTCCCCACACCCTCTTCCTTCCCTCCTGGCTTCCCCTGCTGTCATCCCCCAGCTTGTGGGTTCCTTTCCCCTCCCTAACGAACATTTTGAGATCTTTTGAGTAGAGCAGGGAGAGCAAGAAGAGGGGCTGGTCAGCAGGCCCTAAGAGGTAGGCCCTCCACCCTTGCCCCACTGCTATTGAGAGTCACCTCCCTGCTTCCCCCAGATCAGCTTGAGATGTCCTGCCCCTTTCCCTTTCCACACTGTTCCCTACAAATCTGTGCTTCTGAGTGGAACCACCTTCTCTCTGTTGCTGAGAAAATGGGAAGAAAGTTGCCCACCGTCTCTGACACAATCCCACGGAAAGGGTAGGCTACAGACCCACCTACCATGTTCTAGAACAATCAGGTTTCTAAATAAAGAACTGGACCATCAAACCATCAGTCTTTTTTTCCTTCAGGGTGGGGGGCTCAGTAGAGGAGACTTGGTGTTCTAGGATGGAAGGCATGCTCCCTGATCCTTTTCTGTGCTTCACAGTCAGGGCAGTGGCAGTGGATCTGGGGTATGCAGAAGAGACCAGGACAGTGAAGCAAAGCCTGCTGGCCTGGCCAGGACTGAAGCAATTCCAGTGCTAGTCTCCCTCCTTTTCTTCATCTGTCCATTTCTGTTCCTTCTCCCCCCTTTATAGCCCAAAAGCCACAGGGTACATACAGAGTTACCCCACCATGGGGATCCTCCTGCTGCACTCTCCCTACAGTGTGCTGCAGACTCCATCCCCATACCACTTCATTTCCCAGAAAAGACCTCTAGCTTTGGTCTTGCCCAGAGAGAGGGCTGCCACTCACACAGGTCAGCTCCATAGTATGCCAGTGGTTGGTGGCCTGGTTAGGTATCTCCATCTCTTTCTCACTAGCAAGTGCAAATCTAGGTCCCCTGCTTCTCCTACTTTCTTTCTCTGTCTGCATCTCTCAGGTGTGCAGCATTTCTGCTGACAACTTCACTGACTCATGAGATAAGAAATAGAGGGTGTGAATCTCCCAGGTCTCCAAAAGTGGACAAAAAGATTCAGCTGGGGAAGGAAGCTGTATGAGGCTGACCCTCTTCTTGCTGAAAGTGGTCTTATACTTGTTGAGCAAGTTATGCTTAAATTGTTTTATTTAAAATTACAAATGGGTAGGCTTCTAAAACCCTGCAACCCCAGATCCACTTGTGCATCTTAAGGAGAGGGATCTAAGACACTACCACAAGTGCAGCTACAGGCAGAATGGTGGGTTCAAATTCCCACCCCTCCACTTACTATTAGTAGGGCCTTGAACAAGCTGTTTAATTTCTGCAGTGCTGTTTCCTCCTGGGTAAACTGTGGACAACTATACTGGCCTTGGGTGGTTGTGAGGTTGAATGAGATAGTGTGTGTGTTGTGCTCTTAGCACAGTACCTGGCCCATAGGAAGTACTCAATAACATAATAAACCAGCTGCTGAGTTCTGAAGAGACTGGAAGGTACCTGGAGACAAGCGTCATAGAAGGAATACC
Organism: Capricornis sumatraensis; assembly: GCF_032405125.1. Taxonomy (NCBI): domain Eukaryota; kingdom Metazoa; phylum Chordata; class Mammalia; order Artiodactyla; family Bovidae; genus Capricornis; species Capricornis sumatraensis. The sequence continues at coordinate 100,099,681 of NC_091072.1, read as the reverse complement.
ATCAGAAGCTGATCAGAAGCTGTAGCAGAATTTTGTAGAATGGGAGCATGGGGATAGGCTGGGGCAGGAGGCTTATCTTTGATTTGATAGGCATAAAATCTTAACATCATCAGAAAAAACAGTGCATATAAGTGCACATGGAATATTCTCTAGGATAGACCATATACTAGGACACAAAACAAGCCTCAAAACATTTAATTGGATAGAAATTATTTCAAGTATCTTTTTTGATTATAAAAGCATGAAACTGGAAATCAACCACAAAAAAAGAGAAATGAAAGAAAAAAAAACAATTACACAGAGATTAAACAGTGTGGTACTAAAAAAAACAATGGGTCAATGATGAGATCAAAGAGAAAATTTAAAAATACCTTGAGACGAATGACAATGAAAACATAACCACACAAAATCTATGAGATGCAAGAAAAGCAGTCTTTAGAAGGAAGTTCATAACCATACAGACCTTCCTCAGAAAACAAGGAAAATCTCAAATAATCAACCTAGAGAAAGAATAACAAGCTAAAACAAGCAGAAGGAAGAAAATAAAGATCAGAGAGTAAATAAAATAGAGGTTTAAAAAAACAATAGAAAAAGTCAATGAAACCAAGAGCTGAGTCTTTGAAAGGGTGAACAAAATCAGCAAACCTCTGTCCAGGCTCACCAAAAAGAAAAGAGAAAGGACTCAAATCAAATAAGAAATGAAAGAGGAGAAATAACCAACACTATAGAAATTTTCAAAGTGTAAAAAATACTACAAACAATTAAGTGCCAGAAATCAGACAACCTAGATGAAATGGACAAGTTTCTAGAAATATATCCCATGAAAACTGAATCAAAAAGAATTAATTTGAATAACCCAATCATTACAAGTGAAATAGAATTTATAATTTAAAAACAACAATAAAATACAACTCCCTGCAAACAAAAGCCCGTGACCAGATGGCTTCACTGGGGAATTCTACCAAACTTAGAAGAAATTATACTGATCATTCTCAAACTCTTCCAAAAGACTAAAGAGGAGGGAACAGTCCCAAAGTCATTCTATGAAGCCTCCATCATTCTGATACCAAAGCCAGACAAAAACACTACAAAAGAAGAAAGTTACAGGCCAATATCTTCGAAGAATATAGACACAGAAGTTCTCAACAAAATATTAACAAGCTGAATCCAACAAAGATCATGTACCACAGTCAAGCTGGATTCATCCTTGGGACAAGGATAGTCCTTGGGACAAGGACAGTCCTTGGGACAAGGATACAAAGATCAGTGTGATATACCACATCAACAAAAGAAAAGACAAAAACCACATGATCACCTCAATCGATGAAAAAAAGCATCTAATAAAATTCAACATCTATCCATGATTTTAAAGAAAACTCTTACCACAGTGGGTACAGAAGGAACATATCTCAACATAATAAAAGCCATATTTATGACAAACCCACAGATTATATAATATTCAATGGTGAAAAGTGGAAAGCCTCCTTGCTAAAATCTAGAAGAAGACAAGGATGCCCACTCTCACCATAGTATGGGAAGTCCTAGCCATAGCAATCAGACAAAGAAAAGAAATAAAATGTATCCAGATTGAAAAGAAAGAGGTAAAACTCATTTATGCAGATAACATTATACTAGGTCAAAAAATTCTAAAGACACTACACAAAAACTACTAGAACTGATAAATTCAGCAAGATACAGGATACAAGATAAACATACAGAAATCTGTTGCATTTCTTTACACTAACAATGAAATGTCAGAAAGGGAAAGTAAAAAAAAAAATCCCTTTTAAAATAACATTATTTAAAAAAAAACAAAAACAGGATCAAACCTGACCAAGAAGGTGAAAGACCTACATGCTGAGAACTATAAAACATTGATAAAGGAAACTGAAGATGATTCAAAGAAATGGAAATATAGCCTAAGATCTTGGATTGGAAGAATTAATATTATTAAAATGGCCGCACTACCAAAGCAATCTACAGATTTAATGCAATTCCTATCAAAACACCCATGACAGTTTTCACAGACCTGGAACAAATAATCCTAAAATGTATATAGAACCATAAAAGATCCAGAAATCCCAAAACAATACTGAGGAAAAAGAACAAAGTAGAGACATAACCCTACCAGACCTCAGACCATACTACAAAGCTACAGTAATCAAAACAGCATGGTATTGGCAAACCAGAAAAATGAACAAACAAAAAAACAGACATATGGATTAATGCAACAGAATAGAGAGCCCAGAAACAAGCCCATACACCTATGGTCAATTAATCTTTAACAAAGGAGGCAAGAATATTCAATGAAAAAAAAGGCAGTCTCATCAGCAAGTGGTGTTGGGAAAGCCGGACAGCTGAATGTATATCAATGCAGTTAGAACATTCCCTTACACCACACGCAAAAATAAATTCAAAATGCCTTAAAGACCTCAATATAAGATATGACACCATAAAATTCCTAGAAGAGAATATGTAAAACATTTTCTGACATAAATCATATTGTTTCCATAGGTTAGTCTCCCAAGGCAATAGAAATAAAAGCAAAAATATGCAAATGGGACCTAATCAAACATAAGCTTTTGCACAGCAAAGGAAACCATAAATGAAATGATAGGACAACCTAGGGACTGGGAGAACATATTTGCAAATGATGCAACTGACAAGGGCTTAATTTCCAAAAATATACAAACAGCTCATACTACTCAATAATAACAATAGAACCAACTGAATCAAAAAATGGGTAGAAGACTTAAAGATTTCTCCAAAGGAGATACAAATGATCAATAGGCACATGCAAAGATGATCAACATTGCTAATTATTAGAGAAATGCAAATCAAAACTATGATGAGGCATCACCTCACACTGGTCAGGATGGCCTTCATTAAAAATGTGTACAAATAATAAATGCTGGAGGGGGTGTGGAGAAAAGGGAACACTCCTACAGTGTTGGTGGGAATGTATATTGGTGTAACAAGTATGGAAAACAGTATGGAGGTTCCTTAAAAAAAAAAAAAGAGTTGCCATGTGATCCAGCAATCTCATTCCTGGGTATATATCCAGAGAAAACTAACGCCAAGAGCTACATGTAGCTCAATATTCATTGCAGCACTATTTATAATAGCCAAGACATGGAAGCCACCTAAATGTCCACTGACAGATAAACAGATAAAGAAGATGTGGCATACACACACACACACACACACACACACACACACACACACACACTCTGGAATACTACTTAGCCATAAACAAAAGAATGAAATAGTGCCATTTGTAGCAACATGGATAGACCTAGAAATTATACTCTGTAAGTCAGAAAGATAAATATCACATGATATCACCTATATGTGGAGTCTAAGATATGATACAAATTAACTTATTTATAAAACAAAAACAGATTCATAGATATTGAAAACAAACTTATAGTTACCAAAGGGGAAAGTGGGTGAGGGAGGAATAAATTAGGAGTGTGGGATTAGCAGACACAAACTGTTATATACAAAATAAACAACAATATCCTACTGTATAGCACAGGAAACAAACTATATTAAATATCCTATAATAAATCATAATGGAAAATACCCCCCAAAATATATATACATGTGTGTGTATATATACACATATATATGTATATGTAACTGAATCACTTTGCTGTTCACCAGAAACTAATACAACATTGTAAATCAACTAGATAATTCAATAGAAAATAAAAATAAATAAAAAAGAAAATAGAGTTCTAGAGACTTTGCTAGATTTAATCATTTTGTACTTTCAATAATAAATTCCCTTTTACTTTCCTTTGGCTTCTGGTGAAACTCCCAGCTGTACTAAGGCAAACAAGAGGAGGGGAGCAGGATGTATGGCAGATGGTAACTGGAAGAGGGGAGAGCAGATAGCAGCAGGAATCAGGTGAGGACCCCAAGGGGAACTGGGAAGTTGGCGTGGATGTTAGGGATAGCAGCGCCCCTCCAGCCCGCAGGGAATCCACTTCGAGTCCTGTTCTGCCACAGTCTGGAGAACCACCTTTTACATTTCCCACAGGCCAAGATGCAGCCCATGATAAAAAGAAGCCAGTGGAGTCCTTAGTGTGGGAATCTGATGTGGGATTGCTGACACCTTGGCCACCTTTCACTGCTAGGAACTGAAAGGAACATCCCACTCGCCTCTGGCTCCCTGTGGTCATTCATTCTCTCCAGGGTCCTTGTTTCCTTCTCACAATCTCTCACATTCAAGCTTCTGAGGAAGGGAGTGAGCTTTTGCTACCAAAAAAGAAAGTGAGGATGGAGTAGGGGCATCTAGGGGCTCTGATAAAGGGGGGCATGGTGGCTAGGTCTCCCAGTTGAGTCTTCTTTGCTACTTGCCTCTCTTCCTCTTGCTTTGCCTTCCCAGACCACACACCTGCGACTACATCTGCAACCCTGACTCCACCTTCTCCTGGGTCAGGCTGCTGTGCTAGGAGGTCACCCAGCCTAGGACCCTGCAGAAGCAGGGCCTCCCATGTGAGTAGGATCTGGGCTCCTTCATACAATCAGCTCACTGGCGCACCTGTAGCTGAATGTCCCTCGTGAGGCTGAGTGTGCCTGGGGGGCCAGAACCAACTCCACCAGAAGACAATGGGCCATAGACTGGTTTATCAAAGTGGCTGACAACATGTGTGTGGCTGTGCCCAGGTTGCTGGCCCAACAGCACCGCATCTGGCCCCTCTACCAGGTTGAATGCTTTCAGCTGCAGACAAGCAACAGCAGGACTGGCTACATGCTGAACCACAAGATGCTGCAGCTCTTGGCATGGTGCGGGCCTCAGGCTGCCATGTCCTTGCAGTCTTCTGCATGTCATGGGGGTGGGCAGATGTCTGCCTCAGCGGAGCTGGAATTTGTGACACCAGTGACTTCTGCGGTTGGGAGATCTCCCAGCTCTTCCCTCCCTGCCAGGAGAGGGACTCTACTATAAAGCTCTACTTCTGGTACCAGATGCTCAAAGTGAGTAGTCTGGCCTGGGGTGGTCCTCCAGGGCTGATGCTGGAGCCCTGACCAGGTGCCGTCTGAGCACATATTGTTCAGATTACAGATAAACAGATGCCACCAAGATAACCTATCCAAGATCACTTAACTATGAAGCGGAGGTACTGGTGTCAAAACCAGATTTGACTCCAAAGTTCTTGCTCTTAACCAAAGCGACCTTATTCATTCCTCCAAGCAGCCCCCTCCGGTCTTCTCTAAACTTCACACCCCAACTCCCGCCCAGAACAGGAGTCATCTTGGGAGTTAGTGACTTCTCTACTCCCTGGGTCCCCACTGTTGCTCTGACCTGCCTGTCTCCTTCCACTCCAGGAACTGTTGCACATGATGGAGTACCTGACCTACCACCTCGTCCCTCTAGATACTGCCCTGCCACCAGCCCCAGCAGGAGGCACCCGCCCTAGCCCTCTCCCACCTCCAGTTCCCCAGCCTGACCAAGGCCATTCCCTGACCCAGCTCTTCAAGAACAGACCAGCAGCTCACCCCCTAGACAAAATCACTTCCTCTTTAATTGCTGTTGATGAAGATTCACACCACTTGCCTTGGAGGAGATGAGGGGGTAGTATCCCCTGCTGCCCCCGCCCCTCTTCTCTCCCCAGTTACCTGGTCCTCTGCAAAATATTTTAGCCAGGAAAAAAAAAAAAGACCGGAAACCACTGACACAGACGGCCCAAGGGCTGGGTTGATTGAGGGAGGCGGGGCTGGGCCAGGTAAATTCACCACACCATCCCCTTTCTGGGGATGGGACGGGTGAGGGGGCGGGGTGGGGGGGGTCTGGAAACCCTCCCAGCCGCCTCACACCATCTTAACCCTGGCTGGGGGGGATCATGGGGCTGAGGGATGGGTCTGGAGCTGCTCCAGTGGGAGGGAGGGGCTGGACAGGAAGAATAGTGGGGGAGGGGTCCCATTGTAGGGGTGCCCCCTACCCCAGATCACCACGGGCGCTGCACAGTCACAGGGACGCAGTCACGGTCACAGACACTCACAACCCGAGAGCACCCCCACCCCACCCCACCCTCTGCCCACCCTTGGCTTCCCCTACCCTGAAACGCCCTCCCCAAGCCCTGCCCGCCCCGCCCCTTGGTTGGGGAACAAAGCAATAAATTACAAGGCCCCTCCCCAGTCCCCCTTAGCCCGCTCTTGCTCCGTCCCTTCTCCCTCCCAAGATAGTGAGGAGGGACCCAGGTTTTCGGCTCCCCCGACCCTTTAGTTTCCATCCATGGGTGGATGTGGGGGGAACGTCCTGATTTCCACTCCTCTTGGTCCCTTTCACGGAAAGGGTTGGGGACCCCCTACCCCCATGGGCAGCAGGGGTCCTGCCCCTCGCTGCCCTTCCCCCTTCACTGGGCAGTGAGATTAGCATGGAAGGGGTAGGGTCCCCCTTATTGGCCCCAAGTCCCAGAGCTAGCCTTCCCACGTACTAACCCCTCCCTGTGGCGTGGCGTCGCCCCAGGAGCCAGCCTGGGTAAATGCTCCCGCCGTGGGATAATCGAACACAGGCAGGACTTAGTCCTATCCCCCACCCCTAGGGGGCGCGAGCGGGCACACCCAAACGGCCAGGAGCAGGGACCTCGGCGGGCGAGTCCCTCCAGCGGGTAGACCCAGAGCAATCCGAGTGTGGAAACAGTGGAGAGGGGGCGTGTCAAGCTGGGGTCTCCATGCCTCGCTGGGGAGAGGGAAGTGAGTTTGTGTCTTCCGGGAGGCGCGGGGGCTGTGCCCTCTTGCGGGGATGGCGTGGGGGAAGAAGTGCTCCCGCGGGAACGAGGTGCGGATCGGAGAGGTGAGTGGGTGCATCTGTCCAGCGGTCCACCCGGTGTGGTCGTGCCCTGCCCGTGTGGGGGTGGGGGTGTCTCTCCGGCGGCACAACTATACCAGCGCGACTGGAGCGTCGGCTCGGCCCACGCTGGCAGCGCTGCTCCGGCGGCGGGGGCTGGGCGTGGCGGTAATGCTGGGGGTGGTGGCCGCGCTGGGAGTGGTGGCCGTGCTGCCGCCCTCACACGGGCAACCGTGCTGGAGAAGGATGTCGGCGCACAGCTGACTCCCAGCCTGGCGAGCGTAGAAGAGCGCGGTGCGGCCCTGCGCGTCGCGGGCGGACACGTCGGCGCCGTTCTAGAGAGAGCGGAGACGGCCGCGTTACGGTGCGTCCCCGGGGCCAATCCCCTCCCGCCGGCTCCCCGGGATCGCCAGGCCCACTTCCACAGGGTGCCTTTGGGGATCTCGCCCCGCGCACCGCGCGCCTGCCTGTTTCCCAGACGGAACCCTCAAACCCCTTTACAACATCCTCGGTTCACTTACCCACAGCAGCAGTTGCGTGATGACTACGTGGGAGAGCTCGGCCGCCAGGTGAAGTGGGGAGCGAAGCTGCGGGTCCTCTACGCTGGTGTCGAGCGGCCCGTGTCGCGCGTGGGCCAGAAGCAGGAGAACGGCGGCCACGTCCTGGGCCTGCACCGCGGCCCACAGCTGGCGGCCCAGCGGTTCCTCGGAAGTGCCCAGTGGTGCCAGGAACAGCAGCTGTTCGTACTTGGCGCGAATCCACGACTCACGCTCCTCCCTGCAGGACCAGAGATCAACAGGAAAGGCTCTAGGGACCTCCCACCCCAAGACCTCTGCTCCCTACCCAGGTGACCCTCCTGGGAGCTGCACACACTAAGTCGCCCCCACCCCTCTTCTGCGCGCGTACCGCGAAGAGTCCCGCGTGGGTTTGACGCGGCCCCGCGTGTCACTCTCCCACACGCGGTTGGCCATGTCGTTGCCAATGGCTGTCAGCACCAGGGTCAGCTCCCGCGGCCAGTCGTCCAAGTCGAGCGAGCGAACGCGGGACAGGTGTGTGCCCAGGTTCCGGTGAATGCCAGAACACTCGATGCAGATGAGTGCGCCCAGGTTCAGGCTGGCCCACGTGGGGTCTGGGGAGGGAATGCAGGGGTCAGCTCCCTGGCGGAGCAGCTGGACGGGCCACCCAGCAGCATTCATCAATTCTAGCGAACCACACTCCCTCCCGGGTCTCTCCACTGCCCCCTTGTGCTCACTGGGGGCCCCGCAGTCCACGCAGATTGAGTTCCCCTTGGCATTCCGGATCGCCTGGATGGCCACCGCTTCGCTTTGGCTGTCTGTGCGCAGCTGCAGAAAGGGTTGGAAGTAGTCAGACTCTCCCTCTGAGCCCTTCTCCGGACGCCTCAGACACTCACCTCTGCTTTCCGCCCAACACCCGACCCTTTACCTTGACCTTACTGCTCTCACAGCACTGGAGACTGGCTAGGATCTGACTTTCGATGGCCTGAACCCAGGCGTCCCGCTCTTCAAAACTGGCTGCCTCAAAGTGCCATGTCTGACCAGTGCTGGACACGATCAGGAACTCGAAGTTTTCCTCTAGGTGGGGGGATGGGATGGGGTCATTAGGGATAGAATTCAAACAGGAGCTGCCTCGCCCAAACCATTCCTCCCAGAGGTCCATCCCAAGCCCCTGGGAGTGGAGCAGAGTGGTTGGGGAAGCAGAGGGTGCGGGAGAGCAGGAAGCCCGAGCACATGCAGGGGAAGGCAGGGGCACCCCCACCCCTCTGCACCCCAGCTCAGCGCCCCACCCAGCTCCCCACTTGTTACCTGCTTTATAAATATTTCTTAAACTACCAAAGGATTTTAGTTTCCACATTTTGCGCTTGGCTGGTTTCCCGAAGCAAAGGAGATAGAGATAGAATGGAGAGCAAAACAGAGAAAGAGACCAAGAAAGGAGAAAAAAGAGAGGCAAATGGAGAGGTGGAGAGAGAGACAGTGACAGAGTGCCAGAGACAAAGCAGGACAGACAGATGGGGAGAGAAAGCAGAACTAAAGTCAGTGGCCCCCGAGCAGAGAAGAGCGGAAGCCAAGAGCCATGAGAGTAGGCAGATCTGGAACCTGGATCTGAGCACCCGGCAGAGAGCAGGGGCGGCAGGGACTGGGTATCATGACCAATGAGGAGCCGGGTCTCTGGGAGGGGAAGGGATAGCCAGGATCTGAGGGATCATGGGGAAGGGGGACAGGAGTTCAGAGGCCAGGGGTGAGGGGTCCCTGGGATTCAGGCAGAGTCTCATGGGTCTGTGGGAAGTCACAGGGAGGCAGGAATGGAAATCACTGTAGTCAAAGGCTGTTGTGGGAGCTTGGCAATCACAGAAAGTTATTGGGAACAGGAGCTGCGTGGGTAGACCCCAGGAGCTGAAGAGTCACTGGGGGTCACTGAAGTCAGGGACTGAGTCCTCGGGGATAATGGGGCCTTCTGGGCACAGGGGCTGGGGTGTTAAGCAGAGTTGGGTCTGGAACATGAACTAGAGGGTTATGAGGAGAGGGAGCAAGAGCTACAGACTTACAGGGGCCATTGAGAGCAGGGGCTGGGCCCTGTTGCCATAAAAGGCATTGGCTGGGGAATAGGAGGAAGCACAGGGGCTGAAAGGCATCCGTCCATTTTTCACTAAATACTGTACAGAGTGGTGATGATAGTCAAGCACTCCTCTCAGGCACCTTTCCTCCTCCTGCAGGGGTGACCTGGAGTTTGGGGGTGAGGGTCCAGGGTGAGAGTGAAACTGCCCACCAGGGCCTCACCTTCAGCCTGCCCAGCCGAGCCTTCAGTTTTAGATGGTGTCGTCAACTTTTTCCTCCTCTGCTTCTTCACCATGGGAGAAGGAGGGGGTTCCCGACTCAGGGGGCTCAGGTCTCCAGATGGGGTACAGTCTTGGGGAGGGGAACACAGCTGCCTCAGCTGCCTCCTCCACAGATTCCCTGATTTCTCCATAACCTGTCTCCCCTGAACTAGATTTGGCATTTTAGGGTCCCCCTCCTCAGCCATCCCTCTCTAGGAGGTCCCCCTTGATCAATCCTGGGGAGGAGGGCAGATGAGTGGTTTAGAGTCAGACCTGTACTCAGATCCTGGCTCTGCCACTTACTGGCCTTGAGACCTTGAGCAAGTCACTTAATCTTCTGAGTCTCAGTTTCTTCATCCCTAAAATGGGGATAATAATCTTGACCCAACAAGGTTGTTGTGAGGACCACTTGTTACAATGTTACTTGCTACTTGTTTAAAAAATACATATTTCCAAACATTCCAAATGTTGATGGCTGGCTATGTGCAGGACAATGTTCTCAGTTTAAGCCTCAAAGCAACCGTCTGAGGTAGAAACTATTATCTCCATTTTACAGATGAGGAAACTGAGATGTGGAGAGGTCAAGTAACTTGCCCAAGTGGCAAGCCAGGATTCAAGTTCAAGTTCAGGCAGCTTAGCTCTAGAACCCACTTGTCTTAGCCATTTTGCTAAACACAATATGACTGAGCTTGGTGCCTGGGTACCCAGTCAGTGCTTGGGGTGTCCACTTATTCACTGAGTCCAGCCTCCAAGCTCCCACCCCAGTTTTAGTTCCCTCCGCATCCCTTCTGGATCTGGAAGACAGCAATGGAGGATGATTCCTTACTGACCGGTGCTGAGGGCTCGTGCCAGGCTCCGGTCTGGCTTCAGCAGGTGCTTGGATGTCTGGTCTGGTGGTGGCTGCAGGGAGCTAGGGCTGGGGCTGGGGCTTGGGGTAGGAGTGGTGGCTTCTGTCAGATGGGGAAGAAAATAAATCCTCAGTGAGTCAGTCTCTGAGTGATTCCTTACGTGGTCCCTTGTCATTACCCACCTTCCCATTTAACCAGTCCCATTCTCCTCTTCCTCCCTCCTCTTTTTCCTAGCCCTGGCCCCTCTCCTGCCCCTTTGTCAGCAGCCTCACTCACCAGGACCTTCTCCCATCTGGACAGTGCTCATGTCCTTGACCAGCCCGTTGATGCTGGCTGAGGGGCCAAAAGCAGAGATGGCCCGTGGGGGCCGCTTGCCAGGGACTTTTACTGTTGTTCGTAGTAAGTCCATCTCCTTGCCATGGGTACTGTGGATGTAATCCTACAGGAGTATAGGGGTTGAGAGTGTAGGGAATGTTGGGGTCCTCAGTAGTGCTGGGAGGCAGCCAATATTATCGGCAGAGAGGGACTGGAGAGAGGGCTCTGGGAGCTGACTGGGTTGGGATGAGCCCAACAGACTGGGCCCAGCACTGTCTCCCCCAGAAAGCATCCCTGAATGGCAGGCCAGGTTAGAGGTCTTTTCTCCATCTGCTCGCACTAGATTGCAAGTCCTCAGGAGATGGATTTACCTTTCTATCTGCAACATGGGCACATGGTAGCTGCCTAACAGATGTTTTGCTAAAGTAAAAAGAAGAGGACTAGCGCTTCCCAGAACCAGTGTTGATATCTGCTAGAGGCACAGACTGGAAGAGCTAGAAGTGCACCCAAGGCCAGCCCCTGTAGCCCAGCCAGTCTCTGGCACTCACATTAATGCTGGGGTGGTAGAGTAGGAAGCCATTACTGGACAAGGTCACATATTTTTTCTTCCATTCTTTGTTCAAGGAGTTGCCACTTCGCTTTAGTAGGAAGCTCTGAAGAATGGAAAGAGACATGTGGGAGAAAACCCAGTGAAGACCAGCTCCCCCCAGCCCAACCCCAGTCCCTGAACCACCCACCTGTTTGATGGGGATGGCTCGCCCACTTCCCGTTGTCTCTCCCCGACTGTCCAAGCTCCGTTTCTCAGAGTCACTGCCCCGACGATTCTGGAATGGTTATTGGCATCAATTAGAGGATGGATATGCTGATGGAAGGACATGAGAGACAGATGAAGGGCCAACAGAGAGATTTAGGGACCAGGGAAGATAGGCATGTAACAGGGGACAGGCAGATAGGGGGTTAGAGTGTCCAATACCGCAAAAAGGCTGGTCCTACGCTTGGCCGCCCGGTGCAGGGACCCTGGGGTGCTCAATCCGGCCACTGCAGCTGCCTCAGCCCGGAGCTCCCGGTGACCGACATTGGGTGAGGACGGGAGAGAGGAAGAGTAGTCGCTAGTGTGGCCCCCGTTACCAGCCTGCAGGCAAACAGAGGGCTCAGAACTGCCGAGGGGCCCCCAGCCCACCAGGCTACAGTCATATCAAGTGATGAGGCATTTGAGATAGTCCCTCGTCTCATCACCATTTATTTGTATTATCATTAATAATAAAACTGCTCACTAGCATTGTCACAGTGCTTTAGATTTTACAGAGGTTGACTTCACAAGTATTATGCCATACAATTTTCCTGACAACCTTGGGATGTTTAGGTGAATTGCTCAAGGACGCTACAAATGGTGTTTCAAACCTGGTTGATTTCCAGTCCGATGCATTTTCTACAAACTGTCACCACCATTTCCATCTGTCCTCACCCCCACAACTTCCTTGGGTTCTTTGTGCCTCTCCTTGGATCACCAGCCCCTCCTCTAATTCCCACCAGCCCTTCTTTGGACCATGAAATCCTGACTCACCTGCCCAGCTACAGGAGTGGAAGCTGCTGAGTGGCTTGGGGAGCTGGGGAGGGACTTGCAGGCAGCCAGAAGCTGCTGCTGCTTTCGCAAGGTCACCACTTTCTGGGCCACTAGGGGAGGGGAGGGGAAGAAGGCATGAGCAGGGCAGATACCCAAGACCACCCTTTCATGCCCAACTTTGAGAAATGCCCAGGAGATAACAGGCTCCAACTTCCTTGTCACTGTGGCCTTGCCAGCTCCTCCTGCCCAGAAGGACCTGTGGCTATTAAGCAAATCTTCTCTGACCTCCCTGGTCCCTCCTCCCTCCCACACAGGCTAATTTCCTGTTGCTCACAGAGGGAGGCCTGGAGGTGGGACCTTGAGGAATATCTAAGTTCCCTGCTCCCCAACACATGCAAGGGATGGCCAAGCTCACCCTCCTGGAACACCCGATCCACATTGAGCCCATAGGTTGCACAAGTCTCATAGTAGCTGCAGCGCTTCATATCAGCACACAGAGCTCTGGCGCGAGCATCGCCCACCACGCGGGGGGAGGAAGCACTGATCCTGTCTGAGTGGACGAGAGAGAAGGGGTAGTGGATGAGGGCGCCCATGCACACTTGGCTGCCTTCCTTTCTTCTGGGTTCTAGTCCTAGTCTGGGACTGCTGCTGCTGCTGCTAAGTCGCTTCAGTCGTGTCCAACTCTGTACGACCCCATAGACAGCAGCCCACCAGGCTCCCCCATCCCTGGGATTCTCCAGGCAAGAGTACTGGAGTGGGTTGCCATTTCCTTCTCCAATGCATGAAAGTGAAAAGTGAAAGTGAAGTCGCTCAGTCATGTCCAACTTTTTGCGATCCCATGGACTGCAGCCCACCAGGCTCCTCCATTCATGGGATTTTCCAGGCAAGAGTACTGGAGTGGGGTGCCATCGCCTTCTCCGCTGGGACCACTAGGGATAGGGTATGAGACGATATCCCTCCTATGACCGGGTGCAATGGGAGCGTATAGTCTTTTCTGAATGTTGGGCCCAGCTGCATCACGAGTAGGCTGGGTGAGCTCAGTGTGCCAGTCTCCAGAGCTGACTGGAATGTCCTGATAAGGTCTGACATGGCTGACACTCTTGAGTGGCACTCCCCCTGCCCTGCAAATTCAGTGAGTCCTGAACTGAGTGGGAGGACACCTGGCAGCATATGAACTGGGATGAGGCTAAAGGTCCATGGTAAAAGGTGGACTGTTCATCTGCAGCAGGAAGCCAAGAGGCAAGCAACAGGTGGAAACAGCCATCTGCAGGACAGGCATCTAGACAGAAAGACCTGCCAGCTTCGTACAGGTGAGTCCTGGAGAAGCTTTTCCTGGCTCTGCTGGTGAAGAGGGCCTGGTGGTGGCATCAGGAAACAGCAGTGTGAGAACACCAAGCAGGTGACATCTCAAAGGAAGGAGGTTGCCATTGCAGCTGTCCTTCCTGGAAGGTCCTCTTTTCTCTCTCAGACCTTGGGGAGTTTGTGTTTTGTTTAACGACTCTTATTTAGAGACCAGACTCTGTCCAGAGGGTTACTGAAATCCAGTGGCCCTGTCCACACACCTTGCCAAGCTCTCACTTGTGTTGGGTGATACCCAGTAGCAGCCCCCCTGAAAGCTGTGCTTCCCCAGCCCCTCCTTACCTTGTGTTCCCACCAGTGCCAGGGCAAGGCCTCCTCGTCCCTCACCCCGAAGGGAGCTCAGCTGCCCGTGAAGACGGCTCACGGCCTGGAAACTGTTCTCATCCTCCAGGCTGAAGACGAAAATCACAGCATCTGCCCAGCCTGAGAACTTGCGGAGGGTGAGGGAGCAAATGGATGGTCAGACAGGTCCACTTCTCTGGATGTTATTCCCAAGGAGACCTGGGAAACCAGAGGCCTCTCCTTTGGCCAGTGCTGACCCCAGCCCACCTGCCTACCCCATCATCTCATCCCTCACCTTGGCATCGGGTGCCCCAGCTTCCTCTCGGATCAACACCAGATGAGTCTGTCCATCCACCAACATTTCTTTCTTGTGCTGCTCACCTGTCCAGAAGAGTTGGGAGTGATAGGAGGTCAGAGGTCACAGGTCACCAAATCTCCCCATGCTCCCTGTGTTTTAGCTGTTGTGGCTGCATTCTTCTCTCTGGTCACCATAGCTGCAGAGTCATCGATCACACTGCCCAGATCCCTGACCCCAACCCTTAGGTTACTATGGGTCCTGAGAACTCACTCTCTGTCTTCTCCAGCACCTGGTATGAACCAGTCAGGAACCGGTGGATAAGCGATGACTTCCCACTCCGGGCATCACCCAGCACACCCTGAGGAAAGGTTGTAGAGCAGAGATGGAAGGAATTAAGAAGAGGCAGGACGACTGAGTCTGAACATTCCAGAGAACTCTAAGAGACTGGCAGTGTTAAGTCTTCCAAGCAGGGTTCTACAGGGCCTGGGTGACATCAGTCAGGAGGGCATTTGCAAGGATCAGGCCACGAGTGTTGTAAGAAATGATCCCAAGCTAGAAGTGGACCACAAGCTGAAGAATGTCAATTCAGTGCCTTTTTTTTTTTTTTTTTTTGGTATTCTGTTGTTTAGGAAACATACCAGATGCATGTCTGGTGAGGGACATGTTACAGTTCTAGGCAATAGTTGGAAAATTTTACCCAATTCTAGGCAACAGAACATGAAGGACTGAAGGGGAGAAGTCAGAAATGAGGAGAAATCTGGAAGAGGACCATGGACCAGCAGGAAGAAGGGAAACTATAGTAGGAAAAGTTATGAGGATGTATCAAGCCCCAGGAAGGTGCTATGAAGGTAGAATCTCAGAACTGGAAAACTATTCCCCATTCTCATAGAGGGAGGGAAGGGAAGAGGTGAAGGCAAGAGAGCTGAGTGCCAGTGGCAGAGAGATCAACCTTCACACAGACCAGGAGACTGGGTTACCTACCAGGCGCAGTTCAGGAATGGAGCGGCTCAAAGTCCATTCCTGGCTATTGACCACAGCTTCTGTAACAGAAAAGGAGTCTTAAGAGGGATACTCCAGGCCAAGGAGGGCTCCCAACCCTGTTACCCCTCCTCCTTTTGTAGTTGCCCTGCCTGGGCTGGAGAGCTGTGTGGAAAAGCTGAGTTGAGAGTGGTCCCCAGTCCTCCCATCCTAGTCTCTCTCCCCACAGCTGTTGCTGCCGCTCAGCGGTTGCTTAGCAACGGAGCCAGCAAGACAAAAATACTTCAGTGGGCATCTCCCTTAAAACACATCCCCAAACATGAGTCCCTGCCCCAAACTGGGGGACCAAGGCTCTGACAGTTGACGGGGTCTTCTCTCTGGAAGACAAAAAGGTGTCCAGCTCACCAAACTGACTGATTCCCAGGGTAAATCCCCAGAAAAAAGGACTGGGACATAGGAGGGAGTGGGTCCACCTCAATCTCCCTTTCATAGAACCGAACCTGAAGTGAAGATATCATTCCCCCTTTTCAAGGTCAACGGCACTGTGGCCCTGACCCCTCCCCACAGCCCAAGGAATGGAGGTTGGATTTTTCTATACGCCCCTCTGATACCCTTCTCACCAGCACCCTCCAGAAGAACGATGGGGAACCGGGCTCCACTCCCAGGCCGAGAGAAGCCACCGGCCTGGGGAGGGATAGAGTGGGGGGGTGGGAGAGGAAAGATGCTCCTTCCGCCCGCCGGGTCCAGCCCCCGCGCCTGACACTAGCCGGACGTTCCCGGGGCGCCGCAGCTGCGGCGGGAACTCCGGGATCCAGAGCCATCTGCTCCCACCCGCTCGAGAGCCAAACCCCGGGGGCCGCCTGCGCTCCCGGACTCGCCACCTCTCCCGGGAGTGTGAGCTGAACCGAGACGCCCTCGCCTCTCTCTTCTAGAAAATAAATAAATAAAGACCACCACCACCACCGCCCCCCCAACCGGAAAAAGACAGTACTTTCTCCGTACCCACTCCCAAGTCTCCAGGAGTAAGAATTGCCTTTGCAGCAGTTCCACCCCACTGAGTCACTCCCGGTCAGGCCCCCTAGGAATTTCAATGCGCTCTGGGGCTGGGGTGGGCGGTGGGGGGAGAGTGAGGCTACCTATCCGCCCCCTCTCACTTCACACGCCAAGTGTTCAGCACGTTCCAGCCCCCGTGCACTCCCGTACTGCCCAATTCGCCTTCACTGAATGGAAAGAACCCTGTCCCTTCCTGCTAGAAACCTCACCAGCCTGCTCTCAGCCCAGCAAAAGACCTGTCCCTGGCGAGGACCGTCTGCAAGGTCACTCTGATCACCCACCCCAAGTGCTCAGGAGAAACTGAGGCTTCCCCACCTCCTTTCTCCTTCAGTAACCCTCTGGGCAACGCAAAGCTGTTTCCATGCTCCCAGAGGCCAGCTGAAGCTGGGAGTGGAGTCTGGGGCTTCTCTGGGAGCAATTTCCTACAGCCATGCTGACCAAGGGCATTATTTATCCCAGAAAGCTCTGAGGCTTTCTGAGTCCCTCTGACATCGTCGTCTTTCATGTCCCACAATGCCTACTCACCCCGCTTCCAGGACCTCTTATCCTTTTTGCCCCAGTTCTTGGCAGAGAAATGAACCTGGTTCATCCATCCACCCAAGAAGCTTCTCTCAGTCAGTCCTGGACACCACTCCTCCACCCCAAGCTGAGCATTCCAGGTGCCCTCCCCTCCCTGTCCTCAGGCCCTGGGCCTACTCACTGGGGGAGGCGCGGAGCTCTGCACCCAGCAGCTCCCTAGACCCGCTGCCAGAAGACAGGACCGGCGGACCGGGAGGGGGCCCGGGACCAGGAGGCCCTCCTGTGCTCTTGGTAAAGATGCCGCTGATAAACTTGAGCATCTTGCGATCTCGAGTGGATGCTCGGCCCCCCTCCCGGCCCCGTTTCAGCCCGGGAGCTGGAGGCTCCAGAGTGATTGGAGGTGCAGGCCCGGTGGGCAGCGCGGAGGCGGCGGTGACAGCAGAGGTGGGAGTCAGGGTGGCTGGGACGGTTAGCGGAGGAGGAGAGCCGGCAGGCGGTCCCGGGTGCAAGTCACTGTTGTCCAAGGTCTTACTCTTGCCTTTCCGAGGGGACAGCTTCCCTCGGACTCCGGGCACAGCCCCGACCCCACCAGAGGTCGTGGCTGCCGCTCCCCCTCCCCCTGCGGCGCCGGCGGCGGCCGTAACTCCAGTCCCGGCGCTGCTCTTTGACCCCTTGACCCTGGGCTTGCCCTCGCTTTCGGGCCATGACAGGCGGCTACCGGCGCCCTTGCCCCCGCCGGCTTTGGCGCCACTCGTGGTCACGGTCTTGCAAGGCTTGGGAGCCGGCGGAGGAGGCGCCACCTTGAGCCTCCGGCTGCCGGTGCCGGGGTGCGGGGAGGACGAGCCGGGGACGCCGACGCCCGCCCGGCCTTCGGGTTCCGGGCCCCCCCAGCTCGGGCTGCTGAGCAGGGGGCGCCGGGAGGAGGTGGGGGCGCCCCCGGGCTTGGGGTCTGGACTCAGGCCCCCGGAGAGCGGGGGTCCGGGAGGGGCGGCCCAGAGGGAGAGGCGGCGGCCGGGAGCCGGGGAGACGGGGCGGGCCGGGCTGGCCGGAGCCGGGGACAGGGCGAGGGGCTCGGCGCCCCCGGCGCCCGCGCTGCTCGTGCTGATCCACAGCGCATCCTGCCGGTGGAAGAGCCGCTCGTGCCGCTTCTTGCCCGGCTCCTCAGCGCCTCGGGGGCTGCCGGGATCCGCGGTCTCGGTACGTCTGGTCCCAGGGGCGCCGGCTGCGGCCGCAGACGGAGAAGGCGGCGGCGGAGGCACCGACTCGAGCTTGACCAGGGTCAGCGAGATGAGGTAGGTCGTTGTCCGGCGCTGGAGCGCGCCCGCGCCCCGGCTCATGGGGCCCCGAGACCCCCGAGCTGGGGAGGGGAGGGAACTCCCCCGGACTGCCTCAGGGGGGCCCGGCCATGGGGCCGCCCTGCTCGCTGCCCCCAGCCCCCGGACCCCGCTGAGCCCCCGGCCCGGCTCCGCTGTCGCCGCCGCCGCCGCCGCCTCCGCTTGCGCCCCCCTCCCATCACACGGGGCGCCCCCTCCCCATGCTCCCCGCCCTGCGCCCCCACCCCGTTGGAACCCCGGGACCTTGGTGCTGCTCCAAGGAGGCGCGCCGGACCCTGCACCCCGGCCTGGGTGGGGGCGCTGAGATGGGCGGGGGAGGGCGGGGAGGACTGTAGTGGGGGCAAAAGGGGAGAGGGAGGAAAACGGGGCAGAAAAGAGGAACCCGGGGCTGAGGGAGAAGAACCGGTGCGGGGGAGGCAGGGGCGGGGAACGGGGGCTCGAGGGACAGGGGCCGCGGATGGGGGTCGAGAGGGGGTCTTTAGGAGGGTGGGAAGCTAATGGGGCTGGTCGTGCGGGGGATTCGCAGGGGCGCGGGGAGGATGCTGGGCATGGAGATACAGGCGCCGGCGGGGGAGGAAGGAGGGAAGCCGGAGGGGGTGGGAACCCACAGGTCTGGGGTCCGGGAGAGGAGGGGCGTGAGATCCGGGCGCAGGGTCCGGGGGGCTCGCCGGGGCTCGGCTCGGTCCGGATGCGCGCTGTGTCCGGGCGCTCCCCTCACAGTGAGGAGGAGGCGGCCCCCCTGCCCCCCCACCCAATCTCCCCCCCACCTTCTCTCCACCAGCACGGCTGTCTGCGAAGGCGGTGCAAAATCCAGGACTGGATTTCTCTCCCAAATCCTGGGCTGGATTTCCTGGAACTTGGACTCATCTACTCCAACATCGAGCCCCCTCCCCTAGCACACCTCGGTTAGGAAGCGCTACTGTTGGGTGTGGCCTTTAGGCAAGAGAGTAAAAATCGTTGTATGGGTGGGCAATACCGGCGAAAACGGAGCAAATTCGGATTCACTGTCAATTCCGGGGAGGCTGACGTGCGAAAATGGGGAGCCTTGAAATCCCTTTTCCAAGACCCCTTGTTTTCCCCAGGTACTTGCACGGGTTCCTCTTCCCACGACCCAGCCCCGTCGTCCACCCCCACCTTCCACACGCAGTGCGTTGACTGGGCCATGACTTGAGCCTAACTGTCCCAAAGTGAACTTGGAAAGTGTTCCCTGGGGATGGGGACAAACATGGAACTCAGCAGGGTGGGTGGAAGGAGGGGTTGCCTCAAGTGGAGAGAGATCTACGGAGTGGAGGAGCCCGGCGGAAAAGTGAGTCCCAAGGTTCCAGCTCTGGGTGGAAGGAGAAAGAAGACGTCTACAGATCGACACCACCCCCCATACCAAAATGCATCCGGTCTCCATAGCAACCGTAGCTCCAAGAGCGCCTCAGAAAGAGCGGGGATAAGCAGAGAGGAGGATCGGTGTGTATGGTGTGTGGGGGGACCGGCTGAGTAGTGGAGGCACCACCTTCACACCTGGTTACACGCATGCCGAACATTTAGCGGCTCAACATAAAGACCCCGTCAGCTGAGGCAGAGGGTACAGGCCTCCTCTAAGTTCCATTCAATCTCCTGAGGTTTTCGGGGTGGGGCTTTTTTCCGAAGGTTAAAGAGGAGATAGAATGAAAAACGCCTTCTCTGTGTCCTCCAGCCTTTTAGGGACCCTGGAGTTAAAGGCTGACTGTCCTTAAGCCCAGGAGAAGGGTGAAAGGGCTAGGCCGATGGAGGACAGACGATGAGATGGGCAGGTGTGCACCAGTCGAGGGAGGCCTCCATTCCAGCCTTGAAGTCCCCTCCCTGGGACTCGGGGAGTCTCAACGTTCCCCTAATTTGGCGTCCCACCCTCCTGACGCAGCGGAGACTATAATAAGTGCTGCCGTGGGCGGCTCTTGGAGGCAGAAGCCGGCGGCATGCTGGGCCTGGTAGGGGATGAGGGGGGGGACGGTACCAGGATGCTGGGTGCCCTTTGTTCTCCCTGAAACTTGTACCCAGTCCCTCCGCGGTCCTCAGTCAGCACCCACCAGCGCCCCCCTCCCACCCTCAGCAGAAGGATGACACCATCCCCAGAACAGAAGACCCTTCAACAGACTTTTCTGAAAGAGAGGGTGAAAATGTGTTGCCTCTGGCTTAATATTCCTTCCTTTGGTTGCCTCAGTTTTCGTTTATGTTCAATGGGAACAGAATCCTGACTCTTAGAGTGGAGTGGAACAAATCAGTTAGGAAGAGTGGTTTTCTGAGTTCAGCCTCCACTCTTCCTCTCTCTCTCCTCTCCAAAGATAAGCTGTGTTCCTCTACCTGGCCTAAACCCTTCCTCACCCACTCTTTCTTTTTCTCCCCTAAGCAGTGGGTGGTGCTTGGAGTTCCTCCCTAGGAGGCCTCATGGGGCCACTCCCCGCTAGGTCTCCTTTTCTAACCCCTGTAGAGAAGGTATCAGCTGTAATTCTTGGCAAAAGATGGGGGAGAAATGGTGAGAGGGGTACCAGTGGAAGAAAGGCAATGAAAAAGGAATTAGACTGTTCCCTTAGGAACTTGAACCAAACTGTTCCTTCCCCAAGTGAACCAAAAGTTCCTGTTGGCCTCTATCAGAGGGGTCTGGCAGGAATCATCCTTGATGGGAAGAACAGTCTCTTGCCCACTCACCCCCCACCACAACCCCCAGGTAAGCAGCTAAGCATGGAGAGCCTGGAAGAGACCAGGGTATAATGGAGGATATACTTCACCCAGACACCTTTAGTGAGCAAAGTAGCTAGCTTTTATTGGCTCTTTGCAGCTTCAGAGGCAAATTAAATGACACCAGACCAGAGATGACCTCCAGCTCCACTAGTTCCTTAGTGGTGGGGCCTTGTGGATAGAGAGAGGCCTCTCCTGCCAGGGCCCCACCACAGGATTGAAGGCTGGGGTGGGCAGGAGGATGTGGCAGATGGTGTTGCCATGGCAGCACTTCCTCCCTGTGTTGTCATCACTTGCTCTAATGGCACTAAGGAGGTAGAGCGGAAGGTGTGTGTGTGTTGGGGGGGAGAGACAGGAACAGGAGCACAGGGAGGAAAGGGGACCGAGGAGAATACTGGGGACTTCTCTGCACTTTCAGCTGGGCAGAGCATGCTGTGTGAGTGTTATGTGTGTCTGGGAGCCTGAGATACTCTGCGTGGTGTATTTCTGGCATGTGTGTGAGTGTGTGTTCTCTCTACAGCTGGAAAACAAGAGGTCCTTCGTGGGTCCTGGGAATGACCACATTATCCAGTCCTGGAACCTCCTGTCCCAAACTGCTTCCTGCCCCAGACTCCCCCAGCAGGGTCCAAGTCTACCATGGGTCTGTCACAGCCTGTCTTCCTCATGCTCACCCACTTCTCCATTGCCAAGGTCAGCTCAGCAATGATCTGTATTTTGATCCCCTGGGAGGAGGAGGAGAATTGGGGAAAGAGAAAAAATGACACCTCCTCTGTCTTTTTCCATCCTTTCCAGATGTATTCTTTCCCCAAGTCCAAGGTCCATCTTGGGAACCAAAAAG
This sequence comes from Capricornis sumatraensis, assembly GCF_032405125.1. Classification (NCBI taxonomy): domain Eukaryota; kingdom Metazoa; phylum Chordata; class Mammalia; order Artiodactyla; family Bovidae; genus Capricornis; species Capricornis sumatraensis. The sequence continues at coordinate 100,077,958 of NC_091072.1, read as the reverse complement.
TGGCTGATTGGGAAATGATGGATGACCTGGCAAGCCCTTATACGCCCCTGATGGTCCTCAAGACACCGAAGTTGGGAGCTAATCCTTCTCTTACCTCGTATGCTGTCCAGCGAGGCTTGAATACTGTTCCGAAGTTCAGGGTCGCTCACCCTCTCTGCCAGCTTCCTGAGGCGGTTTAGAGCCTGCCTGGCCACCTCATGTCGTCTGACTTCTGCTCTCACTGCAGCTACAGCCAACTGCCTCTGGGCATGCATGTTGCCCAGACCTGTCCTGCTGGGCTAAGAGCAACCACTGGCCCTGAAGCCCATGGCCCCACAATCCCCAAACCTCAGAAGGCCCCTTCTGCTCAGCCTCAGAACTCCCTCCCCTGCCCGCCCTTCCGTCTGTCTGTCGACTTCACTTCCTGACTGGTGAGTTTCAAACCCACAGCCTGGGTCAGCACTACCTCCTGCACCACCCACCCCCTCTAGCGTTGGCCCATCAGCTCTGCCAGCCAGCCCCTGCCACAATTGCCCAGCCAGGTGGATGGAGAGGCCTCAATGAGCATCCGAGGGCCTCCTGTGGGAGGTAGCTAATTAAGATGGGTGTTGGTAAGGGGAGACTGTGGCATGTCACGTCCCAGATGCAGTCCCAAACTCCTGATGACCTATAGGTTTGTGTGCAGTCTCAAACCCTCACAGGAATCCACACACTCTTGGTCTGGCACCTTTAATGCCCTGCATTCCAGCTTACGGCTGTACTCCCCACCTACTCTGCACATCCAAAGGGTTCACACACTTAACATCTTGCAATGTAACCCTTCCTTAGTCGGCTACCCCACTGCAACCATCTCCTGCTTAAAAGGGCCAAGCAGGCCCAGGGAGAACAAGTTATGGAGGATAGTAACCTGTAACCAGACAAAACCACTAGGCTCCATGTTCAGTTACTTTCATAATAATTGACTTGTCTATAACACTTAATAGTTTACAACACACTTTCATATATATTGACTTCACAACAGGCCCAAGGGGTAGGATTTTTATCCCTCTTTGGCAGAAAAGGAAACTGAAGCTCAGAGAGGCCAGTAAGAGGTGACACAAAGATAAGGATTTAGGTATTCTGATTATAATTCTGATACACTTTTCACTACACCGCCCAACTAAGACACTCGCCAACCAGATCCCCTTATGCCTGATACCACTGTCCTGTCCTTGATTTAGTGCCTGAAAGAGGGTGGGTGAGGAATTGAAGGACAGAAAGAAGATGCGGTAGGGGGAGGGAGTGAAGAGGAAAACAGTGGGTAGTTTGATGTAATCATTTTGTTTCAGGACTTATAAACCTTTCTGGCCCTGCCAAATGCCCTTTCTGTATATCTTACTGATACTAATTTGTGATGGATGAGGGATTTTAATATATAAATGTGTAGTTGGAGATAAGAGAATTAGATTCAGGATTACCCACTGGAAACTGTAAAATAGCCCAAAAGATAATAACTAGCAGTGAGCGTTTACTATGTGCCAGGTAACCATTCTACGTATATTCTAAGCATTCTATATATATTAACTCATTCAATTTTCACAACACAAGAGGTAGGTGTATGGTTATTTATCCCCATTTTACAGATGAGGAAACAGGCACAGGGAGCTTAAGTAACTGGCCAAAGGTTACACAGCTAGTAAGCCGCAAAGTTGGAAGCCCCTGCGATCTGACTTGAGCGGTAAGATGGTGCCACTTAGGCAGTCATAGAAACTAAGTACACACAAATGTAAATTATTCTGTAGGGCTGAAGGGAGGTTTTTCATTTGTGTTCCTACTACCACTGCCTCTTTGTTTTGGTGGAAAGAGGAACTATGTCTTTTCCTATCCCCACGCAAAAGGTGGTGCGTCAAAGCACTTATTCCTTAATAAACAGATATTGATCAACCACTACGCCCGCCCCTGGAGTGAAAATGTGAAGAAGACTCCGCCTTCCCCTGATATTTATTCATATTCCAGGCCCCTCCCTTTGTCTTTTTTCTTTTTTTTTTTTTTACCGCCCAGGATCAGGCATGTGCTCTGAAGACTCCAGCACACTCATGTGCGTCTTGTGGTATTGTCACATACAGGAATGCGCCGCTCCGAGGCTGCTAATTTTCCTACTGAATTTCTAGCATGTTCACAGCCCATCAGGAGGGGATATGGATCAGGCTATGTGTACCAGTGGACGCACTTGCAAAGATGAGAGTATTTGCTAGGTGGTGTTATGCCCAACCCGGAGCCTCTGTGGCCGGGCTAAATAGCTTAGTATTTTGCTTCTCTGGGTGTTCCCGAATGTGATGCAATAGTAGCAAACGAGAGCGTCATCATGAAGTCATTGCGGGACAAGGGGAAAGGGGCGGGAGAGCCCTCCCTTGAGGGGAGGAGCCCTTTCACCCGGCCCTTGAAGCACCTTCTCTTCACCGGAATTTCCCGAGAGCCTCCTCCCTCGGATAAGTCCTCTTGCAGCCGCCACCACAGAAATCTCCGTTTTCAATCCGGGGTTTTGAAATTTAGGCTCCGATCTCTACGAGACTCTCTGGAAGCCCTGCCCCCAGTTTTAAGTTTCATCCAATAAAGAACCTAAAGGAGGGGCCGGCAGGCGGGTCAGTGACGCGATGCAGATTGATTGGCATTCAGGCCACCGACGTCCTAGATTAGTCCCCAATTTCGCCAATCCAAAGGCGGGGGTGGGACCGTGCAGGCGCAGAGGATTGGGTTTGGCTGGACTCGATTTAAAGAGACAGAAGCTGTCGGGGCCCAAGAAGACGGTCCGCGAGACCCTCCCCCCAAGTTTTTGGGACCACTTGGGTCCCCAAAGCTGGGGAGATGGTTTGCGGAGGCTTTGCCTGCTCCAAGAATGCGCTCTGCGCGCTCAACGTGGTCTACATGGTGAGGTTTTGGAGGTCGGGGGAAGCTCCAGGGCGGAAAGGCCAGTGGAGAGAATGTCTAAAGGACTTCGGATGGGGAGAGGGATGTACTAGGGGTTCCGGGAAGATTCCCGGGAACTTCCGGCGAAGAGGGAATTCCTAGGGACTTCCGTGGGAAGAGGGGAGACTTCCGGTGATCAGAGGGTTTATCTAGGGGTGGGGGTGGGGGGTGATGAAGTGAAGGCTCATCGTGGGCATAAAGGCCCAGCCCTCCCTCTTCTGAATTTAGGCTTCTCCCAAATGGAAGTGATGGATGAAGCTAAATGTTCTATTTTATATTCTTAGACTTTACGCCCCCTGCCGCCTCTCAACCCTATTCCAGCCATTCTGACCTCTGATGGGAGGAGTGCCCAGGGATGGTCCCGGTCCTGGTAGTAGCACCTCTCACTCACTCACGCAAAACTCAGTTCTTTATTGTCCAGCCACCTCTCTCACCTTGGCCTTTGGCTGTGATGCACACCGGAATTCTTTTGAGATATATCCTGTTTTCCATAGCTGGTAGGCTTGTTGCTCATTGGAGTGGCTGCATGGGCTAAGGGCCTGGGTCTGGTGTCCAGCATCCATATCATCGGAGGAGTTATTGCAGTGGGAGTCTTCCTTCTTCTCATCGCGGTTGCTGGGCTGGTAGGTGCTGTCAACCACCACCAAGTACTGCTTTTCTTTGTATCCTGACCTGAAGTGATTGGGGCACTGGGGCTCTTGGGAGGACTGTTCGCTAGGAAGCTGGAAAGGAGGGTAGGAGACCTCCGGTGTTTGGGGGATATGTCTCCTTACCCTCCCTTATACCATACTCTATGAAACAAAAGCCAATGATTTTGTTTTCAACTGACATAATTGTGTAAGTTCTTCGACTGAATCAGATCGTTACTATAGGTGGAACATAAAGGAATCTAGGATTTTTTTTTTTTCCATAACTCTTCCTCTCAGTACATGATCATCCTTGGTTTGGTCTTCCTCTTCCAGTTTGGAATCTCTTGCTCATGTCTGGCTATTAACCTAAGCAAACAGGTAAGAAGGTGCCCTTTCAAGTACTTTTTCCCCCACCCTCTAACCTCTTGACTCCTCTCAGTCTGGCCCCAAAGACCATTCTTAGACCCACAACTTCCAGAGCTATTTGCTTCCTTTGGGATGTCTGGCTAACTGACCGTGAGGACCATCCAGAAGTGGGTAGTTATTGTGTCTGCACCTTTGCTTTTCAAGGACGTTAACTTTTTGCTTAAAAAGGGAAATTGAAACACTGGAGCTGGGATCAAAATGTTAGGGGATTCTTAAGATTAGCAGCATCAAATGATTTCCTTCTGCCTATATCCTCCAGACAGATGTCATCAATGCTTCTTGGTGGGTCATGAGCAACAATACCCGGGATGAACTGGAAAGAAGTTTTGATTGCTGTGGCTTGTTCAACCTTACAACCCTGGATCAACAGGATTATGCTTTCTGCACTGCAGTGAGCTGGCATGGGAGGGGGTGGGGGGTGGCGGTGGTTTGTGTGATAGAAAACTGGCTAAGGCCGATGCTCAAATTGGCAGATTTGAGCTTAATGTGATTGCCTGTCTCTAGCAGCTCACTTGTACTGGGGCTGTGTGCTGGTAGGGGTTGGGGGATGGATACAGATTCTAGAGAATTAGCCAAGTGAGCGTCCAGTCTATAGGATACTAATCAGGAACTGGAAGATAATTCCTAGGGTCATTCACCACAGTTATGATAGAGCACCCGTAGCAACTGCATCCTCCAAATATGCATATGCGTGTTTTTCACTCAGGTCTGCAAGAGCCGGAGCCCCACATGCCAGATGTGTGGAGAAAAGTTTCTTAAGCATTCAGATGAAGCCCTGAAAATCCTGGGGGGTGTTGGACTCTTCTTTAGCTTCACAGAGGTAACATTCTCTAGTTCCCTTATATCCCTTTGGTACACCTCCAAGTCTTAGCCCCAGAAATTCATAGTTCATGTTTATCTCTTTTCTCTTTGCTTCTACAGATCCTTGGTGTTTGGCTAGCGATGAGATTTCGGAATCAGAAGGATCCTCGAGCCAACCCCAGTGCCTTTCTATGAGACTCTGGATCCTTCTGACATCTTTCCTGCTGTCTGCTCTCCCTAAGCTTTTTCTTCCCCTTAGGGAAAACTTGGGGTCTGTAGCCCTTTTTGAGAAAAAGGAAAGGGCCTTTGCCATGTTCCCTAAAGATGACTGAACAGTTAGGCTTTATGCCTTGATATGTTTTGCTGGGAGAAAGATTATAAGGAACAAAGAAAAACCCTTCTTCCTTCCTCTCTTCCTAAGTGGATATGGGAAGTTTCCAGGATTACATGAGATGGGATGGCGGTTGGAGTCATTCCTGGCTGTTTCCCCTCTTCTCCCTTCCATATGCTGGACCACCTCAACACATCTTTGCTCCAAGGGTAAATCAGGGACAGATCCAGAGAGAAAACTACCAAGAACTCTTGTAATAAGGAGGACCTGGTTTGGGGAGGTTCAGTAAATATAAAAATAAAAACCATTTAAACTCTATAATCAAAGAAGCCATGTAAGTGCCTTTCCTTCCCTTGTTAGTAGAGGGGCTCCACTGACCCTGTAATCTAAAGAGAATCTGCAAGGAAGTTCCATCTTCCTAATGGTTTTTTCCAAATCCCCAAACAGTAAAGCCAATCAGAGGAAGAAATATTAAAAAAAAAAAAAGACCATATTTCTTTGTTTTGTTTGTCCTGTATAAAAAAGGATCCCAATATAAAGGTATAAAGAAGGGGAGAACAAGGGACGTATCTCTTGGTGTAAGGACACAGGATAAGGATAAGCCTCAAAAAGAAGGGTGGGAGGGGAATATTGTTAAGGCAGTAAAATATTGTCTGTAAAAAGTTGGAGGAGGAGTCTCCACAGCTTCAGAGGTGAAGGCAGAGGTTGCCTTCTCAGTGGTGGGGCTCTCCACTCAAGTGTTCAAAAGAAGGGAAATTTGGTGTCTCTCGCCTTGGTTCTGTTCCAACCATTCTGTTGCTCACTCTGCGTCACCTTCTGCCTTGTGTAGATAAGAGTGCTGCAGGGCTCGGAAGGCAGAGATTCGCTTGTGTGGGTTAAAAGTCAGCATCTCCTGAGAAGAGACGCAAATGTCAGAAAACATGGAAGAAACAAAAAGGACTCCTGCTTACCCCCAACAATACCTAGAATGGGTGATTTTTTCTATCCCTCTTGTGGACAGCCATTCAAAACAGTAATAAAAACCAGCCCGTTCATTATCAAGTCTCAGTAACAACAATGCATTTGGGTCCCTTTTATCCTGCTCCATTTCCCTCTACTGGTGGCTCAAATGGTAAAATAAACTGCCTGCAATGCAGGAGACCTGGATTCAATCCCTAGGATGACCCACTGGAGAAGGAAATGGCAACCCACTCCAGTGGGCTACAGTCCATGGGGTTGTAAAGAGTCTGACAGGACTAAGTGACAAACATGTGATTTCCCCCTGCAGTCTCGCCCTGTGCCCATGCCTGAGTCTATTACCAGCAGCAGCTGTGCTCCAGATTCCTCCAGCTCAGGGACCACCGACTGCACTGGGCGGGGCCCTCTGGGGGAAAAGGCTCCTCGGGGTAGAGAGACATCTCGGGGCCAGTCATCCTCCGGGGGCAGTCCGATCAGGCTATGGGGAACAGGAGAATTCTGGTCAGGAGGGCCCTTTTCCAGCCCCCTCTCCAGGGGCAGAGCCAGCTGCTGTCAAGGACTCAGCAGAATGCAAAGTCAAGGACTCGGAATGCAAAGTTCTTCCCCCTTGCAGGTCACTTACTCAAAGATTTTGCCTAACTGGTCAGCTTCAGAGTTTCCACAGAAGAGAGGCCTAAGGTGAAAAGAGACAGTCATTCCAGTAGCAGTTTTACAAAGACAGGGTGGTAGATACTGTTTAGTGGCTCAAAACATAGGGTGTGGAGAATAAAGAGCTACGAAATTCCTAATTCCAGAACATTTCAGAGTTTCCGGCTATGGACAAGGTGGCCAATAGTAAGTGGAAGAGCGGGCAGGGTATAGGCATGGTTTATGAATAAAAAACTTGGGAAATTCAAAATGTTTGGGATACTTGGGCCCCATACTTTCGACGAAACATCTCTGCAAAGATACAGCCAACACTCCACATGTCCACGGGTGTTGCATACGTAGACTGCAAAAGAACTTCTGGAGCACGATACCAGAGTGTAACAACCTGATGGGAATAAGTAATGCGGATGAGAATCCTGCAAGTTATTGCAAAGCACATGGAAAAACACACTCCTTCTCAACTGTTATGGGCAATCACTCTTCTCCCCCAGCCAGACCCCACTCTGGCCCCATCCTGGCCACCATCATTCTACTGACCACAGGTGTAAGTGCCATCTGGTAGCTGTAGATTCTGGCCAGGCCAAAGTCAGCCAGCTTGACTGTCCCACCACTTGTCACCAGAATGTTCTCTGGCTTCAGGTCTCGGTGAACGATGCAGTTGGCATGAAGGAAATCCAGGCCTCTTAGAAACTGGCGCATCAGATCCTGGTTTGGAAGGGGGAAGTACAGAGAAACTGGGAACTAGGTGCCACACCTGAAATTACAACAAACTACCACAAAGGTCTCAAGCTACCTCTCAGTGTCTGCCCGCCCTACTTACCTTTATGGTCTCCACTGGCAAGCCTGGTGGGGGTGCCTTGTCCAGATACGTCCTGAGGTCTTGGTCCACATGCTCAAACACCAGGGTCACTTTGGTCTCCCGGTCAGTTCGGGCTGTTGCACAGACGTCCATGAGCCTGGCCAGAACAAATGGTCACTCATTGAGCAATGGTCTTGGACCCAACATGGCCTCCCCTATTTCCTCAGGGTTCCCACTCCTCTTCTGACCACCACTTCACATCTACAGGTTAGGCTGTCTTTTTCCTTTCACGACCCACTCCCACCCTTCCATCTTCTTCTCACCTGACAACATTGGGATGCTCAAAAGCCTCCAGACGCCGCAGTAAGGCCACCTCCCGAACGGTGCTGATGGGCAGGCCCCCTCCAGCACCTCCTCCATTGGGGACTCTTACACTCTTGAGGGCCACAAAGTGGCCACTGTGGGGATCACGGGCCTTGTACACTGTCCCATAGGCACCGACACCAATCTCAGCCACTGGCTCATATCGAGAGGTAGCCATTCTCAGACCAGAGGAGACCCTACAATCACAGAGGCTCAGTGAGCCTGCAGCAACAAAGTGACTCCCACAAAAGACATCACAAAGACAACACCAACAGCATTCCCAAACTTCCCTGAAGGCAGCCCCCTAGGTAACACAATAACTCTAACCCCAAACCCTCCCAGCCACGTGAGGCCCTATAACTTTTTCAAAGATGCATTTTCCTTGGGGACCATCAAGCCCCACACAAGGGAAATCCCATAAGACACACCCCCTACACCAAAGACCCGACACCCAGTTCCTGAAATTACACCTCCCTTCGGCCACAAAGGAACATTATCACATCCTGCCCCACTTCCCGCCCTCGAGCAACCCTTCCATAACCAGCCCGCGTAGGAAGCAGTGGAGGGCGAGAATGGTCCCCATTCCTGAAAAGGGTTACACTCACCTCGCCCCGTGTCAGGAGCTTCGGGGTCGGCCCGTTATCCGGACCCCGGAGCCGGTTCCTGCAGCGCCATACACTCAAGGTCTGTCCTGGGTAGCTGGACGCTATGGGCCCGACCATAGACACAGGCCGCAGGCTAGAGCGGCCCCCTTTACCCCCACCCTCACCATGTGACCAGCTGCCAAAGAGGCGCGCGGAAATTGGAGGGGCGGGGCGAACGCCGGACGTTCGGACCACGTGACCGGACTACTCATGCGCAGAGGGGCAGCCAGAAAGCGGCTTTGAACGAGAAAGGGGCGAGGAGGGGAAAGAGGCGGAGAGAGATGGCAACCACATGATCTGTTGCTATCACACGTGACCGCTTGACATTGCTTGGAGGAGCAGAGGTGTGGTTACGCTGAAGGGCACGTGACTGGCTGCCTTAACTCTGGCTGGGGCGGTGGGGCGGGGGAAGAGAGAGGGTGGAGTCCAATGCGGTGCCATGGCAACCTGGGCCACCCAGGATTCCCAACTCCGGGCTGCAAGCCGAGCCTGAGTCTCACTACCTGTCTCTCACTCTCTCTAAGCGGGGAGATGGGTCGAGGGACGGGAGGTGGTGCAGTCGTCTTTCTGCTCCATCGCTAGCGGAAAACATGTTCTCATTTGTGTCTTTGTTTCATTCATTCATTCAGCAAATGTTTACTGAGTCCTTGCTTCCTGTGTGTATGTGGGGTTTCTTTTTTTTGTTAATTTTTTTTCGAGTCGCAGACACTTGACCTTTTGTTCAACTAGTGATAAGGTTATCTATAAAGATACAGTCACATATTTTATATGTGGTCATATAAAATAGGGAGTAGACGGTGCCCAGTTCAGTTCAGTTGCTCAGTCGTGTCTGACTCTTTGCGACCCCATGGACTACAGCACGCCAGGCTTCCCTGTCCATCACCAACTCCCGGAGCTTACTCAAACTCATGTCCATCCAGTCAGTGATGCCATCCAACCATCTCATCCTCTGTCGTCCTCTTCTCCTCCCGCCTTCAATCTTTCCCAGCATCAGGGCCTTTTCTAGTGAGTCAGTTCTTTGCATCAGGTGGCCAAAGTATTGCAGTTTCAGCTTCAGCATCAGTCCTTCCAATGAATATTCAGGACTGATTTCCTTTGGGATAGACTGGTTGGATTTCCTTGCAGTCCAAGAGACTGCCCATCTGAGGACAAAACTAGGATTAAAGGGCTAATGGAAGGCAGGTTAGTACAATAATCCAACAGGACGTGTGGCAAGGTAATGTCGTCCCCTCTTTCCAACTTCCAAAGCAGAGACCAGATACCTGCTGACAGAGAAGTTATTGATGAGCTGGAAAGAGGAATACTTGGGAGTATTCTTTAAGGTTCTTTTCTGCAGTAAGATGGTATGACATGTGTGTATGATATTATATACATCACATATAGATAGACATAGGAGTGAGCGAGCATGAGCAAGAAAGTTACCACCACACTGCATGAAAGTGAGTGTTCCCTTCTGCAAACCTTGTGACTCCTTATATGGGGTTGTTGCATTTCTCTTTTTTTCCCCTATGGCAAGCTTTCCTAGCCCTTGTCCTAAGAGACTTTTCCCAAACAACCTTTGCTCACAGACATCTAGGTAGACAACAGGCAAGTTTCTCTGACTTCTCTTGTCTTACTGACTCCAACTTCTTTGTCTCCCAATCCTTTGAGAGAATGGGAATAAGGAAAAGAAGAGATCAATTTCTCATTTATGATAAACTGTCTAAAATCTGAAAGTGAAAGAGGAGAGTGAAAAAGTTGGCTTAAAGCTCAACATTCAGAAAACGAAGATCATGGCATCTGGTCTCATCACTCCATGGGAAATAGATGGGGAAACAGTGGGAACAGTGTCAGACTTTATTTTTTTGGGCTCCAAAATCACTACAGATGGTGACTGCAGCCATGAAATTAAAAGACGCTTACTCCTTGGAAGAAAAGTTATGACCAACCTAGATAGTATGTTCAAAAGCAGAGACATTACTTTGCCGACTAAGGTCCGTCTAGTCAAGGCTATGGTTTTTCCTGTGGTCATGTGTGGATGTGAGAGTTGGACTGTGAAGAAGGTTGAGTGCCAAAGAATTGATGCTTTTGAACTGTGGTGTTGGACAAGACTCTTGGGAGTCCCTTGGACTGCAAAGAGATCCAACCAGTCCATTCTGAAGGAGATCAGCCCTGGGATTTCTTTGGAAGGAATGATGCTAAAGCTGAAACTCCAGTACTTTGGCCACCTCATGCGAAGAGTTGACTCATTGGAAAAGACTTCGACGCTGGGAGGGATTGGGGGCAGGAGGAGAAGGGGATGACAGAGGATGAGATGGCTGGATGGCATCACTGACTCGATGGAGGTGAATCTGAGTGAACTCCGGGAGTTGGTGATGGACAGGGAGGCCTGGTGTGCTGTGATTCACGGGGTCGCAAAGAGTCGGACACGATTGAGCGACTGAACTGAACTGAACTAAAATCTGAAACCATTCTATTACTCTATTTGCTCTCCTTGTGCCCTGAACTTCTATTCTTAATCATCTGGCTGAGGATATGAGTTCAAGCCTGAGATTCATATAAACCATGCTCCAGGCCCAAATGGAAGACATGTCAGTACAGATTTACCCTCTTTGCATTCTGATAGTTGTAGTCCTGGACCTTTGCTGGCAAAGGCAACTGGAATTCTGGTAAGAAAAATCCCAAGGTGCTAACTAATTAAGGGGCTTGTGAGGTGAATGTTTCATTGACTATTTTGCTAGGATTGGTGGGTCTGTAAACCTCTGGAAGGCTAAGTGTCTCTGAGTGTTTTAAACTTTCATCCTACACCAGCAAGGTCCCACTTTAGCCTCACCCTCCACATAAGCTCACTGTTTTTAAAATAGAAGTCATCCTCCATCTTGGCTTGGGTTCCAGACCCTTTTTCTGATTCATTCATCCATCCATCCAAAATATTTGAATGATTTGTAACACCATTACTCTCCTTAATCACTTTCTATTGAGGATCTTTAGTTTGGCAGTCTGTCCCTGATTACATACCCTCCCTTTTCCTGTTAATTACTTTTTTTACTAATTAATTTTTTTTCCCAGTGTGTTTGACCCAGTGAGCTTCCCTGGAATTCCTTTTCCCACAGCATTGATAAGGAGAGGAGAAGAAGGATGTAACCATAAGGCAGAAATAAGGGATGAGAAGGTTACAACTGGTTCTCAGGGTCAAGACCCCCCATACAACAAAGAGCTAAGCATGTGTGTGCATGCGCGGGTGTGTATGTGTGTGTGTTAGGTACGGTTCACTTCAGTGCAGTGGTGGTGGGTCAGGGGAATACCAGGAAAGACACTCACCCCTTTAACACTCTGCTCCTTTGCTCACTCACCTCCCTCACACAATTACACACTTCTGTTTTTCATACAATCCAATTCCACCCCTTACACATTCATCTCTTCCACAGTCCCACACTGTGCACACTTTTCAGTCTTTTGTGTAAAAGTGTTTATTGCTTGAGCCCATGTCTTGCTCACTCACCTCGGACCCTTGCTTAGCTTTCTTTCTTTGCACACTCCCATTTTGCACAAGCCTCTCCCTCCCTGGTGCACCTGCGTCTGTTACCACTCACCTTCCATCCTCACCCGCTCCCCCCTCTCAACACCCCCATTCACACACCTATTCTCTTACCCATGTGCACACTCCCCTTCCTTGGCCACTCCCCTCCCTCCACCCTCCCCCGGGTTCGCACACTCGCCCCCGCCTCTGGGGACACCTGCTCGTGCGGGGCAGGGCGGGGATGCGCAGCCGCGGCCACTTCTCCTCCTTTCCCCCTCCCCGCCCCGCCCCTCCCTCCATCCCTCACCGGCTCCCCGGCTCCCGCCCCTCCCGCCCCGCCCGCCCGCCGCTCCGGGGGGGTCTCCGCCGCCGCCGCCGCCGGAAGGAGCCGCCATTTGCCACCGCCGAGCGCACGGGCCGAGCCGGAGCCGGAGCCGGAGCCGGAGCGGGACTGGGGCCAGGAGGACGGCGATGGGGGGCGGCCCCGGCGCAGGAGGGCCGGGGCTCGTAACCCCGGGGGCCCGGCCCGCTCCGGACCCGGACCCGCGGGGCGCGGCACCCTGAGCCCACTCCCACCCCGCCCCCTGCCCCAGCCATGGCTGCCCGCCCCGCCGCCCCCGGGCCGCCAGCCCTCTCGCCCCGCAAACCCCGGAGTCCCGGCGGCGGCAGCAGTGAACGGTTCTCGCAGGCCCCGTAGACCTCAGCCGGGCTTGCCTCTCCAGCGCGCGCCCCCTTCCCGGCCTTGTCCTCTCCCTTCCCCCAGCCGCCTGAGAGCCCCCCTTGCACGCCGCCCCCCGCCCCCCGGCGCCCGGACGATGCTCAAGTCTCGGCTCCGCATGTTCCTGAACGAGCTGAAGCTGCTGGTGCTGACGGGCGGGGGGCGGCCCCGGGCCGAGCCGCAGCCCCGGGGGGGCGGGGGAGGCGGCTGCGGCTGGGCACCCTTCGCCGGCTGCTCGGCCCGGGACGGCGACGGAGACGAAGAGGAGTACTACGGGTCAGAGCCGAGAGCCCGGGGCCTGGCCGGCGACAAGGAGCCGCGGGCCGGACCCCCGCCGCCGCCCGCGCCGCCGCCGCCGCCCCCGGGCGCTCTGGACGCCCTGTCGCTCAGCAGCAGCCTGGACAGCGGGCTCCGAACCCCTCAGTGCCGAATCTGCTTCCAAGGCCCTGAGCAGGTCAGGCCCGGGCACCTGGCGGGGCGGGGAGGGGTGGGGGCGCGCACCTGGGGCGTCCGGGGAGACCGGGAGCAGGGGGCGGGGCCTGAGGAGGCTGGGCGGGACCCAGGGACCTGGGGTGGAAATGGAGTGAGGTTGGGGGGCTTGGCTGAAGACTCCAGGAGCGCAGATTTGGGGTGGAGGCGGATCAGGGGTCTCCAGGAAGGGGTGGGGCTTTCTCTTGGGGGCGCCTCAAATCCTTCTCTCGGCTTAACCGAGACAGCCTTTCTCCCCCACTTCTCTTACCCCAGGGTCTCTGTAGGCTGAGGGCCGGGAGATGGGCAGACAGGAGAATGCTTCTGTTCCCACCTTGAAAGGAGGCGCCCAGCCGGTTCCCTCGCCTCCCTCAGTAGTTCTCTCCGTGGGGCACTTTTCTTCATTTCCCATTCCACAACTTTCTTTCTCATGCCAAAGAATATTCTTTGTTTAAATGTTATGGACAAAGTTGTCCTGGGATAGTACCAAGGGGGTGTCTCTTCCTGTCTTGAGAAATTACTTGATTAAAGGGGAACAGCCTCCACTCCCACCCTTAGGATATCTTCCTTTCTGATTCTTGGAAACTGAGGACTGTAACCTATCCCAGTCTGCACCACATCTGTGAAACACTTTACAGTGATGGAATGGGTTAGGAAGGCATGGCTCAGAAGCTCGCACTTCTGTTTCTCCAGATCCTAACGGGTGGCCCTCCATTTGGGAAACCTTAAGGAGCACCCTCCTCAAACTCTAGGAACAGAGAAGACCCAGTATTTACCAGCCAACTCCCCCCTCCCCATCCCTTCTCTTGTCTCTTCTATTGGGTCCGGGAAGTTTACCTTGAACTCTAAATTTTTTTCTTTTGGGCTTGTAGCCTTAGCGTCTTGCTTTGTTTTGGTTGAAAGGCCTGATTTTTCTTTTTTCTTTTTTCTTTTTTTAAGGTAGGAGACACCTGGAGAAGAGGTTTCTCTCTCTGGAGTGGAGAGGACTGTGGTCGGGTGGCGATAGCTGACAGGGACTCTCCTTACTCTTCCTCCAGGGGGAGCTCCTGAGCCCCTGCCGTTGCGATGGCTCAGTGCGCTGTACTCACCAGCCCTGCCTCATCCGCTGGATCAGCGAGAGGGGCTCCTGGAGCTGTGAGCTCTGCTACTTCAAGTACCAGGTCCTGGCAATCAGCACCAAGAACCCCTTGCAGGTGAGGTATAAGGGGAGCACTCTGAGACTGGGGCAAGGGCCTTTCAGCAATTAGAATCAGGGACCTTCCAGGCAGCTTATTTCATTCATTTACTCTTGCTTCAAAGTCACCCTATCCTCCATTATCATAATCTTCTGTCTATAATCTCCCTTCCTTCGTTTACTCACAAAGACATTTATTGGGCGCCACCTGTGTGCCAGGCCCTGGGACAACAAAAGATGAAAAGGCAGTGGCGCTGCTGTTACTGCTGGAAGCATACATGTAGAGTGATCTATGTGTCAAGTTCTTGGTGTGTATTAACTCTTTTAATCCTAGTAATTATGTACCATTAGTATCTGCATTTCAAGTCAGTGAGGACATTGATGCACAAGTAAATTTTAAAACTTGCCCGAAGTTACTCAGCCAGAAAGTGAGTGAGGATTTGGAATTCAGATCCTAGATGATCTGATTTCAGAGCAGTTGTCTGTCATGCCTTTCTAAAATAAGACAAGAAATGGTCTCAAACAATATAAGAAGTGCCACATTCTAGACTTGATCAAGGCACAGAGAAGACAGATTATTAGTCCTACCTGAAGGGTTTCAGGAAGGCTCCTGGTGCATCCTCCTGATAAGGGCAACCCTAACCTGGCTTTCCATCTCTTTCTGTGACTTTTTGGAGCCTTTTCTCCCATACAGTGGCAGGCCATCTCCCTGACGGTCATCGAGAAGGTCCAGATTGCAGCCATAGTTCTGGGCTCACTCTTCCTCGTCGCCAGCATCTCCTGGCTCATCTGGTCCTCACTTAGCCCTTCAGCCAAGTGGCAACGGCAAGATCTGCTCTTTCAGATCTGCTATGGCATGTACGGCTTCATGGATGTCGTCTGCATAGGTGAGGGCACCTCTCTCTCTCTCTCACCTGCTCAGCATCTTCCTCCAACTGACACACTTCACTTTCCCTGCCCATTCCCTCAGTTTCATGGCCACGTTTTCTACCATTGAGAACCTTTAGGGCAATCCTGGTGTCCCTCCCTTCCCTGCTTCTCCTGGCCCTTTGCAACGCTATCTCCACCCCTCCTGGAGAAATGTTGGCTTAAGTACCTCTGGTTCTAGGTCTGGGCAGCATTGACTCTGGACTTCTTATCCTCTTGCTCAGGCCTCATCGTCCATGAAGGCTCCTCCGTCTACCGTATCTTCAAGCGCTGGCAGGCAGTAAACCAGCAGTGGAAGGTCCTGAATTATGACAAGACCAAGGACATAGGAGGAGATGCAGGGGGAGGGACGGCAGGGAAGCCGGGCCCCAGGACCTCACGGACGGGCCCCCCTACTGGGGCCACCAGCCGCCCCCCGGCGGCCCAGCGCATGCGGACGCTCTTGCCTCAGCGCTGTGGCTACACAATCCTGCATCTCCTTGGACAGCTGCGGCCACCAGATGCCCGTTCCAGTTCCAGTTCTGGCCGTGAGGTGGTCATGAGGGTCACCACGGTCTGAACTCCAGGAGTGGGGATGCTGAGTCAATGCATCGGCCAGAGATAAGCTGTCATGGCTGCTGGAGGTACCACCTGGACAAGGTGTTTGGGGCACACTGCCTCCACCAGTGAGGATCTCTGTGGACAGCTTCAAGCTGGAGACATTGTCTGGCCTCTACTGCCCACTGGGTAGAGACACCTGGATACATTCCAGCCCCCACTGACAGCCCCTCACACTCATCCTGGGGCAACCAGTGGGTAGGTGGGGAGAGCATCATTTCTTCCCTAGAGAACCGTCCTTACCTCAGCTCCTAGGGCCTCCAGCCCCCCAGCTCCACTATGGTGACTTGGTGAAGGGGGACCAATGCCAGAAGAAAGGGGCTGTAGACCCCCCCATTCCCTACCCCATGGCCACAGGGCAGCTGGCAATAAGACTAGTATACATTGACCTCCCGTTCCCTGCATGAGGGCGGGGGTACTTCCCTGTGCTCCACCTCCCCCCCCATTGCATGGGGGGGAAGGGCATAAAGAATCATTTATATGCACATGGAGACTCCTTTCTCATCCGGGGGTTTTCTGGAGGGTTGGGAGGCGTGGGGAAGTTTCTCTGCAGAGGTTGCAAATCCCAAATGCAGGAGTGGTTTCTGAGTTAGAGGTGTAACTCCCACTTGGTGGTGAATAATTCACATTGGCTGCTAGGTGGCAGTGCTCAGAAGCATCTCAGGGGTGGACCTGATAACCTGGGTGTTGTGTGATTTAGAAAAAAAATTTCCCCACCGTGGTTTTCCTGTCTACCTCCTAGGGCTGGATTGAGGATAAATGAGGGACAGGTTGAATGCCATCGTAGGGAAAATCAGTGATTTCTAGACCAGTTGATGGTGCATTTATTTCAAATAATAGCTGATTTACAAATTCCAAAGTGTTTTTCAACTGGAGTTACACAGAGTCTTGGAAATTTGTGTTAAGTATCATAATAGATACAGAAAATTTGAGGGGAAATAGACATTGCAAATGTGAAGGATGGTGGTTATTTGCAAAAATGAGAGCTCCTCCAATCCCCTAAACATTGGGGGCTGGAGCAGTCCTTGTTCAGGGAATCTTGCAGGTTCTATCAATCCCTACTAGGTAATGTGCTTACCAGGAAAAGTGGTGTGAAGTGAATTTGGACTCATTTGGAGTGAGACAGACAGACTCTCCCAGGGTTATGAGTCTCCAGCCCCAGTTTAAGCTCCCTTGTTCAGGGCCACAGGTCTGATCCTGGTGTGCCCCAGCTAGTTGATATTAACTGGAATATCTTGTGCTTGGAGGCAGGAGTGTAGAGGGCTGAAAAAGGTTTGGGAAGGACTGATGAAGATGCCAGCGTGATGCCTGGTCCCTTTTTCTTGCGGCCTTGGGGCTGTGTGTTATATGAAGGATGGTGTCTTTTACGTGAACTATTCATCAGCAATTAAAATAATTACTTCATAACATTGTTGAAGTCAGATCCAGAGACCTCTCCTATTATTGGTCCTCCTCTCAAGGAAGGCTCTGCTTTGTCTTCTCCCTGGGGGTGTTTTGGTAATGCTTCTCTATTAAAGGTCACATATCCTTGCCCAGGAAATGGTCCTCCCCAATCCCTCTCCAGAAGGGGTCTCAGCCGCTGTCCATGGTGCTGGCACCCAGACTCACTTGGGAGTATAGGAATCAGAGGTGTACTTGAGTGTGAGTAACCTGGAAGTGTTGAAGTGTATCACCTCCAACCTCAGAGGGGATTAAAGTGAAGAGAAAACAGGCTAAGCCCTATCCCCCACCTCCGCCCCCTACTTTTCCAGTGAGAAATAGTCTCCCCAGAGAGACAACCTTCCGCATTCCCCACCTGGGGATACAGAAGGACCAGACTTCACTGATTTGCCTTTCACAGACTAGCTGGTGAGAACCAGAAGGGAGTCAGCAAAACTAAGTGACTCCAAGTTCTTATCCAAGTAGATAGGGTTTAGGTAGGTATGAGACAGGTGGGATTTCCTGTGCCAACACTTAGCTTTCCCCCTTGATGGCCCCACATAAAGACTTAGATATAACCAAGAATATAGGCACTTAACGCACAAGCACACTGTCCATTTCTGTGCTGGGTCCTAAAACAGGGCTAAGTGAGACAGCATTTTCCCTTCCCCTTCAGGACCATTGGAGGTATAGGTATGGAGGTTGGGACTGGCAATCTATTTTGTCCTCTCTCCTTTTTCTACCTTTAAAGGATTATTGTCCAGGAAAGGGTCATAACATCTGCTGCCCTTCTTAAGTGAGCAGGCCTACTTTCCCATGAGGAGTGTGAATGTGAAAAATCTTGACCACTGATTCCAGGGGAAAGGGTCTGAGCGGAATTGGGGAGTTAACTCTCCCTCTAAGCTTAGAACTGCCCCAAATCAGGTCACTTAAGTTCAAGTCGAGCTAGTGATAGTGAGTAGGATTAGAGACTGAGAACGCAGCTGAGAAGGAGCTGAGAGGAGGAGCAGTAACCCAAACCTTGGTCTTTGCACATGGTTGGGAGTATACCTTACCCCTCTGTAGATCTTAACATAAATAGATAGCCCCCAGAAGGCTAGTGGCTGATGGAGTTTCTGTGGAAGGGAGCCATGTCTAGGGCAGGGGCTGAGGTGGTGAGAGGAGGAGGAAGTGTGAAGTGAAATCTCCGTCTCCATCTGCTAATTGGAATGGAGGGGAGCAGGAAGAAGGGGGACAAGTCCTGACATGGGGAGGGTAAGCTAGGCTACAAAAGGTGCTGCAGGGAAGGTGCTGAGAGATTTATTTGTATGGAAGATGAGTTAATCTATATGCATCACGAGTAGAGAACTGAGTCCAGCCTCTGGGGGGCCAGAGAGTGCTGACTCAGGGGAACAGGGACTCTTGCTGCCCACTCCTCTTCTGCTTTGGTGCCCTAGGGCTTCTAGCCACCCCCACACTTGGCGTTCATCCTCTCTGACGCCACCTCTCTGTCTGTATCCTTATCTTTCTCTGAAGGAAATTACCTTGGAGCAACATCTCTAAAGAGGGCAGAGTGGCCATGCTAAGGTGTCCTTTTAGTCCTGGCAGTCCAGGTTTCAAAAGCACTCCTCTGCCAAACAGTCAACCATCTCTGGCCATCTCTGCAAGTCCCTCCCCACCCCTTTTAACAGCCTAGCCCTTGAAGCTACTTTTCAACACCACCCTTCCTTAATCTCTTACCAGGAGCCAGACTTGGCTGTTCCCACCACAGATAGAAATGTGTCTGGGTTTGTGATGCAAACCTTTCTCCCAGGTGTCTAGACCTCCCATTGTTATGGAGGCAGTGGGGGGGGGGGGTGGGCGCGGGGGGTCACTTCTGGGACCTGAGAAACCAAAGTAGGTAATCTGGGTCAAGGTCTTACCTCCAGGTCTTTGTAGGAAGTGAGAGAAATAAGTCAGTCAAAAGTCAAGGATGGAACATTCAAAGCAATTTTTAAATTTAAAAACAGTATTTAAAAAACTTCAATATGTAAAAGGAGGACTTTGGTCCAAAGACATCTCTGCCTGGGGTCTAAGTGGTGGGGGGCAAGCAAACTTAATAGTGACTAGAGAGCCAAGGAGAGTTTTTAAAAAATCACAACCCAGATGAGGATAGACTCACCTTCCTAGGGGCAAGATGAGGAAGAAGCAGGGTAGACAGAGCCTGGTAAGCTGTTTGTCCCTTCTGCCACATCATCCAGATACAATCTGAGGGTCTACCTGGTGTCACTCAGTCAGGGACAGGCCCTGGCAAGGTGTATGAAGACAGAATAAGGCTTCATCCTTCCTCTCAAAGAGCTCACAGGCAACAAGAGAGGATCAACCAGGGGCAGACCAGATACACACTTAGCTCAGGCTAAGTAAGTGCTTAGCCAGCAGCATCAGTAAACACTGTGAAGCCCCCAAAGGCCAGTGGTTGAATTCTTCCTCAGCCACCCAGCATGATTAGTTAAAATTGAAGTTGGCCCTTGAAGGACGCATATGATATGACTAAAAGGGCTAAGCAGGTTAATGGGTCATGGTTTTCTCAAGGCTTGCTGGGTCCGGCCAGGTACATACTTCCTACCTCGATCAGGGCTGCTTCAAGCACTTTGCTATGGTCTCTCTAACCAGACAGACTGCAGAGAAATATACATCTCTTGGTCTCATGCCTCATAAACCCCTGTGATGAGAGAAGCGGAGATGGTGACAGCCTGTTTCCACCATACTATCTGTCCACAAACTGTAGGTTGATGCTTCTCTCAGGCACCAGGACAGTCCGGGTCATCGGTCTGACGGGGGCAGAACCTGGCTCAGGTTGCACCTCAAAGTGGATCAAGATCTGGAAAGGGAGGAAGAAGGCTATCACTATGGAGGGGTCTACAGTGGTGGGCTTGATTGGTAATGGGCATTATTAGTGTTAGGATGGTCAGTGTTGGAATGGCACCTGTGGCTACTAGGGGATGTCTTAGTCAATGAGGGTAAGAGATTATGGTAGGGAAAAAGATAGTCTGAAAATCCTCACTCACCCTCTGGGCCTATGATGGGACTGACATATTTCAGGGGATTAGGTCCCCAGGTCTTATATATTTCCATATGCCTATCTAGAGGGCTTCCCAGGTGGCTCAGTGGTAAAGAATCCACTTGCCAAGTAGGAGATGTGGGTTTGATCCCCGGGTCAGGAAGATCCCCTGGAGAAGGAAATGGCAACCCACTCCAGGATTCTTGCCTGAGGAATCCCATGGACAGAGGAACTTGGTGGGGTACAGTCTATGGGGTTGCAAAAAGTCAGAGACGACTGAGTGACTGAACAAGAACAAAAAATGACTATCAGAAGGAGAGATCATGGCTTTAGAGCCCTCTGCTCTGGGGAAGGCAGAAGATCTAGATCACTCACCTGGGCCAAGGCCATGTGCAACTCAAGCTCCGCCAGGCGTCTTCCCATGCAGCTGCGCTTGCCAAAGCCAAAGGGGAGAGATGCGAATGGGTGGGGAGCTGGACCTTCCCCTAGCCAGCGAGCTGGACGAAAAGAGTTTGGTTCTGGGAACTGGGCAGGGTCCCTTGAAGTAGCATAGTGACACAGAGTGACCAGTGTCTGGTGAGGAAGGAAAATAAACTTGTCAATTTGGGCCCAGGAATGCCAGGAGGGAGGGAGAGAACAGGACCTATGGACTGGGAGGAAGGCAGGTTCTGGTTGACTGTGATTTGGAAGTTTTCTGGAGCAGCTTTTCTCTACTGCCCCATTATATCCCAGAGAGGCACCCAGGCCAAGGAAAGGGTTTGAAGGGCTTATGGAGAGTATCTGAGAACAGGAACAGTCGCAAGGTAGGGATGGCTTAGCAGGAGGGGCCCGTAGGCTCTACTCACATTTTTGGGGATGATATATTCACCCACACAAATGTCTCTGTCTGGGACACGGGAATTTCCAGGTACCACGGGGTACAATCTGGATGGCAGAGCACAAAAGGGAGACAACAAGGTGAAGCAAAGGCTTCACCCTCCTCTCCTGCCATCCAAATTCCAAATCCATTCTTGGCCAGGGGTAGAGTACCATTTTCCTGTACCCCTTCTCCCAGCTCCCACCCCTGTATGCTTCCCCAGCCCTCCCCCAGCATTTTCTCTAGCTCTCCTCTCCTGCCCTCTCACCTTAGCACTTCCTTGACCACGGCCTTCAGCAGGGGCAGCTGGGATAGGGCAGTGGCCGAGGGTTGGGTACTGGAGCCAGGGCCCAAGGCAGCTGTGATCTCAGCATGGAGTGCTGTCTGGATTTCAGGGTGCCGGGAGAGTTCATATAGAGCCCAGGAGAGCGTGTTGGACACCTGTGGCGACAGGGGGAAGCATTAGAGGTGTTGAGAGTGGGGACCCAGCATAGGGGGCAGGATATGAGGCAGTCTGGACCCCAGGAGGTGCTAAGCCAAGCTGGCATAGAGGACCATAGTGGGTTTCCAGCCGCAGGGAAATGGCCCCGAGATGGAGGAGGTTAAGCTGTGGAAGTGGGGCTCCCAACACAGAGGGAGAACCTCACCGTGTCCACCCCAGCGAGAAGCAGCTCCGTCACATTCCCCAGGATGGACGCGGCAGGCAGCTCTTTCCGGAGCAAGAAGTAGGTCAGGTGTGCCGCAGGTCCCGTGTCCTCCTCAGACTTCCCCAAATGGTTCCTCATGGCTACCTCAGCCTCTCGCTGCTCTACGTGCTGCTGGGCTGTGCGGATGGGGACAGGGTGTTCCTCACCACCTGGGAACAGCTTTATGTTCTCCCATCCCCACTTCGTTTCTGTGCCTTGCTGTGCGTGTGCCTGCTAAGTCGCTTCAGTTATGTCCCTGACTCTTTGCGACCCCGTGGACTATATCCCACCAGCTCCTCTGTCCATAGGGATTCTGCAGGCAAGGATCCTGGAGTGGGCTGCCATGCCCTCTTCCAGGGGATCTTCCCGACCCAGGAATCGAACCCTCTTCTCCTATGTCTCCTGCACTGGCAGGCGGATTCTTTACCACTAGCGCCACCTGGAAAGCCCAGCCCACCTGGGAAGCCCAACCCGTCTGTGCATTACCGAATGCAAACATCTGGTCCCAGTCTCGGCAGAGGCGGTCCCAGGGTCCGGGCACGACGCGGTGCAGCCAGTTGGGCATCGCCATGGTCAACAGCGTGGACACGAACACCGAGCCGACCGCGCGGATGAAGGTCTCTGTGTCTGGGGGTACCTCTGCCTCCAGGCAGCCGAGGCGGGAGCCCAGCAGCACCGCAGCAATGCCTGGCCGGGAGGGGGCGCTGTCAGGGCACCTCGAGACCCTGCCCAGGTGCCTCTTACGAGTGTTCCAGTCCTGGGACTCACCTTCCAGTCCAAACTTGTAAAACTCTCCCGCCACGTCTCGAACCAGGGCGGGCGGCCCAGCGCCCAGTCCCCGCTGGCGCCGCAGTCGCCGCACAAGGTCACGGACCACGCCGTGTAGGGTCCCGGCATAGCGGGCGGCCGCTTGAGGCCGGAGGAGCAGCGGGGCCAGGAGGCTGCGAAGCCTCTGCCATTCTTCCCCTTCCCTGTGCGGGGGTGCGGAGAGGGCGCGCATCAGGGCAGACGGTAGTGTGGAGAGGCGACCCGACGGGGCTGGTGGCGCTGGAGATGGAGCGTGTCGGGCTGGGGTGGCCAGGAGAGGGATAGCGTCTTCTCCCTCGGGGGTACAGAAACCGGACCATGCCGGGACCCGCTTTCCATCCCCACTCCTCGTTACTCATTTCCTGTCCCGGAGGGGCCTGGGTTCTGGGTAAGCTGAGTCACAGAATCTTCCTTTGCATCTAGATCCTGGTGCCTCAGCCCCTTCCGGAGTCCCCAAGATTCCGGCTTCAAAAGATAAAGAGGTGAACAAGCACCAGAGCCGGGCTCCACCTGAGCTTGAGCGAAACGGACTAGGGTGGGAACCTCGACTTGCCAGAAGGCTGGGGAGAACGACTTCCACCTCCCCAGACTGTCTCCAGACCGGGCCGCAAGGGAGGAAGGCAGCTGGACGTCGGGGGCTTTGGGGCCAGAGGACTCACGCGGTAAGCAGTCCGCAAGCCCGCTGGCGGCGGCGACGGTGCTCCGTCCAGGGTGAGAAGCTGCAGCGTTCGGGCCGGGGTCCCTCCTGTCGTAGCAGCTGCTCGACCAGCGTAGGGGCCGCCAGGTACACGGTGCGCACCGTCCCAAAGCTGGCCAACCACACCGGCCCGAAGCGCGCGGCGCCCTGCACCTGGGAGAACGCGAGCGGCGGACTTGGAGATCCAGGCCGGGAGCTCCCGGCTTGGCCTGCGCCAACTCCAAAGGCGCTGTTTCGGGTTTGAAAGGGGGAGCTTCTGCTCCCAAGTGGTGTATGGCTCTGATGCTGCAAATCCCTCTCCTTTCCCTCACTCCCCATCCTTAGGAAGTCTGGGGGTGATGGGCAAAACGGAGGAGCTGGACGCAAAGCTGACTTTCAGAATCTCTCTTTGGCCACCTGGGCGGAGAAATCCCTAAAGGCTCCTCCGGTGGACTGTTCATCTTAGGACGAGCCCCCACTGAAGGCATAGGAGCGTACTAGCTTTAAGAGAGTCCCGCCTCCCGAGCACTTGTTCTGGATCTGCGAGCCTCGAGACGCCTGCATCGCGAAAAGGGGCGTTTTGAACGCACTCCTCCGCGGGGTATCCAGAGGACTCCGCGTCCCGGGGGCCACCGCCCCCACTCCCAACTTCGTCTTTTCCGTGACGCATGGGCATCCCTTCCCACCGGCCCTCCTTGCTACGTTCTGCACTAGGGTTTGTGAAAGTCAGCCTCCCCAGCTTTCAGTCGTGGGAACGGCGCCCCGTTCTACCTGCAGCTCGTGTAGCCGTGACAGCCCCCCTTTGCAGAAAAGCTCCGCAAGGAAGCCGGGCGTGGAGGGGCCTGGGATGTCCGCCAAAACACGGGGTGCTGAGTCGGAGCCTCTGGAGCCCAGTGAGGCGCCCAGCTCAGGACAGCGGACGCGATGGAACACTCTGGATGCGAATTTGAGGGTCTGGGTCATGGTCTGGCTCCGGAACCCACCAAAGCTGGCTCCTCCACAGCATCTTGCCCGGCCCCTATTTAACTCTTGGGCGCGGTAGTGGCGACGCCCCCTCTCCAAGCTCCTCAGCCAATCCCCTCTCCTGAGTGGCCAATGCTGAGGATTAGCACCCAGGAACAGTAGGCGGGGCCGGAGCGGCCAAGGCTGCTCCCTTGGGTCTCATGTTACCCATGACCCTCTTGGGAGGGGAGGCTTGCCTCAGTTTCTCCTGGGCTGGTGCCCTAGTCCATCAGCCTAAAGATCTCTTCCTCAGAAAGTCCATTTGGTGAGGTTTAGTTGACCAAGATACAGACTCGGTCCCTGGTATTCCCACCACTTCCCCAGGGAGCTCGGCCCGTCCCCCGCCCCCCACCCCCTCAGGAATTCCCCGACCTCCAGCTCTTGCAGGAGTAAGAGCGGGAAGAGGCACAGCTGGGGCTCTCCTCAGATTCTTGCCTCGTTGGGCTGCACCTTTTCTGTACCTGAGCAGAATTTTTCTGCACTACCACATGGCTCCCCCTGCCCCTCTCCCTGCCCCCCTACCCCGCAACTGGACAGAGGGCAGGTGGGTTCATGGGTTAAAATGGTTTCAGGAGCCTTCATTTTTATTCCTTGAGGAGAGGGGGTTGGTCTTTTGGGTCAACAAGCCCTGTCCTACCAGCCATGGGAATATGAGACTTGAGGAGCAGAAACGAAGGAACTTATTGCAAACTAGAAGAGTTGAGAGATTTTTCTGGGCTCCTGGACAGAGCCCAGAGCCCAGAGTTCTGACTCTCCAGCTGACTCAGTCTCCTGTGTGTGTGGGGGGTTTCTAGTCAGCAGCCCCTTTCCACTCTTAGCCTCAGAATCCTCCCCAGCTCAGCTCTCTGCTCCTTACTCCCGTCTCCCACAAGCAGGTTCGGTGCTAGTCAGTCAGCTCTGAAATCAAAGCAAAGGTCAACATGAGAAGGGAGGGGGTCTCCACCACCACACTCTCCCAGGATCTCCAGAGACAGCAAGAACAAAGGGAACACGGGTTCCCCAGGTCAAGTCTTGGGCAGGGAGAGGATGGGAGTGATACACACTCTAGCCTTTCCTCAAAAACGTAGCATGTTATGTGCACACACATATATGTTACCCTCAGAACCGTAAAGCAAACGTGAGTGGCAGGTGATTTTAGTCTAGCAGGCAGTGTAGATGGACAGTGGAGAAGGGCATTCCTCACTCCAGCTGAGGAGAGCTCCTAGGAAAAGGAAGTGCTAAGGAAGAGCAAGTTCCCACTCCTTTCCAAGGATCCCTTCTGGTCCAAGGTCTTTTGACCTTCCCAGTCAGCTGCTTTGGGTTTTTGCTGCCAGTGGAAGGGCAAGAAGGTAAGAGGCGTCTGGGGCAGTCCTGAACTCCAGGGTCCTGCCCTGGGCAGCTCTTCAACTTGGAGACTGCTGCCTGCTCTCTCTGTAACAGGCTCGGCTGGGAAGGTCCAAAGGCCTGATCTCCGTTTCAGTCCCCCAAATACGGGGTTCCACTAAGGCAAAGGCAAAGTCAGTGACCAGGAGGGGTAGGAGTGGGAGTCACTGCCTGGAGGGTGGGATCCTGTATTCTTCGGAAGATGGCTGGGAAGTTCTTTCCTCCACTGCGTAGAACTTTCTTTCCCTCCTCGGTTGAGGTGCCCAGATGTCCCACAATGGGGTCTTCACTCTGGGAGAAGGAAGGGTCCAGTAAGTCCTTGCCCATCTTTCAGATTGCCCTGGTCCCTAGACATTCATCCCATCCTCTGAGCATTAAGCTGGATTCAAAGACAGAACCACTCTGGCAAGGATCTTTCCATAACTCTCCACAGTTTCTCTTAGGCTCCCTACTTACCAGCTCCTCCAGAGGCACACGCTCAAACAATGGGTGCCCTTCAAAGTGGGTGCACATCCACTCATGCAGCTCCAGCACGTCAGTTATGGTGTACACCAGCCCCTGCACAGGCAAAGTCAGTCTGGAGGGGCCGCTGCAAGCAGTCGAGCAGCAGGGTGATGGGGATGGTGGTGAGTCCCCAATGAACCCCCACTGAATTCTCGGTTGGAACCCCTCACCCCGTCCTCCCTCCTGCTCTCGACTCACCCCAACTCTCAGCACGTAGGCATATTCTGCCAGCAGTGTGGGACTGATGATTCGCCACTTGTGCTTCGTCCGCTTGAAATGTGGGTCAGGGAAGAGGAAGAACATCTTTGTCAGCTGTGAGACAGACGAGCACCGACAGGATGGTGAGAGCCTGGCCTCCACACCCCACCTGCTTACCAGCCTAAACCCCTGGGGCCCGGCCCCACCTGGCCCTTGTGGAAGAAGTTAGGAAGGTGCTTCATGGCATTGCTGCGGAGACAGGCGATGTTCTGGAAACCACCTCCAGGAGCGGCTCGCAGGGCCCGGATCCGGTCTTGTACATAGTCTGAGACTTTCACCCGGATCTCCAGACCCAGAATCAGCGTGTCTGGGAACAGCGGTGACAGTTCCACTGGACACAGAAACAGAATCAACCTCATCCTTACAGGATGTACAGAGGGGTCAACACGGGAAAGGAAGCCTCAATCAGCAATTACCCAAATCAGGAACGGAAAGTGTGGCCAGAGAGCTACCTCTATGGATAGCTCTGTGCTGGAGAGGCTGAGGGACACCCCAAAATTGTCACCAGAACCGGAAGTGGGAAGGCCTGGCAATACATGTGTCTTTGCACATGCTTTAAAGTCTTCACAGTGTTTCCACACATTGTCTCACTTAATTCTCATGACATTATGTGGTAAACTGCAAAGATGATAAATCTGAGTGTGGGAAATGGCTGAAGCCACAGAGCTAAGAAGAGGCAGAACTGGAACTTGGAACCGTGGTTTCCCGCCACCAAGTACTATGCTCTTCCTCTCTCTCATGCTGCTATTTCCATGGAAGAGCTCTACATAGAGAAGGAGGTCTAGCATGCATGGCTGGGACAACACGGACGATATGAGAGAAATCTGAAAATAGTATCTTGGAGAAGGAATGAGTTCTGGTGAGGAAGGGGGAAGGGAGAGGGGGGTGGAATCCCCGAGAAAGACAGTTCAGGATCATTGGCCACAGCGACTAATCTCTGACGCTTGTGCTGACCAGCTCACTGACCCGGCACCTGGCAGGTGAAACGGCTCATGTAGGGACCAGAGCCAGAAGCGGGGCCAGACCAAGACAACTCAGGTTCTAAGAGGCTTTGAGGCAGCCCCCTCCCTTCTCCTGGGCGAAGGCCACAGACCCAGAGTAGAGGGAAGGTGGAGGTTCTTCACAACGATGTCACAGCAAGCAGTGTCTGGTCCGAAGGGGAAAGGCCAACTATGGCCCCCAGCAAACCTGCTGAGGTGGCAGAAGCTAGGCACTGCCTCTCCTTGCCCCAGAGAGAGGGCCAGAGTGTTACCTAACAGGCCGCCATAGCCACAGCCTACGTCTGCAAACTCCACTTGAGCCTGAGCTTTCTTTTCTTTCTTATCCTTTGGGTCATCGTGGCTCTGATTTTGAGGCAGTGGAGCGAAGAACTCTGGGTATAGCTCAGACCAGTCCATGTCCTCTGGTTTCACAGGGCTATTGGAGAGAAGACGTGAGAAATGTGGTTACGCCATTGTGGAAGTGGTACTATGTGTGTGGGTGGATGGGTGAGGGTGGGAGATGCATGAGAGGAGGGTTTCTCAAAAATTCGGTAAGAGTGGGTCCTTTGGCCTCTAGGGAGCACAATGGAAACCACCCTTAACCCCCAGTATGAATCATCCGCCTATCATGGGGCCCATGACTGTGATCCGCCTATCTCCCTTTCCAGGGCTGATGTGACTGACTGTGCATCTCTCCTTTCTGGGGTTCAAGTTCCCCTTGTCCCAGAGACCGGCTGCCTAAGGCACTGGGACTTGTCTTTGCTGAAGTTCTCTTCCGGAAGAGGATGGAGTAAGGTGTGGGTGGGGTGGTGTGGAAGTTCCTCTTTTTTTTTAAACTGATTTTATTGGAGTATACTTGATTCGCGAAGAGTTGACTCATTGGAAAAGACTCTGATGCTGGGAGGGATTGGGGGAGGAGGAGAAGGGGACGACAGAGGATGAGATGGCTGGATGGCATCACTGACTCGATGGACGTGAGTCTGAGTGAACTCCGGGAGTTGGTGATGGACAGGGAGGCCTGGCGTGCTGCGATTCATGGGGTCGCAAAGAGTCGGACACGACTGAGCGACTGAACTGAACTGAACTGAATACTTGATTTACAATATTGTGTTAGTTTATGCTATAGTGCAAAGTGACTTAGTTACACATATACATATAACCACTCTTTTTAAGAATCTTTTCCCATATAGGTCATTACAGACGATTGAGTGGAGTTCCCTGTGCTATACAGGAGGTCCTTATTAGTTATCTACTTTGGTAGTGTGTACATGTGAATCCCAGACTCCCAATTTATCCCTCCTCCAAGTTTGCCTTTTGTTAAATTTCACAGATGAAACTGAAAGATGGAAACGACATCCTTCCTCCATCACTCTAGTCTCAGTAACAATTTCTTTCTCTTCCCAGCCTAGCAATCCTACCCAGACGTCGGCCAGAACACCACGCCCCCTCCAACCCGCAAACTCCGCCCTCTACCGAATCTTATCCCCCCAACCCCCGCGCCACCACACACGAAAATGACGTCACCCAGCGATCCTCCCAAGAGTACCCTAAACCCTCCCAACCGTTCCAGCACGATCGCTTTTCCGGGCTAATCCGAGAATTCTGCCCTCCTCTGGCTCCCCTGCTCGCCCCGCCTCGCTCACTCACTAGCGCAGCGTATGATCCGCCATGGGGTTGGAGTGAGCCCGCTGCCGATAGTAGCGCTTTTGAGGCTGTGGGGCCTCGGCTCCGGCCGCGTCCCCAGTCTCGGTTCCCGCCATGATCTCCAGAGCGAGTTTCTCTACGGAACTCACGTGGAGAACTAGGCTCTGGACGCAAGAGAATGACGCAGCCAGGCACGTATGCTCAGAGCCCTCCCCTTAAAGCCTCAGGAGTGAATTCGGCTGGGCTGGGCAGGGAGGACCGCAGCGGGGCCGCAAGGGAGGGTGCCTCCGCGCCGCAGGTCTTTAACTGGGCTGGCAAGGCCAGACTCGCACCCAGCCTCTATCGTTAGCCTTCCTCTGTTTGGTCTGGGTTACTATCCCTGTTGCAGGCCCCTGTGCACCCCGCAGGTGAGAGGGGTCCAGGGACCCCGCTTTCCTACGTTGAATTAATCCTCGTTCCTCTCCCCTTCTTCCGGTTTCCGAACAGTGCACTGGGTCTGACCCTCGTAGCCCGGTGTAAATCCCGTCGGGTGTGCGCTGGGGACCGGAGCCAGGGAGGCAGCTCCTCATCCACCTTCAGGAAGTCAGACTGGAGGAAGGAGGGCAAACTCGAGGAGGCGGGGCTCGGTGCCACGGGGCAGCCGCGGGGCTCGCTGCCTCCCAACCCCCACCCCGCTTCAGCTCAGGGATCCGAGCGCTGGCTGGCGTCAGGGCACTCTCTCGGCCAGATGGCAGATTCCCGCCCAGATCCTGAGTCAGAGCCCGATTCGGTGTTCCCACGTGAGGTCGGGCTCTTCGCCGACTGCTACTCGGAGAAGAGCAGGTTCTGCTTCTGTGGGCACGTGCTGAATATCACGGAGAACTTCGGGTCCCGCCTCGGGGTGGCAGCGCGCGTGTGGGATGCGGTGAGGAGTGGGCGGCCCTGGGCTAGGGTCCGCGGGGAGGTCAGACCCCGGACTCCCGCTCTCCCATATGGAGCCATCCCCGCTGCAATCTTATATTTTCTGTTTTTTCTCCTGTAGGCTCTAAGCCTTTGCAACTATTTCGAGAGTCAAAATGTGGATTTCCGAGGCAAGAAAGTGATCGAATTGGGCGCGGGGACTGGTATCGTGGGAATCTTGGCAGCGCTGCAGGGTGCGTGAGCTTTGCGGTGGGAGGGAGTGAGGGGAACGGGGATGTAGAGAACTTGTCACTTCCTGGATTCTTGAGAGAGGGAGGGGAGTGGTTTGGGACCAACACAGTGTTTTCTTTATAACAAACTTAAATTTTTTTTTTTTTTTTTGCCCCTGCCTGCTCCTGTGTGCCAGACAGTGCTGATTCGCTGTTCTAGCACCTATGGTGATTGATTGGGGGTTGGGGGTGGGCAGGAAATAAAATTTGGGCAGGCCTTAGGAGGAGTTTTTCCTACCTTTTTGCGATTTCCTGGACAATGCTGTCAGAAAAAATCTTTGCTTTGGATATGGTCTTTTGTTAAAATGCCTATATGGAATTACTCTCTAGAGGGAGCAATCTGCAGGTGTTAAACCTCATGAGTACTTTATAACTTCACTGTGAATATATTTTTGATTCTTTAGGTTTTGATTGCTTGGGAGGAACAAGCGTATGAGTTTTTGAGGGTTAGGCTGTGTTTTGTGGGAAGTGGTGTAGAAATTAGGCACTGCCGACTTGGGAAATAAAAAGGTAAAAATTCTGCTTTATTTTTGTCAAGAATCAAAAACTACAAAGGAAAAAGTTCCTTGGTTTATAATCTGATGGGCAGGCAAAACCCACACTGAAAACATTCCTTTAAAAACACTTACGATGACATCTCCCTAGGAATGCAAATTTACATGTCCTCGTTCGTAGGGACAGAACACAAAACACATTCAGGAAAGTCTTTCCCAGTAGCAGGCTTTCATTCTTTTATTCTGTTCTTTCAACCAACATGTATTTGGAGTCCTATATGTGCCAAGAATCATGCTAGGTATTGGGATACAGCGATGAGTAAGACAGATTTCCTCTCCCCAGGGAGTTTATGGCCTGGGGTTGAAGATGGGGGAAAATGTTACAGGATGTTATGGAGAGCTATGTGTAGAGCCAGTGGACACGCTCTGGCCATGTCTCCCTTGACTCTGGGAATCCATCAAGAAGACGGTCTATCAGATGAGGAGTATGAACACAGCAGGCTCAGAAAGAACCGAAGGAATGTCACCAGCAGCTTTCCATGAAGGATGAGTGGATAAGTGGGCAGCTATGCTAAAATGGCAGAAAAGATGTGTAATATCAAGGGAAACACCTTTCACTTGCTTCCAGACTGACTTCTTTTGTCTTCTGTTCTGCTGCCCACTCAGAAATCTGGGTGTCATTCTCATCCATTGCCCTCTCCCCTCACATCCTGGCAGTCATCGAGTCCTGTGAGTCACATGTCCTTAATACGTCCCCAGTTGTCTGTTCTCTTCCCCGTAGCTCTAATTAGCTCTGCCAACTTTCCCGTGGATTTTCACGAGTGTCTTCAAGCTTCTCTAGGGAGAAGTTTGGCATGCCCAGAGTAGATCTTGTGACCTTCTGCCACCAAACCTGTTTCCCCATCATAATGAATCAAACTCCATCCAACCAATGGGGAATCTAGACCCACCTCTGACATGTCTCTTTTTCTCATCCTCATCTCCATTATCTGAGTCTGGCTGATTTAACTCCTAAAACTCTCTTGAAGTTCCTGTCTTTCCATCCGCACTGATGGCTCCCCAGTCCTTGGCACCGTCACGCTCTTGGATGGCTACAGTTAATCAAACTGGTCTTCCTGCTTCTGCTCCTTGCCCCCACCTAGACCTCTGCTCGCTCCACCCAGCTGGCAGAGTGATCTTCCCAGCACACCTTCCCCATCTTTCAGTGGCTTCTTGCTGCTTTCAGGATAGAACGAGTCCCTTTGGCACGCCCTCCCTCTCGAGCCTCTTTCTGTGCCCCTCCCTCCCCTCCTGGACTCCTCGTGCTACCTAGTGCTCTCCTGTCAGTTCCTCGAGCCTATCTCTGCGTCCCCTTCCTTGGAGCCTTCACATAGGCCGTGCTTGTACTCTATGTGTATACCCCTCGTGCCACTTGGTTAATGCATATGCCTTCTTCAGTGCTCAGCTCAAACGTCACTTCCAAGGGAAGGCCTCCAGGGCACTCCCACCCCCAAGCTATCTTAGCTACTTCTAGTATTATAGACACAATTGTGCTGGCTGGTTTCATTTTAAATTTGTTGTCATTATCCTCAGATGTGTCCTTAGATGATGTCCTGCTAGCCTCTTACCTCTCCCCCATCCAGTTATTCTTCTGCTCTCCCAAATGTCTTATTCCTTACCATTTCACCCTTCATGCCTCCAAATGTCTCTCTCCCCAGCCTATGACTTTGTTCCCTAGCTCTTCTGATTGCTTTTTTTTTCCTTATAGAAAATGTCCACAAGTTCCTCTCACAGCATCTACTCACCCAGCTGTGTCTGTCTGCACTGCCTTCTCTCCTGGTACCATGGTAGACGTGCTGTGCTCCTAGTTAAGGTCAAGCCCCTCATGCCTCATGAGACCCTAAACCTTCTCATCTATTTAAAGACATTGTTCAAGCAGACACCCGGCTCCCCTGCCTCTCCTGCATTGTTTTCCCTTCTCTCTGGATCATTCCATATGTGTGTTTGCGTGTATTATGCATATAAATATGCTATAATTTCTCCTATCTCAGATCCTACACATCCTTCCAGTTACCATTCCATTTCTCTGCTCAGCTTTGTGATGAAACTCAGAAGAGTTAATACTCACTGTCATTCCTCTCTTCCTATTGTTTCTTCAGTTCTGTTCCAGAACACGCCCTTACAACCCCCTCCCCCCCGCCCCGGACAACTTGCCTTCTCCATTCCAGTTGCTCCAGTCAAGATTGTGAGCTTCACTTTTGACTGCATGTTGTTAAGTTCAGCACTGAGCGGATTTCCCTGATGGTCCAGTGGCTAAGACTCCAAGTTTCCAATGCTGGGGACCTCGGTTCCATCCCTGATCAGGGAACTAGATCCCACATGCCAAAACTAAGAGTTCGCATGTCGCAACTAAAGAACCTGAATGCTGCAACAAAGGTTGAAGATCCTGCAACTAAGACCTGGTGCAGCCAAATAAATAAATATTAAAGAAAAAAAAAAGTACAGCAGTCAATATGAGGCCAACTTCCTGGACTTGGCAGTTGTCATTCCCTCCTTGAAACACTCCTTCTTTGGATTTCAAGACACCATGCTTCTGGGTTCTACCCACCTTGCTGGCACTTCTTCCATTCTCCTTTGTTGGTTGCTGTTCCTCTTCACAACCAAAAGTCTGAGTGCACAGGGGCTCAGGAGCAGCCCTTTGACCCCTCCCCTATTCTGTGTGTATTCATGACTCTAAATGCCCTTTCCATACTGATGACTCTGACTCTCCTACTTATATCTCCAGACTTATTTGTATAACCTACGGCCTACTTGATGCCTTCCTGTGGTTGTCTGATGAACATGTCAAACTTAATGTGTCCAGAAACGCATTCATGATTTTCCTGTCCAGCCTGCTCCTCCTGCAGCCCTCCTCACCTAAATAAATGACAATATGATCTTCTGGTTGTCAGGCCAAATATCTTGGAACCATCCTCAGCCTCTCTCTCTGTTAGTGCATATCTAATTTGTCAGAACCCCCCTTATTGACTCTACTTTCAAAATGTATTCAGGATCTGACAAGCTGCTGCCCTGGTTCAAGCCATGATCACTTCTCCCCTGGGTAAGTGTAGCCGCCTCCTAACTGGTCTGTTCTGACTTTGCCCCTCCGTAGTATTTCCTCATCACAGTAGCCAGAGTGATCTCTTTAGAGCCATTCTTCAATTCTTAAAGCCATAAAGTTTATGACATTCTTCCATTACAAATTTTCCAGTAGCTTCCCATATCACTCAGACTAAAAACCAAACTTCTTGGTTGCTTTTTAAGGCGCTATCTAGAATCTGACCCCTACCAACTATTTCTCTCACTTATTTTGTTCCAGCTACAGGCATTCCTACTGGTCCTCAGACTTGTTAGGTGAACTCTTGCCTCAAGGTCTTTATTCTTGGTCCTTAGTTTACGGCTGGTTTTTGGGGGGGCGGGGGGAGGGGTTTCTAAGCTCTGTCAGTCTTTCCTTCCTAATGTGTCTTACCTTGACCTCTTTTCTTTCTGTTAGCCCATCATTTGGTACCTTTTAATCTGTGAGACCCATAGAGTTTTCCCCATCACTTCGTACAGGTCATTGCTCAAACATAATCTGCTCCCTAACTACCAGTTTGAAGCTTTCCCTAACTACCTTGTTTAAAACGACCTTCCCTGCCCTGTCCCTCAAGCAGTTCTTATCCTCCCTCCCTGCTTCAGCATGCCATCTGATTTACAATGTGTTTTGTTTCATTTTTTGTTGTTGTTGTCTCTAGCCACTAGACTGTTAGTCCTAGGAGTGGAGGGATTCTTGCCTGATTGGTTCACTGCTGTATTCTCAGCACCTGGTGTATAGGCACATAATGACTATTAATGGAAGAATGAATTCTGAATATTTCCTGTTTCTGTAATAATCACCATGATTATGACTACCGGCTATTACTTGCATTACCTCATTTGTCTCCGCCTCTATAACAAATCTCAAGGAAGGCCAAGGTCTTGTCTGGCTCACCCCTGTACCCTCAGAACTTGGTGAATGCTCAGTACATGTGCTTACTGCATGAAGGAAGGTTTCTGAAGTCCTAATCTAACCATCGTCACCCTCTGCTTCTGCCCTTAAGCCTGTTGCCCTCAGGAGCAAGCCTGGATCTCCTTAGCATGTCATAATGATTTTTCTCTGTACTCTCATGCCTTAACACGTTTCCCTTCCATCTTCTTTGAGGTCTAGCCTTCCTTGCATATGCCGTGCTCTCTCATCACCAGCCTTTGTACTCTCTGTTCTCTGCTTGAGAAGCTTCACCTGACTAACTCCTCCTTGCCCTTTAAGGCTTGCTGAGGTCATGTCTTCTGGGAAGCTTTCCAAATCCATGAAGGCTGGTTTGTGTCAGTAGGGGGTGGGTGCATAGCCCACCTCCAGCTTAGTCTTGCCCAGGCTTCTGCTGACATCTGATTGTTGTGTGTTGGGCAGAGAGGTTGAAGATTAGCTCAGCGAGAATGTTGATGTTGTAGAATGTAGAGTAATGAGATGGCAGTGGATGAAGCTGAGGTTAGGGCAGCTAAAATCCAAAGTGTGGACTTTGGGCAGTCAAAACATTATCCTCTAGGCCCTGAGGTCTCTGGACCTTCTGGGGAGGAGCTGAAACCCCTTGGTTGGTCCCTCTGACTTGCATTTCTCCTCCTTCCTCTCTCTCAGGGGGGGATGTTACCATCACTGACCTACCCCTGGTTCTAGAACAGATCCAGGGCAACGTCCAGGCCAATGTGCCCCCTGGAGGCCGGGCCCAGGTCCGCGCCTTGTCCTGGGGGGTTGACCAGCATGTCTTCCCTGGAGACTATGACCTGGTGCTGGGGGCTGATATCGTGTACCTGGAGCCCACCTTCCCACTGCTGCTGGGGACCCTCCGACATCTGTGCGGGCCCCATGGCACCATCTATCTGGCCTCCAAGATGAGAGAGGAGCACGGGACAGAGAGCTTCTTTCAGCATCTCCTGCCCCAGCATTTCCAACTGGAGCTGGCCCAGCGGGATGAGGATGAAAATGTCAACATCTATAGGGCCAGGCACAGGGGACCAAGACCTGCTTAACGTCACCCTTCTGCTTCTCTGAACCCCTCGTTCTCATGAAGGAACTGCCATATCTCCAGAGCCATAAACATAAGGACCAAAAAAAGATGGATCGCCCTTGCCTGTCTTTCCTCCTTCCCTCATTGTTTCCTGAGAGCCTCTTGGGAAGCTGCAGGGAGGTGCCACTTGTTAGGGATACTAGAGCTCTTGCTGTGTGGGCTAGAGTGCAAAGGAAATTCCCAGTTCCTGTTCTCAACAGAGGAAAATGAGAGGGCAGCTAGGATTTTAGGGGAAGGGGAGGTTAGGTGGGATGTAAACAGTGGGTGCAGAGAGACTGTCGTGATCCTGTCTGTCCTGCCATTGTCTTTTTTATACAGAATGGATTATTTTTTTCCAGATTCGATTGGAAGTTTTTTTAAAGGAAAATAAGCATTAAAGATCTCTCCTGCATCCAGAGAACATGGGCTTTTGCTGGGGGGCACTGGGAAGCAAGAAACTTCAGACCACCCACTTCTTGCTTTTAGAGATAGTCTGGTGGAACTGTGGCTCTAACTGGGTCAAGTCTTCCTAGCCCTGAAGTTGGGGTTAGGCCGCAGAGCTGTCCTTTGGACTGTAGCTCCTTCAGTCTTTTTGGAGTTGGAGTCCTGATCACTAAGTTCCAGGTTCTCTTTGATTTTTTTTTTTTTTTGTACCTTTCCAAGCCCTGTCAGTCCTTCCTTCCTAATGCGCTTTGCCCTCACCTCTTTCCTTCTCCCACTATGGGGCCTCTGGTCCTCTCTTGACTTACTCCTTGGGTCACACATCACCTCCTGTGGTCTCCTAGCCTCCATTCACTCCCATTCAAACTGTTTTGTAAACTCTTGTAATCTTCCACAATCAGATCCGATTAGCTTCTGCTGCTGCCAACAGAAGCAAGAATAAGCTCTTCTGCTTGGTACTCAGTGTATCCCATGTGATCCCCAAAAAGTGAAGTCGCTTTGGGATCCGATGGACTGTAGTCTACCAGGCTTCTCTGTCTTTGGGATTTTCCAGGCAAGAGTACTGGAGTGGGTTGCCATTTCCTTCTCCATGTGATCCCAAATTACCCTTCTATTTCATTTCCTACTGGTTTCCTACATGTGTTCTAACCTCTGGCCAAATTACAAAAGTCTACTCTTTGTTTCCTAAACCCACACTAAAATTCTCTGACTTCTTCCTTCATTCTGATGATTCCCTGCCTGGGTTTTATTTCTACCTCTCAAAATCTTCATTGCTCTTAGCCTGTCTCTTGAAAAAAGCTTTATCTGAGCCTCCTGTTTGAATATGATTTTTCTCCTTTGAGACCCTTTAACTCTTTGTCTCCTGGGGTTTATTTACCTTGTCTTGTGTGATCTTTGTCTGCTCCCTATTTCCTCACCATCAGATCACCTTAGAGGGTAGGGCTATATGGTTCCAGGCACACATCAAATATTTCTGCTTGTTCAACAAATAATTTACTCGGTTTGTTGGAGGGACACCCTTCCTCCTCCCTAGGTGACCTTGGTCAAACTTCTAAACCCACTCTCCTACCTCACAAGTTTGTCAGTGAGCCATAAATGGATATAGAAATAAGCATTGGAAATAAACGTAAAGTCTTACCACGTGTCTTGTGTTGTTATTTTGTGACAACTCGGTTTCATGTTTTCCATTATTTTACCTCTGGGGAGTAATTCTCTTGTGAAATGTAGTCTCAGTAAACCAAGTAGGGGAGGCGAATGCGCCCCCTGGACAGCAGGTGGCGTTGTCCCCGCTCGGCGCGTTCTTGTGGAGAGTTTTGGCCCCGCTGCCACGCCGTAGGCCCGTGGCCTCATAGGTGCGCCGACCGGCTGCACTGTACGGCCACCGGAAAGATGTCGCTGCTGCGGTCATTGCGCCTCTGCCTGGTCGCGCGGACCGGGAGCTGCCCGCTGAGCGCTCTTGGCCCTGGTCCCTTCCTGCCTTCCTTGCAGGTCTCCCGTGCGCCCGGCACGCTCCCTTCCCCTCCCCTGGCTGCGTTCGGCTCCATCTTACCCTTCTCCCCACCTCGGTGCCTCTTCGCGGTCCAGAGTCCCGGCCCTGCCTTTCCCCCGACCCCCTGGGCCCGTCTCTCCTGAAGTCGTTCCCCGGCCGACGTGCTCCCTTCCCCGGAGGGAGCTCCTCGCCGCTTCCTGCTTCTCATCCCTTCTTATTCCCTCCAGGCCGGGCTCCCTCTGCTTCAGTCGCCCCAGCAGTGGCATACATTTCACTCTGGGTCCTGGCTGTCCTCGGCTTCCAGCAAGGAGCTCCTCATGAAGCTGCGGCGGAAAACGGGCTACTCCTTTGTAAACTGCAAGAAAGCCCTGGAGGCTTGTGGCGGGGATCTCAAACAGGTGTGGGGAAGGAAGTGGAGGGGAGCGGGGGTGAGGTACTGGGGCCCGACCCCAGTGCTTTCCAGAGGTCGCTCTGGGGACCGTAGAAATCACACCTGCTGTCCAGTGACCCATACACAGTCCTACACAGGATTCTGACTTTAATGCCATTCTCACCCTTTGACGCTTACCTGTTTTGAAGCAACTGACTCAGGGTCCCAGGGCTAACACACTGTTCCATGCAAGGCTGTTATAGTAGTCAGACCAACGACCAACGCTCAGATCCTGGTACCCTCACACGAATCCCCGCGACCATGGATACCTTACTTAATCTTTAAGAGTTCTTTTTTTACGTGAAGAAAATACTGCTATCTCCCCCATAGGGTTGTTGTGAAGATTAAACTTATCCAAAATACCAGGCGTGGGACTTCCCTGGTGGTCCAGTGGCTAGGACTTCAAGCTCGCAGTGCAGGGGACCTGGTTCGATCCCTGTCCGGGAACTAGGTCCCACATGCTGCAACTAAAGATTTGCATGCTGCAGCTGAGGATCCTATATGCAATAATGAAGACGGAGATCCTTCATGCTGCAACTAAGATCCACAAGCTAAATAAATAATTTTTAAAAATTTACCAAACATCAGGCACAATGTCTACTGTTTGGCATTTGGTGGTATGCTGCCAGTAAATGATAGATTACTTTAGTTTCTGTTGTAGGTTTGAGGAGAAGGAGAAAATTGGGTAACCTGAAGATATTTTAGAGCCCCATTCCTTTCTAAATTCTGTGCTTGTGTCATCTGCCCTTTATCTTTTTTATTTATAGGCAGAGAGCTGGCTCCATAAGCAGGCCCAGAAGGAGGGCTGGAGTAAAGCTGCTAGGCTCCATGGGAGGAAGACCAAAGAAGGTCTGATTGGGCTGCTGCAGGAAGGAGACACGACTGTGTTAGTAGAGGTGAGTGTCAGAGTTCTAGATATCAGAAGCAACTGTCTGCTTGAGTGTGAGCTTTGTGGTAGACCTTTGCATTCTTAAAGAAGAGGTGTTTGAGAACCATAAAAGCTAATTAGAATTAAGCCTGTGAGACCCCAGTTATTAGCTCTGGATTCATTTAAGTATAGACATGCACAGGTTGTTGGTGAGGGAAGGCCTATTAGGATAGCCCAGAGGGTCTCCAGCCTCCATGCTACAGACTGGTACTGGTCTGTGGCCTCTTAGGAACTAGGCCACAGAGCAGGAGGTGAGTGTCAGGTGAGGGAGCGAAGCTTCCTTTGTATTTACAGCCTCTCCTGATCGCTTGCATTACCAGCTGAGCTCTGTCTTCTATCAGATTAATGGTGGCATTTGATTCTCATAGGAGCTTGAACCCTGCTCTGAACTGTGCATGTGAGGGGTCAAGGTTGCGTGCTCCTTATGAGAATCACAAAAGTGGTTTGGCATTGGAGGAGCCCAGAGAATGAGAGGATTATGGCTTGCGGGCACAGGCAGGTGTGAACTTGAAGTGAATCCTTTGGGGACATTATGGAACCAATCTCTGAAGGTGTGGTCAGTGCTGACTCATTGGCACAGCAGGGATCACTTCATTAAGTTTCTGGCCTCACGCTAGTGGAGCAACTGTAGCTTTAAAATCCCACAGACATTTGTTTCTGTTTTGTTGGGTCTGCTGCCTGTTCTGTCAATATCTTGCTTTAAGACACTTGGAGACTATTAGTAAACAGCTTATACAACAATATCAATTTATTCCCATAGGTGAACTGTGAGACAGATTTTGTTTCCAGAAATTTAAAATTTCAACAGTTGGTCCAGCAAGTAGCTCTGGGAACCCTGTTGCATTGTCAGAACTTAAAGGATCAACTCTCCACATACAGTAAAGTGAGTTTTGGGGTTGTCGCCAACATGCTGGGTTTGTTCCTCCCCTCTTAGGGTCTTTGCTGTTCCATTTTTTCAGACGTTCTCATGTCTCACTTCCTTATTTCATGTCTCTGCTTATCTCTCAGGAGAGGAGTATCTTTCCTCCCATTGCTCTGTCCCCTTATTTTGCTTCATTTAAAATATTTTGTTATAGTGCTTATATATTAAATTTATGTTTATTCATTTCTTGTTTGCCTTCCACAATAGACTATAAGTTTCATGAGGCAGGAAATTTCTTTGCACTAGTGTGTCTCTGGTGCATGAGGGGTGGGTCCAGCACTTGGTTGGGGCTCATTACATCTCTGTTAATGAATGAATGGATGCCTGTGGGACAAAAATCCATCAAATCAGGTGAAACTTTGTATTTAGGAATCTAGAATGTCCTAAGGAAAGGATTTCTAAATACTGTCCTAGAGAAAGGCACAATTGAGGAGACCGAGCATTTTCTTTTCTGTAGATGGATCAAGGAAGGAATTATTGACATATCCGTATGCCTTTGATCGATCCTTATTGTCAAAGGAAAAACGAACTAACTACTCACAACAGTTTTTTTTTGTTTGTACCACCCTTTTCCTTCTATTTATCTTTCTCTTGAGATCTTGTGATAAATGTTAATTACTCCTGGTATTGTGTTGTTTAGTCGCTAAATCGTGTCCAACTCCTTGTGACCCCATGGACTGTAGCCCGCCAGGTTCCTCTTTCCATGGGATTTCCCAGGCTAGAATAGTGGAGTGGGTTGCCATTTCCTTCTCCACTGTAGATTCTTCTTTTATATTGAATGTGATAGACTACAATTTATCATATAATCCATCAGTCATTTTAATGTTCAAATTATCCCTGGATTTGGCCAGTATAAGCTAAGCCTGTGCAAGCTGTCTCCATTGTCTCTTCGGTATAGCTTATTATTTTCCAAGTATTTCCTTACTTTTTGGCATAACAAAATATTCTGGGCTTATATCATACTTTCCTTGCCCCCATCCATGGAAGTGGCCGCTTCTACAAGGGCTCTTGACCCTTTTTGGTGGGGAATGGTTTTTAGAAACAAAGATCTGGGCATTGTGTGCATGTGTGCATGCTGACTCTCTTCAGTCGTGTCCGACCCTTTGCAACCCTATGGACCATAATCCACCAGGCTCCTCTGTCCGTGGTATTCTCCAGGCAAGAATATTGGAGTATGGAGAAAGTAACGTGAAAACTTACATTACCATATGTAAAATAGATAGCCAGCTGGAATTTGCTGTATGTCTCAGGAAACTCAAACAGGGGCTGTATCAACCTAGAGGGGTGGGATGGGGAGGGAGATGGGAGGGAGGTTCAAAAGGGAGGGGATATATGTATACCTATGGCTGATTCATGATGAGTTTTGACAGAAATCAACAAAATTCTACAAAGTAATTATACTTCAATTAAAAAAAAAAGAATACTGGAGTGGGTTGCCATACTCTCCTCCAGGGGAAGATCTGGGCATTGGGTATGCTTAATTCTATTGAGATGTCATTGCTGTTCTGCTCTTTCAGCAGAGCTAGAAGTGTGTGTGTGTTTCAGTTCTAATCCTGCACCACAGGCTCCTTCCTTGTCTTCCCTCATTCTGTAATCTATACCTTTCTTCTCTCATAGTGAATGCACTGGCTCCTAGCAACTTCAGTATGTTTGCTTATTTACTTGCTGTACAGTGCATACACGCTTTGTTTCAGAGTTACTGTCCCTGATCACTGCAAGTAATAAACCTACTAAGTAGTTCAAAATTTCTCTGAGGTTCTTTTTGTCCTTAGTTGAAGTTATGTCGTCATAGTTGAAGTTAAGTCGTCAAAGGACTCTATCAAAAATAACTTGGATTAGTTGTGTTCCTCCTTTTGAAGTTACCTTATTCCTTTGAATCTTTGTTTCTGTTTGGTCAGTGGTAGAATCTCTGTTAGAATCTTTGTTTCTGTTTGGTCTCTTTGTTTCTGTTTGGTTTCTGTTTGGTCAGTGTTCATTTTCACTCCAAGTCCCCTTAATTTTATCTTTGAATATGTAAAACTAATGAAGTTCTGAAAGTTAAAACTATAATAACTCCCCCCAACACATACACAGGTGTTACTCCCTCCTCTCCCTTCTACCGCATTCCTATCCACTCTTGTAGATAACCAACTTCATTGGTTTCTGGTTATCCTTTTTGCAAAAATAAGCATATTCATCCTGGTGGCTCGGATGGTAAAGAATTTGCCTACAGTGCAGGAGACCCAGGTTGGATCCCTGTGTTGAAAAGATCTCCTGGAGAAGGGAATGGCTATCTACTCCAGTATTCTTGCTTGAAGAGTCCCATGGACAGGGGAGCCTGGTGGGCTGAGTCCATGGAGTCACAAAGAGTTGGACACGACTGAGAGGCTAACACTTTCATACAAATATTTATTACACAAATGGTGATATAATATGTATGTATTCTTTTAGTTTGCTTTTTTCACTTCATATACCTTGGAAATACTCCTTAACAGCTCATGAAGGCATCTTTTCTTTTTTTCAGCTACATAGTATTCTACCTGTGACTGAACTGTGGTTTATTCAGCCAGTCTCCACCTATGTTTAGACTTTTAAACTTTCCAGTATTTTACAATTAGAAATATTTGCTCAATGAATAAGTGTGCACATGTACTTTTGTATCATTGGAAGAGTATTATAGTAAATTTCTAGAAATAGGATTGCCGAATCAAAGGATCAAAGTATATGTAATAGTTTTGTTAGCTATCGTACAATTCCCCACCATTGGATTTGCACCATTTTCCCTCCCTACAAACAATCTACTAACCTTTTAGCTTTAGTATTATGATTGTATAAAAATATTATTCCTGATTTCTAGGAAGCTACATTCTGAGAAGTTAGGCTGGAGATTGGGATGGATTTAGGGGTGAAGTGTTGATAGAATAAAATATTTATAAAAGTGAAGCTTTTAGCAATTGTTAATGTCCTTGGCTTAATGAAAACATTGTACCCAATTGTCTTAAATAACTTTCTGAGGAATAACCTATAACCTATATTTTTGCCTAGTCTATTGGTAATTTGAATTGTACAGACTGACTTATGTTCAGTTGTACTGAAAATGACTCTTGTTCATTTTCTTTGCACACTTAGGGCTTCTTGAATTCCTCTGAGCTCTCTGAACTTCCAGCAGGACCCGAGAGAGAGGGTTCT
The DNA here is from genome assembly GCF_032405125.1 of Capricornis sumatraensis. NCBI lineage: Eukaryota > Metazoa > Chordata > Mammalia > Artiodactyla > Bovidae > Capricornis > Capricornis sumatraensis. The sequence continues at coordinate 100,034,720 of NC_091072.1, read as the reverse complement.
CTCAAGGATCAGCTGGCTTTAGCAATTGGTGAGTATTTGTAAGGATATGGAAACTGGAAATTAAGAACTGAATCTCCTGGTATCTTTGATATTCCTCCAAATCTAGATCAAAAATTACAAGGTCAAGTTCCTGCAAGGGTCAGACAATATGAATGTGAGAAGTGGGTTGTGTGTTAGAGATTGGTGAGCAGTGGACACCTTGAAAAGCTCACATTCCACTGAAGGAAACCATTACCAAACCACCTGATAACTTTGAGGGAAATAGGATCCCAGTGTCATCAGAATTTTTAAATTCCTTTAAATGGATTTAGATTTGTATGAAAATAAAAATCTTAGTTTTTAGCTGTTTGCAACTAATTAAAATTAGCAGGCATCACTGCTGACCAAACAAGGCATGTCTTTAGGCAGAGATGGCCTTTTGACCTCCGGTTGACTCCCTCTCTATCCACTGTGAAGGAAATAGTCCATCAGAGGTTGTTTCACCTTTATGAAGGAATCCAGGAATATTTCAGGGCATGGTGTTTAGGAAATTGTCTTCTCTTTAAAAAAAAAAAAAATCTGATCCTGAGATTGTGAAGGTACATTTTTTCAGAACCACTGGCTATAGGAACCGCATCTGGATCATTGTGGTGGGAACAGCATGGGTTTTGCCTCCCTCCTGTATGACTTTGATGGAAGGAGGGAAGCAGGGGTGGGGTGGAGCTTGGGGGAAGTTACTGCTCATCTGATGTTTCCAGTCAAGGCATCAGTTCTGTTTTTATCATGTCATCTTGAGGTATGTATGCTGTTTCAGTGAGTCATGGTTGAGAAACCAGCCAGCCAGCCAGCTATGTATGAAACTTCTTAAGAAATTCTGGAAGAATTGAGTGTTTCAGCCTTGTCAGTTTCTGGGAATTGACTGTTGGGTAGGTGCTTAGAGCTGTTTTAAGATCCCTTTTGGTTTATGACTTCTATGACTTTTAGATGTAACGATGGCTAATTCAGGGTTATTAACCCAGACCCCGTTATTTTCCTGCCCCTTCCTACCTTTTGACTTATTTGGGCTTCCAATAGGAGGGGATAGCATCCTGAGAGAACAGTGTTGGGGGAGGGGTGGGACTAGAATCTGGTTTTGGTTCTTGCAAGTAACTCCAAAGATGTTATCTTTTTATTTTTGATGAAGGAAAGTTGAAACCACCAGATGACATGGGGTTTCAGATTTTCCAGGGCTTTTAGTTTGGGATTTTCCCCCCAATATAATGGATGATCAGGAGTCTGTGTCAGTCACAGTGGTTTGGGGGAGGGGGTGGTGATTTGATGGGGAAAAGCCCTGAATTGAGTCAGATCTGAGTTTGAATTCCAGCTGTGCCATACATTAGCTCTGTAGCTTTGGAGAGATTCCTTAAGCTCTCTAAGCCTAAGTTTAATGTAGTGATGTTAGCCAGATGGGAGTACTCATATTAGAGGGCCAGATACTGTAATAAGTTCTTTACACCTCTTATTTATTTCTTCCAGTAACCCTGCCTTGAGGTTAAGTGGCATGATCTCCATTTTGCAGATGAGAACACAAAAGACTTGATGAATTAGTAAATGGGGTTATATTATTAAGTTACTTGCCTAAGGTTGTGTGGCCGGTGAGAGGCAGAATCTGTGGCCAGGGTCTGTGTGACACCAGAGTCTATGTTTCTGAATACCAGCATGGCACCTGGTTGGTGCTCCATAAAGTACGTTCCATCTCTCCCACCTTCTCCCCCAAAACCCCTTTTCCTATTTGTCCTGAAAATGGAATCTTTCCATCTTACGGCACATCCACGGCGTAAATGCAGAGGACTATCTCCCAGGCTTGGCCACTGCTGTGCGTATTTTGGTACCACCATGGGCACTGTATTCTGGAAGCATGGTTTTTCTTTGTTTGTTTTTGCTGTCTCACAGGGAAACTGGGAGAAAACATGATTCTGAAACGGGCTGCATGGGTGAAGGTGCCAGCTGGGTTCTATGTTGGCTCTTACGTCCATGGGGCAATGCACAGCCCCTCGCTCCACAACCTGTTGCTGGGGAAGTATGGGGCCCTGGTCATCTGCGAGACGTCAGAGCTGAAGGCAAACCTCGAAGACCTTGGCCGCCGCCTTGGGCAGCACGTGGTGGGCATGGCTCCCCTCTCTGTTGGCTCCCTGGACGACGAGCCCGGGGGAGAGGGGGACACCAAGATGCTGTCCCAGCCATACTTGCTGGACCCTTCCATCACACTGGGACAGTACGTGCAGCCCCATGGGGTGTCCGTCGTAGACTTTGTGCGGTTTGAGTGTGGAGAAGGAGAAGACGCAGCAGATGCTGAATAGGGTTCCACAGATTTTGGGCCCAGGAGGACGTGTTTATTCTTAACCCGGGACATTTACAAAAAGAAGTTTACTTCCTAAGCCTTTTCAAACCCAGAATTTGTTTTTCATTTGAGTTTATAATGAAATTATATACTTTGTGGGTAAAGCTATTAAATAAAATTGTTAGGTAATAAAGTAGAACTTTTCCTTGTTTGCGTCATGCTGGGTCTAGCTTTTTTGTGCCTGACTTGTGACACGTTTTAGAAACCAGCAGGTGAGCCTCATGGAAGTGGCTGACAGTGTCTGGGGGAACTGTGCTGCTTCTCCCTTCCACGCGTTTATTATGGCGTCCCCAGGATGTCTGACTCTTCCCCTCCTACTCCTGTGACAGCGACCTCTCTTGTTCAGTTTTACTTTGTGACGCTTTGGACCAAGCTTCTATCCTGGAACTTCCCCAGTTACATTACTTTTGCCGCATGGAATCTTCTGCAGTTGTTGACTCAGAGTTGTCTGGAAAATGTGGTTCATTTGTTGATGTCTGTAGCATGCTCTGAAGGCTCTCTGTGGTGGTATACACACTGGTTCTGGCCTCATTCCTGAAATTAATAACACATGGCCTTGTTTCTCTTCTGGATAGTAGGGTGTAGCTGGGTGGGGCCTGAGGTTTCCTGGACAGCTGTGAGGCAGATTCTGGGATTCTTGTGCCAGAAACAGGGATCCCAGCTATCCAGAGAGCTCCCTCAGCAGTGCCTCTTTTAAAAAAAATTTTAATAGTTTTATTTGTTTACGGCTGTGCTGGGTCTTTGTTGCTTTGTGGGCTTTTACTCCAGTTGTGGTGCTCGGGCTTCTCATTGCAGTGGCTTCTCTTGTTGCGGAGCACGGACTCTGTAAGTTTGCAGGCTTCAGTAGTTGGGGCTCATGGGCTCAGTAGCTGGGGCTTCTGCGCTCTAGAGTGCAGACTCAATAGTTGTGTCTCAAAGGCTTAGTTGCTCCATGGCACGTGGGATCTTCCCAGAGCAGGGATCGAACTCATGTCTCCTGCATCAGCAGGTGGGTTCTTTACCACTGAGCCACTCTAGGGAAGCCCAGCAGTGCCTCTTGACTTCCCCAGTCCTGAGACATTTCTCTCGTAGAACACAGTAGTTACCCTAATGGGCAGACCCAAAATACTGAAAAGAACTCCCGTTTGTCCTTATAGATATCTTTATTTGAAAACTTAAAAACTTCTGGCACATACAGATTTGAGCATTTAGATTTTGACTTCAGGGTACATATGTGAATAACTTTGATAATTTGTGGGTTAAATAGAAAATACCAACCTTAAAATTTAAACTTAGGCCCTTGCCCCAGAATTAAGCACTTTAAACAATTTTTCTGTTCTCTTACTTTTGACTTCTCCAGATTTTCATGCAGTTTTAGCGTTTTCTGCTAAGGCTTCAGCCAGAAGACCATAAAAATTTCAAAGTGAGCAGCTACCATTTTAGGTATATGACAACTAAGAAATGCAGGGATGAGAAAAATGGAGTACATGCTGTGATTGGCAGGCTCAACTATCTCTCCATTAAGTAGCTGGACGTTAGGCAGAAATTAGAGAAATTCTTTCCTGACATTGGCACTGTCTGCTCTCTTCTGGGATCTTGCAATAGGCAGATGCCTTCTTGCCTCAGAAAAGCCCCTTTTCTTTCTTCATCTGGAGCTGTTTCCAGCCAGGCAGAGCAGCAAACTGCCCTCTTGTGATGCCAAACACAGAAACAAAGTCCCGTTCAGAGAGGTAATTCTAAGAGAGAAAACAAAGTTTCTAGTTAGAAGACCTGGCACCTGTCAGTGTTAATGGGGTGGGGGCAGAGGGGCCAAGAGATAGTCCCAAGTAGTTTCTTGAAAGGGAAAGTAGAATGAATTTTTCAGAAAGTCTGTGTTTGACTTTAATTATTCATTGGCGAGCTCTTCAGTTTGTGGAATCCCACCGTGGCCTGTGGAAGCGCTGACTGGGTTCACTGCGCTTGCAGTCCCACCTGGCACCAGTCTCTTGCCAGAAGGACAAGAAATGGGTTATATATTATGTATGAGTGCTAAACATTAGGCTTTGGCTGAATGGAGAGCTAAACTGAGTGACAGGTTTCCTTGCCTTATGCCCTCATCTGCCATTTTTTATTAATATTTTTCTTTTTTATCTGCCATTTTTTGTCCAGATGTTTTCCAGTGCAGGATCAGGTGGATCTTGTTGAGAGCATAGCATTCTAACATTTATTTATTAATGATTAATGGATATTTTCAGTCCAAGTAAAATTATTAAGGTATGGTTTCTGTTTTCAAGGAAGTTGTAGCCCAGACACTGTGGAAAATTTAGAGACCCTTCAGGTGAAAGTTGCTCAGCTGTATCTGACTTTTTGCAACCCCATAGACTATACAGTCCATGGAATTCTCCAGGCAGAATACTGGAGTGCGTAGCCTTTCCCTTCTCCGGGTGATCTTCCCAACCCAGGGACTGAACCCAGGTCTCCTGCATCTCAGGTGGATTCTTTACCAGCTGAGCCACCAGGGAAGCCCATGAATACTGGAGTGGGTAGCCTATCCCTTCTCCAGCAGATCTTCCCTACCCAGGAATCAAACCGGGGGCAGGCAGATTCTTTACCAACTGAGCTATCAGGGAAGCCCAGAAACCCTTCAAGGGGAAAATAAATTCATTCATTCAACATGACCGTTGATTAAATCAGCTGAAACGGAAGTTGTGCCTATGATCTGCCAGTCACTGTTCAGGTGCTAAGAAGCTGAGAATGTGATGGTGAACAGTACAGACAAGGCCCCTGCTTTTGAAGGTGTCAGGGAGTGGGGCAGACAGACATTGAATGACCAAGTACAAGAGGACTGTAGGGGCTGAGGGAGGCAGGGTCGGGTGGCCAGGGAAGGCCTTCCTGGGGAGGTGACCCTGCAGCTGTGACCTAAACAGTGAGGCGGACCTGGCTCTCTGATGATCTGGGAGAGATGTTTTTTCAGGCAGGAGCAGTAGCCAGCAGAAAGGCTCACGTTTGAGGAACAGAAAAACAGCAACTGGCTAAAGGGCTGTAAGTGAAGACAGTAGTGAGCCTGTAAGACTAAATCAGAGGTGGGTAGGGGCCAGGTTGTATAGGGCCTTGGAGGCCATTACAGGGACTCTGGATTCTAAGTGCAGTGGGAAGCCATTCGAGGTGTGTTAAACAGAAGAGTATCATCTGCTGTAAAAGCCCATTGGTTGTTATATGGGGATCAGATTGTAGGGACAGAGGTGGAAACTCACTGGGGGCCTATGGCAGTGGTCCATGATGGCTGGCCATACTGGCAGCAGAGAGATGGAGAGCAGTGGGTGGCAGCTAGCTGATGGGTTGATGTGGGAGGTGAGGAAAAAGAATCGAGAAGGAGCCCTGGGTTTCTGGCTTGAGCTCCTGGGTAGGTCAGATGTCTACTGAGTGTTTACAGTGTTGGCCATATTCCGAGATGGTGCTTATGCAGAGCTCCACTCACGTCAGTCACTCACCTCCTTTTTGGCAGGGTTCACATCCTCTGGCAACTCCTGACTCTGATTTTTCAACAGAACTTCTAGGGGGTAATATTTTGGCTCAGAATTCAGGGGAAGGGTTGTGTCCCTCATATCCTAGGGAAGATAAGAATGTAGACACAATAAAAGACCACTCAGGTCTGTGCAATTGAAGTTCTGTGTTTATAACATTTAAATTTTTTTTTTTTTTTTTACCACTTCACACTTTATAATCATCTTTTAGAACAGTGGTCCCCAACACTGGCTGCATGTCAGAGTCATCAGGAAATCTAAAATATTTTAGTTTGGGGGTTCTTGGGAAGCTGATTCAGTGAGTCTAAGGTAAATCCTGTATCGTCAGTTGGCATGAATGTTTTGCATAAATCTCACTTAAATACTGTGATCACATCCTTTCTCTTGGTACTTTTACTTTGGGCTCTACATTTCTGGCCTTCAGATGATTTCAAATCGAAGTCATACTTCTCTTAAATACATTCTAAAGATGCTACATTGCCCTGAGTTTTGAAATCTTGAGTTTTTAGAGCACAAACAACAAAATGCCAGATGGTTTGGACAGCGGTGCTGTGCACTGTCCTGATGTTAAAAACCTGTTGGCTTCTCGGCCAGGAGCTCCACTTTTGGGGGCCATTAAAACAGGGATAATGGCCTGAGTTTCTGTGGATGCCACTGTCAGAAACTAATAGTGTCACGTGGGTTGAAGTGAAGTGAGCTCGCTCAGTCGCATCCGACTCTTTGCTACCCCACGGACTGTAGCCCACCAGGCTCTTCCATGGGATTCTCCAGGCAAGGATACTGGAGTGGGTTGCCATTTCCTTCTCCAGGGGAACGTCCCAACCCAGGGATCGAACCCAGGTCACCTGCATTGCATGCAGGCGCTTTACCCTCTGAGCCACCAGGGAAGCCCCACCTGGGTTAGAAGCTTGTTATTTCTGAAAAATACTACTAGTAAATTTAATCTCTCCTGAGTGACAGAGTTGAATAATTCGATTTGGTAACAGCAAGTCTGTTCTAAATTTTGGAAGGCAGTAAAATAAGGAACTCGGCTCTGAAGCCTGCTTTTTCTACCAATTAAAACAATCTTCACATCCAATTAGACCGTCAGAGTGATACTGAGAAGGACATGATAGGGTTTCGGCCATGCTGTGTCTGTAGCATCTGCTGTTTCTTTCTGGCTCTGGTTGCCTGTGAATAGCTCCTCCAAGAAACTCACAGCAGTGATTCTTGTGATAGCAGCAGCATCTCCCAGCTCCTCTTTTAACTGTTCATATGATTTCCCTGCCTGGAAAGAAGAGATAGAAAACACAGGATGAGATGCTGCTTTTAGTGGAGGGACGTCTCAGGTCTGGTCTATAACCCTTGAGAGAAGAAAAACAGCCAGCGGACAGAAAACATTTCAGAGATAAGCAGAAAGGACTATGCAGGGTTGGAAGGTACTTAAACATGATCTGCACTGTTTGCTGGTGGCTCCTCAATGTTCCATACTAAGAACAGTTGACTAGGAGTCAGAAAACCTGGCTTCTTCCTACTGGTTGTGACTGTAGACAAGTAACTTCTCCTCTGAGCTTCCTCATTTGTAACACAGGCAACAATGTTCCCCTGGCTATCAGGGTGTAATGTGTGTGGACAGACTTCACAAACTTTACTGCTTATCACGTTGCCTGTTCCTGAGGCAAGCTGTGAATTTGCCGACTAAACTTAACTGCTGTGCAGGATGCGAAAGAGAAGGAAGGTGAAAACACAAGAGGGGAGAAGGGAGTGGGGAGGTACAGTCCTGGGTCGACTCGGCCCTCGAGTTCCCTGCCATCCTTCTGAGCTGTCAGTGCTGAGCACCCTGGCAGTAAGAACATCTCCCTGCTTCTCTGTCCTTACACTCCAAATGTGAGGGTCCCAGGCCAGGAACAAGCCTGTGAAGATGGGAGGCTCGAACCCCTGTTTAACGATCAGGATCGGTGTGCCGGTGTCTCGGCCGCTGGGGTGAGTGTGCAGGTACTCCTGGGCGGTAGACAGAGCGCTCTCCTTCTCTGCGGCATTGGCCTCAGCCCCAATCCACAGGAACACCTGTTGTCATAGAGACTGTTTGTTACTGCGCTCACTCGTGCCAAAGCTAGATAGTACACGCTGCCCCGTCTTTCCCTGCCAGCAGTTCACAGCCTCAGCAGAGTAAAGTTTTTCTCAGATTTATTTTGATTTGTGTATCTCCCACATCTACATCTCCAGTCCTGAACTCTCTGAACGTCAGCTTCCTGAATCCAGCTGCTTGCAAAACATCTCCTCTTGGCTGTCTCCAAGCACCTCAAGTATAACACCCCCAACATGTAGCTCTTTCCTAAACTTGTATCTGTGTCTGCATTCTTGGGGAATGGTGTCCATTCAGTCACCCAAGGCAGTAACCTGGGAATCATCCTGAATGCCTTCTGTATCACCAGGACTGAGCTAGTTTACCTCCCACGCTTTTGTCAAATCTGTCGCCATCCATCCAGCTCTGCTCCACTGCTTCTGTGTGGGCCAGCAGCAGCTCTTTCTGAACTAGGACCATGGTGTGCTGACGGGCCTCCCAACGTACAGTCTTCTTTTTTCTCACACCCCCTCCCTCCTCTCCTACACTCGCCAGAGTGAGTGATCTAAAGCACACTCTGACCATGTCACTCACCTGCTTAAATTTCAGTAGCTTTCCAGGGTAAGTTCCAAACTTCTTGACTTGGTTGGTAAGGTCCATACCTACTTCTTTAACTTCACCTCTAGGGCACTCTTTAACTCTGTATTATACTCTGATAATACTCTTTGTAGTTCCCTATATACTAGACTATTTCCTGCCTTGCTTTTCTTTTGCCTGGAATGGCCTCTTTACTTGGTTGATACCTGTTTCTCCTTGGAGTCTGGGAGCCATCTCCTCCAGAGAGTCTTCTCTGAGCCCTTGAACTGTGTTGAATACCCCTAATTTGTGCTGCCGAGGCACTTCATAGGTACCTCCATCACAGTAAAATGATGATTCTACGTCCGGTCTCCTCCACCCTCCATCAGCCTGTAGACTCTGAGAGTGGGGTGGGGCCCTTCGCCTTAGTGACACCACACCCAGCACAGTGATTAGAAAGGAAGAGGTGTCAGGATGTGGCGGAAGGGTGGCCTTGAAGATGTCCCCTTTTATCCCTTTATTCCCCCAAAGGCCCAAATCTCCAGGTGTGGAGCCTGCTGCTCTTGGTCCTGAGAGAATGGAGTGTGTGATAGGTAGGATGGCATGATTTTCGCAGAGCATGGTGGGAAAATTCCCAGGATGGTGAGTTTTAAACAACATTCTATTCTCTCCAACGCTGGCCAAAAAGCAGGCTCTCCCTTCGGTCACCACTGACAATTGCTTGATTGACTTGGGGATGGTCCAGGGCTACCCTGGCTTAACTGGGGTTTGGGGGAGAGATACTATACAAAAATAGACTAAAGCGTGAGGATGTCTGTCGTTCGTTCCAAGCTCTCCGGCTGTGTCTTACCTGGTCCCAGGTATCCAGGAGCATCACGTCACCTGGGTTCAGGTCATCCTGGGTGAAGTCTATGATCTCAGTGACAGTGAACCGGCCAGTCTTATTGGAACATTCGAAGAGACGAGGCTGGACATCTAGGATCTCCTGCTGTAGTCTGCAATACAGTCCATGCAGAGGAGCTGAGCTGCTTGGAAATCACCTGCAGTTCACCAGTCTGGGAGGCAGGGGGAGCCAAACGGAGGGGGATGCTGTGGTCCTGTACCTTTTGTCACTGGCGTAGGGAGTTTTCCCTCCCAGCAGGTCCCAGAACTCAGCTGGCTCCTGGCCCTCAGCCACTGTGTTCTCAGTACCATCACAGAGAAGTCCGGCCAGCTCCTTAGCCATCGCCCGCTCATCCCCACTAGACCCCTGAGAACGGTGTGGCGAGAACACAGATGTTAGTCACACACAGGCACGTTGATGTGGGAATAAAGTGCTTTAGACTAATAACTCAGTGTAGAAGGAAATGGCACCCCACTCCAGTGTTCTTGCCTGGAGAATCCCAGGGATGGGGGGAGCCTGGTGGGCTGCTGTCTATGGGGTCACACAGAGTCAGACACGACTGAAGCGACTTAGCAGCAGCAGCAGCAGCCAGGATTAGTTACCAAGCCAAAAGACCTCAGGACAGGGAGATAGATGGTTTTGTTCCGGTGCTTGGAAGTGTGGTTCCGGTGCTTGGAAGGGTGGAGGCGGGGGTGGGGGGCTGGGGGGGTGGGGGGAGGCTTGGGGGTGGGGGGTGGGTGGGAAGGAGGAAAACAGTGTGGAAGCAAAGGGCAGGACTAGACTCTGAACTGCTCAGTGGGTATTGAGAGGTCACTTTTGTTTTACCTTCAGTTGGAATTTTAGCACCTACTTTTGATTTTTTTTAAGAAAAAAATTAAACTTATTTTTAAAATTATATACAGGAAAATTCACCTTTTCTGCCATAGAGTTCTATGACTCTTGACAAATGCATAGAATCATGCTACCACCACCACAACAAAAACAGAGAAGTTGCCTCACCTCTGCAAAAGCTTCCCTCAGACTACCGTACCTTTGTAGTCAAACCCTCCCTGAATCCTTAGCCTCTGGCAACCAGGGATCTGTTCTCCATCACTACGGTTTTGCCTCTTCCAAAACCTGGTAAATGGAGTCCTACACTGTGTGGCCTTTGAGTCTAGCTTCTTTCACTTAGCATAACGCATTTGAGATTCTTCCTTGCAGCTGTGGGTGTTCTGCAGCTGAGTAGTATTCCATTCCAATTGTGTGGAGGCACCACTGCTTGCTTATCCATCCTCCAGTTGATTTGCTTCCAGTTTTTGGCAATTACAAATAAAGGTGCTATTAAACATTTCTGTATAGATTTTTGTGTGAAGGTAGTTTTTTCACATGGGTACATACCCAGGAATGGGCTCATACAATAAGTATATGTTTTATAAGAAACTGTCAAATTGTTTTCTAAGGCCATATTTGCATTTTCACCTGCAGTGTGTGAGAATTCCTATTGCTTTTTGCCACCAGCACTAGATATTATCAGTTTTTTAGTCATTACTCCTAGGTGTGTAGTGGTATCTCATTGGGGTTTCTATTTGCATTTCCCTAATGACTATTAATATTGAGCATCTTTTTCTATTCTGTTCTCTTTTGTAAAACAGTTCTAGTGCTTTTCAATGCATGAAATCTGAATTGACAAACATCATATTTTTAGTGTTCTTTTGTTCAGTATTAATGCCTGTCCTATTACAGTGCATCACACTGGTGTGGAAAGATTGGCTTTTCCATCCTGCATCCAGCCTCCATGTGTTTAGCTGTTTATGGAGGGTTTCCTGGGTGTGAGGAGTGCCATTATTGAGTGTGTAACTGGAGGCCTAATTGTGAGAAACACTGCTGGTCCCTTTGAAGAATCTTTAGGAAAAAGACTCCTCTTTGTGAGGACTGCTCCAGCCTACTCTAAGTTCCTTTGCCCTTGCTGACCAGAGGGTGGGTGCAGGGCTGGGAGCCAAGGGATGGGTGTGACTGCTGGGCCAGCCGTCCTACCTTGCCAAACCACAGGTAGTGCTCTGCCTGCGTCCGCAGCAGAAAGACATCATTGGAGTTTAGGGAGGAGGTGAAGGCTGGGACTTCCACTGCTTTGGTGTTATATTTGTTATGTCCTTGAATCTGGAAGAGTCTTACTGGAGGATCCGGCTCAGCATTTCCCTTCCTAGAAGTGCCACCCTAGAGAGAAAAAGAAAAGCAGAGTCTAGATCTAAGGTGTGCCATGTGCGCTGAGCACTGGGCCAGCGCTGTGGAGAACAGGGCTATATCTGACACCATTTTTGCCCTCAAGGAGCTTCTCAGCCAACTGAGAGAGGTCGAGGTGAGCCGGAGTTACGGTACCAACAGTGTTAGCTTTCGGGGGCTTCCCTGGTTGTCCAGCAGCTAAGACTCTGTGCTCCCAGTGCAGGGGGCCCAGCTTCAATCCCTGGTCAGAGAACTAGGTCCCACATGTGAGAGCTAAGACCCTCTGCAGCCAAATAAATACATATTTTTAAGAAATGGTGTTAGCTTTCATTCTGAGACCTGAGTCATATGCCAGGCTCTTTTCTGGTGCCTTGGCTATATCATTTTATTGATCCTCATAATAACTCTGTGAAGTAGGTATTATTATCCCACAGTGCAGGTGAGGAAACTGAAGCTCAGAAAACTGGCTAATCAATGACAGGACTAGGGCTTGACCACAGACTTGTGTATGTCAAGCCTGTGACATCATACAGTCCTGGTGGTGCTTCAGCCAAGGCTTTCTGGAAGACATGGGACTGGAGTCAGGGGCACAATGGCTGGAGGAGGCAGACAGGACGATAGAGCACATGTGAGGTCTAAAGAGGAGACCCACCTGACTGGAGTGGAGTGTGGAGGTTAGGGAGCTGAGGCTGATGCACCTGCACAGGTAATATGGGTCAGATTATACAAGACCTTGAACATGAACTAGGCAGGAGTGTGGACTCGAAGCCCTAGGCAGTCGGGATACACTTCAGTGTCTTAGAGAGATTTACCCCCTTCTCGTCTGTGTCCACCCCAAGCCCCACTCTCCACCCCTCCTCTCCTCTACTGTAGCTCCCTGCTGACCTGCTGGTTCTGAGCATTCTGCTTCTGGGGGAATTTTACCTAAGGGTTCTCACCTCAAAGATGACCAGCTTTCCTTTGAAGATGGCCATGAAGTGGCGCGGCTCCTTCCCCATGGTGACCCGAACCTGCACGGGGGCCCCTTCAAACTGCTGGTCCACCTCTTCCGCCTGATATGCCGAGGCTGCCAGCTCATCCTGTGAGGCCTGGCGGCCCTGCAGGGGTGAGAGGGGTGCAATGGGGCCCTGCCACCTCCCGCCTCCCCCCAGCTCAGTGGCCAGAGGAAGCACCAGGATCCAAAGCTAAGAGCCTGCCCCAGGCCTACCTGCCAGATATACAGGATGTAATGAGGCTTCCCATGCATCTCGTACGTATAGAGAACCAGATAGCAGTCTCCCCCATAAAAAAAGCCATACCACTGGTGCTCCACGGGGACCAGCTCCAGGTTTTCTATCCTCCAGACCTGGGCATAGAAGGAGACACAGTTCCCCAGAGATGGGGGGAGTCCTCTTTGAACAAACAGCCACCTGGAGGGAACTGGGCCATGCTGAGCAGAGAATCCAGGTGGATGAGGCACAAAGGTCCATTCACAGTACCCCTTCTCCTCTGCTGCTTCTTCCCAGTACTGAGGGCTTATCACATTTGCATGATTTGAATCCGGAGAACTAGGTCATCCCTGGTCAGACGCACCCCCATCACAGCTCAGAGGTGATTTGAATGCGTCTGCCAGGTGAGCTGTTGACAGCACACCGGGGTGCCTACCTTTTCCTTCCCTGAAGAATTGTGGGAGAGCCCTGCAGACACAGACACCTCTTAGGGAAGAGTCCCGAGGCCCCGGAGGTGACAAGGGAAGCAGAGGAGACACAGGATCCTGTGCGTTCCTCTGCAGCAAAGCAGCCAGGCGAGCCGGTGCCCAGGCTGCCCGGGCACACGGGTCACTGGGCTTATTACCTCAACTTTGCCATTGCCGTCATCCACCATTCTTTCCTGGGCTGCCACCCCTGGTTTGGTGTGCAGCAGAATTACATCAAATTTATCCTGGAAAACCTTTGCTGCAGAGAAGGGGTTGGGAGAAGCCAGGTGAGTGAAAAGCATCCGTGCCCGTCTTTCTAGAGACTCCCCACAATGAGAACACCATCTGGGGGCAGTCTTACCAACTTTACCCATGCTGAACGTTTTCCCCAGACCTATGGTCTGTTCCTTCACCGTCCACTTCTGGAACAGCTGCTTGAACATGGCCGACTCGGCACCGTCATTGACGGTCTCCACGTTGGTGCTGCTGGGGTAGCCCTTCATCCTGATGAAATTCTGTGGGTACCCCCCCACCCCCAAAGGGCAGGTCAGTCAGGGAACGCACTGGGTTCTTGGCTTGATTGGTAATTCACCCCTTTGAAGCCATTGGATAAGATTGTTTCCTTCTGGGAGTCAGAGTCAAATTCTAACCCACTTCCATCTAGGGACCAAGCTAGCTGCCTCAAGGAAAGGACTAAACAGAACATTTTGGCATTCCTTCGTCGGTCATGATTATTACTGATTTTTTTTTATCCCCTGTGGTATATCCCTTCAGCACTTCTGCACTCTACTGACTTTGCATCACCTTCATTTGCTTTGTTTTTTTGCTTGGTAGATGCATCCTTCTTGGTTCAGCTGCAGGAGGCTGCACAATAATATCATAAGTTCCTTGAGGACAGGGCTGTTGATACGTGATATTGCCTTCAATAATAACAGCCACCTTTTATTGGGCAGTTGTGTGTGCCAGTGTGTTTGAGTGCTTTACAAATGTTATTTAACCATCACAACAACCCCAGGAGGTAACACTAGACCTGGATTTGAATCCCAGTTTGCCTGTCTGACTTTGAAGTCACGGATATAACTGCGATGTTTTGTGCTCCAGTGCCTAGTACGGCTCTCCGAGCACCTCTGACGCTTTGTGGACAGACTTTTTGGATAATACTGCATGTCCATAGCTCCTACCAGGGCTTTAGACATGGCCATCTGTTTCTCAGCCTTTGTGGCTCCTCTTCCTTTCCACACATAGATCTTGGTTCCACTTTGGTCCAGGAGGTAGCAGTCCTGAAGCAGATGGCCAGGGACAAAAGTGGTTACTGCTGCCCGAGACCATAAGGAAGGCCTCTCCGTGCGGCCTGCCTCTGAAGCCAGGTCCAGCTACCCCAAGCCAAGCCCACCCAAGTGCTACTCACATCAGGGTTCAGTAAGTCCTGGACCAGAGGCCTCGTCGCTACCTCTGTGACCACCAGCTGTCCAGATGAATCTGAGACACTGGAGAAGGGGAGAGGTTAGCCTGTACCTTCCCTTCTGCAGCGCATCATGTGGTCAGTTTGCTATTTCCTGCCTTGGTCTTAGGATGGAGTTTCTGGGTAGAGTTTGACTTCTCGTGACAGGCATGGCTTGAGTGCAGACTGGAATGTGATGGACACTGTTGTCTGGGGGAGACTTCTGTATATCTCTTTCCTGAATATTATCTCTACCCTGCCCCTGACATTATCCTGTCCACACCCCTGGGATGCATAGACCTGAGTCAAGGAACATTCTCTCCCAGAGACCAGGAATCATTGCTAACAAGAGCAGACAGTAGCTGCTCAGGGAACAACGAGTTCCTTGTAGAAGCTGCATTCGAAGAAAGACTGAAAGAAACCCAGGTGCCTGCACCCTAGATGGAGCCAAGCAGAAGTGCTTGTTTCTCTGGGGGCCACCTTCTCCTGACCCCAGGTTCCAACCAGTAGCCAGCCTTAGCTACTCACTGATACAACGTGATGTTTGATTTCTGCTGCTGATCTATGACCTCATCTGGGACTGCTGGTTGGATAATGGAGCGCTGGCCGAGGGTGTCCTGAAGGACCTTCATCAGCTCCGGGCTGGCTGCCTCCTTGTCTCCCTCGATCACTCCTATCTCAGCACGGCCCCCTCGCTCCCTGTCCCGAATATCCTTTGCCAGAAGCATCGCCTGTAAAGAAGGCCAGGGATGCCCTTAGTTCCAAGAGAAACAGCCTAGATCCCAGACACAGGGGTTACCCTGATGCTGAGGAACCCCAGGCTGAGTCGCAGCCTCAGTCATGTGGCCTGTCTCTGAAACAGATGCTGCTCAAAGGCAGGCATCTGGCTGGAAGGGCAGGAAAGAGCCAGCCAGGAGAGAAGAAGGAAAGAGTAGCTGGGGGAAAGGAGGGGCCGACCGCATGGGCCACACCTTCAGGCGCTCCCCACTGTTGCTCTCCGGGCCGTTCCATTGGATGATGACCTTCCCAAGATCCAGCAAGAAGACATCCCCTTGGTTAAAACTGTCCCAGCTCATTTCCACCTGCAGGGAAGAGGTAGACATCAGGCAGAAGGAATACCTGGGTGCCAGGCGGAGAGGCCTCAGGCCCAGGACAGACAGGGGGCAGGACTCACCTCAACAGGGGGCAGGACTCACCTCGGTGGCCCGGATGTTTCTCTTCCCCTTCACATGCAGCAGCCGCTTCACGTCGTAGGTGTTGGTCTCCACGTGCTTCATCCCAGAGGCCACACCCCCCTTCTTGTAGCTGAGGGCACAACCGTTGCATTATTTACTGAGAACCTGCTATGTGCCAGGTCCTGGGGAGAGAGTGGTGGGCCACACAGAGGCAGCCTCTGCCCACACAGGTGATGACGGTAAATGAGCAAGGCAAACACTGATGCTGGTCACCCCTGCCGCAGAGTTGCCCTCAGTGGAGGGCTTTTTGACAGAACATTTGGGACTGTCTTCTCTGGAGGACTGACATTTGAGTTGAGATATTAAGAGTAGGAACCAACCACCAGAGGACTAGATCTCCAGACAGAGGAGTGATCGAGTCCCCACAGCATGGAAGAGCTTGCTTTGTTTTGTTCTTGAAGCTGAACATCATGTGTGTTGGGGGAGGGGCACAGTCATCTCCCTGTGGCCTGAAGACCAGCTCACTCCAGGAAACCACTCTCCTGCCTCTGGGTCTCACCCCAACCCAGCCTCCTCTAGGCATCCCACATGTGAAGGGCACCCAGAAAGCCCCCGGGGAGCAGAGGGCCTCTGTTGCTGCTCAACAGGTGTTGTGGCTCTGGTGACTCAGCAGGCTGCTCTGTGCCCAGTGGGTCCTCAGTGAGGACTGCTCACCTGCAAGAAGCTGGCCTTCGACCAGCCTCAGAACTCTTGAGCTCCTTGAGATTAACAACAAAGAATTCCAAGGGTAAATGTTGTCAGTCTCAAGTGTAAAGTTTGGAGGTGATCAAACTCCTCAGCTCATGGAAGGCTGTCTGTCATCACTGGCCTTTACAAGACCCCCCTCTTGAAGTGTTCATGTGTTCCCTTTTATCTGCAAACCCTCTCCTCCCTGCCTTTTTCTCCCCACCATAGGCATCCATTCTAACCATTTAACATCTATCTTTCCATTTTCATTCTGGTAAACGTGGCCTGTTGTTTTGTGCTTATGTCATTTTTTACAGACAGGAATTGGCATTCTGTTCTCTATTTCAAGCCTGTTTCTTCCTGTGTTCCTTAAGCCCAGTGTTTTTAAGGTGTGTCCACAGGTCAGATGTGTCTTAATGTGACTGCATGGTACTCCGTGCTGTCTTGGAGTGTTTCTCCTGTTCAGTCTCCCCGGGGGAGGCACGCCCCACTGCCTGCAGCTTCTCACCACCACTGATACCACTATGAACATTCTGGCTCCCATGCCCTTGTGGACCTGGGAACTGCCCCAGTGGCAGTAGCAGACTGCCCTCCGGAACACTGGGCCAGTCCTCACTCCCACCAGCAGGGCTCCAGGCCCATCTCCCCACAGCCTTGCCAACACTCAGCAGCACCCAGCCCTCTAACTTACACTGGTGGAAAGGACAGCTTTGTTTTGATTCGCATTGCTCTGATTACTTTCTTCACATACTTTTTAGCCTTTGGGTTTCCTCTTTGGTGGACCACATCTACGTCCTTGCTGTGTGCCCAGCTACTCACATGATGCCCTGCTTGAAGTATCCGTGGAAGGTGTCGGACTCGTGGTACTGGACCTCCCGGTGCTGAACAGGGCTGCCCCCCAGGTAGTCGTCCAGCTGCGTAGTGTAGATGGCTGCACAGCTCTGTTCATCCTGGGAGGAGTCCTTCCCAATCCAGAAGTGGATGTCTTGGGAGAGGAGGCTGCCCACTCTCCGGGTCTGGGGTGTAGTCAAAGAGACTGGCTCAGGGGCCGGTTTGCCCCTCTGGCCTGGGAAGCTAGCTGCCTAGGGTGACTTGTGTCCCATTCTCGGCAAGCTCGGGCCTCTGTGTCCTGCTCTGCAGTCTCTTCCTCCCTGCAGTGGCCCCTGGGCAGACCTGTTACGTGACTCAAGCCCTAGCAGCCTGAGTCCCTCCCTATGTTTGGGGAATGCTGACAGTTTACTGTCCTCCACATAAGCAGAGGTGGGAGGATCTTGCCAGGCTGGACTGCAGGCAAGAGTTGTCTTGTTGCTCATTTGCACCCCTGCACTCTCACAGCTGTATAGAGCTGCCGTTTGCCAGCGTGGCTCTGTCAGCACCATCCATGTGCGAGGCTGTTCCCTCGGCTAGGTGAGCACTTTGAGGCCAGAGACGGCCCTGTGTCCACCTAGCCTTCCTCCACAGCACTGTAATCTGGGGTCTGGGCCCTGGAGGCCGAAGCCTGGCTATGGGCCACGTGCTGAGGTTCAGACTGAGGGCCACCCCCCCCCCCAAATTCTGATGCAAAATTTAAAACCCTGGCCTAAGCACAGCCTTTGATAGGCAAACTGGAAGCCTGTTCCATGCAACAGCGAGGAAGAATCAAGACGGATACAAGAGGCCTGATTAACTTTGTGGGCAGATCTCCCAGGGAAGCACCGGAACTGGCTTTCTGGGGAGGAGCTTGTGAGAATCAGAGGAGAGGGCGGGACGGTGCTCACCGAGAGGATGACATAGCAGTCTCCCTCGTAGAAGTTGCCATGGGCACTCAGGGGGACCAGCGCCAGCTCCATTTTCTGGAAGGACAGGGGTATGGGTAGGGTACATTCCTTCCCCCTCGCTCCCCCAAGCCTCCTCCCTCCACGCTATTATTTGGCACAGGTGACAGGGCTGGGGAGTGGGTGGAAAGGTAGGGAGATGTCCCCAACGGGGCACGGTGGCCAGCCCCAGGATGAGCGCACATCCCTTCGGCTTCTGCTGAGCTCCGCCCGCACAGCCCGGGGTCTGTCCTCCCACCACCTGCCTGGTCTCATCTCGCTACACTGAGGAATCTGGTGAGCCCCCTCAGTCCTATGCAGCTGGGTGTAAGCCCTCAAGGAAGAGCCTCAAGTCTCTGAGCCAAAGCACCAGGGTCTCCAGCACTGACTCCATCCACCCAGCACTGGCCCAGGTCTGAGAACGGAGTGGAATACTCGGATTCTGTGCGGCTCTGGGGGCTGAGGGCTGGCTGTGTGCAGGTTCTGTGCTCAGGGCTCCTGTCTGGAGTCTGGATTGGAGCTCTGATGCATCTGTCATAGCACGTCTGGCTCGTCCCAGGAGAGCCATTCATGTGGCCTCAGATGGGGACTTTCATCACTGTCTCCAAGGAGGTAAACCTGAGGTCCTATGTGAGTATATTCTATGTAAAATATGTGTGTCAAATGTGAAAATGTTAAATATCCCACAGTTTGTGTGACTTCTTGTTCCTATCAGTTGTTAAATGCCCAGGGAGCCTTAAAAGCAGTGGGAGTGCCTGGCTCTGAGCAGCTCGCTAGGCAGCTGTGACCCCTCCTGTGGACGACAGTGAGGCGGGCATCTCCCCTGGGTTTTATGCAGCAGTCCCTCACTGGGCTCAGAGCAGGGAGGAGGAAGAGGTGAGGCTTTCTGGGCCAGGGCGGTTCCCAGCTACAGACCGGTGGTGCTCCAGGTCAGCCAGAGGGGCTCAAGCCGGAGCAGAAGGGATAAGCAGGGCCCCATCTATGGTGTACCCAAACTTCCTACTTTGCAGGAGCGAAAGTGCCCCATGCAAGACAGGTTCCATTGTCCTGACTAGAGCAGCCAGTAGTCTTGGGGCTCTCTGGGTGGCCCGGGCCCCACCCATCTCTCCAGGGCATTTACTGGAAGTGCAGATGGCTGGATAAAGGGCCAGCTTATTTTTGCTTGGAGCTCTGCTCCCAAAGTGAAGAGCATTTCTTCCAGTTCACCTGCCCGCTCTGTGCAAGGATAGGAGACCATGTTCTTCAGCTCTGCCTCTCACTGCTGCCGAGCCACTAGCAGGAGACTCAGTGTGGGGGGGCCTTCGTCAGCCCCTTCCAGCCCAGCTCACCTCTATCCTCCAGGTGATGATCCCGGGGTCGTTGCCCACAGCCCGGAAGGCACTGCTCAGAGACATGGTGCTTGTCTTCCCCGGACTGAAACATCACAGACAAGTGGGGAGATGACGCCTCTCAGAGCAGGCATCCAGCCCGCTTTCCTCCTAAGTCACTTCCCAATCTCTTGTCAGCCATCCGGCCATGTCCTCACGGCGCATCCCTGCACCGTCGTCTCACAGTGATGTGGGAAATGACTTGTCCAAGTTCACGGCGTCAGCCTGGCTGACCCGGCGGGGAGGTGGTGGGCGGTGGTGCCCACCGGAAGTTCTGCTTCGCCCTTGCCACTTCCCTTGTTAAGAGCTCTGGTAACAGGCATGATTATTTACCAAAGGGGTGACAAATGTGTTAAACCCTCTGTTGACTGACTTTATTTCTCTCATTTAATTCTCATAAGCTGAATATATTTCCTTCATCTTAACATTGTGGGAAAATTGAGGTTCAGAGAGGTTAAATAATTTGCTCAGTATCACTAGAAAGAAATCCCTTCCTGATCTTAAAATCTCTGTTCTAATTACTCTGAGGTACTGCAACCCTTCCTAACTTACCTAAATCCAGTGGCCCACGGGGCTGGAAAGCTTACATCAGAGTATTTCCAAACTGAGTTTCCTTCTCTCATTCTTATTCCAGTTCTCCCAGACTCTTTGCTTGGCAGGCCTTCTTCACAGTCCACTCTTTGGGCTTTCACTTACCAGGCTTTTTAAAGTAAACCATCCTTAAACTATCCCATCCTGCTTTTGTCATATGACTAATATATTCCCTGTGCTTCACAGAAGAAAAGGGAAAGTAAAATGGCAGAGGTGGGACATAGAATTCAGGGGGTGGACTTCCCTGGCAGTCCACCACTTAAGACTCTGGGATTTCCAATGCAGGGGGTGGTGGGTTGGATCCCTGGTTGGAGTACTAAGAGTTCAGGGTGCCAGCAGGGACAGGTGGGCGTGGCCTGTGGACAGATCCTACCCCCCCTCCCCCACAGATCCAGCCAGTGGTGCAGTGGCCTCCCGCAGGCAGGGTGTGGAGCGACAGGGAGAGGGAAAGAGAAGTGCGCATTGGGCACCATCTCTACTCGAGGTGTGTCTAGGGTTATCCAGCACCTACACATGGCCGTGGTCACACAGCTTTTACATAATGAAGATTCCTGTGTGGTTCTTGCTCTCAAGGGGCCTGCAATCTCGTGATACACAGTAACTGATGGATGCTCTCACAGGCAAAGGTGAAGGATGGGCTTGACTGATTCAGTAATACATAGGAAAAGGAAAAAACAACACCCTGAAAGATCTATCTGGGATTTTGGTGGGAAAGTGTTAGTCACTCAGCTGTGTCTGACTCTTTGTGACTCCATGGACTGTAGCCCACCAGGCTCCTCATCCATGGAATTCTCCAGGCAAGAGTACTGGAGTGGGTAGCCATTCCCTTCTCCAGGGCATCTCCCCGACCCAGGGATCGATCCCGGGTCTTGTGCATTGCAGGCCATCTGAGCCACCAGGAAAGCCTGGGGTTTGGCTATTTGGAAGCATATTGTGCTTGTTAGGAGGAGCATGTCTGGCCATTCTTTTCTTGAGCCTTGGTAGATGAACCTAGGTTTGGGTATGTGCCATTATCTAGTGTGGACACTGGCAAAACAAAAAAAGAGAAACAAAAACCTCCCTTTGTCTACTGCTGTAGCAGGCCTAAAGCAGAGCAATGATGCAGAGCAGTCAATGTTTGAGGATTTAATTTGATAACTGGCACTGCCCCACCCTGTGCTGCTTGGAACTGCTGGGGAATATTTGTTCAGGTTTTCTGCAGATCCTGGATTTCAGTCACTAAAGGCAAATGCCATGACCCAACTAGGGGAAGGGGATAAGGACCAATTCGTTCCTGGGAGACAGCTAAGTGTAAACCTGCTAAAAGTCAAACCAGCAGTCACTAATTAGGACTGTGAGTCCAGGGGCCAAAAGTGGTCCCAATTCCCAACAGGGACTTAGCAATCAAGACACTCACTGGGCCAGGAGTCCTGAAATGCAGGACAGGACATGCTCACAAAAGGAACTTTGCCGTACTGGAACACCTAGAAGGTGTGATTTCCATCTGTGACACCAAAGTCTCCCAAAGCATCTCTCCGTCCCTCCTCAACTCCTAATTTATTAACTTAGTATCCTTTGACATTACCGCTGGGTAGGGTGCAGTTTTGAAATCCCAGGTTAAAAGGTAGTGGCCCTTAATTCCTATCAACACTCCTATGAATGGACCCCAAGTAGAGGGAGCTGGTTTTCATTTATGCCTTGCTCTACACCATCTATTTGAGCTGGGGTATTCTCTTTCTTAGCTTTTGAAAATGTGCCTTAATGTTTAGGGGTCTCTCAAAAATTACCTCAACTTCTCAGCAGGAAGTTTGCAAAACTGACAAGCTCCTGGTTCAATCCTCTAAAAGCCTCATCCAAAAAGACAAGGCCAAGGAAATTTCAATGTCTTCTCCTTTCTTTCTAGTCTAGTAAAATTGCTCTACTGACATGCACCCATAAACCAAAGAGAACTTACCTTGCCTTCTCTCACCAGTCTTCCCAGTTTTCTTGCAGTCGGTAAGCAGTGTTGAGGAACCACCCAATGTGGGAGGCTCCAGGCCCTGCTGCCTTCTCTTAATAATGGCTGTGCAGACACTGGGTTTTATTTGCTTGGGTTTGCATTTTAACCGCATTTTCCTAGTCCTGGCCAATCACAGCCAACCTAGCCCTGGGCTTGACTTATTCAAACCAGAGGGAAAGCTTCATCTGTTCCTATTCAAAACAGCAAAAATAAGAGCAGACTTTTAAAGACTTCTTTTTAACTCCAGTCCCACTCCCTGATCTAATTGATTTTTTAAAAGTGCAGTCCATCAATAATGCAGGAAAGAGGGTGGGAGGATATGAAATTTGCCATCCTGTAGATATGAATGCATTACACTGATGACAGGAGGCAGGGCTGGGCCACCCGCTGAGCCCCTGGGGTGTCCAGGCTGGCAAGCGCCTCCCCCAGAAGCTTCTGGGCATTTCTCGGAGGTGAAGTCTGGGTGAAGGGCCTACAGTGTGTTATCAGGTCATCCTGGTTTGTCCCTTGGCAGTCCAATCAAAATCTGAGTGCTTACTAGGTGCCAGGAACCACTGTTGAGTTTCAGGACTCCTGCTCTGGGAAAACCAGTAAGGGGCACAGAAGGAAGACTCTACCTCCCTGAGTCCCTCCGGGGCTTCTGGTTCCTCACCAGAAGTCAATAGGACACCAAGCATATGCTTATTAAGCACCTGGAGGGAATGGGGTTGGTTCCACCCGGGGGCCAGGGAAGAGCTAATAGAGCCCGACTTCTGTGACCTCGGGCAGAATCCCTGTGCTGAGTCCATAGTTGGTCTCCCAGCCTGGGCACTCCAGCCTCGTAATGACAGAGGGGTTTTGAGGGAAGAAGGGGTGGGGGGTAAGTTCCGAATGAACGACAGCAGGGGCAGGAGACAGCACCATTCATGGATGGGTTTTTTAAACCCACTTTTATTCATTAATTGTAAGTAATACAAATATTTCAAAAATATAAACAGACATTTAATGGCATCCTACATTTCAAGTTTTTGAATACAACAAATTTATCAAATTATGGACTTGTAAGCAAGGTGGTCAGAACCCCAGAGCCCAGTCACAGTGGGAGGCAGACCTCCCTGACCCTCCAGATGGCGTCTTGAAGGGGGTTGGGCGGCATAACAGACAGGTCAAATCTGAGATGACTACAAGCAAAGAAGCTCAGGGCCCCAAAGACTAGAGTGCTCCAGGGGCATGCCCCACAGCATTCGGAGAATGCGGCAGGGGGCCAGACCTCTGCCTCCCCTCCCCGGCTTGAATGCAAGTATTCACTGGTGTTTTTTTTAAGACAAAACTAAAACCTCATTTTACAAAAAAGGCAACTGAGGGACAATAGTAACAAATAACCAAATGAAGACCTAAAGGGGAAAACAGGTTTACCTTCTGTAGACACTTGACCTGGCTGGGACATGGGGTGCAAGACAACCTTGGAGGGGGATGGGGAGTTGCCTTACTGAATGAGGCCTCCTCAGGAACAGGGTAGGGCTGCAAAACAGAACGGGACCCACTTCCCAGGGAATGACTGCCTTTAGACTTCCCATGCTGTTAGCACAGGGAAGCTTCAGGGGCCACTGTGAACAGAGGTGAATTTATACATTTATAAAATGGTCCAAATCTTTGCGAGGTGGGAGGGAATTAAACAGAAGGTCCCAGATTAACTGAAGGCAAGTTACCTCAAACTCTTTAGTGAGGGACCATGGGCCCGCAAAGGGTCCCCTCTACAATGTGCAGAGTGGAGACCCTTACCTGACCCTTCCACACTGGTCCTGTGTCCAAAGCTCCCCCTATGAGAGGGACACGAACATCAGGCTTTTGATTTAGAAGCCCAATCAGAGAGACACGCTGTGTCCCTGAAGAGGCACCTTAAAAGAACTGAACTTGGCAGGTGGGCAGATTCCTGGCATGGCTTGAACTGGGATTGGCCAGGCCTAGT
Source organism: Capricornis sumatraensis (assembly GCF_032405125.1). Lineage (NCBI taxonomy): Eukaryota > Metazoa > Chordata > Mammalia > Artiodactyla > Bovidae > Capricornis > Capricornis sumatraensis. Next base: position 100,010,483 of record NC_091072.1, on the reverse strand, counting down.
GGCCTATTGTTTCCCAAAAACCAGCCTCAAACAGTAAGGGCTGGTAGGAAACCCTGAAACAGATCCTGGGGTGAACTGGCTCCTCCTTGCAATCTTGCCCTCCTCCCAAGTTAAGTCTGGCCTGATTCCTCTAAGGAGCAAGTTTTGCAATCATCTCTTGTCCCTAACACACTGAAACTGGAGACCAGAAATCACATAACGACTTCAGGCTGGCTCTGGTTCAAACGGATAGACCCTGCTTAGACTTATATTTGGCTGAGCTACCTCTCCAGGGAAGGAGGGGAGGGGGTGCGGCATTTCTGGTAAGGAACCGCAGGGGCGGGGCAGGCGTCTGGTGAGACAGGCCTGCGGAGCTGGGCTTCATGCAGAAGAAGCATCCCACCAGGTCATCCTGGGCCCTGGTCATGATCCCTCGGCTTAGACAAGCCTGACAGGAAAGTGGGTGGCACTGACTCTTCCTGGAGACCAGGTGACCCAAAGGAGGGCAGAAAAGGTCCTTGAATCTGGGTCAGCCTAGAGCCTCTTATTGCTTGTTTAGTCAGAAAAGCTTGGCTGGACCCCATGGCAGATCTGGCCAGATGTCTGACCCTTTGAGTGGGGCTTAGGAGAGGCCCCCCTGTGATACCAGGAAGGAGGCCTAGGCCAGGGGCTTGGAATCAGAAGCTCCTTCTTGTCTTCAGGAGATGTCGTTCCTGGCCAGCCCTGGAGCCCTCTTTCCCTACCTGCATGAAGCAGGATCCCACAGACACCAGGAAATGCTGCTGGGGAAAGGACCACACATGCCTTGGGGGCCCTACTCCACTCATGCGACACCAAAGCGAAAGGTAAGGCCTCACGAAGCCAGAGGAAGAAACTGGGCAGCCAGAAGCCCAAGCTGCTGCTCCGCTGCCTGGTCCTGGTGAGCTCCTCAGACTGGCCTAGTGTGTGGGAACCGGAAGGGACAATGGGGGCGGTCCTGAGTGGGCAGTGTTCTCGCACCTGAAGCAACTTACAAATGCTTGGTGACACCTGCCTCCAGGGAAAATGGGGGTGGGGGTGGGGTGATAGGAGCTCCCACCTGAAGGAGGGAGGGGAGGCCAAGGTTAAGGCAGTGATGCTGAGGTGGGGCTCCCCTTAGGGGGCCCCTTGTGCTCCCAATTACAGCAGCTCTTCCTCTTTTGTTTTCCATCCTGGGGAAACTTCCTTTTGGTGGCTTTCTTTTTTAAAAAAGCATTTCACTATTAAGAAACTTTGAAAGCAAAGAGACTTGCAAAGCACAGGTGAGTGAAGAGCTCACTCACACCTGTTACTGTTGGCAGGGCGCACGTGTGTTATGTTGGCAAACTAAACGCAGAGAACACTCAGCCCCTCCGCCCAGGAAACTCAAGCGTTCCTGAGGCTCTGGAGAGAAATAGCGCCAGCCAGCCAGCCAGCCAGCCAGGAGGGATGGAACACTCGGCACAGGCCAGGCCCTGGGGAAGACACGAGAAGAGAGAGCCCTGCCCAGGAAACAGGAGGGTGGGACGCTGAGCGCCCTTCCCGGACTTGGGAGCAAAGTCCTTGTGGCAGCACCAGCAGAGATTCCCTGAAGGGCAGACCGAGACAGCCCCAAGCTCAGCTGCCCTACAAGCCAAGGGGACACACACATTCATGCTTTGGGGACCCGTCCCCGCACCCCCGAGGCCTCCCACATTCACCTCAGGCCCAGGACTGCAGCTCTGTCAGAAACAAAACAGCTCAACACTGTATTTAGAAAGGGAATTTTAAAACAGAGTCAAAAGAACGGAAATCCATTATCTGTCCTCTTCCAGGGCAGGGAGAAGACCTCCTTCCCCACAGGTTCAAGACTATGGCTAGGCGGCGAGGAAGGCAGGCCTGGTGCCCAGGCCTTGGGGAGATGCAGACAGGACCCAAGTCAGGCACTCAGCTGGAGGCAAGGGAAGCTGTCGGGCCACAGGACTTGATGGCCACTGGGGCTACCAGTTCTGGAAACAAGCTTTCATCTTCCCAGAAATGTCGTTTCTCTGTCTGCAGCAGCTGGCAAGAGAAAGGCTTCAGAAAGACGCATGCCTGGGGCACCCGAAGGCAGCCCCTGACCCTACTCTCTCCTTGGCATAAACCTTACAACACTGAGGAAAGGCCATAGCTTTGGCAATGGAGCCTTCAACAGTCTTCATGCCTGGAGCTCGGTGGCTCTCAGGGTGAAGGGAGAGGAGACTCTTGATCCTTCAGTTTCTCTCCCAACCTGAAACGCTTATATCCTGGGGCCACAGTTCAAGGCAAGACACACACACACACACATTCTCTCTCTCTCTCTCTCACTCACATCTCAGGAACCCAACTCAGGGAGTAGGGAGTTCTGGGTATCACTGGTCTGATATTTGCCCACTTGGCATCTAACCTGTCCTAACGCTCTTTCCAGTCACGTCTATTTCCAGGCCTCATTTGGTGAGATGCTCTAGCTTCCACTCTGTCAAGCTGATCATAAAGGCACAGTGTAGGAAAGCCCCCTACTGGGATGGCCGTGGCTTGGCAGCAGGGAAGGCTAAGGGGCCCGCAGCTGCCCCAGGCTGGTGTAGACATCCTCAGCTCCGCTCAGCTCCTCAAAGATTGGGATCAGGTTAAGCAACTCAGTGTCCGCCATGTCGTCAAACCAAGACTGCACAGGCACCTGGGGAGGGAGAGGGCGGCCTAAGTCTCCCTGCCCCGGATCCCCCTGGAGCTTGGCCCATTCACCTGGGCTGGTGTGCTCCTCCAGTAAACCCCACAGCTCACCACCCTCCCTCTCCTCCCCGCTACTTCCCAGGACAGGGACTCTGCCAAGCCCTGCTGTGTGGGTGTGTCTGGACCACTCACTGCATTCTCTGGGTGGAAGATGTAGGAAGCAGGCGAGTTGTCCAGAATGAGGGTTTTCCTCAGGTCCCTTCCCAGGCGGCTGAGGTCCTTGACGTAGCAGCCCTGGTGGAACACACAGGACTCACGAAACAGGCGGGCCCGGAACACCCCACACCGGTCCAGCAGATCCGTCACAGGGTCAGCATACTGGGAGGAGAGAGGAGGCTTTTTGTGTGGATGCGGTCCTGGTTGCCCCGTGGCCTCCTGCAGACCCGCAAGGAGCTGCCACCCCTGCTCCCGGGCCTTTGCCCCCCTCCTGCCCCCAATACCTTGGCCAGGCTGGCAGTGAAGAGAACACATTCAAAGAGCTCCCCCATCCGTCTCAGGAACTCGTCCACGTATGGCCTCTTGAGCACGTATACCTGAGGAGAAGAGCAGATTGCTGGAGGTGACCCTGTGCGGGGGAAGCTGCGCCGCGTCAGGCCCCATCACCACCTGCACAAGGAGGAGACTGGCTCAGTCCACATTCCCACAGACCCGCCTCTGGGCCATCTGGCCAGCAGCCTTCTGCCCCACCGACCGGGGCACCAGCATCACCTCCTCACCAAGCTCCTGCTGGCTCGGTGGTCCCAACCTTGACCCAGCTCAAAAACAAACAAAAACACCTCAGGTCCCAGGAGCCATCTCTTTCCAGCGGCGAACCATCAGCTGCCTCCAGAAACAAGTAATCAAGAATAGGCCTCACGGATGGAAACAGCCTATCCTGGATTACTTGAATCCAGCCACAGCCTCGGCAGGAGTTTCTATCCTTGGTTCTGGCAGGACAGTAAGTCCAGGTCCCCATCAGGCAAGGTTGCAGATCTTTCCTAAAACCTCAAGCTCTCCCTTGCAGGGCTTCTCTGAAAGGCACCAGGGGAAAAGTGGCCTGTTCCCCTCCCATGACCACAGATCCAACACCCCGAAGCATCTTGCCCTAGTGACTCCCACCCATTTTGTGCTTGCTCCTGCCAGCCACCCCACCCCTCGTGTTACCTTTCATCATCTTGCACATCATGGCCAGAAAGCTTCCCTGGGTGCGTGTCCCTCCTGTGTCTGCTGTGTGCCTGCCCCCATCCAGGTGTGCTCCTCTCATCCAGCCTATGTAGGTGCTCCTAGAACCATCCCTTCAAAGTTCTTTTTACCCACGTCTCTCCCTGCTCAAGAGCATGTGCCTCTATGACTCTTCCTCCTGGAGGTGTCCTGGACTGGCCATCACTCACCAGACCCCTCCCAGCTCTGCAGCAGGAACCCTGGGCTCCAGGTAGCCACAATTGGGCCTCCTCTCACCTGCCGTTTCTTTACCCTTTAACAGGTCCTCTCTTCTTCCTGGTTACTCATCAAGCTTGGCATCCTCTCACCATTCTGCTGAAAACCCAACTTCTGCACGTAGACACCCCACTACCACCCCCACCCCCCAATCATTTAAATCTCATCCCTCTTCCATTATTCACGTCTCTCCTTGTTAGCCAGGAGTTCACTGTGTTTATTTGTCTCTCTGAAGATATGCCTTTGTCTTCTCTGTGAGTTTTATACACCTCTATATACTCAAGTGTATTGCTCAGTTGTGTCCGACTCTTTGCAACCCCATGGACTTGCAGCCCACCAGGCTCTTCTATCCACAGGGATTCTCCAGCCAAGAATACTGGGGTGGGTTGCTGTTCCCTTCTCCAGAGGATCTTCCCAACCCATGGGTTGAACCCGGGTCTCCTGCACTGTGGGCTGATTCTTTCCCATCTGAGCCACCAGGGAAGCCCCCAAGCAGACTGTAAAGGGCTGCCACGCAGAATCTGGCGCTAGGCCTGGCGGAGCACCTCAGCTGGGAGGAGGGCCTTGGGACGAAGAGAACTTTTAATGGACATAGGAGAGCGATGACCATCCATGGGAGCCTCAAGCCCCATTTCCCTACAAGTAACTCTTCTGTTTGACTATCAACACCACCGATCCTTAACCCTGGACTGAGCCAGTTATACAGAGCCAGAGTCTGCTCTTACTTAGAATCAAGTGTTTTTAGATAGATGTGTACTGAGCATTTATTGTGACAGAATCCCGTGAAGGGACCCAAGGGGAGGGAGCTGCATAGAGAGATACAGAGGAGGAGATGCCTGAGCTGGGAAGGAAGAAAATTCACCAGCTAGATGGAATGGGTGGGCAGGGGAGGAAAGGAAACAGCCAGTACTGGCTTCCTTGCCTGTAACAGGCAGACACACCAACTCTTCAGATCAGAGAAAATGTAATAAAGCATTAACAGTGCTGGTCACATTCAGTAGGGGCAGGGCAGGTAAGTAAATGATAGCTATTACTGTTATTAAATAATACTTGTTTTTTAAAAAGTTTGGCTGCAAAGAGAATAAAAATGGCACCTTGAGGCGACTGGGGGGCTGAATTTTTTAAGATGAGAAAGCCTTGAGTGTGCAAGGTACCAATAAAGATGGAGAGACTGAAGTTACAGGAAAGGATCAACTGATGGAACACAGCCCTGAGATACAGAGGACCCCGGGGCCCTGGGCCTGGCAGTACTTACCTGGTGAGTGGTCCCTTCGATCTCTACAGGCACTATGAAGTCAGCGTTGTTGATGGGCTGAAAGGCAGAGGAGTTAATGAGTCAGCTCATGAGAAGAGACAAGAAGCCCAGCCACACCCCAGTCCTGGCCAAGGCCTGTCCCCTGGGAGGAGGAGGGAGGGTCAGACCTCAGAGGCTCTAAGAAGCTCCTGCCGCCCCACTAAGTGGCTCTCACCCCAGTACAGGCTGCAATATCCCTTCTGGTTTTCTCTACCTACTACCACCTGCAAATTCTACCTGAACTGAGAGTCTCTGGGCCTGATAAAACAGACAGGGACAGGGCCCAAGGCTGACTCATGGCCCATAGCCTTCTTTTGGGCCTGTCCTATACAGAGCCCTGGTGGCTCCTATGCCACAAGGGGCAGATGCAGCCTGTTGGCAGTGACGAGAGAGAGGAGGAGCTCCTGCTCAACATTCTCTGGAGTGGTCTCCAGGTATCTGCGATGCCAGTCTGGCCAAATCCCAGAGGCCGGCCCTCCTGTCTCTATTCACTCTTCCAGCATCACCTTTAGGCCAATTCACGGCACCTGAGTCAGGTTCCCAGGACAGCCTGAGACGGGTGAGGAAGGGCTCCACAGGTCACGTTACCTTAAAGGAGCTATGCACAAGGGTCTCATCCAAGTCAATGACCACGCAGATTCTTCCCTGATCTTCCTCTGTCACCTCTGGGAGCAAGCAGGTCCCTGGAATCTAAAACCAGAGCCAAGGTGCTGTATCTGCCACCAAGATTAATTTCCCTCAACAGAACTCTGGGAAGAGCTAGGCCCGTTGAGGAGATGGAAGATGCCCCCCACTTCAGCCCGAGAGAGGTGACACCAGAAGACCAAGAGGAGAAAGAGTAGAGACCGACTCCCTGCTCCAGCCTCCCCGGGGACCGTGAAGTGATCCAGATACTAGAGATGGAGGCCAGCACTGGTGGTCAGCTCCACAGGCTGGAGGCCAGCTGCCCCCTCCACGATCCAAGGCCTTGCACATAGTGGGCCTTCAGCAAATGTCTGGGACAAACAGCTTCCCAGGTGGGGAGCTCGCCAGCACGCTACAAGGACTTAGGACATTGCCACAGGAGGTTAGCAGGGCTCACTGGGTCTCGGGGCTTCTGAGTAGACGCCCTGCAGAGTCACATACCTGATAAAACTGGTACTGGAGGCACTGGAGCAGATCCGACTACGGGAGAAAAGGAGGCAGTCAGTGCCAGCCACTAGTGCCTTTCCTGGCCGTCTGAAGCCCACTCAGCCCTGCGGGGGAATCTTCTCCCCGAGATCCCAGCCCCCTGAAGCCCCCTGACATAACAGAAGTGACTTTCCTTCAGAGCTGGGCAGGAAAGGGGCCGAAGTCTCCCTTCCGCACTAGGCCTGATGAAGGATGGAGAAGGCAGTGTCCCTGAGCTCGGCTACCATTGCCTCTCAGAGGAACAGGGAACTGACACAGCTGACGCCAACTGCACAGAGCAAGAATCCAAATCAAGACCCCTTACTACAGAGGCTTAGCCTCTTGCTTAGTCCAGAAACCAGCCTTTTCTTTGAGAACCTGTCTTTTTCCTATGTTCTCCGTGGGGGCACAGATGGCGGGTGTGTGTGTGCACGCGCTGAGCCCCTACAAAACACAAGTAAGCCGATGTGAACCCACACTGTAGTCCTAAAATGTGAAGGGAGATAGAGTGCAGAGAGATCAGAAGTGTTTTTCCTGCCTTTGGCTAATAATAAAAATGTTATGGTTGTAGCAAGTAAGTGATCTTAATGGAAACCCTGAAGAAAAATGAAAGTCCTAGCACTTAGAGAAACAATGCTGGCGTTTTACTGCATTTCCTTCTAGCTTGCTTTAGCAGTCTTTCCCCCTCATGATACATACTTTTGCTTTCTGTTTTTTGACTTAATGTTGCAACTCAACACTTCCACATTGTTGTGAACAGTTAATACTGTCACCTTGTTCTTCATTTAACCATTTCCCTGTTTCGGACAGTGAAGTTCATGTCTATAGCCTGGCTTTGAAAGAGAGGAAGGACAGCGAAAACTTGGTGGTTCAGAAAGAAATACCAATGGCCTAGGGGGAAAGAATAATTTCTATCCCCACCTCTGAGATGCCAGATGTATCTTCTGGTAATTATGGGAATCAAAGACACCCTATATATTTCCAAATGTCTCTAACAGGTACAGGTCAGAGTGCTGCAAGGAGTTATCAAGAAATGTGACAGAATTTCAATTCCTTGGTTCCCTAAAAGTTCCCTGAAAGATAACTTGGAGGTTATCTTTGCTTATAAAAACAACAGTCACAGGACTTACAGCCAGAAAGATTTTAGTTCAAACCTTGATACTATCATTTACTAACCAATTAACTCTTCAGGGGCTAACATATACCCTCTGGGTTTCAGTTTTCATGTCTGTGAGCTGAAATCCTTGAGTCTCTTTGCAAGGCTGCTATGGGTCATATGAGACAACACATGCAAAGTGTGTTGGACAGTTCCAGGAACTTGGAAGGATCTGGATTACAGGGGCCCTCAGAAACCACAAGGACATCCAGGCGGCCCACACCACAGATGGGAGTCAACAGGAAGAAGATGGCCCACGGTGGGAAGGACAGAGGAAGGGCCTCCTCTGGGCCAGAGATCTTCTGATGCAGGCAAGGCTGGCTTGCCCTCCTGCTATGGTTACAGTGACCCTTACTCGCCCATGGCAGTCTCATCCTTGCTGGCATCACACCACCTTGGATCCAGCTACCTTAGCAATGGTGTTGGGTTCCTCCTTGTAGGGGGAGAGCTCAGTGGAGGAGGTTGACTGGCCAACATGCTGGGCACGAAAACAGCAGAAAAGGGCCTTGAAGATGTTACGGCCACGTGGCTTCTTAGGAGAGGACTTGGACACCAGGCCTAGAAAGGAGGGAATGACAGAGGCGTTAGCTATAGGACATCCACGGATGCCCACTTCCCACGCTGTATTCCCTCTAGTCTGTAAGCTCCACTGGGGCACATGGCACGGGCCAGGTGAACAACCAACTACAGTCAACAGTGAAATGTACATGTTTATTCCAACATCTCTGTAAAGTAGAAACAGGAATCCCCAGTCCCTGGTTTGGGAAATGAGCTGCATAAAACTTGCTCTTAATTGCACAGTGCGGGGAGGGGCACTGAAAAATGGGCCAGGTACAGAATCCACTTTGGCAACAGCACACTAAGGGAACCCTCAAGATGAATTCACAAAACCAAAAATCCTCCCTACCACCAGTTTCCAGAAGACTACCAATTCTATAGAAGGGAATGAGCTAGACCCCTTCAAGTTAGCAGAGCTCCTGTCCTGTCCTGGATCAGCTTCTTTCAATGCCCAATCAGTTGGCAGCACTAAGCCCAGACTAGAAAGCAGAACAGCTTCAGTCTCAAGAAGAACCTACGTGCTTTGTTCACATGCCTGTGTCCTTCCCACATTCCAGCCACTTCCCTTACCACTCCCTCTCCTCCAAGACCACAAGAAGGTCACTCTCTTGGGATACACGCATCCAGCGCTGGGTTCTGGGTTGATGTCCCTGCTTCTAGGCTGTAACTGCTAAGTCCTGCCTTGACAATTTGGGCTTTGGAAATACAAAGCCATCTTAATCAGAGGCTTGGTAAACCAGCCCCAGAAAGGTCAAGCTGATACAAAAAGCTATAGGTATTACAGGATCAACCAGAATCAGACTTTGGAAAATCTTTCTCAAGTTCCTTTTTAGATGAACTGTTCCAGCAACTGTGGAGCCAGAGTAGGAAGCCAGGCTGTGTACTGTGGCCAGGAGGTGGCACTGCACCACTGCTCCAGAACGGTCCTTGGCCACAGGCCTGCTCTCCTGGGTCCAGGGCAGGAGATGGCCGTGGAATGAAAGCCACCCCACTCCACTTTAAGGCTTAAGGCAAACTCCAATGCAGGAAAATAAGCACCGGAAATACCTCCATCTCTGGCGAGGGTAGGGGACAAACAGAATGCAGCACTGAGGACAACCTTCCATGTGCTGTTGGGTTTAAGAAGGGAAAGGGGAGGCAAGGTGGTACCCAAACCGCCATCCCAGCAAGGCCAAGCTCCCTCGGCTCAGTCCTCAGAGGGTGTGCTGCACCTGCTTAGAGGCTGCTCCTATAGAAGGGATGGAGAGACATTTAACACCCAGTTCCTGGGCTGCCTGAGCCCCCGGAGAGGAGGGAAAACCAAACTCTGTCCCTGGGACCAAGGATGAGGAAATGGCTGCTGACCATCAGTCAGGTGGCAGTCAGCACCGCCCCGGAACAACTGACTCAGCTCTGGCTCAACAGAGAGGCTGAGGTCGGGCACCAGTCAGTCCAGTCTAGCCCTCTCCCCTCCCTGGATCAGGCAGATCCCCTGACACTGGTATGACCACTTATAACCTTTCAGAACATGTTCAGGCTTCCCAGAGATGAGCCTAAAAACCTGGATATCACTCTTGAGCTCCTGGCCCTGGTGGAAAAAGCAGGATTTCCAGAGACTGGGGATCCTGGTCTGAAGGAAGAAGCTGCATTGGAGACCTTGCCCAAGGCTCCTGTGTCCAGGAGACAAACCTGTGAGCAGAGACCAGTACTTAAAGGCCACAAGGTAAGAGGTTCCTCGGACTTTTTCCTACTCTGAATAATCTATGCAGAAATCAGAGGACAGTTTCTCCACCTGTCTATACGGCCCACGTTCAATACCAAGCCCAGAGACTCAAACAGACGCTGACACAAAGCTCTAAGACCAAAGCTGAACCTCGCTTTTCCTCTGGCTTATGGTTTCTTCACACAGAACCACAATCAGAGGCTTAACCTGGGCACCAAGCCTTTCTTAAAAGGCCACACAGCCCAAGCCCTTTCTGAAGAGAGGCCGTCAAGAATGCACTCAGGATCTTAGTGACAGACGCTGTGAAGGCTGAGTAATCCTGGGAGGCAGCGGGGGTGAAAGGGGCAGCTGGCTGGGGCCACGGAGAGGCCTCACTGGTTCCCACTGTGGGAGGCCCAGCAGGCAGGAGCGCTTCAGCCTCAGAAGGAGCTTGTGAGGAGGGGCTGGGGGCGCCTCAGCTTGGTTCGGACTCTGCAGGGGATGAGGGTCTCCTCAAAAACACAATGTGACCAGGCAGCCCCTGGGCCTCAGAGACCACGAATGCCTTGACCCCAAGGGCAGGCACTCGGAGCAGAGCACAGAGCCTTGGAGCCTCGGGAGGGGACCCCAGACCCATGACAGCAAGGTCAGCGCCCCAGACGCCCCTCACCACCCCTCCACCTCTGGGGCCCCACTTCCCTCAATCCTTCTCCAGGCTGTCCATCCTCCTTACCTTTACAAACAAGCCACTGAGAATCCAGCAGGGCCTCTTTCGCCTCCCCCTAACATGGCTGCCTCCCGATAGGGCCTGCAATGGCCTCCAGCTTCTAAGTAGCTGGTGCTCAGCAACTCTGGCTGAGTGAGTGACTCTGGGGCCTCCAGGGCCTTGGTCAGCTCGTCAGAGCCAGGACCTGTGGAAGCCTTCTGTGCAACTGGCCCACAAGAGTTAGAAACAAGCTCCCTTATGAGGAGAGGTGGGTAGACTGAGGAGCTGAGCACCTGAGACAAGCCACTCGGTCCTTCTGGGCCTCAGTCATGTTTACTGAGCACCAATGATGTGTCAGGCCCACGATAAGATACCTGACACTATTATTTCATTTAATCCTCACTACAAACCCATCTATAGGCCTTAATCCCCTGTTTTATAGAAGGTTAACTGAAGCACAGAGGCTAAGCAACCTGCTTGAGGTTACACAGGGAGCAGGACAGCAGAGCAAGGGTGTGAACCCAGATCCGCCTGAATCCAGAGTCAGGGCTCTTAGCTACTCTGTCGGGTCCCCAACAGCTCGGGCTTCGTGAGCATTTATTCCTGCAACAAGTGGGAAGCAGTGCGGCACTCTCAAGGTCTCCTTTAGAGTGTTTGCTCTTTTCCTCTTTAGGCTGGACTGGTCAAGGGTCAGTTTGGGTTTTGGCCCCCTTCTTTGCTGCCCTTGTGGGCAGTCCCTGAAAGGGGTTCGGGGTAAAACAGTACAAGGCTTTGGGATTCCATTCCAAAGCTCCCTTCACCCCCCACCCCAGCCTAGCACATACTCTGACTGGCAGACAGCTCTGGGAGATCAAGAGGACAATGGGGGCGGGGAGAAGCTGGAGCCAGGACCTCTGGTCAGAGATCCTCTGTGTTGAGTGGGTTAAAGGGTGAGGGGAAACACCCAGGGTGGGATCTGAGCCTTGTGTCAAAGAGCCTGTCACAGGACTCCTTTCAACCAGCCAGGGACTGCAACCGCTCCCCAGGAGAGGTGCCCTGGCACCAGCGGGTGTACAGGCCGGGGGTGTGGGGGGGGCGGGGGGCGGGGCGCGGATCTCACAGCACACAAGTTTCGCCAGTGAGGGAGGGCAGGACTCCAGTGGGTACCACAGAGCTCCATTACTGATGTGTGCCTGCGTCCCCCGTTCCGAACCTCTGGTCTGAGGCTGAACGTCAGAAAGGACCAGCACTGACCTAATGGGGGGACCTCTGGCTTAAGAATAAAGTGTGCAGGTTGCTGAGAAAAGGGAGGCCAGGACACTCCTTCAACTCACTGCTGCAAGGCTTCCTACTGAGGCAGGATGTGAAGGGAAACGGCGACGGGGAGGCACTGCCCAACCCCGCCGCCCCAGGACCACCAGGGCTGGGGTGCAGGCCCTGCCAGTTACCAACTCAGCCACACCGCTTCTTTGAGCCTTAGCTTCCTTATCTATTAACTTCGATAACAAGACCACTCCTGACTGCGAGGACAGATAAAACTTACAAAGCACAGTAGCGCACCATGCGGAATAAACCTAAATCCATGCTGGTTTTAACACGTTATCTAAGGGGAAAACGACTGCACCTTGGCAACCCCATGGGCCCTCCCACCCCAGCACGTGGTTGAAGCTCTAGAACAGAAAGCAAGAAAGGTGTCAGAGGAACTCTGATCCTGAGCAGGCTTCAAAAAGTCAAAATCACCCCGTACCTTCTCCCCAGTTCACTACAAAAGTTGTTTTCCAGTTGCAAATTCCCTCGCTGGCATCAGCAAGTTAACAGGAAAGCAGGTGAAGCCATTCCACTTGAGACAAAGAATGGCCTCACCCCTTGTGTCCACCATGTCTGCCCCAGAGACGCACCAGGTGGGGATGCTATTTGCCTCTGCCTCGTAAGAAGCTAGTGCACAAACATGCGTGTGTGTATACACACACACACACACACACACATATACACACAGATGGAGAAGGGCTTTGCCAGGACAACACTATTTTTAACCTCCTTCTGAAGGTCAGGCTCAGATATCGCCGTTGCCAACAACACAGCTTCGTGTCCCAGCAAAGGAACTCCTCACATACCCGCCTGGGATTCGGCAGAAGGCAAGCTTTCGGGCTGTCGGGTTTTAACAAGCCCATTCATGCAGAAGGATGCTTTCTTGGTTCACCCCTCAAAAGTACTTCTCTCGCCACCATCTCTCATCCCCCCACAGCAAAGGATGCCGCCTGGCTATGACTATAAAATGGCCTCTCAGAGGGGCCTCCCTCCCCTCAGCGTTTGGAGGAAGGAGCATGTGTGGAGCGTTTCCGGCCTTTCCTGGCCAGCTGCCTGGGACCTGAGGCCAAGACGCATCTGATTGGGGCTCCCCGTGGAGCGGAGTCCTCCCGGGTCCCCAGCACGGGGCATCCGTGCCTTGGCCGAGGAGAGGCCTGGAAGCGCCAGGTGGACGGAAGGGCTCTTGGACCATCAGGCGAGCCGGCAGGGGAGCCAGGTGAGAGGTGCCTCGACATCCCCCACACAGGAAAAGCTGGAAACGCGGGCGGGCACAGCCAGCTCCGTGCCCACTGCGGACACTGCTCTCTTCAGGCGGCAAGGCAGGCGGGGCCCCTCCCCGCTCAGCGCCAGGTCCCTCGTTCCAAAGAGCAGCGGAGAAGCTGACGGTTTGGACTTTCAGAGAGTTGTAGCCATGCTGTCTGGCTTGCGCCAGCGTGTTCTGTAGGAGCGCCATCCCTGCGGCCAGCAGCAGGGCTGTCCTGCCTACACAGACGCCTTCATTAGCTCTTGCCAGGGCAGAAGGGCTCCCTGCCTCTCTCTCTCCTCTAAGGAAGGAGGGCTTCTTTCAGTCCTGGGTCCTTCAGGCCACCGTGGGGTGGGAGCAGGGTACCCGGTCACCGGCAACCTCGTCTGCTTTTCCCCGGGCCCCTTTGGCAGTCTTGTCACTGATCACAACATGGGGCCACAACTTCAGGGCCCTTCCCTCAAGGGCGACTCAGTCCTGGAAGCAAGGGATTCCTGGCAACTTCTGAAACAAGACCAAGATAACTGGGTCAATTTCAGAGTCAGCCTTTACAAGAGTAATTGGCAAAACACCCTTCCAGGCAGCTCTAACATACTTTAGAAACAGGCTGGGGTTCCCAGGAGAAACAACAGGCCCTGGAGTATAGCATCTCCTCACAGGTGCATCAAGGGCAGGCCCAGACAGCCCATACCAGGGTGCTCTGGGTGGATGTCAGGAAGTGACCGGATGGCCCACCACAGCAGCAGGGACAGACACGAGATGCCACCCAGGAGAACCCACAGGCTGGCCCCTGCCCCTCTTCCACTGTGTGCAGCATCTGCTAGGCCAGAGGGGGTACTGAAAGCCATCCCCTCCCACCTTGAGCCCTCCTCTTCCCCTAAGGAGGTGCTAAGCAAACCCCAGTGGGAGGTTAGGGGCTAAAAGAAACCTCCCAGCAGGACACTAATATCCTCTTAGCGGCTGTTTCCACCCCTGTCTCAGCGCTCTGCCTGATTTCTGGTTTGGTGAAGACCTGAAGAACTTAGTGTCTCCTCTCTCCAGCTATGGAGCCTGTTCTAGGTGACACATGCATGAGAGTGAGATGGAAAAAGATCGAAGGCCCAAGATACAGCAAGGGACTCGACCATCTCTCCTCTGACCAGTGGACAATAGGGTGGTGACACAGGTGTCACAGACTTGGGCTTCAATTCCGGCTTTGCTGCACACAAGGTGTGTGGCCTCAGGGCCCAGTTTCTCCCTCTGTAAAAGGGGAAGACTAATGTTACCCAGTTCACAGAGCTGTGCGGATTACAAGTGGGTCTGGGTGTGTCCTGAGCCTAGTAAAACACTCAAGTTCAGCTGCTTGTCTTCAGCACAAAGCACTTTCATACCCTTATCTCAGTCTCAATCTCATACCCTTATCTCAGTCTCAATCTCAAACGGCCACATTGAAAGAGACCACAGAGGTTTCTTACCATTCCAGAGGTCACATAGAGGTCATGGCAGGGCCAATCTTAGGAAACGGCATTTTCCAAGACTCCACAAAAACCAAGCATACACACACACACACACACTCTCTCTCTCTCTAGTTGAGGGTGGCCAACCATTTCCTTCCTTCCTTCCTCTCGTGGCTGGCCCCTGCAAACGAACTGGAAAGAGTCTGCCAGGGAGTCTGTCCCACCTACAGGGTCACTCACCCGCTCCCCCAACAGCCCAGCTGCACGTGGGACCAACCCACCAGTCTTGTTATGTCCACTGACAGCGCTAAGCTGGACATCAGGAAACCTGGCGCCTGCCCCACCTCAGCCACTCAAACAGCCTTGTGGGCCTGCCTAAGGCACAACCACCCTGGGTTGTCTGCTTGAAGGCCAATCAGGAAAGGGCCAGACTGCATGGTCCCTTACAAGGTGGCTTCAGGTCACCTGAAGCTTGAGCAGGTACCTTGAGAGGTGGCCTGCACAATGCCAAGAAGAGGCTGTGTGGGTCAGGGTTAGGCTTGACTCAGTCAGTCCTAGCTGCCCCAAATTGGCTATGTTCCCATGGACAGGGTGGTTGGTTTCTCGGCAGAGGATTTCCTTACCTGTCCAGACAGGATCATTCCTACCTCACAAGGTCACTGTGGGGCTTAAGTAAGATACTAGATATAAAAGGCTGGGGCAGTTCCTGCCCCACAGTAAGTGCTCTCTATCATCTGTGATCATTACTGGTGAGGGAGGACCATGACTCTGTCCATTTACACTCAGAAAACTTTCAGACCCCCCTTTAGGAGCCACAGGGTGGTTAACAGCAAAACTGGATCCCTCCAGGGACTCTTCATGCTCAAGGCTAAACAGGCAGTTGGGCCACTGCTGCGCTCACCTGGCTTTCCTCCAGGGACACCTGTCAGACTCACAGGGAGCACTTGCAACACACGTATGCCCGGCCCACCTGCTCATGCTCTGATTCTGTAGGACCCAGGTGGAGGTTGTATTTTTAGTAAGTGTCACAGGAGAGTCTGATGTGTGTCACTGGCTAAGAGCCAATGTCTAAAGGCTGCCAGTGGTCCTTGACTAACCCTTCCAGGACTGGAGGGTGATTCAGTTAGAGAACCCAAGGCCCCTTTCCCTACCACATCCCACTGCCGCAGTGTCTCTGCAGGCTTCAGGGGGCTTGCACCCCAGAGCCTCATCTTCCTTTCTAGGAGTACTTGCTCTATTCTATCACAGAGTCAAAAGACCCAAGCCTGCTGTCTCTTACTATAGGCCCCTGTTCCTGAGAAGGAGGCCCGACCCCCTCGGTGGACCCAGGAGACACTTCTGAACATCTGTGGTACACACTCTGAGCCTTCTCATGAATCTGCTTGGCTCTCATTGGGTTTGGGGCCCCGTTTGTTCCCTGAGATCTATGTGGGTGGGAAAGAGAAATTCTACAGAACGCCAAAGAGATGAAAAGAGGTACTGAATAAAAAGGGAGTAAGAGCAAAGTCTGATTTGGGATGGGGGTAGGGTAGGAGAGGACGAGGATCACCTGGGAAAGAAAAGGAGCTGTCAGCAGGTCTGCTGAGAGATCAGGTTTAAGGCTAACCCCTAGAATAGCTGAGGAATAAAACAGAACATGCCTGTAACTCCTGCCCAGGAGGCCATGTGCTTGCTGGAGTACCCATTCTGCCGTAACAGACCTGGTTCAGACACACTAAGACCTGAAGGGCTGGGCACTTGGCCAGACAAAGGTACTCTGTTCTGCTTGGCCTCTGGTACAGAGAGGCTTCCAGTGCTAAATCATATTCTCCACTTTGATTTCTACTAGTTCATTCCTAAAACGTGCATGATAATAAACTCATCTGCATCTCAGTTGGGAACTGTTCCTCCTCTACAGAAGAGGGAGGGGAGTCCAGACAGGGCCACATCCAATCCCATGTCCCCAGGACAAGTGAGTTAAAGCCATGCTTCCTGAGCTGGCCAGACGGAGACAGGGTGAGAAGCACTTTAAGGCTGTCTGTGCTTTCTCAAGGTTCACTCCAAAAACACAGAAACAAAGACACAGCTTTGGAACATCTATTTCTCTTCAAACCCCAGTTTCTTTTTCTCTCCTTGTTACCAGAATTTCCTAAAAAAAAATACATATATACATATGTGTGTGTGTGTGTGTGTGTATGAATCTCACCGGGTTCTTTAACTCTTAGCGAATGCAGACAGTAAGAACATAGCATACAGTTCTCTCAAGTCTTCACTGTACCCACTTCTGAGGGACTGAGCAACTGTTCAGAAGATTTAGACTTCAGGGACTCTACATAGGAGCTGTGTGGCTGCCTGGCCTCCTCCCACCCCAGATGCCTGGGCTCTAGAAAGAGAGCAAAAGGCCCAAGGCACAATCTACTTGCATAAAATCCCATCCAGTGTCACAGGGGCAGAGAGGGGGTCTGTGCAGCAAGGCTATGATCCTCCCAGAAGGCTTAAGCTCCCACATTAGTGTTCCCTCTGACCCTCAGCCACCTGTCTTTAACAATAAAACCCATATGATTATTTTGGTGCTTGTATTGTGTCCTTCAGGGAATGGAGGAACACTGGAGCGGCAGTCTAGCTGTCTAAAAGAGAAGGATGTTAACATTTTTCAATCATCTTCTAAGTACCAGGGATTACATATATGTAGAGACCAATACTTCCATTTTACAGAAAAGTCACTAAGTCGCTAAGAACGGGGAAGTGATTTGTCAAGTCTCACTGTAAACAGGGAAAGCAGGGATCTGCACCCAGGCCAGAAGCAACCAATTCTGCTCCCCAGCAATTCTCCCGAACACTTTAACTGCTGCCCCTGCCTTCCACCCTCCCCTTCCCAATCCCCTCTCCATTCCAAGAGACAAGATAAGAATATAAGACAATAGCTCAACTTACCCAAAAGCTAGGAGGAAGAAAAGTTGAGAAGGGGAAGGGACATATACTTACATATAAATACATACTGTTTTCTCTTGCTAAGTAATGAACACATGTATTAACTCTTCAGAGAAAGGTTGGGTGCATCAACTTACTTCTATTTATCATTTTAACAAAGTCTGTGATCATAAGGGATTTGGAAGGTTCCACTGAGAGGATGAAAAGGGACCTCTCTTCTATTCAGCTGAAGACCCCTATAGTTGAGAGGGAGGAGACAGGAGTCAGGGACACGACCACCTCTGCCATCTCTGGAGGGGTTTTCACAGCAATCCCCGAGTCCAGCTCCACCACAAACTGTCCAAGTCAGACTCAGCAGCAGAACTACAAACTCCCAGCCCAGGATGGCGGGCATTTACAATCATTGTTGCTGAGTTAGCAGGGCTCCCTTGGGCTGCTTTGGCAGGGAACAAACACAAGTGTCAGTCACCACCCAGGCCCCCACCCCACTCCAAGGTGGGGCAACAACTCCAAAGGAGACACAGGAGTGAGGCTCGGTGGCCACAAAGAGGCCAAGGCTGAAGCTGGGCCAGGATGGGAGAGGAACCCGTGGGGTGGGAGAAGCCAGCTGTAAACACACACCCTGGACGCTCACCCAGCCAGCTGAGGAAGAAAGCCAAACTTTTCAAGTTAAGGGCCTAGCTACAACTACAGTGAAAGGTGTCTGAGCTTTTACGTGAACGAATAAGACAGAATTTCTCCCTTTAGGGAGGAAGCAAGAGTTAGAAAAACCTGCCTCAATCCTAACTCTTAGGGATGGTCAGTTACCAGAACCTGCTGCTAAGACATGTGAGAAGACAATTCAAAGCATCACCATCAACTGTCTGAAAAGAAGGGGCGTTAGGTCCCACAAAACAAAACAGAAGCAGTCCCAGCTCCCATAGAAGGGTTGTCGGACACTCAAGCTCTGGAAGAGGTTGCCCCACCCTCGCATTTCACCCCAGGAGGTTATAAGCTAACCTATGCCCTTGGCTTCTCCCCATCTAACCTCGAAGCCCAAGGCACAGTCTCGCAGCAATGGGGAGACATCCTCAATGGCTGCCATAAATGGTGCTTTTCTAACCAAAGTGATACTAACTTTCCTTTTTCACTTTTGATACTCCACACAGCCCTAGCCTTGCTGGACCAGGGATACTAACTTTCCTTTTTCACTTTTGATATGCCACACAGCCCTATCCTTGCTGTACCAGCGAGCCATTTCACCCATCTGTCTGGGGAGATGGTCCAATTTGGGTCCTTTCATCATCAATGCTTTCAGCAACTTTGTTCTACTTCCCCTACTGTAATTACTTTTGAATCATCAACACCCAGCCAGCCTTAAAGCTCTGAGAGCAGAATGCTAAAGAAGAAGAGGAAAAAAACCATCCAGCCAACAACTTCACTAAAAAACCACCCAAGCTAGGAGCCGTTAGTATTTTTCTAGAAATTTACTGATTAATAAACTGGGTCTGTACTCCTTCCCCATTTTTCCAAAGGGAGGCAGAAGCGTAGAGATAGGACCCTGGAGAGGAGAGAGGGCCAAACTCTTAAAGAGAGAGAAAACATCTGCTCCCCACCCCCACTTTTTTTTTTTTTTTGTAAGATGCAGGATTTGTTTTTGTCAAGGATGAAGGAATCAGAAAGTTGGCTTGCTGGCTGCCGTTTGCCCAAGCAGTTCAGGAAGAAATCATGTCTTCTCTGGAATGCAGTCAAATTACAGGGGAGAGAGACCCCCAAGCTGCTGGCTTGAGGATTCAGATTCCTCCAGGGATAAGTTTGAAGGATAAACCACACACACAAAAATGAAAATTGTAACTCTAAAAATTCAACCAACATCAGCAACTAAAGACTGTCAAGAAGACAGCTGCTTGCTCTCTGCTGCTCTCTATTCTCTTCCCCACCACTTGCCCTGGTGGATAAAACTCCCAGCTTTTACTGGTAAGCTGTCTCTTCAGCAGTCCAGCCTTCTCCCACTCTTGGTGTGGTCCTCTCCCTGGGAGGGCACCCTCCTGAGCCCCTACAGGAGGGGAGGACCAGAGTGGGTTCAGGGCAATTCTTCCCCTTCTCATCAACACTGCCCCCTCTGGAATCCTCCATCCACACGTTTCTTCATTTTAGGCTAGCACTTGGGAGTCTTTCTCAGATGAGGGTGGGAAGAGAGCAGGAAGAGTCAGGAGTGAAGTTATAAAAACAGAAAGCCTCCCCTCTTCAGCCTCAGCACAGCTGAGCAGCCAGGGGAGGGGTGAAGCTGCAGCCTGGTTAGTGATGTGGCCAGGAGAGCAGGGAGTCAGGGGCTTTGGGATCTGAGTAGGCAAGGCTTATTTAAATAGGGCCAGCAGATGCAGGAAGCACGCACTACTTCCCGCCCCCCAGCATTCCACCAAGGGAATTAGGGAATGGTGAAACCACCGGCCCAGCTTTTTCGCCTCTAGGCAAGTTGGGGGTGCTCCTTGGGACCAGGAACCCCCGAAATAAGTGATCTGCTGACTAATGTTGCCTAACAGGGAGCTGTGGGGCTACACCGAGGCCCCAGGGCTGGCCCCTCACAAGGCACTGGGCCTTTTTTGCCCTGTTCTGGGGGATCGAGGGATGAGCAGGGACGCTCCGAATTTGGTCCCAAGAGCGTGAGCTCCCCAGCCTCCCCAGGCCAGGTGGCCCGAGTCTGGGAAGTTCTCCAGATAAAAAAAAAAAGAAAAAAGGACTAGTCTTTATTCCCCGCGGAAATTCTGTCCGCTCTTCCACACACATTCCTCAAGGCCTGATGAGGAACGTGGGGGAGGGGGAAAGAGTTTCGGGGCCTTCTCCAGGACCAAACTCAAAGATCCCACCCTCGGACCCCCACCTTCCCCGTCCCTAGGAATGGCCTCGGCCCAATCACGCTCCAGCCCCCAAACCGACACCCAGAGAGGGCCCGAGACCCACCTCGTATCTCCCCGCGACCCGCAGGAAGACGGGGGCCGCTAGCCGCTGCCCACCGAGAACTCGCACTTTTTCGCAGCGCGATTCAGAAACACGCCGGGTCTGATGCCATCCGGCGAATTATGTAACCAGGGACACCGTTCTCGAGCTAAACAAACGCGGCTCTGTGTGTGTGGCTGCGGCCCGGGGGAAGCGCACCGGGGCAGGGAGGGGCTCCGGTCGGGCCTTGGGGTCGCGCTTGTTTGCTCAGCGAAAGCGGCAGGAGGCCGCCCGGGGAGAGCCCCGCGAGCCGAGGTCCCTGGCCCAGCAAAGGGCCGCGGGCGGACCAGGTCCGGTCAGCCAGGGCTCAGCCCCTCCCCCACCGCGGCCGCCCCCGCCTCCGGGCGGTGAACTTGGTCCCAAGTCCCGCCGGACGCCGTCACCGCCCGCTGCCTGAGCAACCCCGAGCTTTGGCGGGGGTGAGGGGCTGGGGGGTGGGGCTGGGAAGTGCTGGACTCCAGTCCCGGCTCCATTCTAGCCCGAGGTCGGCCGGGACCCCCTCTTTTTCCTCCCCTCCCCAGTCCTTGTAGTCCTGGGGCAGCCGCACGCTCCGGTGCGGGAAAAGTGACGACCCCACCCCCTAACTCTGGAGAGGATAGACGCGAGTAGACTCGCGCTTCGAGCGCTCACCCCTTAGTCCCTCTGCCCGGAGAGGGGGTGCAGGAAGGGGTGACAGCTGCGCGGATGACGCCCCTCCCCCTAGGGCGCAGGGAGCCCGGGCCCCGGCGCAGCCCTGTGCCGGGTGTGAGTGCGCACCAGGACGCAGGGGCGGATGGAGTAGGGGATCCGGTCGGAATCGCCCACTCTGAGCCCCGGGAGGTCAGGGGCCGAGACTCGGGTTCGGAGCTGTGCTAGCCCCCTCCCCGCCTGGGGGCGACGCAAAGTTTTGGGAAGTTGCTGCCCCTACCTTGCTTGGTGAGCACCAGGGCGTCTTCCCTCCGCGCCTGGGTGATGATGGAGCCGTGTTCCATCTAACAATCCCGCGGGCCCGGGCTGGCTGGGCGGGAGGACGCGCGGGCGCACAGGCTGGGCTGGGCTGGGCTGGGGGGCCTGGGCGGGGGCCCGCTCCGGCTCAGGCTCCGGTTCCCGAGACTCCGACTCCCACTGCTGTTCACATCCCGGCTCTTGTTCCCTCCCTGGGCCGGGAAGGGAGGCGGCCTGTATGGAGAGCGGGCGAGCCGGGTAACGGCTCTCCCGGGTGCCCCCAGCCCCGATCCCCCGGCGGCAGCTCCGGGCTCCTCAGTTTGGGTCCAACATGGAGAATCCGGAGCGAAAACAAGAGGAGGAAATGGGACACGGGGCGGTTTCCAGGCTCCCCCCTCCCCTCCGTACTCCAGATAAACAACCCGCGGCTGCAGCGCCCACCCCCGCGCGCCTCCAGGCTCGGGACCCGGCCTCTCTACAGCCTGCAGGCGCTTCCCGCTTCGGGGCACAGTCCTAGGCCCCGGGCCCCTCCACCTGTGAGCCGCCGGGGCTGCGGAACATCCGGAGCTTTGCAGTTTTGTTACGGAAAAAGCGAATCCCCGAGGGGGGTGGGGTGGCGGGCGGGCTGGCTGGCGGGGGAGACTTGAAACCGCTCCGGCATTCCGATTGGCCCTCTCCGAGAAAAGGGGCGGGGCCCCTCCTTACTATGCGGTGCGGGGACCCAACAACATTCCAGTCGTTAAGGCCACGCCCCGGGCCACTCCCCCTTCGTCGGGCTGCGGCCTCCCAGTCTCCTCGGCCACACCCCCTTCCCAACTACTTAAAAGGACACTCCAAAGCTCACGTTTCCCTCCTCTGTACCGGGGTGTTCTTGGCTGGGTATCTCTACCCGCTTACGGTGGAATGGTTGCGCCCTTCGGGTAGCCAAACAAGCCTCCAAGCATAAGTCAGGTCGAACCAGGATGAGAGAGAGGCTTCGGGCAGTTGTTTTACTTCCTGCTTGGCGCTCGAATTGTGGCCCCTTCGTTTCACGTAAGAGTACAACCATCGAAACCAGAAAGGGATACGTGTGGTGTGCGTGGTGTGTGAGTAGGCCGAGGACTTTAAGAATATCAGAGCTGGAACTGACCTCGGGATGGTCTGACTCTCACACAACAAATGAGACCTAAGGAGCCAGCTTTGCTCAAAGCCTTTCACTTACTCCCATTTAAGGCTTCTTCCCTTCTCCCCCTCCTCTCAATCCACCCCTGGGCGCTTCGCTCCCCCTCCCCCAGAGTACCAGTCTCAGTTTAGATGGATAGAAGTCTCTAAGCTTAAAGTATCAGCTCTGTGGACCCTTACTGCCCTCCCTCCGTGGTTTTAGGGCCCAGGCACTCTCCTGCTGGCTGTGACTCCTGGACTCAAGATAGTGGGTGAGGGATATACATTTGTTCCCAAGAAGTGGAAACTCCAGAAAGGCAAATTTCAGTTCAATATCAGGTCTTTTCCAGTGAGCTACAGCTATCCACAGGTGACATGGGCGCCTTGGGAGGAAAGGAGCGGTTCAAGTCAAGGCTGGGGAGAGTGATGTCCAGTGAGATTGCACTGGGTGACTTCTGAGCTACCTCCAACCCCCATAGTTTATGATGAATGAAACTTAGGCTGCCAAGGAAGAAACTCTCTGGAAGATCAGGATTTCTCTGGCCCCTGGGAGGCTGGGGCAGCTGATGGCCTTCCTGCTGTAGTTCCCATTGCCCAATATGTACCAGGCCTCACTGGGGGTTGCCGGCCAAGCAGGTCACATCTTAAACTTGCTCCCCATGCGGACAGATGAGTTTGTGATGCATAAGCGCCTGTGTGCCTTAACAGTGCTCACGTGCACCTGTTCTTCTGTTCCTACACATACATACATAAAACCTTTTTATATAACACTTTTAAAGGAAATGCAGTTTTTCCAAAGTGAAAGCTGGTACAGAAGATCTGAATGATGCTTATGTAACTTTAAACACTGAGTTTGGGTAGATGCTAATTCATTAAAAGAAGGGGAAAGGGAGGAGTTCTCATGTACCTCCCATCATTGTGAAAAAGTTCATAAAAACCTTAAAAGATTCTTAAGGGAAATCTTTTAATAGGTTGCTAGGGGGCCTTTTCGGTGTGGGGAATTCTGCTCCAGTGAGACGAGGGGGAGTGCAGGCAGAAGCTGAGGACAGAGGATTGAGGGGTACCTGCCCCGCCCACCCTTACTCCCCAAACACTCCCTTCCTCCTGCTCTCTAGTGTTAGACAGGACACTTCACCTCTCTACACTGTCATTTCCTCATCCATGGAGACAATCCCTCCCTCATTTATAGTTTACAAAGTACTTTAACATACATTTTCTGTCATGTTTGATCTCTTACTGTTTTGAGATTGACAGAGCAGATATGCCCATTTTGTAAACAAGGAAACAGGGTCTGGAAAGATTAACTGACTCACCTAAGGTCTCACAGTTTGTTAAGAAGAGGAGGCAGGACTAGAAATTGTCTTTTTTTTTTTTTTTTTTGGTCAGGCTGCTTGCAGGATCCTAGTTTCCCGATCAGGGATCGAACCTGGGTCCAGAGCAGTGAAACTGTCAAGTCCTAACCACTGGACTGCCAGGTAACTCCCTAGAAGTTGTCTTTAGACTTTAAGACTTGAATCTTAACACTTTACCATCGTTCTTCTCCTATCAATAGGATGGAAGAGATACCAGAATCTAGTCACCATTTTCTCCATTTCTTCTTTTTCTTTCTTCCTTTCTTTTTTTTCCTTGTCACTGTCTTTTCCTATTAAGAACTCTGACTGCATCACCTCCTCTGGGAAACCCTCCCAGATACCCACTTTCACACCAGGGCTTTATAGCCTCTTACCTACTCTCTCAGAGCACTTAGCATCATTTCTTGCAGATAGTTTGCTTATTGCCTTCCCCACCAGCAGATGGATTAAAACTGTATTGTTCGTTTTGGATCTAGCATAGTGCCCGACACAGAGCAGGCAGCCTTTCTCTCTGTATTTGCTGTTTGAGTCTATGTCTTAACTAGTGCTCTGAACCACGGGTTCAGTGACCTACAGCAAGAAACATATTCTGAACCGTGAGATAACTGAAACAAAAGCTTCTTGGGATAATACTTATCCTTGCTATATGCGTGCACTATGATACTTTATTTATTCTACTTTTTTTTTTTA
Organism: Capricornis sumatraensis; assembly: GCF_032405125.1. Taxonomy (NCBI): domain Eukaryota; kingdom Metazoa; phylum Chordata; class Mammalia; order Artiodactyla; family Bovidae; genus Capricornis; species Capricornis sumatraensis. Next base: position 99,985,862 of record NC_091072.1, on the reverse strand, counting down.
AGATGCTGGTCATGATTTCATGACCCATTACCAGGTTGTGGCCAACAGTTGGAGGCACACTGCTTTCATCTCTGTGTGCTGAGGATGCCTTCTGAGTGCAGGGCTCTAGCTGTCCCTGAAGGATATAGAGTAGATGGCCCTCAAGTACCTCTTGCTCTGAGGTCAAAGATAGTTTCATTTATAAGAAGACACACAGAAACCTAAGACCAGAGGCACAACGGTGCAAATAGAACCCAGGGTGGAGAGGTTAGATGAGGAAAGGTCCCCAAGAGGCCTGGTAAGGACCTTTGTGCCTCCAGAAACTACAAAGGCAGTGGCAGCTTTACTGGAGCCTGGACCACAGGCAGGGGCCTGGACCACAGGCAGGGGCCTGGACTCTTGATGCCATGGGGTTCTCATTGCTCTGTCCTCAGATTTCAGGTCCCTGACCCAGACAGCTCTCCGGGGTCATGATGAGCATCTTTCCTACAGTTAAGGGTGTAGGGGAGGTGAGAGGCCTCACTTCTGCCTCAAACCATCTGATAACCTACCTCCAGGCCTTGGGCCAGTTGCTGACTGTGTGACTGGGTGGGCCCTGTTTAATTAGGCTCAAGAATGCTAGCTGAGGCCAGGGCTCTCTAGGCCTAACAATTCTCCCAAGAGAAAGCTTGCAAACTGTATCAGGTCACCTACCTGTTTCTTCCCTTTATCTCAATTTACTTCCACCGGAAGGCTAGGGAGAGGCAATCCAGAAGCAACAGGATCTTAATGCCCCATCCCCTCCCCAAGTGCAAGGTGTGGGGTAGTGAGGCTGGGGCTCCAAGGAGTGCCGCCCCTGTCTGTCTCCCATGGCTCTTTGGGTTGGCCTGGGTGTTCCTGAGCCAGGGTTGGGAAAGGGAAACAGCTGGAGAAGTTTCCTCTATGGGAGGGGCACACTTGCTCCAGAACTCTGCCCCTTTCCCCACAGAAAATGAGCACAGGGTTGGGCCAAGGAAGACTTTTCTTGACCCTCTGATGTTACTGAAACGTTCCATTAAAATGAAAAAAAAATTTTTTTTACTACAAATGGACCACACCCATTTTTTTGCTTTCTCTGATTGTTTGTTGCCGTTTCTCAGTTCCCTTTTGGACTGTAACTGAGAAGGTGGGATCTTAGCACCAGGGTTGCAGAGCCCTGTGGGCCTCCTGACCCAAGGTCTGTGTGGCCCTGCCCTGGCTATTCCGGGCAAGGACCTGGGGGTGAAGTGGGGTGGGTTAAAGATCTGGTGACAGTGACTGAACAGTTGTGGGTGATGCCACATGTAGGATCTGGGGAGGGGAGGAGGAGCCAGTGGTAGTGGGTATACTTTCTATGTAAAGGAGCCTGGGGAACTTCACTGGAGCTTCAGATTGGCATGATGCATTCTGCAAGGTGCAGGTATGTTCATCATCCCAACCCTATTACTTCGTTATTGAACCTCTTGATTTAGTTTCCTCATCTTAAAATAGGAATAACCAATAGTATTACTTCACAGGTTACTGTGAGGATTAAATGAGATAATATGGGAAGCACTGAATGCCTGATACACTGGAGGTGCTCAATAAATAGGACTCTCCTCATCAACCTTGGCTTCTTCATCCATCATCTGCCCAGTTCCCCAGGCCTGACTGAGGTCACCCAAGACACCTCCTCCCCACTCCCCTCCACTCCCCAATCCATCCTGAAGCCAAGTGGCTCTTCCCCTCACAAGTATTTGTCAAGCCTTTTCATTCTTCTGGTTCCTACTGCTGCTATCTGGGAGGAGGCTGGCAACAGGCTCCTAATCAAGCTCTCTCCTGCTCTAGGGCCCGTATCCAAATCCATCCCCAGTTCTCCTGGAAGATGCAAATCTGATCCTGGCTGTATGAAATGATTCAGCAGTTCCCTAGGACTTTCAGAACAAGCTCAGAAGCCTGGCTCTGGCTCCTGGTGGCTCACCCGCCCCATTTCTCACACACCTTCCTACACTCCCTGGTGCTTCTGTCCTGAGGAAGGGTTCACCTGTGGTTCTTTGGCACTGTGTGCTTCCATGCTTTTGCACCCAGGGTTCTTTCTGTCTGGAGGCCCTACCCCCTCCCCGGTGCGATGACTCCTCATCCTTTTAAAATACAATTCAAGTGCCACCTCTTCCTCAAACCCTCCCAGGTCCCAGCTGGACTTTGATGTGCTCGACGTATTTCTCAATGCTCCAGTATTTTCATTCTGCTTTACTTGACTGTTGTCCCTGCTGCAGTGTAAGCTCCTTGAGGGCAGACGCTGTCTTTTTTCCTCCACACCCCTCATGCCCACACAGTGGACTCTGTTGGAAGCCAGTCCCGGTGGGCACTTTATTCCCTGGGAACTGCGGGTCTCCTGGACCACTGAGCCAGGGAAGCCGGGAGGCAGGACACCAGGCTCCTGGACACTTTCTCTGCCACCCAGGATGGCGAGTCCTAGACCCAAAGCAGAGCTTTGGAGCCTGATGGCCACCACAGGCACAGGAGTCTGGGACCAGGGAGTCTGGTCACATCTAATCCTGGTTTTGCAAAGGAGGCCAGGAGCCGACTGAGGCTTGGCGGGACCGACAGACACACTTCGCCAAGGCATTCAGAAGGGCTCGTGGTGAGCAGGAACCCGCAGCAGGGTGGACCCTTGACTTGCCCACCCCACAGGCAGGGTGCAAGCGTCTAAGATGAGGACAAACAACTATTTGGGGCTCGAGCCACCAGGCCTGGAATGGCGGCCTCCCAGAATCCGGGTTCCTAGGGAGCATTGCCTCCCCCTCCCTCTACCTAGTCCTGGGAAGCCACGTGACCTGCGCCCCCAGGAGCCACTAATCGCCCGTCTCCGTCCCTTCTCCTAAATAGGGAAGCGACAGGAGCAGATCGAGTTTCTAGGCCCGTATTTACAGGTTTCCTGGACGAAGCCAAACCGTCTACCTCCTTGCCTCGCTCCCCCAGCGCGCGCGCTGGGGGAAGAAAAGGCCCCCTCCTGCGCCCCACCCCCACCCCTCCAGTCCTCCCAGCCGCGGGTGCGGCCCCTTCCTCTTCCCTCCCTCCGTCCGCCGCAGCTCTGCTGGCCCCTCCGGGAGCGACGCTGAGGTCGCCGCATTCCAAACCCCTGGCGGCCCTTTGAGGTCACGTGGTGTGATGGGGGTGGGGCGGCAGGACGCCCCTGACCCAAGCCTGCGACCTGCAGGCTTCCCAGTGAGGCGAATTGTCCAGCCTGCTCCCCAGACCTCGTGGGAGTGAGGCAAGGCGGATTTTTACTGCCCATCACCTACTGTTTGCCTGGCCCAGGCTGAGCACTCACGCTTCTTACCTCCAGGCCTTCCTGAACACGGCCTGGGGGCTCTCATCTTTCCCAGTGGATGTACTGACCCTGATGCCGGGAAGGATTGAGGGCAAGAGGAGAAGGGGACGAGAGAGGATGAGATGGTTGGATGGCATTACCGACTCGAGGGACATGAGTTTGATTTAACACCGGGAGATGTTGAAGGACAGGGAAGCCTGGTGTGCTGCAGTTCATGGGGTCGCAGAGAGTCAGACACGACTGAGCGGCTGAATAATACTGGCTGGGAGTCAACGAGGCAGAATGCAACGGGGGTGGGGGGGTTGGGGGTGAGAGACTGGGTAGAGCCAATCGCTTAGTTTATGCAAAGACGGACCTTTGTCAGGCCAAAGTTAAAAGACTGTGTCCCCTTTGTTTAACCGGGGACTCAGATGTCTCTCTCCGTGGGGAAGATCCCCTAGAGGAGGGCATGAACACCTCCAGGGTTCTTGCCTGGAGAATCCCATAGACAGAGGAGCCCGGCAGGCTACAGGCACAGAGTCAAACACGACTGAAGCGACTTAGCACGGCAGGCCGACCTCTGAGACCTGTGTTTTAGGCTCTGCGACAAGAAAACTAAGAGGGAGTTGATTTCCTCCCGGGTTGGGCAGACGGTCTCGAAGCTGCTCCCTCTATTTTAGTATGAACTGGGTTAGAAATTGCCTTTACTGGAGCTGAACCTGGTCATCGTGAAGGGGCCTTGACTGCTTTATGGGATCAAGGCAGGGGTGAAGTTGAGGCACTGGCCACAGCCAGCTTGCCTGAGAAGTTTGATCTTATAGGCCAGGGAGAGTACAGAGCATGTTTTGGATGGGGGCGGGAGGTCTGTATTTGAATATTTAGAACTCAGATCTGAACCCTTACTAAATGTGTCATGTATATTAATATTTAGCCGTTTGCATGATCATTCACTATTTTACCAGGAACAGGCCCTGACCTGGAACTGGAGGGATTAAGACTGAGTTCCTGTCTTCTTTGAGTTTACAGTCTAGTGGGAGAGCTAAACCAGTGAGGGGGCATTTGCAGTGCAGGGAACTAAAGAGCGACAGTGAGGACCAGACACACAGCTGCAGGATAGCACAGAGGGGGAGCATTTAGACCCAGACTAGGGGGGGAAGGAGGACGGCTATGGATAAGTGTTATCTCAACTGACGCTTGAAATTTAAACTGTCCTTAATCTGGAACTTCCCTGGTGGTCCAGTGGCTAAGACTCCATACTCCCAGTGCAGCGGGTGGAGTTTGATTCCTGGTCAGGGAGCTAGATCCCACATGCTACAACTAAAGATCTCATATGTCACAATTGAAAAAAAAGATGCCACGTGCCACAACCAAGAGCTGGCACAGGCAAATAATAAATATTAAAAAAAAAAAATCTGTTGCAGTGAGAGTGGGTGAGAGTGGAATAGGAACGAATAGCCTTCCAGGTCGAGGACACAGTGCATGCAAAGGCCCAGAATCAGGCTCAGTAGGGCTGGAGTATAGCCACCCTGTGGATGGTGCGCAGAACAGGAAGAGATGGAGGGAGTGCTCTGGGAGAAGAGGGCTGAGCTGATGAGCAATGCCCATTTCGGGGCAGGGGAGGGGGGCGATGAGGATGGGAGACCTCTGGTCCTCTGAGGCTACAACAGGGTCCCTCAGGCACTCTGTCTTGGAGGATGTGACACTTCCTTTTACAGTTGCTTTATAAAAGTAATATTTATTTTTATCGAGCTAATACATACACATTGCTTACAAACCAAATCCTTCTAAAGGGCTTGTTATAAAAACAGAAGTCCTACTGGCCTTTCTCCCAAGCTTTATCCTACTCCCCAGGGACAGTCACTTTCAACTTGGTTTGGCCGTTTCTTCTGGAATTTCCTTCCTTATTTCTAAATAACATGTGTACTGCCGTTCTGGGTTCATTTATCTAATTTGTTCACTCCTTGTCTTGGTAGATGAGGGTTCTGATTCTCTTCCTCTCTACCCACCCCCATTATGTTTATATCACAATTTATGGTTAAGTCCATGTTCAGTGATCTCATTATTGACTTTGAAAATGTTGTTTACTTTTGAGGCAAATATGCTGGTTTCATTTCCTTTTCTAATATAACTTTTTGTTGTGTGCTCTGTTTACATTTCCTTTCTTATACAACTTTCTTGTTTTTCCTGGAGTTAATTGCCTCATTTTTTTGTTTGCTTGGTTTTCTTTGAATCTCTGGCTCCGTCTTCCCACTCCCTTCAATGGTTCTGTAAAACGCCTTCTTAGTACAATTTTGCATATGGGCAAACCTGTCATGTAATCTTATTGGTTCTGTTTTGTTTCTCCTTGGAGACACTTGTCCTGTGGCACCCCATCCTTCTGCTTTTCTATGGATGCTTTGCTCTTAAGTCTTGCAGCACACCTGTCACCCTGGGACTGCCCATGATTGGTACTTAAGAATTCACTTTGCCCTTTTCCTCTCCAGGGACTCAGTGTCTTCCTCTTCCTCGATTTATTTCCTTTTGAGTGAAGCACATCCTCCAGTAGCTTCCTGAGAAAGAATGCCTGGGAAGTAATACTTTAGAGATTTAATGCTTACCTAAAATGGCTTTATCCCACCCTCATTCTTCTTCTTCTTTTTTTAGTGCATCTGTGCTGCCTGAGCTTTTTTTTTTTTTAATATTTATTTATTTATATTTATTTGGCTATGCTGGGTCTTAGTTGTGACACATAGGATCTTAGGATCTTTGATCTTCATTTTGGGATATAGTTCTCCATCCAGGGATGGAACCTGGACCCCCTATATTAGGAGCACAAAGTCTTCACCACTGGTCCACCAGGGAAGTCTCCCACCTTTACTCCTGATGACTACTTTTTGCTGGTTATAGAATTTTAGGTTGAAAATCATTTTCCTTCAGAATTTTGGAAATGCTCCTTCCTTATCTTGCAGACTTTGATTTAAGAGCTGAGAAATCTCATCCTATTTTGATTCTCGAGTCTTAGAATTCACCTCCCCCATGCCTACTTTTAGGACTTTCTCTGTTATCCCTGATATAGTAAAAGATCACAATTTATCAGCATGGCTCATTTTTTGTGGCACTTGACAGGTCTTTTTAATCTAACAGTGGCTTTCAAAATGTGGGCCCCAGACCAGCACTACTAGCATCACCTGTGAGAAACATTAGCTATGTTAGAAAGGCAAATTCTAAGCCCCACCTCACAGCTACTGAGTCAGAAACTCTGGTGATAGGTCCCAGCAAACTGTCCTTTGTTGTTGTTTTTATTGAGGAATAATTGACATATGATGTCATATTAGTTCCAGGTGTATGACATAATGATTTTATATTTGTATACATTATGAAATGATCACCACAGTAAGTCTGGTTAACATTAGTGACCATTGTTGTTGTTTTTCAGTTGCTAAGTCATGTCCAACTCTGAGACCCCATGGACAACAGCATGCCAGTCTTCCCTGTCCTTCACTATCTCCTGGGGTTTGCTCAAATTCATGTCTGTTGAGTTGGTGATGCTATTTAACCATCTCATTCTCTGCCACCCTTTTCTCCTTTTGCCTTCAATTCTCCCAGCATCAGGGTCTTTTTGAATGAGTTGGCTCTTTGCATCAGTTGGCCAAAATATTGGAGCTTCAGCTTCAGCATTAGTCTTTCCAATGAATATTCTGGGTTGATTTTCTTTAGGATTGACTAGTTTGATCTCCTTGCTGTCCAAGGGACTCTCAATAATCTCCAGCACCACAATTCAAAAGCATCAATTCTTTGGTGCTCAGTCTTCTTTATGGTCCAACTTTCACATCCATATATAACTACTGGAAAGACCATAGCTTTGACTATATGGATGTTTGTCTGCAAAGTGATGTCTCTGCTTTTTAATACACTATTTAAGTCTGTCATAGCTTTCCTTCTAAGGAACAAGCTGCCATCACCGTCCGCAGTGACTTTATATTGGAGCCTAATAATATAAAATCTGTCACTGCTTCTACTTTCCTCCCTTGTTTGCCATGAAGTCATGGGACCAGATACCATGATCTTAGTTTTTTGAATGTTGAGTTTTAAGCCAACTTTTTCACTCTCCTCTTTCACCTTCATCAAGAGGTTTTTTAGTTCCTCTTCGCTTTCTGCCATGAGAGTGGTATCATCTGTATATCCAAGTATGTTAATATTTTTCCCACAGTCTTGATTCCAGCTTGTGGTTCATCCAGCCTGGCATTTCCTATGATGTACTCTGAATATAAGCTAAATAAGCAGGGTGACAATATACAGCCTTGTTGTACTCCATCCTCAATTTTGAAGCAGTCAGTTGTTCCATGCCTAGTTCTATCTGTTGCTTCTTGACCCGCATATGGGATTCTCAGGAGACAGGTAAGATGCTCTGGTCTTCCCATCTCTTTAAGAATTTTCCACAGTTTGTTGTGATCCACAGTGAAAGGCTTTAGTATAGTCAATAAAGCAGAAGTAGATGTTTTTCTGGAATTCCCTTGGTTTCTCTTTGATCTGATGGATGTTGGCAATTTGATCTCTTATTCTTCTGCCTTTTCTAAACCCAGGTTGTACATCTGAAAGTTCTCAGTTCATGTACTGCTGAGGCCTAGCTTGAAGGATTTTGAGCGTTACCTTACTAACATGTAAAATGAACACAATTGTTCAGTAGTTTAGACATTCTTTGACATTGCCTTTCTTTGGGATTGAAATAAAAACTGACCTTTTCCAGTCCTGTGGCCACTGCTGAGTTTTCCAAATTTGCTGGCATATTGAGTACAGCACTTTCACACCATCATCTTTTAGAATTTTAAATAGCTCAGCTGAAATTCTATCACCTCCACTACCATTTTTTGTGTTAATGCTTCCTAAGGCCCACTTGACTTCACACTCCAGGATATCTGGCTCTAGGTGAGTGACCACACCATCATGGTTATCTTGGTCATTAAGACTTTTTTATATAGTTCTTCTGTGTATTCTTGCCATCTCTTCTTAATCTCTTCTACTTCTGTTAGGTCCTTACCTTTTCTGTCTTTTATTGTGCCCATCCTTGCATGGAATATTCCCTTGATCTCTCCAATTTTCTTGAAGAAATTTCTAGTATTTCCCATTCTATTGTTTTTCTCTGCTTCTTTACATTGTTCATTATAGAAGGCCTTCTTAGCTCTCCTTGCTATTCTCTGAAACTCTGCATTCAGTTGGGTATATCTTTCCTTTTCTCCTTTGCCTTTCACTTCTCTTCTTTACTTAGCTAATTTGTAAACCCTCCTCAGATAGCCACTTTGCTTTCTTGCATTTCTTTTTCTTGGGGATGGTTTTGGTCACTGCCTCGTGTACACTGTTACAAACCTCCATCCATAGCTCTTCAGGCATTCTGTCTACCAGATCTAATCCCTTGAATCTATTCATTACCTCCACTGTATAATCATAAGGGGTTTGATTTAGGTCATACCGGAATGGCCTAATGGTTTTCCCTACTTTCTTCAATTTAAACCTGAATTTTGCAATAAGGAGTTCATGATCTGAGCCACAGTCAGTTCCAGGTCTTGTTTTTGCTGACTGTATAGAACTTCTCTATCTTTGGCTCCAAATAATATAATCCATTGGATTTTGGTTTTGACTGTTTAGGGATGTCCATGTGTAAAGATTTCTCTGTGTTGTTGAAAAAGTGTGTTATGACCAGTGCATTCTCTTGGCAAAACTATTAGCCTTTGCTCTGCTTCATTTTGTACTTCAAGGCCAAACTTCCCTGTTACTCTGGGTGTCTCTTGACTTCCTACTTTTGCATTCCAATACCCTATGATGAAAAGGACATCTTTTTTTTTTTTTTTATAATGATAGTTCTAGAAGGTGTTATAGGTCTTCACAGAATCAATCAACCAGCTTATTCAGCATCAGTGGTTGGGGCATAGACTCGGATTACTGTGATGTTTAATGGCTTGCCTTGGAAATGAACTGAGATCATTCTGTCTTTTTTGAGTTTGCACCCAAGTACTGTATTTTGGACTCTTTTGTTGACTATGAGGGCTACTCCATTTCTTCTAAGGGATTCTTGCTCACAATAGTAGATGTTCACTCTTGTCATCTCCTGCTTGACCACATCCAATTTACCTTTATTCATGGACCTAACATTCCAGGTTCCTACACAATATTGTTCTTTAAAGTGTCAGACTTTCACCACCAGACACATACACAACTGAGCATCATTTTCACTTTGTCCCAGTTGCTTCCTTCTTTCTGCAGCTATTGGTAATTGCCCTCTGCTCTTCCCCAGTAGCATATTGGACACCTTCAGTCCTGGGAGGCTCATCTTCTGGTGTCATATCTCTTTGCCTTTTCTTACTGTCCGTGGGATTCTCCAGGCCAGAATACTGGAGTGGTTTGCCATTCCCTCCTCCAGTGGACCATGTTTTGTCAGAACTCTTCACGATGACCCATCTGTTGGGTGGTCCTGCACAGCATGGCTCATAGCTTCATCAAGTTCTGCAAGCCCCTATGCCATGACGAGGATGTGATCCATGAAGGAGTCAGTCGCCATACCTGGTTGCTGCTGCTGCTACTGATAGAAGTACAGTTGATTTACAATGTTTGTCAATCTCTGCTGAACAGCAAAGTGACTCAGTTTTACACACATGCACACATATATATATTTAATACTTTTCCATTATGGTTTATTGTGATGAGAACTTCAGGCAACTTTCAAATATACAATAGTATTATTAACTCTAGTCACCATGGTGTATGTTACCTCTCCATCACTATTTTATAACTGGAAGTTTGTACCTTTTGAACCCATTTACCCATTTCTCCTACTCCACCCCCACCCCTCATCCTACCCCCCTAGCTTCTGGCAACCACCAATGGATTCTCTGTATGAAATTTTTGTTTGTTTGTTTGTTTTTGTTTTTTAGATACACATGTAAATGTGACCATACAATATTTGTCTTTCCCTGTCTGCCTTATTTTATTTAACATAATGCCTATGAGATCCATTCATGTAGTAAGTGGCTAAATCCTTTATTTATTTAAAGTGGGCCATTAAAACTCATTTATTTATTTTTAGTTGCACTGGGTCTTTGTGTGTGCAGGCTTTCTCTAGTTGCAACAAGCAGAGGGGCTACTGTTCATTGTGCATGGGCTTCTCGCTGTGCTGGCTCCCCGTGCTATGGAGCATCTAGGCACGTGGCCTGCAGTAGGTGCAGCATAAGCGCTCAGTAGTTGTGGCTCACAGGCTTTAGAGCTCAGGCTCAGTAGCTGTAGCACTCATGCTTAATTGCTCTGTGGCATGTGGGATATTCCCAGTCCAGGGATGGAACCCGTACCCCTTGCACTGGCAGGTGGATTCTTATCCACTGTACCACCAGGGAAGTCCCTGATGTGGGCCACTTCTAAAGTCTATTGAATTTATTACAATCTTGCTTTTATTCCATGTTTTGTTTTTTTGGCTGCAAGGGATGTAGGATCTTGGCTCCCCAACCAGGGATCGAACCTGTGACCCCCTGCATTAAAAGGTGATATCTTAACCACTGAACCACCAAGAAAGTCCCAAGATCCTTCTTTTCTTAAGGCTGAATAATATCCCTTGTGTGTGTGTGTGTTTTAACAATTTGTGTTTTGACAGGCTCTCCATGTGTTCTGATGCAAGCTGATGTCGAAGAATCTCTGTTCTAACAATTTATGTCGTTTGGATCTTGGAATTTCTTTTTTATTTGCTTCAGATTTTTAAAATTCTTATTATTTGGTTACTCGGCAAGAGGCTGTGATCAAAGAGGACTGATCCTCTAGTTTTCTTATTATTTTCTCTCTTGCTGACTGTTTCTTTCTTCTGTATTCTGGGAGAGGTTCTATCCCCAGTGTTCTCTCCCAATCCATTTACAAAGTATGTTGTTATGACTTTCTTTTTCTCTTTCTTTTTTTTAATTTTCAAGAATACTCTTGTGTTCCCTGTTTTTTCTTTTCCTTTCTTTTCAGAATGGTTTCATGTTCTTGCTCTTTGGATGCAGTCAGCATCACCTCTCGGAGGATATTCGTTTGACGTGGTCTCCCTATATCATCTCCGTTTCCTCTGATTTCATGTTTTCTGTTGTTTGTATCATATTAGAGACTTTCCTCATACACCCTATCTACCTGGGCTTTCCATTCATGTTTGAGAGGGAGGCACTGTGAGCCAGTTGGGAGCACTCCCTGAAGGCTCCTGGTAGAGCACTTGAGGGGCTGGCTGAACTCTTTCTTTAGGGAGCTCCAGTTGTCAGCATCAGTGGCACAGTTTGGTTTTCCCAGAAGACGATCCTGTAGTCTAGCCTCCTGCTTGGAGGTTATAAGCCCAGCTGCCGGGGTTCCTCATGCTGGTAGAGTGTGAGGGGTAGAGAGGTGTGTGGCAAGCAGGCCTAGTAACACAATCCAACTGCTGATTTTCCCTAAGCTTTTGATCCCACTCCTCCACCCAATCCCTGCAAAGTCCATGATCTCTCTATTACAATATTGTATCTCCAGAATTGACATCCCTGTCTCCTGCATGAGTGGAGAAGGGGGTCACAGTAAGTCCTTGATAGTGCTGAGTACTGCTGAGTTTCCTATCAGATTGTTCTTTAAGTAGCTCTTCAAACAAGCCTCCTAGATTTTAGGCCCCTGCCTTCTAATTTCCTCGCTCCTTCCAATTCCTAGCTTCCCTGAGGGAAGGGTCAGCTTGCTTCTTGTGGGCACTTGCCTCTGGTTGTTTTGCCTTTCTTAGTCATTTGCCACTCTCCCATCCACTTTCTGTTTTCATATGACGTACTTCAGGACTCTTTTTTTTTTTAAACTGTTATGCCTTTGGCTGTCCCAGGTCTTAGTTTTGCACATGGGATCTTTAGCTGTGGCACTGGAACTCTTAGTGGCAGCATGTGGGATCTAGTTCTTTGACCAGTGATCCAACCCAGGGCCCCTGCATTGGGAGCTCAGAATCTTAGCCACTGGACCACCAGGGAAGTCCCTAGTTCAGAACTCTTACTGTCTCCTGGTTTAGTTGAAGATGGAGTTTAGGTTTCTGTTTCTGATTCTCCTTGTTGTTTGCGGAGTGGTTTTTTGAGAGAAAAGTGGAAACAGAAAGGACTGTACTCCACTCTCTTGTGACCAGAAGCCTGAGATATCTCCCTGAGGTGAACAGTAGAGGCTGACACCCCTGCTGACAAAGGGGGAGGTGGTTATCTGTAGGAGGAGTGGGAAGGGCAGGAGAGGAGCTTCAGAGCTTAGAAGAGCTGCTGGGGGCCCTTGATTGGGAGCTCTCCAGAGATAACAGGGATTACTGGGCCCCAGTGAGGTCTCCTTGAGGTGAGATGGAGAATCAGTGGAGAGGGCAGCAGGGAACAGTAATGGAGGTAGTGAGAGGCAGGGAGTAACCCCCTCCCTACCCGTACCTCGCTCCCCGCCAAGATGCAGAGAGTGAAAAGGCTGCAGGGCATTCTAGAATAGGGGAGGGCAAAGTTACGTGACTGGCCTTGGGGCAGGCCATTCACCAGGAGGAAGAAGAGGATGAGACAATCTTGATAACCATTAATCATATGTCATTATGTGCCAGGGACTGAACCAAGTTCTTCAGGGCAGTGAGTGGGCAGCCGAGAGGAGGAGAGGAAGGGCAGGAGTTTAAGGTCAGAGACAGCAGGTCTGAGGCTCAGGTGTGAGGGTGGGGCAGGTCTAAGAGATGGTGGAGTCTTAGGTCCAGAGGTGAGACAGCGGCTTGAGTGAGTGCTGGACCATGAAGAGGCATCTCCTTGTGGGGGGACGTGAGGTGGAGGGAGTGGCGATGTGACTGCTCAAGTCTTCTTCGGGAAAAGCAGTGGTGGAAAAGGCCAGTCATCTACATGGATGCCCTCTTGGACGCCAGGGAAGAGCAGAGTTTTTAAAAGGGAGGGCGGTAGCTTCAGTCAACTTCAATATTTACTGAACCTCCATGTGACCCACCTTTCCCAGGTTACATAGCCTGGGGCTACAGTCACAGTAAAGTCACTCGAAAATATACAGCCTCTGGCTCTAAGAACTAATTACCCAGCTCCCCAAACCCCGCAGACTGTTTCCGGGGTCTCAGGACTATTTCATGCCCGCTCCTTGTGTGGTCGTTCCATTCCAGCTCAGGGCCATGTGCTGACATCACTCCTCCTGGCCATGAATGCCGCTCTGTCCCTCCTCACTGTGCAGCCCTTGGGCTGCATCAGCCAAAATTCTGTGGTTACAGGCCACAGAAACCAACTCTGGCTAACTGAAGCAGAAAAACAATTTATTGGATGGTTACTGGGCAGCTCATAGATTCAACAGCCACTCCCTACCTTTTTTCTGGGCTGGTGAGTCTTGATTTTGTTCTAGAATTTACCTGTCCTGTACTCAGGGAAGGAAACCCTCCTCTCTCAGTCACAGGAGATGCATGTTGATAAGTCTAAGCAGCCAACCAGGGTGCTTCTGTCTCCTTGCCAGTGATTGGTTTAGGCCTCAGGCATGTGATGCAGTCCTGGCCAATGAGACAGAAGGGGAAGCGCACTATGCCAGAGGTCTCCATAGAATCCCGGAGGAGCTGACTGGAGCCTTGACTTTATTGAAGGTGGAGTTAACCCTCTCTTCCTCTGAAAAATGATATACTTGTTTATTGCTTGAGTCACCTGTAGTTGGTCTTCTGTTGCTTTCCACCAGAAGGTCCTGTCTGACATATAGCACATGCTTAGTCACTCAGTCATGTGACTGAGCGACCTCATGGCCTATATCCTGCCCAGCTCCTCTGTGCAAGAAATTCTCCAGGCAAGAATATTGGAGTAGGTTGCCATTTTCTTCTCCAGGGGATATTCCCTACTCAGGGATAGAACCTGGGTCTCCTGCATCTGCATGCAGGCAGATTCTTTACTGTCTGAGCCACCAGAGAAGCCCCAACTGACAGATAAGACACTGCCAAGTATCTTTCCCTAGTAGCCTGGGGTGAAGGAGGGAAAAAATAAGCTGATGGCAACAGAGTAAGATTGATAAATTTTCAAAATGAAGGAGGCTGATCTATCTTTTGAAGATACAAGAATTACCTCATAAATGCTAAGTCACTTCGGTCATCTCTGACTCTTTGTGGCCCCATGACTTCTCTGTCTATGGGATTTTCCAGGCAAAGATACTGGAGGGAGTTGCCATTTCCTCCTCCAGGGGATCTTCCCAACACAGGGATCAAACCGACGTCTCTTATGTCTTCTGCATTGGGAGATGGATTTTTTACCACTAGAGCCACCTGTGAAGCCCACCCCGTAAATAAGCACTGACTAAAAATGCTAGAGAGAAGAGGAATAACTCTGGGAGGAGACTGCTAGTTGTTAAATAGACACTTACTGTATACCAGGTATTGTGAAAGGGGCTAGGATGTGCTGGTTACCAGAAGACAGATCTTGCTTTTATGGAACTTTTGGTCTGAGTGGAGCAGAGAAACAAAGAGCATGCAAATAACAAAATAAACAGGATAAGGTAATGGAAAGTAATTTTCAGGCAGTGGTTAATTTTGTTAGATGGTGGTCAAGGAAGTCCACTCTGAAGAGGAAAGGGTGAGAATGAGCTAGACACATGAAGAACCATATGGAGACTCCAGAAAATGTCTCAGGGAGCAGCAGTTGGCTCTGTCCTGGCTGGGAGTCCAGTGTCCATTCCAGAAAGGGAAAGACATGGCAGCAAAGCTTGCCCTGGAGACTCACACAGGCCAGGAGTAACAGAATAACTGAAGACATGTAGTTTCCCAGGTCTGCCAAGGACATTCACGCCCCTGTGACAGGATAGGCTGGGAACCCAGGTGTCATTGACTTGCTAGAGGCTGAAAAGGTTTGAACGGAGAATTTTGAGAGAAAGCACCTGTGAGTTGAAGGAAAGACACTTGGAGCCAACAGATGCCCCTTGTGCTACCACCTGTCTCCTCCTGTCCCTCCATTCTGGAGTCTCATTGTATCAGACTACTATAATGTGATACCATAGACTAGAAGGCTTATAAATGAGAGAAATTTATTTCTCACATCCCCATTTCCAGATCAAGGTGTGGGAAGAGTCAGTGTCTGGTGAGAGCCTTCTTCCTGATTCATAGGTGGCTAGCAAAAGGGACAAGAGCGATCTGTGAGATCTCTTTTAAGAGGACATAAATTCCAGTCATGAGGGCGCGTGATCTAACCACCTTGCAAAGGGCCGACCTCCTAATACCATCACACTGGGAGTTCGGATCTCAATATATACATTTGGGGAAGGGGACACAAACCTTTATAGTCTATGACAAACAGCTCAACCAAATTACTAGGCACTTCAAGAGTGTTAACTTTTTGTGTAGCTTCTTCTGGGAGTTTGTGTGAAGTGGCTACCACAACAGAAAGATAAAAAACCTGACCTCAAGGAGCTTGCTGGTAAAGGATTCAAGAACTCTGCATCTGAAACAATTAGGAAACAATTTACCAGCTGAAAATCAAGGCCATCTCATAGAGTTATATGCCACAGCAAACATCGCAAGCCCCTCACTGTCTACTGGTCACAACCTCCCAATGTAGTACCAAGGGTCCCCTCTCCTCACCCACTGTCCCCTTCTACCCTCAGAGTTAAGGGTGGCCTATTCCTTACTGAGCCCCCCGCTTCACCCCATCCCTTTAGGGTGATTCATCAACTTGGAGCCTGATGCATGATTTCTCCTTATCCCAAGCTGCTTCCTCCAGTGTGAGGAATGAGAAGGAGGAGCAGGGGGAGGGACCACTTCCCTGGACTGTGACCCCTTTGTCTGGAGGTGACAGTGCCACAGTGGGGCTCTTCTTTCCCAGCAAGAGGCTCTTGTTTGGGGGATCCTGAAGCTGAACAAATAAGAAAAATGTTAAAAAACATATTTATTTGACTGTGTCAGGTCTTAGATGTGGCACGAGGGATCTGCACTGCATTACCAGGTATCTTTCATTGTGGTGCGCTGGCTCTCTAGTTGTGGTGTGTGGGCTCAGCTGTTGCGGCACGTGGGATCTTAGTTTCCCCACCAGGCATCAAACCTGTGTCTCCCCCATCGCATGGCAGCTTCTTAACCACTGGGCCTCCAGGGAAGTCCCATGGACAAATAAGAAAAATACTGAACGTGTTCCTTGTTGGTCTGTTGAAGAGGCAGACTTCTCACATTTTTCTTGCACTCTCTCATTAAATCCACACAACAATCTGATGGCGGTGGTGGGGGTGGGGAGGGGACTTTATTCCATTTTACAGTGGAAGAAACTAAGGCACAGAGAGGCAAAGCCACTGTCCTAGTCAAACAACTAGTAGGTTGCGCAGCCAAGATTTGAACCCAAGCAGTCTGACAGCAAGCCTCCCCGTTTGACACCACAGTACACGGTGCCAAATTGGCTCATTCTAGGAATTTCCCTTCTCCTTGCCACAACATTAAGAACTGAGCTAGAGGCCATTCTGAGTGAGGACCAGGTCCTCTCCTCCCTGTGTGAGGAGAGGGAGCTGGGATCCAAGAGAGGAATTCCAGAAAAGACAATGCCATTTTGGCTATTTTTCCTTAATGTTCCCCAGGCAGGGAGAGCTGGATTTTGATTTGCCAGGTGTCTCTCTGTTCTAATTAACACCAGAATCCACCTTTAGCCAGAGCTCTGCCTGCAGCTGGAATCCGTGCCCCTGTAGCTCAGGGCCCGTCCCGGTGAGAACCAGAGAGGACAGAGCCAGTCCTAACTCTGGGTGGAGTTTCCTGTGATGATGTTCCCTGCGCCTCATCTATAAAAAGCTCCAATCTGATCTCCCCCATTTATGGTGGAGGCCAGGGTGGCAGGGTGTGCGGGAGGAGGAAGAATCAGGCTGAGACAGCTCCTCTTTGCCTCCCTGGATTCTCTTCCAAAATGCTGTCAGCACTGCCAGTTGGAAAATATTTTTCTCCCTCCCTTTGTCTTCTTTCTTATTTAAAAGAAAAAAAAAAAAGCCATCTGGTGTCAAATTCACTCCTGGCACATCATAAAGGGTAGCACTAAAAATGTCCCTGAAAAACTAAAAGCAACACCACAGCAGTACACATGGGATTTAGCCTCAGCATCCTAGGATTTCAGAGTTGCTAGGGGCCTCCGAGATCAAACCGTTTGTTGCACCTGAGGAGGAAACTGAGGCGGGGGATGGGGGCGGGATTAGCTCACGCTGTCAAAACTGTTTATTAAGCGCCTACTGTGGTCAAGGCACTTTGCAGGCGTGGGAGACTAATCGAGATCATGACAAAAACCTCTGCCTTCCCGGAGTTCTCGGTGGGAAGTTCTTGTCTCTGTCCACTGCCTCTTCCCAAACGGCCCGGCCATCCTAGCCCCACGCTGCACCACCGGTCCGCGTGGTTGTCACCCCCTCCACCGGCCGTGGGCCCGCTGGAGCCCCGGGGTGCACCCGCGGTTTACGTCGGGGCCAAGTGTGCTGCGCGCCGCCCCAGCCCGGTCCCCGGCCGGCAGTCGCTGTGATCTCCCGCCGCTTCCTCCCGCCGCCACCGCCGCCGCCGCGGCTCCGCATTCCTCAGGGTTGAGCAACAACTTTCCCTCCGAAGGCGGCTGGGCCGGGGCCAGGCGGGGAGGCTTGCGCTGGGCCCCTCGCGGGGCGCGGCCCAGCTCGCCGGCGTGGGCCTCCTAAGGGGTGCGGTCCGATTTCTGGTACCTGCCGCGGGGGCTCGCCCGGAGCGCGGCGCCCCCGCCCCCGCCCCTAGGAGCCGAGGCCGGCGCTGGCGGGGGCGCAGGCCAGGGACAGCGCCGCGCTTCCTGGCCGCAGCACCCGGACTGCCTGAGGACCGAGCGGCTGCGTGGGCCTGACCTTGGCCTTGATCCTCGAGCTGGTCCAGGCTGACCGCCCAGTCTGGAGCCCTGCGCGCACTAAGCATGCAATGTTTGCCTCGACTTTTTACTCCACTTCCGAAAGTTCTTCGACGACGGAAGGAGGAGGGTTTGTAATAATTACAGAAGAGAGGTCCTAACCCACGTCTTAGTCTTAATTTAAATAGTTACAACAATCATATTAGTGCAAGTGCCTTCTTCGCGCCCACTGAACTTCAGCATCTCTCTGGCAGAAAGTTGGTTTCTTACTACTGTGTTCATATAACAGATGAGAAAAGGCAGGCAGGTAGTTCCATCTCTAGTTAGAAGCCAAAAGTTAGGCCACTCAGCGTCCAGTTTGGAGCCACCTCAGGCCTCCTGACTCTTGCTGGTCAAACAAAGCCCTTCCTACGACCCTGATGTGACTCCAGGAGGAACTGGGCCCACCTTTCAGTCCTAGGAGCCGAGTGTTGGAGCCTGTAGGGTAGAGTAGGGTTAGGCAGAGTAAGCTCCAGATGCACTAGAAATGTAAGCTCCAGGATGGCAGGGATTGGCTCAGTTTTGTTCATTGCTGTATCCCCCACTCTGAAAACAATGCTTGGCACATAGTAGATGCTCAATAAGAGTTTGTTGAGTGGATAACTGTATACAGTCAAGGTCTTCAGATTTCTAACTAAGAGTTAAACGTAAGTCCCACTCTTTACACCTTTTGTTGTTGTTTAGTTGATAAGTTGTGGCCGACTCTTTGCGACCGCATGGACTGTGGCTGGTCAGTCTCCTCTGTTAGTGGGATTTCCCAGGCAAGAATACTGGAGTGGGTTGCCATGTTCTTCTCCAAGGCATCTTCCTGACCCAGGGATAGAACCCCTGGCCTCCTGGTTGGCAGATGGATTCTTTACCGCTGAGCCACCTGGGAAGCCCTTTGGCACCTTTTGTTGTTGTTCAGTTGCTCAGTTGTGTCCAACTCTTTGTGAACCAGGAACAACGGTCTCCTGCCTCACTGCAGCACACCAGGCTTCCCTGTCCTTCCCTATCTCCTGGGGCTTGCTCAACTCATGTCCACTGAGTCGGTGATACCGTCCAACCATCTCGTCCTCTGTCGTCCCCTTCTTCTGCCTTCCGTCTTTCCCAGCATGAGGGTCTTTTCCAATGAGTCAGTTCTTCACATCAGCTGGCCAAAGAATTGGAGCTTCAGCTTCAGCATCAGTCCTTCCAATGAATATTCAGGACTGATTTTCTTTAAAATTGACTGGTTTGATCTCCTTGCAGTCCAAGGGACTCTTAAGAGTCTTCTCCAACACTGCAGTTCAAAAACATCAGTTCTTTAGCATTCAGCCTTCTTTATGGTCCAACTCTCACATCCATACATGACTATTGGAAAAACCATAGCTTTGTGTGTATGGACCTTTACATCTTTACCTTTCCTTTAGACTTTTGCTTTCTCTTTCTGCCTCTTAAAATTTGAACTTATTGTTTAAGGATTTTTTTTTGTTTTATTTTAATATATTTGGAGTAAGTTTAGACTTACAGAAGAGTTGCAAAGTATTATAGAGAGTTCCCCAATACTCTTTTATTTTACCTAGCTACCCCTAAAGTTAGCAACTTCCCTAACTGTGGTTCATTTGTCAAAATGAAGAAATGAACTCTGGCCCGATACTATTAACCAAAGTATCAACTTCTTTTGGACTTCATGTTTTCCACTCGTGTCCTTTTTTCTTGTTCCGAAATCCAGTCAGGGCTATCACACTGCATTTAGGGTGTGAAGCTTTTTAACACATAAGCGGGATCTCCTTGTGTAGGGTCTCTTTCCCCGGCAGTGAGGCAGGAGACCGTTGTTCCTGGCAATGGACCGAGCTCCCTGTCCTGGGGGCCAAAGAAATACTTTGACCCCTGGATTTCCTGAGAGCGCTATTTAAGGGATCCCTTCTGGGTCTGTCTGCTGCCTCCAGCAGTGTCTGCTTCAAATCTAGACCTCACTGGGTCTCTCCTTCCTGTCTCCTTCCCTCCACCATGCACACAGCTGCCAAAGAATGGCCACACTGCTCCAGGTCTGCGTTTCCTTTGAGACCTGACTCTTCTCTATGCCCCTCATGACTTGGCTGCCACTCCTGGGTCTTCATGAGGGGCAATCCCCCATCCACCTCTCCCCAGCCTCACTGTTCCTTTTTCTCCATCCTGGAGTTGTCTTTCAGCCTGAAACTCTCAGGGAGACCTCTCTCTCTTGAACTGTGTTCCTTGGTTACAGCCCATCATTGAGCAAGCCTTGGATTTGAGATGAGTGAAATGAGGGTTGTTGTTGTTTAGTTGCTAAGTTGTGTCCGACTCTTTTGCGGTCCCGTGGACTATAGCCCATCAGGCTCCTCTGTTCATGGGGTTTCCCAGGAAAGTATACTGTAGTGGGTTACCATTTCCTTCTCTAGGGGATCTTCTTGACCCAGGGATTGAACCTACATCTCCTGCATTGGCAGGTCGGTTCTTTACCACCAGAGAAGCTCTGGAGTGAGGGACAATCCATTCCTTTGGTCAGCCAGGATTTACTGAGCATGACTGGGTCACAAAGACAACAATTCTCATCCATTCTCTCCAGGATCTTACTATCTGGAGGAAGGAACAATGTGCAGAGATACCTACATATATGGGGACATGTGTGCATGGAGATAGTGTGTGTACACTGTTGTGTGGCGGCACAAGGGGAAGAGCCCAGCTGCTGGGTGTGTGGAGGAGCATAGGGCCAGCTTCTCAAATGAGGTCATGCTGGAGCTGGGTCTTGAAAGATGGATAGGAAGTGGTAGGTGCCCCGGAAGCGGGCAGCGAGAGGAGAGAAGAAGGGCATTCCCAGGAGGATTGAGAGAAGGTGTGACTCTGCTGGGGTGTTTGAGAATAGGGCGTTTTTGGGGAGCTGCAGGGTAGCCCGGTGTGGCTTGCCCTCAGGTGGTTTAGGAGAGGGTGGTTAGAAAGGCCGCTGGGATGGGTGGAACAGTCAGGTCTCAGGTGCCGTGGTAAGGCATGTGAAACTTGTCCAGCGGGAGTGCGGCTATGAACCAATTTACTTCTTAGAATGGTCACTTGGGCGCTCTGTGGATCCTGGACGGGAGGTTGAGGGCACCTGGTGGGCGGCTGCGATGAGAAACCAGACAAGAAGCAGTGGGGTTTAGGGCAGAGGGAACAGATGCCAGAGATACTTAAGAGGCAGGGCTTAGTGATTGGATGGTGGGGCAGCAGCAAGAGATGAGAGGGGTTAGGGGTGACTTCAGACCCCTGCTTGCAGGAGGAAGGCCAGGGAAGCTGAGGGGGCTGTTCATCAGACAGATGTAGGGGCTGGGGATGGGGTGTTGCACAGATGGGCTGGCTGGACCCCCAGCTTCACTGCCCAGAGGAGAACTGTCTTAGGGCAGGGAGACAGCAGCAGAGCAGGCCAACTGAGTGTTGTAGCTCCCTCAGGTAGGTCGGGGGCCCTGACCTGGGAGACACTGGTGGGAGGGTGGGGTAGCGGGGAGGAGGGGCACTGGAGGAAATGGGGTGAAGGATGGAGAAGGAGGGAAGTTTGGTTCAGGGAACTGAGGGAAGGTCATCAAGTCATTCCAGATGTAAAGGCCAGAGCAGCACTCAGCATCCTCCTGGCATCTGAGAACAGACCACGCAGGGACAAGGAGGTCCATGGGGTCCTCAGAGAACTCTCAGGGAGGAGCAAGCGTTTTAGCGCCCCTGACTTTGAACATTTCAGAACCTGCTTGAATTCTGGAAGTGGCTGGAATTTCACCTGAAGGGTACTCCCTCTATTTGATTGTGGGAGGGGCAGAAGTACCTGGAAACACCCGTGTGGACAGTTTTTGCAGCTGGGGGTGGTATCTAGTAATCACCTCCACAGAATCCCTGATTCTTAGCTGAACACTCTCAAGAACTGTGAAGATCTGAGACTTTATTCTATTTACAAGCTAGGGAATTAGTCTCTGTGATAGCTGCTGGGCAGCTGAGACTCCTGGGTCAAAGATGAAGGACAGTTTATTATAGCAGTAGTCACAGAGGAGTATCGGCCTTAGTTCCCATAGGGGCTTCACAAACATAGCCAGGTGATGATGCCTGGACATGCAGTGGCTTGCATTTCAGGAGAGGAATCCGAACTTGGGGAACCCAAAACTTTTATAACAGGCACTGTGCCCACCTTTCGCTCTGGAGGAAGGCATCTTATACCTTCTATGGATGTTCACTACATCCTGGAATGATAATCTGAAATGGACAGTCAATGTCTCACTTGCAAGATATGTAAAAATGGAATGGAACCATGAATTATCTGCCAGGAAACACATAGCCAAATAAAACAAAGAACACATTTCTCAGCCTCTGTTGCAAGGTATAAACATCTAACTAAGTTTTGGTGTATTAAGTGTAAGCTTTTGTGTGGCAACTTCTGGGAAACTGCACAAAAGAAAAGAAAAGACTGGCCTATGCCCTGGGCCCCTTCTCATCTTATCTCCTGAAGGCTGGAATGTGGACGTAATGTTGGAGTATGAGCAGCCATGTTGGGCCAGGAGTGGTATGTTAGGACTAAGGATGGCAGAGCAGCAGATGCAAGGGGCCTAGATCTCTGATTATCTTTGGACTTCTTTACATGAAAGAAAAAGAAACTTTCGTCCTAACTTTGTGTGTGTGTGTGTGTGTGTGCAACTGAGCTTGTTTCAGCAGCTGTTACAGGACTAGCACAGAGGAGGACTGACAGAGGGTTAGACTTGTCAGCAGACAGAAGGGTTGGGGTACTTCTCCCCCTTCCTCCTGCCTCAGCTTCATCAGGGCCAGGGGGAGGGGACGGGGAGTCACCTCTGGCTTGTTCACCACCCACCGGTGATGCCCCATTCATAAGGGGGCCCGGGTTGGCCACGCGACCCAGCAGCGTCCATTTGAAGGCAGCAAGCAACAAGCTGGCTCCATTCACAAACCCTGTTCTCCTTTGAAAACCAATCACCGTGCAAAGCGTGACTGGGTGGTGGCCAGCGCTGGCCCATCTGTCATGCCCTTTTAGAAAGCCAGGCGTCGGCAGCCAGCCTGGGCCTATCCATCCCCTCTCCCTTTGTACCCCAGGGACACGCACTGTAACGAGATCACGGTGCCTACTGAATTATTCAGAGCCACCCTGAGTGTCAGTATTATTATAAACATGCAGATTTCTCCCAGCTCCAAACTTCCATATCTCCAGCAGCCATCTCCCTCCGGGATTTGCCATTGGCTGCTTTGTGTCTGAGATTTCAGATTCGCTAGGCCTTGATGGCCTAATCTGCCTGTGACTAGTCCCTACCTGCCACCAGGCACGGAGGCCTCGGGCGGTGCCCTTTACCCTCCACTCTGGGCCCCACTATTGGCTCAACAGCCATCCTCACTGCAGCCCCAGTGACCTGCCTCTTCCCTGTCTCCTCCCGGCTTCACCGCCCAGGTCGGTGACATCACACTTTCCCAAGTGCCTGCCTGATGGGGCCATGTTAATAACAGCAACCTCCACTTCTGTGGCTCTTCATCTGATCTATGTTCTTGTGAGGCTTTAAGCCTCTGGATTTCCCCTCCCATCCCCATGTCCTAGCTCCAACTCAATCTTCCCCTTCCCCACAAGTCCCAGATTCCCAGTTCTCTCTGGAGTTGGTCTGGAGAATACCCCCCAGCTGGTAATGAAGCAGAGATGGTAATGCACATTTAAGAGTAATGAAATGCAGTGATATTTCAGGCCTGACAGACCTATTTCTGGCAGCCTTAGAATTAAAGTGTGAGGCTTTGTACTGCAGCTGCTACTAGGAGCCTTCAGAGTTTTTCTAAAGATGTGAATAAAGCTTGCAGGGTTTCAGCTCAGATCACTGTGGCTATTTATCCTGCTGCTGCTTTCATTGTACCTTTTTATTTGAAATTTTAGAGCTTTTAGATGAAGGAAACGCAGCAGCAAGTGCAAAGCATACAAAATACCCTGGTGGGGAGAATGTCCCGGTTTTTCTCTCAATTGTCCACAACAGCTCTGGGGAGGAAGAGGGCTCTCAGGGCTTCTCGCCATGGCCTCCAGCTCTCCTTTGAATGGGCTCCTCCTGGATCCTTGCTCCACCACAGCAGGGAGTGGGGCCTTGTGAGAAAGCTCTAGGAGGGAGTCCATGCCACCAAGATTGATGGGGCTGGCGCAGCCAGCCCTCGCTCACTGCCTCACTGCTGTGAGCTGAGCCTACAGCATCCCTGGTGGGGGCATGTGATAGAAAGGAGTAGCTCCACTCTAGGCCAACAATGAGAGCTCACTCTCCAGGCTCTGGACAGGAAAGGCGGCCTGCTGATCCCTGCCTTGGCACGCAGCGCCATCCTGCCATGGCCACCAGGAAGGCTGGAGGCGTTCCCGTGGGGGGCAGTGGAGGGAAGCATGGGTTCTGCTGTCAGACCAGCCTAGGAGTGGATCCTGACTTTGCTCACCAACTTCAGTGTCCGGGGCAAGCCACCTATGCTTTCTGGACCTCAGTTTCCCCCTTGGTAAAATGAGAATAATGATGCATTCTGCTCACCAACTTCAGTGCCCAGGGCAAGTCACCTACCCTTTCTGGACCTCAGTTTCCCCACCTGTAAAATGGGGATAATGATGCATCTATCATTTAGGTACTTGTGATGTACGTAAGGCACCTAAATGTCTCAAGTCACAATGTCTATTACGAATATGGAAATTCTCTTGGGAGTCAGGATAGCTAGGTTTCCTTTCTGACTGCCACTTGTGGGCCAAGCCCCTTCCCCACCCTGGGGCAGTGGAAAGAGAAGGGGCTTTGGAGTCAAACAGAACCAGGTTCCAACCCATCTGCTTCATTTTCTGGCTCTGTGAAATGAGTAGGTTGCTTAACATCTCTGAGTTCCAGTTTCTTCACCTGTCAAAGCAGTGATCATGCGTACTCATCTCAAAGGGTTGAGGTGGGGATGAAATGAGATCATCTTCATAATAGAATAGATCATCTTTATAGAACCCACTCAGTGCCTGGCATATAGTAGGTGTTGTGTAAATAATGACCTACTTCTCCTTCCCTTCTCCTCCCTCTGCTTCTGTTCGAAGGGGAGAAGTTTTAGATCCAGCCACCAGTTCACAGGCAATGCAGCAGGAAAACAAGGATGCTGAATGACAGCAGGGCAAAATCCAGAGCTTCACAAACTCTGTAGGACACAAATGACCCAGAATCCTCGACTGGTAAATGACAAGAGAGAGAAATAAAGAGAACAAAATGGAGAGTGTGGACCTTATTTGGATCCGGGTTCAGATAAACCAACTGGAAGAAAAAAAGACATTATCAAGGAAATTCTGCTACTGGCTGGATATTATATAATGTTAAGTAATTATTGCTAATGTTTTAGGTGTGATAATGGTATTGTACCTACTCTTTAAAAGAGTGTTTATCTTTTAGGGCATATAGTGAAGAAATTACAGATGAAATAATATGGTAATTGGGATTTGCTTTAAAATAATTGAGTGGACTGAAGCAGGGAGGTTGGGGCATAGATGAAGCAAAACTGGCCTTGTGTGGAGAACAGGTGAAGCTGAGTGATGGTATATGGGGGATCGTTAAGCTATTTTCTCTTCCCTTGTATAAAAAAGGCAGTGATCCTTTCTAGACGGGCAGTCTCTTCCCGCGCATCTTCTCAGCACTTCCCTTGCTTCAACTCCACCTCAACCCTCTAGGCTATTACCGCAGCCTCCTATAGTCTCCCAGGCTTTGGTTTCTCTCCCTTCCAAGCTCCTTCCCATTTTTCTACCAAAGTTATCCTCCTAGAACACAAATAAGATCATGTTAGTTACCTGATTAAAAATCTTTGGGTAGCTCCTCATTGCCAATAATCTACAGGGGTGTAAAACCCATATTCTGATATTCAAAGACCTTCAGAGTCTAAACCCAGCCTTCCTGTTAGTCCCAGCCCCAGCTTCATTCTCACTCCTCATGAAGCCTGACTTTGCTCACATTTGCTAGGCACTTTGAGACCTCCATACCGTCTCCTATACAGTTCTCTGTTTGGCAGTCCTTCCCACTCCCCCCTAAATTCATCTATTTAAGACTAAATTATTTCTCAAAGCTCAGTTCAAGCGCCATTCTGCCTTCATGCTTTCTGGAAGTCTTTGCACTGTTCACCAAATATCTCTGCCTCTCTGCCTTCTGGCATATGGTAGGCTCTCACTTCCTTGGCTCTCTGAGGCTGGATGGGGCCATATGACCAGTTTTAGCCAATAGGTTGCGAGTGGAAGTCAAACATTTCACTTCTGGGCCAAGAATTCAATTGCTAATTCGAAACCCTCTCAAGCTCTCTTTCCCTCTGGTTCAGCAACATCCATATACTGGCTGCTTCATCAGGCTGGGTTTTGGCGTGAGCATGATGCCATGGAGCAGAACCTTCTGTCCACTGTGAGGGCTGGCAGGATAAGTAAATCAGAGGGGGCGTCTGTTTCTTCAGGATGACCTAATCTATTTTGACTGATAACTCTTCCCTCTGTGATTTAGACTCAACTGTGCTGATGTCTCTATGTCTGCTTCATCGTCCTGCCCTTCAGGTCAGGAATTCTATTTCATGGTGCTTGTATTCAGGCCCCTAGCAGTTAGCATGGTGCCCTGCAGGGCACAGGTGTGAACTGAATGCCCAGCAGTGCATAGCTATGCATAGCTATGGTTGGTGCAGGTTGGGGAGGGGTGGAATGTGTGGGGGTTAAGATGTGCCATCCTTGTGAGGGGCCTTCCACTCATTAGTCATGGGAATCATGATGGTTTGGAGATGGAGCTGGGTTGTAGCTTGATGCTTTCCATGGATGTTGTGCCCAGCCCCAGGGAATGGGTCATGACTGGTCTAAACCAATCACAGTCATCCCCTTTCCTTGGGCTCATGATGAGTTTATGCATGGGCACGTACAAGTCCAGTTCTGAACCGTGAGATGTAAGGGAAGTCTTGTTCTCTTCCTGAAAAACTGAAAGAGAAATGAGAAATGGATCTGAATTTCACTGAAAGCAGAGCCTGAGAAAGGATTCAAATGCTAATGGTTTACACGGGAGGGGTTCTCAGGGAGCAGAGGAGAGGGTAGTGGAAAGATTTGAAGATAAACCAATAAAGGGCATACTTATTTTTGAGTTTGTTACCCTGGGGCTCAGTGCTGCTTGGGACCCTCTGAGGGACACTGGAATTGTCCCTCCTGCTGAGAAACCTATATGCAGGTCAGGAAGCAACAGTTAGAACTGGACATGGAACAACAGACTGGTTCCAAATAGGAAAAGGAGTACGTCAAGGCTGTATATTGTCACCCTGCTTATTTAACTTATATGCAGAGTACATCATGAGAAACGCTGGGCTGAAAGAAGCACAAGCTGGAATCAAGATTGCTGGGAGAAATATCAATAACCTCAGATATGCAGATGACACCACCCTTATGCCAGAAAGTGAAGAGGAACTAAAAAGCCTCTTGATGAAAGTGAAAGTGGAGAGTGAAAAAGTTGGCTTAGAGCTCAACATTCAGAAAAGTAAGATCATGGCATCTGGTCCCATCACTCCATGGGAAATAGATGGGGAAACAGTGGAAACAGTGTCAGACTTTATTTTTTCGGGCTCCAAAATCACTGCAGATGGTGACTGCAGCCATGAAATTAAAAGACGCTTACTCCTTGGAAGAAAAGTTATGACCAACCTAGATAGCGTATTAAAAAGCAGAGACATTACTTTGCCAACAAAGGTCCATCTAGTCAAGGCCATGGTTTTCCCAGTAGTCATGTATGGATGTGAGAGTTGGACTGTGAAGAAAGCTGAGCGCGGAAGAATTTATGCTTTTGAACTGTGGTGTTGGAGAAGATTCTTGAGAGTCCCTTGGACTGCAAGGAGATCCAACCAGTCCATTCTGAAGGAGATCAACCCTGGGATTTCTTTGGAAGGAATGATGCTGAAGCTGAAACTCCAGTACTTCGGCCACTTCATGCGAAGAGTTGACTCATTGGAAAAGACGCTGATGCTTTGAGGGATTGGGGGCAGGAGGAGAAGGGACGACAGAGAATGAGATGGCTGGATGGCATCACCAACTTGATGGATGTGAGTTTGAGTGAACTTGGTGATGAACAGGGAGGCCTGGCGTGCTGCAATTCATGGGATCGCAAAGAGTCGGACATGACTGAGCAACTGAACTGAACTGAACTCATGGCAGGAGATGGGGCATTTATCCAATGACGTTCATGGGTTGCTAGTCACCCCTCCTTTGCTGGGACCTGGATGTTCACCAGTAACTTCCTGGTGACCAGAATCCAGTGGGCACCTTGCTACTCAGCTGCTTCTTTGCTGTGTGTGTCCCCCACTTCCTGCTCCAGAACTCTTTCCTGCCTGAGTTTCTAGGCCGAGTCTTCCTCCCGTGCTTCTTTGCAGCCTCTGTGGCCACTTCTTGTTTTCCCTCCCAGGCATCTTTCCCTTTTTCCACTTGGTAGACATCTCCTAGGTTCTATTCTGGTCATCCTCACTTCTACCTACCCTCACCGGGCACACCAGTTCACGGAATGCTTTTAGCTGTTACTGTTGTGATGCCAGCCCCCAAATCCACACCCCCAGCCCTCTCTCCTGAGTTCTGCAGGCATAAATCTATTCATTCAACCAACAGATATTTATCAAAAAGGTTTTTCTTTTCCCCTTTGGCCACACGGAGTGGTTTGTGGGATCTTTGTCCCCTGACTAGGGATTGAACCTGGGCCTTGACAGTGAAAGCACCGAGTCCTAACCACTGGACCACAGGGAATTCCCTTTATCAAGCAGTTTGAATCTGCCAGGAGCTGGGATAAAGCAGTAAATAGGAACTCAACTTCTAGAAGGGAACAAATGGACAAAATCCAAGAAAACCAGATAATTTTGGCTAGTAAATACTAAATACTATGCAGACAATAAAACAGGTCTGTGTGATTGAACGTGTGCGTGTGTGCACACTATTTCAGAGTGACTGCCTTGACGATGTAGTATTTGAGCAAGGATCCTGTTGTTTGTGCCTGTGCAAGTGCAAAGGTCATAGAGAACTTCCCAGTGTATTTGAAGACAGATCGGAAGGCCGGAGCGGCTGGAATGATGTCAGCATAAGGCCACGGTGTGGGTAGAGATACGTCAGAGATAAGGTCAAGAAGATAGCAGGGCTGGGGCAAGCAGGGCCAGGAGAGCAAGGGTCTAGCAAGATTCCCAGGCAATGCTTATATGCGCTTTCGCACTCATTCAATAACAACTGGGGCAAATGGAGAAGGGAAGAGATGAGAAGAGAAACTTCATTTAAAAATTATTTTGGGGGGTGGGATGAATTGGGAGATTGAGATTGACAGTCAGTCAGTCAGTCAGTTCTGTCGCTCAGTCATGTCTGACTCTTTGTGACCCCATGAACTGCAGCACACCAGGCCTCCCTGTCCATCACCAACTCCTGGAGTCCACCTAAACCCATGTCCATTGAGTTGGTGATGCCATCCAACCATCTCATCCTCTGTCGTCCCCGTCTCCTCTGGCCTTCAATCTTTCCCAGCATCAGGGTCTTTTCAAATGAGTCAGCTCTTCACATCAGGTGGCCAAAGTATTGGAGTTTCAGCTTCAACAGCAGTCCTTCCAATGAACACCCAGGACTGATCTCCTTTAGGATGGACTGGTTGGATCTCCTTGGGATTGACATATGCACACAGTTTTTTTAAAAAAAGTATTTATTGAATTTGTTACAGTATCGCTTCTGGCTTATGTTTTGATTTTTTTAGCTGAGGCATGTGGGATCTTAGCTCTGTAACTGGGGATCCAACCCACACCCCTTGCAATGGAAAGCAAAGTCTTAACCACTGGACCACCAGGGAAGTCCCTGACATGTATACACTATTGATACAATGTATAAAATGGATGACTTGGATAACTAGGATAACTAGTGAGTACCTACTGTGTAGAACAGGGAACTCAAGGCTCTGTGGTGACCTAAATGGGAAGTCCAAAAAAGAGGAGATTCATGGATATATAAAACTGATTTACTTTGCTGTACAGCAGAAGCCCAACACAGCATTGTAAAATGACCCTACTCCAAGAAAAATTAATTTTTGCTAATTATATACATTTATGTATATATACATAAATGCATATCTATTATAATCAATAAAAATTTTCTATTCACTTCATAGGATAAAAGTAAAAGTTATTCTTCCAGGAAATGCCTTGGCTGTCTATTGGTTAGGACTCGGTGCTTTCACTGCCGGGCCTGTGTTCCATCCCTGGTCAGGGAGCTGAGATTTCACTCAGTCCCAAGATTAGGCCAAAAAAAAAAGTCCTTCGAAAGTTTTTCTGGGACGTGTAGAACACAGAGAAGTATAAAATACTACCACACCCGCCTATGAGCTCATTGCCAGTTTCAACACCATTAACTCAATTTAACAAAGGAAACAAATTGGCAGCCAGGAAGTAGGAGGAAAACCAAGAAAGTATTACGTCCATGAAACCTGTCAAAGAGAGAGGCCAACAGTGACAAATAAAGGCAACGAGGTCTTGTAGGTTTATTTTAACTTTAATCTTTTTACTGAAGAAGAGTTGATTTTCAAGACTGTGTTAGTTTCAGATGTTCACCGTAGTGATTCAGTATTTTTGAAGATTAAACTCCATTATAGGTTATTACAAGATAATGAGGGTAATTACCTGTGCTGTACAGGATAGCCCCATTGTTTATCTATTTTATAGATAATAGTTCATATCTATCGAATAGTTAATCCCATACTCCTAATTTATATCCCCCCTCTGCCTTCTCCCCTTTTAACTGTAAGTTTGTTTTCTATGCCTATGAGTCTATTTCTGGCTTGCATAAACATTTATTTGTATTGTTTTTTAGGTTTCACTTACAAGTGATATCCTACAATTTTGTCTTTTTTTGTCTGACATTTCACTAAGCATAATATTCTCTAGGTCCATCCATGTTGCTACAAATGGTAATATTTCGTTCTTTTGTATGGCTGAGTAATATTCCATTGTATAATTTATACCACATCTTCTTAAGCCAGTTGCCTGTTGATGGGCACTTGGGTTACTTCTGTGTCTTAGCTATTGTAGATAGTGCTTCTGTGAACATTGGGATGCATGTATCCTTTTGAATCAGTGTTTTTATTTTTGTCTAGATATATGCCCAGGAGTGGAGTTGCTGGATCATAGGACAGTTCTATTTTTAGTTTTTTAGAGAAACTGCTTACTGTTTTCCATAACGGCTGCACCCTTTTTTCTACATCCTTGCCAACATTTGAGAAGTCTTTCTAAATTTCTTCAGGCAGACGTAGGTGCACCTTCTTTTATCCCCCCTGGTTAATGTTACAGTCCTAACCTCATTTTGGTAATACCATTCAGAGGTCTGCTCCCCTCTGCATTTGGCTATAAACTTCTTCAGAGTACCTGGCTCCCTTTTAGAGGATTTCATCCATTCTCAGCCCTGGGATTTGGGTGGGGTGGGCTCTTATCCCCAGTTATCCCTTAGCTACTCAGCACACTGGCCACAGTGGCTGGTTCAGGCACGGGTTGTTGCTGTTGTTCAGTCGCTAAGTCATGTCCGACTCTTTGTGACCCCATGGACTGTAGCATGCCAGGCTCCTCTGTCCTCTACTATCTCCCAGAGTTTGTTTAAATTCATGTCCACTGAGTCGGTGATGTTATCTAACCATCTCATCCTCTGCTGGCCTCCTCTCCTTTTGCCTTCAATCTTTCCCAGCATCAAGGTTTTTCCCAATGAGTCAGCTCTTTGTACCAGGTGGCCAACGTTTTGGAGCTGTAGCTTCAGCATCAGTCCTTCCAATGAATATTCAGGGTTGATTTCCTTTAGGATTGACTGGTTTGATCTTCTTGCAGTCCAAGGGACTCTCAAGAAGATCCTCCAGCACCACAATTTGAAAGCATCAATTCTTCAGTGCTCAGCCTTGTTTATGATCCAAATCCCAGTTCTGTACATGACTACTGGAAAAACCAGTACAGTCTGTAGAGTCACAAACAGTCGGACACGACTGAGCAACTGAGCATATAGGAGGCACTCAGGGATGGGTATTTGATCCATTTCAAGTGAATGAGAGAGTATGAGTTTCAGGACTTACAAAGCAGTCACTAGTATGAGGATGTGAGTCTGGAATTGCTGTGACCATTTTATAACTCTGAACATGAAGCTGATGGAAGGCCACTATATGAAACATGATGATGAAGCCACCATGAAAGGCTGAGTGACAGAGTGGGGAAGCGAAGTCCTTGGTGACACTGTATGAACTCTTGCATCAAGCCTTGCTCAGAGCCAGCTTTTCCTCTGGACTTTTAGAGTAACGTAAGCCAGTAAATTGTCTTTATTGTTTAAGCCAGTTGAGTTGGATATTTGTTTATTCCAACTTAAAGAGTCCTAACTAGTACAGCAATTAGTGCCATGAGTAATGTGTGTTAGTCGCTTAGTCCTGTCTGAGTCTGTGACCCCATGGACTGTAGCCTGCCAGGCTCCTCTGTCCATGGAATTCTCCAGGCAAGGATACTGAAGTGGGTTGCCATTTTCTTCTCCAGGGATCTTCCTGACCCAGGGATCCAAGGGTCTCCTGATTACAGGCAGATCCTCTATCATCTGAACTACAAGGGAAACCATGAGAAAGAGGCCACACAAATGGTTCAGTCCTAAACTGATTCAACCAAAGAGGAAAAATGAAGGGCAGTAATAACCGCTCTATCTTGGGTTGAGAAATTAGCAATCCGATCCAGCTAGTTATACAGTTTCCTGTTGTACCTTGGAATGCAGCTCACATGCTATGGTTATAGCAGCACATTACTCAGTAGAGAAATTCAGAGTGTTAGATTGGGTTGGTTCCTTCTCATTGCTATTAGTAAAGTACTATAAAAAGGTAAACTTATGTTCAAACTAGCCTACCCAAAAAGAGAAAAGGAAGAAAATAGAGCTTTGCTAAGAGAAGCTCTTTTTGCCTATGGTAGAAAATGGCTAAGATTCTGGAAACTGGCAGAATTGTAAAATCCCCAAAGCTTTGCCCCAGAGTCTAAGCAGAAGCAGGGATGGGGTACACATCACAAGAGATAAGACTGGGACATGTCCTTTCCTAAGTACTTCCTGGTTTTCACTCCCTTGATATGTACAAGGGATATAGCCTACAGGCAAGGACCAGACTTGGGGTGCCTCTCCTGTTGTCCTAAGGTATTCCTATCCTAAAGTAAGGCCGAGAGTCTGGAAGAGCACTGAGGTTTGTTGCTTAAAGAAAGAAATACCTGCTCTAGAGGCCAGACCCAGAGACTAGTCTCAGCAAGACTTTTGGTTTTATGTACTAGCTCACAGAATCCATCAGAAGCAAATAGATTGGAAGCCTATAGAGAGATTTGCAGTGCCAAAGAAACTCTGAGCCCAGATGCCAATGGCCAGAGACTTCAATTCTAATGGAATTTCTTAGGTGTCCAAATACAGTGAATGAAACTTCATAGGGATAAAACATTACAGCAGTATTTCTTACGCTTTTATGTATATAAGAAATTTATTAAAAGTGTCAGTTCTTGGGAATTCCCTGGTGGTCCAGTAGTTAGGACTCTGTGCTTCTTCTGTGGGGGACTCCAGTTCCATCCCTGGGATCTCTGATTTGAAACTGAGATCCCACAAGCCTCATGGTGTGGCCCCCTCCCCTACCCTCCCCCAAAATATTAATTCTTGGGCTTTGTTCCTAAAGAATATGATTCCTGCTGTCTGAGATTGAGCTCAGGCATCTTCACTATTAACAAATGTCCCTGATGGTTTACATGCAGGTGACTGGGAAACTTCACTTTGGGAGAAATTGCATTTAGGGAAATGATTAAATTCCTTAGTGACAGCAGGACTCCTTTTGTCCTTAGAGCATCTAGCACTGTGTAGGGCGCAGAAGGGGAGCTTGGCAGAGACTTGCCCACTAGACTGGAAAAGCACGGGTATCCAGAGTCAACACAGATTTGGGAAGTATGTAGACTCTGATCCCAGAGACTGATGTGTCCTGTTCCCCTGTCCCTTGATTCTGCTTACTCCTGCTTTGCACCTATTGGGGTGGCCTTATCCAGACACTGAGCTGGCAGTGAATGTACCTGGGGTCCTCTGCCAGTGCCCCTTGTTCAGGCAGAGAGTTCTGGACACATCTGTGGGAAGGATGAATGTGTCAAATGTTGGGGAGTGTTTACTAGGCTTCTCCATGTTTATTTTCTTCCTTCCACCACACCCCAGGACAAGGAGCATTCTGAGAGCAGTCACACTTTTGTGGCACCTTGAGTGACTCATGCGTCTCAACTCTACACACCCTCCATCAAAGGCCTTGGAATTGTCAAGGTCAGGATATTTAAAGCCACATTCTTGGGAGTGCTCTGGACACTGCCAACTCAGCTCAGGAAGAGGGACATGCCCAGAGGACAGCTGTTACAGTTGGTGCCCACTGTTTATGGCAAGTCTGAAGCACATACCAGTCGTGAGTATGGCCATATGGTCCTGCTTGGCCATGGCCCAGTGATCATAGATTTCTCTTCATTCATTTTCCTAAAATTTTAATTCAGCACCTACTGTATGCCAGACACCAGGAATGATGCAAAGGTATGCAGACACAACCCCAAATGAGCTCACAGACTTCTTTTCAAAACAATGAAAGCCAGAAGTCAGTGGAGCAACATCATTAAACTGCTGAAAGAAGAAACCGACACCCTTGAATTCTATACCCAACAAAACTATTTATTCAAAAATTATGTTGAAATGAGAACATTTTCAGGCAAGATATGAAAAAATTCATCACCAGCAGACCTGAAATATTGACGTAAGTCCCTCAAGCAGAAGGAAAATTATACTATGTAGGAGTGTGGATCTGTACAAGGCAATGATGAGTGGTAGAAATGAGATGTTCCAACTACTGAATGAAGAAGGAATGTTATCACTAGAGTGTCACAGTTCTGAAAGCCTTACTGAAATCATGGATCTAGGCAATGAAGAACAATGGCTGACAGTATGACAAAAAGAGAGACATGCTGCATGCTAAGGCGGTTCACTTGTGTCTGACTCTCTGTGACCCTAATGGACTATAACCCGCCAGGCTCAATCTGCCCATGGGTTCTCCAGGCAAGAATACTGGAGGGAGTTGCCATTTCCTTCGCCAGGGGATCTTCCTGACACGGGGATTGAACCCGCATCTCTTGCATCTCCAGCACTGCAGGTGGATTCTTCCCCACCAGTGCCACCCGGAAAGTCCCACAAAGAGAGACAACCAGATATTATGCATGTTGACAGAGGCACACTTCACCACCTGTGTGAAACAATCCTGTCCAAAAACAGAAACAAGAAGAGGCAATAATAATCAAACCTGAATCTAGCCTGGTGGTCCAGTGGCTGAGACACCCGTGCTCCCAGTGCAGAGGACCTAGGTTCAACCCCTGGTCAGGGAACTAGAGCCCACGAGCCACAGCTAAGGCCTGGTGCAGCCAGATAAATAAATAATAAAACAATAAAAAAATATAACTATCAATTTATAGGATACATAAGAGAAAGAGAAACAAGTTAAATGACACCACTGTGTTTGTCTGTTTTTTTTTTTAAATAAAATATTTATTTGGCTACACCAGGTGTTAGTTGCATAACATGGGATCTTCAGGCTTCATGGTGGCAATCAGAATCTTGAGATGCAGCATGTGAATTCTTAGTCGTGGCATGTGGGATCTAGTTCCCTGACAAGGGATTGAACCCAGGCCGTGTGCATTGGGAGTGTGGTGTCTTAGCCACTGGACCACCAGGGAAGTCCCCTGTATGGATCTTTAGATCCCTAATTCAAACTAACTAGAAAGGGCAACAACAACAACAACAAAGGATACACTTAGGGAAATGTGAAATCTGGCAGATATATTAAGAAATAACTGGGGGGAAAAACAGTTATCCAGGCAAGAACGAGAAGGTGGGCACAGCACTGGCAAAGACATGTGCTCTTAGGAAGAGAGCGAGAGTTGGCAGGTACAGGAGAAACAACTCTTGCTGCATACATGTCCTCTGACCTTTACCCCAGGCTAGGACTGGTGGGGGTGCTCTGGTTTCTGAGAAAGAAAAATGCAGAATACTGACATGGAGACTATTTCTCTTGACCCCTTCTGGCCACCCTGGGTGTGAGGGGCCACCCTCAGGGGAAGATGGCCTGTTGAGGGCTTTCAAGGTTACCCTCAGCAACAGGGTCTGAGCGCCAGAAGCACTGGGGAGACAGAAGCTTTGAGCACTTCAGCCCCCTTCCACTCTCTCAGCTCTACCTGTGGGTAGAAGAGTAAGAAGGCAGAGAGAACTGGCGTGAAGAAGAGGTAAGAAAAGAGGGAAGGAGAGACAGAGGAGAAAAGAGGAGAAGAGGGAAGGGAACAGGAAAGAGATCGCAGCACACACTCAGATGCTCCCCTCACAAGTACCAGTTGACTTCAGCCTCTAGATGTTAGGATAGAGTTCTCCCCTCCTCTCCTCGCACTCCCTGCAGTTCAGTCCAGAGACAAAGCTGCTCATGAGGAGGGATTGAGGGGGTGCTCCGGCCACAGAGATTAATGAGTTTGCTCAGGTCAACGGGCAAGTTGTGATGATGAAATGGCTGAAGGACGTGCCCTGGGCTCTGACCCTGGTTTGTCCACCATCACTCAGGGTCGATCCTGCATGCTGTGGTGC
This sequence comes from Capricornis sumatraensis, assembly GCF_032405125.1. Taxonomy (NCBI): domain Eukaryota; kingdom Metazoa; phylum Chordata; class Mammalia; order Artiodactyla; family Bovidae; genus Capricornis; species Capricornis sumatraensis. The sequence goes on along the minus strand of NC_091072.1, from coordinate 99,949,189 downwards.
CTCTGTCCTGTGGGCCCTTGTGGCACAAAGTGCCCAGTGAGAAGCAATAACCAGAATCTTACCTGGCATTATTGAGGGCTCAATCTGCCTGGTTCTCTTCTAAGTGCTTTACACAGTAATTCATTTCATCAACAACCCTTTGAGAAAGGTACTGATATTAAACCCATGTAATAGATGAAGTAGCGGTACCCTCATAGCTCAGTCAGTAAAGAATCTGCCTGCAATGCAGGAGATCCAGGTTCTGTTCCTGAGTTGAAAAGATCTTCCTTGGAGAAGGAAATGGCAACCCATCCCAGTATTCTTGCTTGGGAAATCCCATGGACAGGGGAACCTGGTGGGCTACAGTCCGTGGGGTCACAAGAGTCAGACACAACTTATTGACTAAATCAATAGATGAAGTAACTGAGCTCAGAGAGGTTAAGTCACTTACTTCAAGTCACACAGAGAATAAGTGATTCCCCTGTAACCAAACCTAGGAGGAGTCTGGTTCCAACCACTCCGATGGCAATGGTGACCTCACTACGCTCCCTCAGACAGAGGCTTGTTCAGACTCCCCCTTCCTCCGCCCCCATGAGCAGCAGGGGCCCAGGACTGGAATTAAGGTTTCCCAATGGCACCCCACTCCAGTACTCTTGCCTGGAAAATCCCATGGACGAAGGAGCCTGGTGGGCTGCAGTCCATGGGGTCGCTAAGAGTCGGACATGACTGAGCAACTTCACTTTCACTTTTCACTTTCGTGCATTGGAGAAAGAAATGGCAACCCACTCCAGGGTTCTTGCCTGGAGAATCCCAGGGATGGGGGAGCCTGGTGGGCTGCTGTCTATGGGGTCGCACAGAGTTGGACACGACTGAAGCGACTTAGCAGCAGCAGCAGCAGTGCTCTGGAGGAGACCTGGGGGCCACACCAGAAAAACCACTCTGTGCTCACAAGGCTGAGGGCCCCCAAGGCTGGGGAACATTTTGCCAAAAACAACAGCGTGGCTGTTCTCAGCTGAACAGCCTGGATGCAAGGCTGCTCGGCGTATGATTCTTATCAGCTCTCCAAGAGAGAACTCTGCATCACGACATTCTGATCCCGGGATATGAAAAGGGAACTGGGGAAGGGGGTGTCCAAGGCCATACAGCATCAGGAGAAGGGCTGGGGACTGGAGGGCAGCCCAGATCTCAGGGGGCAGCTGGGTCCCCTCCCCAGGTTCTGGCAGAACACCCTTGAATGATTTAGCCTGAAATAGCATAAGAACTTCTTTCCCATTTTTTCCAGGCTTTTGGATGAAATTATATTTTACAAATGACTCATTATTATATTTATAGCTTCTCTCCAAATGATTCAAATTGTGGTTTGTCGCCTCCCTGTCTCTCAACTTCCCCCCTAGCTTGACAGGAAGAAGTGCTGTTTACTGTACGGCCAGGTGTGGCCGCTGAGAGTGGCTGTGCCCCCTATAATTACGTTCCCTGAGCCCTGACAGGCACTCCGGCACTGAGAGTCATGTGCAGCCTTTGTTCCAGCACGTCTTCGGGAACTCGGCTTGGAATCCACTGCTGTAGGAAGTGCCTGTGTGCGTGGTGGGAGGGAGTGGGGAGGAGTGGGCAGCGGGAGGAGGGGGGCCCTGTTCCCCGGGAGGCTGTGACGGAGGGGGCCTTTGTGAGGGCACAGGCTGGAGAAGCCAGAGCTGCGGGTCCTCAAAGCACCCTGTGAGAAGGCTGGGGAAGGGGGTGGATCTGGGCCCAGAGCAGTGAGGACCCTCCACCCCACCCCGGTGTGGGGGGCGGGCAACCCTCCGCCCCCTCCTCCGGCCTTCATTGAGAAGTTGAGAGGGTGGCTGGTGGAGGCGGTGGCGGCTCAGACATTTCAGGCTGTGCTAGGGTCTGGTTATTGACACTTCATGGTTTCTTATGAGGAACCACTCTGGCTGTATCAGGAATGGGAGCGGGTGGTTCTTGAGTTCCCTCCCTTTTCCAGGCTCAGCTTCCCCACCCCTACCCTCCCACTCTGGCACCCCACAGCTCCCAGGTAGGTGTGGTCAGATTAGCCTGAGAGTGGCTTGCTCTTAACAGGCTGTCTTTGAGGGGAAAGGTGGCCAGGAGGCCCCATTTGCAATGATAGTTTATTCCACCAAATGCCCATGGGATCAAAGTCCCCTTGGTCTGCCCTCATATGTACTAAGAAAAGCTTAAAGTCCACAGAATGGGACAGAAGGACACTCTGGAAGTCACAGTCTCACAACAACGACCCTGTCCCTCGGGGTCCTTGGACCTCAGGCATGGTGACCCCAAGATGCCTGTGGCTAGCTGCAGGGTGAGGGTTCTGGGGCCACAGCAAGGACAGGCCACCTGGGGTGCCCAGAAGGCCCAGAGGGAGCTGGCTTCTCAGGCGGGACCTGTCTGCAGACCTCTCCCTGGGCCTCAGGGGAAGAATTGGCTCCTTGATGTTACAGTTCTGTGCTGAAAGGGAGGCTGGGCCCCGTGAGGGTCAGAGCCTGGAGTTGCATGCTGGCCAAGCCTTGGGCTCTGGTTGTGGCCCCAGCTTGCCTGCCCGCCCGGGGTTCTTTCGGGTCTGCTTCCATTTTTCCTTCTTGGCACTGCCTGAGTGAGTGTGAAGGGGGCTCCAGTAGGGGCGGAGGTGCCTGTGGAAATGGGTGTGGACAAGCATAACGTAATTATTGGTGAAATCAGGGTGAAGCCTGAATACAGATGATTTCCATCTGGGCTGAGCTGGGTCCCTGTGAGGTGTAGGAGGCGGTCCTGAGGAGTGGCTAGGGACTCAACTGGGGACCCTAGATGAGAGGCCTGGGACCCCCTCTCTCTGGGGGATTCCATGGAAGGAAGCAGAGAGGCCTTGACAAGTCCCTTCTCAGAGAGAAGGGAGGCTGTGAAAAGAACCAGAAGGGGTCCTGGTGTGGTCGGGGTGGCAAAAGGGAGGAAGCGGCAGGGCCAGGTGTGCGTTTACCTGGGCTGTGGGTGACCCGAACGTACTCCTTGGGCCTGAGGGACAGAGATTCTTTGTTGGAGAGAAATGTTGCCTCCTGCATCTGGGGTAAAGCTGGGGCTGGCGGCCTTCCAAAAGCAGCCAACCCGGCTGGTGGTCAGACTGAGGGGCAGCCAACTCCGCCAACTGAAGCCACCTTTGGACCACCTTCTTCATGGGGTTTGTGGTCCTGGAGCCACCCTCCTTGTGCTGGCACCTTTTCACCAGGCTGTTGACTGTCACGTCAACGTGTGAGTGCCATGGACGTGGTTGTTGTTTAATCGCTAAGTTGTGTCTGTGTCCAGCTCTTTGCCATCTCCTGGGCTATAGCCCGCCAGGCTCCTCTGTCTGTGGGATTTCCCAGGCAAGAATACTGGAGTGGGTTGCCATTTCCTTCTCCAGGGGATCTTCCCAACTCAGGGATCGAACCCATATCTTCTGCTTTGGCAGATGGATTATTTACCACTGAGTCACCAGGAAGGCTTGAACACGGTTAGAAGGTGTCATTTTTGAATATGTGTTCAAGGGATTCCGCTCTCCCTGGCCTCTCCTACACCCCTCTCCCAACTCTGCTCCTGGTTGGAGCCCCACTGCATGCCGCATGCAGCCAATGCTATGGGCAGCCTGTGGGCAAAACTGGACCCTGCCTCTGAATTAAGAGCAAATCATGGAGAAAAATGTGTCTTGACAAAATGGGTTTTCACGGCAGAGAGAGATCAGGCTGGGAAGAACTTGGCATCGTTCCACCTTCAGTGAGGATGATGATTTAGGGATGATGATGGAGGATCAAAGTATTATCTTTAGGTTGTATTTATGGAGCAATTTACTGTCTACCTCCTTATTTTCAGGTAGAAACTTACTTCTAATGTTTGAGATGTTTTTAATTCGACAAAGTGAAATTAGAGATGATGAAAGCAGCTTGCACACACTTCTCAAACTGTGTTCATATCCATTATCTCTCGAGGGGCAGCCTGTTCCCTTCTCTGTTTTCTTTATAAGGATACTGAGAGACAGAGATTAGATAACTTGCCCAAGGATGCACAACTAATTACTGACTAGGTTTAGAATCAAGGCCCTCTTCCTTGGGCTTCCCAGGTGACACTAGTGGTAAAGACCCTGCTTGCGAATGCAAGACACCTGAGAGAAGCTGGTTTGATCCCTGGATCGGGAAGATCCCCTGGAGAAGGGCTTGGTAACCCACTCTAGTATTCTTGTCTGGAGAATCCCATGGACAGAGGAGCCTGGCAGGCTACAGTCCATGGCGTCGCCAAGAGTCAGACAACTGAATGACTTAGCACGCATGCTCGCCTACGTGGATGGTGCCTCCTCTGCGGTTCTTCTGCTTTTTGTCAGTTTGGAAACGGAACGGAAGCCTACAGCCGTGTAGGTGGGGTCAGCAGAGAGATGACTGAGAGCAGGTGAAGCTGCCCTCCTTAGCTCGGGGCTCCCTGAAGGTGTTCGTAGAGCTGCTGAAATGTAGGGTGGCAGAAGGAAAAGCCTCCCTTTTTTCAATTAACTGCAAGTCTCTCTTGAGGTCAGAGTGGATGGGTTTTGTTGTTGTTAAATCTGTTTAATGTATTTGGCTGTGCTGGGTCTTAATTGTGGCATGCAGGATCTTTAATTGCGGTGTGCAAACTCTTAGTTGTGGCATGTGGGATCTAGTTCCCTGACCAGGGATTGAACCTGGGTCCCCTGCATGGGGAGCACAGAATCTTAGCCACTGGACCACCAGGGAAGCCCTGAAGTCAGAGTGAATGTTGCTGACAGTACTTATTTATTGTGGTAAAGTATGCATTATATAAAAGTCACCATTTTTACCACTTTTAAGGGTACAGTTCAGTGGCTTTAAGTATATTTACATCATTGTGCAACCATTCCCACCATCCAGCTTCAAAACCTTTTTCGTCTTCTCAGGCTGAAACCTCATACCCACTGAAAAATAACTCCCCATTCTCCCCTCTCTCCAGCCCCTGGCAGCCACTATTCTACTTTGTGTCTCTAGGAATTTAACTACTCTAGGGACCTCATGTAAGTGGAATCATATAGTATTTGTCCTTTTGTGTCTGTTTTGTATTGACTTATTTTTTATTGGATCATCATTTTTAACTATAACAGGGATAGTAATTAGCAGTGCTCCGTGCCCATAAAGGGGTGAAAAAAAGAGAACAAGAGTGAGTGATTTGGGGTGGATTTCTCAACTGAGAGGGGTACCAGATGTAAGGGGGTGGTGGTGGAGGGTGGATAGGAAGAAAGTGTTACAAAAAAATGCTGTACTTTATCATTCTAGGGGATGGGTGCACCATTCCCCCCACCCCAGCCCCCAGAGGTAGATGCCTCTTTTTTTGAGGATTATGAACCCTGATGGAGAAGCCCCTCTGTCTGGTGAGAACAGAGTGACCCTCTGGGCAGGCTGGAGGCAAGACAAATTGTTGTGTGAGAGAAATCAGCAGGAACTTGGAGTTTGGATAGAAGGGTCTGGAGGAGAAGAAGTGAGAGGCTGGAGAAGATAGTGTAAGTTGGGACTTAGGAAACGAGAAATTTTTTGACCTGGGAGGATGGCTGACAAATTTTTAAGAGAGTGATGTCTGTTAGATTCGAATGTGTTTACTGTGATTCTCTATCTCCCTGCTGGTGGTGGTGGTGGTGGTGGTGCTGCTGCTGCTAAGTCGCTTCAGTTGTGTCCAACTCTGTGAGACCCCATAGACGGCAGCCCACCAGGCTCCCCCGTCCCTGGGATTCTCCAGGCAAGAACACTGGAGAGGGTTGCCATTTCCTTCTCCAATGCATGAAAGTGAAAAGTGAAAGTGAAGTCGCTCAGTCGTGTCCCACTCTTCGAGACCCCGCAGACCCCAGCCTACCAGGCTCCTCCACCCATGGGATTTTCCAGGCAAGAGTACTGGAGTGGGGTGCCATTGCCTTCTCCGCTATTTCCCTGAGGTTTAAGTAAAAGTCTGGGCTTCCCTTGTGGCTCAGCTGGTAAAGAATCCGCCTGCAATGCAAGAGACCTGGGTTTGACCCCTAGGTTGGGAATATTCCCCTGGGAAAGGGAAAGGCTACTACTGTGCCCATTAGCCTGGTGTGAGCTAGTGGGGTGGCTGGGAGGATGCAGGAAGTGGGCAGTGCTTGGATGATAAGGGGTAGTCAAGCAGGAAACCAAGCCAGAGGTCTTCAGAGGAAGCACAAACACCCTGAGCATCCTGGGAGCACGGTTGGTTGTGGGACAAGAGACAAGAGGGACTGGGAGGTTGGGAGTGGGAACCAGTGATGAGGTCCCCACGGTTGGGAGGGAGTCTCCAGCCTTCTCTTGAATATATGGGGCCAGAGTGTCAGTTAGCGAGCCTAAAGGAATGGGTGGATGTGGGTTTCCCTTCTTGGAGTCCTTCTGGAAAAATCTAGACTGGGCACAGCCTGGGTATCAGGAAGCAGAGGCTCCTTGCAGTCCTGTCAGCTCAGCTCACTGCCTCCAGGACGTCCAGATTCACAGGGGACAGAACTGGTGATGGAGCTAGAACCAAAGCCAAGCCCGGAACATGTCTTGAGCTTTCAAAACACCCTTCTCTTTAAAACCGTCTGAAAGCAGAGACCTGGAGCTGTGACTGTCTCTGAAGGAGACAGATGCTTTTTGGAATTCCCAGATCTAGCAGGAGCCCAGGGAGAGGGTCTGGCTACTCCCACCCAGAGACCCCACAGGAATCTGGCATGGAAGGTGAGCTTTGTGTTACTAGGAATGTTGGAGATTCCCTGACCAGGTCCTGGGCTGAATGTGGGTTAAGGATGGATGGAGCCCTGCCTGGAATTACTGATGCATCCTAAGATCTCGGAACCAGCCTGTGTGGTGGTGGTGGGGCCGACCGAGGACATTTCCCTCTGGTCCTCTCCAGCCTTGGCCCAGAGAACCAAGGCTCAGGGCTTGTCTGGCTGGACCCCATTTTGGTCCCAGCCCAGGATCCCTTCATCAGCTGGATCCTGGGGAAAAGGGCCTGGCCTGGCCCACACTTGAGGAGGTTTGCCAAATGTGTTAGCTGCCACTAAAAGCTTGTAAACTGGGGTGCAGGATACTGAGGGGCCTGGGCTGGCCCAAGGATGTGCTGTTTGGAAGTTCCAGAAGTTGCCTGCAGGTTGGGAGGGAGGAATGTCTCTGCAGAATTGCAGGCGAGCCTGTCCTGGGGCCGGGCCAGCTTTCCCTTCGATGGGCCCCTCTGCTCTGGGGGGAGCTGTGTGTTCCCTTCTACTCTGGCAGCTTGGGAAAGACCAGAGGCCCTTTCAGGGAAAGGAGAAAGAGGGAAAACAGGCCTGAAAACACTGCAGTGAAAGGCCTGATTCTGAGCTCCAGCTGCGGACCCAGGCCCGGAGCACAGATGCATCCGCTATTCTGTGATGAGGACATGGAGGGTTCTGAAATAGGTTGTTTAGGGGAGCTGTAGAGCCTCGATGCTAGAAGGACTTGGAAGAGCAGCTAGTACAGCCCCCTCATTTTTCTGGGAGGCTAATCTGAAACAGAGTGGAATTTGGCAGGGGTTAGGATGCCTTTTTTCTTTGGAGGCCCCTGTTTCCTGAAAGAGACAGTGTCCGAGATGAGCTGATTTCACTCATTGCCCTTCTGGGTGCATTTTTTAAAAAAAGAAAAGAAAGAAAGCCCTCAGAGGTCCTGATCTGGCTTCTTTAAAAGTCACTGAGTTTGTGGCTTCCAGGGTGTTTTCAGTTTGGAGCCATCATTTCTGTTTGTTCATTAAAATGTTTGTTCACCACAGGCTTCTCGCCAGGCCTCCTTTTGCACGTTATCAGGCCACGCTGATGAACGGCTGAGGGAAGCCAGAAACCTAACTCGGGAAAAGAGTGGAATAAGGCGGGGGCTGGTATGGTCTGGGAGTGGGGTGGGGTTAGAAGGTGGAGGTTGACAGGGCCTGCGGTTAAGGGTGAAGGTCTGAGTACCCTCAACAAGAAGCCTTAAGGCAACAGAAGAGACCTTGGCTTGGCTTGGCATCTGTGTAGGGCTGGGTGTTTGGGCTCCTGCAGAAGCGGAGAGGCTACCTTGAGAATATGGTACTCAGAGCATCAGGGAGGCTCTGAAGATGGGCAGACCCCTGGCATATGAAGCTTAGGAAAGAGGAGCCCTGGATGGGGGGCAGCCGGGTCCCTCAGAAAAAAGAGCAAAGAAAGAAAGAAAGGGGCACGGAGTGAAGTGGGGCCTGAATTATAAGTTTTGGGAGGGGCCCAGGAGGCTGCCAACTTTGATCTCACTTTCTGGATAGGCCTTTGGGTTTCTTCTTATACCCACCACCCAATCACCAGAGAGAGGTGTCGCCTTCTGATAGAAGCAGCTCTTGGCAGACTAGTGAGATGCAGGCAGCTGGAACTGGGGGCAACACAAGCTGGGTGTGGGCTGGGGAGGGGACATTTGTGTGCTAGTTGGGGAGAGGAAAGTCTTTCCTGTCTGGGGTGACAGAGCTGGGGAGCAGAAAGTAAAGTTCAGGCAGGGTCTGTGTGTCCTGTTTCCATGGTCTCCCTGGTGCTCAACTCAGGGCCAGGCACACAGGAGGTGCTCCCTGATAGCAGCATGAATGAAGTTGGCATCTGTCCGAATGCATGGAGTGCTATTCCCTTGAACCCCTATGTTAACTTCTATTTTTCTTCTTCCGGATTTAAAGAATAATCGGGAATATTTGCTGAACTTGAGCTCTCTCCTTCAGGAAGGAACTTACTGTCGGTGTGACAGAGAGCATTAGGTGCTGTCCCGGAAACTATCTCAGCATAAAGGCCCTCCATCTGTGGGGGGAGGGGAGATGGGAGGTGGGCCAGAATGACCTCTCGGGGTCCAGTTGGCTCTGTGGGATGTAGAGGGTGGACTGAAATTGGCCAGGCTGTGCTGGCGATGGCAGAGGTCACCACAAGACAATGCATTAGCAACTTCATTAACTGCATCATGGTTTTCTCCATGTGACAGCACTGGGCTTATGCCTCATCCCTAGCAGATAACCACCAAGGGAGGAAAATAAAATGGAATTCCAACCTTCTCTCTGGCAAGGTTTAACTCCTGGAATTGGTAACTCAGAGAAGGGTCTCCTTCCTTGGACAGTATCAGGGCCAATCACTGAGGTTTATAGAAAAGAGGGATATTACGGTTTATGGCATTGAGAGAGATTTCCTCCCCTCCTAGCCTTTTGCCCTGAGGGAGCTCCCCCAACTTCTCTTGGGCTTGGTTTCGGAAGTCATGGTTAACTCTTTTCCAGCTGGAAGCACTTCCTGGAAGGCCTTAGCATAGTATTCCTCCAGAGACAGAGGGATGGCTGAGATGAACTCTTCAAGTCTTGCCCACTCTACAGTTTCTGCAGCTCAGGAGGATCTAAGCATTTCTTTTCCTTCAGAAGTTGTCAGAGTTAACTCCGCGTGGGCGTGGGCTCCTTGTAGCTGCACTACCCTTCCTCTAATATTTAAAAGATCTGTGCGGGTTCTTAGAGCCTCGTTATCATGTATTTATTTTCCTTGGCTCTGGCTGAAAAGGCCACATCGTTTTTTTTTTTCTCTCTCCCCCCCCCCCCCCCCCCCCCGCCCAAGCTAGGTCCTTTGGGCTAAAAACACACACTGCCTTTCAGCTCTAGAAATGGCTGATTTTCATCATGCCCTTTCCCGATCAAATGATTTCTTAAATTGCTCTGCCCCCGCCCCGCGCCGGGTGTTCGGGGTGCGGGGGACACAGAAGTCGGGCCGTTGGGTCCCCTGGCGTTTCTTTCTCCTGGAGGACCTGGGCGGGGGAGGAGCCTCAGTTTCTCCGGCGCACACTTTGGTCGGAATCGGGCAAGGGGCCCCCGGGAGGGGATGCTCGGGGAGCGGGCAGCTGCGGCCCAAACCGCTGCGCCCCGAGGCCGAACGCCGGCTTCGTCGGCGTCTGGGGCCACCGGGCAGCGGCGCCGGAGTGAGGCGCGGTGGACCCAGGCCCTTCTCGGTCACGGGCGCGCCCCGACGCGCGGGGCTCCAGCGCTTAGAGAAGGGAGGCTCGGGGCGCCCCCAGGCCCGCCTGCCTGGCTCCCTCCCCTCCAGCCCTGCCCGGCGGCCGGGGCCAGGGCTCCTCTGGGAAGAGCTGGAAGCGACACGACACGGGAAGGGGGCCGGTGGAGGAGGGAGCGTTCCTGCAAATCACATGATTTTCCCGCTTATATAAATCACAGCTTGTTTTTCTCAACTGGCTGCAGACTTAAAGGTGCAGTGTCTTCTTTCTCTCCCAAGGGCAGGGGTGTCCCGGGGTACTTCTGGCGGGCCAGCGAGCAGGCTGGAGGTTGCATCCCCAATGGGAGGGTCAGGGTTTGGGGTTTAGGGAACCTTCCGCCCCAACTCCATCCTCTGGGCTGTTTCCTTCTAGCTGGAGACCAGGGAAGGACATGAAAATGTGATCACTAAAGTAGCAGACAGAGCCAACCCTGGTTGGTGGTGTGGGTCAGAGACCTCTCTGGCAGACCAGTCTCCTCTGAGAGTAGTTGATGCCCTTGAAGCTCCAGGGGTGGGGGAACCCTGGGGAACCCTGATCTGAGAGGTCGAGGTGAAATTGTCTTGCTGGATATCTGTAGTGGCCAAAAGCAGGCTTCCAAGGTTGATGCTTATTATTCTGGCCAGCCCTGGTTGTTTGAGGCCAACACAAGTTCATAGAAAAAGGAAATCAACACGTGTTAAGCACCCACTATCTAAGTACTAGGCACTGCAGGGAGAAGCTTAGACCCATTAGACAGTCTTCAAGTTTATACTGTTTGGGATGATAAGATAGAGACCTGGGAGAGATTACATGCACTAGTATATTTCAAAGCCTGTTCCAGGCTAAATAGAAGAGTTACAAGGCAGTACATAATTACTGCCTGATGAACAGTACAGATAATGAGTCTTGCAGGCTTGGAGGGGAGGGCTGGCAAGCCTTACCTAAGAGGTGGCAGGAGGGAAAAATGGACAGTCTCCTGGGGGCACTGGGGCCACAAGTGGGGAAGAGAGGGGAGGAAAGTGAGGGGTGTGTGCAGCGAGTAATCCTATGCTAAACTGAGAAACTGAGGAGTGGATGGGGTTGGAGGCTGGAAAGCCACAGGGCCAGATGCAGACAGCCTTAGGGAGCAGGGCTGAGCAAGTACTTGATTTGACGAAGGCAGCCTGCCATCCAGTGAAGGTGCAGAGCAGGTATGCGGTGCGATGTTGATGGCATGGTGTACAGGTGAACTGAAAACCTTGAGGAAACCTGCTGGAGACTTCTGTAGGGGCCAGGCAGATAGAAGGTTCATAGTGCTAGGCTGCAAAGAGAAAAAGGAGAAATGAAAAATGAAGGGTAAGAGATTTTGAAGAATGAATTGAGATCATTGAGTGATTGTGTATATAGGGAAGGGGGAGAAAGGACAGAAGTGATGGTGATTTTGAGCTTGGGAGGCTGGGAAGATGGGGTGTTTGAGTGGGGAGGTGAAGAATTCCTTTTAGAGCCTGTTGTGTTTGTGAGGGCAGTGGGATCTTAATTGGGAACTGTCCAGGGGGCTGGAAATCAGAATAAAGAATGTGCATTTGACCCAAGGGGTGAAATGACCCAAGATTTTAAAGGGAGATAACAGAAAGGGAGAAAGGGGAGGGGCGGGAACACCCACATTTAGGGGGAGGAGCCAGTGGTGAGGCTGTGGAAGGAACTGCAGCCTGGTGGGTAGTGTCTCTGTCTGACCTTGGCTAGGCTGTTCATTCCCTCTGATCTGTAAAATGGAATAAGCACACTTGCAGCATATTCTGCGGGGCTTCCTTGGTAACTTAGTGGTGAAGAATCCGCCTGCCAATGCAGGAGATGCAGGTTCAATCCCCGAGTTGGGAAGATCCCCTGGAGAAGGAAAAGGGGCAATCCACTTCAGTATTCTTGCCTGGAGAATCCCATGGACAAAGAAGCCTGGTCGGCTAAAGCCTGTGGGATCGCAAAGAGTCAGACATGACTGAGTGACTAAGCAACAACAGTCATATTCTGTGCAGATTAAAGGAAACACATGTGGCCCCTTGCACACTGCATGGTGTTTGATACATGGCACCGACTCCCCAGTGGCTCTGTGGTAAAGAATCTGCCCGCAATACGGGAGACCTGGGTTCGATCCCTGGGTCGGGAAGATCCCCTGAAGAAGGGAATGGTAACCCGCTCCAGTATGCTTGCCTGGAGAATCCCATGGACAGAGAAGCCTGGTGGGCTACAGTCCACGGGGTCGAAAAGAGTAGGACACGACACACACACACACACACACACACACACACACACACACACACATGCTTAACCCAGATTTCCTCCTTCTCCACACTACCCTTCCAACCTCACTCATCACCAACCCCACGTTCATTTATGTGACAGGCACTCAATCAGAGTCTCTCCCTTCTTAAATTGTAACTGAGCTGTTGCTGCCTTTTTTTTTTTTCTTCTTTTTATTCTTTTTACCAACCCCGCTTTGTCTTCTCTTTCTAGAAGAAACAGTCTTGTTTGTGTGACGAATTATTTGAACCGGATATATTCTCCATTATAAAGGAAGGAAATAATAAATTTATTTCCTAAGGGCCTCTTAGCTGAAGTTGGCTATTACCTCGTTTGATCCTTCCAGCCGCCCTACAAGGTTCGGGAGGGAGGTATTGTCAGGCTCCCTTTTTCCCCCCTACAAAAAAAAAAAAACAGAAGAAAGCTTGTAAAAAGTTTGATTATTATGTTTGAGAAGCACATGTCTGGCGGTACCCGCTAGTTTAAAGATTTCCAAACTTTTATTTTCAGCCTTTTATTTTTGGCAGTAAATTTTACCGGGAGTCAAAACAGATACAGGTTACAGAGTTCTGGTTTCGGTGGAATCAGGAGGCTCTGAGTCTCCAATTTGGGCCCTACTCCTAGCGCCAGTCCCTAGGCCAGGCTGGAAAATGGGGGTTCTGCACTTACAGCCTCCGTCTCTACACACAGCTTCTTTCCCCTACCTTTTCAGTCACAAACTTCCTGACTTTGGAGGTCTGGCTGGAGCCCACGAAGGCTTTGTAGAGCCCTGAGTGTGCCTGTGGTGCAGGCTAAGTGTTGTCTCTGGTGATGCTGCTGCTCTGGGTGTGAACCAGCTAAGAGGAACCAACGGGGCTTGGAGGCAGAAGGCCCAGGGCGATACGTCTGGTCTGACGTGGTACACAGCAATGCCTGGTGTCCCCGGGCCCAGGAAACTATACTGACTGGCATGCTGACCCGCTCTGCGAATGTGCTTTGGGTCCTTATTTCTTCTTTGAATGTATTTCTTGGTAAACAAACCCTCTGAGGTCAGAAAACAGTTTATGGTTTTCAGAGTGGTGATTAGAAGTGAAACAAATAGTGCAGCATATTCTACGGATAGATATATAAAGCTGTGAAAGAGCCACAAATAATGTACTCTAACAGCAATACTATTTATCGTCCTGTTCAAAGCAGTCACCTTTAGGATTCATTTTTTTGAGTGCTCTCAATTCCCGAAAGAGATAAGCATAAAAAATGATTAAAAGAGTTTCACGTGATTTTTGCCTTTAAAATAAAATCTTGGTAAACTAACATCCTAATCTTATAGCTGTTATTTGTTTTTTTCTGCTGATTTATCTATTTATTTATTTGTCTTAGAAAGGTAATATATACTAATGGTGAAAACAGAAATTCAAATCATTCTGAAGGGTGTAAAATGAAAAGTAGAAGTCACCTTTCATTATCCAGTCTTACTCCCCCGAGATGATCAAAGTTAATGGTTTCTTATGATCCAGAAGTTTTTATGTGTGTGTGTGTGTGTCTATATATCTAATCTAATATTTTTCCACAAATGGTCTAGTCCTGTGATTATTTTTTCCCACATAAATATTTATCTTGGCATACAGGTTTAGCTCAGGCTTTTAAATGATTGCCTAGCTCTGGCATTTTATTGAATATTTGATATAATATTCCCATATTTAGGTTAGTTTCAGTTTTTTCTTCTTATAAACTGTTACAATAAGCATCTTTGTATATATTGTTGCATTCTTGTATATATGCAAATGTGTATGTAAGATAAATTCCTAGCAGTGGAATTAGGTGAAAGTATATGTACATGCTGCTGCTGCTGCTGCTAAGTCGCTTCAGTTGTGTCCGACTCTGTGCAACCCCATAGACGGCAGCCCACCAGGCTCTCCCGTCCCTGGGATTCTCCAGGCAAGAACACTGGAGTGGGTTGCCATTTCCTCCTCCAATGCTTGAAAGTGAAAAGTGAAAGTGAAGTCGCTCAGTCGTGCCCGACTCTAGCGACCCCATGGACTGCAGCCCACCAGGCTCCTCCGTCCATGGGATTTTCCAGGCAAAAGTACTGGAGTGGGGTGCCATTGCCTTCTCCGATATGTACATAAATTAAAAAAAATTTATTCTGCACTCCTTAAGACATATGAAAAGACCTAAAGATCTTCTGACACTTGGATCTTTTCCTCAGCATTATATTTCTGAGATTCTTCCAAGCTGATACCATTTTTTGAGCTAATTTCTTTTCAGTACTGAATAACTTCAAATTATATGAATGGATCACAATTTATATATCCATTTCCTGGTTAATGGATATTAAAGTTGTACTAGTTTTATTTTGTCATGAATAATGCTGCAGCAAAAGTTTGTGTTCTTGATTGTATCTCCTGAGGGGATTTCTCTAGGGTACTTGCCTAGGAGGGAATTTCTAGTTCACGAAATATGAGGACCTTCAATGATATTAGAAATTGTTCTCCAAAGTGGTTTTGTACTCTCACTCCAGTCAGTTACTCCACATCTTCACCAACACTTGGTATTGTTCAATCTTTTGATTTTTTCCAGTTTGATTGATGTGAAATGCTTCTTGTGGTTTTCGTTCACATTTATTGGATTACTCATGAGGCTGGGCATCTTTTCTCATCTTTTGTGGCCATGCATGTTTCCTCTTGTATGAATTGCCTTTGACCATTATTTTTTCCTGTTGGAGTATTTGTCCTTTCTGATCTTGGGTGGCCTCAGCCTGCAGTGACTTCAAGCAGGATTTCGGTTCCCCGGCCAGAGCCTGAAGTCAGGCTGAGGTAGTGAGACTGCTGAATTCCAGCCACTAGGCCAGTGGCCAGTGACAACGCCCTGTCCCATTGGCTCTGTGTGACATGAATTTCCACAAAGAGATGGAAAGTAGTGAGACAAGTAAAGTGTTTATTAGGAGGGAAAGTGTACTGTAGGTGGACACATGGGCAGGCTCAGGGAGTCAAGCCCTCCTGATAGTTGAATCACTTGTATGGGGCGTTTCTTCGAGGTGTCCTCCGGCCAGTCATCTTGCTTTGCCTGGTTCTGAGTCTGTATTTGATTTATTTCTGCTGTGCGAGGGCCCGCTGCTTAGCCAAGATGGATTCTAGCGAAGAGGCCTCTGGGTAAGTTGACATCACCTACTATGGGGTGGCACCCCCTCCCTTTCTGACCCCTGAGGAGCCTTTCTGCTCATGTGTAGTCAGGAAGGTCTCCTTGACCTTGAGAATGAGAAATTTGTGGTCTCTTTCTCTTTTATTTGGGCAGAATTAAGCTCCTTTTTGCCACTGTCATTACTGTTATCTTCAAGTGTCCACTGGGGACAAAGTCCAGCTATTTACCCTTTTCCTGTTGTTGCTGTTATTTCTTTTTTTCACAGTTATTCAGCGTTTATTTTGATTAGTGTTAGTAAGATTTTTCTGTCCTTTATTTATCTGGCTGTGTCGGGTCTTAGTTGCGTCATGTGGATCTTTCGTTGTGGTGAGTGGACACTAGTTGTGGCCTGGGGGCTCAGGGGCATGTGAGCTCAGGAGTTGTGGCACGGGAGCTTAGTTGCTCCAAGGCATGTGGGATCTTATTAATAGTTACCCAAGGCCAGGGATTGAACCCATGTCCCCTGCATTGCAAGGCAGACTCTTAACCACTGGACCATCAGGGAAGCCCCCCATGTTGTTATTTCTATTTGGAAGAGTAAATAGGATGCTGGCTATAAATGTCTAATCTGGAGCCCATCTATCTCCTGTCTCACTTGTTTTATTGATTTGTAGAATTTCATTATATTTTGTGCTTACTGGTCTGTTATGGGTTAAATAGTATCTTTTCTCAATCTGTTGATTCTCTTTTCATTTTTATTTATTTTTATTTTTTAATAATTAATTTTTATTTGAGTTTAGTTGATTTACATGTTGGGTTAGTTCTGCTGTACAGCAAAGTGAATTGGTTACACATAGGCACATATCCACTCTTTTTAATTTTTTTGTTACCCCACTCTTTTTTAGATTCTGTTCCAATATAGGTCTTTATAGAATTGAGTAGAGTTCCCTGTGCCATACAGCAGGTTCTTATTAGTTATCTGTCTTATACACAGCAGTGTGAATATGTTAGTTCCAATCTCCCAATTTATATTCCTCTTGTCCCCCTCATTCTCTCTTGGTAACTGTAAATTTGTTTTCTCCATCTGTGACTCTATTTCTGTTTTAAAAATAGATTAATTTGTACCATTTTTTAAGATTTCAGATATAAACAGTATCATATAATATTTGTCTTTCTCTGAATTACTTGACTCAGTATTGACAATCTCTGCATCCTTCCATGTTGCTGCAAGTGATGTCATTCCATTCTTTTTATGGCAGAGTAATATTCCAGTTTTGTATGTGTGTGTGTGTATATATATATATATAAACATCTTCTTTATCTACTCCTCCACTGATGGACATTTAGGTTGCTTCCATGTCCAGGCTATTGTAAATAGCAGTAAACATTAGGGTGCAACTATCTTTTCAAATTATGGTTTTCTCTGGATATATGCCCAGCAGTGGGATTGCTGGGTCATATGGTATCTCTATTTTTAGTTTTTTAAGGAACTTCCATACTTATTTCTGTAGTAGCTGTACAATATACATTCCCACCAAGAGTGTAGGAGTGTTCCCTTTTCTCTACACCCTCTCCAACATTTATTGTTTGTAGATTTTTTGATGATGGCCATTCTGACTGGTGGGAAGTGATACCTCATTGTAGTTCTGATTTGTATTTTTCTGATAATTAGTGATGCTGAGCATCTTTTCACCTGCCTCTTGGCCATCTGTGTGTCTTCTTTTGAGAAATATCTATTTCTTTTCACTTCTTAAGTGGGTGACTTTGGATGAACAAAAGCTGAACTAATGTTTTTGTTTTGATTTAAATTTTTTGTTAGTGTTAATTGCCCAGCTTAGACTTTAGTCAATAGTGTATAAGAATGCCCATTTCTCCAGCCCATTTCTCCATACTGCTGCCAACATTGGGCATTATCAGTTTTAATTTTTATTAATCTGATTAGTGAAAAATGGTGCCTCATGGTTTTGATTTGTCTTAATTATGAATAAGTCTGAGAATATTTTCACAGGGTTACTAACCCTTTGCATCCTTTTCCTGTTCTTAGTCTTCATTTTTTTTTTTTTCCTGTTGAGTAGTTTGCTTTTTCTTAATTGGTTTTTAAAGGTTTCTTACTGTTATAGAAATTTGTCCCATTCTGCCATGTGTGTGTCTGTATATTGTACACATAGCCCTCTTTGGCTCTTGAACACTTGGGCACATTGAACAATAAAGTAAAAAGTTGTAGTTGGAGGCACAGGGGGGCAGTGTGGTTCTATGAGAGTGGGGGTGACTGAGGTAGGGAGTGTGCGTTTGCACTGTGGGTGTCCATCTGATATTGAGGTGGATGTAAACATGGAGGCTGGGGAGAGAGTTTGAGTTGGGGCAACAGTGATGTAACATGCTTTCTTATTTCTTACATCGAATGTTACTAATGGCTGGATGAGTAAGTCTGAGGTGTCTTGGGTAGCTTGGCTCTCTCAGCTGGCAGTGAGTACGGGGGATTGAATAGCTCTGAAGGTCCAGGTGTGCCAGGCACACTGGGTGGGGACATGGAAGCTCGAGAAAGCTGATTTGCTCCAGGTCACCAGGCAGTAAATGGCCAAGCTGGGTCTCATCTCAGGACTAGCTCACTCTCCAGGCCAGTTCTTTGCCATAATGCTAATGATTCTACCGTGATTAGGCTCAATTAGGGGAGGACTCAGCTGTTATAAAGAGGTTTGTCAGGAGAACCTTCTAACAAGAGAGTAAAATTAGGACATATTTTAAATAGATTGCCATCTCAACAGTGAAATTTCACATTTCTATGTTTTAATGTTAGTCATTGGCTTAAGTAGTCCTTCCAGGAGAACACAGGTAAATGAACAGTAATTATAATTGGACTCTATTGAAAAAGAGCAGCAGTCTTAATAGCCCTGTTCACTCCTGAAAGGATGTTCAGCACAGAAACCAGCCAGAAATCCATTTCCCCATCTTGGATTTGGTAGAACTGGATCATACTAGACTTTCTGTTCATGCATTTTTTCACTCAACAGCTGTTTATTAAATGTATACTTTGTGTCATTTTGCTGAGAGCTGAAAGAGGAGTGAGCAGAACTGACTCAGCCCTTGCCCTCAGGGAGCCTAGTCTAGTGGAAAAGGTGATAAACAAGTAAACAAGCAAATCAAGGACTTAAGGGCTGTTATCTGTGCTGCAATGGACAGCGCCGAGACAGAGAATGATATGGGGGTCCCCTTTAAATGGGGGGTAAGGGGGGAGCCAGGGAATGTCACAGAGATTCTCTGGGTGCTTGGGTGGAAGTGAAAGTCACTCAGTCGTGTCCAACTCTTTGCAACCCCGTGGAAGTCCACGGAATTCTCCTGGCCAGAATACTGGAGTGGGTGACCTTTCCCGTCTCCAGAAGATCTTCCCAACCCAGAGATTAGACCAAAGTCTACCAGATTGCAGACAGATTCTTTACTGTCTGAGCCACTGGGGCTCAGAAGAATGGAGTGGGGAGCCGATCCCTTCTCTAGCAGATCGCCCCAACCTAGGAGTCGAACCAGGGTCTCCTGCATTGCAGGTGGATTCTTTACCAACTGAGCTATCAGGGAAGCCCAGGGTGCTTGGGTACTAATATTTAATTTTTGGTTGAAAATCCCTCCTATAACCAACCTGCCTATCGGGAGTTTTCTCTTAACACAGGAGGAACAGCAACACGCTGTGAAGACGAACAGCAGGGCACAGAACGGTTTCTTCTGGGGGCTACGAAACTGAAATAATGATGAGGCTCCCTGGACAGCCGCTTCTGCTCAGGTCTTCTGAAGGGAAGTACCATGTACCCTTAGGGCAGTCTTTTCTTACTATCTGGGTGTCAATCATGATTTTTTAAAATTGGAGTTTAGTTGCTTTTGCAATGTTGTGTAGGTTTCCTCTGTACAGAAAAGTGAATCAGCTGTATGTATGCATATATCCTCTCTTTGTCACCATAGAGCGCTTAGTTCCCTGTGCTATACAGTAGGTTTTCATTTGCCATCTATTTTATATATTGCAGTGTATATATGTTAATCTCAGCCGCCCAATTCATTACACCCCCCTTGCCCTGCTTGGTGACCGTATGTTCTCTATGTCTGTGTAACTATTTCTGCTTTGCAGATAGGTTCATCTGTACCATTTTTCTAAATTCCACGTATATATGTTAATATATGATATTTGAATCATGATTTTTAATGGAAGGGCTTCCCAGGTAGTGCTAGTGTAAAAGAATCTGCCTGCCAATGCAGGAGACACAAGAGACACGGGTTCGGTCCCTGGGTTGGGCAGATACCCTGGAGGAGAGCATGGCACCCCACTCCAGTATTCTTGCCTGGCAGGCTACAGTCCACGGGACTACAAAGAGTCAGACACGGCTGAGCACACAAACACATTTTTAATGGAAATCTCTTGCTTGAGGTAAATAACTAGCTCAACTGTAATGGGAGGACCTGAAAGCATCGAAGAACGTAAATTCCAGAGGTCTGTCCAGAACTAACATGAAAAATTCCTTCAGTAAAGCAGCTTCCTCCAAGCCCAGTCTGGAAGATTTGCGCTCTGCACCCATACCCGCCTCCCCTTTCCACCTGCCAGCCCACCAAGGGCCAAGTAGCAGCATGTGGTTTTCTTGGCCCAGAAGAAGTCTCCGTCAAGCTGGAGTTTCCTCAGTTCACAAACACTTTGATTTTGGTTGTTTGAGCCATGGTGAGAGTACCAGGCTTTCAGGAATATAATTTGATGATTGTGGTTGCGATTCATCAACCCATCTCCCAGGACTTTTTAAAAAGAGACTTTAAGTTGGCCGTTAGTTATGTATGTGTAGAATTTGGATAACATTGAACTTTCTCTTCACTCCGAAACTGTTTACTGAACACACACTTTGTGCCATTTTGCAAAGAGCTGAGAGAGTGGTGGCCAGGAGGACCTGGGTCCTGCCCTCATGGGCTGAACACCACTTATTAAACCACTATTCTTAAGCAAAACATCAGTAATTAATTTGTTTAGGTAATATTTTGAATTCACCTAAAACATCACCCACAGTCAAATTTCTGGTCTTTTATTTGGCCTGGAAGAGGGCCTTCTCTTTCTAGCTAATTTTAATTAAGTTCTTAGTGTTGCTCCTCTTTCTTCCTCCGTTCCCTCTTCCTAAACAAATGTAGCTGTAGACAATTCCCAGGTATTTCCCGATCACCTGTGGGAGAGATTTCAGTTTTCAGGGAAAAGGGGGAAGAGAAACCGGATTCTAACACGCAACTGATGGAAAGTAAAGCCTTGCCTCCGTTAAACTGGTGTTTGGGGTCCATCTTGTGGCCAGAAGGGTTTTGACACAAACGTGGACTCCCTGTTGCCCCCTCGTGGCAAGAGGCAACAGCGCGACACCCTAGGAACCTTTCCCTGCCTTGTGTAGGATTACAGAAATAAAGATACAGATCAGGCAGGGAGTTAACAGTTAACCTTTACTTAACACTCGTAAAGCAGAGATGACCCAGGAGAGTGCCAGCACCGGCATGACATTTGCAATTGCTGCTTGCTTCCCGAAGGATATTGAAGAAACCCTCAAATATGAAAATCCAAATTTACAATTTTGTGTGGCTATGACATAAATCTATGACATATTCTCAACTATTATTTTTTGATCTTTATGCTATGCCTGAATCACAGAAATTTTAGACCTGGAAACGATCTTAGAATTTAGACAACAAAATTGTATTGAATTTAAAAATTTATTTATTTATTAATTTTTTTTGATGTGGACCACTTTTAAAGTCTTTATTAAATTTGTTACAATATTGTTTTATGTTTTGGTTTTTTCAGCTGCAAGGCATGTGGAATATTAGTTCCCCAACCAGAGATGGAGCCACCTGCACCCTCTGTATTGGAAGGTGAAATCTCAACCGCTAGATCACCAGGGAAGTCCCTGCTGCTGCTACTGCTAAGTCGCTTCAGTCGTGTCTGACTCTGTGCGACCCCATAGACGGCAGCCCACCAGGCTCCGCTGTCCCTGGAATTCTCCAGGCAAGAACACTGGAGTGAGTTGCCATTTCCTTCTCCAATGCATGAAAGTAAAAAGTGAAAGTGAAGTCACTGAGTCATGTCCAACTCTCAGCGACCCCACGGACTGCAGCCTACCAGGCTCCTCCGTCCATGGTATTTTCCAGGCGAGAGTACTGGAGTGAGGTGCCATTGCCTTCTCCGAGGGAGGTCCCTAGATTTTTACTATTAGTCTCTGTACTAACCGCTGTTAAGGACCTAAGGTGAATTAGATACAATGTATATGCCCTGTCCTTAGGAGTTAAAGTGTAAAGACAGATAAATGAGCAGGTAAATGGCGTGTAGTATGCAGTGATAGTGGAAGGGCTTGCTGTAGGACAGAGCTGAAGAACGGCCCCTTCTACCTGGAGGCTGGGAAAGGCTTGAAAGAGAGGAGGCGGCACCTGATTCGTGTCTTGCAGAATAGGGAGTTTTCTAGGTGGGCTGGGTGAGGGTGGAGATAGAAGACGGAGGCCCTGGGCAGTTGGAAAGCGCATGCCAGGAGGCGGGATGTTCCTTTAGCTGTACAGGTAGTGCAAATAGAGCTGTTGCATGGGGTGGGAAGTACATTGTAGGTGCCTCATAAATCCTTGGTGGACGGATGAATGAGAGAATGAATGATGATGAAAGGAGTGTGAGAGAGGACGGGGAAGGGGTTATGTGGGGGACAGATGATGACACTAAGGAAAATGAACATTATGCTGGAAGAGGTGAGAAAGGGAGGGGTGGAGGACCAATGAAGTGTTTGAACAGTGGACTTGAAACGGAGCAGGACCGTATGGTCCTTGGCCCCCCAGCATGTTCTCTGCCTGACTTTTGCCTGTGGAAAACTTTAGTCAAAGAATAAGTTTGAATCAGAGAAGTGAGAATTATAGAAACAAAAAGGAAAACAGTCTAAGGAGACTAAATAGTAATAATGTGGTCATTAAGCATAGTCAAGGACCTTTACTTCTTTCTCAAGGGTTATAGATAATATTCTGAGCCATATCCTGGTGAGGTGTTTTATAGATACCAAGACACCAGGTGGAGAAGTTAGCTACATGATGACTGGACTGTACCCGGACTTAAGCTGCCACAATTCTAAGAACTGACTGCAAAGAAATGGGACCAAGTGCACCCCCGAACTGAAGATTAACTGTACCTCAAATACCAAGATGATGCTAGTTAGACCACTGAAGACCAATTTGAAGATGACTGTTAGAGATGGCTGCACTATTTCTGCATGTAGCCCCCCACCATGCCACTCTGTCTATAAAAGCTCTCACTCCCTGCTTTTCAGTGGGGGAGTTGGGTCTTCTGCCCTTCCCCCCAGTTGCTGGCATCTGAAGTAAAGCAAACTTTCCTTTCCACCAACCTGGCCTGTTTACTGGCTTTTAAGCAGCTAGCAGCTGGACCCTCCCCACCTCCCTGCCCCCCACCCTGCCCCGACGCATACCTTTGGGTAACAGAGTGACAGTATCAGATTTATGTTTTAAAAATAATTTGATTAGGGAATTCCCTGGTGGACCAGTAGTTAAGACTCTGTGGGTCCCCTGCAGGTGGCAGGGATTTGATCTCTGGTTGGAAACTTCCCTGCAGCTCAAACTGTAAAGAATCTCCTTGCGAGGCAGAAGACAAGGGTTCAATCCCTGGGTTGGGATGTTCCTCTGGAGAATGGAATGGCAATCCACCCTAGTATTCTTGCCTGAAGAATTCCATGGACAGAGAAGCCTGGTGGGCTACAGTCTGTGGAGTTGCAAAGAGTTGGACATGACTGAGCAGCTAACACACACACACACACACACACACACACACACACACACACACATACACACACACACAAGGAACTAAGATCCTGCATTCTATACCAAAAAAATATATATTGCTAATATATATTAGCAGTGAGAAGGAAGCAGAGAAAAAATTAGCAGGCTATGTTAATAATTCAGTGAATGATAAGGACCTGAGATGGTGGAGATGGCATTTTGAGGAAGGAATGGATTTAAGTACTATTTATTATTTTACATTTTTTCAAATTTTATTGAAATAAAATTGACATGTAACTTTGTATTAGTTTAAAGCATACAACATAATGATTTGATAGTATGTGAGTATTCAGAATGGTTACCACAGTAAATTTAGCTAGGATTCTCCACCACGCATAGTTACAGATTTTTTCCTTGTGATGAGAACTTTTGATTTACTCTCTTAACAACTTTAAAAAACATAATAAAGTATTAGCTACTCCAGTCACCATGCTGTACACCCCCCAGAACTTATTTAGTGTATAGCTGGAGGTTTGTACATTTGGATCACCTTCACCTAATTCCCCCACCTCTGCTGACTACCAGTCTGCCATGTTTCTATGAATTGGTTTTTTTCAGATTCCACAGATAAGTGAGATCACACAGTATCTGTCTTTCTCTGTCTGACTTACTTCACTTAGAATAATGCCTCAAGGTCCATCCATGTTGTCACAAATAAAAGGGTTTCCTTCTTTGTTATGGTTGCATAACAGTCTCTTGTATTTATATACTTTATCCATTCATCCTGAACACATAGGTTGTTGTCTCCGCATCCTCACCAACACTTATCCTTTGTCTTTTTGATAGTAGCCATTTTAACAAATGTGAGATGATATACCTCGTTGTGGCTTTGATTTGCATTTCCCTGATTAGTGATGTTGTGCACGTTTTTATGTGTGCATTTATTTTGGAAAATGTCTAGTATACAGTTGCTCTGTCTGTTTATTAAAAATGGACAGATTACATTAGTTTTGTTATCAAATTATGTAAGTTCTTTATATATTTTGAGTATTAACCCCTTATCAGATTTATGGTTTGCAAGTGTTTTCTCCCATTCCATAGGTGTCCTTTTGATTTTTCTGATGGTTTCCTTTGCAGAAGCTTTTGAGTTTGATGCAGTCCCACTTGTTTATTTTTGCTATTGTTGTCTTTGCTTTGGTGTTAGATCCAAACACATCATTGCCAAGGCTGATGTCAAAGAACTTATCAACTATGTTTTCTTTTAGGAGTTTTATGACTTCAGGTCTTATGTTCAGGTCTTTAATTTATTTTGAATGACTTTTACATATGGGGTAAGATGGGGGTCCAGTTTCATCCCTTTACGTTAGCTGTTTTGTTTTCTCTTCATTTACTGAACAGACTATCATTTTTCTGGGCTTCCCAGGTGGTGCGGTGGTAAAGAATCTGCCTCCCAATGCAGGAAATGCAAGAGACCCAGGTTTGATCCCTGGGTCAGAAAGATCCCCTGGAGTAGGAAATGGCAAGCTGTTCCAGTATTCTTGCCTGGAAAATTCCATTGATAAGAGAACCTGGTGGGCTACAATCCATGGGATCAAAAAGAGTCCAACATGACTGAGCACATACACACACACACACACATCATTTCTCCATTGGATGTTCTTGGTTCCTTTGTTGCAATTAGTTAGCCATATGTGCATGGGTTTATTTCTGGGCTTTTTATTCTGTTCCATTGATCAAGTGTCCGTTTTTATGCCATTACCACACTGTTCTGATCATTATAGCTTTGTAATGTAGTTTGAAATCAGGAAGTGTGATGCTTCTAGCTTTGTTGTTCTTTCTCAGTTTCTTTGGTTATTCAGGGTCTTCCATGGTTCCCTGCACATTTTAGAATTGTTTTTCCTGTTTCTGTGAAAAATGACATTGGAATTTTTATAGGGATTACATCGAACCTGTAGATTGCTATGAGTAATGTGGACTTTTAAACAATATTAATTCTTCTAATCTATGATCCATTTACTCCTTGGAAGGAAAGTTATGACCAACCTAGATAGCATATTCAAAAGCAGAGACATAACTTTGCCAACTAAGGTCTGTCTAGTCAAGGCTATGGTTTTTCCAGTGGTCATGTATGGATGTGAAAGTTGGACTGTGAAGAAAGCTGAGCACCAAAGAATTGATGCTTTTGAACTGTGGTATTGGAGAAGATTCTTGAGAGTCCCTTGGACAGCAAGGAGATCCAACCAGTCCATTTTGAAGGAGATCAGGCCTGGGATTTCTTTGGAGGGAATGATGCTGAAGCTGAAACTCCAGTACTTTGGCCATCTCATGCGAAGAGTTGACTCATTGGAAAAGACTCTGATGCTGGGAGGGATTGTGGGCCGGAGGAGAAGGGGATGACAGAGGATGAGATGGCTGGATGGCATCACTGACTCAATGGACGTGAGTCTGAGTGAACTCCAGGAGTTGGTGATGGACAAGGAGGCCTGGCATGCTGCGATTCATGGGGTTGCAAAGAGTTGGACACGACTGAGCGACTGAACTGAACTATATGTCTTATAGTTTTCAGCTTTATCTCTCAGAACTCCTCTGCTTGCTTCCTCCAAGTCAGACCCTTAGACACATTGGTACACATTTCTCCTTCCTCTATATTGCCACCAAAATTCTTTCCATCCTTTAAGGTCAAGATTACACAGTCCTTCATTCAACAATTCAACATTCCTAATTCTTCCGACCCAAACTTCTTCTTCTTTTTTTTTTTAAATTTTCGGAACTTCAATAGCACATTTACACATAGTATGTGTAAACACATACTCTATTCTTTGTAGTAATTTTGAATCCATTTTATTCCCTCTAAGCCTGTTTAGGTAGAAAGGTCTTGTCTTATTTCCTTTGTTTACTCCTAAAAGCATAGTAAAATGTCCTGTGCTAAGATCGAGATTACACAGTCCTTCATTCAACAATTCAACATTCCTAATTCTTCCAACCCAAACTTCTTCTTTTTTTTTTTAACTTTTCTGAACTTCCACAGCACATTTACACATAGTATGTGTAAACACATACTCTAACTTTGTAGTAATTTTGAATCCATTTTATTCCCTCTAAGCCTGTTTAAGTAGAAAGGTCTTGTCTTATTTCCTTTGTTTTCTCCTAAAAGCATAGCAAAATATCCTGTGCTTATGCTCAGTGAATATTAAAAGAATAATTGACTATACAGAAATCCTTAAGAAGTAGCTTAAGGGAGTGCTATGCTCTGAATGTACCCTTGAAATTCAATTGTCAAAACCCTAATGACTGATGTAATGGTATTAGTATAGTGTGTATGTGCTCAGTGGCTTCAGTCATGTCCGACTCTTTGGGACCCTGCGGACTGTAGCCTGCCAGGCTCCTCTGTCCATGGGGTTCTCCAGGCAAGAATACTGGAGTAGGTTGCCGTGCCCTCCTCCAGGGGTTCTTCCCAACCCAGGGAATGAACCTGCATCTTTGGTGTCTGCAGCACTGCAGGAGGATTGTTTACCCACTGAGCCACCTGGGAAGCCCATTAGTATAGTAGGTAGAGACTTTGGGAGATGCTTAAGCCATGAAGGTGAAGCCCTCTTAAATGGGATTGATGCCTTATTGAAAGTGGCTCCAGGACTGCCCTGGTGGCTCAGTGGTAAAGAATCTGCTTGCCAATTTGGGAGAGATGGGTTCAGTCTCTGGCCCAGCAGGATCCCACATGCTGAGGAGCAACTAAGCCCATGCGCCACAGCTGCTGAGCTGTGCTCTGCAACAAGAGAAGCCACTGCAATGAGAAGTCCGAGCACCTCAACCAGAGTACCCCTGGGGCACTGCAACTAGAGAAAGCCTGTGCAACAACGAAGACCCTGTGCAGTCAGAAATAAATAAAATTATATATAAAAAAAGTGACTCCAGAAAGATTCCTAGCCCCTTCCACCATGTTAAGACAGAGTGGACCAGGAAAAGGGCCCTCACTCACCCATGCTTGTGCCTTAATTTTGGATTTTCCAGCTTCCAGAACTGTGAGCAATAAGTTTCTGTTGTTAATAAACTACTCAGTCTGTGATATTTTGTTATAATAGTCCTAACAAGTGAAGACATGGCGGAACAGCAAAAGTAGTATTTTTTTCCCAAGCTATAAAAATACAGGTTTGGGGCAGAAGCACTCTATAAAGAGGCCCTGGGAGGGGCAGTCCTCTGAGGAAGAGTTTGGGTACCTGCAGAAAAGGCAAAGAAATCGATCTAGGGATTACTAAAGGATGAGACTCCCAGAACTGGGCCCAGAGATGGTTAACGTGGGCTTCCCTGGTGGCTCAGACAGTAAAGAATCTGCCTGAAATGCAGGAGACTCGAGTTCAGTCCCTGGGTTGGGAAGATCCCCTGGAGAATGAAGTGGTAACCCATTCCAGTATTCTTTCCTGGAGAATTACATGGGCAGAAGAGCCTGGCAGGCTACAGTCAATGGAGTTGCAAAGGGTTGGACATGACTGGGTGACTAACAGATTTCAGATGGTTAATATGAGGGTCCAACATGAACCAATACTCTGCTAAGAGCTTGATGATGTATAAGTCCTGACAGGTAAGTGTAATGACTAGAGCTATTTGTGAAACTTACCTGGCTTGAGTGCAGTCTGTATTCCTTGTCTCCATTCACCACACAGTTGAAAGTTTTAGGTGATGTAAATTCAGGGCCCACTGCCCAGCAACTCGGTGGGCTCTTTTCACCCATTATTTCTGATCCTCAAAAATTTTTGATCCTCAAAAACAGGTGAAGGATATGAAGTCCACTTAATTTAAACATCTCACTCAGAGCCACATAGCTAATAAATGCTAGAAATCATATTTAAATTAATCTCTCACCCTTGCAGTTCCCACAGCTAAAGGAGGGCTGGGGAGGGGGTGAGGAATGAAGGAAGGTTGGTGGATGCAGGGAGGGCCTGTGATAAGGTGAGCAGAAGCAGAACCAGTTTCTGTGGGGCTGAAGTTTCTACGATTTGGAAAGTGAAGTGAAAGTCGCTCAGTCGTGTCTGACTCTTTGCCACCCCATGGAATACAGTCCATGGAATTCCTCAGCCCAGAATACTGGAGTGCGTAGCTGTTCCTTTCTCCAGGGGATCTTCCAAACCTAGGAAATGAACCAGGGTCTCCTGCATTGCAGGCAGATTACAATTTGGGGGGCCCCTTAAAAAGGATGCAGGTGGTCCAGTGGCGAAGACTCTGTGCTGCCAATGCAGGGGGCCTGGGTTCAATCCCTGGATGGGGAGCTAGATCCTACGTGCTACAATTAAGACTTGGTGCAGCAAATAAAAATATATTTTTTTAAAAAGCAGGCAGACGTATGTAGAAAATTGCCTATTTAGATACTTATTTAGGATAAAGAAATAAATCACAATAAACGATTGGTGCTTTGGGGACTCAGAATACTTTCTTATGGTTCTTTTTAGGCAGTTTAGTAGAATTGCTCATATAGAAATTCCTCCTGGGACTTAACTAGTATTCCAGTGGTTAAGAGTGCACCTGCCAGTGCACGGGACACAGGTTCAAGCCCTGAGTCAGGAGGATTCCACATGCTGTGGAGCAACTAAGTCCGTGCTCCACAACTCTGGAGCCCAAGCTCTAGAGCCCGTGCTCAGCTACGAGAGAAGGCACCACAGTAGGAAGCCCATGCATGGCGACTAGAGAGTAGCCCCTGCTCTCCACAACTAGAGAAAGCCCGAGCACAGCGATGAACACCCAGTGCAACCCCAAATAGATAAATGAAGAAAGAAAGAAAATTAAACGAAAAAATAAAGAAGTGAAGCCATCTCCCTTCAAAGACAGCATGATGTTACATGTGGAAACCTGATGGAACCCACACACACACACAAAGTTAAAAAAAAAAATGAAAGAAATACTTTCTGATTTCTTGGCCTCTCCACCTGGACCCTGCACACCCAGTAGAGGAGCTGGGGTTGGGTCTTGTCCATTGTGTCAGGAGACGGTTTAATGAAAGGAACACCTGGAAACGTTTGAGTTTTGAAACAGTCTATCAGCAACAAAACATTTTTAATTATTTAAGGGGTGTGCGTGCATGCACACACTTGTGAGAGAGGGAGAGGACAGAGTTTTTGAGCAAGTCAGTCTTCAATATCTGAATGATTTTATTTCTTCATAAATTTTTAGATTGGCTGCTGAATCTTGTTTTAAATAAAGAGAAAACACATCTTCACATCTATTCTGTGAAGATGATTATTCCCAATACCTTTTTTTTTTTCACACTGAGTATTTCTAAAAACCAAAGATGCTGGTAGACAATACCTGGGCCAGATATAAAGGAGATAGTTGAAAGTGGTCTAGGCCACCGGTATCTCTGTAATGCAAACTCCTTCCGTGGAGGTATGTAAGCTTAACAGTTGGCATACACATAGTGATCTCTTGGAGATGGTGAGCTGAGCTGGGGCTGATGGTCTGGATCAAAAGGTGAGACCCCCTAGAAGGGAGAGGGCATTAATGGTAGTCCCCAAGGTACAACCAAGTGATTGGGATTGATTGCTGATGATAAGAACAAAACGAAGAGGACAAGGTTGAGCAGCATTTAATGGGCCTTCGACACAGCTTAAATGCAATTCACATTTAGTAATAAATTTTCTATGTGATTTAAATAATTCTGCAATTTTATTTTATTTTTTTGCTCTATGTTATTAGAGAAGAGTGACTGCTTATTAGTCTTTAACAATTTAGAGGGACTTTTTTGAGGGGGGCTGCAGTTGGAGGTTTGTTGTGGCACGTGGGTTCTTTGTTAAAGCATGCAGGCTTCTCTTGTTGCGGAGCGTGGTCTTTAGAGCTCTGGGGCTTCAATAGTCCCATGCACAGGATTAGTTGTCCCAGGGCACGTGGGACCGTCTTTCCCTAACCAGGGATGGAAACCATGTCCCCTGTATTAGAAGGTGGATTCTTTTTTTCCCCCTGGCAATAGTTTAAAAAATTTTTTTAAATTAATTTATTTTAATTGGAGGCTAATTACTTTACAATATTACGGTGGGTTTTGCCATACATTGACATAAATCAGCCACGGGTGTACATGTGTTCCCCCGTCCCAAACCACTCCCCCCCTCCCTCCCCATCCCATCCCTCTGGGTTGTCCCAGAGCACCAGCTTTGAGTGCCCTGCTTCAAGCATTGAACTTGGACTGGTCATCTGTTTCACATATGGTAACATACATGTTTCAATGCTATTCTCTCAAATCATCCCACCCTTGTAGAAGGCGGATTCTTAACCACTGGACCATAAAAGGAATATATGTTATTAAATATTTTTTCTGGACAGTATAGTGAAATTCTTTTTTTTTTTAGGAGGAGAAAAGGTAGAGATTTGGACATCTTAACCTGGTATTCCGGAGAAGGCACTGGCACCTCACTCTAGTACTCTTGCCTGGAAAATCCCATGGGTGGAGGAGCCTGGTAGGCTGCAGTTCATGGGGTCGCTAAGAGTCGGACATGACTGAGCGACTTCACTTTCACTTTTCACTTTTCACTTTCATGCATTGGAGAAGGAAATGGTAACCCACTCCAGTGTTCTTGCCTGGAGAATCCCAGGGGCGGGGGAGCCTGATGGGCTGCCGTCTATGGGGTTGCACAGAGTCGGACACGACTGAAGCAACTTAGCAGCAGCAGCAGCAACCTGGTATTCGGAGAAAGGGGAGTGGGGTGCTGTCAGGACCTAAGTTCACTGAATCTTTTGGCAGGGGGGCTTAGGTGGTGCTTCATTAATTAGTAACTAAAAGAAGACTGGATGCTGTTGAGGAGAGCATCACACTTTGCTGAAGGACACCTTGCATAGGGGCCGGTCACCAGTCCTCCTTTCTCTGTGACTGGAATGGGGCAAGAAGCACCAATGTGTGCCCGAGGCTGATTCATGTTGATGTATGGCAAAAACAACTACACTATTGTAAAGTAATTAGCCTCCAATTAAAATAAATAACTTAAAAAAAAAAGAAGCACAAATGTGGGTGGAAAGGTGTGGTAGGCCAAATAATGACCCCCTAATCCCTGGTGTCTGAACATGTTAAATTATGTGGCGAAAGAGACTTTGCAGAGGGAATTAAGGTTATGAACCTTAAAATAGGAAGATTATCCTGTATTATCCAGATGGACCTAATGTAATCACATTGTAATCACATGAGCCTTTAAAAGGAGAAGAGAAAGGCAGGAAAATGAGTCAGAGAGATGCGACTGAAGAGGCAGGAGCGAGTTGAAGCTTGAGAAGGACTCAGACCCTGGCTTTGAATATGGAGGAAGGGGGCCACATCCAAGAGGCAGCCTCTGGAGGCTGGGAACAGCACCCAGATGACAGCCAGCAAGGAAGTGGGGGCCTCAGTTCTACAACCACGAGGAAGTGGATCCTGCCAACAACAGGAATGATCAAGCAAACACATTCTCCCCTAGGGCTTCCAGAAAAGATTGCAGCCTTGCCAACACCTTCATTTAACCTGGAGAGACCATGTCAGATGGAACGTAGGATAATAAATTAGTTTTAAGTTTCTAAATTTTTGGTGATTTGTTACTGAAGCAATAGAAAAACGTAGAGTTGGACATGACTAAGCGCAACATAGCACAATAGAAAACTAAGACAGCAGGTTGGGCACTACTTAATTCCCACTGTTTAATTTCATATTTTGTTGTTCTCGTTCAGTCACTAAGTCATGTCGGACTCTTTGCAACCCCGTGGATTGTAGCCTGCCAGGCTCTTCTGTCTATGGGATTCTCCAGTCAAGAATGCTGGAGTGGGTTGCCATTTCCTTCTCCAGGGGATCTTCCCAGCCCAGGCAGTAAACTTGCATCTCCTGCATTGGCAGGCGGATTCTTCAGCACTCAGCCACCAGCGAAGTTCAGCGAAGTTCACCCAGTTTCATGCATTTTTTTGGCCATACTGCATGGGATGCAGGACATTAATTCCCTGACCAAGAATTGAACCCACGCCTCCAGCAGTGCAAGTTCAGAGTCTAAACCATGGGACCATCGGGGAACTCCCAGTTCTTAATTTCTTATGTCAGTGGTTTCACTTTCTGGGGGTCCTTTTGAGAATGAGATGAAAACTGCAGGTCTTCTTTCTAGAAGAATTCATATACACACAGAACTGAACACAATTTCAAGAGGTTCATGAACCCACCAAAACACATCTCATGGCCCAGGTTAAAAACCTTTGCAGATGGTAATGTTCAGTGGAGACAAGCAGAGTAGAAGTGACAGGCTTGTTATCTCTCACCAAAAGCTATCACAGTACTCAGGAGAGCACTTAGCTGGGTTGCATTGAACTCAATCCGTTTCAGTGAAATGAATTTCCTAGATACTGAAGCTAGAAGGCAACCATCTCAGCCTGCTCTTTTGCCAATGAGCTCCTTGGAAGGAGGGTGCACTGTTGAAGGTGACGGTCTTCATCAGATAGCTACTGATTCCTAGTGATTTGAGGGTCAGCCAAAGGTTTAGAAAATAATGAAGCATTGAAATCAAAATTTTGAGGCATCAACGTTATTTAATATACATATAAGAAGAGAGCCTCAGCGGCCCAAGGACCTATTCCATAGACGCGTGGCTGCCACTTCTGCTCCTTTGGATCGTGTGTGTAGTGACGCCACTGCCTAGAAATTGTGAAGGAAGGAAAAAAACGAAAATCTAAAGATTTTTTTTTCAGCAGTTCTTAATTTAATCTGGTTCACCTAGAGAAATTTTACGTGACCGTCTCTGCACATAAAAGGACTTTAGTAGACATCTGTTTAATTTTTGCCATTAAAACTACAATTTTAATATTGGAAAAGACCTTTAAGATAATTTTCTTTTTAAACTGAGGAAGCACAGATTAAAATATTAAAAAATAGAAAGTATAAAGATACCTTTCCAGTCTTCAGTCCGTGGAGCTTTTATGTACCTGTGCGCTCACTCACTAAGCCCTGTCTGACTCTTCACGACCCTATGGATGGTGGCCCACCAGGCTCCTCAGTTCATAGGATTCTCCAGGCAAGAATAATGGTGTGGGTTGCCATGCCCTCCTTCAGGGGATCTTCCTGTCTTAGGGATCAAACCCACATCTCCTGCGTCTCCTGCACTGTAGGCAGATTCTTTTCTGCTGAGCCACCAGGGTAGCCCTTTGAGGTAGGAAGCTGAAGTTCTTTCTCTCCTTATTCAATTACCACCATTACTACCAGCTATTAGTTATTGGGCTACTTATGTGTCAGATACCAAAACCATTGTTGTTAATTCTACAACAACTCTACAAAGTAGATCTTATTATCCCCATTTATAGACGACAAAACTGAGAACTGGAAGGACTATTATGGTATGTCCAAGGTTGTAAGGCTCATGAATGCAGAGCTAAGAGCCCAAACCCACGTTTTTCAGTCCAGAGTCTGTGCTGTTTCCAGTGTGCCACCCAGCCTGTGTCAGCCTGGGTAGGAGAGGACCACAGCAGGCTTGGGGAAATACCAGGCAATGGAAGTGGGGGTCAACAGTGAGAGAGAGAGCGCAGAGACTGAAGAGGTGTGGCATACACAGGGCAAGGTGCTCGGATAACAGCAGGGCGATTTCTTCCACCTGTCCTGGTTGCTGGCTTGGAGGCCCTTCCTTGACAGCCAGCCAGGCAAGTGGCTTTGAGGAGGTGGAAGAGGAAGACACTGATGAGTTGCTCGATTCCTTTGAAAAGGAGCTATGCCTTGTGGCTGGTTCCACAAGTTTTGTTCATTGTGTGTGTGCTAAGTCACTTCCGTTGTGTCCGACTCTTTGCGACTCTATGGACTGTTGCCGGCCAGTCTCCTCTGTCCGTGGGATTTCCCAGGCAAGAATACTGGAGTGGGTTGCCATTTCCTTCTCCAGAGGATCTTCCTCAGTCAGGAATCAAACTCACATCTCCTGCGTCTTCTGCATCGCCAGGTGGGTTCTTTACCACTAGTGCCTAGCCCGCCCTTTGTTCATTGACAGATGTGCTTTTTGCTGCCTAGGATTCTGAGGATGGTAAGAACACAGTGAAGGTTAAAAGCCTGTGCCTTCCTTCTGACTTACTTCACTCTGTATGACAGAGTCTAGGTCCATCCACGTCACTACAAATGATTCAACTTTGTTCCTTGTAATGGCTGAGTAATATTTCATTGTATACATATACCACACCTTCTTCATCTATTCCTCTGTTGATGGATTTTTAGGCTGCTTTCATGCCCTGGTTGTTATAAATAGTGCTGCAATGGACACTGGGGTACATGTGTCTTTTCAAGTTATGGTTTTCTCAGGCAGATTCGTGTTGTTATATGGCAGAAACCAACACAACATTGTAAAGCAATTATTCTCCAATTAAAAATAAAAAAAATAAAATGAAGCTATGAGGAAAAAAAAGGCTTATGCCTTCTATTCACTCTGCTCACTCAACATCCTTGAGCTTCTCAGGATTTGCCGCGTGCATTTATCAGACTCAGGAAACATCTGCAATGTGCTGTCTTCTTGCTGTATCTCTTGGTGACATTTAGCTTCACAGCCATAGATTTAGTATTTCCTTGGTTTTCTGTGCCAAAGTTTCCAAAAGTGGAAATTATTTTCTTACAGGATGAAAATATGTGAATGAAGTTAAGACACGCTTTTCTGGGAAGATAAACACAACAGCTAGTCTTTGAGACAATATAATGACAGGGATGTGTGGGTCTAACTTTGAGTGGTTATCCTCAGGGCATATCTCTGCTATAGCCTGCTTCAGGGTGACAGCCAGACTGACTACATGTTTTGGACATGCATCTTGCCTTTTTGTAGGTTTTCAACCGCATTGTTCCAAAGCATAGATGCCAAAAAAAAAAAAAAAAAAAGAGGAAAATCCAATAGAAAATCCACTTGGTTCCAAATCCACATAATGAAAACCATGAAAGAAAAGGTTGCTTATAGTTCTGTGGGCTTCCACCTAAAATTCTTTTGGGAAAAGTATCAATTTTAGGATGTAAAAATAGATATGAATGATGGTTATGGTTATTGTATTTTTAAATTTTTAATTAGTTAATTTAACATCATAACTGATTATATTTTTATTTTTAATTTTTCTTCCAGTTTTCCCTTCTCCAGGGGATCTTCTCGAGCCAGGGATTAAACCAGGGTCTCCTGCATTGCAGGCAGATTTTTTGTTTTTTTTTTTAACCATCTGAGCTACAAGGGAAACCCAATAATTGACACACAGCACTATATATGTTTAAGGTATAATGATTTGACTCACATATATCATGAAATGATGATCACAGTATGTTTAATGAACATCTATCATCTCATATCGGTACAAAATTAAATAGAAAAAAGAAAAAAAAATTTTATTAGGCGAACTCCTAGGATTAATTCTCAACAGTTTTCAAATAACATAGAGCACTGCTAATTGTATTTATCTTGGTGTACATTATATCCCTTGTTCTAATTTATCTTATGACTGGAAATTGGTACCTTTTGATTGCTTTCATCCAATTTGTAACTACAAATCTGATCTCTTTTTCTATAAGTTTGTTTGTATGTTTTTGAAGTATAATTGACCCACAACATTATATTTTTCCATTTCAAAACATAGTGATTTTTTTCTGTACACTTCAAAATGATCATCACAATAAGTCTGGTTATGATATGTCACCATACAAAGATAGTCTTTAGTTGTTGACTGTATTCCCCACACTGTACATTTCCTACTCATGACTCATTTATTTTGCAACTGTAAGTTTATACCTCTTAATCTCCCTCATCTATTTCTTGCTTCCCTCCACCCACTTCTCCTCTAGTAGCCACCTGTTTGTTCTCTGTATCTATGATTCTGTTTCTGTTTTATTATATGTGTTCATTTGTCTTTTTTTAGAGTCTGCATATAAATGAAATCATATAGTACTGGTCTTGAAGGGGATTTGACAATGTCTGAGAAAACTACATGTGAATTTACCCTTTGACCCAATTCACTAGCAATTTATCCTGAAGAAACATTTCTAACAATACAAAACTACACACGTGTAAGATTAGATATCTCAGTGTACTTGTAATTGAAAAACGCTGGAGCTAACGCAAATATGTATACATAGGAGACAGATCAAATGCACATAATAGAGTCCTATGCCCATAAGAGAGTATGAGGCAGCTTTTGTGGACGGATTTTCAGGATTTACTGTTTAGTGAACAGAGCAAAGAGCAAAAAAGAATAAATGGTATGATACATTTGGGGTAGGAAATAAGAGATATAATATACCTGTATCTGCTCATTTTTTTACAAAAAGGTACATTGGAAGAATAAACCAGAAACTAATGAAACTTACCTATAGAGGGAGGGTGGGAACAGAGTGGGAGGGATACAAGAGATGATGACGCTTCTCTGGGTAAGCATTTGTATATATTTCTGACTTTAGATCTATGATTTTTGGGGGCTTCTTCTTTAGTTTATTATAGGGGTAGCCAGACAGGTAATATGAGGTGTAAAGCACCTATTATGCTGTTTAGGCTCAAGGTGACAAGGTCTACATTTTTCTTTAAGGAAGTGGGATATTTTCCAAGGTACTAACTTTTCCAAATTTTAGCAGAAGTGCGGGGACTTTAGCTCCATTCTTGGCATTAATGTGATGGACTCCTTGTGTTTTTCTGTGTCCAACTGGTCAGCTGAGCGATTGGCTACTCTTGAGTCTGAAATGTGCTTTTATCAGTTGTGATGCTCTTGGCTGAAAGTAAAAGAAAATCCAATTCAAACTTGTACAAACATTTGCTACTTTGTGTAACAATATGGAGATAGGACCTGAGCTCAGTGCCTCAAAGACCTTCCTTCCATCTTTCTGTCCTGTCATCCTCATCATGTTGGGCTTTCCTCCAAAGCTGATGACTCTTTCGCTGTTCTAAGATGTCTGCCACAGCTTCAGGGGCTGACAACACCAGGAAACAGGACACGAACTGTGCCTATCATGTGTTCTTTTTATTTGTTTTTGGCCATGCTGGGTCCTTGTTGCCTCACGGGCTTTTCTCTAGCTGGGGGAGTGGGGGCCCCTCTCCGGCTGGGGCGCGCGGGCTTCTCATTGGGATGGCTTCTCCTGTTGCAGAGCACAGGCTCTAGAGCACTGGGCTTTCAGCAGTTACAGCAAGAGGGCTTCAGGAGTTGTGCCGGGGAAGCGCTCACCTGTTCCTTTTCTTTCTTTTTTTTTTTTTTAGTTTTTTATTTTTTTAATTTTAAAATCTTTAATTCTTACATGCGTTCCCAAACATGAACCCCCCTCCCACCTCCCTCCCCATAACATCTCTGTGGGTCATCCCCATGCACCAGCCCCAAGCATGCTGTATCCTGCGTCAGACATAGACTGGCGATTCAATTCTTACATGATAGTATACATGTTAGAATGCCATTCTCCCAAATCATCCCACCCTCTCCCTCTCCCTCTGAGTCCAAAAGTCCATTATACACAGCTGTGTCTTTTTTCCTGTCTTGCATACAGGGTCGTCATTGCCATCTTTCTAAATTCCATATATATGTGTTAGTATACTGTATTGGTGTTTTTCTTTCTGGCTTACTTCACTCTGTATAATAGGCTCCAGTTTCATCCATCTCATCAGAACTGATTCAAATGAATTCTTTTTAACGGCTGAGTAACACTCCATTGTGTATATGTACCACAGCTTTCTTATCCATTCCTCTGCTGATGGACATCTAGGTTGTTTCCATGTCCTGGCTATTATAAACAGTGCTGCGATGAACATTGGGGTACATGTGTCTCTTTCAATTCTGGTTTCCTCGGTGTGTATGCCCAGCAGTGGGATTGCTGGGTCATAAGGTAGTTCTATTTGCAATTTTTTAAGGAATCTCCACACTGTTCTCCATAGTGGCTGTACTAGTTTGCATTCCCACCAACAGTGTAGGAGGGTTCCCTTTTCTCCACACCCTCTCCAGCATTTATTGCTTGCAGATTTTTGGATCGCAGCCATTCTGACTGGTGTGAAGTGGTACCTCATTGTGGTTTTGATTTGCATTTCTCTAATAATGAGTGATGTTGAGCATCTTTTCATGTGTTTGTTAGCCATCCGTATGTCTTCTTTGGAGAAATGTCTATTTAGTTCTTTGGCCCATTTTTTGATTGGGTCGTTTATTTTTCTGGAATTGAGCTGCATAAGTTGCTTGTATATTTTTGAGATTAGTTGTTTGTCAGTTGCTTCATTTGCTATTATTTTCTCCCATTCAGAAGGCTGTCTTTTCACCTTGCTTATATTTTCCTTTGTTGTGCAGAAGCTTTTAATTTTAATTAGATCCCATTTGTTTATTTTTGCTTTTATTTCCAGTATTCTGGGAGGTGGATCATAGAGGATCCTGCTGTGATTTATGTCTGAGAGTGTTTTGCCTATGTTCTCCTCTAGGAGTTTTATAGTTTCTGGTCTTACATTTAGATCTTTAATCCATTTTGAGTTTATTTTTGTGTGCGGTGTTAGAAAGTGATCTAGTTTCATTCTTTTACAAGTGGTTGACCAGTTTTCCCAGCACCACTTGTTAAAGAGATTGTCTTTACTCCATTGTATATTCTTGCCTCCTTTGTCAAAGATAAGGTGTCCATATGTGTGTGGATTTATCTCTGGGCTTTCTATTTTGTTCCATTGATTTATATTTCTGTCTTTGTGCCAGTACCATACTGTTTTGATGACTGTGGCTTTGTAGTAGAGCCTGAAGTCAGGCAAGTTGATTCCTCCAGTTCCATTCTTATTTCTCAAGATTGCTTTGGCAATTCGAGGTTTTTTGTATTTCCATACAAATCTTGAAATCACCTGTTCCTTTTAAAGAGCAACTTTCCCAGAAGGCCTCCAGCAGACTTTCCTTGGCATCTCATTGGCAGAGTTGGCAAGGGAAAGGGCAATTATCATGAATGATTTACAACAATCAAGATTAGTCCTCTTAGGCTAGGAGGAAGGGTAGTGCACTTGGATGTTGTTGTTGTTGGGCTTCCCTGGTGGCTCAGTGGTAAAGAATCCACCTGCTAATGCAGGAGACATGGGTTTGATCCTTGGGTCGGGAAGATCCCCTGGAAAAGGAAATGGCAACACACTCCAGTATTCTTGCCTGGGAAATCCGATTGACAGAGAAGCTTGGTGGTCTACAGTCCATGGGGTTGCAAGAATCGGACACGACCTAGCGACTAAACAACAATTTACTTTATTTAGGTATCAGACAAAATTTTCTATGAGAGTGGAAGAAGGGAGAAGGGGACTGCTATTGGGTATAGTGCTACATTGCCTGGCCCCATCAGTGATGGTGATAGTAGGTGTATGGTATAGTAAATGGTCCTTTAGGGAAAAGATCTGTGTTCAAAACAAGTTACTTTAGAAGATGTGAACTGATAGGCAATTATCAGCATCTTTTATATATTAATATTTGCTACATCTATTAACTAGCAATAAATGTTTATCTGATGGGATTGTTATTATTCCAAAACAACGTTCTGTTGCAGCCTGTGGGATCTCAGTTCCTTGATGAGTGAAAGCCTGAAATCCTAGCCACTAGGCCACCAGGGAACTCCTGTAAATAAAAAAAGCTGAGTAGGGGTACACAGGAATTCACCCTAGTGTTGCTTTTGCATAATCTTGAAACTTACTTGCACTCCCACCAGAGATTTCCATTACTAACATTTTGTTAAAAATTATTTCTATATGTGTTTATCTATTTATATAAATAAGATCACAATGAGCCTGGTGCTTTGTAACAAGCTCTTTTCACTCAAAATTGTATTTAGTCTCTTAATAACCTTGTTTAAACAACTTTAAATTGTTTCCAATTTTTAAAAATAGCTAATATAACAAATCATTTTCTCATTTATCTGATTATCACCTTTGAATTCATTCCTAGAAGTATCACATCTGGTTCAAAGTATATGTACTTAACATTTTGGTACATGTTGTCAGATTGTACTCAGAAAGGCTAAATCTGTTCATATCCCTGCAGGACTCTCTCACTTCTCTGCCAACACCAACCTTTGTTGCTACATTGCTAATCCAATGAAAACATTATCTTTTTGTTGGGATTTTTTTGTTATTTCCTAACTAGCAATAATAAAAACATTCTCACATGCTTATTAATCATTTGTAGAGTGTGTGTGTTATTTGCTTGTTCATATTCTTTACCAGGTTTGCTGGTTATAGTGTTGAACCTTTTTACTGACATGTAAGAGCTCTTGCTGCTGCTGCTGCTGCTAAGTCGCTTCAGTCGTGTCCGACTCTGTGTGACCCCATAGACGGTAGCCCACCAGGCTCCCCTGTCCCTGGGACTCTCCAGGCAAGAACACTGGAGGGGGTTGCCATCTCCCTCTCCAATGCATGAAAGTGAAAAGTGCAAGTGAAGTCGCTCAGTTGCTGGGAGTCGGACAGACACCTTTTATCATAGATGTTGCAAATATTTTCTATTCTGTTACTGCTTCAACTATGGTATATGTGGGGGGTTGTTTTTGTTATAGTTTTTTTCATGCAGTAATTTTTAATTTTATATAGTTTAAGCTTTAATAATTTTGGGCTTTGGGGTTATGTTTATAAAGTCCTTTCTCACAAGACTATAAAACCATTCACTCTAATATTCACTTATTCTTACAGCTCATCTTTTCTTTATTAAAACACTGTTGTAAAAAGGTAAATATTGCAATACTTAACATAGAATTGAATGTTTCTTTTTAACAGTTTAGTTATTTTAATTTTTTTGACTGCACTGGGCCTTCACTGCTGTGCATGGGCTTTCCCTGGCTGTGGTGAGCGGAGGCTACTTGTCCTTGCAGTGCACGGGCTTCTCATCTTCTGGTGCGGAGCGCAGGCTCTAGCGCTCAGTCTTCAGTAGCTGTAGTCCACGGGCTTAGTTGCTCTGAAGCGTGTGGAGTCTTCCTGGACCAGGGATTGGACCTGCGTCCCTGCATTGGCGGGTGGATTGCCATCCACTGTGCCACCATGGAAGTCCAGATTTGACTATTTCTTGTAATTTTTACCCCAAAGATAAATACCGTCAATACCTTATATGTAACACAGAAAGTATATGCATAATTATAAATATATATCAAATATATTATACTTTGTATGTTACACTATATTATATATATATGCAAAGCATCATGCATCTTGGGCATCCTTTGTTGTCAATATAC
Source organism: Capricornis sumatraensis (assembly GCF_032405125.1). NCBI lineage: Eukaryota > Metazoa > Chordata > Mammalia > Artiodactyla > Bovidae > Capricornis > Capricornis sumatraensis. The sequence continues at coordinate 99,908,020 of NC_091072.1, read as the reverse complement.
ATACATCTACCTCATTCTTTTTTCAACAGTTGCACAGTAACAAATTGTATAGATCAGTTTTTCTCAGTCTTTTTTTCATCATGATCCACCTAAGACTTTTTACCCCTTAATCATCACCTGCCTCATCAAATTTCAATACCACATATATACTGTATACCTGTTTATATGCCTTATGCATATTTGTGCTTTATACATAAAAATGGTTTGTTTCCTAAGGAACCAATTTTCACCTTCTTGGTTGTGATATCACTCCTTTGAAAATGCCTGGTATTTCATTCCTTATTTGTTATTCCACATGTGTATATAATTTTTGACATTCCAATGCAATATTATCCATATTTATCTTTATACATATATTTTATTTCTATAGGATAAATTTCTAGAATTAAAAAGCTGTATCAAAAGGTGTTAACATTTAAAATTTTAGCAATGATTACTAGAGATTATCCCAATTATATGCTAACAAATATATACTGAAAACCTGGCTTCAATTTTTACAATTAATCATAAGTCTACTTGGAATTTGTTCTGGGATGATGAGTAAGGTAAAATTCTAATGATTTTTCTAGCTCATTATCCTTACTTTATTGAACTAATCTTTTCTTGATTTACCGTATTTTAAGTATGGGAAATACTCCTATGTTTACTCAGGCTTTGAATTCTGTTCCATGACTGTTTATTCTTACTCTATTACCATCCTATATTTATTATTTTTCTTTATATTTTAATATCTGATTACACAATTTCTTTATGAATCTCCCCCTTATTTTCTTGGTATTTATAGTTTTTCCCCCTCTGAGTGAATTTTGAAGTAATTTTGCTTATTTCTAAAATTAAAAAAAGAAAAAGCTCTTAAGCTGCTATTGGAATTTAAAATTGGAATTGTATTAAATTTGTGGATGATTTCGTGAAAACTATGGAATATCTTATAGAGTATGTTATAGAGTAACACATTTAAAATAGGGTACAGAAACAAAAATAATGTTACTTTAATGATGTATACCTGTATTAGGATGCTTTGAGTAGTAAATGATGAACATCCAGATAAAACTCAAGTTGAAGCATAAAAGAGCATTTATTGGCTCATTTAACTAGTGAGTTCAGTGGTAAAGGTAGTCTTTAGGCATGTCTGAATCCCTGGGCTCAAATAACATCACCAGGATTTGTTTCCTGTCTCCCGGGTCAGTTGGCTTTTTCAGTTTCAGTTTTAGGCAAGCCTCCAAGTGGTAACAAAGGTGGTCTGTCTCTTCCAGGCTCATATGGGCTTCAGCACCTGCAACAGCAGAGGAATAGCCTTTTTCCTTACTGTGTCAGTAAAAGTACTGGTGATGGGTGTTATTGGCCAGAACTGTATTTAACACTCCCGGGGGCAGGGCAGGGAATCAGTACTCAGCCTCACTTAAACCAGCCAGGCCAACTGGGGAGGGGTGGTTCCTTGAAAGGAAGAGATGAGGCCTAACCACAAATGTAGGAGGTATTATGGGTATTATAATACCCATTGATTTATATGAGAATATTAAAGAAATACTACTAAGTTGAAGTTCTAATATTATTTTTCAGTATATCAAAAGTTACTCTGAGGCTATAAAAGTAGAAAGAAACCAGGGAATGGAGTAGGAAAATATGGTGAGGGATTAACAAAATTACCTTTATTACTGAATAACATTTGTTAGAATTTATAAAGCTGATTGTTGACGAATGACTCAGCTCCCCTTTCTTGATCTCATTACTGTTTAGATCCTCCAACATTTTGCTTCATGTAATTATCCTTTGTTCCAACATAATCCTCTCCTTCTCTTCTAGTTTTTTTCTTTTTTTTCCCTCCTCCAAAGTAACTACATTTCCTACCTCATAAACAAAAGCTGATTAATTCTACTGGTCTTTTAAGCTCCTCTTCTTATATTCCTTGTGAAGTCGCTCAGTCATGTCCAACTCTTTGCTACCAGGCAAAGAATTTTCCAGGCAAGAATAGTGGAGTGGGTTGCCATTTCCTTCTCCAGGGGATCTTCCCAACCCAGGGATTGAACCCAGGTCTCCTGCATTGCAGGCAGATGCTTTAACCTCTGAGCCACCAGGGAAGCATATATTCCTTGGTCAACTATAAAGAAATTGTTTAGTTGAAAGTCATCAATGATTTCCTTAATCACCAAATCCAATGGGTTTAGATCCTTTTCCTTGATGGCCTCGTGTTTCTGCAGTATTTGGACTACCTTTCTTTCTTGAAGCATGAATTCGTAGTTTCTATAAACTTTTTCTCCTGATGCTCCTTTTATCTTTCTGAGACTTCTTCCCTAGTTACTTGGTTGTTTTCTTCACATGTGGATGATTTTCTAGGTTTTTGGTTTCTCTGTTCACTGTCTTGGCAGTCTCAAACACTTGCCCATTTTCTAAAGAAAGGATGAGCCTTTCTATTTTGCTGCTTCGGATCACTTCCTTCCCGAATCTTCATGATCCAATCCTAACCATCCATTATAGAAGCCTGGGTTTACTTCTTCTTCTAAAACAAATTTTCTCTCCTGAATCTCTTGGTGCCACTTTTTTTTTTTTTTAATGGCACTACTTTTCAAACTACTTTTTTTCAACTTTTCAAACTTTTTTTTCAACTATTTTTTTCAAACTACTCTTTCAAACTACTTTAATTGGAAGGACTGATGCTGAAACTCCAATACTTTGGCCATCTGATGTGAAGAACTGACTTATTAGAAAAGACCCTGATGCTGGGAAAGACTGAAGGCGGGAGGAGAAGGGGACAACAGAGGATGGTATAGTTGGATGGCCTCACTGACTCAATGGACATGAGTTTGAGTAAACTCTGGGAGTTGGTGATGGACAGGGAGGCCTGGTGTGCTGCAGTCCATGGGGTCGCAAAGACTTGGACATGACTGAGCGACTGAACTGAACTGAACTTTTCAAACATGGATTAGTTACTTCTGTATAAGACTTGTCTTACTTTCTGGGCTATAAGCTTAAGAACATTTTTGAATTCAACCCTGCATTTCTTTAACTGTGAGACACATTGTCTTGTGTTTATTTATTTGTTTATTCAACATACATTAAGATACCTACTATTTAGGCACTGTGCTGGGCAGTGAAGAATACATTTGTGGTTTCTACTCTCATAGGATTTTAGTTTCATGAATTAACAAATACATACTGTGACACAGATTTAATGAAACTTTGAGAGAATGACTCTTGCATCTTGAACTCCCCTATCATCTTCACTCCCCAAACTGCTGTCTACTTCCTGCACCCTTTCCCCGATAATCTCATAGATTTCTCAAACTCAAAAGCTGAATTTGATTCATGTGCTGTGGAAACCTATAAATGAGAAATTTGTTCAGTGTTAAAAAAAACAAAACAACAAAACTCATAAACATCTTCTGTCTCTAAACCTTCTGCTGACTTTAGTATTTACATTAATGTATACCACCTCCTCTTCATTACCCAGGGGGAAATCTTGGTATTCTCTTTGATTTTTTCCTCTTTCTTCATACTTAATTATTTTCATTCAAACACTTATCATTCTTGTTAGGCCTTTTTTTTTTTATCTGTAAGAAATTGAAAATTAGTATTTAGCCAGTAGAGGTGTTTTGTTTGGTCTGCATAATATTTTTGAAAGAAAAGTGAAAGCAAAAGTCTCTCAATCATGTCTGACTCTTTGCGACTCCAAGGACTATACAGTCCATGGGATTCTCCAGGCCAGAATACTGGGGTGGGTAGCTGTTCCCTTCTTTAGGGGATCTTCCCAACCCAGGGATTGAACACAGGTCTCTTGCATTGCAGGCAGATTCTTTATTGTCTGAGCCACCAGGCAAGTATGATATTCCTGTTTCTCTTGAAAAGTTGGAAAATCAGGCAACACTGGCTCCTCATTCATGGCAGAATGACTGGAGTTTTAGAGGAGACATGTGAAATACTACTCTGATCTCTGTTGTTGTTGTTCAGTCACTAAGTTGTGTCCGATTCTTTGTGACCCCATAGACTATAGCACTCCAGGCTCCTCTGTTCTCCACTATCTCCCAGAGTCTGCTCAAGTTTGTGTCCATTGAGTCGGTGATGCTATCTATCCATTTTATGCTCTGCCGCCCCCTTCTCCTTTTGCCTTCAATCTTTCTCGGCATCAGTGTCTTTTTCAATAAGTTGGCTCTTCACATCAGATGGCCAAAATATTGGAGCTTCAGCAACAGCCCTTCCAATGAGTGTTCAGGATGGATTTCCTTTAGGATTGACTCTAATCTCTACCACTTCTTATTTTTATTTATGAAACATTCTTCTCATGGCTCAGTGGTAAAGAATCCACCTGCAATACAAGAGATGTGGGTTCGATCCCTGGGTCAGGAAGATCCCCTGGAGTAGGACATGGGAAGTCTCTCTAGTATCTTGCCAGGAAAATCCTGGCAGGCTACACAGTCCATTCGGTTGCAAAGAATCAGACTCAACTGAGTGACTGAGCACGCATGCGGCACTTCATCCTTCATAGAGGCATTTGAATTGGTAATCTTTGGCCTATAAGATCACAGAATGTTAGTACAGGAAGAGATATTAAAAGATCATCTTATATCATAGCCTCTTCCACCTTCTATCCAAAGAACTTAACATCACCTGACCAATTTTATACAACTGTATAGAACTCGGTCTCACAGGGTTCTATTACATGCCGTTAGACCCCTTCCTCACTTTGGGGAAAGTCCATAATCTGGACCCATTGTCCCCCAAATCCCCTACTCAGGGCTCTCCCATATAATTTTCAGGTTCAAAAGCTCTGTGCTTACAACTCTTGCTTTATCAGGCTCTGAGGCCTAAGACCTTTGTAAGGTATGTCCTAAGTGAGGCCACTTTTCTGTGAGGTTTTTGAAGGTTATGAATCTTAAAAATCTATCCCCAGTCTTTCTTGCTTTATTCTCTAGTGCTTTCCTGCATATATCTCATATTCCTCTGTATGTGTGTGTGTGTGTTCTGAAACATACCTATTCTTTCCAATCTTTTTCATTCAGTTTAGTGCTATTCTTTTCTACTTAGATTATCCTTCCCTAGTCTCTGCCTGCCTGATATAATTTTTTCCATCCTCTAAAGTCTACCTGCATCCTTGAAGTGCAGTAGTTAAGAAAGTGGTTTGCATGAGACAGACTTAGTTTGAAATCTAGGCTTTGTCCTTTACCAGCCAGGTGACCTAGGACAGTTTATTTCTGTAAGCCTGTTTCCTTGTCTGTTAAACCACCACATGGTTAGAACTACATACTGCTGCTTACATAACCCACTTTTCTTTCTTACATATCTTTCCTTATCATTAAATAGTCTTCTACATTGTCATTTTAAATGGTTCAAAGCATCCCATAATTGTGTATCAGGCTAGTCAAACTGCAGCTCTACATGCCCTTCCTAGAAAACCTGCAAATGCTCTTACTTAAATTGATATGAGTGAATGTCTCTTATCTGCATTCACAGTATCCATGTCTAACAAGTATGTAATAATATTTAACCTGTGGAGAAATATTTTTGGTGGAGAAACTGAAGTGAACCCCACCCAGCTTAACATACATATGCAGTTTTGATTATTTTCTTTTGAAAACATCCTAGAAGTATACTTGTTTATTGTCTTAGTCACTCAGTCATTATCTGACTCTTTGCCACCCCATGGACTGACTGTAGCCAGCCAGGCTCCTCTGTCCATGGGGATCCTCCAGGTAACAATACTAGAGTGGGTTGCCATGCACTCCTCCAGATCTTCCCAACCAAGGGATCGAATCCAGGTCTTCTGCATTGCAGGCAGATTCTTTACTGTCTGAGCCACTGGGGAAGCCCATACTTATTTAGTCAAAGCATTTAAGAATTTTGATACATATTTCTAAAATGCCTGGAAAGGGGGCGATGTACCAGTTTCTATCCTCATCCACAATCTTGTTTTATTGAACAGCTGCCCAGTACCTATACTATTTTCTTTTTAATCTTTGCCAATTTAATAGGCATTTAATATGCCATTTATATTTTTAAGTAATGTGGATGAACATACCTATTTATTGGCCACTTTTACATATTTAGGTTGGTACAAAAGTAATTGTGGATTTTGCATTGTTGAACTTTGCCATTTAATATTGGAATAATTCTTAAATGTGGTTATGTTCTACATCATTTTAATGCACATTTCTCACTTTTTTTTTTGCTAATGACATTACTTGTTGTTTATTTTATATTGATTTTAGAGTAGGGAAATGATGTTAGACAAAAAGCAAATTTGAGCTATTTTCTTATTTGAATTCAAAATGGGTCGCAAAGCAGCGGAGATAGCTCTCAACATCAACAACACATTTGGTCCAGCAACTGCTAATGAACTTACAATGCAGGGGTAGTTCAAGAAGTTTGGCAAAGGAGACAAGAGCCTTGAAGATGAGGAGCGCAGTGGCCGGTCATCAGAAATTGACAATGACCAACTGAGAACAATCATTGGAGCTGATCCTCTTATAATTACATGAGAAATTGCTGATGAACTCATTGTAGATTTGGCATTTGAAGCAAATTGGAAAAGTGAAAAAGCTCGATAAGTGGGTGCCTCATAAACTGACTGCAAATAAAAAAAAAACCCCATCATTTTAAAGTGTCTTCTCTTATTCTACACACCAATGAACCATTTCTCGATTGTACTGTGATGTGTGACGAAAAGTGGATTGTATATAACTGGTGACAACCAGTTCAGTGGCTGGGCCAAGATGAAGCTCCAAAGCACTTACTAAAGTCAAACTTGCACAAAAGAAAGGTCATGGTCACTGTTTGGTGGTCTGCTGCTGGTCTGGCCCACTACAGCTTTCTGAATACCAGCGAACCCGTAATATCTGAGAAGTATGCTCAGTAAATTGATGAGATGCACTGAAAACTGCAACGCCTGCAGCTGGCATTGGTCAACAGAATGGGCCCAATTTTTCTCCAAATAATGGCTGACTACATGTTGCACAACCAATGCTTCAAAAGTTGAATGAGCTGGGCTATGAAATTTTGCCTCATCTGCCATATTCATTTGCCCTCTTGCCAACCGACTACCACTTCTTCAAGTATTTTGACAATTTTTTAAATAGGGAAAATGCTTCCACAAGCTGCAGGAGGCAGAAAATGCAGAGTTCAGGCATGGATTTTTATGCTATGGGAATTAACAAACTTATTTCTCATCGGCAAAATGTGTTGATTATAATGGTTCCTATTTTAACTAATAAAGATGTGTTTGAGCCTAGTTATAATAATTTAAAATTCATGGTCTAAACCACAATTACCTTTGCATCAACCTAGTATATCTTTACAACAGCCTGGTTCCAAATAGGGAAAGGAGTACGTCAAGGCTGTATATTGTCACCCTGCTTATTTAACTTATATGCAGAGTACATCATGAGAAATGCTAGGCTGGATGAAGCACAAGCTGGAATCAAGATTGCTGGGAGAAATATCAATAACCTCAGATATGCAGATGACACCACCCTTATGCCAGAAAGCGAAGAACTAAAGAGCCTCTTGATGAAAGTGAAAGAGGAGAGTAAAAAAGTTGGCTTAAAACTCAACTTTCAAAAAACTAAGATCACTGCATTTGGTTCCATCACTTCATAGCAAATAGATGGGGAAGCAGTGGAAACAGTGAAAGACTTTATTTTGGGGGGCTCCAAAATCACTGCAGATGGTGACTGCAGCCATAAAATTAAAAGATGCTTGCCCCTTAGAAGAAAAGTTATAACCAACCTAGATAGCATATTAAAAAGCAGAGACATTACTTTGCCAACAAAGGTCCGTCTAGTCAAAGCTATGGTTTTTCCAGTAGTCATGTATGGATGCGAGAGTTGGACTATCAAGAAAGCTGAGCACCAAAGAATTGATGCTTTTGAACTGTAGTATAGGAGAAGACTCTTGAGAGTCCCTTGGACTGCAAGGAGATCCAACCAGTCCATCCTAAAGGAAATCAGTCCTGAATATTCATTGGAAGGACTGATGCTGAACCTGGAACACCAATGTTTTGGCCACTTGATGCGAAGAACTGACTTATTTGAAAAGACCCTAATGCTGGGGAAGATTGAAGGAGGGAGGAGAAGGGGACGAAAGAGGATGAGATGGTTGGATGGCATCACTGACTTGATGGACATGAGTTTGAGTAAACTCCGGAAGTTGGTGATGGACAGGGAGGCCTGGCGTGCTGCAGTCCAAGAGGTTGCAAAGAGTCGGACATGACTGAGCGACTAAACTGAACTGAATATATCTTTGGGCTTCCCAGGTGGCGCCAGTGGCAAAGAACCTGCCTGCCAATGCAGGAGTTCGATCCCTGGTTTGGGAAGATCCCCTGGAAGACAGCATGGCAACCCACTCCAGTATTCTTGTCTGGGGAATCCCATGGACCAAGTTACTTGTCAGGCTATGGTACATACGGTTGCAAAGAGTCAGACATGACTGATGTGACTCAGCACACACATGTACATAATATATCTTTTGAACAGATTTTTGTTATTCTTTTGCCAATTTTCAATAGTTTTAAAATTATTATCATCCTTTCCCACTTTGACATCCTCCTTCCTAGTTCTGTCTCCTACCTATGTACCTGATCTATGGATCTCATTCCCTTCTACTTCTTTAGGGAATCATTCAATCAGTTATCCTCTTACTACTCTTTAATCTTATACTATTAACATCACCAAGTCTCTTTTCCTTACAGAGAAACTTTAATGTCTCTCTTTCACTTGCCATTCTGCTTTGACTACTGACCTTTCTCCTCTACCTTGCAGCCAAACTTCTTGGAAGAATTGTCTTCACATGCTACGTCCACTCCATCTGTTTCAACTCACTACAAACAGATTTACATTTTCAATGCTGACTTTATTGTTAAGATTTTAATAACAGAAGTATATCATATACATGTGAAAAAAGCAGGACATGAAATGGTTTCTTCAAATATACTCAACTATTCTAAAAATATTTATGTAGAGAAAAAACTTACATGTAATACATGAAAATTTTAAGTTGCTTCTTATAACTGGTGAGTTTTATTCCTTTTTTAAAAAAAGTCAATTATTTATTTATTATTTCAGTGGCCACTCATTTATTTCATTTCACATTCCTTTAGACTCCAGTTAACACAGTTCACATTTATCCAGCAAATATCTGTTGAGAACCAAATGAGCCAGAGCATCAAAGCAATTGAGATGAATATAAAATATGCCCTGCCCACAGGAAGGTCTCTAAAGCTGGAATATCAGATGTCTCTAAATGAATCACAATTGCTATGATAACTATTCAAAAGTTCATAAAGAAGAGTATTTTCTGTCTTGAATGAGAGCTGAACAAATGTCCCAGGGAAGGACATAACTAAATGAGGATTCGAACAAATAAAATCAAGGCAAGGAAGATAATTTTTACCATTTGCAAAGAGAGGAGACTTGAAAAAGCACAGTACTGCATAAGTTTAAAGTTAGCTGGAACATAAAGGGGGGAGTTGAGCATGGAGGAGGAGGAGGGTGGTAATTAATGTCCCTTTGTGGCCAGGATTACACTCTGATCGCTAATACAAGTGATTAATCCCACACTTTTCTATTTTCTGCACAACGCATGGGAAAAAATATTCATATTGTTTATTTTCCTAATGGAATTAAACAATTCCCTTTGGGAAAAGTAACATTTCTCTTGATCTAAAATCCTTATGCCCTTACCATATCTCAATGGGCAGTCTACAGTTTGTGTGTGAATTTTAAGTTCTCAATTTGTGGTCCCCCAAAATGTCCTCAATTTTATAAACAAGAATTAACGTTGATATTAGAACACATTACAGTGTTAATTACAAATTCTCAACTTACATTTTCTAGGAAGGGGCAGAAAAGTGATAGTCAAGAGACGCAGGGCCATTTCATTTGGCCGAAAGGCTCAAACAACAAGCGGGCGTGACCCAGATTCGTAGGGCAGGCGCTCATTCTGCCGTCACGACTAGATAACCCGGCCGGACAACCGCCTCTTCAAAGGGCCCTCCTTCCCTCTTCGCTCTTTCCAAATGATCATCGAGCGTCTCAGACTCTCCCACTAAAGGCGCCCAGCCATTGGTGACCGTCTAGCGCCTCCGGTTTCCCTGGTAACAGCCAGCCACACCAACAAGGCTCGCATAAGTCTTCCCAGAATGCCGCGCGCCTTCTCTAATTCACTTCCGGGTGCGGTGGACTGACTCCTCCAGTCGGTGGGTTTGCATATCTTAGCGGTGTGGGGTTTCTGGGTACGGGTGTGTCATATTCCTGCAGTGGGTGGTGGAGACTGTTTTGTTCTTTCTCTGCCTTCGAAACGGATCGCTAAGGAAAGGCGAATTTCACCGAATTTTTGATGGCCCTCGATAAGTGAATTATTATTTGCAAAAAAAGCTAGAAAGCGTTTTAAAGTTATGTGCAACTTCATTTGTTGCTGTGATATTTTAAGCAGCTTTACACAACTTCCTATAAAACAACTATTTTTGCTTTAGAAAATGAAGGCAAGCACACGCAGGCGGAAACAAAACCAAACCGCCAAATTTCCTCTTCACAGTGAGCCCAAACTAAAATGTGGAAGTTTGAAGCAGAGAAAAGTGTCTTGCCGGGCCCAGCAAGGAGAAGGAAGCTGGGGCTCAAATACCCCAAATCCCCTGAAGGATTTCAGCACAGGATTTCTTTCTTTAGATTTATTCTTTTATTTTTTGGCTGTGGCGGGTCTTTGTTGCTGCTCAGGGGCCTTCTCTAGTGTCAGTGGACCGGTGCTACTTTCTCGTTGTGGAGCATAGGCTCTAGGCATGAGAGCTTCAGTAGTTGCAACTGGACGGCCTAGTTTCTCCCCTGCGTCTGGGATCTTCCCAGGACTGAACCTGTGGCCCTTGCAGTGTAAGACAGATTCTTTAGCACTGGACCACGAGGGAAGCCTGCAGTAAAGGATTTTTTAAAAGCTGGGTGAGGGGGGCTGGTTGCAGGGTACTGATTAGCTCCTGTACAATTCTCTGGTTGATATTGAGATAATAGGGCATTTAACAGTGTCAGTCCTAAGGTGTCTATAGGATCTGGGGGCTCATGATTGTCAGATAGTTTCTCCCATTTGGTGGTGGTTTTAGTATCTGTAATTCAGGAAGTATGTATCAGATACTATTATCTTGGTATTTCAGAGAGGAGCTACAGCAGAGGTTATGGGAGAAAGGGGTCTGTCCTGGAAAGGCTGTATAGAGTCCTGCTTGGTTAAACATTCACTGGTAAACAACCACAGGAAAACACTTTGGAGCAGTCTTCCAGATCCTCTCTATGCATATAATGTTTCAAGCAGTAATTTACATTGTACATGCTATTTTGTAATCTAAAAAGCTTTTATAAACATCAGTTCAGTTCAGTCACTCAGTCGTGTCCGATTCTTTGCGACCCCATGAATTGCAGCACGCCAGGCCTCCCTGTCCATCACCAACTCCCGGAGTTTACTCAAACTCATGTCCATCGAGTTGGTGATGCCATCCAGCCATCTCATCCTCTGTCGTCCTCTTTTCCTCCTGCCCCCAGTCCCTCCCAGCATCAAAGTCTTTTCCAATGAGTCAACTCTTCGGATGAGGTGGCCAAAGTACTGGAGTTTCAGCTTTAGTATCATTCCTTCCAAAGAAGTCCCAGGGTTGATCTCCTTCAGAATGGACTGGTTGGATCTCCTTGCAGTCCAAGGGACTCTCAAGAGTCTTCTCCAACACCACAGTTCAAAAGCATCAATTCTTCAGCGCTCAGCCTTCTTCACAGTCCAACTCTCACATCCATACATGACTACTGGAAAAACCATAGCCTTGACTAGACGGACCTTAGTCAGCAAAGTAATGTCTCTGCTTTTGAATATACTATCTAGGTTGGTCATAACTTTTCGTCCAAGGAGTAAGTGTCTTTTAATTTCATGGCTGCAATCACCATCTGCAGTGATTTTGGAGCCCCCCAAAATAAAGTCTGACACTGTTTCCATTGTTTCCCCATCTATTTCCCATGGAGTGATGGGACCGGATGCCATGATCTTTGTTTTCTGAATGTTGAGCTTTAAGCGAACTTTTTCACTCTCCTCTTTCACTTTCATCAAGAGGCTTTTTAGCTCCTCTTCACTTTGTGCCATAAGGGTGGTGTCATCTGCATATCTGAGGTTATTGATATGCAATCTTGATTCCAGCTTGTGTGTCTTCCAGTCCAGCATTTCTCATTATGTACTCTGCATATAAGTTAAATAAGCAGGGTGACAATATACAGCCTTGATGTACTCTTTTTCCTATTTGGAACCAGTCTGTTGTTCCACGTCCAGTTCTAACTGTTGCTTCCTGACCTGCATACAGGTATCTCAAGAGGCAGATTAGGTGGTCTGGTATTCCCATCTGTTTCAGAATTTTCCACAGTTTATTGTGATCCACACAATCAAAGGCTTTGGCATAGTCAATAAAGCAGAAATAGATGTTCTTCTGAAACTCTCTTGCTTTTTCCATGATCCAGCGGATGTTGGCCATTTGATCTCTGGTTCTTCTGCCTTTTCTAAAACCAGCTTGAAAATCTGGAAGTTCATGGTTCTTGTATTGCTGAAGCCTGGCTTGGAGAATTTTGAGCATTACTTTACTAGTGTGTGAGATGAGTGCAATTGTGCGGTAGTTTGAGCATTCTTTTGCATTGCCTTTCTTTGGGATTGGAATGAAAACTGACCTTTTCCAGTCCTGTGGCCACTGCTGAGTTTTCCAAATTTGCTGGCATATTGAGTGCAGCACTTTCATAGCATATTTCATTTAAAAACCAACATGGTTGTATGTTTTCCATTGTATTTTTTGTTAGAACAGTTTCTATCCTTAAAAAAAATTTTTTTTTTTTGTTTGGCTGTGTTAGGTCTTAGTTGAGGCTGTGTTGGGTCTTAGTTGCGGCATGCAGGATCTCTAGTTGTGGCATGGGCTCCAGAGCATGCCAGCTTCAGTAGTTGCAGCGCTCAGGCTCAGTGGTTGCTCCAAGGCATGCAGGATCTTAGTTCCCTGACCAGGGATCAAACCCAGGTCCCTCGAGCCCACATCCCCTGCACTTCAACGTGACTTCTTTCCCTCTGGGCCACCAGAGAAATACCTTCTTTCTGTTCTTAATTGGTACTGCAATGGAGAAATGAAAATCCTTATAGTTAAATCTTTGCCTAAGTTCTCATTTCTCTGCAGTAATTATTTTTCTCTTTTTAACTTAGTAATTTGTGTTTGCACTTCCTCTCTTTCAAATGCCTTCCCATTCCACTCATGTCTTTATAGTATAAATGGATGAAATTACACATATGGCATCCAAAGCCTACTCAATTTTTAAAAGTTTATTTTTCTGATTATAAAAGTAATACATACTTACTATAGAACATTAGGAAAATGTGGATGAATGTAATAAAAATAATCTGATATGTAGACAACTACTGATCATATTTTGGTATACAGTTTTCTAGTTTTCTCTCTGTTGCCTTCAGCAATGAGCATCAAAAAAAAAAAAGTTTGGTAATATAGTAGCTGAATAGCATTTCAGAAGTTCACATTTTATAGTCCATTTCAGGCCCCATCTTCTCTATCTAGCCTTCCCTGAGAATTCCAGACTAATTACACTAACTTACAATGGTCTAGGTTCTCATGGCAAGCATACTGGGGTGGCTTGCCATTCCCTCCTCCAGCGTGAAAAAGCCAGCTTAAAACTAAATATTAAAAAAAAAACTAAAATCATGGCATCCGGCCCCATTACTTCATGGCAAATGGAAGGGGAAAAGGTGGAAGCAGTGACAGATTTTCTCTTCTTGGGCTCTAAAATCACTGTGGATGGTGACTGCAGCGATGAAATCAGAAGACAATTGCTTCTTGGCAGGAAAACTATGATAAACCTAGACAGTGTGTTGAAAAGTAGAGACATCCCTCTGTTGACAAAGATCCATATAGTCAAAGCTATGGTCTTCCCAGTGGTCACATACGGTTGTGAGAGCTGTACGGTAAAGAAGGCAGAATGCCAAGGAATTGATACCTTTGAACTGTGGTGCTGGAGAAGACTCCTGAGAGTCTCTTAGACAGCAAGGAGTTCAAACCAGTTGATCTTAAAGGCAATCAATCCTGAATACTTATTGGAAGGATTGATGCTGAAGCTGAAGCTCCAGTATTTTGGTCACCTGATATGAACAGCTGACTCACTGGAAAAGACCCTGTTGCTGGGAAAGATTGAGGGAAGATGGAAAAGAGGGCATCAGAGGATGAGATGAGATGGCTGGATGGCATCACTGATGCAAAGTCCAGGAACTTGGGCAAACTCTGGCAGATGGTGAGGGACTGGGAGGCCTGGACTGTTGCAATTCATGGGTTCGCAGAGTCTGACAACTGGACTGGTTGTTTCATAATGGTCTAGTTTTCCATATTTGTATATTTTAGTTCCCTTACTACATTAGAGCTAGTTGTGTGGTCCTGGATAAATTATTCAGTTTTGTTGAGCCCACTTTCTTTATCTGCAAAATATACTGATAATATTTATTTTGCAGGGTTGTGGTAGGAATAACAAATAACCTATCTCAGCTTAATAAAGTAGCATTTTTCTTATAGCTTTAGCAGTCTATGTACATAGGAGGTGTTCATAATTTTATGTTTCAAATGAATGAGTAATCTGAGCATCTCAATCAATTATTTATTGAGCACCTTTGACACATAGGTACTGTTCCTATTCCTCAATATCTCTTGAATCTTTATGATTTAGATACCTTTCTTACATAAATCATATGCTCCTCTCAACCTCAAAAGTTCTCTTATGTTTCTGCTGCCATGCCTGGCACATCGTAGAAGGTGCTAAATAAATGTTGAGCTGAACTGAGTAAATTTAGTGGAAAAAGAGAAACACAAGTTAGTTAAAACCTGTCAGGTATTGATGAAGCCATAATAGGTATAAAGTACTTTGTACATTGGGAGATCAGAAGAGATTAATTTTGATTAAGGTATCTGGGAATGCCTTGTGGATTAGGTAGATTTGATCAGGACCTGGAATTTAAGGACTGAGGGTGTGTGTGTGTGTGTGTGTGTGTGTGTGTGTGTGTGTGTGTGTATGTGTACATGCTCAGTTGTGTCTGACTCTTTGCGATCCATGGACTGTAGCCCACCAGACGGTGTCCACAGGATTTCCCAAGCAAGAATACTGGAGTAGATTGCCATTTCCTTCTCCGTAAGGACCAAGGATGAGGGCTTAAGGATGGAAGTATGAGTTAAGGCTTGGAAAGTGAAAGTGAAGTCTCTCAGTCGTGTCCGACTCTTTGTGACCCCGTGGACTGTAGCCTACCAAGCTCCTCTGTCCATGGGATTCTAAGGCTTGGAGGTATAAGTTAAAATGTTGTGTTTTGTTATGTTGATGAAAAAATTAATAGTTGATCTAAGAAAGAAATGGAAAATTTAATTTGAGACAACCTGAGGTTTATAACCTGGGAGACAGTCTTTCAGAAAGCTCTCTGAGGACTGCCCCGCCCCTTAGAGGTCACAGCACAGTTACAGCAGTTTTTGAGATAAAGGGTTCTACATCAAATGAATTACTGACAGAAGGAACGTTATCTCTCAAGGAGTTATGAAGTAGTGGGTCATCCTGACACTATACAAGATTGAGAAGGACTATAAGCTCTGGTTAATGCAGATGCACAATACACTCTAAAGGGGAGGGAAAAGGCTCGGTCTGGCAGAGAAAAAATTTATGTTTAAGTTATTCTTGTCTTGCTATAAAATATTAATTTATTTCATCAATTAGAGTTATTTTTGGTGTCAAAAAAATAGGGTGGGCGAATGGCCTAGATGAGGCAAAATAAAAAAGGAGTTTGGTCTTATATTTTGAGGACTGTAGCGTGACCAATCGTTATAATTGCAGTTTTCAAACGTTTCCAGGAAATAGTCCTTTCAATATTTGGGGCGTCAAGAGAGAGGTGGACCAGAGACGGCAGTTAGCCTGCTGGTGGACAAAGCAGGAAGTCGGAAGATGACAAAAACCTTCAGGGGGAGAAGGGTATTTAATGGCCAGCACTGGTCAGGAGGTAAGGAAGGAGTGTGCACGAGGAAGCGAGGCTGCGGAACAAGGCTTGTGGGGATCGCACAAGCACGCCGAGGGACAGGGGCGAAGCCCATAACAAGCCGGCTGCTTTCTGCGAGGGTACGGGCCTGCTCAGCCAGCTGGCGCCTGGCCCCGCCCCTCTAGGCCCGCCCAGCAACTATCGCCCCGCCCAACACTCGCCGCCCCGCCCAGCACTCGCCGCCCCGCCCCGTTACCGTCGCCCCGCCCCGTTACCGTCGCCCCGCCCCGCGCTTCTTGCCCGGCACACCCTCTGTGTCCTGGATTGCAGACCCCAGCCACTGAACGTCCTTGGCCCCGCCCAGCGACGGCGGCCGGCCTGGCGCCGGTTCGGCCTGGCAGAGGGAGGGCCTGGGCGGTGGGAGGGAGGTTACCTTTCTCTCTCTCACCCTCCGCCGCCCGAAGCGGGAGGAAGAAGCCGCGGCAAAGTCCGTGGGAGGCATGGCAGAAGCTCCGGATGAGCGCGAGCCGGGCTCCGTGGCAGGGGAGCAGCTGCAGCAGCAACACGTCGGGTGCCAAGTCTTCTCCGAGCGGCTGGCTCAGGCGAAGCCACAGCAAGCGTTCCTCTCCAGTTTCTTCACCAACAACCAGAAGTGCCAGCTTATGCTCTTAAAGACGTTGGCCACAAGTAGGAGCCTTGACCCGGGGGCTGGACGTCTGCGGGGTGGGGTCTGAGACCCGGCGGGCAGGGAGGGGCCTCCGCACCCCTCCGCTAGGGGGCTCTGGGTTTGGCTCAGGTGTGGCGGAGGCCGGGTTCTGGCCCCAAGGGCAGAGTTAAGGCAGATTTGGCATCGTGGGGTGGGTGTGGAGGTCTGAGCCTCAGTTTCGATCAGAGAAGGCGCTGAGGCCCCCTTCAGGACTACGTTTGCCTGTGGCGTGAATGAGGAGTCGGGTTAGGAGTTAGCCCTTTCCTTCACACTGACAGATCCTCTCATTTCATAGGTAAATTGTGCATTAATATGGGGACTGGAGAGTCCAGGTGAAGCAGAGTTTTAAAGAGCTACGTTAATTAAAGCATACTTGCTGAAACCGCGCAACTCAGATGGGATTTGAACCCAGCTAAAACTCAGATTGGGACTTGAACCCTGCAGGCTGGGACCGGAACCTGCTGTCTTTTAATTGAAATCGCACACCTGGTCTCAGGAAGTTCAGGTTCTTTGTCTCACTGCAGTAGGAATTGAGCAGGAGGCAAAATGATAGGTAAGAAGTAGATTTACTGAGAGAGATACAAACTGCATAGACAGTGTGGGCTGTCTCAGAAGGTGGGAGGCCCTGGGAGATCCATGTACCACAGACAGAAGGTGGTCTGTCTCAGGTGGTGAGGGTGGCCTGGATATATGGGCTGGTTAGTTTTTATGGGCTGGATAATTTCATAGGCTAATGAGTGGGAGTATTATTCCAACTCTTTTGGAGACATGGTGGGGATTTCCAGGATTGGGGCCAGAGCCCACTGTTTGGCCTTTTATGGTTAGCCTCAGAACTGCTGTGCGCTGTGTCATTTAGCATGCTGATAAATTAAAATGAGCATATAATAAGGCTCAAGATCTACTGAAAGTTGGATATTCTGCCATCTTGGGCCTAATTGGTCTAACCATTTTATGTCATGTCCACAACAGCGCTGTCATTCTTTAAGGGTTGTGCCCTGCCCCGTTTTGTCCTGGTTCACTGCTGCTGGCAGTGCAAAGACAGTTTTGCAGTCCTACTCTTTGTTGAAAAGGGTTCTTAACCTTCATACACGGATGGGCTTCAGAATGTGGAAACATCTGATATCGACTGCGAAACTCCTGTTTGTATGCTTCTAAGGGCATTTTTCTGGGGAGAGAGTTCATAGCCCCATGATGTTCTAAGATGCCCATGAACCTGAAAAGGTTAAGAACCATTGCTGTGGGTTACATAGGGACACCATCTACTGACCAGTTTCTAAATCCAGGGACATTGCACTAGAGATTTCTTAACTTTTTTACAAGGCCCTAGACTTCCCAAGTTTACTTTAGATACATTAAGAGAATCAAAGACAAACTTGTTTGCCCCAAATAAGACTACTGTTTCATAGCTGGCCAGTGACAGTTCAGAAGTCAACCACTCAGTGAGTTTTCCATCCTTCTTGAGATTACCTGCATCTCCAGGAATCAGGGGAGGAGAAAGGGGAGTAGAGGGGAATGATGACATTTTATTTACTTTGCAAATAGGTATCAAATGCCTCCTAGATTCTGCTTTGGGCAAATACAGAGAGTAGTTGGGACCCTGCCTTTAAAATGTTCCAAAGTGGAATGCAGTGGGAAGGATGGGCTGCAGATTTAGATGTGGGTTTAAATTTTGATCCCTTTCCTTGTTACACATGGAAGAGTGATTTGACTCTCTGATCCTGTCTGTCTTTATCAGGGAAAGGAAAAGGGAGTTGGGAAGGGGTGAAAGTACCTCTTTTAGGGTTGTTGTGAGGAATAGGTTTTATAAGTGTAAAGTGCCAGTGTATCAGGAGCTGAATAAAGAAACTAGCTGTTCTTACAGTGGAAGAGCCAAAAAGTGGAGGAAGAGTTGAGATAGGAAGTGAGAAGGACCAGGTGCTGAACTTGAGTCCCAGTAGTAATTAACCCGCTTCAACCTTCCAAGGGGAAAGCTGCTGGAGAACCTGTTAGTGTATTAAAGCATCAACCTGCAGCTTTAAAATCCTATCCCTGGGATGAGTGTGATGAAAGAGATCAGGCCTCAAGGGAGACATTAGTTTATTTTTCTCCAGAGCACATCCATTCTAAATACTGCAGGTCCTTCTTTGAAGAACCAAACCAATGTGGTCCCAGCATTTTTTTTTTTTTTAAGGGGACACTAGACTTTTGAACCCATTTCAGCTCTGTAAAACTCTCAGTTGCTTCAGTAATAATGCACTTAGTATGGTGCCTGATACTTGATATACACTAAGTAGTATTTATTAATAATAATTGTTTTACTGTTAACACTCTTCAAGAGGGATCAGGTTAGAAAAGCAGTAACCAGTACTTAACTTGCTCATCCAACAATACTTTTACTCACCTGTTTTTGCTTTCAGCATTTGAAAACCTTAATATCTTTTTTTTTGCTTATGTCACGTAATTTGCTGTGCATTTATATTCTCAGACAGGACATCTATGTGAAAAGTTGATGTTAGAGGCACTTGGGTTCCTTATATTTTCATGTAATTTTAACAGGCTCATAGATTCTTAGAAGTGGTGGTGGGGGGCTCCGGCGTTGTCTAGGCCTTTTCACCCCCATCACTGATCAGAAACCTCTGTGCCGTCAATTGATCAGAGTGTGTTTAGACCTCTGTTGGAACAGGTTATCTTTGAAGCCCTTTGAGGCTACCAGACTCTTGTATCGACTGCTGTAATTGTTGAAAAAACCCTTTCTCACGCTGAGTTGAAATGTGCTCCATCTAACGTCTGCCCTTTGGTCCTTGTTCTGCTCTCTGAACAAATGTTGGCAGAATCTATTCCCACATGACACCCCTTCAGATACTTGAAATTATTGTGGCCTTAGTTAAATCTTTTTTTTTAAACTTTAATCTTTTTATTTTGTATTGCTGCTGCTGCTGCTGAGTCGTTTCAGTCGTGTCCGAGGTATAGCCTATTAACAATGTTGTGATAATTTCAGGTGGACAGCATAGGGACTCAGCCATACATATGCATGTATCCATTCTCCTCCAAACTCCCTTCCCATCTAAGCTGGCAAGTAACAGTGAGCAGAGTTCCATGTGCTATACAATAGGTTTTTGTTGGTTATCTATTTTAAATATAGCAGTGTGTACATGACCTTCCCAAAGTCCCTAACTATCCCTTCCCACACCCCCACTCTGCCCCACAACCATAATTTGTTTTCTGTCTGTGAGTCTCTTTCTGTTTTGTAAGTTCATTTGTTATCGTTTCTTTTTAGATTCCATATATAAGGGATGTCATATGGTATTTCTCCTTCTCTGACTCACTTCACTCAGTATGACACTCTCTAGGTCCATCCATGTTGCTGCAGATGGCATTATTTCATTGTTTGGTAGCCGAGTAATATTCCACTGTGTACATGTACCACGTCTTTATTCATTCCTCTGTCAGTTGCTTCCATGTCTTGGCTCTTGTAAACAGTGCCACAGTGAACATTGGTGTGCGTGTATCCTTTCGGAACATGGTTTTCTCCAGATATGTACCCTGGAGTGGGATTGGAGGGTCACGTGGTAGCTCGATTTTTCGTTTTTTAGGGAATGTCTGTACTGTTCTCCATAGCGGCTGTAGCCATTTACATTCCCATCCACAGTGCAGGCGGGTTCCCTTTTCTCCACACCCTCTCCACCATTTGTTGTTTGTGGATTTTTTGATGATAGCCATTCTGACCAGTGTGAGGTGAAATCTCATTGTAGTTTTGATTTGCATTTCCTTAATAGCTAGAGATGTTGAACCTCTTTGCGTGTGCCTTTTGGCCATCTGTGTATCTTCTTTCTCCTTTCCAAATCTACAAATCCCTTTCTTGCTTCCTTGGGAACATAGCCCTGAGCTATTCCAGTCACCTTCCCCTGTGGAACGGGTTTGGTTGGCAGGTCCTGTTTAGAGTGTGGTACTCAGAATGGGATGCTGTGTACAGATGAGGGCAGACCACAGTGGGGCCACTTACTGCCTTCCTCTAATCGGGATACTGTGCTGCTGTTCATTTCTGTGGCTGTGACCACGGTCGTGTTGGTATATTTTGTACACATACGTTCCCTCAGTCTTTTGGTATATACTTTAACACATTGTGTTTGATCATTTAACTGAGAAACATACTTGATATTATCTGAGATGTTTGGTGGTACACTTTTTGGTATTTCTGTCAGTGTTTCATTTCATTAAAGACTTACTTTTATGTTAATTTAAGCTTATCTTTTTGTATTCATTTTTAAATCAATTTTAAGATATTAGTATACTTAATTACTAATTAGTATTGCTTAAAATTAGATATTAGTATTACTTCACTGAGATTTGAGAGGTATTTTTTTCTTCTATAATATTTGGATAATTTAATTGCTGCTGTTTTTTTCCAATTACCATATGTAATTGAATCAATCTCTTTCTAGATCCATATGTCAAACTTCTACTTGATGCCATGAAGCATTCAGGTTGGTAAGTAAATCTTTTTAAAGTGCTACTCTATATTCTGACTGCTGAAAGCAAACCACCCCTTTCTCCCCCATCCCCCCAAAACTGGAACTACTTCAGATTTTTCACTTCAGGCCGCAAAGCCGTTTCCACATGGTAGGTGGTGGTGGTGGTGGTTGGCCGCATTCTCTCCAGGCAGGCCTTGTTCTCTCCAGACCTCTTCTGCCCTAACTCCACATCTCTGGCTCCACCATTCACCTCAGGTATTTAGTAAAAACAATACTTAAAATCTTTATCGTAACTAATTACCAAACCTGGTTTTTCCACTATGCCAGTCTCAGCATTATCCTTAATAGAGAAGAAGTCTCAGTTTGTTATGCATACAGTAGCCTTCCAGGTATCGTTCACCTTTGAGGAGATCAGAAAAAGTGACTTCTGAGCTCCCCTTCTTAACATTCTGGCCCGAGGGCAGAAACTCCAGCATATTTCCAGTGTGGTCTTCATTCGTCGAGCCAATGCTTTATGGACTCACGGCATGGCGTTTGAACTGGGATTGATTTTGCAGACAGTCTCCTTATTTTACAGATGAGAGAACTAAGTGCTGAGGGTGCTCAGTTGCTTTCCTAAGGTGTCCTGTGTGGCAGTGGTGGAGATGTGGGTCTCCTGGCCCAGGGCTGTGCCCCATGGACGCTGCTGCTGGACGTTGTCTCTTTAATCCATTCTTGCCTTCCAGTGCTGTTAACAAAGACAGACACTTTTCTTGTGAAGATTGTAATGGAAATGTCAGTGGAGGTTTTGACGCTTCAGTGTCTCAGGTAGGCGTTTTACCGAGTTGTTTTCCTTCCTCCAGTTCTCATGTTTGCTGAGTGCCTTCCACATGCCAGGCATTCTACTTAGTAGACTTTGTGCAGGATTGAAAAAAAATGAGGTAGTCGCAATTCTGACCCTGAAGGTGCTCACACCTCACAGGGGAGACAAGACGTGCATGCAGACAAAGATAGAATTTGAGGCAGGTTAAATTCTTGGAGGTGGGTGTGGTTAACCATAGGGGATATTGTGCTGTTCAGCTGCTATATGGTGGGAGGCTTTGAATGTCAGGATAAAGAGTTTCATCTTTACACAGTGGGAAGTGATGCATCTTTGAGAATTTTTGATGAGGAGAGTGAGTTTCCTCATCTGTAATACATGGGTAGTGATTGTATTTATCTCACAGATATGATTATGAGAATTAAATGAGATTTCTCTTGTAAATTACACTCAAGTCAACACATGTTAGTTTTAAGTCAGTGGGGGGTTCTGACAGAGTTTCGAGGTGGTAGATAGATACGTCATGTGATGAGGGTAGATAAAAGTGTCGTACGTCACTGATTCCATCATGAGTATGTAACACACATTTAACTACGTTTAATTGTTTCCTGCTAGGGACGTTATATGTTTTTTGGTTATTTATAGCTTTTTCAGGGAAATCATGGGAAAGAGCAACATAGCAGAGGGGTGAGGTGTCTGAGTTTTGGAGTTAGATAGACTTTGAGTTCAAATCCTTATTCCCCTGCTTATTAGCTGTGGGACTTGGGCAAGTTATTAATTTTATTCTCTGTTTCCTCATTTGTAAATTAAAAAAATATTAATTTATTTTAATTGGGGGCTAATTACTTTACAGTATTGTAGTGGTTTTTGCCATACACTGACATGAATCAGCCATGGGTGTACATGTGTTGCCCATCCTGAACCCCCCCTCCCACCTCCCTCCCCATCCCAATCCCTCAGGGCCAACCCAGTGCACCAGCCCTGAGCACCCTGTATCATGCATCAAACCTGGGCTGGCTATCTGTTTCACATATGATGATATACATGATTCATTGCTATTCTTCCAAATCATCCCACCCTCACCTTCTCCCACAGAGTCCAAAAGACTGTTCTTTACATCTGTGTGTCTTTTGCTGTCTCGCATATAGGGTCATCATTACCATCTTTCTAAATTCCATATATATGCATCAGTATACTGTATTGGTGTTTTTCTTTCTGACTTACTTCACTTTGTATAATAGACTCCAGTTTCATCCACCTCTTTAGAACTCATTCAAATGCATTCTTTTTAATGGCTGAGTAATATTCCATTGTGTATATGTACCACAGCTTTCTTATCCCTTCCTCGTTTGTAAATTGATAACTGTAACACCTATAGCTCTCCAGGTGGGTCCATTCCCTTTTGGGGTTAAATAGAGTGCACATTTTGAATCTTCATTGTATTTCTCAGCAGTGTTATACACAGTTGGGAACTCTTCTTTTTAATTAAAATTTTTGTTGTGAAGTATCTCATTCATACAGAAGAATAACAAACCTATATGTATGCTTTAAGTCATAATAATAAAATTAACATCTGTATAACTACCACACAGATTTGAGAAATAAAACCCTGCTGGGACTTTAGAAGCCTGTATGCCCCTTCTTGGATCATAGCCCCCCTTCCTTATTTTTGACTTTTGTAATAATCATTCCCTGCTTATCTGAATGGTTTTAACATCTATGTATACAGTCAAACATTGTGTTATGTAGTTGCCTGCTTTTAAAAAAGTTTAAAAAAAATTTATTTATTTGGCTGCACCAGGTCTTAGTTGTGGTAAGTGAGATCTTTCATCTTCATTGCAAAATGTGGAATCTTTAGTTATGGCATGTAAAACCTTTGGCTGTGGGATGTAGGATCTAGTTCCCTGACCAGGGATCGAACCCCAGACCC
Organism: Capricornis sumatraensis; assembly: GCF_032405125.1. Classification (NCBI taxonomy): domain Eukaryota; kingdom Metazoa; phylum Chordata; class Mammalia; order Artiodactyla; family Bovidae; genus Capricornis; species Capricornis sumatraensis. The sequence continues at coordinate 99,884,150 of NC_091072.1, read as the reverse complement.
CTGCACCGGGAGCGTTGAGTCTTAGCCACTGGACCACCAGGAAAGTCCTTTGTTGCCTGCTTTTAAGCTTTATATATACTTGGGGTCATATGTAATACTCTGTCATTTTATGAAATTATACAGGATATAGTCCTCTGTAACTTAATTCTTTTGTACAACATTGTGAGATTCTTCTGTCTTGTATGCATCCCTGGTTTATTTAGTGTCACTGTTGTATATATTATTCCACTGTATGTCTGTAGTAGAGTGTACTCTCTCTAATGTCATTTCCAACTGTATTATTATAAGCAATGCTGCTTTGAATTCTTCACCTTCTCTCCTGAAGCACACAGGCAGGAGTTGCCATAGGGTCTCTGCCTAGAGTGGATTGCTGGCTCATATCTCATGCATTCACTTGACTTGAACAGCTAACGCCACTTGCTTGCCATGGTTTCCGGTATGCAGCACTCCTGCAGTTGCTCCTTTGGTAGCTCAGCTTCCTGTATCAGCCCTTAAATGTTGAAGTCCCTTAATCCAGAGTGTTACAGCCCCTTCTTTTCTATCTGGCACTCTGCCAAGGTGATCTAATTTGTTTTGCTAGGTCAGAACTCTGTCTTGAACTCCACATCCGTAGAGCCAAGTGTTCACTGCACAGCTACACTTGGAAGTTTTAAAGGCATCTCAGACCTGACATGTCCAAATCCAAATTGATGATTTTTTACCATCCTCCATCTCCACCCAACTTGGTCTTCTAGTTTTGCATATCTCAGTGAATGGTACCACCATCCATCCTATTACCCAAGCTAGAGCTTTAGGGATCATCCTTGATACCTCTATTCCCTTCTCATTTTCTATCCAGCACCAAATTTTGTGCAGTCTACCTCCTAAATACCTTTTAGGCTTCTACCACCCTAGCTTGGGCACTGTTATCTCTTGCCTGCTCCTGCTGCTGCTAAGTCGCTTCAGTCGTGTCCGACTCTGCAATCCCATAGACGGCAGCCCACCAGGCTCCCCCCGTCCCCAGGATTCTCCAGGCAAGAACACTGGAGTGGGTTGCCATTTCCTTCTCCAATGCCTAGAATACTTTATTCTCATTCAGTTAGTCTCTCTGCATCCAGTTTGGATCATCTTATGCCTGTTTTTCCAATTGTGGTCAAAAGAATGAAAGCAAAATAAAACACCCCCTGTTTCACTGTTCCCTTTCAGTGACTTCCCATTGCTGTCAGGATAAAGAGTGGCTTGGCCCTGATGACCTCACCAGCCCTACCTCATGCCTACCACCTCCAGCTTTGTGCTTCAGTCCTGTGGGCCTACCTTCACCTTTTCAAACATTCTTGTCCTTCAACCCTCCCCCTACCCTTTGCATGTATTATTCTCTCTCTGGAATGCTCCCTTCCCCTCTCCTCAAATTTGACTCCTGTTCATCCATCCATTAGATCCCAGTTTTAACATTCCTTCTTCACAGAACCATTTCCCAACTCTGCAGATCAGGTCTGGTACTCCATTGTATGTACTCATAACAACTGTTATTGCATGTGCTCAAACATTTTGGTAAATATTTGATTAATTTCTATCTCCATTTGTAGACTGTAAATCTAATAGGTCTTGATAAACAGTAGTTGAATAAATGAATGTTGAATGAATGTATATAAAATACCTGGGACATGTCCCAGTGTCTGGCACATAGTAAGTATGGAGTAAGTAGAAACTGTTATTATTAGGACCCCTCATGTCTTTGTTATTCTTATAGGGTCTTCCTGTAAAGTGTGCTGTTGGCTTTTTGCACTTCTTTCTGAAGGTCTTTCTGAGGACTTTTCCTGGCAATTCTAGTAGAATGGGACAGTGTGGTCATGCATTGTTGATTCATTGCTCATTCAGAAACTTGATAAGAAGCATTTTACATATATTCTCATTTAATTCTCACAGTTCTATGAGGTAGGTAATGTAAGTTATCTCCTTTTGATAGTTGAGGAAACTGAGGCACAGAAAGCTTAAGAAACTTGCCCAAGGTCACTGACTTAGTAAGGAGTGGGGCTGGAATTTGAATCTCTGGTTCATTCCAAGGTCCACAGTTAAATATTATTAAGAGTCCAAGACAGGCTGGTGCAGTCCACCCAGCGAGGATGGTGTGTGAATAAATGTCCTTACACTAAGTGCTGTGCAGTCCAAGGAGAGGAGAGCCCTTGGGGAAGGCTTCCTGGCATGTATGGAGAAGAGTGGGCCTTGATGGTGGGCTGGGTGTGGGCTTGATAGAGAAGAGGAGGTGAGGCTTTCCATGCAGTGAGCCCCCTCAGGTGAGAGTGAAGGTGGAATCTTATGAAATGAGAGTAGCTCTTGGAAATAACTGACCTTCTCTCATTTTGGTGCCTCTTAGATTGTTCTGTGCCAGAATAATATCCGTAATCAGGCCCATATGAACAGAGTGGTCACCCACGAGCTCATTCACGCGTTTGATCATTGTCGTGCTCATGTCAATTGGTTCACCAATGTCAGACATTTGGCCTGCTCTGAGGTAAGTTTTATTGTAGAAGATACTTTCCCTCCACCCTGAACATTGTGTGTTTGAACATTTTATTCAAGTATGATTTATTTAAACATATTTGTTTTCTTGTCATAATTCCATGTTAGTCTTCGATTTCCATTTTTAACTACTGAATACAATTTTTGTCTTAAATATAACCTTTAAATCCTAATAATAGTGATTTGACTATTATATGACTATAATATAAAAAAACAATTTTTCCTATGGAATAAACATTTCCTATATCATAAAATTTATATAAACATTTACTGCGGGCTGTGTACCTAACACTGTTCTGTTTGTGGATTCTTATTTAATCTTCACAACAATCCCTTGAAGTGTAGATACTGTTATTCCCATTTTATTTGGTGAAAAGTGAGGCAGTTGTTTAGATACCATGGTTAGTAAGTGGCAGAGGCAAGATTACAGTCAAAGTTCTTGATGGGTTTGCTGTGCTGCCTTCCACAGGTAAAGTTGCTAGCTTTCTCTAGAATAAAACAGTTCATTTAAAAAATGCAGCATCAGTCCAGTTCAGTCAATCATGTCTGATTCTTTGTGACCTCATGGACTGCAGCACGCCAGGCTTCTGTGTCCATTACCAACTCTGGGAGCTTACTCAAACTCATGTCCATCGAGTTGGTGATGCCATCCAACCATCTCATCCTCTGTCATCCCCTTCTCCTCCCGCCTTCAATCTTTCCCAGTATCAGGGTCTTTACCAATGAGTCAGTTTTTCGCATCAGGTGGCCAAAGTATTGGAGCTTCAGCTTCAGCATCAGTACTTCGAATGAATATTCAGGACTGATTTCCTTTATGATAGACTGGTTGGATCTCTGCAGTCCAGGGGACCCTCAAGAGTCTTTTCCAACACCACAGTTCAAAAGCATCAATTCTTTGGTACTCTGCTTTCTGTATAGTGCAACTCACATCCATACATGACTGTTGGAAAAACCATGGCTTTGACTAGATGGACCTTTTGTTGGCAAAAGTAATGTCTCTGCTTTTTAATATGCTGTCTAGGTTAGTCATAGCTTTTCTTCCAAGGAGCAAGTGTCTTTTAATTTTATGGCTTCAATCACCATCTGTAGTGATTTTGGAGCCCCCAAAATAAAGTCTGTCACTGTTTCCATTGTTTCCCCATCTATTTGCCATAAAGTGATGGGATCAGAGGCCATGATCTTAGTTTTCTGAATGATGAATTCTAAGCCAACTTTTTCACTCTCCTCTTTCACTTTCATCCAGAGGCTCTTTAATTCTTCTTCGCTTTCTGCCATAAGGGTGGTGTCATCTGCATATCTGAGGTTAGTGATATTTTTCACGGCAATCTTGATTCCAGGTTGTGCTTCATCCAGCCCAGCATTTCACATGATGTACTCTGCATATAAGTTAAATAAGCAGGGTGACAATATACAGCCTTGATGTACTCCTTTCTCAATTTGGAAACAGTCTGTTGTTCCATGTCCAGTTCTCAGTGTTGCTTCTTGACCTGCATACAGATGTCTGAGGCGGCAGGTCAGGTGGTCTGTATTCCCATCTCTTTCAGAATTTTCCACAGTTTGTTGTGATCTACACAGTCAAAGGTTTTGATGTAGTCAGTAAAGCAGAAGTAGATGTTTTTTTGGAACTCTTTTGCTTTTTCTGTGATCCAGTGGATGTTGGCAATTTGATCTCCGGTTCCTCTGCCTTTTCTGAATCCAGCTTGAACATCTGGAAGTTCAGGGTTCATGTACTTTTGAAGCCTGGGTTGGAGGATTTTGAGCATTACTTTGCTAGTGTGTGAGATGAGTGCAATTGTGCGGTAGTTTGAGCATTCTTTGGCATTGCCTTTCTTTGGCATTGGAATGAAAACTGACCTTTTCCAGTCCTGTGGCCACTGCTGAGTTTTCCAAATTTGCTGGCATATTGAGTGTAGCAGTTTCACAGCATCATCTTTTAGGATTTGAAATAGCTCAACTGGAATTCCATCACCTCCACTAGCTTTGTTCGTAGTGATGCTTCCTTAGGCCCAGTTGACTTTGCATTTCAGGATATCTGGCTCTAGGTGAGTGATCACACCATCATGGTTATCTGGGTCATGAAGATCTTTTTTGTATAGTTCTTCTGTGTATTCTTGCCACTTCTTAAATCTTCTGCTTCTGTTAGGTCCATACCATTTCAGTCTTTTATTGTGCCCATCTTTGCATGAAATGTTCCTTTGATATGTCTAATTTTCTTGAAGAGATCTCTAGTCTTTCCCAGTCTATTGTTTTCTTCTGTTTCTTTGCATTGATCACTGAGGAAGGCTTTCTTATCTCTCCTTTCCATTCTTTGGAACTCTGCATTCAAATGGGTATATCTTTCCTTTTCTCCTTTGCCTTTAGCTTCTGTTCCTTTCTCAGCTATTTGTAAGGCCTCCTCAGACAATCATTTTGCCTTTTGGCATTTCTTTTTCTTGGGGATGGTCTTGATCACTGCCTCCTGTACAATGTCACGAACCTCTGTCCGCAGTTCTTCAGGTACTCTGTCTATCAGATCCAATCCCTTGAATCTATTTCTCACTTCCACTGTATAAGGATTTAGTTTAGGTCATACCTGAATGGTCTAGTGGTTTTTCCTACTTTCTTCAATTTAAATCTGAATTTGGCAATAAGGAGTTCATGATCTGAGCCACAGTCAGCTCCTGGTCTTGTTTTTGCTGACTGTATAGAGCTTCTCCATCTTTGGCTGCAAAGAATATAATCAATCTGATTTCGGTGTTGACCATCTGGTGATGTCCATGTGTAGAGTCTTCTCTTGTGTTGCTGGGAGAGGGTGTGTTCTCTTGGCAAAACTCGATTGGCCTTTACCCTACTTCATTCTGTACTCCAAGGCCAAATTTGCCTGTTGCTCCAGGTGTCTCTTGACTTCCTACTTTTGCATTTCAGTCCCTTATAATGAAAAGGACATTTTTTGGGGGTGTTAGTTCTAGAAGGTCTTGTAGGTCTTCATAAAACTGTTCAACTTCAGCTTCTTTGGCATTACTTACTGGTTGGGGCATAGACTTGGATTACAGTGATATTGAATGGTTTGCCTTGGAAATGAACAGAGATTATTCTGTTGTTTTCGAGATTGCACCAAAATACTGCATTTCTTTTGTTGACTATAAAGGCTACTCCATTTCTTCTAAGGGATTCTTGCCTACAGTAGTATATATAATGGTCATCTGAGTTAAATTTACCCATTCCAGTCCATTTTAGTTCACTGATTCCTAAAATGTCAATGTTCACTCTTGCTAGCTCCTATTTGACTACTTCCAATTTACCTTGATTCATGGACCTAACATTCCAGGTGCCTATGCAATATTGTTCTTTACAGCATTAGACTTTACTTCCATCACCAATCACATCCACAACTGGGTGTTGTTTTTCTTTGGCTCTGTCTCTTCATTCTTTCTGGAGTTATTTCTCCACTGTTCTCTCCTAGCATATGGGCACCTGCCTACCCGGGGAGTTTGTCTTTCAGTGTCCTATCTTTTTGCCTATCTTTGCCTATCTTTGATGGCAGAGTAGAAGGATGTGCGCTCATCTTCTGTGAGAACTCCAAAATTACAACTCGCTGCTGAACAACTGTCGACATGAGAATGCCCACCAAAAAATATACCCCATGTCCAAGGGCAAAGGAGAAGCCCCAGCAAGATGGTAGGAGGGGCCAAATTGCATTTAGAATCAAACCCCATACCTGCCAGAGACACTTGGCGGTCTCAAACAAAACCTTGTGCACGCCAGGAGACTCCACAGAGACTGAGCCAGACCTGCCCCTGAATGTTTGCATGTCTTTGTTTGGAAACCTGCCTTTCTTCAAGATTCATGTCAATCATTTTATGGCCTGGGTGAACTCACCTTGTGCCAGTGTTATCTCAAAATGCATGTTGTGGGTGAAGGGCCTGGTGCCAATCTCTGAGTTTTGAGACATTTCCTTTCCTGTAGCTATATAGGATTCCCTGGTGGCTCAGATGGTGAAGAGTCTGCCTGCAATTCGGGAGACCTGGGTTTGATCCCTGGGTTGGGAAGATCCCCTGGAGAAGGAAATGGCAATCCACTCCAGTATTCTTGCCTGGAAAATCCCATGGACAGAGGAACCTGGCAGGCTACAGTCCGTGGGGTCACAAAGAGTCAGACACGACTGAGCAACTTCACTTTCAAGATGATATTAAATGTTTGAGTGTGTCCTGTGGAGGTACAGGTCAGCAGTGGCCTGCCGCTGGGGCAGGGGCTCTGGGTGCAGCAGACCTGGGTATGGCATAAGCCCTCTTGGAGGAGGTTGCTATTAACTGCACCATAGAGCTCCCAGAACTTACACAGAACTGGGAAAACAGACTCTTGGAGGGCACAAACAGAACCTTGTGTGTACCAGGACCCAGAGACCCCATAGAGACTGAGCCAGAACTGTGTCTGAGTCTCTCCTGTGGAGGTACAGGTCAGCAGTGGCCTGCTGTAGGGGGCAGGGGCTCTGGGTGCAGCAGCCTGGGGTATGGCATAAGCCCTCTTGGAGGAGGTTGCCATTAACCCCACCATAGAGCTGCCAGGACTTACACAGGACTGGGGAAACAGACTCTTGGTGGGTACAAACAAAACTTTGTGCGCACCAGGACCCAGGAGAAAGGAGCAGTGGCCCCACAAGAGACTGACCCAGACTTGCCCGTGAGTGTCCAGGAGTCTCTGGTGGAGGTGTGGGTTGGCGGTGGCCTGGAACAAGGTCCACGGCACTGAGTGCAGCAGTGCCTTATGCGTGCACAGGACCTTTTGAAGGAGGTTGCCATTATCTTCATTACCTCCACCATAGTTTTGGCCTCAGGTCAAACAACAGGGAGGGGACACAGCCCCGCCCATCAACAGAAAATTAGATTAAAGGTTTACTGAGCATGACCCCGCCCATCAGAAGAAGACCCAGTTTCCCCCTCAGTCAGTCTCTCCCATCAGGAAGCTTCCATAAGCCTCTTATCCTTATCCATCTGGGGGCAGACAGAATGAAAACCACAATCACAGAAAACTAATCAAACTGATCATATGGACCACAACCTTCTTTAGTTCAATGAAACCATGAGCCATGCTGTATTAGGCCACCCAAGGTAGATGGGTCAAGGTGGAGAGTTCTGACAAAACATGGTTCACTGGAGAAGGGAATGGCAAACGACTTTCAGTATTCTTGGCTTGAGAACCCCATGAACAGTATGAAAAATACAATATAGGAAGATATTTATTATTATCTTCCTATGTTGATTGGATTGCTTTCAGAAATACATATATATATGCTCCTAGAAAGACATTTGTATTTCATACTTGCATTTCATTAATTGAAGAGTGCAATGTGCTGAGAAGCTTAAAAAATTTAATATAAATTTCAAGCTTATATTTCATAACTTAGATTATTTTTTCTTTCCCTTGAAATTAATAAGCAGCCTTACTGCATCTGATTATAACTCATATAATTTGGAAAAAAGACTGAAACCTGAGCTTTTGAATATTTCTCTCTCTTGGGTGTTACAAGAATTAATGCCTGTTAGCTAGTTAAAGTGTGTTAAGTGCTTTGAGCTCCTCAGAGGAATGAAACTATGTTATTATAGGAGTATTAAGAAGTGGGCCATCTGATTGGAGTGAGTGAGCAAAATTGTGGCCAGGCTGGCTATAGAATGTGGGTAGTTCCACAACTCTTTCACATATTAAAGCTGCTTTTCAGAGTAGGAAATGGGAACCCACTCTAGTATTCTTACCTGGAAAATTCCATGGACAGAGGAGCCTGGCGGACTACAGTCCATGGGGTTGCAAAGAGTCGGAAAACACGACTGAGCACATCCACAAAGCTGCTTCTTACCTTAAAGATACAGCAAATTGGAAAATACGTGCTGACTTCAGGCTGTCATATTCATAGCATGACCAGTTTGGAATGTTCTTGGTTCCTGTACCCATTAACTTTTCACAGGCCAATTGAGGCCTTGGAGGAAGGTCATGAACTTACATGGGTTTAGGGAAGGTCCAGGAGAGTTTCAGTGGTTTGGGCTAGGAGGACTGGGAGGTTTGTGCGCCTGAGTGTCTTAGGTACTGTTCTGTTTTATGCACATATTAAACTACACTGTTGGTGGGAATGCAAACTAGTACAGCCACTTTGGAGAACAGTGTGGAGATTCCTTAAAAAATTGCAAATAGAACTACCTTATGACCCAGCAATCCCACTGCTGGGCATACACACCGAGGAAACCAGAATTGAAAGAGACACATGTACCCCAATGTTCATCGCAGCACTTTTTATAATAGCCAGGACATGGAAACAACCTAGATGTCCATCAGCAAATGAATGGATAAGAAAGCTGTGGTACATATACACAATGAAGTATTACTCAGCCATTAAAAAGAATACATTTGAATCAGTTCTGATGAGATGGATGAAACTGGAGCCGATTATACAGAGTGAAGTAAGCCAGAAAGAAAAACACCAATACAGTATACTAACACATATATATGGAATTTAGAAAGATGGCAATGACGACCCTGTATGCAAGACAGCAAAAAAGACACAGATGTGTATAACGGACTTTTGGACTCAGAGGGAGAGGGAGAGGGTGGGATGATTTGGGAGAATGGCATTCTATCATGTATACTATCATGTAAGAATCGAATCGCCAGTCTATGTCCGATGCAGGATACAGCATGCTTGGGGCTGGTGCACAGTGATGACCCAGAGAGATATTATGGGGAGGGAGGTGGGAGGGGGGGTTCATGTTTGGGAACGCATATACACCCGTGGTGGATTCATGTCAATGTATGGCAAAACCAATACAGTATTGTAAATTAAAATAAAGTAAAAAAAAAAAGATCAGTTTGTAGGTCTTTGGAAGAATTCTTTCTTGAAGTCCTTTTGGTCATTTCTAGAAGTGAGAACAGAGGATCTGTAAAGATTGTAGAGGGCAGAATCTGTAACTCAGAAGTACAACTCTGACTTTTGGTTGCAAAAGAAATTAGTTCTGTCATTAAGGCCCCAGAGAAACATTTTCAAAATTCTTTTTGAATAGGTGATGTTTTGTAGCTTAGCTCATAGATGTCTGGCCTTTTTTAAAAACATGCTTTTCTGAATTCAGTAGTTATTTGTTTATTTATTGGTTGTGCTGGATCTTCGTTGCCATGCCGTCTTTTCTCTAGCTGCAGCCAGCAGGGGCTAAACTCTGCTTGCGGTGTACCAGCTTCTCATCGTGGTGGCTTCTCTTGTTGCAGAGCATGGGCCTCGGTAGTTATGGCACAAGGGCTTGGTAGTTACGGTTCCTGGACTCTAGAGCACAGGCTTAGTAATTGTGGCATGTGGGATTAGTTGCTCCATGGCATGTGGGATCTTCTTGGACAAGAGATCGAACCCATGTCTCCTGTATTGGCAGCAGATTCTTTAGCATTCACCCACCAGAGAAGCCCTTTGCTCTTTTTCTTAACTTAAGAACTTCTTAAGTCAATAGTGAAGTGAAGTTGCTCAGTCGTGTCCGACTCTTTGCGACCCCATGGACTGTAGCCCACCAGTCTCCTCAGTCCATGGAATTTTCCAGGCAAGATTACTGGAGTGGGTTGCCATTTCCTTCTCCAGCAGATCTTCCCAACCCAGGGATCGAACCCGGGCCTTCCACACGGCAGGCAGACGCTTTACTGTCTGAGCCACCAGTTGAAAAAAATCTTACAGATACTCTGTCCTCAGAAAATTATGCCAATTTTATATTCTTTTATAATAAAAAAAAAATCAGCTGATATAAAGGTATAGAGCACAAGTGCTTACTTTCTTTTTGTCTGCCTTCTGTCTTTGTGATAGGTTCGAGCTGCTAACCTGAGTGGAGACTGCTCACTTTTAAATGAAATATTCAGGTTGCATTTTGGATTAAAACAACACCATCAGGTAAAAACTAACATATGAAATCGCTTAACTGTCAAGAGTGCTATGAGTGGAAATAATGAATAGAGAAATGAGAAGTACATTTAGTATTTGAAATGTGAAAGAACTATTATTTGAAAAGAATACAACATGTATATCACTTAAACCAATAGAGGGAATTCAGTTATGTTTTATAATTAAGGGCAAGCTCTGTGACTGGGAGATTTTCACAGTGAAAAGAGCTATGATATCTCGCATGGGATCATTTTGGATGGGGGTAGATAATGAATGGAGATGAAATCACATCCTGTCTTCTATTCTAACAGTCCTGGACTTCTGTTTCAAACTATCATTGTTCTTAAGACAAAAAAGTAATACCTGTCAGAACAGAGACTGCAGCGCAGCGCGGGGTGTATTAGCGCTCCTTTATCAAGGCTGTGTGATGTGACAGCAAAGCTCTGCATCGGCACAGACTTAACTATGAAGAGCTGAGCTGAGAGGTTTTGTGAACAAAACAAAATGAAAACTATAGGCAAGATCAGTCCTGCTGGAAAGCTTTTAACGTCACCGATAAATGGACCCGGGGAGAGGAAATTTAGAACTGATGGACTGGTGAAGAATGTGAGCAGTTCTTCCCACAGCAACCAAGGGGCTCTGTGTCCACACTGAGGAGAAGGGCTGGTCAGAGCTTTTCTGTGGGAAGAGGTTGCTGGGCCAGTTCGTGACGTACATGGGCATCAGGGTAGCAGTTTCAACCAGATGTAGAAGGGACAGGCTTGGAACAACAACAGGAAGGTCCTTGGTGGAGTAACTCAACTCAGCTCTGGGGAGGAAGGTGGAATGTCACAGTGAACTAAGAGAAACTGTGAACTCAGTGAATGGAAGTTAGAAGGCAAACCTGGGGCCTGGGAAGGGTGACTGCGCAGATAAGGCTGGTACGCTTTCAGCCTGTGCCAGCTCCACTTGGTGATGTGCTGCTGACTTGTCCTGAGCCACAATGGCATCTGTGCCCTCCAATCCCTGCTCTTCTGGTGAAGTCAGCCCAGGCAGCATTTGAATGGGCCGTGTGTTCTGGCTTTCAGTGGAAAGAGTGGAAGCAGGGTGCACTCAGCACATCCCCAGGAAGAGGCTAATGCACATAAGGCATGTCGTCCGGGGCCAAGAGTCTTTGAAAGAAATCTCTCCTCTTTTTACCTTGGGTTGGAAGTAGCGGGTGATAGGATGAAGATAAGTGGAGGCAGTGGGAGAAGAGTCCTAGCTTTTGTATAGCATGTGACCAAGAAAAAACTTGTCTGATTTTTTTTTTTTCCCCCTGAAAAATTAGAAAACCTTCAATTTTTGTGTGTGGTTTCCTGTTGCCTCCAGGGGAGATGCCCCTCTCAAAGGAAGTTATCCAGCAATGGTCAGCTATGAAAAATTGAGAGAGAGAGAGGCACAGCAGTATATTTCAGATTTATTCAAGTTAAAAAAATTCAACCAGACCCTTATTTATAGACTTTTAAAATGATTTTTCAAATTGGGAGTTACTGTTTAGCAGATATTGCCTAGAACTTATCATCATTGGGAAAGATAAGAAGAAGGGAAGAGAGGAAGAGATCTTTCTTATGCCTAAATAATTTTAGATTGAGCTAAACATGCTCCATAATTGCATCTTTATTTTTTGGACTGATAGAAATGAATAAAGTAACATGAGAGAAAATTAATTTTGACCGTGGTTCAGACCTTTTGTGAAGTGTTACTATTTCATGAGTAAATTTTCATATAAGATTAACACTATATACTTTCTTGCTCCTTAGACTTGTGTGCGAGACAGAGCCATTCGTTCTATCCTGGCTGTTAGGAACATTAGCAAAGAAGTAGCTCAGAAAGCTGTTGATGAAGTTTTTGAGTCTTGTTTCAATGACCATGAACCTTTTGGAAGGATCCCTCATAATAAGACTTATGCAAGATATGCTCATAGAGACTTTCAAAACCGGGATCGATACTACTCAAATATATGAAGACAATGATATTTTATACTATAGAGCTTCAGTGATCATGAAGAAAGTATGGTTCCTAAGTGGACAAACATAAATGATCAATTAAATACAGGGAAGACACAGAAGATGCTGATTCTAACATCAGAAAAAGTAACTGTTGAGAAATGAAATTGACTTAAATGCAAAGGCAAACACTGTATCTTTGTAGCTTTGGATCTTCATTTACCAGTTGGTAAATAAAGCAAATAAATTGTTAATTTAAAATTTTCTACAATATACTTGTTATTGTGTTTTGTTTTTATGATAGTTATTTGTTTTTATTATATGTGATTATTTTAATACTTGATTATGGAACCTGTGAAGTATGCCCTTGTATGATGTGTATTTCTTTTTTGGAAAAATGTCTTCAGATCCTCCACCCATTTTTAAATCAGGTTGTTTGTTTTTTGATGTTGAGTTGTATGAGTTTTTATATATTTTTAAAGTAACCCCTTATCAGATATTGTTTGCAAATATCTTCTGCCATTTAGCAGGTGACCTTTTCATGTTGTTGATGGTTTCCTTTGCTATGCAAACCCTTTTTAGTTTGATGTCCCTTTTGTTTATTTTTGCTGTTCTTTTGCTTGCCTGAGGAAACATATCAAAACAAAAATTACTAAGGGTGATGACAAAGAGTTTACTGCCTATGTTTTCTTCTAGAAGTTTTCTGGTTTCAGGTCTTACTTTTAAGTCTTTAATTCATTTTGAATTTACTTTTGTGCATTGTGTGAGAAAATAGTCCAGGTTGATTTTTTTTTTTTTTTTGTATGTAGTTGTTCAGTTTTCCCAGTACCATTTATTGCAGAGACTGTCTTTTCCTCAATGTATATTCTTGATTCCTTTGTCATAGGTTAGTTGCCTATATAAGTGTGGGTTCATTGCTGGGCTCTATTCTGTTCCATTAATCTGTGTCTAGTTTTGTGCCAGTGCCATTTCTGTTCAGATTAGGATAGCTTTTGTAGCATAGTTTGAAATCAGGCAGCATGATAACTCTAGCTCTGTTCTTCCTTCTCAAGATTGTTTTTGCTATTGTTTCTTGTGTTTCTGTACAAATTTTAGAATTATTTGCTGTTCTGCTGCTGCTAAGTCACATCAGTTGTGTCTGACTCTGTGCGACCCCATAGATGGGAGCCCACCAGGCTCCTCTGTCCCTGGAATTCTCCAGGCAAGAATACTGTTCTAGTTGTGTGAAAAATACTATTGGTATTTTGATAGGGATTGTATTGAATCTGTAGATTGCCTTGGATAATATGGTCATTTTAACAATATTGATTCTTCTAATCCATGAGCATGGTATATCTTTTCCTCTGTGTCATCTTCAGTTTCTTTAATTAGCATCTTATAGTTTTCCAAGTACAAGTCTTTTACTTCCTTAGATATATTCCTAGGTATTTAGTTCCTTTTGGTGTAATTATAAGTGGTATTATTTTCCTATTTTCTGTTTCTGATAGTTCATTGTTAGTGTATAGAAACACAACAAATTCAACAGCATATTAATAGGATCACACACCGTAACCAAGTGGGATTATTGCTGGGGTACAAGGATGGTTCAACATATGAAAACTGGTCAGTGGATTATAACACATTAACAGAGTGAAGGAAAAAAATCACATGGTTATCTCAATCGATGCAGAAAAAGCATTTGACAAAATTCACCACCCATTTATGATAAAAACTCTCCAGAAAGTGAGCACAGAGGGAACCTACCTCAAAATAATAAAGGCTGTATATGACAAACCCACAGCTGATATTGTACTCAGCAGTGAACAAGACAAGGATGTACACTCTTGCTACTTTTATTCAACATAGTTTTGAAAGTACTAGCCATAGCAATCAGATGAAAAATAAATAAAAAGGAATCCAAATTGGAAAAGAAGCAAAACTGTCACTGTTTGCAGAAGGCATGAACTATATATAGAAAATCCTAAAGATGCTACCAGAAGACTACTAGAGCTCATCAATGAGTTAAGTGAAGTTGCAGGATATAAAATTAATACACAGAAATAATTTTCATTTCTATACAATAACAATGAAAAGTCAGAAAGAGAAATTATGGACACAATCCCATTTACCATCCCATCAAAAAGGATAAAATGCCCAGGAATAAACTTACCCAGGGCTCAGACAGTAAAAAATCTGCCTGTAATGTGGGAGACCCAGGTTCTATCCCCGGGTTGGGAAGATCTCCTGGCGAAAGGAATGGCAACCCACTCCAGGTTTCTTGCATGGAGAATTCCATGGATAGAGGAGCCTGGGGGACTACAGACTACCCCTAGGGTTGCAAAGAGTTGGACACGACTGAGCAACTCACACACACACACACTTGCCAAGGAGACAAAAGACCTGTACTCTGAAAACTATAAGACATTGATGAAAGAAATCAAACATAATACAAATGAAAGATAAATCATAATTTTGGATTGAAAGAATCGATATTGTCAAAATGATTATACTACCCAAAGCAATCTACAGACTCAGTACAATCCCTATCAAATTACCATTTGCATTTTTCACAAAACCAGAACAAAAAAATTTAAAATTTGTATAGAAACACAAAAGATCCCAAATAGCCAAGGCATTCCTGAGAAAGAAAAACAGCTGGAAGAATCAGGCTCCCTGACTAGAGACTATACTACAAAGCTGTAGTCGTCAAAACAGTACTGACAAAAACAGAAGTGTAGGCTAATGGAACAGGATAGAAAACCGAGAAATAACCCCATGCACCAATGACGAATTAACCTACAACAAAGGAAGCAAGAATATGTAATAAAGACAGTCTCGAATTAAGCAGTGCTGGGAGAACTAGACAGTCACATGTAAAAGAATGAAATTAGAACATTTTCTAACACCATACACAAAAATTAACTAAAAATAGATTAATGATCTAAATATAAGACTAGATACTATAAAACTCTTAGAGGAAAATAGGCAGAACACTCTTTGATGTAAATTGTAGCAGTATCTTTTTGGAGCCACATCCTAGAGTAATGCAAATAAAAGCAAACAGATGGGGCCTAATTAAACTTAGAAAAACTTTTGTGCATCCAAGGAAACCATAAACAAAATGAAAAGACAACCACAGAATGGGAGAAAATATTTGCAAATGAACTGACTGACAAGGGATTAATCTCCAAAATATACAAACAGCTCATGCAGCTCAATATCAAGAAAACAAGTAACCCTGGGCAGAAGATCGAAATAGACATTTCTTCAAAGAAGACAGAGATGGCCAAAAAGGACATGAAAAGATGCTTAACATTGCTAATTATTATAGAAATGCAAATCAAAACTACCATGAGGTATCACCTCACACGGCCACAATGGCCATCATCAAAAAAGTTTACAAACAATAAATGCTAAGAGAGGGTGTGGAGAAAAGGGAACCCTCCCATACTGTTGGTGGGAATGTGTATTGGTGCAGCCATTATGGTAAACAGTATGGAATTTCCTTAAACTAAAAAAAGTTGCAATGTGACCCAGCAATCCTGTTCCTATCCAGGGAAAGCTGTAATTTGAGAAGATACAGGCGCTCCATGTTCATAGCAGCATTATTCACAATAGCCAACACATGGAAGCAACCTAAATGTCCATCGACAGAGGAATGGATAAAGATGTGGTGCATACATGCAATGAAAATTACTCGGCCATAAAAAATGATGAAGCAATGCCATTTTCAGTGACGTGGATGGACTGAGAAATTATCATACTCAGTGAAGTAAATCTGAGAAAGACAAATGTCGTAATTACTTATATGTGGAATCTAAAAAATGATACAAGTGAACTTATTTACAAACAGACTCATAGACTTTGAAAACCAACATGGTTACCAAAGGGGAAAGTTAGAGGGGAGGGATAAATTAGGAGTTTGGGATTAACATATACACACTATTATATATAAAATAGATAACAAACAAGGTCTTACTGTATAGCACAGGGAACTCTTTATTCTGTAATAGCTTACATCTACAGAAGAATCTGGAAAAGAATGGATAAATGTATATTTATAACTGAATCACGTTGTTCTGTGGTGGTGTTCAGTTGCTAAGTCATGGCTGACTCTTTGCAACCCCCCTGGACTGCAGCACGCCAGGCTTCCCTGTTCTCTACTGTCTCCTGGAGTTTGCTCATGTCCATTGAGTTGGTGATGCTATGTTGCTATATCTGAAGCTAATACAACATTGTAAATCAACTATAGTATAAAATAAAAATTTAAAGAGAATAACTCTGGAAATCAGGCAAACCATGGATTGGAAGAAAATATTCATTTATCTGACAACTTTAATGTGAAAATACAGAGTTTCTATGACTCAAGATAGGGGTGGCTCAAATAGTGAAGAATCTGCCTGTTATGTGGGAGACCTGGGTTTGATCCCTGGGTTGGGAAGATCCCTGGAGAAGGGAATGGCAACACTTCAGTATTCTTGCCTGGAAAATTACATGGACAGAAGAGCCTGGTGAGCTACAGGCCATGGGGATCGAAAATAGTTGGACACGACTGAGTGTCTAATATACACACATAAACATGACTTAAGAATAGAAAAACAACCCATTTTAAAAATTAGCAAAAACACTTAACGGACACTTTACAAAGGAAGGTACATAATTGACCAATAAACACTTCAATGAGAAACTACACACTACACACCCACTAGGAAAGCAATATTTAATAGACTGCTGACAATATTTGTTAAGATGTGCAAACAGAACCAGAGAAGGCAATGGCACCCCACTCTAGTACTCTTGCCTGGAAAATCCCATGAACGGCGGAGCCTGGTAGGCTACAGTCCATGGGGTTGCTAAGAGTCGGACACGACTGAGCGACTTCCCTTTCACTTTTCACTTTCATGCATTGGAGAAGGAAATGGCAACCCACTCCAGTGTTCTTGCCTGGAGAATCCCAGGGGCGGGGGAGCCTGGTGGGCTGCCGACTATGGGGTCGCACAGAGTGGGACACGACTGAAACGACTTAGCAGCAGCAGCAGCAAACAGAACTCTCATGAATTACTGGTAGGAATGTAAAATAATATCACTTCAAAAAAAGGTTTGGCAGTTTCATATAAAGTTAAACATTCACCTGTCCGTTGACTGTGCTGTCCTGAACTTGGTATTTTATTTAAGAGAGATGAAAACAAACCCACAAAAAGACTTGTATAAGAATGTCTATAACATAATAAGTTAACTTATTTATAATACCTAAAACCTGGAAACAATGAAATGTCTGTCAACAGGCGAATGAGTAAACAAATTATGGTATATTTTTACCCTGGAATACTGCTCAGCAATAAAAAGGAATCAATCACTGATATATACAATAAGCTAGATGAAGCTCAGACATTATGCTAATTAAAAGCATGAGAGAAGAGAGTACATACTTAATGATTCTATGTATATGAAATTATAGTATGGGTAAAAGTAATCTGTGTTGAAAAAAAAAATCAGAACAGTGGTTGCCTAGAGTGAGGGAGAGGACAGAGAATTGACTGGGATTAGAGAAGGAACTTTCTGGGCTGATGGAAGTGTTCTATATCTTCATTGTGATATGGGTTACAGAGATGTATCCATTGTCAGAATTGTTCAGTTAATATTTAGACATCTCAACATGGGTAACATTCGCCTTAAAAAATAATTGAGGGCCTCCCTGATGGTCCAGTGGTTAAGAATCTACTTTGCGATGCAGGGGACACCAGTTTGATCCCTAGACTGGGAAGATCCCACATGCCATGGAGCATCTAACTCCAAGGCCACAGCCAAGCCTGAGCTCTAGGGCCTGCGAGCCTCAACTGCCGAGCCCAAGTGCCACAGTTAGTGAAGCCCGGCTGCCCTAGAGCCTGTGCTCCGCAGCAAGCCACTGCAATGAGTAACCTGTGCATTACAGCTGGAGAAAGTCCTCGCACAGCAACAAAGGCCCAGCACAGCCAAAAATAAAAATAAGTACAAAAGAAATTCTTAAAAAAAGCCCATGGACAGTGGGTGGAGGTATAGATCAACAACGTGGCAGAGTGCTGATAAGCGTCAGAACTGATTGAGATAGAGAATTCATTATACAATTCTAGACACTTTGTAAATACAATTTTCCACTATTTTTTTAAACTGGAGGAAATGAAATAAAGGTTAATATGCCCTGAATTCTAAATACTATATATATTTTTTTTAAAGAAGGTGAGAACTGGTATAACTACACAGTCTTTGCTAGGCAGAAAATTGAGTGCTAAACAATTAGAAAATTATTGTTTTGTTCATTCCTGCCCTTGGGAAAGAGAAGGAAGGGCAGACTGAAGAATGACACAGGGTAATCTCAGTCTGCAGCAATCAGACCACGCTATTCAGCGAGTGATTCAACCTCCTCTTCCCAAGGGGACAGAGATATCCAGGCAAGATATGACCAAACCTGGATATTTGTTAATTAAACTCACTTCAGAGCAATACCCTGAGTGAATAATTAATTAAATGTTAATTTATGTTGATGATAATATTGCACTTGAATTTTGGAACTTTTTCCCTGAATTTTAAATATTTGAGAAGCAAGAGCTAAGTATTCTGCTTAATAACCTGCATTTTTTTCCTTCACATTTTCTTTTTTCTTTTCCCTGCTCATTTCTACTGCTAACTTTGATAATGCAAGTGGTAGAGTTCCCAAGCAGAATGAATTTGGTTCTATAGAAATTAGCAAGTAGCGTATCTGGGATTTTATAAGGATGATAATTTTTTTTTCAACATATTAAGGCTAAGTTGAGAAAAAAAAAAGGGTGGTCCAGTGGGTAAGAGTCTGCCTTGTAGTGCAGGGGTCGTGGGTTTGATCCCTTGTCAGAGAACTAAGGTTCCACATGTTGTGGGGCACCCGTGCACCACAGCTACTAAGCTGGCATGCCACAACAGAGATCCTGAATGCTGCGTCTAAGACCCCAGGCAGCCAAATAAGTAGATAAATGGAAAAAATTAATCCTTAGTGACATCCTGAGTGGTAACTGGCAGCTTCTGAGTGCTATCTGCATTTATATTGCCTCACATCAAAGGTGGTAAAATAATGGGGTGCCAGGGTCCAGCCCCGGTGGATCCAGGGTAATTCGAAGCGTGGACGGCGTAGGTGAGGAGAAACTTATTTATTTATTTAATTAGAAATATAGGATTAGATTAGAAAGAACTAGTGTAGTAGGAAAATTAAGTGGAGAAAGAAGGCTGAATAACTTGGTTTACGTGGGAAGCCAATAAAGTTCCAGACAAGGAGCTAGCACCATCTACGTTAGGCCACCGGCATCCTCTTGAATATTGGGGGGTGCCCCGCCTTGGGCTCCCCCTCGTGTGGATCTTAAAAGCCGGGACAAGTAAGTAGACATGGTGAGCCTCCACGCCCCAGATGGGAATTCAGCCAGAAATTAGAGAGGAGACACGGGGGAAACCAGTCCAGTGACTAGCCCCGTCCTCTATTGTTCAGAAAGCCTTTTATACTTTTGATAAAACATGGAGATCAGTGGGTAACACAAAGTTATGTAGCTTTAGCAGCCCAGACTCTTATCAAAACCAGGCTTTTCTCTCTGCATACCTAATTGTATACACAAGTCTTAGGTGATTTACATCATCTGGCCAAAAAGGGACAATTAACATTTTACAGCCTTTTTTCTGATAAGGGTTTGTTAACTAGAAGACTTATTTGTGTTGATCTTCCCAAAGTCTGGTGCCACTCTCAGAAAGCACTAAATAAAGTTACATTCTTACATAGCAAAGATACAGCAACTTATAACAAGTAAAAGGAGTACAGTGATTTATAACAAAAGAAAAGTAATTAACTCAAAAGTCTAGTGTTGCTAACATCAAAACTACTATATATCTTTTTCCATATCCCATTTACATCGATTAACACCCTCCCAGGTGCCTAAAAGATAAAGAATATGAAGGCCTGGCAGCAGTCATTGAGTCAACAGTGAAAACTCTCTACCAATATGATTTTTAACTCTTTAGAAAAGGCTCTGTATCTTTAAGATGCTTTAAGCTTTGTGCCTTTCGTGGTTGGGGGGCTGTAAGCAATTCACAAGCTGTAAGAGGTCCGAGGAACCTGTTAGGCAAGCTAGAGAGCTATCAGAGGGGGTTTGAGCTGAAATATCCCTTTCAAATGCAAAAGGCTAAAGCCCTGATTTGACTTTTTCCAGAGAATATCGGAAGAGTGGAAAAGCAGGCAGATTCTTATTTTTTGGGGGGTGGAGGCTCAGGAAATTCCAGGGGGAAAACCTGAGGTCTGATTAGCCTTGCCATCAGAGCTCTGCCTCATGACATTGTCACGGGTGGAATTCCTCATGCTGGCTCCCTGCAATGGGGGAAAAATCAAACTGGGTCTAGAAAACTAACATAATGCTGCCTTTTCTGAAAATTAGTAAATCCCAGAGTTCCAGAGCAAAGGCCAAAGCTTTATGTATGTCCCTTCCAAATCTGGATCGACAGGGTCAAAGTCAGATGTGTCTGGAGGGACCAGGCTGGTCACTGGAGTGGCCAGTTATTAGTAGGAGGCCCTGAGGAGTTTGTGTCAAGAGGCTGGACTCAAGACTCACTAAGGGAAGCACAGTGTCCCTCCTCTCTATTTTCCCAGTCACGGCATGAGGAGAAGAGTCAATCTGAGGGAAAAAATAGATACTGCATTACTTCAGTAAGTTCTTATTTTAATGTTTACTTTCTGGCCATGCTGCATGGCATGTGGGATCTTAGTTCCCCGACCAGCAATCAAACTCATGCCTCTTGCATTGGGAGCATGGAGTCTTAACCACTGGACCACCAGGGAAGGCCCAGTAAATATTTACTAAGTACTGACTGTCTACTATCTACTGATGCAGGCACTCAGTTCAGTTCAGTTCAGTTCAGTTCAGTCGCTCAGTCGGGTCCGACTGTTTGCAACCCCATGAATCGCAGCACGCCAGACCTCCCTGTCCATCACCATCTCCCGGAATTCACTCAGACTCACGTCCATCGAGTCTGTGATGCCATCCAGCCATCTCATCCTCTGTCGTCCCCTTCTCCTCCTCCCCCCAATCTCTCCCAGCATCAGAGTCTTTTCCAATGAGTCAACTCTTCGCATGAGGTGGCCAAAGTACTGGAGTTTCAGCTTTAGCATCATTCCTTCCAAAGAAATCCCAGGGTTGATCTCCTTCAGAATGGACTGGTTGGATCTCTTTGCAGTCCAAGGGATTCTCAAGAGTCTTCTCCAACACCACAGTTCAAAAGCATCAATTCTTCGGCGCTTAGTCTTCTTCACAGTCCAACTCTCACATCCATACATGACCACAGGAAAAGCCATAGCCTTGACTAGACGGACCTTAGTCGGCAAAGTAATGTCTCTGCTTTTGAATATACTATCTAGGTTGGTCATAACTTTTCTTCCAAGAAGTAAGCGTCTTTTAATTTCATGGCTGCAATCACCATCTGCAGTGATTTTGGAGCCCCCCAAAATAAAGTCTGACACTGTTTCTACTGTTTCCCCATCTATTTCCCATGGAGTGATGGGACCAGATGCCATGATCTTTGTTTTCTGAATGTTGAGCTTTAAGCCAACTTTTTCACTCTCCTCTTTCACTTTCATCAAGAGGCTTTTTAGTTCCTCTTCACTTTCTGCCATAAGGGTGGTGTCATCTGCATATCTGAGGTTATTGATATGCAATCTTGATTCCAGCTTGTGTGTCTTCCAGTCCAGCATTTCTCATGATGTACTCTGCATATAAGCTAAATAAGCAGGGTGACAATATACAGCCTTGACGTACTCCTTTTCCTATTTGGAACCAGTCTGTTGTTCCATGTACAGTTCTAACTGGTGCTTCCTGACCTGCATACAGATTTCTCAAGAGGCAGATTAGGTGGTCTGGTATTCCCTTCTCTTTCAGAATTTTCCACAGTTTACTGTGATCCACACAGTCAAAGGCTTTGGCATAGTCAATAAAGCAGAAATAGATGTTTTCTGGAACTCTCTTGCTTTTTCCATGATCCAGCGGATGTTGGCCATTTGATGTCTGGTTCTTCTGCCTTTTCTAAAACCAGCTTGAACATCAGGGAGTTCATGGTTCACATATTGCTGAAGCCTGGCTTGGAGAATTTTGAGCATTACTTTACTAGCAAGTGAGATGAGTGCAATTGTGCAGTAGTTTGCACTAGGGATACTGAAATGTCCAACTTGGATTGGATCTTTGTTGTCATGGGGAATAGCTGCATCAAGGAGGAGGAAGTGTGCAGTGTTTTGGGGCTATAAAATTTGGTACCCAACCTAGAGGAAGTGATGTTTAAACTGAGACCTGAGTTTGAGGAGGAGTAAGCAAGTCCAGGGGGTGTGGAAGGGGACTTCCAAACAAGAGGAAACTCTGTGTGAAGGTCTTAGAAGGGGGCAGGGACAGTGAGGGAAAGGTTGTGGAAAGGGATAGTGTGGAATAAAGTATCTGGTTCTCAAGGAAACTGGTACCCAATTCCCAGGGAGATGAGAAGCTCTGTAACCTGAGTGTCAGAAAAGGTAAACAGTGGGAAAGAATGAAATATTCTGTAAATGGTTTGGAGAAAACTGGACACCTGGAAAAAAGTTAAATGCTTAAGTTATTTCTATACCAAAATAAGTTCCAGAGATATCAAAGATGTTAATAGAAAAGAAAGCCATAAAAATACCAGAACATGGGAGAATTTTAAACATAATCTTAGATTGGAAAAGCCTAAAGTGACACAAAAACTACAAAACCATAAAAGGTGCTATCAATACCCCAACAGCATTTTTAATCTTCAAAAAAAGAAGATAAAAAATATTTTCAACCCAATAGCATGAAAGATGTTAAAGTGATGACTGTTTACATCTATATAAAAAACAACAGAAAAATGAGCAAATAACATGAACAGAGAATACAAATAGGTACCTCTTTAAGCAAAAGATTTATGTGACCTTATTCGTAATAAGAGATGTACAAGCTATGACATACTGTTTTCACCTAAGAGGTTTACAAGGGTCAAAAATAAAATATACATCAAACTAAAGTACTTCATAACAAAGGGAACCACTAACAAAATGAAAGGCAACTTACTGGATGGTAGAAAATATTTGCAAATCATATATCTGATAAGTGGTTAGTATCCAAAATATAGCAAGAACTTCTATAACTCAATAGTACCTCCCCCCAAACAACCTGATTAAAAAAATACGCAGAGGATATGAATAGACAGTTTTCCAAAGAAGACATATAGATGGCTAACAGGTACTTGAAAAGATGCTCTACATCATTTATCATCATGGAAATGCAAATCAAATCTACAATGAAATTATCACCCCCCACCTGTTAGAATGACTGTTATAAAAAAGACAAGAAATAATGTGTTGGTGAGGATGTGGAGAAAAAGGAACCCTTTTGCACTATTGGTGGAAATGTAAATTGGTGCAGCCACTGTGGAAAACTCTGTGTGTGTGTGTGTGTGTGTGTGTGTGTGTGTTAATCACTCGGTAGTGTCTGGCTCTTTGCAACCCCATGGACTATATCCTACCAAGATCCTCTGTCCATGGGGTTCTCCAGGCAAGAATACTGGAGTGGGTTGCCATTTCCTTCTCCAGGGGATCTTCCCAACCTCGTGATTGAACACATATATATATACAGGTGTCTAGAATATTCCTATAAGTAAATACAATGAGCTATCTCAGGTGGCTCAGTGGTAAAGAATCTGCCTGCAAATATAGGAGACACAGAAGACATGGGCTTGAACCCTGGGTTGGAAAGATCCCCTGGAGAAGGAAATGGCAACCCACCCCAGTGTTTTTGCCTGGAGAATCCCATGGACAGTGGAGCCTGGTGGGCTACAGTCCACGGGGCTGCAAAGATTTGGACACAGCTGAGCACATATGCAGTGAATAAAAGTCTCCACCAGGGAAAGTGAACTAGATGTTGGAGAGGGAGGAAATGTTACTATTTGCTGTGTACGATTTTGAACCTTTTGAATTTTGTACATGCGCATCTAGTAACTAAAAAATTAAATGCGTGTTTACTTATTCATATTTTTTTCAAAACTATTATGTCAGTATAACCAATACCTTTGTTCTAAGTGTGAGCAAATCATTGCAATGTTAACCTTAATGTTGTTAAATATATTATAAATTTATTTTCATCATATTAGTTTCATTTTTCAAGCTATAATCCCAAGCACACCTTTTATTGAAAATGTCTACCATAAAATTCCCATTTTAATTGAATTCTCTTTCAGGATTCTTATTGCTGGCATTAGTTATCTTTGATAATGAAGAGTCCCAAATCCCGTTTCCATAGCTACAGTGCATACTAATTTCACCATAATCTTAACAGTACTTAGCACAGACCTTGTTTGTTTGTTTTCATTGCATTACCATACACATAAAATGTACCATCGTAGCCATTTTAAAGTGTACAGTTCAGTGGTAATAAGTACATTCATTTTGTACAGCCAATACCATCCTCCATCTCCAGCACTGTTTCGTCTTGCAAAATGGAAACTCGATGTCCTTTAAACAGTTCTGCAGTCTTCATGCCCTGACCCCCTAGTAACCAGTGTTCTACTTTTTGTCTCTGTGATTTTGACTACTGTTAAGTACCTGAGAAATTTGTGAGGATTAAATATTTTTACATATAAAAGACTTAGAAGGATGGCTGGCATATATATTACCAGCTGTTGTTATCTAAGTCCAGTACAACTTTCTGTGATGATGAAATGGTTTTCACCTGCACTATCCATGTGGCATACATGAAATGTATGTGGTTATTCAGTATTGAACTGTGGCTAGTAAGACTGAGGAATGGCGGTCCAGTGGTTGGGACTGCATACTTCCAATACAGGGGGTGTGGTTTGATCACTGAACAGGGGAACTAAGATCCCACGTGCTAAGTGATGCAGCCAAAATAAATAAATAAAATCATTGAGGTTTTTTTTTAAAAAGGAATGGCATTTTACATTTTATTTAATTTTAATTAGCTAAAATTTTTTAGTCACATGTGATTAGTAACTGCCCTATTGAACAGCAAGAATCTAGAGCTTAGAGGAGAGGCCAGGCCTGGAGTTACAGATGGAGCTGTCACCTTATGGCTGATAGTTGAAGTTGCAAGAATGAAGGGAGGTAAATGGGAAGGGCAGAGGGCTGAGGATTAGAAGCTAGGGAATACCAGTATTTCAGTTTTTTTTCAGAGAAAGAAGACATGGAGACATGGGAAAAAGACAAAAAGTAGACGAGGTACCTTGTAAGAAAAACAGAAGACAATTCCAAGAGGGGGAGTGGTCACTAGGTTACATACCGTGAGTTAATACAATAAAACTGACCATATCTGTTGACCATATCATATGACCATATCATATGATCATTGTTGACCATATCTGTGTGCTCGAGATAGGTTTTGTAACTTTGCAGGTGGTGGTGGGGGAGATTGGCTGTGCAATGGAATTTGAGGCACCATTTGTAATGCCTCTGCCTTCTCTGGTAAATATGAGCAAAAGACCTTATGAAGGCATTGGTTTTGAGTGCTTGCACAAGAAATATTTCAATACTAATTTCCATGACTAGTTCTGGAGACATTTAAAGGACAACACTGTATGCACTGCTTTCTACAACATAACCCTGTTGGGCTGCACCCCACAGGCTTACAGGGTCTGCACCTGCCCAGCTTTAAGGTCTAAGAAGGAGCCTGGAATCAGCAACAGAGCATCAGTGGTTTAACGGATGAGAGAGCCTACATGTCTCAAGCAGGGTCCTGGAGCTGGACCTGACTGTATGGCAGACAGATGGTGGGCAGGACCGGGCGGCAGGCTCCCTCCTGCTGGGTGGGGACGGGAAATTGCCAGTTATTAGGGGAATTGATGTCTGGTTGGCTCATTGGTTCCCAGGGAAACCAGCAGAGGGGCCTGCCCCTCACAGACCCTTTGATAAGAACAGTCACTAGGTGGGGCCTTGGGCAAGTAGGTAGGAAGGTTAGTCATGTGAGTTGGGAAAGCAGGCATAGTTCGAGCAGGGGATATACAGAGAGTGAGAGAACAGTCATCTTGAGTGGCCTCACCATACACTCCATAGAACTCTGTTATAAGGCATTGGAAGATTATGGTGGCTGTTTCCTTATTAAAATGTTAACGTGTGAGTCAAATTGACGGTTTTCAGACCAGAAGGATCAGTTTCATTTAACTATATTGACCAAATTGATTTTTAAACTAGCAGAATTCTTCGTAGTGTTCAAGAAGTCATTATACTCTACCCAAGCAAGAGGAATGGGCCACCTTGGGCTTCGCTGCTGGAATTTTCCTTTATGACAATACACTGGAACTAAATCATTTGTCCTAAAGAGACTCTCTCATCAAGGTTCACCAAACCTGTCTTGATTAATTTTTCAAAAGCTCATGAGGAGGTTTGCCAATTATACTTTCAAGGGTTCATTTGATCAGCTTCACTCGGTTGCACAGTCTGTATATTGCTCCAATAGATGAAACTGGTTAAAAAAAGGTCTGATGGAACTCAACTATGAACTAAATTCTAATATCACCTAAACTTGGGTGCTTTCAATTATTGCATAGCAAATTCTCATACCATTTCTGCAAAAGTAGGGAGCAAATATTAAGTCCTTTTGGGCAGTGAGGGAGACTGACAGCAAACAGGAAGATCACTCAAGGTGATACAATAACCTACTGCAGAACTAGTACGTTTTTCTCTGAGCCGCCCTCCTTCTTTTGTTTCTACAGCAGTTATTATGGTGTTGTGGTTGTAAATAATCTGCATTTTCAGCTCACACAGACATTCTGACGTTCCATGTTGAAACAAATTCCCTTTTCTTCTGTGGCCTCTTTTAAAATTTTGCTCCTCAAAGTGTGGTCCTTGGCCCAGCAGCAACTTCGTCAACTGGAAGCTAATTAGAAATGCCCAGATTCTACTAAATCAATCTGCATTGATTCACATGCAAGTCAAAGGCAAGAAGCCCTCTCTGAAGGGACTTGATGGGTTCAAGACAGTGGTTGGCCACCCTGGCTGCATATTAAAATTGCCAGAGCTGCTTTTAGCCATGAGGTTCCTGGGGATTCCAACCTCAAGGGTTCTTATTTAATTGATTTGCAGGTGGGACCTGGGTATGCTTCAGTTTTAAAACTTTCACAGGTGATTCTACTGTGTAGGCTTGAGATTTCCTGCTTTAGAATCATGTTGCATCTAGGTGCCCTTATTTTCAAATTCATTATCCTGAAAACAAAGCAAAACAAAATATTCTATATATTTCATATAGTATTTTTTGTTGCTGCATAAAAGAAATCCAGGAATTCAGAATTTTTCTCATTCAATCCATTTACTAATTAAATAACTTAAAAAAAACACACACAAATGTTTTCAGTCATGCCTAGCAGACCCTGCTAATGCAATCTTTTGCTTTAGGCTTTGATATGTTAAAACCTATTCAGTGTCTCAGAAAATGCAAGGGAAGAAATAGAAGACAAGAGATGTTTTGCTTTTATCCATTATTATGGTAGGATAAGCACCGCGTATCACAAGAGAGAAGAATTTCAATTATGAAATTCAGAGCACATGTGAAAATATTTAAGGTCTTTGGATAAATACAGGCAACCCAATTAAATTTGAATTTCAGATAAACAATGGATTCTTTTCTACTTAGTAATTTAATATCTTTTACTGTAAGTATTCAGTATATGTCATGCAGGTACATGAGATATATTTTTATTTATGAAGTTTGGCAGCCAAAACAATAGGCCATGTAAAATGAGGCAAAAATTGCATCTATAATTAATAAAAATTAGAATATATAGATGTGCCAAGAGCATGCCTACACAAATTCTTTATGGAATATGTTACAATTTAAACAGCAGTAATATATACTCCATGATTACAGCTCAACAGGAAATCTCTGTTTTTGATTAAGATACCTCTTTAGGTATGAGATGGCTGGATGGCATCACCGACTTGATGGACATGGGTTTGAGTGAACTCCGGGAGTAGGTGATGGACAGGGAGGCCTGGCGTGCTGCGATTCATGGGGTCGCAAAGAGTCGGACACGACTGAGCGACTGAACTGAACTGAACTGATCTCTTTAGCTGAGGATTGTAATGTTAAGAGATAATAATTTTAAATAATTCCATGTATTTCGATTCTACAATAAGTACCATTTTACTAACACTTTTTACTAATTTATGTGTAAAAAAAATTTAATCAAAACGAAACATCGCATGTTCTCAAGAAAAAACAAAACAAAAAAGCCCCGGAGCAGTCTGAGATGTTGGAAAATATAGTCAGTAGAGGGCGCTAGAGTATCACGGATGAATTTCGACTCATAAAAGGCTCGTTTTTTGCAATGCTTTGTGCTACTTTGATTTTATTTAAATATTTATTTCAGCCCACTTTGCCACGCAGCGTTGCTAACACAGATTAGAAACTAAAGGCAGTACGAGTGTACTCTTCAGCCCTCAATGATACGTTTCTTTTGCCCAAGATCCTTGACAGCAATACACTTTAGCCCATGTTGGCAACTGAGAGTACAGAGCTTTCTGTTTAGGCTTGAATGCCCGGGTCTCTGCAAGTGTGTGTGATTGTGTGAGTAATAATGCATCTGATTAACAAAGGCAGTGGCAGGTGGAGGTTTATTAGATGAAGGATGTGAAAATCCCAGTTGGGGTGGGAGATAGCCATGGCTGGCCTGACTTGGCTCCTGAACCAGAGACTGTCCCATGTCACAGTTCTGTCCTCATGTGTACACACCGAAAAGGTATACGGAGGTCTAGTTAAATTCACGACAATTTCATTTCCCCTCCGTACTGCCTATGCGACAGAGAAGGAGCGTTCATTATGTGCCTGCTTTGGGCTAGGCTTGACCTTTTGAAGGTGGCTTCCCTGGTGGTTCAGACGGTAAAGTGTGGGAGACCCAGGGTTGGGAAGATCCCCTGGAGAAGGAAATGGCGACCTACTCCAGTATTCTTGCCTGGAAAATTCCATGGACGGAGGAGCCTGGTAGGCTACAGTCCATGGGGTTGCGAAGAGTTGGACATGACAGCCATTTCACTTCACTTCACTTGACCTTTTATAGATTTTATTTTATTTTCATGACAACCCTGTGTGGTGGATGTTATTATCATCTCTTTACAGATAAAACAGCAACTGAGGCTGAGAGAAAGAATGGATTTCCATGGACACTATTCTTGCATATAGTGAGTACTCATTGAACATTAGGGCGGCATTTCCCAAACTTTGTTCTGAAAGACACTGGTGCCCTTCAAAGTTTCATAAGGTTTCCTTATTAAACAGTTTTGGAAAATATTGCTAACTTTGACCCTCTCTTAGAGTTTCACAATGCACAAATGTGTTATAAAGTTTCTTAAGAAATTCTGTGGCAGGAAAACATCTTTAATTTTGTGCAAGCTCAGGTTTCATAATCTTTTTTTTGATGAGGACCATTTTTTAAAGTCTTTATTGAATTTGTTACCATATTGTTTCCATTTTATAGTTTGGTTTTTTGGCCCCAAGGCATGCGGGATCTTAGTTCTCCGGGGAGGCATCAAACTCTCACCCCATGCATTGGAAGACAAAGTCTCAACCACTGGATCGCCAGGGGTGTCCCAGGTTTCACAATCTTAATTGATCTAAGGAGCCCTTTTTGTTCCTCCATTTTTCGAACCATCAATATTACAAAGCAGGTGGAACATGTTTTGAGAAGTATGGATCTAATGAGTAAATATGTGGAATATTATTCATGGCAGGAATTAAGGGGAGTTAGTTCATCATTGCTATTATCATCATCAGAAAACATATTCAGGCTTCCCGAGTGGCCCAGTGGTTAAGAATCCGCCTGCCAGTGCAGGGGACAGGGTTCCATCCCTGGTCTGGGAAGATCTCACATGCCTCAGGGCAACTAAGCCCATGGACCACAACTACTGAGCCCACGTGCTGCAACTACGGAAGCCTGGATGTGCTCCGCGCAAGGAGAAGGCCCTGCACTGCGGCTAGAGGGTAGCCCCTGCTTGCTGCGGCTAGAGAAAGCCTGCGTGCAGCAGGGAAGACCCACCACAGCCAATAATAAATAAAAAAAATATACTAAAGAAACATGGATTCAGCCCCTTCTGTTTGTAGGACATTCGGTTAGAACCCAGAGACATGACTCAGACCCTATTGTAGAGGACTTTACAGTTTAGGGGCTTCCCCTGGTGGCTCTGACAGTAAAGAATCTGCCTGCTGCAGCGACTCGAGTTTGATCCCTGGGTCGGGAAGATCCCCTGGAGAAGGAAATGGCAATCCACTCCAGTATCCTTGCCTGGAGAATTCCATGGAGAGAGGAGCCTAATGGGATATAGTCCATGGGGTCGCAAAGAGTTGGACGTGACTAACACTTACACACTTTACAGTTTAGACAAGGAGGTAAAATGTCTAGTTTGAATGAAAATGTAGCTTGAATTCCTATGATACTATTTTGCCAACTTTTGGAGTTAGGATAGTGTTATCGGATAACAGGGTTTCCAATGATTTCTTAATGTGGCATTCTGTTTCATTCCCCTAGCGAACAATTACCATCTTCTTTCATTAATTTAGTATGGCTCAGATGTTTGGAGGATGAGACATTTAAACATTTGATTATGAGTAGATCCTAGCAGAAGTTGTTAAGAATCATACATCTTTGACACACCCTGGGAAAACAGATGTTCTCCTTTTCACATGCAAGCGCACACACACACACACACACACACACACACACACACACACACTCAATTTCAGCTCATCAGTGCATCTCATCTTCATGTCATTTGTGAGATGAACCAAAGCAAATGAAGGATGTAGATGTCTATGTCAGGGGGTTGGTCAAACAATCTGGAGTTTGCAAAATACAGGAATGTTAATTTTGATGGCCGGCAAGTTGTCAGGAGCCTTTCTTCTCTAGAGATGTGATAGTTCACAGGATTCTGGCACCTTTTCTCTAAGACTCTTTTAAAGCCTTCTCAAGCAATGTGGTATACTACCAGCAGGGAAGAAATTCATTCGTGGTTGCACCATTCATAGAGGAGCTGGAAAGGAAATGTTCAGTTGTGGTTAAGATGTGCAAAGGGAAATGTGAAATGATGAAAAATGACCTGGAAACTGTCCTGAGGTATGCAGACGCCTATAACAAAAAATGATTTTTTCCTTTCAAATCACCTTTAGTTAAGCCAGCCCCATTACTTCACTCTGACGTCCCTTGAAGTAGGGCTTTATGTGGAAAGGCTTCCGGTGGACAGCCATGCTTTTGGAAGTACCATGACTTGCATCTCCACTGAATCAAGTTCATCATCTTGGAGAGAATAGGCAAGAGTTTTATCTTTGCCTCTATCTATCTTAGCAGCCTTCTCAACCTATTAAATCACCAGGCCTTATTTATTCAGGTCACAAATGACAGAGCAATGTAGAAATAATAGGATACTGGAGGCAAATTGTGTTTTTCCACATCATGACTATAAATAAGTTACCTGAGACAACTTTTTAGAAGCCAATTTGAGTATAACGGTTTAAACCAAAATCCGATGAAAGGAAGTAATTTTTTCACATAATGCAGTCACGATTAAGAATGATTGTTTTCTCTTTACATTGATAACCCCTAATCCTTAATCCTCCTTATGAGATTTGCTTTAATATCTAAAAATAGTGGATGTTTCTGAAAATGGAAATGGAGCTTGCAGTGGAGCTAGGAATTGCAGAGAAGGTCCACGTGGGTATTTTTCATATGATATCCGGTGTGTCTCATGACATAACTTTGCATCATATCCTAGGGGAACATGACACATACCTGACAATATAGATGGAATAATTCATATATTAGTTCAAACTGGCGCCATGAGCAGCCTGTCTGCCTTGGTGACTCTGAGCTTCATATAAGAGCACTGTGGGGGCTGGAAAGAAACGGGCTAGTTCATCATTAAACTTGTTTCCTACATTGAGAAACTGAGAATGCAGAAGAGAAGGAGCTGATTGAGAGTCAATGATTGCAATCTCTCCCAGCATCACTCTTGCAGCCCCAGATTTCATGTAAACTTGTTAGAGCAAGTTGGGCAACTCAGGACTCTGTCATCACTTGTTTATAACAGAGATTCATGTTTTTAACCCCTGTATCTCCAGTTGTAGCATGAAATCTTCACTTAACCAAAACCTTTCAGTTAATCTCAAACCTCTCTTCAATATTTATATTCATTTCTGTAATGAATCTCTACTGAGCACATATTTTGTGGCAGGCGTCATTCTGGATGCTGGTGAAAATGATGGATTAAGTCCTAGGCATCTTATTTATTTACTTGTTTATGTTTGGCTGTGCTGGGCCTTCTTTGCTGTGTACGGGCTTTCTCTAGTTGTGCTGAGCAGGGGCTACTTGCTAGGGGTGGTGCATGAGCTTCTCATTGCCGTGGCTTCTCTTGTCGTGGAGTGCAGGCTCTAGAGTGCATGGGCCTCAGTAGGCACTGTGTCTACTGTTGCTGAGAGAGAGAGATGAGAACAGAGATGAGCGTTAGATTCGTCTCGTAAAGGCTATGAGTGATCTTGACAAGAGCGAGGCCCTTGCCCAGGATGACAAAGAGGACGAGACTCAATCTTTGTCTTCGAAGAAATGACGACGTACCCACGGAGACAAAGCAGCACTTCATTCTGTGGCTACACTTATGTTTTCAAAGAACCTGTGTTATTGTGGAAACCCAGAGTTGCTCTAGAAATAATATTCTGTCTAGATTTAAGGGCCCCTCAAGGTCCAGTAGTCTGAATTGTCACCTTATGCCTTCTTGATGGGGAGCCACATGTCAACATTTGCACAAACTTTCCCAGAGACACAAGTCCATTTATAAGAGAGTCCTGTCTGTAGTTGCATGGCTTTGAACATGGTGATTTATTGTGCCAGGATTTTAAATGTGATTTATGTTTCAGGTGTGCAACATTATAATTTGCTATCTGCATACATTACTAAGTGATCACTTTGTAGTTACAAGTCTGGTACCATTTATCACTGTGCAGGTGACCCCCTTCACCTGTTCCCCCTGTGTAAGGGTGTTTTAATGTATGTCTGCACATTGTCTGTATTTACTATTCTTCCCTTTTCTCCTCCTGCTGTTTGCGCGCGTGTGTGTGTGTGTGTGTGTGTTGAGGGGGAGTGGGGAGTGGGATGAGCATCTCCTGAGTTGCTAGCTTGGCTCTGGCACCTGCTAACTGTCCAATTCTAGGAGAGTTGTTTCCTTTTTCTATCAGTCTCTTGGGGGTAACACCACATATTTCACGGGGCTACTGTGGGGTTGAGTGAGATGACCCATGTAGAACACTCACCAGGTGCCTGGTTAAAGGCAGACGTCAGCAGGTGTGTATCACTCTCCCCTCCTTTAGCTCCATGGTGAGACAGCCTTTGGCTGGGCTGGGGGCTTCCTCTGCAAAACCTTCCTTGACTCTCCCCCCACCCTCCCCACCACACTCAGTCAAGTTTTCTTCCTTTCAAAATTTGTGTGTATCTTTATCCTATCATTTATCACATAGTATTGTGATGGGTTCCTTCATTTCTACCCAACTAGGTTGTAAGTCCCCCACGTTCAGTAAGTGTTTTCATTTTTAGAGCGGTAACAGACTGTAGTGGTTAGGGATGTGGCTTGAAGCCATATTGCTTGGGTCTGAATTTCAGCTCCATCCTTGTCGGCTAAATAGTCTCAGGTAATTTCTTTAATCTCTCTGGGCCTTGCTTCCTCCTTTGAGCGGATGTACATCCTAGGACTGACATACTTGGGTGAGGATTAAATGAAATGGTTCTGATGAAGTTCTTGAAACAGTGCCTGGCACGTTGTCAGTGCTCCATGAATGTTTGCCTTTCATGAGGACAGTTTGTGAAGCCCTTGCAATGCCTGGTCTGGGGACAGTTGACCTAAGGCTCTGGTGTGTGGAATGACTGAACTAAAGGGACCAGTTAGAGAAAGTAGGCCACTACCTAGACAGGTAAGCAGATCACAGAAAACAATTTTAGACGATCCTTTAAAATAAAAAATTTCAGAAGTTACACATAAAAATATTTTTATTTTTCAAATTCTTTACATTTTTGAAAAATGTAGAATTGTATCAAGTAAGGAGAAAAAGTCTCCATTTATAGTCTTTCTCCTCCCCTGTTCCTCACCTTCTCAAGATTTTCTAAATTTACAGTTTACTCTTTATGGTTCAGGTGTGTGTCCTCAGGCTCATAGATTGAAAAACAAAATCTACTGCCCATTCACCAAAAATGTCAGAGATGAATTAAGCAATTAGAATTAGAAATTAATTCTAAATTAGAAAGTTATTAGGAACCACTCATTTTAAAAATAATTGCTTTATGCCTGAATCCAATCTTTGTCTCCTCTTCAAGATGATAATGTGTGCAGAGTAAGGAGACTGCCCTTGAAGGAGTGTTTGGAGACAATGAGAAGAGGGATTTTGTTAAAAAATTCTCTCCCACAACTCTGTCCAGTGCTGTTTTCTTATTAGAGCTGAATTAGGGGCTGCCCCGGTGGCTCATCGGTAAAGAATCTGCCTGCAATGCAGAAGATGCAGGAAAGGCAGGTTCGATCCCTGAGTTGGGAAGATCCCTTGGAAGAGGAAATGGCCATGCACTCCAGTATTCTTGCCGGGAAAAATCTCAAGGACAGAGGAGCCTGGCGGGCTACAGTCCATAGGGTCGCAAAGAGTCGGACGTGACTGAGCATGTATACACATTCTTGGCGTTAAGAGAGTATTGCCAGAAAGCCCCTGTAAAGTTGCAGGTGAGCACAGTTTCTCAACAAAGCAGCTTATGGGGAGGGAGGGCCCTGAGGAACCCAGTGAACTCCATCCCTGAGGAACCCAGTGAGCTCCATCCGTGTCAGATTTTGGCCTCTGGCTTGTTCTGCTTGAGGAATTGGAGACCTAGCTCTGACTTAGAAGCTTGAACTCTCTTGCTTGCTACTCGATTTTGTCATGCTCTGGTTCTTTAGTGAATGTTCCTCTCTTCAGACTTCTTTCATATTTTGAAAAAAACAGTAGGAGGAGCTCTTTGGATGGGCTAAGGCTGTAGCCGTCCTTTAGATAATAAATTTTTATTTCTAAGGTGTTATGCATGGACCTAGAGGCATTTTACTGTGGCTGTTTTTTTATCTTTATTTATTTTTTTTAAATAGAAAGGGACACATGAATTTTTATCAAATCATTGATCTAAAAACAAAGCCCATGGTAACAGAATGCTATTCTATATTTTCTAGTAATGCTTTATTGCTAACATTTTCTTATTATCCTAAAAAGTACTTACTTCTCTTCTGATTTTATGATAACATAAAATCATTGGTTGAAACAGTATTATGGCTGTTTCACAGCTGATGATTTATTTTGGGACTGGAGTCACGTCTTTTAGAGAAACATGATTTTATATTCATAGATGTTGATTTCTTAACTAAATCTTTTAATTTTTTAAAATAATATTTTAATTCTTTCATTTGCTTGAATGGTGGAATCATTGATAAGCCAATGCTTAGTGCTTAGATGTCATTGTATTTAGGACAATAAATTTCATATTAATAATTCAGGGATCCCCATCTAGTTGGTCCTAATAAATTGTAAAGTCTCACTGATTGAAGTCTGGGTGGATGTTGTGTTATGATTCCCTCTCTCTCTGTGGCCAATATTTTATTTTTAATTTTTGGAAGTTCAACGATTTCTTACAGATCCCAGAAACCAGGAACAGGGAAAGGGAATCAGAGAGCCAGGGCAAGGGCAGCCCTCTGACCCAGTTCACATGTGATCAGGATGCGTGCATGCATGCTAAGTTGCTTCAGTTGTGTCTGACTCTTTGTGACCCCATGGACTGTAGTCTGCTAGGCTCCTCTGTCCATGGGAATCTCCAGGCAAGAATATTAGAGAGGGTAGCCATGCCCTTCTCCAGGGGATCTTCTGCACTGCGGGATCGACCCCATGTCTCTTACATTGGCAGGCAGGTTCTTTACCACTAGTGCCACTTGGGAAGCCTGTGAATAGGGCAGTGAGAAATTATTATGTATAAGGCGGTTGGGGTGCAGGTCACTAACTTTATGTGGGTTTAACTCCAAGTGGTCATTTTAAAAGGTGCCTCAGGAAAAGCAAGTGGGAATTTAGCACAGGAGTTCTAAACTAAGATCCTTATTTAAATGTCCAGACTCTGGGTCATTAATACTGTAAAATGCCTAAGCAGCAACTCAAAATAGTTGTTTTCTCATTTAGCTCAGAAATTGAGGGCATGACATTTGGGTGAAAATTGATCAGGGTGCAGCCTGTATTTTATATGGAAGTTCAGTTCAGTTCAGTCACTCAGTCGTGTCCAGCTCTTTGCGACCCCATGAATTGCAGCATGCCAGGCCTCTCTGTCCATCACCAACTCCCGGAGTTTACTCAAACTCATGTCCATCGAGTTGGTGATGCCATCCAACCATCTCATCCTCTGTCATCCCCTTCTCCTCCTGTGTCCAATCCCTCCCAGCATCAGAGTCTTTTCCAATGAGTCAACTCTTTGCATGAGGTGGCCAAAGTACTGGAGTTTCAGCTTTAGCATCATTCCCTCCAAAGAAATCCCAGGGCTGATTTCCTTCAGAATGAACTGGTTGGATCTCCTTGCAGTCCAAGGGACTCTCAAGAGTCTTCTCCAACACCACAGTTCAAAAGCATCAATTCTTCAGTGCTCAGCTTTCTTCACAGTCCAACTCTCATATCCGTACATGACCACTGGAAAAACCATAGCCTTGACTACACGGACCTTTGTTGGCAAAGTAATGTCTCTGCTTTTGAATATGCTATCTAGGTTGGTCATAACTTTACTTCCAAGGAGTAAGCGTCTTTTAATTTCATGGCTGCAGTCACTATCTGCAGTGATTTTGGAGCCCCAAAAAATAAAGTCTGACACTGTTTCCATTGTTTCCCCATCTATTTCCCATGAAGTGATGGGACCAGATGCCATGATCTTCGTTTTCTGAATGTTGAGCTTTAAGCCAACTTTTTCACTCTCCTCTTTCACTTTCATCAAGAGGCTTTTTAGTTCCTCTTCACTTTCTGCCATAAGGGTGGTGTCATTTGCATATCTGAGGTTATTGAGATTTCTCCCAGCAATGTTGATTGCAGCTTGTGCTTCTTCCAGCCCAGCGTTTCTCATGATGTACTCTGCATATAAGCTAAATAAGCAGGGTGACAATATACAGCCTTGATGTACTCCTTTTCCTATTTGGAACCAGTCTGTTGTTCCATGTCCAGTTCTAACTGGTGCTTCCTGACCTGCATATAGGTTTCTCAAGAGGCAGGTCAGGTGGTCTGGTATTCCCATCTCTTTCAGAATTTTCCAGTTTCTTGTGATCCACAGAGTGAAAGGCTTTGGCATAGTCAATAAAGCAGAAATAGATGTTTTTCTGGAACTCTCTTGCTTTTTCCATGATCCAGCGGATGTTGGCAATTTGATCTCTGGTTCCTCTGCCTTTTCTAAAACCAGCTTGAACATCTGGAAGTTCATGGTTCACGTATTGCTGAAGCCCGGCTTGGAGAATTTTGAGCATTACTTTACTAGCGTGTGAGATGAGTGCAATTGTGTGGTAGTTTGAGCACTCTTTGGCATTGCCTTTCTTTGGGATTGGAATGAAAACTGACCTTTTCCAGTCCTGTGGCCACTGCTGAGTTTTCCAAATTTGCTGGCATATTGAGTGCAGCACTTTCACAGCATCATCTTCTAGGACTTGAAATAGGTCAACTGGAATTCCATCACCTCCACTAGCTTTGTTCGTAGTGATGCTTTCTAAGGCCCACTTGACTTCACATTCCAGGATGTCTGGCTCTAGATGAGTGATCACACCATGGTGATTATCTGGGTTGTGAAGATCTTTTTTGTACAGTTCTTCTGTGTATTCTTGCTACCTCTTCTTAATATCTTCTGCTTCTGTTAGCCGCTATTAAACCCCATTCCCTATGAACAATTCTATCCTTTGAAGTGATTATAATTTTTGATGAATTAAAAAGCAGTTCTCACAAAGATGTGTAACTGGAAAAGAAATTCATTCATTCAGTTATGGATTAGTGAACAAATCCTTGTTCAGAATGGGGCACCACACTAAGTCATAGCTGTCTTAACTGAGGTTGCTCTCCCGCAAAGCATGGACTTATTGGTAGGGAGTTTTATTCCAGGGAATAAAAGTGGGAACTGAAAACAATGAAACAGGAAGGAAGAAAAGTGTTCCTGAGTTGACTCACCACTGTGGTCAAGGAGGGTTCAGTCCCACTGTGCACCCTCCAAGAAGCTGTATAGGATGCCCCTCAGAATTATCCACCTTCAGGAACCCTCCTACACTGTTGGTGGGAATGTAAATGGATATATCCACTATGGATGTATGGAGAGCAGTACGGAGTTTCCTTAAAAAACTAAACATAGAACTACCATATGACCCAGCAATCCTACTCTTGGACATATATCCTGAGAAAACCATAATACAAAAAGACACATGTAGCCCAATGTTCATAGTAGCACTATTTACAATACCAGGATATAGCAACCAAATGTCCATTGACAGATGAGTGAATAAAGAAGATGTGGTGTATATACACCATGGAATATTACTCAGCCATAGAAAGGAACAAAACTGGGTCATTTGTAGTGATGTGGATGGACCTAAAGTCTGTCATACAGAGTGAAGTTAAGTCAGAAAGAGAAAAACAAATATTGTGTGCTAATGCATATATGTGGGATCTAGAAAAAGGGTATAGAACCTATCTGAAGGGCAGGACTAGAGAAGTAGAAAAGAGACATACAGACACAGAGGGGAAGAGGAGGGTGGGACGAATTGAGAGGGTAGCACTGACATGTAAACATTCAGTTCAGTTTACTCGCTCAGTCACATCTGACTCTTTGCGACCCCGTGGACTGCAGCACACCAGGCCTCCCTGTCCATCACCAACTCCCAGAGCTTACTCAAACTCATGTCCCTTGAGTTGGTGATGCCATCCAACCATCTCATCCTCTATCGTCCCCTTCTCCTCCTGCCCTCAGTCTTTCCCAGCATCAGTTTCTTTTCCAGTGAGTCAGTTCTTCATATCAAGTGACCAAAGTATTGGAGTTTCAGCTACATCAATCCTTCCAATGAATATTCAGGACTGATTTCCTTTAGGATGGACTTGTTGGATCTCCTTGCTGTCTCAGGGACTCTCAAGAGTCTTCTCCAACAACACAGTTCAAAAACATCAATTCTTTGGTGCTCAGCTTTCTTTATAGTCCAACTCACACATCCATACATGATTACTGGAAAAATCATAGTTTTGATTAGATGGACCTTTGTTGGCAAAGTAATATCTCTGCTTTTTAATATGCTGTCTAGGTTGGTCATAGCTTTCCTTCCACGGAGCAAGCATCTTTTAATTTCATGGCTGCAGTCACCATCTGTGGTGACTTTGGAGCCCCTGAAATAAAGTCTCTCACTGTTTCCATTGTTTCCCCCTCTATTTGCGAAGTCCAATAAGTAGTGAGAATGTTGGGACTGGAATCTTTGCAAGATATTTGAGCTAGAATCATTCAAAGTCACTGGCATATGGGTGGCACTGGCATGAATGAGGTCCTTCAGATCACAGAGTATAAGAGAGAAGTAAGGAAGAAGAGCTTGATGGTGCCATAGGGCACACTAACATTTCAAATGTGGAACGAAGATACGCCCATAGAAGAGAAAGTAAAGGAAGATGAGAGTGATACAAAGAGCCCCAGGAGATAGTGATACCTATAGCCAGGAAGGGGAGAGATTCAGGGTCTAGTGGAGTGGTATGAAACAGTATGGACTTCAGAGTCAGACAGCCCTGATTGCCAGTCCATGTTCTCAGTTCAGTTCAGTAGCTCAGTCGTGTCTGACTCTTTGCGACCCCATGAATCGCAGCACGCCAGGCCTCCCTGTCCATCACCAACTCCCGGAGTTCACTCAGAGCCACGTCCATTGAGTCAGTGATGCCATCCAGCCATCTCATCCTCTGTCGTCCCCTTCTCCTCCTCCCCCCATCCCTCCCAGCATCAAAGTCTTCTCCAATGAGTCAACTCTTTGCATGAGGTAGCCACAGTACTGGAGCTTCAGCTTTAGCATCATTCCCTCCAAAGAAATCCCCGGGTTGATCTCCTTTAGAATGGACTGGTTGGATCTCC
The DNA here is from genome assembly GCF_032405125.1 of Capricornis sumatraensis. Lineage (NCBI taxonomy): Eukaryota > Metazoa > Chordata > Mammalia > Artiodactyla > Bovidae > Capricornis > Capricornis sumatraensis. Next base: position 99,843,671 of record NC_091072.1, on the reverse strand, counting down.
TTGCAGTCCAAGGGACTCTCAAGAGTCTTCTCCAACACCACAGTTCAAAAGCATCAATTCTTTGGCCCTCAGCCTTCTTCACAGTCCAACTCTCACATCCATACATGACCACAGGAAAAACCATAGCCTTTCTAATCATTGCTGATTGTGTGATCTTGAAACCAAGCAGGACCCTGTGGGGCTCTTGGGCATGAAAGCCTTTTTGTCTCCCATTTCTTGTAGGTGAGACTCCAGCCTCTATGACTTTTCCCGAGTTCCAAAGGGCAGATTCAAACGATTACTAATCAAGGGAGAAACAGCCAAGAAACCATCTGAGGCAAGATTAAAGGAACTGGAGAATCTCAACAAAATTAGGAGAGCAAACTCCTCTTAGTCTCTTAGGAGACTGAGATTAGGGACTTCGGGCCCTGCACACACCCTAATCCTTATCAGCAACCCCATCCTTGTCATAAAATCCTCATTAAATCCTCCTGGGTTGGAACACAATTTTGGGAGGCACGAGCCTGCTGTGTCCCCCTTTGCCTGGCAAAGCAAGAAAGCTATTCTTTTCTACTTCACCCAAAACTGTCTCTGAGATTCAACTGGGCACCAGTGCTGAGATTTTGGCAATCTCAGTCAATTTATTTGGCCTTCCTATGTCTCACTTTATTTCCTCAAAGTGAGGAACATTTACCAGTCTGTTTCCTCCCTTTGAAAATGGAGACTATACTAGTACCTACCTCAACACTGTTTTGAAGATTAAATAATGTATAAAAGTGCTTGGCACAGATACATTTCTCAAGTGTGGTAGTTATCATATTAATATGTATTGGAAGTATTTTCTCAGGAGTGTCTGGAGATTCAGATCAATCAGAAGGATGACATTGAAAAAGTTTGGAAAACATCCCCTGGACTGCAATTCAAGGAAGTCTTTGGGAACCTTGATGAGCTTCCACAGTGTGGTGCAGGTAGAAGCCAGAATGGGAAAAAAAAAAAAAAAAAAAAAAGCCGTAATGAGTGTGGAAGGGGACTGGAGAGGGAAAAATGGATTGTGAAGAGGTAGGTGATGATGGGCATACAGGAGTGCACTGTACTCTTCCTCTAGTTTTTTGGATATTTGAAGAGCTCATAATAATGATTTTTAAAAAGACCAAAAATCTATCCACTCCCAGAAAAGACAGAGACATGCTGACAGCACGTTGCAGAATCAAACCTTTGGAAAGCAACTTGGTTTAGATCCAGTCATGAGGGTGAGCCTCTAGTTTTCTTTAAAAAAGGAAAAGAAAGTCTTAAACTTCACTCTCTCTCCCTCTCTCTCTTCCTCTCTTCACCATGAGATGACACAGCAGGAAGCCAAGCCAGCACTTTTTTGGTGGTGCAGTGGATAAGAATGCATCTGCCAATGCCAGGGACATGTACATGATCCCTGGTCTGGGAAGATTCCACATGCTGTGGAGCAACTAGGATCACAAGCCATAATTACTGAAGCCACTGAAGCTGGTGCGTCTAGAACCTGAGCTCTGCAACAAGACAAGCCACTGCAAAGAGAAGCCCACACATGGCAACAGAGAGTAGCGCCCCCTCACTGCAACTGGAGAAAGCCCTCGCACAGCAAGGAAGACTCAGTGCAACCAGAAAGAGAAAGAAAGGAGAAAAAGAGAATCCAAGCCAGGAAGCAGTCATCACCAGGAAACTTTCAAACCTGCTGGCACCTTGATCTTGGAGTTCCCGGCCTCCAGAACTATGAGAAATAAATTATCTGTTGCTTAAACCACCCCGCCTATATAGTATTCTGTTATGGTAGCCCAAACAGATTGACAACACCTAAAATTATGTGTATATAACTTTGATGAAAATGGAAACCAAATATTGAAATGACCATGCATCAATAATAAATTAAAAGGATGATTAAAAAAAAATATTTTACTTTTCCTCCAAAATATACACTTGATAGAAATAGCAGAAATAGTAGAGGACTCAGCCTCTGCCTGAGGGAGAGAAGCTGTCTGTAGCCAAAGTAGAAAGATTTCCAGAGGGTAAGATATTACCAAAGGGAAATTCAATTGTTTGTACCTATCAATCAAACTCAAGGTATGTATGTACCAATCTTCACACCAGCGTGGGCTTTGGAGTTAGATTGCTCTGTTCAAATCCTGGCTCCACCAGTTGGCAAACCGTGAGATCTTGGTGACATACTTTACCACTCCATGCCTCGGTTTTAGAAATTTATAAAATAATGGTAAGAGCTCATACTTCATGTGGTTGTTATGAGCTAATCCATCAGGTAATGCATAGAAGGTGCTTAAAATGGTGTCAGAAACATAATAAGTGCTCAAAAATGCTTTATTTCTTTTTATATATAATTCTATCTTTAGCTATGTAAGCTAACACTTTTCCACTTAAAAAAAATCTTATATGAATTTTTTTCCCTAAGGGAATTCAGAAGTGATGCAGTCTTTCTCACCGTCGCCCCTCTCAGGACAGAGGCAAGTATCACAGTGACGTTTCTCATGACGCATACGCTTACACCCACCACCACATACATACACATCACAAAAACACATTTCCTCCACCCCAACCATTACTGAAGCTGTCAACCTTCAAAAGTTTCTATTCTACCTTCAAAACTGTCAGAGACATTTGTGGTAGGTGCCCAGAGATAGGTCCATTCAAGTGGGAAACAGATCTTTTTGGCCTAATCCAAGTCCCTTTGGGGGGTAGGCATTCACACAAACCCTTGAAACCTGGCTGGCTGGAGTCAAGTGTGGAAAGGAAGAAATTCTTTCTAATGAGTAATTCCATGGAGCACCTATGCTCGTGGTTTGTGACTATGCACATGCCAACCCCTCTGCCCCCAACTATGAAGGGAGGATTAAGCTGAAATGGAGTACCTTTTATTTTCATCAAAGAAATGTGCTTATTGACTTATACTATTTCCCATGATGGTCAGCCTGTTCCTCTGGTGTGGCATGCTCACTCGCCTTTCCTCACCTTACAAATCCTATCTAGCCTTTAAACTCAAGTCTTAAGGGTGAGGAGATAAGCCAAGGAAACTTTTTTCCCATTGATGTAGGAATCACACAAAGAAGTTCCCCTGAGATAGACATCCCTTCACTGATAAAGTTCTCAAGTGTGGTAGCTATCGTATTAACAGCTAGGGAGGATTGAGCTGAAATTGAGCAACTTCTATTTTAGCACCTTGCTAGTCAAGATAGGCCATGCTGTGCTGCAGTGACACGTTAGCTCCCAGTTCTCAGGGCCCAGCCCAGAAAGCTTTCTCTCTTGCTCAAGGAGCACATTCAGCATGAGTAGCCAGTGGTGGGGCACAGGGTGTGGGGAGGGTGGTGGTGGAGCTCTGGCTCGTACACTGGTTCAGGGACCAGTCTGACAGGCTCAGCTTGTCCCCACAGCACAGGAGAGAGAGCAGGGAGTGGCTGAAGGATCGCTGAGTCTTGTCACTCACTGCTTAAGCCTTCAAGTGACACAAGTCACTTCTTACATTTTATGGGCCAGAACTACTCACACAGCCCCATCTAACTGCAAGAGGACTGGGAGGTGTGATCTTCTGAATGTCCAGGAAGAACAACAGATTTGTATGTGGGTGAGAAAGGGCAGAGTCTATTAAAGTACATACACATTCCGGCCGCTGGGTTTGCTGCTCAAAAGTGGAGGAGTGACGTGAAGGATCGTGGGTTTTGTTCTCAGAAACAACAGAGACGCTGTTGAGTCTTTTGGGGGGCTGGCAAAGTATACTCAGACATATCTGGCCTTCGGCTAACCTAGTCTTACAATCCATGGAAGCCTGAACCCTCAAATAGATGGCTGAGAATGGGCTGTGCTACCATAGAGGTATATTAGGGTCTTCAGCAGAGGAAAGCCAGAATCACCCAGTCCTCAGTCATGGGCCACAGGAAGAGTTCCGAGCTCCAAAACCAGAGCTCTAAGGCATTACTTTTTTGGTGAGTAGTTTGTCTTTTACCATAACATTTGGCTTCCATTGGCAAACAGTGACTCTGAGCAATAATAAATCAGCTGTCCAGTAGTTTAGATGATGAAATTTAAATGTAGGCAAATGCTAATTTATTCATTTATGCTTGTCTAACTGCTAAGACATGGAAATATACCCTTTCTTGGAAACAGAAAATAGCAACCAAAGTGCCCTTGGCAAAGAAGTAGCTCCTCCCTTCCCTAACAAGTAACTTCCAAATAGGACCTGAATTGGCTTTGAATATTTACATCAAAAGTTTAAACAAAACAAAACAAAACAGAAGTTAAAAATATTATTGAAAGATGAACCAGGAATGAAGGAAGTCTGATCAGGGTGGGTGGTGGTGTTAGTAGAAAGCATCTGGATAATTTCATTACCTAAGTGAGCCAAGGATTCTAGTGGTGTGGAATCTTTAGAGGCAGTGTCCTTTCTGAGCAGAATTCTCTGTTCTTTAATGACATGAATTTTTTCTTTTTTGCTATTAAAGAATGTTAGTGAGGAGCGCATGCCCTGCCAAGTAGGAAACCTACCTGGAGTGATGTGCGGGCCCCTTCCAGTGTGTCAATAACACATCCATCTGATTTTTTTTCTTTTAAATTACCTACAGCCTGGGACCCTAGGGATCTCAAGAGAGTGTTAAGGGGGTCTATAGACCATTTACTGCTGAAATGACTAGAAATGTAATTTCTTTCTTTCTTCACTTTTAAACATGTGAATTTGAAGCAGTCTATTCTAGATGAGACTCTGAAGCTGATCCCATGCAAAAAATGAGCTGTAATCCCAGCTGACTGAATTTTATGTTTTCACCAGGGCTTTTCTTTTCTGTGTGGCTGGCAGAAAGAATACATTTAACTGAGCCTTATTATTTGTGAATTATCCATGTCAGTATTCTTGCAGACCTAAAAATAAAACCTCAGCAACTACTTGAGCTGCAGACATCTGAGCTGGAGGGGTTGACCTTGGGCCTAATCAGATGGAAACCTTGGCCAGTGGAGAGAGATAGAAGTTATGATCTGATGGGCAGGAATGGCCCCCATGGTGAGGAAAGTTTGAACTGGGGATGGATTTCACAGGTGCCCAGTTCATTCATAGATTATTCCTAGTTCTAACTACTTTTGCTCCCTTTGTAACTGAGGTCTAGAATAAATTCTCTGAAAGCAAAGACTGTAATAGTTCATGATACATCTGCTTATGTTCCATTCCAAGGCAAGTCACAGGGCTGTTTCCAAGGTACATTCCAACAGTGGAGATGATGGGGGAGGGAGGGAGGGGTTCTGAGCAACGATCTAAACCAGCATAGCACAGATGGGGTGCACAGAAACTGCCCCTCCACCCGCTCTGCAGCTCATAATGTGAGTAGAGGCAAGTCCTGGGGTAGTGGGGAAGGATGGAGAAAGAGTTTTAGGGGTCCCATGTGGACCAGCTGTTCTGTTGAGCTGGAGCTCTACACTGCATGTTGTAGACATGAACAGCACTTGAGGGACCAAACATTTTTAGTCTATATAGTAACTATTAATATGCCAAGTCTATATTTATATCAATGAGTGTCATTTATTGAGTTACTACTGTGCCCTGTGCTAAATGAATTTCATGCTCATTTTAGAGGTCAATCAGCTTCTTCTCTGGAGGGTCACACAGTGAATATTTCAGGCTCTGCAGGCCATGAGGCCTCAGCTGCAAATAGTTGACTCTACTGTTGTGTGGACACAGCAGAGATAATACAAAATGAACAAGTAGTTCTGTGCTCCAATATCGGCTCATGTGTTGAACTCTGAAATTTAAATTTTATACAATTTTTGCATCATGAAATACATTTAAAAATGTAAAAATTGACCTGGGAGGGAGGCTCAACAAGGAGCGGATATATGTATACATATAGTTGATTCGCTCTGTGGTACAGCAGAAACTAACAACATTGTAAAGCAATTATACTCCAAGTTAAAAAAAAATGTAAAAACCATTCTTATGTTGTGGGCTGTTAAAAAAAAAAAAAAAAGATGGTGGGCCAGATTGGACTCAGAGTCCTTACTGTGCTCATCAACCCCTGCTTTATCTCATTAAATCATCACAGTAAACCTCATGAGGTGAAGGAAATGGCAACCCACTCCAGTATTCTTGTCTGGAAAATCCCCAAGGACAGAGGAGCCTGGCGGGCTACAGTCCATGGGGTCACAAAGAGCCGGACACGACTGAGTGACTAAGCACAAACCTCGTGAGGCAGTTATATTATCCCTGTTATAGATGAATATTTCAGAGGTTTAGTCCTCCAGTCTCTGGCAATCAGATACTCTCATACCAAGAAGTTAGTGGGATGTTTTTTGGTTTGACTAACAACATGTTTGTAATATGTTACAGAATAATACAAATTTCCAGTGTTTTCTGAGGATATTTTAAATGTCACCTAAACCACAGAAAGAAAATCCATTTATCTTTCTTTTTGGCCACACCATGTGGCATGTGGGATCTTAGTTCCCCCACCAGGGATTGAGCTGGCACTCCCTCCACTGGACTGCCAGGAAAGGCCCAAGAAAATACATTCATCTTATTTTTCATGTTGTGAAAGTTGCATATTTGTGTGGGACTCTGCAACCCCATGGACTGTAGCTTGCCCGGCTTCTCTGTCCGTGGAATTCTCTAGGCAAGAATACTGAAGTGGGTTGCTATTTCCCGCTCCAGGGGATCTTCCTGACCCAGGGGTTGAACTCATGTCTCCTGCATATCTTGCCCTGCAGGAAGATTTCTTTACCGTCTAAGCTACCAGCGAAGCCCATTGAAGATGCTTAAATTATTTGACTATGCTGCTGCTGCCAAGTCACTTACTTATTTTAGACTTCTCCTCCATTTAACTGTGTTTTGTTTAATGTTAAAATGTATTGATTTCTCCTGAATATGTTCTGAGGAGGAAGGAGGGTGGTTGTGAGGAATGGCCAGTGATGTGCAGACAGATATGAATGCATGTGCATGCACACACACACCACACACACACACACACACACACTCTCTCCAGAGAATGAATTCCGTTCCTGAATTTGGTAAAGCCTGGAAAGCATACAAAAGGAGATTTTTTGTCTTTCACATACTCAGTATGGCACGTTACTAACGCCTCAGAGAGTTTAAACAAAACAACTGGACTCATAAGAATTCATATGTATTTCCAGCATATTACATTTTGTACTGTAATAAAATTCCTTTATAATATGGATTTTTTGGTTAAATGGGTTTAGTTAGAATATAAGTCAAATAATGTTCTCTGAAACACAGTCTCTGTATACAACAGAGATCTGATCCACCTCAGATATTAGTTTTAGCAGCTAGAATACTCCTATATTAAAAAATCTGAAACTTCATACTTAAATAATAGGCAATTAAAAAATTTCAGAATGCATCCATTGCATATGACCATGGCGTTTAGATCTTAAGGACTACAGATAATGAATAGCTACAATTTGCATATTTAAAAACAATGTAAACTTTCCCAGCATGGCTGTGTCTAATTGCATATCACAACATCAGTGGGTAATCGTGCTTTCTATGAGAGAAATTTGTTCCAAAGTCAAAATGTCATCTTGCTGTCAAATAATCCCACTGATAACTATAAACAGAGCTGGAGAAATTGGGCTGTGACTGAGAAGATGTGATACGAATCCTGTTCGTTACAGAGGCATGACTTCCATTGTAATTATGTACCTATCATAGTTTCCTTCTGCCATCTCCTGCTTACCTGCTGCCACACACACAACTCATTAACATTTGGTTAATACGGGACCATCCATACAGTTAACCTCTGAGCAAAGTGAGGTCATTACTTCATTAAGATGGATTCTGTAATGACACAGCAACTTGCATCATGGATTAATATTTCCCTTTTCTTCATTTATGGCTAAATAGTAATTAGTCTAACACCTGGGTTCCATTATATTCTTGTAGGTCGGATCTTGTGTTGAGAATTCAATTGGCTTAGAGGAAACTTCAGAAACCTTTTGCCAAGGAAGAGCTACATTCCTCTCCAGCTATGTCTACTCTAAAAAAGTAGAAAAATATTTGGCATCAGGTCTGGTGATGAATATGAAACTCACTGGTGATGTGAAATGAACCAAAGGAACATATGGTCTGGAAAGTCCACTGCGGTCTTTGAAAATTGAGATTAGATTAAACTAGATGAAAGTTCTAACCGCTTTATTGCAATGAGAAACTTGAGTCTGAGTTCATCCTGGTGTTTCTACCCAAAGAGTACAGATCTCCAGTTGGGTTTTCATTTTCACAGTCCTTTAGAGCAGCATCTCATTCCATTGTTAAACTGATGTCAACAGCTGCATTCTAAATAGAGAAGTGGTTAGTTTTCCTAAAAGAAGTTATTTGACTTTTTAAGTTGAGAATAGAATTACAGCAAGACATTTAAGAAGAAAGCGAATTTCACTTAAAAAATATATCTCATTATAAAGAATAACAAAATTCAGGGAGAGGCAGCAAGACAGCTAAAGTTTCTGAGAATCTAATCTATTAACCTTTGGTGTCTGTGCCCATTAGTGTTTCCCCCCCCCAACAACTCTGGAATATTGTTTAGAAATTCTGCAGTAATTAGTGGACCATTTTACAAAGCTTTATTTTATGCTCCGTGACTGTCTTTGAAATGAAAGTTTGAATTAACTTGGCATGCTTACAGTGTTCACCATGGGTGGTTGAATAAAATTCCTAAAGACATGAGAGCAGCAAAAATCATAGATCCAGGCCATATTTCAAAGTAGGTACTTTCTCTGGGGCAATTACTCTAGAAGATGGTCCTGATAGTTTTTTTTAAAACTCTGCAAGGTTATTGTACCAGTTAGAGATGAGGAAATGGAAGCTTCTAGAGATTAAATGTTCTGCTTAAAGCCACACACCCAGAAAATAATGGAGTCAGAATTTAAAACTGGGTCAGCCCCAAAGAGAACCAAAGCTCTTTCCATTATGATATATCTTACCAGGCTATTCATTCATAAAACATCCAAGCAGAAGACGACAACAACAACTGCATGCTTATCTCAGAAAGAAGAAATAAAGGCAAATACTAAGAGGCAAGAATTTAAAGTGAATAAAATCAATTGAATGTATGATTATATACCACAGCATGCACCAGACTTATATAGAGCATTATTTAACAGGGGTAACTTTTAGCGCTCTAAATAGATATTCAGGTATCTTCTAAGTGCCAAGATTTCAGAAAGGATAGACTATACTTTATTTTTCAGAATCTGGAGTTTCACACTTACACGGTTTCAAATTTTTTGGGTTGAGGGGGTTCATTGCATTAGAAAGTTGCAACCCTTTGAAAAGTATAGTAGTGCAGCTCATCAACAGGTTATGCTGCGAATATTGCACCACATAAGAAAAAAGGGCGTGTCGGTCATCAGTTTATTGCTTTTCAGCTTCAAATCCATCCATTATTGCCTGCTCTGTGAAAGTGGGGTTGTTGTTTAGTTGCTCAGTCATGTCCAGCTATTTACGATTCCATGGACTGCAGCATGCCAGGCTCCCGTGTCCTGCACTATCTCCTGGAGTTTGCTTAAACTCATGTCCGTCGTGTTAATGATGCCATCCAACAATTTCATTCTCCATTGCCCCCTGCTCGTCTTGCCCTCAATCGTTCCTGGCATCAGGGTCTTTTCCAGGGAGTCAGTTCTTCCCATCAGGTGGCCAAAGTATTAGAGCTTCAGCTTCAGCATCAGTCCTTCCAGTGAATATTCAGGACTGATTTCCTTAAGATTGACTGGTCTGATCTCCTAGCAGTGCAAGGGACTCTCAAGAGTCTTCTCTAGCACCACAGTTCAAAAGCATCAGTTCTTTGGCGTTCAGCCTCCTTTATGGTCCAACTCTCACATCTATACACGACTACTAGAAAAACTATGGAAATATTTGAAATATTTCATGGAAATACTTGAAATATTTCTCCCGTGCCAACTGGCATGATGTTCATCTTGTCGGTAGAGGGCACTAGAGGGATACTGGATGGGGAGAGGGGAGCAGGTTTGTCTGCTTTCGTTTCCTTCCTCACCTCTTTCCTCCCTTTCTTCTATTTTGGTCCTGGTCCAGAGTGTTCTCTCAGCAGGGGTCTGCTCTCGTTGTGACTTCTGTCTTACAGGTTGGCAGCACAGGGTGCAGCTTTCTTCAGTACTCAGTTTCTGCAGGTGGTTCAGCAGGTAAAGAATCTGCCTGCAACGCAGGAGATGCAGGTTCAACCCCTAGGTCGGGAAGATCCCCTCAAGGAGGAAATGGCAACCCACTTCAGTATTCTTGCCTGGGAAATCCCATGGACAGAGGAGCCTGGTGAGCTACAGTCCATGGGGTCACAAAGGCTCAGACAAGATAGAAGCGACGGAGTATTCACGCATGCAGTTTCTGCAGTGAGTGGCTGCTCCAGCATCGGTTCCTTTAGTGAATGGTTCCTCCAGCGCTTGGCTCCAGCAATGAGCGCATGACAACCAACAGCATCCAGCAGCTTCTTCTGGTAGCTCCCTGTGCAGCTTTGCACCTCCCTGTGAATGGGTTCCTCTGGCACCTAGGAGGGTGGATCACTAGCAAGTTCCAACAATAATGGCCCCTCAGCAACTCCCCTCAACCCACTGAGCGATGACTGTACTCTTTCTGACAAGATACACAGCTCAGCCCTAGGAGGGGGGGAGCTCTGCCTTGGAACCTCTATTTTAGCCCTAAGCATGGTCACTGCTCCTTATACCTAGATCAATTCCTATATGCTTTTGAGTTTTCATCACTCCTTACTGGTTATGCCCCATTACTGTAATCTTCTCTTACAGTTAAACTTTCCTTGTTAAAATTACTGTGTGATTTCTGTCTCCCAGTTGGACACTGACTGATACAGTTGAGTAGCAGCGCTTGAGGAGTGAGGCAATGCCTGGATACTGCAGAGATTTTCAGTTCTGTAGGATGTGTATAGATAGGCTTTGAGAACTTGGGGGGAAAGAATGTTTTGTTATTGGGTATATTTTGGAATGGAAAAATGATTTGAGGGAAGATGAATTCTTGGTGGGAACATTGATTCTCTGCAGTGTGATTTTCCCATCTCACTTAGAGAAAAAGCCAAAGTCTTCACAGTGGCCTACAAGGCCTGTCGTGGCCCGATCACACTCTCAGTCTGACCTCACGTCCAACCCCTCTCCTAGGGCTCACACCAGTGGCTCCAGCTACACTGGTTTCTTCGTGGTCCTTGAATGCCCCCAGTGTACCCCTGCCTCAGTGTCTTATACCTGCTGCGCCTTCCTGGGGTACTTTCCTCAGGGACCTGCTCACTTACTTCATGCTTCCTGCCAGTCTTTTCTCCATTGTCACCTCAGTGAAGCCTTTCTTTTTAAGAAATATATGTTTATGGTTCTGCTGAATCTTGCTGGACGCGGGCTTTCTCTAGTTGCGGCAAGCGGGGGCTACTCTCCAGTCGCGATATGCAGGCTTCTCGTCTTGGTGGCTTCTCTTGTTGCACAGACCCTAGGTTCCCAGGTTCAGCAGTTGCAGTTGTGAGCTCATTAGTTTCAGCCCACTGGGCTTAGTCACTGTGCGGCATGTGGGGTCTTCCTGGACCAGGGATCAAACTCATGTCCCCTTCATTGGCAGCTGGATTCTTATCCACTGTACCACCAGGGAAGTCCACGCCTTTCCTTAAAGGAAAAAAAAAAAATTCTTTTGGTTCCAATCTGAAGGATAGAACCTGTGCCCCTGCATAGGAGATGGGATCTTAACCACTAGACTATCAGGGAAGTCCCAGTGGGGCCTTTCCTGATCACTCTCTTTAAACTTGAAACTTGACCTGGCACTCCCTATCCTCTATCGACCTTTCCTTATTTATTCCTCACATGTCAGCTTCTAAGATGCTACAAAATTTACTTACTTATTTTGCTTATTGTTTCTCTCATTCTCACAACAGTGAGGCTAGGATTACATTTTTTTTCAGTCCTGTATCCTCAATACCTAGAATTGTGCCTAAATATTTGTGGATAAATGAATGGATGAACTCCTTATATAATTACGTCAAATATAATAGAAACAACACACTTTCTCTGTAATTTTTACAGATATTTGTGTGTGTGTGTCTGTTCAATTATATAAGCAGAATTAAAGAGATGACAGACTTAGTATTATAGACAGCCTCTTTTTTCTTGAATGAGGAACTACTGTGATTGACTTTCTTTTAAGTTATATTTTAAAATTAGTGATTTCACAAAACTGCAAGGTATTGGTGCAAAAGCAGACATATAGATCAGTGGAACAGAAAGGAGAGCCCAGAAATAAACTCATACATCTACAATCAATTAATCTTCGACAAAGGAGGCAAGAATATACAAGACAGCCTCTTCCTAGCAAATGGTGTGGGGAAAGCTGGACAGCTGAGTGTAAATCGATGAAGTTGGAATACACCCTCCCACCATACACAAGAATGAACTCAAAATGGCTTCAGGACTTAAACATAAGACAGGACACAAGACAGGACATCATAAAACTCCTAGAAGTGATTGTAGGTAAAACGTTCTCTGACAAGTCATACCAATGTTTCCTTAGGTCAGCCTGCAAGGCAATAGAAATAAAAACAAAAATAAACAAATGGGATCTAATCAAACTTAGCAAGCTTTTGCACAGCGAAGGAAACCATAAACACAATGAAAACAATCTACAGAATGGAAGAAAACATTGGCAAAGGATATAATGCACAAGGGCTTAACTTCCAAAATATACAAACAATTCAAACAGCTCAACAACAAATAATCCGACTGAAAAATGGGCAGAAAATCTAAATAGACGTTTCTCCAAAGAAGAAATACAAATGGTCAATAGGCACGTGAAAAGATGTTTAATGCTGCTAATTATTAGAGAAATGCAAATCAAAACTACAATGAGGTACCACCTCAGACCAGTCAGAATGACCATCATTAAAAACTCTACAAGTAAATTCTGGAGTGGGTATGGAGAAAAGGGAACACTCCTACACTGCTGGTTGGAATGTAAGTTGATACAGCTGTTACAAAAAACATTATGGAGGTTCCTCAGAAAACTAAAAATAGAATTACCATATAACCCAGCCATTCCACTCCTGGGCATCAGTTCAGTTCAGTTGCTCAGTCGTGTCTGACTCTTTGCGACCCCATGAATTGCAGCATGCCAGGCCTCCCTGTCCATCACCAACTCCCGGAGTTTATTCAAACTCATGTCCATTGAGTTGGTGATGCCATCCAGCCATCTCATCCTCTGTCATCCCTTCTCCTGCCCTTAATCGGTCCCAGCATCAGGGTCTTTTCCAATGAGTCAACTCTTCACATGAGGTGGCCAAAGTACTGGAGCTTCAGCTTTAACATCATTCCTTCCAAAGAACACCCAGGACTGATCTTCTTTAGAATGGACTGGTTGGATCTCCTTGCAGTCCAAGTGACTCGCAAAGGTCTCCTCCAACACCACAGTTCTAAAGCATCAATTCTTCGGCACTCAGCTTTCTTCACAGTCCAACCCTCACATCCATACATGACCACTGGAAAAACCATAGCCTTGACTAGAAGGACCTTTGTTGGCCAAGTAATGTCTCTGCTTTTGAATATTCTGTCTAGGTTGGTCATAAGTTTCCTTCCAAGGAGCAAGTGTCTTTTAATTTCATGGCTGCAATCACCATCTGCAGTGATTTTGGAGACCCCCAAAATAATGTCAGCCACTGTTTCCACTGTTTCCCCATCTATTTCCTATGAAGTGATGGGACCAGATGCCATGATCTTTGTTTTCTGAACGTTGAACTTTAAGCCAACTTTTTCACTCTCCTCTTTCACTTTCATCAAGAGGCTTTTTAGTTCCTCTTCACTTTCTGCCGTAAGGGTGGTGTCATCTGCATATCTGAGGTGTTAGATATTTCTCCTGGCAATCTTGATTCCAGCTTGTACTTCTTCCAGCCCAGCGTTTCTCATGATGTACTCTGCATATAAGTTAAATAAGCAGGGTGACAATATACAGCCTTGACGTACTCCTTTTCCTATTTAGAACCAGTCTGTTGTTCCATGTCCACTCCTGGGCAAATATCCAGATAAAACTTTAATTGTAAAAAACACATGTGAAAAAAAAAGATAATGGATCCTTATGTTCCCAGCAGCACTATTCACAATTACCAAGACATGGAAACCATCTAAATGTCCATCAACAGATGAATGGATAAAGAAGATGTGGTACATATATGAAATGAAATACTACTCAGCCATAAAAAAGAACAAAACACAGAAAGTCCCCTATATAGGAACAATTCCATTCCAAGAGCATGTTTGTGAGGCCAACAAAGTTAGTCTAGGTACCCAGCTAACCCAATTTGCTATATAATACTGCTTCCCCGGGACTTCCCTGGTGGCTCAGACAGTAAAGCGTCTGTCTACAATGTGGGAGACCTGGGTTCGATCCCTGGGTTGGGAAGATTCCCTGGAGAAGGAAATGGCAACCCACTCTAGTACTCTTCCCTAGAAAATCCCACGGACGGAGGGGCCTGGTGTCCATGGGGTCGCAAAGAGTCGGACACGACTGAGTGACTTCACTTTGGAGCTAGTGGTAAAGAAACTGCCTGCCAAAGGGAGGTTAGATGTAAGGCATGTGGGTTCAGTCCCTGGGTCTGGAAGATCCCCTGGAGAGGGGAATGCAGTCTACTGCAGTATTCTTGCCTGGAGAATCCCATGGACAGGGGAACCTGTTCATAGCCTGCTCAGAGGTTACAGTTCATAGGGTCACACAGAGCAGGACACAACTGAAGTGACTTAGCACAGCACAATAGGTTTATAATACCTTCCACACTAATAATATATAAAACACAAAGACAAAAAATAAAGAAAACATTTTTAGTCTTACAGAAGAGTACCTTGAAAAGCACAGTGGTACAGTACAATAGCTGGCATACAAGGGCTGGCCTTGAGTGAACAGGCAAGAAGAGTTACTGACTAGAGGAGGTGGGAGATGGTAGAGCTGAAGGATCATCAGCAACGGGAGATGGAGGGCAAGCTGCAATTTTGCTCACACCTGACATTGACGGGACACATGTTCGCATCTTTGAAAGTTCACAATGTGAAGATTTGTATGTAGGGGACTTATTGTAATGTCGTCTGCAGCAGCATGGATGCAACTAGAGGCTGTCATGCTGAGTGAAGTAGGTCAGAAAGAGAAAGACAGACACCGTAGGACATCATTGTATGTGGCGTCTAGAATATGACACAGATGAGCCCATCTGTGAAACAGAAGCAGACTCATGGACATAGAAAACAGATACAGTGGTTTCAAGGGGAAGAAGGAAGATGGGAGGTATGAGTGGGAGGTTGGGGTTAGCAGAAGTAAGCTATTATAATGTAGAATGGGTAAACACCAAGGTCTAATGTATAGCACAGAGAACTAGGTTCACTATCCTGTGATAAATCATAATGGAAAGTAATATTAAGAATGTACATATGTGTATACCCGAATCACTTTGTACAGGAGACATTAACAAAACACTGAAAATCAACTATGCTTCAATTAAAAAAAAAACAAAAGTAAAATTCGTGATTTCAGTGGAGTTTGTCATTTTTGCCCCCATCTGTTATTTCCCTTCTTAACAGCACCCCAGCTTTGCTTTGATGGACTATTGATTAGTGACATAATGACTCCTGACATAAGCCAGATGGCTGGAGGCATTTACATTCTTGAAAAGAGTGATATAAAGACCCCAAATGGCCAACACTATTTACTTCTGCAGCATTTCTCAAAGTGACCATTCATCAGGTCTGGCTAGCTCCTATTTTCTCTGAGGTTGTGCTGCTGCTGCTGCTGCTGCTAAGTCGCTTCAGTCATGTCCGACTCTATGTGACCCCATAGACGGCAGCCCACCAGGCTCCCCTGTCCCTGGGATTTTCAAGGCAAGAACACTGGAGTGGGTTGATTGAAAATAATATGCCCAGAACACTTATTCTGTAGAAAATATGCCTTTAAAGATACTGAATACTGAACATAAAATGACAACTTTTGATAGTATATTTCAATCCTGATAGACTAGAGGCATTTAGGCACATGAGATCAAGAAGTAGGAATGATGTAATCTCTGCTCAAGTTATATTAGATACAACATATTATTTTTTGGATGCCTCCTCTAGAAATCTGGTGATTTCTTGTCACCACCGGTAGTTTTAGAACACGTGATTGATAGACTTAGATGCAATTATAGGAGAGCTTAGTAATAGAGGAATGAGAATCTGCGGTGAATTTATGCAGCAAAATGGCATGTTACAGACTGTCTTGCCACACAGAGAGCATCTTCGCTCTATAATAGCTAGAATAAATTTTAAAGAATAACGGAGACATGCTCCACATACCGCATCTCCAAAACAATAGCAAAGTATTCGCTGGCTTAATGAGAAGTTTAAAAAATCTGCTGGTGATGAGGTTAAGAAAGTTGGCACATTTTCAACTCAAATTAACTCAAGACATCATCATAATAAATAATGTGAATCATCGTTGAAATGTCACAAAATCTGGAAAATAAAATCTGATACTTATAAAAAACCGAGTATTAGGAAAAAATGTTCCTTTTTTTTTTTACTGAGGAATAATTGACAGATAACATTATATTAGTTTCAGGTGTACAACGTAATGATTTGATATTTGTATATATTGCAAAATAATACATTCTTGATAATAGAGGTGTTGTTTTCAGAACAAAGAACTGATTTTTTTCCCCTGAAAAATTGATAAAGATGTTCAGCTGATAGTACATATAAAATAAACTTTTGGGGTGTGTGTGTGCATTCAGTTGTGTCTGACTGTGGCTCCATGGACTGTAAACCGCCAGGCTCCTCTGTCCATGGAATTTTCCAGGCAAGAATACTGGAGTGGGTTGCCGTTTCCTCTCCAGGGGATCTTCCCGACTCAGAGATTGAACTCACATCTCTTGCATCTCCTGCATTGACTGGAGGTTTCTTCCACAACTTTTAGTGGGTTAGCTCCTATTTCAATAATAATGGTTTTCAAAAAAGCCCAGGACTATACAAAATGTGTGTGTGTGCTAGTCGTGTGTTGTGAGTTAATAGTAAATCTAAGAAGCGTTTCAAGAGAGGTTGCATACAGTTGCTAGTACAGGTTTGGTGTGATGGTGCCTGTGTCCTTCCTCCTGGAAGGTCTCAACCAAGATTTCTGCACCTTCGACTTTCACTTGAATCCTGCTTATCAGGGTGTCCCGTCCTACTTTCCTCCAAGTTTTCCAAGGACGCTGCTTCCCTGGCTACTCCCAGAGGCAGTTTTGGTCTGATACTGCACCCTAACCTTTAGTATTGCATCTGCACTCAACCTCTTCTGATCTGAAGTTGTGGTCTTTCCTGGGCTGTGCCCCAAGTGTCCACGGTGGGGAGAGCAAGGGCCCAAGAGGCCAGGGAGGCTGAACTCTGTGGTAGGCTCTGAGCGGGCACCTGAGCTCCTCCCAGCAGCTTGACACACTTCTCAATGCTACTGACAGAAATGTGACTGGGATTAAGCAGTGGTTAGTGTGCATTAGAATCAGCTGGAGGGTTGTTAAACCAGATTGCTGGCATCCACCCCCAGAGTTTCTGATTCAGTAAGTCTCAGGTGGGGCCTGAAATTTGCATTTCTAACAAACTTTGCAGGTGATGCTGCTGCTGCTGGTCTGGGGACCACACTTTGAGAACCACTGCTATAACCTACCCATCCTCAGCTTATGATCAGCACAAGACTAACCTTGTTTCATTTATATCACTCACTCACGTTCCCCTCCTCTTCAATCATATTCTTTCATCCAGAAGCTCTTGTGAATGCATCTGTAAAACAGAGTTTGACAAAACCCACGTAGTTGCTGTTTTTGTAAAGAACATAGCCGCAGCCATTTATTATGTGTTGTTTTGTTGGCTACTTTCAGGCCGCAATGACAGAGTTGAGGAGTTGCAACAGACTAAAAGACTATCTGGCCCTTTATTGGAAATGTTGCTGACCTAGAAATGTAACCTATGTGTCCTAATATCATCAAATATCTAGCAATATTCAGATTTCCTTGTAAAATTTTTTTAAACTATTGGTTCGTTCAAATCAGGGTTCAAGCCAGCTCTATGTATTTGCATTGGTTGTGTCTTTTTATGACTTTTAACCTATCAATTCCCTAGTCTACTCTCAATCTACTCTCTTCTCTGAGTTCTTTTTTCCCCCTAGATTTCACATGTAAGTGATATCACACAGTATTTATCTTTATTCAACTTATTTCACTTAGCAAAGAGTCGGATATGACTGAGCGACTGATCTGATGTGATTTCACTTAGCATAATGCCCTCAAGACTTATTCATGTTGTTATAAATGGTAGGGTTTCCTTCTTTTTAATAGCTGAATAATATTCCATTGTATCTGTATGCCATATTTCTCCCTTCCCTCAGCTCTACTCAGGTATAATTGACAAAATCACAAGGTATTGAAAGTATACAAAGTGAGATCTGATATATGTACATGTCATAAAATGATTTCTCCCATTGAGTTTATTAACATATCACTTCACATATTAACTATATTTTTTGGTGAGAACATTTATGTTCTACTCTCTTGGAAAATTACAGTTATGTTTATTGTACAACACAGTGTTATCAGCTGTAGTCACTATGTTACACATTAGATTCCCAGACTTTGTTAATCTTATAACTGACACTTTCCACCCTTTTGCCAGCCTCTCCATATATCCCCCACTCTTCAGCACCTGGAGACCACTTTTCTACTCTCTCTTTCCACATACCTGTCAGGCTGATCTGCTCTGGCAGGTTTCTTCCTGCAGCCAGGGTTCTGATCTCCATCCAGTCTCTGTTTATAGACTTTCTCCATATTCTAAGTCAGTGATTCTCAAACTTGGCTGTGTATTCTCAATTCTGGCTGTGTATCAGAATCCCTGGTGGAGATTTTTTTTTTTTTTTAAACAGTAAAGTCTCTGGGGATGGGTCCCAGGCATATAGATTTAAAAATCTCCCCAGGTGATTCTAACGTGGAGCCTGAGGTGCGAATCAATGTTTCAAAAGCCAAAGTTTGCATTTCAGTATTGCTAAGGGGATTTACTCCCTCAAAAGCAGTTCTGCAAAAGGCCTGCTCTTAATCTTTTGAACTTGGGAGTTCCTACTGTTTGTGTAGCTCCGAGTTCTGTCTTTTCCTAGTGCTCAGATCTTGGAGGGTTGCTTGGTGACCAAATGGAAGGACTGTTTCATTTCACCATCTTTCACAAGATAAATAATCCCCCTATTGCAGTACAAGCTGAAAATAGATTTTTCCCATTAGGCGGAAACTTGGCTACCAGAATACACGCCGTGATATTGGGTGGCTGTTTTTTTTTATGTTCAGATGGTTTGCACTGGGTGTTGTTTCTGGTTATAAGCAGTGGATAGAGTTTTTAGGCCCATCAGGACAGAGGCAGCAAAGTCTGTGCAGATGTCAGCCAGAAGGAGGAAAAGAGGAATGGAAAGGCCAGTTGCTGTTGAGGATTTTAAAGGCTTTAAAATATTGCCAACTGAGAAACGAGTTGTGCTGCTGCCCAATTATCCTTCTACCTTCTTTGGTCCACTGGCTCTGTGGGATCCGTGCATGGAAAGAAACAAATGATTCTCGGGCAGAGATTTGGAAATCAACCTTTAGATTGGCCAAATTCTAACATTAAATATGCTGAGATCCATCCCTCTTCAGTTTTTGGAGGCATCTCTTTCTGTACTGAGCACCTTGTTTAAATGCTTTTATAGAAAGGTGACATAAACACATTTCAGATTCCCTTCTGTCTCCTAGATCAAACAAATATGTATTGTTCCCAAACCTTTTTCTTGCCAGAAGGAAAAGAAGAATCCTATCTGAAAAAGAGAAAAAAATATTGACTCTAAGATCCTGCCTAATTTAAACTGTGCTTGTAAAATCTGTCAAGCAGGTCTCTGGAAAGAACAAATGTTAAAGTGCTTAAAGGCTTCTGTGTTCCCGAAGAGGCATTTGGAGGTAAACCGGTGGCATGCAGGACTCATTCTGTGGCATTGCTCAAGTCAGGGCTGAAAGGAGGGAAGAGTTCCTGCACAGCAGAATCGAGACGAAGTCAATGATCACAGCCTAGAGACAGGGTCATCCAGGCATTCCAGGGAAGACTTCTGGTGGGTTCCTTCATGGGGAAGAGACACGCCCCTTGGAAATCCCTCACCTCAGAGAATTTCTTGGTGGAGCCTTGTTGTTTTCAGTCTTCAAAAATACCAGGCTGAGGGGTGTGTGTGTGTGTGTGTGTGTGTGTGTGTGTGTGTCACATAGGAGAAGGTGGGAGGATATAAAAACTTGAACAAGGAATTGACTTTGTTGTCCTAAGAAGGAGAAAGGACTGAGGATTTGCTTAGCATTGGCTATATTTTTGGTGCTTTATATATTACTGTACTAATCTTCATAATAATCTCTGTGGTGGATATTAAGCAATAGTAAAGTTATTAATCACAAGAAATTTAAAATATTTATTTATTTACTTTTGGCTGCACTGGGCCTTTGTTGTTCTGCGTGGCCTTTCGCTAGTTGCCATGAGCAGGGGCTACTCTTCGCTGCGACGTGTGGGCTTCTCATTGCAGTAGCTTCTCTAGTTGGCAAAGCAGGGGCTGCAGGCTCGCGGGCTTCAGTGGCTGCGTCACACAGGCTCAGGAGCTATGGTGCTCTGGAAAATTTTCTTTTCCTCTTTCTCCATTTCCCCTAAGGACATCAGGAGCTATGGTGCTATGGAAAATTTTCTTTTCCTCTTTCTCCATTTCCCCTAAGGACATCAGGAGCTATGGTGCTATGGAAAATTTTCTTTTCCTCTTTCTCCATTTCCCCTAAGGACATCAGAGCAGAATGGCTTTACGTAGCTATGGATAGCTTGGTATTAGTGGAATGCCTGTTTGTTTTATCTTTCTGTTGCTCCAAATAATTTCTTTAGGAAATCCTTCTTATGTCGTAACAAAAACTTCTTGCCTCTTCTCCCATTTCCCTGATAGGAACCAGACTCACTAACAAGGAAAATATAGGTAACTGCTTTCTTCAAAGAACAATGGTGAATGTAAATTGGTTCTCTTAAATCATGGGCTGTCAAAGAAAATAACTCCCCTGGACAAGACAGCCCCAGGAACCTCTTTTCCCTCCCATTTTATTATATGAGTGGTTGAGAAAGGGTGTTTTCTCTAAGACTGGGAAAATATCATAACATTCTGGCTTATAAAACCTCTGCGACATGGCCTGACTCCAAGGCTGGTCTTTATTTTTTCAATAAAACCTAAGGTTCTTCTTGACCAAACATTTTTGTCTATCTTTAAACCCTCAAGGACTTTGACAGCTGAAGGCGGGTCTAGACCCTAGAGCTATAAGTATTATTTTGTAGATGCAAAATTTGAGGCTCAGGGAGTATACAGTAATAGTTTGCTAGGGCTGCCATAACAAAGACCACCGACAGGGTGGCTTAAGCAGCAGGAATTAATTCTTACAGAAGACCAAGATCAAGGGGTCTGCAAGCGTGCCTTCTCCTGAGGCCTCTCTCCTTGGTTTTTTGATGGCCACCTGCTCTTTCCTCTGTGTGAATGTGCCCCTGGTGTTTCTCTCTTTATAAGGACATTAGTGGTACTGCCACCCTGATGGCCTCTTTTAAGCTTAATTACCCCTGTCAAGGCCCAAGTACAGTCAATTCTAAGGTATGAGGGATTAGGGCCTCAACATGATTTGAGGGGAACACAATTCAGTCCACAGCAGTCCCACGTGTGTGTGACTGTGGAACTGCCCTTTTAATATCACCCTGAGGTTGTAGGGTCATTTCAGAGATGAGGCATTGTGGGTGCAAGAACCTGTATTAATGTAGGTTCCTAAGTCTTTTTACGTCATTCTCCAGCAAGTTTTCAGGATTCGTGAAGTGTTTTAGAGATAATCAAGATGTCTTCCTGTACTCTGTTACTTTGCTGGTCTAATTCTGATGAAGACTGTATCTAAACCCACCCGACCCATATAATCACTGCCCCCACATTCTCCACTCACAAATATTATGTGAACTTGGTAAGTACAAATCTAATAAAACTCAGCTGACCTTGGACATTTCACTTGTTATACTTGATTACAAATAAATTGTTCCATCAAACCAGTATTAGTTCTCAACAGCTGGGTAACACTTTACCTCAAAACCCAAGTCTTAAAACAACGATGAACATTTATTATATTTCTCAGGTTCAGTGAGTTAGGAGTTTGGGGTGTGTTGACTTTGCTGGGTCAAACTGTGTCCTTCAGAATTCCCTTTCTAGTATGTTTCTAGATAGGTGGGCATGTAGAGATGCTGTCTTGTGAGAGCTGGAGGATAGAGAAGCATAACCATTTTGTAGCATGCATATACCTCCTCCCAGTTATTTAATACAATGAATCTGGATGCTGCTGGGGAGGGATTTTGCAATGTAATTAAAGTCTTTAAGTTAGGGAGATTATTTTGGGTGGGCCTGACTTATCCAGTCAGGGAGATTATCCTTTCCTTTGTGGGCATGAGTCAAACAGTTGGAAGGCCTTTTAAAAGAGGCTTAGGTGAGAGAGGGCTAGGAGGAAAAAGAGAGTGTGCCCACATGAACATGAGAGAGACACTTCCATCTGTAGGTGACATCCCTGCCTGCATCCATGGAGTTCCACCTTGCTTGCTTTGCTCACTTACTTACTATTTGCTTTTGATCTTCTCTTCCTGCCTGTAAACGAACAGCTTTGGTCTGTGTGCCTGGGATTTCGGTCTGCTTGTGACTGTTTCTTCCTGATTGCCTGGCCTCCTGATGGACTTCAGACTTGCTAAGCCAGCCCCCACAATTTCATAAGCCAATGCCTTGTTTTAAGTCCATATATTGCCTACTGATTCTGCTTCTTTGATTGAACCCTGACTTATATAGAATGGTTTAGCTGGGCTGTTCTGGCTTGGGGTTTCTCCTGAGGCTGTAGTCAGAATGTTGGTCAGTGCTACAGTCATCCAAGGCTTGACTGGGACTGGCAGATCTTTTTCCAAGATGGCTCATTGATACAGTTGGCAAACTGGTATAGGCTGTTGGCTGGATGCCTCAGTTCCATGCCACAGAGACCTCTCCATAAAGCCACTTGAGTATCCTCAGGACACTCAGAGTGAGTGACCCAAAGAGCAAAGCAGAAGCAGACATGTCTTTTATTATCTAGCATTAGAAGTCACACAGCATCACACTGGTTCTGTTGGTCACCCAGACCAACCCTGAAACAATGTGGAAGGGGAATGGGCAAGGGCGTGAGTACCAGGAAGCAAGGGTCAGTAGAAGTCATCATGCAAGATGGCAACCACAAAGTTCTTCTCAATTCCCTTTTTCGGTGTTAGTAGGCATAGGTATAATAATATAATGGATAAAAAGCTTTATATAAAAATTTAAATCTTTAGCTGCAATTAATACATTTAAAATAATTACTTAATTTAAAGATAATTTAAATAAAAGTATAAATATGTATTTTAAATAAAAAAGTAAAGGATTAGTAAAGTGAAACTCATATACTTATTGGCCAGATTCAACAAGTGTAGAGGTGGTGAGTTTTGCCGCATCTATTTCCTTTACCACAACTTTTTTTTTTTTTTGGCTAAAGCATTTTAGAGCAAATTACTGAAATTGGGTCATTGCACCTGTACTTTCATTTGCATTTCTAGTAAGTTTATTTTATTTTTAAAATGTAACCTCTGAGCTATGATCACACTCAACAGAATTAGCAATTCTTTAACATCATCGGACGTCCAGTCCATATCCAAGTTGTCCTCACGTCTTCTTGCTGTTGGTTTGTTTGAAACAAGGGCTAAGCAAGGATAAAACAGTGCATTTGACTGTATGTTTACCAGGTTTCTTTTAACAAATACATTTCCTCCTCCTTGTTTCTCCACAGCATTTCCATTTTTTCAATGCTTCCTAGCACTGGTGAGTTTCAACCCATCACAGTTACCATTTTTTCTGATTTCCTTTAAGCCAGTGGGGACCCATTTGAGGGCTGCTATTTACCTGTGATGCACATTCATTCATGGTTGAAGCGTCTATCAAAAGGCCTTCCTGGAATGAGAAATTTATCCAAGAAGCCCTTTTCCTTTTAGTGGGAAATGGTAAACAAACTGCTTTTATGGGTGCTCATCATTACTGCAATATTTTGGAAGGTTATTTTATAACCCGCTCAATAAGGCAGCAAATCAAAATAGCTGGATGTTCCATTTCTAATTTAATATGATCTGACATATTGTAATACATGTTAAAGAAGCAGAGACCACTGAAGTGAAATTTCAGCCAGGAGGTCTCGAAGGTGGAGTGGGTTACTACCAGGTGACATTGCAGATAGAGTTCTTAGAAGTCAAACTCAAGTGAAGGCCCACTCGAGGCAAAACTGAAGTTGACGTCATTCTTTTTTTTTTTTAATATTTATTTATTTGGCTGTGTCAGGCCTTCACTGAGGCATTCAGGGTCTTCGTTTATTGCATGAGGGCTCAGTAGTTGCAGCTTGGAGCTGAGATCCTGTGGTACATGAGATCTTAGTTTCCCCATCAGGAATCAAACCTGCATCCCCTGCATTGGAAGGTGGATTCTTAACCATTGGACCACTAGGGAAGTCCTGGCCTTATTCTTCTGACACCTCCCAGCTTCCTTATCTGTGTCCTTTCACCTTTTCCTGTATCTTCATTTCTTCTGACTCAGCGTTTTCATGTACTGATTTTTTTTCCTCTCAGTTAGGAAAACCCCTTGACCATCCTCTAATGGAAGCAGTATATAGTAGGGGAAAAGTGCAAGAGGGTTGCAGCAAGGAACTGAGTTTCAATCCTGGCTCTCTTTTTCGGATTTTACAAAAAGGGTGCCCAGACAGAGACTGCTGAACCCCAAATAGCACATAATTAATGGAGAACTTTCAGGCCTTCTATCTC
Organism: Capricornis sumatraensis; assembly: GCF_032405125.1. NCBI lineage: Eukaryota > Metazoa > Chordata > Mammalia > Artiodactyla > Bovidae > Capricornis > Capricornis sumatraensis. The sequence goes on along the minus strand of NC_091072.1, from coordinate 99,818,798 downwards.
TGGGTTAGGAAGATCCCCTAGAGAAGGAAATGCCAACCCACTCCAGTATTCTTGCCTGGAGAATCCCATGGACAGAGGAACCTAGTGGGTTTTGAAGGAAGACATTTCTAGCTTATGAGTACCTTCCAGATGTCTCCCAAATTCTACCTTTTAATTATTTAATTCTGTTTGATAAGAACTCTTCATCAAGTTTTGCCCCAGAGAAAAAACCCCTTCCATAGGTATTAAAAAAATCTTAAAAATTTTTCCCAGTGTAGAAAGGCTTTTTGCAGAAAGACTCAGAAGATGGAAAATCATACATCCCATGATTCCAGGGGTTAAAGTGCAAAAGACTTTTTTTTTGGCACTAGAGTAAATATGTCAAGTACAGTCATATTTGCATATGTTGTATTTTAAAATCACGTTTAAAATTGCCTCCTGTATTCTGAATCTGGAAAGTAGACGGCAAGGAGGTCACCTGTACAGCTGGTGCAAGTAATGGAATCCCCCCAGGCACGTTTAGAAACTCCAAACTAATATGACAGACAGAACACTCCATCTGTTGGTTGCCCATTGAGATGAGCACCAGATCTACAGACACTTTAATATGGGCGGTGTGTCTTGAGAATAACCATTTATATTAAGTATCTTTCATTTTTACTTCCTTCTCATCTAAATGTTTTAGAAGTAGTCACAAATATGAACTCCATAGGCACACATGTGCTGGCAAGTGAATATAATATTTCAATCTTAATTATACTATATAAAGAAAAAGTGGGAATATATTTTGACACATGTTGCTTTATAAATAATGCCTACTGAAAGGTGTTTAATAAAAGCTTGGTGGCAGTTAATTCATGATATTCAAAATAACTGTGAGCAGCTCCATGAAGAATGTTTGAGATAAGGAAATGTAATAAACTATTTCTGAAACATGCTCTCCTTTTAAATACTTTGGATCATTGAAGAAAAAACGTAGGTAGTTCAATTCAGTTCAGTCACTCAGTCGTGTCCGACTCTTTGTGACCCCATGAATTGCAGCACGCCAGGCCTCCCTGTCCATCACCAACTCCCGGAGTTCACTCAGACTCATGTCCATTGAGTCCGTGATGCCATCCAGCCATCTCATCCTCGGTCGTCCCTTTCTCCTCCTGCCCCCAACCCCTCCCAGCATCAGAGTCTTTTCCAGTGAGTCAACTCTTCATATGAGGTGGCCAAAGTACTGGAGCTTCTGCTTTAGCATCATTCCTTCCAAAGATCCCAGGGTCAATCTCCTTCAGAATGGACCTGTTGGATCTCCTTGCAGTCCAAGGGACTCTCAAGAGTCTTCTCCAACACCACAGTTCAAAAGCATCAATTCTTTGGTGCTCAGTCTTCTTCACAGTCCAACTCTCACATCCATACATGACCACAGGAAAAACCACAGCCTTGACTAGACGGACCTTAGTCGGCAAAGTAATGTCTCTGCTTTTGAATATACTATCTAGGTTGGTCATAACTTTTCTTCCAAGGAGTAAGTGTCTTTTAATTTCATGGCTGCAGTCACCATCTGCAGTGATTTTGGAGCCCCTCAAAATAAAGTCTGACACTGTTTCCACTGTTTCCCCATCTATCTCCCAGGAAGTGATGGGACCACATGCCATGATCTTCGTTTAGGTAGTTAAACAGATTTTTAAAAGTGGACTATAAATTATAACATAACTGAATACAGATGATAGGATGAGTAAGATTATTGCAACTTCCACTAATAACACTTAGCATCAATATTTTTAACTAATTTCAGTGTCCCTCACCTGGAGCAGCACTTCGCCTGCAGCAGTTCCTAACAGAGATCTGTCCTTTGGGACACAAATTTGGGATCTGTCCTGTGGGTCACAGGCAATTTGTGATTAATAATAGTTCCCATCAAAGTTCTGGTAAAAGTTTTGAAATGAATCACTCACTAGGAATTAGAGCAAACTCAAAGTGATCTGTACAACGAGGTCATACAGGGACGTGGGACTCACTATTTCTTCATGTGATGATGTGAGCTGGAGGAGGGGGAATGCAAACCATGTGTAGCATATTCCATCTGTGCCAAAGCCCTCACTCTTAGTGCTCCTGTGAAGGTCATCCAAAGTGGGTGTGGCAGTGGCTGTAATAAGGCTGGGAACTGCCAGATGCTTGTTGAGCAAAGGTTGATCATGGCGCTGGAGACCCTTTGTGGGCTAGATCATACAATCCCCCTTGCTTCTTGCTTAGCTTTAATGGTTCTCCAAGATAGATGATGCTTAATATTTTGAGAGGCCCTATGGTTTGTCAGCTAAACCTCTTTCTACAACGCTTGTATGAAGTGTAATCTCAAAAGAGAGTGCTTGGCTGCCCAGAAATGTATATTTTCTTGGACTATTGAATAAGGATCCAGGATAAGCAAAGTGTGACATCAACAAAAGTAAAAAATAAAGTCATAAAAAGTAATAATGGGCTCTTTCTTGAGCTCTTTCTAAAATACGCAATGTCATACATCCATTAAATGCTTTGTGTATACATTTATCCTTACAAGACTCCTCTGAGGTATTATTAAGAGGTTTTATTATTAACGTTTTACAGATGGGATAACTGAGCCTGAGGGAGGTTAGGACCCTTTCTCAGGGTCCTAGCTGGTAAGTGACAGAACCAGGTTTAAACCCAAGTCTTCCTGACACCAATGGCCATAGTCTGGCTACTCTGTTCTATTATTGCCAAGTAAGGGCAAGGCTTCCAGTTTTAGAGATGCAATAAAAATGGTAATTCTATACTAACATTGATTTACACTTTTAAAGCTTATTAGACATTACAAAACTTTTCACATATACTGTCTTTGTTGTTGTTCAGTTGGTAAATTGTGTCTGACTCTTTGTGACCTCATGGACTGCAGCATGCCTAATTTCCCTGTCCATCACCGACTCCCAGAGTTTACTCAAACTCATGTCCATTGAGTCAGTGATGCCATCCAACCATCTCATCCTCTGTTATCCCCTTCTCTTTCTGCCTTCAATCTTTCCCAGCATCAGGGTCTTTTCCAATGAGTCAGTTCTTTGCATCAGGTGGCGAAGTATTGGAGTTTCAGCTTCAGCATCAGTCCTTCCAATGTATATTCAGGACTGATTACCTTTAGGATGGACTGGTTGGATCTCCTTGAAGTCCAAGGGACTCCCAAGAGTCTTCTCCAACACCACAGTTCAAAAGCATCAATTTTTTGGCACTCAGCTTTCTTTATAGTCCAACTCTCACATCCATACATGATTACTGGAAAAACCACAGCTTTGACTAGATGGACATTTGTTGGCAAAGTAATGTCTCTGCTTTTTAACATGCTGTCTAGATTGGTCATAACTTTTCTTCCAAGGAGTAAGCGTCTTTCAATTTCATGGCTGCAATTACCATCTGCAGTGATTTTGGAGCCCCCAGAAATAAAGTCTGACACTGTTTCCCCATCTATTTGCCAGGAAGTGATGGGACTAGATGCCATTATCTTAGTTTTCTGAATGGTGAGTTTCAAGCCAACTTTTTCACTCTCCTCTTTCACTTTCATCAAGAGGCTCTTTAGTTCTTCTTCACTTTCTGCCATAAGGGTGGTGTCATCTGCATATCTGAGGTTATTGATATTTCTCCTGGCAGTCTTGATTCCAGATTGTGCTTCTTCCAGACCAGCGTTTCTCATGATGTACTCTGCATATAAGTTAAATAAGCAGGGTGACAATATATAGCCTTGACAAACTCCTTTTCCTATTTGGAACCAGTCTGTTGTTGTTCCACGTCCAGTTCTAACTATTGCTTCCTGACCTGCATACAGATTTCTCAAAAGGCAGGTCAGGTGGTCTGGTATTCCTGTCTTTCAGAATTTTCCACAGTTTGTTGTGGTCCACACAGTCAAAGGCTTTGGCATAGTTAATAAAGCAGAAGTAGATACTTTTTCTGGAACTCTCTTGCTTTTTTGATGATCCAGAGGATGTTGGCAATTTGATCTCTGGTTCCTCTGCCTTTTCTAAAACCAGCTTGAACATCTGGAAATTCACAATCTAATAGTTCATGGTTTAATAGTCTTACTGACTATGAAAGCAACTGAAGAATACCTGCCTATGTTTAAGATCTATGTATGCGTGTATGTGTGTGTTTTGAGAAAGAGAAAGTGCATTCTATTCCTTGTTACTGAGAATCTGAAAACAACAGGGGAAATTGTTAAAGTTTCAAAGATCCTCATTTAGATTGACCTGAAGATAGTTAGGTATTTCCTCATAAAATAAGAAATAGAGCCCAACCCTGACTCTTTGGACATGACCCAGTCTTTTCAGTTCTTGATTGATTGAGGATTCCTGGAGGACCATGCTTGTGCTTCAGTTGGTCCTAAGTCTAGCATCTGTGAACCTTAACCCTCAGGTGATGTTGCCCCTGACCTGTGGGCAAAAGGCATCAGTGGCTCTGCTCTAAGGACCTGGCCTGGGAGGAGGAGAAGAAGAGGAAACGTGGGGGAATGACAATTGGGAACTTTTCAAAGTATTACTTTAGGGATCATCCATTCAGTATTTCAAAAATATTAATTAGGCCCTTGTGCATTTATTAACCATTTTGGGGAATAAAAGATAAATTCCATGAACTTAACCTTCAAAGATCGAGTTGTAGAGGCTCCTTGTGTTAAATACTTACATGTGAAATAACTTGGAATGCTAGACCACAAGTTCAGCTTTCCTTTCCTTGTGACTACTCACTCATGCATCCCCCAAGTCCATGCCCATGATACTTGTCAGATTGAGCCAAATGACTGTACTCTGAGGAGAGCTGGCTCAACTTTCTGCCTGGAGGGGAAAATATAAAGCCATCTGGGAGAGGAGGAAAGAATTCCAGAGGGTAGAGTTCATGGAATGTTACATGAGGCACTTGGTCCCTTCCCCTTTCTCCCTTTTGTAGGGGTTCTTGACCTGTTCTGTCTGCAATCCCCACCAGCCTAAGGGGTTCCCAAGAGTGGCACATGAGGTCTGAAGGGTGATTCTAGAATCTGAAGCTCATGCCTACTTCTTGGCTGGAGCTCCCATGAAGACTAGGGCCTTGCAGATGTGCCTTGCCTGCGCATGAAAGGGATGGAAGGGGTGCTGGGTTCTCACCACCATGTAACATGGCAAAGATGCTTGAGTTTTTCTATGGGCCCAGAGCCCACCTGTGCAAGTGAGTGGAGCAGTGGCTGGCTAGTTTGCAGTCTTGCCTTTTACCCAGGGTGTAGAGTCAGAGGGTGGAGAAGGAAATGGCAATCCACTCCAGTATTCTTGCCTGGAAAATCCCAGGGGCAGAGGAGCCTGGGGGGCTATAGTCTATGGGGTCACAAAAGAATCAGACACGACTTAGCGACTAAACCACCACTACCACCAGAGTCAGAGGGTAGGAAGAGAAAAGCTAGAAAAAAGACTTGGATGATATTAACTGAGACAGTAACTCCTGAAGTGGATTAGAAGAAACTGCTGGACTGTGCAAAGTTTGGTGGATTGGACTACATTTAGTTTTCCTACTGTCAAGTGGGAGTGAAAGTCTGTCAAAGAAAAGTGTGTGCAGACATAAAAATGGACAGAGTACCATGTTTTTACACAGAGATTTGTCATTGACCAGTTCATAGCGTTTACACCAGCTTTGTTAAATCTACAGTGATGCAGTTATTGAAAGCCAGGCTTGGTTGAAAAGAACATCGTTTCTAAATTCTAGGAGGTTCTCTTTAAATATCACAGGCCCCAGATTTGGAGGGTTGCCCTTAGTGCTTGGAAGGAGCAGAGAGTTGGAGAGGAAAAGTGCAAAGGACCTGGCTCAAGGGCCTTTGTCCACCTTCTGCCATGATGGTTGAAGAGTCTTTAGGGAAATAATGATAGAGGGGCTTCCCTGGTGGTCCAGTGGCTAAGACTCCACACTCCCATTGCAGGGGCCAGAGGTTTGATCCCTGGTCAGGGAGCTAGATCCCACATGCTGTAACTAAAAAGACCCCGCATGCTGCATCTAAACATCCCGTGTCCCGCAACTAAGACAGTGCAGCCAAATAAATAAACATTAATAAAAGTAATCAGAGGTCTTTAGGGAAATCCTGGACAGCAATCCCATCTAGGAACTAGGCTCTAGAGGGTCTTGAGATCAGTCCTAGAAAATAAGTGGAGTTACTTCTTCATTTGATGTTTGAGTCTTAGTGTGGTTGGTGTTTTGGTTCACAGGCTTGCAGTGGCTCCCCTGAAGGGAGGATTAGGCAGTCTCACCCCGTTAAGCTCTGGCACCGCCATGTGATCCATTTTGACAAATGAAATGTGTGCAGAAATGGAGGAGGACTCTTTCCGGCTGAAATGTTAAGAAATATGGCTAGTCATGCTTGAACATTTATTATTATTGTTATTTCATTTATTTGTTTTTATTTTTAGCTGTGCTGGGTCTCTGTTGCTGTGGGCAGGTTTTCTCCAGTTGCAGTGAGCGGCAGTTACTCTCCAGTTGCAGTGAGCGGCAGTTACTCTCCAGTTGCAGTGAGTGGCAGCTACTCTCTAGCTGCAGAGCACGGGCTTCCCACTGCGGTGGCTTCCCTTGTTGCTGCTCACAGGCCGTGGAGGGCACGGGCTCAGCAGTTGTGGTGCGTGGGCTTAGTTGCCCCGAGGCATGTGGCATCTTCCCGGACCAGGGATAGAACCGTGTACCCTGCGTTGGCAGGCTGATTCTTAACCACTGGACCATGAGGGAAGTTTCTTAAAATTTTATTTTTAAATTAAAAAATAACCTCTACCTTTTATCCCTGTGGGAGCATGTGTTGAGACAGAGCTCATGTCAAGTGACCAAGATAGGCAGAACTCCCATGTCAATTTATGGTGAGTGAGAAAGAGACTGCCTTCTTAGAAGTTATTGCAACTTTTGGCTTTTCACTGCACTATAAACTTCCCTTTTCTGAGCAATATATAGTGTGAAAGTTTTATCCCCATGATACAGTCTATATAACTCCATTAGCAATAATTATCCTTAATTTAAGTTGAAGAGTGTAGTTGGATTAAATTTCCAGTCTCAGGAGGAAGCATGTGTCCAGGGTTTCCACAAGGCTTATTTACTGCCTTTTTAATGGCACCTGTTACTTTCTACTCCTGTTACAGTTGTTGATAATACACTTTAACTCTTTCACTAGCATGATTCCTTGAGGAGAGGAAGCAGGTCTGCGTCACTTCTCAATGAAAGTTCATTCTTTGCAAAACTCACGTGAGGTCATACCATAGTAGAAACGATTAATAGAATCTTGGTTCATCTGAAACCACTGAAAACAGAAGCACAGCAGATGTTTTGGAGGTAACGGTTTCCTAAAATACAAACAAATTCTTCTTGTTACATTACAGAGATAATTGTCAAGTAGAAAAGAACCTTCCTCAAGCATGCTGAATGGAAGTTTTTGCAATTATAAGCTCTTCAGATAAAGGGGAAAAAAAATATCATTCAGTTCAGTTCAGTTCAGTCACTCAGTCGTGTCCGACTTTGCGACGCCATGAACTGCAGCACGCCAGGCCTCCCTGTCCATCACCGACTCCCAGAGTTTACCCAAACTCATGGCCATTGAGTCGGTGATGCCATCCAACCATCTCATCTTCTGTCGTCCCCTTCTCCTCCTGCCCTCAATCTTTCCCAGCATCAGGGTCTTTTCAAATGAGTCAGTTCTTCACATCAGGTGGCCAAAGTATTGGAGTTTCAGCTTCAACATCAGTCCTTCAAATGAACACCCAGGACTAATCTTCTTCAGGATGGACTGGTTGGATCTCCTTGCAGTCCAAGGGACTCTCAAGAGTCTTCTCCAACACCACAGTTCAAAAGCATCAATTTTTTGGTACTCAGCTGTCTTTAAGTCCAATTCTCACATCCATACATGACAACTGGAAAAACCATAGCCTTGACTATGTTGAGAAAGTAATGACCTTTGTTGGTAAAGTAATGTCTCTGCTTTTGAATAAGCTATCTAGGTTGGTCATAACTTTCCTTCCAAGGAGTAAGCGTCTTTTAATTTCATGGCTGCAATCACCATCTGCAGTGATTTTAGAGCCCCCCAAAATAAAGTCAGCCGCTGTTTCCACTATTTCTGCATCTATTTGCCATGAAGTGATGGGACCGGGTGCCATGATCTTAGTTTTCTGAATGCTGAGCTTTAAGCCAACGTTTTCACTCTCCTCTTTCACTTTCATCAAGAGGCACTTTAGTTCTTCTTCACTTTCTGCCATAAGGGTGGTATCATCTGCATATCTGAGGTTATTGATATTTCTCCTGGCAGTCTTGATTCCAGATTGTGCTTCTTCCAGACCAGCGTTTCTCATGATGTACTCTGCATATAAGTTAAATAAGCAGGGTAAGAATATGCAGTCTTGACGTACTCCTTTTCCTATTTGGAACCAGTCTGTTCCATGTCCAGTTCTAACTGTTGCTTCCTGACCTGCATACAGATTTCTCAAGAGGCAGGTCAGGTGGTCTGGTATTCCTGTCTCTTTCAGAATTTTCCACAGTTTGTTGTGGTCCACACAGTCAAAGGCTTTGGCATAGTCAATAAAGCAGAAGTAGATATTTTTTCTGGAACTCTCTTGCTTTTTTGATGATCCAGCGGATGTTGGCAATTTGATCTCTGGTTCCTCTGCCTTTTCTAAAATCAGCTTGAACATCTGGAAGTTCATGGTTCACGTATTGATGAAGCCTGGCTTGGAGAATTTTGAGCATTACTTTACTAGCGTGTGAGATGAGTGCAATTGTGCGGTAGTTTGAACATTCTTTGACATTGCCTTTTTTTGGGATTGGAATGAAAACTGATCTTTTCCAGTCCTGTGGCAACTGCTGAATTTTCCAAATTTGCTGACATATTGAGTGCAGCAGTTTCACAGCATCATCTTTTAAGATTTGAAATAGCTCAACTGGAATTCCATCACTTCCACTAGCTTTGTTCATAGTGATGCTTTCTAAGGCCCACTTGACTTCACATTCCAGGATGTCTGGCTCTAGGGGAGTGTGAGTGATCACACCATCATGATTATCTGGGTCATGAAGATCTTTTTTGTATAGTTCTTCTGTGTATTCTTGCCACCTCTGCTTAATATCTTCTGCTTCTGTTCGGTCCATACCATTTCAGTCCTTTATTGTGCCCATTTTTGCATGAAATGTTCCCTTGGTACCTCTAATTTTCTTGAAGAGATCTCTAGTCTTTCCCATTCTATTGTTTTCCTCTATTTCTTTGCCTTGATTGCTGAGGAAGGCTTTCTTAGCTCTCCTTGCTATTCTTTGGAACTCTGCGTTCAGATGGGTATATCTTTCCTTTTCTCCTTTGCGTTTCACTTCTCTTCTTTTCACAGCTATTTGTAAGTCCTCCTCAGACAGCCATTTTGCTTTTTTGCATTTCTTTTTCTTGGAGATGGTCTTGATTCCTGTCTCCTGAACAATGTCATGAACCTCCGTCTATAGTTCATCAGGTACTCTATCTATCAGATCTAGTCCCTTAAATCTATTTCTCACTTCCACTGTATAATCATAAGGGATTTGATTTAGGTCATACCTGAATGGTCTAGTGGTTTTCCCTACTTTCTTCAATTTAAGTCTAAATTTGGCGACAAGGAGTTCATGATCTGAGCCATTAGCTAACATTAATATTTACTTTAAGCCAAATATTGTTCGAAGCCTTTTACACTTAAATCTTCAGAAAAACCCCACAAGCTAGGTGCTTTTATGATTTTCAATTTCCAGATAAAGACAATTAAGAGCAGAGAGGTTAAGTGACTGGTTCAAGGTCACAAAGTAAAGTGGTGAATCTGAGATTCAAATCTAGTCTGACTCCAGAAATATTGCTCTAGGCACTATCTTGGACTACTCAGCACACAGCAGAAATGTTTGTTATGTTTCTGACCATAACAAACGTTGACAACAAAAGCTAAATAGAGGCATAATAGTGCTTTTCTTAATGTTTTTACATTTCTGTTAATTACCTTTTTAGTCATACAAATGGTCTACAGCAAAAGAGCCAACTCTAATTAAAGTGTGAATTAGCTGGTCATTCTAGCATGTGTCAAAAGATAGAACTTACACAGTAGATTTGCTTAAAGTCAATTCTCCTTCAGGATGTCATTTGAATACTATTAACAATAGAGACTATAAAAAAAAAGTCTGGGAGAGCCCAAACTAGAAAATCATCTTTAAGGAAAATCTTTAAACTATAATTTCCATGAACATTGGGGTACATATGTCTCTTTTGCTTATGGTTTTTTCAGGGTATATACACAGTAGTGGGGTTGCTGGTCATATGGTAGATGTGTTCCTAGTTTTTTAAGGAATCTCCATTCTGTTCTCCATCATTGCTATACCAGTTTACATTCCCATCAACAGTGCAGGAGGGTTCCCTTTTATCTACATTTTCACCAGCATTTATTATTTGTAGATATTTTGATGATGGCCATTCTGACTAGTGTAAGGGGATACCTCATTGTAGCTTTTTGTCTTATAATTAGTGATGCTGAGGTTCTTTTCCTGTGTTTATTGACCATCTGTATGTCTTTTTTGGAGAAATGTCTGTTTAAGTTTTCTGCCCATTTTTTGATTGGGCTGTTTGTTTTCCTAATATTGAGTGGTATGAGCTGCTTATATATTCTGGAGATTAATCCTCTGTCAGTTATTTCACTTGCAATTATTGTCTTCCATTCTGAGCCAGAACGTGGAAGCAACCTAGATGTCCATCAACAGATGAACGGATAGAGAAGATGTGGCATATGATGGAATATTGCTCAGAAATAAGAAAGAATGAATTTGGGTCAGTCCTAGTGAGATGGATGACCTAGAGCCGGTTATACAGAGTGAAGTAAGTTAGAGAAAAACAAATATAGTATGTTAATGCATATATTGGAGAAGGCAATGGCACCCCACTCCAGTATTCTTGCTTGGAAAATCCATGGACGGAGGAGCCTGGTGGGCTGCAGTCCATGGGGTCGCTAAGAGTTGGACACGACTGAGCGACTTCACTTTCACTTTTTACTTTCATGCATTGGAGAAGGAAATGGCAACCCACTCCAGTGTTCTTGCCTGGAGAATCCCAGGGACAGGGAAGCCTTGTGGGCTGCCGTCTATGGGGTCGCACAGAGCTGGACACGACTGAAGCGACATAGCAGCAGCAATGCATATATATGGAATCTAGAAAAATGATACTGATGAACCTATTTGCAGGGAAGGAATGGAGACACAGATGTAGAGAAGAGACTTGTGGACACAGTGAGGGAGGGAGCGAGGGGGTCAAATGGAGAAAGTAGCATCAACATAAACACACTATCAGGTGTAAGATGGTTAGCCGGTCAGAAGTTGCTGTGTAGCAGAGGGAGCCCAGTCTGGTGCTCTGTGATGACCTGGAGGGATGGGATGGAGGCAGGGGAGGGAGGCTAGGGAGGGAGATGTATGTATAATTAGGGTTTATTTGTGTTGTTATATGGCAGAAACAAACACAACATTGTAAAAATTAAGAAAAAATATATTTAAATAAAAAATAGAAGAAAACATAATTTTATACATTTTAAAAATGAATGACAAGCCCACTAAGCTTTGGCAGGCCACGGTCAGTCGTGGATACTAAGCGGTTAAACCCTGCCTTGCATTTGTCATATTATGTGAATTATGGGATGCGAAGTGACAGAATTTATGCAACCTTATGAAACATTCCAGAGCAGTGTAGCATTTAAGTGAAGATATTTTAATGGCCCAATTTGTTCAGACTGCTTAAGGATAAAAAGTGATTTCACAGGATTTGTTACTATTAATCACTGCAACTCTAGTATTTAGTAGATGGTGGGCAGGTGTTTTTAGGATTATACTAATAACAAAGGAAAACAACAGATAGGTTTTAACCAGTCTAATTATAATTAGACACAATTAATGTAGCATTTAAATTTAGAATAAAAGGGCAAGGTTAACATATTATAAAATATTATAATTAATGTGTTAAATGTAGACACAATAATCTTCATTTTGTAATTAATCATTCTGCTTACCGTAAGTCATTAGTAACAGATTCAAACTAAGCTTGGGAGAAAATGAAAAGCGTCATTGCTGAATTCCTGGTGTCTAGAAGGAGACAGGATGAATCATATTTTAAGAGACCTCTGAAAAAAGTCCGTTTTAAAAAATGCCAAGACTTGAGTTTGTTATTATTCTCCTGGGGCACACACTTTGAAATGATATTTTCACACAAGATGGAATCAAATTTGAATCCTGTCATAGCCACAAAATGCAGAAAGTCCAGATCTCACAGGGAGTAACATTTAAATATTAAATGTTTGTGTCCGAGGCAGAGATGACAAGAATAAAAACCATCCCATTTCAAGTGAAATCTCTGTCTGCTTTGTTTTTTAAACTGGGTTAAATTAGCATTTCTGTTCAGATTGGCCTGAATGAATACAAAGTAAATATGATAAGCATCAAAGAGTTTGAAATTACAGGGTTCACATAGTCAAAATGCTTCTCCATTTCACGGAAGGCTCTTCTTTTCATGGAAGCATAGGATTCTTATTTATAGGCTATGGGACCAAAATGACTGATGGGCCCATCAGTCAAACTGGATGCTTAGTGCAGTGAGAAAGACCAAAGAGATAATTAACTGAAATTTTTACTTTCTGATAAATTGTTGGCATCAGATGAGTAGTCTTAGGGTCTTCACTGTTCGGCCCTTTCCTCCATTTTAGGACCTATATCTTACACATGTCAGATTATCTTACATGTGTCACTGGGTGTCCTGAAGAGCTCCTGCTTCAGGGAGCTACCCTTTCCTTATATGTTTAAATAAGAGAAGCCAGAGTCCCCGCATCCCTTATGTTAGAGTATTTGAGGAACATACAACAAAGAGGCCACTTTTCCTTCCTTATGTTCTAAATTAGTGGAGGAAAAAAACCCCCAATGATTGTATATCATGTGTATATTCTAGTGATTGTAGAAATAGGCCAAAATATCCCTTAGCAAAAAAGAAGTCTTTGTAAATAAGTCCAGGTTGCTGTGTAGGGCACTCTGCCATGTGATCTAGTGGATCCAATGGTATCTGGCATGTCTCTGTAGATCAAAAAGTGATCTACAGTGAAAGTGAAAGAGTTTTACAGTGAAAGTGAAAGAGGAGAGTAAAAAAGCTGGCTTAAAACTCAACATTCAAAAAATGAAGATCATGGCATCCAGTCCCATCATTTCATGGCAAACAGATGAGGAAACAATGGAAACAATGAGGGACTTTATTTTTTTGGGCTCCAAAATCACTGCAGATGGTGATTGCAGCCATGAAATTAAAAGACGCTTGCTCCTTGGAAGAAAAGCTATGACCCACCTAGATGGCATATTAAAAAGCGGAGGCATTACTTTGCCAACAAAGTTCTGCATAGTCAAAGCTATGGTTTTTCCAGTGGTCATGTATGGATGTGAGAGTTGGACTATAAAGAAAGCTGAGTGCAGAAGAACTGATGCTTTTGGACTGTGGTGTTGGAGAAGACTCTTGAGAGTCCCTTGGACTGCAAGGAAATCAAATCAGTCAATCCTAAAGGAAATCAATCCTGAATATACATTGGAAGGACTGATGTTGAAGCTCCAATACTTTGGCCACCTGATGTGAAGAACTGACTCATTTGAAAAGACCCTGATTCTGGGAAGGATCGAAGGCAGGAGGAGAAGGGGACAACAGAGGGCAAGATGGTTGGATGGCATCCCCAAGTCGATGGACATTAGTTTGAGCAAGCTCTGGGAGTTGGTGATAGACAGGGAAGCCTGGCGTGCTGCAGTCCAAGGGGTCACAAAGAGTCAGACACGACTGAGCTACTGAACTGAACTATAGATCAAGATGTATGTAGCACCTTGGCAGCCTCTAACAGGTGAACTACAGCATATATTGCCTTCAGAATTTTGGAGCAAAACTCTGCTATCCTTTGTAGATGACTATTTTTCTTTGGAGAAACAGCTTATGGCTTATAACTCGGTCTTATTAGCAACTCAACACTTAACTATGGGCCATCAAATGAGCCTGAGCTGCCTGTTATAAACTGAGTGTTGGCTGTCTCCCCAAATCATAAAGCTTGGCCTGCAGTACAGCTTAAGAAGTCCTGAAAGGACAGGTGAGTTGAATGAACAGGTGGCACAGATGCTCATGGCCCCCACTCTTGCTATTTTGCTTCCTCTTTCTCAACTCACATGAACAGCCTCATAGGAAGTTCCCCATGGCTAATGTTGACTGAGGAAGAATAAAATTCAGGCCTAGTTTATAGATCTGTATGATATGTGGCCCAAACCAAAGCAGATAGGTCAGTAAGTACTATTAGCCCCCTCTGAGGTGGCTCTGAAGTACAGTAGTGAAGGAAAGACTTATTGTTGGACAGTAATTCAAGGAGTACATCTAGTTATTTTTCCTGGAAGAAGAGATGCCTTGAGATATGGCTCTTTGCTGATCCATGCATGCATGCATGCTAAGTTGCTTCATTTGGGTCTGACTCTCTGCAACCCTACGGATCTCTGTTCATGAGATTCTCCAGGCAAGAGTACTGGAGTGGGTTGCAATCCTCTCCTCCAGGAGATCTTCCTGACCCAGGGATCGAACTTGCATTTTTTATGTTTCCTGCATTGCAAGTGGTTCTTTACCACTAGCGTCACCTGGGAAATCCATGCTGATTCATAGACCATGGCTAATGGTTTGATAAGATGGTCAGTGTTATGGGCTGGAATGTGTTTGCCTAAGAAGCAACACAACTGGAAAACTGATGACAAGGAGAGGTGTGGATAGATCTTTCTGAATGGTCATAGGGCATGAAGATGTGACTGTTCATGAAAGAGCAACCTCAGAAGAGAAGAATCTTAACAATCAGATGGAAAATGTGCCCTGCTCTGTGGACATCAATCAGGTTCTTTTCCTAGTCAATCCATCCTTGCCCAATGGGCTCATGAACAAATTTGCCATGGTGTCAGAGATGGAGGGTATGTATGAATTCAATGACATGGACTTCTGCTCACTAAGACTGATCTGTTTACAGTCACTGCTGAGTGCCCAACCAGCCAATAGCAGAGACCAACTCTGAGCCCCACTACATGGCACCAGTCCCTAGAAGGATGAGACCTGGTGATGGGTTGATTACTGTACATTGGACCACATCCATCTTGGAAGAGGCAGTACTTGGTTCTTACTGGAAGTGACACTCTTGATATGAATTTGTTTTCCTTGCCCTCAATGCTTTTGCCAAAATCACCATCTGTGGAATTACAGAGTCTGATTCATGTCAAGGTATTCCCACAGCATTCCTCCTGACCAAGGAACTCATTTACTAGTAATTGAAGTGCAGCCGTGGACTCATGCTAATGAATTTCACTGATCTTACTGTGTCCCTCATTGTCCAGAGGTCACTGGTCTGTTAGAATGCCAGACTAGCCATTTGCTGATTTAGTTTCCATGCCAGCTGGATAGCAACACCTTCTAGGTTAAGCAACACCTGGAAGGTTAACACCAACCCTCCAGGATGTGGTATATGCTTTAAATCAATGACCAGTGTATGATGCTATTTCTTGTATTACTAGGATCCATGGGGCCAGGAAAACACTGTGAAAGTTGGGAGTGATTCCTTTCACCACTGCCCATCATTGTTGTTGTCAGTCACTAAGTCATGTCTAACTCTTTGAGACCCTATGGACTGTAGCACACCCAGCTTCCCTGTCCTTCATCATCTCCTGGAGTTTGTTCAAACTGTCCTTTGAGTTGGTGATGCCATCCAACCATCTCATCCTCTGTTGCCCCTTTTGCTCCTGCCCTCAATCTTTCCTAACATCAAGGTCTTTAGCCACTAGTTATTGAAGTTCAGCATGGGGCACCAGTCACACTTGGGTTTCAGGCATGTTGTCACGGATCTGTTGGCACATCTTGGTAGTACAAGGCAGCAGCCAAACCCATAGCTCCTTCAGCTCCTGCTGGGTCACCTCCTTCAGCTTCTTGGAATCCTGGGCCAGGTGTATGTGTGGTTCCGTATGTGTGGTGAAGAGCACCACCTCCTTCTGTAGACCACCTGTGTCACTGAGGTCAGAGGTAACAAGGCATGAGGGCTCCAGTTTGTCCTTGCTCTCCCCTTTTCACACCAAGCTCTTCCTCCCAAAAGGTGGTCCTGAGGCTCTACAGAGACTTCAAGCCCACAACAATCAAGGAGACCAACAGCCTTCCATAGGATTCCTCAGCAGCTCCCACTATTATATTATATATATAAGCTCCCATAGTAAATCCCATGTGGTGGTTCTGCTTGTCCGGCAGAATCCAAGTGACACAGCATCCCTCTGACAATTTTCAGGGGAGAACTTGGTCTTCTTAGTCGTGTATTGGTCTATTTCCTGCTTCTCAGAATTTTCAGATTCACTGTTGTCTCGACTCCAGTGTCTGTCCTCCTGTTTATGTCCTGAGTCAATCAAAATGCAGAGCATGGTGACTTCTCCTTCATTTACCTCAGACATCGCTCACAAAAGCAGGGAATTTCATAAAAATTTTATGGTTAAAAATGAGAATTGCATTGAAACAGAACACCTATAGCAGATGACTTAAAAACTGCTTATTTTTCCCTCTTGTTTTGAAAAGTCCAGCTCCCTGGCCCTCTGCCAACTGCCAGTTTCCTCTTCCTCCTTCTCTCTTCTCTTTGCCTCTTTAGTCTGCAATCCCCTCCTTGCTTCCGGCAACTCAACATTCCTTTCGTTAAAATGTGTGGAACAATTCAGCTCTCTCATTGTCTGGTCCTTGATCACGCTATTGTGTGTTTTCCCTTTCATAACCAAAGAGGCCATCAGAGAAAAGAGATTTCTCCTGAAGAAGTTTGCTGCCAGTCTGTGCCCCCACCTCTGTATGGTGAACTCTCTTACATTAGCTCTCAATGGAAAGGGACACCATGCTCTCTGTCATCCTATCACAGATTTAGTCTAAATCAATCCTATAAAACCAAAACCTTAAAAGAAAGATTGGCAAAATGATTGTTTCAGGAGATGTAGGTCCTGCTAAGGAAGAGCCTTGAGAATGTTTTGAATTGCAGGCAGTTTGTACCAGCTGTGGGTTGCAACCTTTTTACCCCTGGTGAGTTGTTCAGGATGTCATTGTGTATAAATTTCAAGCTACCCTTCTAGAAGCTTTCACTTAGGAAGTTAATATTTCACTTTTTTAAGAGTAAAAAGGAAACCCCAGGCTGTGTTTTGGCATGTGAAATTCTGTGCAAATTGTAGCATGTCTTTCTCCCCTTTGGAGATATATGTATTTACCAATTTAAAAAATACAGTTTAAGAAAGCAACAGAAGTGTAGCAAGGTGGGTATTTAAATTCAGAGAAGGAGGTGAAAAATACAGAAAATTGAGGAAAATGGGAGAGTTATTTTTTAAATTTATCCAAACATGAATATAAGCACCTTATTTTAGCAAAAGAATGACTTATTGTAGCTATGATGAGTTTATCATTATATTATGAATTTTTATATGGCCCCACAACTTTCCAGGATATTTGAAAAAAGACTCTCCAAACTGAGAGACCGATAATGTTTCATTGCCTGTTTACTATTTTTTGTGCTACAAGTTAAGTTATAATAAAGTTACATTAAAGTTTTGATATTTTATTTTGTTAAATTAAAATATAAAGTGAAAGGGAAACTCAACCTCTTTTTGATTGGAGAGATTTTAATCACAGATTTTTATGCTCTCAGTATGTGATGTCTTGTCTACCTCTTTCTTCCCCGACACTGAAGAGCAGAAAGAGGAGTTTTGAGGGAGAGAAAGCCTGAGGGAAATGCCTTCAGTAGTTGCTGTGCAGAAGGACAGACAGAAGACCTTGTGGGCTCAGTATCCATAGTGCTCCTGGCTTGGTACCCAGGGTGTTGCATGTTCTGTACCCATGGTACCCTGGCATCCAGTTGACTTCATGTCTCTTTAGTGGTATGACCAGAGCCTCAGGACTCAGAGAGTGAAGAAATCCTATCAGATTCTTCCTTAGGAGTCCGTTCATCACAGTTGCTCTAAAGCAGTGGTTTCTTAACCTTACCTGGTTCATGGAGGTCTGGAGATTTTAAAGACCCTTTCCAGAGTGAAATGCACAGACGTATATGCACAGAAAATTTGCAAACAACATCAGAAACTTTGTAGACCCCATGAAAGCTATCCAAGAGCTAAGGTAAAATCCCTAATCGGAATCATTATCTTCTGGATAATTGTATGGGCCTTCCTATTTTTGAAAATAGAATAAACTTTTCCAAAAATTTCTGGCTTTGTCCTGAGTGGCACTCAGCTTGTCTGGAACTTAGAGGAGGAAAATATAGACTCATATACCCTTACAGCTGTTTAACTCAGGCTGAATGAATTCTAAGTGAGGCCAGCCACAGAAAAGCCACAATAGTCTCTTTGCTGCTGAATTCTAGGTGCATAAACGGTACCTGGGCTTCCCTGATAGCTCAGTTGGTAAAGAATCTGCCTGCAATGCAGGGGACTCCTGTTTGATTCCTGGGTCAGAAAGATCTGCTAGAGAAGGGAAAGGCTATCCATTCCAGTATTCTGACCTGGAGAATTCCATGGACTATACAATCCATGCTGTTGCAAAGAGTCAGACATGACTGAGCAACTTTCAGTTCACTTCAAATGGTTCAGTTCAGTCGCTCAGTTGTGTCTGATTCTTTGCAACTCCATGGACTGCAGCACGCTAGGCCTCCCTGTACATCACCAACTCCTGGAGCTTGCTCAAGCTCATGGCCATCGAGTTGGTGCTCCCATCCAACTGTCTCATCCTCTGTTGCCTCCTTTCCTCCTGTCCTCAATGCTTTCCAGCATCACAATCTTTTGCAATGAGTGGGCTTTTCACATCAGGTGGCCAAAGCATTGGAGTTTCAGCTTCAGCATCAGTCCTTCCAATGAATATTCAGGACTGATTTCCTTTAGAATTGACTGGTTGGATCTCCATGCAGTCCAAGGGACTCTCAAGAGTCTTCTCCAATACCACAGTTCAAAAGCATCAATTCTTTGGTGCTCAGCTTTCTTTATTGTCCAACTCTCACATCCATAAATGACCACTGGAAAAACTATAGCTTTGACTAGATTGACCTTTGTTGGCAAAGTAATGTCTCTGCTTTTTAATTTGCTGTCTAGGTTGGACATAGCTTTTCTTCCAAAGAGCAAATGGTACTTCAAATGGTATTTCCAAGGTGCAAATGGTACCCAATAAATAATTGTTGAAAGCTTTTGCTTTAGAGTGTAAGTTTACAGTGGGCTTCCCTGGTGGGTCAGGTGGAAAGAATTTGCCTGCAATGCAGGAGACCCAGGTTCAATCCATGATTTGGGAAGATCCCCTGGAGAAGGGAATCGCTACCCACTCCAGTATTCTTGTCTGGAGAATCCCATGGACAGAGGAGCCTGGCAAGCTACAATCCAGGGGGTTGCAGAGTCAGACACAACTGAGCAACTAAGCATGTACACACACATGTAAAGTGGGGTGAGAGAACAAAGTGGGCTGTCGTGTGCTCGTGGAGTAAGAGGAGTGCACTTGGAACTTGAATGATGGGTAAGATGTATAATTGGGTGTGTGGATCCTTAGAGAACCTGGGCTAACCCATCAACAAGGGACTCCCACCCTTCTCTACTCACTAATAGTGGAAGGAAACCTGGATTATATATGAAATTTGAGCTGTGGGTAAGGCTGCTGGAGGGCAAGGAAATTAGGGAGTTCTTGATATAGTGATGGTCCAAGTGTTGAGGAAGAAAGTCTAGTCACTGAACAGGGAAAGCATGAATGTTCCCTAACTGAGCTAAGTGTCCCCAGTTTGGAGTAATTTGGAAAGACGGTGTTATCTAATTTCAATCCTTTATCCTACTTCAGTAAAAGTGGACAAGGTTAGTGTTGGGGTTTCTGAGGGAGCAAGCAATTTGCAACCCTTTCCATCTAAATTCTGAAACAATTGAGAAATAGACACAGGAGTCCGACTGGAGTAACCAAATAACTTCATTATTAATAGAGCTCGGTTAGTGAAACTGACTTGAAATGTATACCCAAATGGACTCATAAAACTTGTCACCTCCCCACCCCCACAATCTCCAAGGTCATGGGGCTCGCTTGGGGAGAGTCAGAGCAGACTATTGAGGTTCAAATCCCAGCTCTGCCACTTAGTAGTTCATTTGCTGTGGAATCCTGGGCAAAGCATTTTCTTTTCCTCTCTGTGCCTTGGGCTTTTCATATGTAAAATGGGGATGATAATTAGAGTAGTCCCCAACATACGAACAAATAAGAGCACATTCCTAAGTCCAATTTGCTTGTAAGTCGAACAAAGTTTAGCCTGGGTACACAACTAACACAATTAGCTTTGTAGTACTGTACTGTAATAAGTTTATAATACTTTTCACATAAATAATACATAAAAACCAAGCAAATATAAAAATAAACAAGAACAAAAAAAGCCCCATGTATAATGGGGTTCAGAGTACATACAGCACAGTTCTCTGAAAATACAGTAGTATAGTACAATGGCTGTTTCATCCAGGGACTGGTATCAAGAAAACAGGCCAAGTATAGTCACTAACTGGAGGAGGTGGAGGAGGTGGGAGACGGTCGTGCTGAAGGATCTAGATATTTTTAAGGCTCTTGATAACACGTTGCTCTGGGGAGGAGTCATTCTGTTTAGCTTCCTCTATCCCCTAGCCCAGAAACTTGAGAAGGTACCCATACATTGTTGGTAATTTTTACATTTTAAAGGAGGTAAGTAGAAAAAGCAATGGCATTTTAGAGAAGGTAAGCAGTTGCACAAATATCCTCTCTGTCCGAGACTGCAAATGACCTGCTTTCCTTCACACAGCCCGTGACTCAGTGGCAGGAACAGCGACAAGACTGGCCTTGGGGCCAGTTCCCCAGGGGGAGCAGAGCTGGGGACCAGGCTCGGGGGGCTGGGTTCAGGCTTCAGGGATGCGAGGAGAGGCACTAATACTTTCTCCTCCCAGGCTTGGGAACATCCAGACACTTCTCTGAGCACACTTCTCCAATCTGCTTTCCGCTGACTTTCACGTTCTCAAGTTTAACCTTGTCAGGCTTGATGATCAACAAGGTTGCAATGAGTATTCATAGAAATTGGTACAGAAGTTAATGTCCAGATCTGCATGAAACGCAGGCAGGAATGAAGACAGTGACACTTACCAACCTTGACAGAAGGGACAAAAGCCTAAACTCTACAAGGAAACGTTTGTAGCCCTCATCAGCGCGGCGCTGTGTATTGCAGACAACACACGCACTTTAGAATCTCAGGATCTAAGCATTATGGAAATGACAATGACAACTTGAGGAGAGCTGTTGTCATTGTGAGAAGATTCTTGGAAACATGCACTGCTTTTCAGCGTCCTTAAGAATCCCTTTGTCCTTGGTTTCAGGTACTTTCTTCTGTAAATTTATAAGACATATATCAAATTCTTCCCGAATCTTTGTAGTTTCTGGATATTTATGGTCAATTATTAATAAGTAGAAAAATGGGAGGAGGAAGAGAAAGAAGACAAATTTTACAGATATGTTTTGCTTTTTCTAAACTTCCCGAAAAATTGTAGTAATATGGTACACACTCATATAATGTAGAGGATAATCTCTGTTTAAGGCATGGTGAAGAATAGATGAATTCATGGTATACAAAGTGAAAGAAATCCCCTTTAATGAATGTGCTCACTAGGAAAAATGTGCTCGCTATAAAATTTCCAATTTTCTGGTTTTAGTTGGCTTTGGGTGCTCGGGTTTTACGTCATACATGGGGGAGGGTATCTGCTCTTTTGTGCTTCACTGGTATGGGATGGATTATCAATGTGTCCCAGATGCATTGTGTTATCAATGCATCCAATCCACAGCTGGAGGAATCCTTCTTAGGATTCTAACTAGAATTGAGCATTTACAGGAAAGATAGCTTCTAACTCCTTTACCTTATCTTTTTTTCTGGAAATGGTGGGGAGGGTATTATCAAAATTGTAGAAAATACCTTCAGAAAAGAAAATATGTCAAAATGCATTTTTAGTCACATGATGAAAAGACTCTAAGATAATTATTACAATCAATAATAACTATTATTGTTCACATGTCTGCTTTTTCATTGAGCGATGGCAACCATATGGGTAGACAGTATTGTTATCTCCATTTTATAGACAAGGAAACTGACGCTTGGAGAGAGTTAGGTGGATGACTCACGTCTGTACAAATAGTGAATAATGAAGAGAAGATGTAAACCTTGATCTTCTCTTCTTTAAATCTTGATGAAATGATTTGTTTTGTTACTTCAGTTCCCTTGGTTTAAGCCAGGGTGTATAAATGAAGTATTCATGCTTAAATATTATTTTATTTCATCATTATTGTGCTTTTGGAAAAGATGAATGGGCTTTAGTCTTATAGGTCAAATGTTGCATGTGTTTCCAGGTAAAAAGTAAAAAGCCAGGAAGTGTGAAAATAAGACCTGAGCTTTGCCCATTCGGATGTGACGATTATAGACCAGTCTAGTAGAAATGCCATGGGCAAAGAAGAAAGCAAGTATAAGGTAGGAAGGCATTTGATTACAAGTAATAGAAGAATAGAAATATTTGACCGCAGTGCCTTAACCAAACAGGGGTTTTATTTATTTTTTCTTATAAGAAGTCCAGAGGTGGGCAGTCCATGCCTGGGGAAGCACCCACACAATGCATCAGAGTCCTAGCTCCTTCTCTCCTTCTTCTGCCATCCTTAGTGTTTGTCTTCAGGTGTGTTGCCTAATGATTGTGAGTTCGCTTTTCTATCTCTAGCTCCAACTACACATTCTATACTGGAAGAAGTGCCCACCCTGTTTGCCTCTGAGTCTATCTTTGGTGTTTGGAAAGGGATGCTGTCTCCAAAGACTTCCTTCTGCATCTAGAGTTAAGACCTGGGTCTCAGGACTTCCCTGGTGGTCCAGTGATTGAGACTCTGCTGTGGGTGCAGGGGAAATGGGTTTGATCCCGAGTCCGGGAAGATTTCACATGCCCTGGGGGCAGCTTAAGCCTGTGTGCCGCAATGACTGAAACCCATATACTCTAGAGCCTGTGGCTGCAACAAGAGAAGCTACCACAGGGGGAAACCCCTGCACTGCAAGTAAGAGTAGCTCCCGCTCACTGCAACTAGAGAAAGCCTTTGAGCAATAATGAAGACTCAGTGCAGACAAAAAAAAAAAAAAAAAAAAAAAGCAACTGTGTCTCAGGGCTACTCTAACTGCAGAGGAGTTCAGGAAGGAGAATTTTTCAGCTAGGTTCACTTCCATACTGAACAAAATTATGCACCAAATAAAAAATAAGGGAAATGGATGTTCAGTGAAAAAATATATAAGAAACATACAATTCTTAGATTTTTGCGTTTTGGTTGGAGAGGTCAGGAGTGAGTGTAAATGGACAGTGATGATTGAAAAATCACTTAAACCAATTGCTCAGTTGGGAGAGGCTACTGACCAGGGCTCTTGGGCATTGAACTTAAGTGTATTCAAATGGATGAGGAACTAATTGGTTCAGCCTGGGCTTGACTCACTGGTAACCAGCGCTGCCTAGTAGTGTCTGGAGTGATGGTGGGAGGCTATAAGAATAAGGGGGAACCAAGTCAGGAAATGGCCAGGGAGGATCAGCACCAGGAGAAAAATATCAGCATTTATGGGGCATAATTTTTAAGGCCAAGTCAAACAGTCAAAGTGACCTGTCTACCTTCCCAAGAGGCAGTATCTTGCCTGTCTCAGAGTGGTTTGCAAGTTGCTCACTGACAACAGATGGCATCTTAGGAAACTGGTCTGTTTCTCAGCAGAAAAGCCCCCCATGCTGCTAGTTTTTTGTTTTGGTGGTCATGTAAATGATTACAAGAGCAATACAGGCCTGGGGCTAGATTTTGAGCAAGAAGACGATGATTACCCAATGCTGCATCTCCTAGGAAGGTTGTATTAATATTTTGCTACATTTCATTGCTTGCAGAACCTACATCTTGGAGCTGTTTGTCCAGCCACTAATTGCCTTCACATCCCCTCTGTGTTGAAGAAAATGAAGATGACTAGCATTGCTGGCTGGTCACTGGGCAGTACACACATGGCCACAGAATGGCAAGGCTGCCTGGGGTCTAGGTCTGTGATTCTGTCCTCCTTACCCCTGTGTTCAGGCCATCAGTCATATAGAAGTATGTGAAGAAAGCTGAGTGCCGAAGAATTGATGCTTTTGAACTGTGGTGTTGGAGAAGACTCTTGAGAGTCCCTTGGACTGCAAGGAGATCCAACCAGTCCGTTCTGAAGGAGATCAGCCCTGGGATTTCTTTGGAGGGAATGATGCTAAAGCTGAAACTCCAGTACTTTGGCCACCTCATGTGAAGAGTTGACTCATTGGAAAAGACTTTGATGCTGGGAGGTATTGGGGGCAGGAGGAGAAGGGGACGACAGAGGATGAGATGGCTGGATGGTATCACTGACTTGATGGACGTGAGTCTGAGTGAACTCTGGGAGTTGGTGATGGACAGGGAGGCCTGGCATGCTGCAATTCATGGGGTCACAGAGTCGGACACGACTGAGCGACTGAACTGAACGGAACTGAACTGAGAGTCCACTGCTACAGGAGCTGCTTGCCCTCAAGTGGCAGCTGAGGCCATGCAGATCCAGACTGCAGGTGGTCTGGCTAGCGTCTAGCCTATGGAGTAATGTGTGGGAATGTTGAGTCTCAGGCTGGGCTGAAAGATGATCAACAGCTCCCATGTGGAAGGAGAAGTCAGGAGGGAGACCTGAGGCCCAGAAGTCCAAGGTGAGGAGGAGAGTCCTGTGTTTAGATATGTTAATCAATAGCAATAGCAGGGAAGAAGATCTAGTTTGCAGAAGCCAAAGTCTAGGAAGACCAGAGCCATTAAGGGCTGAACCAAGGGATGAATGCTGGGCCCTATAAGAGAAGGCAGAGGGCTTCCCTCGTGTCTCAGATGGTAAAGAATCTGCCTGCGGTACAGGAGACCTGGGTTTGATCCCTGGGTTGGGAAGATCCCCTGGAGGAGGGCATGGCAACACACTCCAGTATTCTTGCCTGGAGAATTCTATGGACAGAGGAGCCTGGCAGGCCACAGTCTATGGGGTCACAGTCATACACAACTAAGCGACTGAGCACAATCCTGAGGTAGGGGCAGGTGGTGTGAGTGCTGGTGGTAGTTGGTAGTGGTCTGGGTGTAAAAAGGTGCTGGGGTTGGTGTTGCAAATGGGTAAGTCTGGTTCTCCCAGTACTGAGGCTTGTCTGTGTTACAGCAGTGGTCTGAGTTGGCCACTGTGAAAGTGTGGCACCTGCGCGTGGTCAGCAGGGTCTGCACTGTTGCAATCTCTCTGAGTGGATTGGTGGAAGTTCTGCCATTATTAAGAAAGTATTATGTTTTTTAATCTCTTTGGTGCCAGATGTGGTTCAGTCTCTATATGCGTCCTCCTTTTCCATTGTTTAAAATGGAGATATTTCCTACTTCATGGTTCCTGGGAGAGATGTTATGAGTCTAAATGAGATTATGTGGTCTTGGAATTCCACTGAGGAAATAGCTATGTAAATTCAATGTATTGTTATTCATGACATGTGTGGTGGAGCTGAAAACGCTAGCTACTACCCAGTCATGCAGACCATAAAATTAGACTTCCTATACTGTGCACAGTAATTCTCTTTCTTACAGTAGAAACCACAAACCAATTTTGCCTTACAGAAATGTGCTCCCATACAAATTTTTTAATACATGTTTTAAAGACTGGCTCAGTTTTACCATGAAGTTACATCTGGGAAGAGTGATGCCATCTAGGAAATGTGTTTTACATACAGGGCCATACATGTTTTTGATGTTTACCAGGAGCTGACTATGAAGATCATTAATCCTAATGACCTCACAGTTTTCATTTTTACATCACTAGTTCAATTAAGAAATAATTTTCAATAATATAAATGCAAATGTATTACATTTCTGATCCTACTTATATCCAGGCTGTAGGCATTATCTGACTTTTTTGGATTACTCTTTAATTCTTTAACAGTTGCAACATTTTCTTTGCAAGTGCATTATGGGTAATTTATGTTGTTTTGACTGTTTCTTTGACGTAATTTGCAATTCTGCACCCAGAGTTGTAATATACTACAGTTTAGATAAATGGCACAGAAATACAGAGGTTATCTATGTAAAATGATTCATATTTCAAAATAGGGACTTCTGTAAAATAAAAAAGTATACATTGCTATTAATCACACTTTTTATATTACTTTTTCTCCCTCAACTGAGATTTGTTGCATTTACTATAGTAACATATTTCCAAAACACATTAGTTAAATGGAGCTGAAAATCATGCATGCATATTTTATGGAAAAAATGTGCAGATATATTTTCAATTTTAAGCTATAAACTATGGCTTTTCTTGGATGATTAAAATATTCTGGCCCATTTAAAATGAGCTACATAATAAAAGTGATGTGCAATAATAATTTTACAATGCTTAATAATACAAAGTGCTTTATCTGAAAAAATGCCTTCTAAAAGGTTTTATGCATAATTCAAGCACTTCTGCTCTGTATAAAAAACAAGTGAGTGATCTGGAAGTGGAATTAGAAATTGAAAAGAATTGAAAAAACAATTAAAAAACCAGACTTGGAGTTTTCTGCCTCTGTTTGGTAGAATCAGGAAGCAAGGACACATTAAAAGGTTTTATGTTGACAACTAAGGCAAGTAGGGCAGAGTGACACAGTAGAAAACATTAGGTCCAAACTTTCTCTAATACAGGTTTTCTGGCTTAAAAAAGTGGGTACAAAGGGTTATTGAAGTTTATTGAATATGCTTCTTATTGTCAATTCATGTCACTGAAGAGAGTTTGCCCTTGCACACACAAGAGAGGAGCTTTTAGATCTTCAACCAGACACCTGCCAGTACTACCTTTAACATGCAAACTAGCCAAGGGAGTTTGCCTGCTTCTAGTCACCATCAAAGCACAGAAGCTGGGGAAAGGCTGCACACATCCTCCCGACACTGACCCAGAGCATCCCTGATGAAGAGGTGAGAGAACTGTTAGGTGTTTATTAATGAAGGTTGGGCTATTGCCATTTAGAATGGTCCAGAAGATGAAATAATTTGGAAAGAAACTTCCAGTATGAAAAGAGGTGTGGAAAATCAGCTTCAATAGGAACAGATTAATTACTAACTCAAAAGAAAACCATGACCCACAATATTTTTTTAAACTTGAAGGCATGGTGAAATAATAGTGGATTAAAAAAATTACATATTTAATTAATGACTAGATGGTCAAATATAATAAAATTCCAAAATATCCTAATTGTTTCAGTAAGAAAATTTGATATATAGGTTTTATCTTCCCAACACCATAATTCTGTTTGGGTGAATTTTTGTTTGCCCTTGATGAAGGTTTTGGTTGTATTGCTTTGATTGGGCAGTCTTAAATCTTTTGTTTTGACTCAACTTCTCATGACCTAATTTCTAAAAGGACACAGTTATAAATTTGGTCTTTTCAAAGATTTTTTTCTTTATTAATGTAATTTTAAAAAGGCTTAAATAAAGCATGAGTCTGCTGAACATGGTCTAGATACAATCTCATTTGGAGGCAGGGTTTTGTGTGTGTGTGTGTGTGTGTGTGTGTGTGGCTTACTTAATTAGAGCCATAGAAAATTTGGACAGAGCTTTGCAAATGCCATCCAGAACCTTGTTTACAAGAAAAGTTGGTTGCTCTTGTTTCTACGGCCTTATTCTTGTTGATGCTGTTTAGTCACTAAGACTCTTTGCTACCCTGTGGATTGCAGCATGCCAGGCTTCCCTGTCCTTTACTATCTTCCGGAGTTTGCTCAAACTCATATCCAGGGAGTCAGTGATGCCATCCAACCATCTCATCCTCTGTCTCTCCCTTCTCCTCCTGCCCTCAATCTTTCCAAGCATCAGTGTCTTTACCAATGAGTTGGTTCTTCACATCAGGTGGCCAAAGTATTGGAGCTTCAGCTTCAGCATCAGTCCTTCCAATAAATATTCAGGACTGATTTCCTTTAGGATTGACTGGTTTGATCTCCTTGCTGTCCAAGGGACTCTCAAGAGTCTTCTCCAACACCATAATTTAAAAGCATTGATTCTTTGGTGCTTAGCCTTCTTTATGGTCCAACTCTCACATTTGTACATGACTACTGGAAAAAACCATAGCTTTAACTATATATCACTTTGTCTTTGCTTTTTAATATGCTGTTAAGATTGTCATAGCTTTTCTTCCAAGGTGTAAGTGTCTTAGTTTTGTTGCTGGAAAAGGGATGACAGACCATTTCAGTATTCTTGCTTTGAGAACCCCATGAAAAAATGGTATGAAAATGGCTTTATTCTATTCCTGCTCTAAAAGTTTTAATGGCAACCATGTCCTAATGCATCAAGTTTAATTTAATGGGTGGTGGGTGGGAGAGCTTTGGGGATAAAGGGGGAGAGGAAAGGGATATATAGATACAACTCTCTTTACCTCCACACTTACCATCCTTTTGGATTTGGCCTTCTTGTTGACAACTTTGTATTAAGGGGTCTTCAATCATCACTTCTTTGAGTGCAGTTATGACATTCTCTACAGCTCTCAACATAAGACAGAGTAAACAGTGACTCTCAACAAAGTTATTGGCGGTTATGGAATTCCAGTTGAGCTATTTCAAATCCTAAAAGATGATGCTGTGAAAGTGCTGCACTCAATATGCCAGCAAGTTTGGAAAACTCAGCAGTGGCCACAGGACTGGAAAAGGTCAGTTTTCATTCCAATCCCAAAGAAAGGCAGTGCCAAAAAAAGCTCAAACTACCATACAATTGCACTCATCTCACATGCTAGTAAGGTAGTGCTCAAAATTCTCCAAGCCAGGCTTCAGCAATACGTGAACCATGAACTTCCAGATGTTCAAGCTGGTTTTAGAAAAGGCAGAGGAACCAGAGATCAAATTGCCAACATCCGCTGGATCATGGAAGAAGCAAGAGAGTTCCAGAAAAACATCTATTTTTGCTTTATTGACTATGCCAAAGCCTTTGACTGTGTGGATCACAATAACCTGTTGAAAATTCTTAGAGAGATGGGAATACCAGACCACTTGATCTGCCTCTTGAGAAGCCTGTATGCAGGTCAGGAGGCAATAGTTAGAACTGGACATGGAACAACAGACTGGTTCCAAGTAGGAAAAGGAGTACGTCAAGGCTGTATATTGTCACCCTGCTTATTTAACTTCTATGAGAAATGCTGGGGTGGAAGAAGCACAAGCTGGAATCAAGATTGCTGGGAGAAATATCAATAACTTCAGATATGCAGATGACACCACCCTTATCGCAGAAAGTGAAGAAGAACTAAAGAGCCTCTTGATGAAAGTGAAAGTGGAGAGTGAAAAAGTTGGCTTAAAGCTCAACATTCAGAAAACTAAGATCATGGCATCTGGTCTCATCTCTTCATGGGAAATAGATGGGGAAACAGTGGAAACAGTGGCTGACTATTTTTTGGGGCTCCAAAATCACTGCAGATGGTGATTGCAGCCATGAAATTAAAAGATGCTTACTCCTTGGAAGGAAAGTTATGATCAACTTAGACAGCATATTAAAAAACAGAGACATTACTTTGTCAACAAAGGTCCATCTAGTCAAGGTTATGGTTTTTTTCCAGTAGTCATCTAAGGATGTGAGAGTTGGACCACAAAGAAAGCTAAGTGCAGAAGAATTGATGCTTTTGAACTGTGGTGTTGGAGAAGACTCTTGAGGGTCCCTTGGACTGCAAGGAGATCTAAGCAGTCCATCCTAAAGGAGATCAGTCCTGGGTGTTCATTGGAATGACTGATATTGAAGCTGAAACTCCAATACTTTGGCCACCTGATGCAAAGAGCTGATTCATATGAAAAGACCCTGATGCTGGGAAAGATTGGGGGCAGGAGGAGAAGGGGACAACAGAGGATGAGATGGTTGGATGGCATCACTGACTTGATGGACGTGGGTTTGGGGGGACTCTGGGAGTTGGTGATGGACAGGGAGGCCTGGTGTGCTGCAGTTCATGGGGTCACAAAGAGTCAGACACGACTGAGCAACTGAACTGAACTGAAGTCAATAAATATTTGATGATCAACTTTACCTTAGAGAAAACTACATTGTCCATTTCTGATATAATCTAAATGGACAAGAAGTTTTTGTTGTATTGGAGTGTCAACAATAGCAACAACCCCCTCCCCCAGTGCAGAAGGCTGCAAATAAGAAAAGAGCTTTATCTGGAATCTCAAGAACTGTAATTCTGGAGACACAGATTTAGGTAAAAACGAAAGCATTCTGGGGAAGAGAAAGAGTCAGAGGCTTACAAAGCCAAAAACCATGAGACTGTACTCTGACACAGGGAAGGAAATATTTGTCCTTAGGGGATGGCTACCATGAGTTGTTTCATTGTAAGGATGCAGTAAATTGGCTGTCACGAGCTATTTTACAGTCAAGGTCTGATACGTATTTCGAGTCTCTGGAACACTGGGTAGATGTCCTGGTTGCCAGTGATGAGATGATGTTGCCTAGATTCCTTTAGGGCACCTGGGTTCCTAGGCTCCAACACACCTCCCACCAGACAAGTGAGCCTGCTTTCTGGCTTTGGACCCCTGGCCTCACCTCTCCTCCAAATGGACCCCAACTGCTCCTGCATCTGTGAAACCTGCAGATACACCTCCTGCAAGAAGAGCTGCTGCTCCTGATGGCCCCTGGATGTGCCGACTGTGCCCAGGGTGCATCTGGCAAGGGGCAGCCGACAAGGACTGCTGCTGTGCCTGATGTCAGGGAGAGCCTGTCCCAGGTGTTAACAGAGCAACCAGGACAAGCCTGCATTTTATTATTTTTCATACAACCTGACCTGATGCCCTGTTCTTTTTTTCTATGAGATATGTGATTTGCAATATAAGTTGTTGATTAAAAAAAAAGGTCAGATACCATCCAGTTGAGATGTGTACACGCACACTTTCTCAGTGGCCTCTCAGCTCTATTTTAGAGAGCTCTTTTAGCAATACTAATTCCATTTTTACTTTTACAGGAGTAATATTTAAAAACTGTCCAAAACAGGTTGAATAGTCAAAATATACTTTAATGTAGTTTGTCTTGGTCCACCCTTTGATAAATTAACACCAAGAGACATTTTAGTTGAGGACCACTTGATTCCCTCTACCCTGTATGTACAACACTCACTTTTGAAATGACAAGACTTCCTGGAATGCTTAGCTAAGCATTTAAATCAGCTCTGAAAAATCACTTGTTTCATATTGCCTTTTTGCCATCTGTTGTCATTTATTTTGGTTTTATTTATTGATTTTTTTACCCGGAGCAACTCCTTAGGAGAGCATTACATGGATAGAAATAAATAATTGTTGGTTGATTGATTATGATTAGAGAGTGTGTGTTCTGAAGTTGGAAGTTAAATAAGCCAACATCGCAGCTCTAAAGAGGGTGGATGAGGGATTGGTTTGATAGAGGAAGACCCCAATGCACAGCTGAGAGGGCCAAGTGAGATGCCTGGAGGGCTTTGCCTACTCTTGATTCCGAATCTACACAAATTACTTTGGAACTGACTGTAAACAAGTTAAATGGTTGGCTGGTGACAAAAAGATGAAGAAAATAATGAATGCATACTAGGCGACACAAAAGATTTAGAGGGATTTGTATCAGCTTTGTAACCAGGCTGTCACGTGGGAAATAAAATTTATTGTTGCTAAACATTGAACATTACTCCTGAGGACTAAAGTAATGAACACAAGTGAAAATAAATAGCATTGAACTAACTAGAGCAGCAAGACTTTCAAAAGAGCACCCGGGAGAGGAATGAAGGGTTTCTCTCTAACATTGTCTAGATAACATAAAGGCACAATTCACCTGTGCAATAGAATTAGGCTAATCACAACTGGCCAGATGACAGGTCAAAGTGTTTAGTTATATCCAATTCATTTAGTTATATCCAATCCATTGACACTTGCCTCCCAAATTCCAAAGAAAGCATCAATATTTGTTAAAATATACACATCAAGGTTTTATATCCCCAAGCTTTTGAAAGCATAGCAAAAAATTAGAATACAGTTTGGGTATTATTAGAAACGTTTCAATTCAGTATCTGTATAGAGTGGTGAGTAAACCTATTAGACCTTGAGCTATTGCCTAGAAAACATGAATGACAATGAAAAGTATTAGCTTAGGGATAGTCCCCACCTCCCCCAAGGAAAGAGTCAGAAACTCTTATCACTTGAGACATTCAAAACAGGCATGAAACATACCAAGCAAATTATTTTTTCCCTGTTGTAATTCTTAGTAAACATAATGAAAGAAATTTATTTTATTTTCTCAATGTGTTTCTCCTCTCTCAGTTTACCATTAAGCACATCATAAATCAGTTTTGAGCCTCACAGTAAGCGTGTTTTTCAGTGCCTCCCCAAACGCCCATATAATCATAAATATATTGTTTAGGACAATGTCAGGTTTGTCACTTACCCAGGGATTGAGTCTCAAACTGTACCTCTCCTTAGGAATAAGGTTAGTTTGTTTGCTTTTTTATAAATGCATTGGCCTCGCTCCATCAAGGTACACTCTGCAGGGTCCTGTGGGGCTTCTGGGCACAAAGCCTTCCTGTGTCCATCGTTTTTTTGATTTTTGGAAAATCAGCCTCCACGACCTTTCCTGAATTCCAATGGGCATATTCAAGCAGTTGGTAATTAGGGAAAGGAGGGAGACCAGGGAGAAACAGTCAAGAGAAACAATAGTGCAACTCTAGGGCAAGGTCCTGGTTCCCTATCAAAAAGTGTGTTTAGTTGCTAAGTCATATTCTATTCTTTGCAACCCTTTGGACTGTGGCCTGTCTGCCAGGCTCCTCTGTCCATGGGATTTTCCAGGCAAGAATACTGGGGTGGGTTGCCATTTCCTTTTCCAGGGATCTTCCCAACCCAGGGATCAAACTTGCGTCTCCTGTGTCTCTTGCATTGCAGACAGATTCTTTACCCACTGAGCCACCAGGGAAACCCTTCCCTATCAATGGATACACACAACAATATCTTTGAGCTGTTTTGCAGCTGAACTGCAATATCGCTGAAACCTGCTACAGGTGGGAGAAGTTTACGGATTAAGAATGGTACTCTGCCCACAAGCATTTAAGACCCCAGACCAGCTGGAACCTTAAGGTTGGTGATGCTGACTACTACTTACCTCACCACCAATCCATCAGAAGTATGTCCACAAGCTGATCACACCCTCTTTGCACCATTACTATAAAACTTCTTACTATCCTCTCCTGGGACACAGATTCTTCCAAGGTAGGGGTCTGCTGTGTCTTCTTGTACCAACTTTTAACCAGCCAATTAGCACCTTTAAGCCTTAGGTTCTTCTTCTTCTTCCTTTTTAAAAATGTCTTTCAGCATTTAGGATTCTCTTTTGGAACTTTAAATCTAACCATCAGACATTATAGAATCCAAGAGATTAAAAAAAGAAAAGGAATGTACTGAGCAGTGCTGCCCCCTGGAGGTCTCAACTAGAGGAGAGTGGAAACCTTTTTCTTAAAGGGCCGGGGAGTAAGTGTTTTAGACTTGGCAGGCCTTAAGAGGAAAAACCGGGAGTAAATATGTAGATATTGATGTAAAAATGTGAAAATTGTTCTTAAGGGTGACACAAACACAGGTGCTGGGCTAGATTTGTCCCTGTTCGCCCCTGGTCTAGAGAAATAAACAGCCCAAAGTGCAAGCTGTAATGAGGGATGTATGAGGAAAACTATTCATCTGAACCACTTTCTTCCTTGAACCGACCACAGGTTTTAATTAAAACAGCCTTTCCTGCTTGAGTGAGAGCCCCGTGCCTCACTGGGGAACAGGGAGGCCCTCGCTGGGCTGTCTTTTCATCCTGCTCTCTCATCTTTCTCTTTGCTTTCTTCCACCTCAAACTACCTTTTCCTCCAAGAGCTCATTTACTGGGGACAAGATGAGGGAGCCTGGAGGGAGGGAGAACGCAAAGGGCGAGGCCAGCAAGAATTTTAATTTCCCATGCGCCAGCATAATTACAGAAGAGATACAAATCCCTCCAAAGCTTTTGTGCTGCTTTATATGAATGCATCATTTTCCTCATCTTTTTGTCACCAGCCAACCATTTAACTAGTTTACAGTCAGTTCCAAGGAAATTTATGTAGATTAGAAATCACCAACCTAAACTGAAGCCCCGAAGACATCTTACCTGTCACCACCTTGATAGATAATGTGTTTCAAAAAATTCACTCTCTCTTTTGGAAACCTAGTGTCAGCAGCGCTTTCTGTCTTGTCTCAAAGGCCTGTGAATTGGCCCAGATATGAAGCATGGGTGATCAGAAAGCCTCATCTCGGATTGTTTTGGAGTTTTTCGCCAACAAGAGCCCATCACTTTGGGAATTCACTCAGAGAAGTAGAAGAAAAGTATTAATAGCATAAAAAAAATGCATTTAACTCAGTTGCATTTTCCTTTGCTATGATTAATTTCATTTCCCCTGGGAAATGTTACCCTTTGACATTGTGGATGAATTAGAATTTTTCTTTCAGAATTATTAAAACATACCATTCGTAACAAGTCGTGTCTTCCCTATGGCGATCTTTGATTTGTCTCACAGTTAAATGCAGTTAATATTGAACAAACAATTTGTTGTTATTATTAGTGTTTATTGTTAAGGCGACTTGAACACCAGTGATATTTTCTTTTTGGAGAAGTTTCTTTTTTTTTTTTCTAACACATTCTGACCAGTGTTTTCTCTATGTATCAAAAACGATATGCTTGTCAATTTGAAGCCCAGCTCTGTCAAGGCAAAAATGAGAAGTGATACGACTGGGCTGGTAATCTGTGGCTTGAGGCCAAATGATGACTATTATGAGGTATAGTTTACACAGGTATGGTGAGGTCATTTCTCAAACTGGAGGGGTGCCACTGCGAGGAAGCCATTTTATGACTAGGTGAGCGACCATATTAAGAGAGAGACAGGCTTAATAATGGTTGACCCACTATCAAAGCCATAGACACAGCAAATGTGTGTGTAACATAGAGGGCAGATCTCTACCACTTAACCTTGTACCTGGCCAGTTCCCCAGGGGCACAGGTGTGGGTCACAGAAGGCAGAGCAGCTTTCAACTGCTCTGCCCGTGTGGGAGGCAGTGTAGTGGTATCAGAATCTGGCAGCCATTGTGGGTTGCCTCTCCACCCCCAATAGCCATTTCTCTCCTTTATGGTAAACACAATTGTTTTTGGGATGGGGGCAGTGGCACCAAGTTAGAGACTGAAATCATAATGGGTTTTAGTCATGAATGGCAATATCATTCCTTTTTTTTTTAAATTTCTCACCTGAGCTGTGGGGCATGCAGCAGCTTAGTTCCTGGACCGGGGTTTGAACCTGTGCCCCCAGCACTGGAAGCCCAGGGCTCTAACCACTCTAACACAGGGAAGTTCCTTGGCAATGTCTTTCCTTTCAACAGGGCTTTCCTTTTCCAGTGCTCTCTGGAGTCAGGGTGGCTATGTATGTAAGGCCAAAGCTATGGTGGGAGATATCTGCAGTTGGGCTTCTGGGAAAAATGTCTCCTATTTTTTTACCCAACTGATGTTGTATGAGGATATACTGCTTGGGCTGGTGGCCGTTATTTTGTGATAACTAAGAATGAAAAGCTGACAGAGGAGAAGGACAAAGTCAAGATAAAAAGAAATAAGATGTTTGATGGTGTTGGGGAGCTGTGCAGTTCAGCACATTTGGACTTCTTGTCACATGAGGTAAGAAAATGCTTTTATTGCTTAAGCCACCATGAACTGGGCTTTCTCTTTCAGTTGCTTGGAGCCAAATGAGTTTGACTTTGAAACGGAGAGAGACACTCTCACTTATATTGTTGTTGTTGTTTAGTCACTAAGTTGTGCCCAACTCTTTGCGACCTCATGGACCTTAGCCTGCCAGGCTTTTCTGACCGTGGGATTTCCAGGTGAGAATACTGGAGTGGGTTGCCCTTTCCTTCTCCAGGGGATCTTTCAGACCCAGGGATCGAACCCATATCTCTTGCATTGACAGGTGGAGTTGTTACCACTGAGCCACCTGCAAAACCCCTCTCACTTACATTTCCTCACAAACCTTGGAGGCATTTCAGTACTTTATAGGCTCTGGCTGGAGAGGTAGCAGCATACAGAAAGGGTGGTGGTGTCAGGTCAGAGCATATGCAGTACCCAGTTTATGCAGAAGTGCCAGTGGAGGCAGAGGTACTCAGTGGCTGTGGCAGCCAGTGTGATCCCAACAGAAGCGGCACCTGTTGCTGACTGAGGTCATGAGGAGTGAAGCCCAGTAGATGTAGTGGTACCTAGTTGACAATGGGATGCCTCCTGTTCAAGGAATAGAGCAGAAAACAGAGAGAAAAAAGCTCTGGTACACAGTAGCTGACTGGATAGTGGATTTGACTTGTCTATGAGCAGCACATATATGTCATCTCTGGTATCTTACAAAGGATAACTTGCTGCAACATATACACCCAAAATGCATAATGGCTCAGACTCAATAAGAATTTATATTTTGTTCACATGCAGGCCAGTGGAGAGTGGATGGTTCTCCATGTGTTGATTCAGGGGCCCAGGAGACCTCCATCTGGAGATTCTGCAGTTCTCTTGGACCTAGTTGTCATCTGCATCGAGCTAGTGGAGGAGGGAAAAAAGAGAGTCTGGAGCAGAGATGCCTGCCTTCTTAAAAGCCCAGGTCCAGAAGTGGCACACTTCACAGTGAGAATGGATTATGAGTTTCTACCTAGGTACAAAGGAGTGGGAACTGGCTTTTCCAGGCTGGACAGATGCTTTCCAGTTACAACTTTGTATTATGAAATGGGAGACCATTCTGCTGGGTAGTCTCTTCCACCCTGAATAGACATACTTGTTCAGGGGTGGAACTGGGGTGGGGTAGCTGATACTTTGCAGAACTTTGGCATTTCCTAAGTGGCTGATGGGGTAAGCCAGTGACACATAGGTGACAAGACCAATGATTTATCCATTTATCTTCTAAGTGAAGAAGTGGCTTTTCTCCCCTCCCCCTTCCTTGAAACTATCTGCTTGCCTATATAAAATTACTGATTAATTAAAAAAAATCCTTTCTTTTGCCTAATTATTTTGATCTGGTATGACCATAGTACTGAATTTCATTTCTGATTTAACTTAAACCATATATCAACAGTCTAAACTGTTAATACTTGCACCTACTAAGTCCTTTTATTTAAGATCAAAACCCTTAAAGCACTAAAAGCATGCAGTGTTTTTTTTTTTTTTTCTTTTTAAAGGATTTTGATGACTGCATGGCTTTTGACTACTAAGAAATGGAATTTCATTTCAAAATGAGTGTCAGACTTATTTTTCAAGTGCCTTGTCATAAATGCATTGCTATTCATGTAATAAAGTAATTTTCCCTTGTGTGACAAATATAGCACTAAAGAAGAATGAGCCTTGTCTGATAAAATGGCTTTTTATTAATCCCCTAATGTTTTTAGTTTGTTGTAGAATTATGATTAGTTTCAAGAGAGTAGCAAACGGGTTATGATCAGAGTTGGATATTATTACTATCCAGATATCTTTGGTTAATGCCTGCTGTTTATTTCAAAAACAAAATGCTCCCATTAAGAGAAACCAATGATAATGGCCTGACTTTATTATCAAGAAATTATACCTGTTATGTAAACCTTGCTAATTATAAGCGCTTGAATTCATTTGGGTGATATAACAGATGAAAAAGGCCATTTATTAGGAGGAGTACTTGGCTTTCGTACCAGCATAATAAAACTGAAATAATAAAAAACAATCTAAGGAAAGAAGAAATGTTAATGAGGAGTGGAATTTGCCCAGGAATGAATTATACAGGGAGACGACATAGAGTGCGGGATTCCCACAGAGCGCTTTGTTTTGGAAATGAGGGATTCCCCTCAGCCTCTCCGGGTGGTCCTCAGTTCCCCTTCTTCTCCTCTCCTTCTTACTTCTTGTGGAGGCCCTGATACAGGCACCGGCTGCAGCTTCTACTGACTCCTAACTCCTCATAAATTCAGCTCTGTTCATGGTCCAGTGTGCCTTCTGACCATCCCTACCTGGATGTCCTGTCCAAACAGAACTGATCTCTTGTCTTCTTCTGTTAACTTTTGATTGGGGGTGTGGCTGCCTTACAATGCTGTGCTAGCTAGCTACATGTAAACATGTAGTCCCTCCCTTTTGGACCCCCCGCCCTCCATTCCACCCCTCTAGGTCACCAGAGAGCCCCAGGCTGAGCTGCCAGTGCTATATAACAGGTTCCTACTAGCTATCTGTTTTATGCACGACACTGCACATACCTCAATCCCAATCTCCCAATTCATCCCGCCCTCTTCCTCTGTTCCGTGTCCGCGTGTGTTGTCCTCTCCTTGAATCATCTGTCCCAACCTGTATATCATAGTGTCACCCTTGACTCCTCCCTCCCTCATACCACATATCCAGCAAATCACATCCTCTTGTTTCCAGCCAGACATCTCTCTCTCAAATCTAGCTTCTATGCTCCCTGTCACTGCCCTAGCCCAGGCCATCATCATTTCTTGTTGTAATGATTATAAACTATGTGTGTGTGCCAGGTGCATGCTCAGTTGCTAAGATGTATCTGACTCTTTGTGACCTCCGTGGACTGTAGCCCATCAGGCTCCTCTGTCCACTGGATTCTGCAGGCAAGAATACTGGAGTAGAGAAGACATACAGATGGCACAAACACATGAAAAGGTGCTCAACATCGCTCAGTATGAGAGAAAGGCAAATCCAAACCACAATGAGATATCACCTCACACCAGTCAGAAAGGCCATCATCAGAAAGTCTACAAACAATAAATGCTGGAGAGGGTATGGAGAAAAGGGAGTGCTCTTGCACTGTTGGTGGGAATGTAAACTATGGAAGATGGTATGGAGATTCCCTAAAAAGCTAGGAATAAAACCACCATATGACCCAGCAATCCCACTCCTAGACACATACTCTAAGGAAACCAAAATTGAAAGAGACACACGTATCTCATTATTCATTGCATCACTATTTACAATATCTAGAACATGGAAGCAACCTAGATGTCCATTGACAGATGAATGGGTAAAGAAGTTGTGGTACATATACACAATGGAATTTTACTCAGCCATAAAAAGGAACACATTTGAGTCAGTTTTAATGAGGTGGATGAACCTAGAACCTATTATGCAGAGTGAAGTATGTCAGAAAGTGAAAAATAAACATTGTATTCTAACAATATATCCGGAATCTAGAAAAATGGTACTGAAAAATTTATTTACAGGGCAGCAATGGAGAAACAGACATAGAGAATAGACTTATGGACATGGATAGAGGGGAGGAGAGGGTGAGATGTATGGAAAGAATAACATGGAAACTTACATTACCATATGTAAAATAGATAGCCAACGGGAATTTGCTGTATGGCTCAGGAAACTCAAACAGGGGCTCTGTATCAACATAGAGGGGTGGGATGGAGAGGGAGATGGGAGGGAGGTTCAAAAGGGAGGGGATAAATATATACCTATGGCTGATTCATGTTGAGGTTTGACAGAAAACAACAAAATTCTGTAAAGCAATTATCCTTCAATTAAAAAAAATAGAATACTGGACTGGGTTTGCCATTTTCTCCTCCAGGGGATCTTCCTGACCCAGGGATTGAACCCAGGTCTCCTGCATATCCTGCATTGCAGGCAGATTCTTTACCACTGAGCCACCTTGGAAGCCCTGTATATTGAACCGTATTTAGGATGTAATCATTAAAGCAAGTTGATTTCTATCTTCTGTAGTCCTTTTATTTTTAAATTGTTCCTTCAACTTTTTATTTTGAAATATTTCAACTCTACAGAGAAATGGAAATCCTAGAACAATGAATAGATGTATAAGCTTTGTCTTCCAGGTTCATGAAGTGTTAATGCTTTACTGCATCCCTCTCTTTCTCAGTTTATTCCCCGTGTCTGCGCAGAACCGAGCCCTGCTTGGGCTCCGGAGGGATTTGTGGCTTGGGATTGGCATGGCCATCTGTTGCTGTTGGTCTGACTCTGAGAGTAAGTAAAATGTATTTTAGGCAGCAGTGGAGGGAGACAGCAGAAGAGAAGGGATCACTTTGATGAAGGATGTTGCGAGCCTTGGCGAACCAGCTGCTCCTGCTTGGAAATCTGGGTGTCAGCACTGGGTATGAGGCCATTCTCCCAGGGTGGCCCTCAGAGCATGAGCACATGGGCAGCTGTGGCAGGGTCAGGGCACCTCCCTCAAGTGGCTCTTTGACAGTGGACATTTGGAGCAGGGGGATATGAACAGACTTCTGTCTGAGCATAACAACACGCGGAGAGTCTCAGAATGGGTGAAGCTTTGAAGTGGCAGCTGCATAGCCTAATAACACTAGGCTAGGAAACAGCAATATGTGGGTGTTGTTGTTACTGTGATCTCATAGGCTGGTGCGGTTTGCAGACATCCGGGTTACTCAGGGACAGAAATAAAGATGTTTAAAGAAAGCTGCACAGGGAACATTTCATTTTCCCTACCATTCCCCATGTCCCTAACTGTGGAGAAACAATTTCTCAGGTGCCTACCTTTCCAGTCTTTCCTGTTGCTTGTATCCATGGGATATAGACACATGTGACAATCTGCCTCTTTGGCCAGTTGATTCTCAAAGCCATTGAGGACTATTAGCTTTGATTTTATTTTGACAGAAGGAAAGTTCCAAATAGGAAAAGGAGTACGTCAAGGCTGTATATTGTCACCCTGCTTATTTAACTTAAATGCAGAGTACATCATGAGAAATGCTGGGCTGGGAGAAGCACAAGCTGGAATCAAGATTGTCGGGAGAAATATCAATAACTTCAGATATGCAGATGACACCACCCTTATGGCAGAAAGTGAAGAGGAACTAAAAAGCCTCTTGATGAAAATGAAAGAGGAGAGTGGAAAAGTTGGCTTAAAGCTCAACATTCAGAAAATGAAGATCATGGCATCTGGTCCCATCACTTCATGGGAAATAGATGGGGAAACAGTGGAAACAGTGTCAGACTTTATTTTTTTGGGCTCCAAAATCACTGCAGATGGTGACTGCAGCCATGAAAATAAAAGACGTTTACTCCTTGTAAGGAAAGTTATGACCAACCTAGATAGAATATTCAAAAGCAGAGATATTACTTTGCCAACAAAGTTCCATCTAGTCAAGGCTATGGTTTTTCCTGTGGTCATGTAGGGATGTGAGAGCTGGACTGTGAAGAAAGCTGAGGGCCGAAGAATTGATGCTTTTGAACTGTGGTGTTGGAGAAGACCCTTGCGAGTCCCTTGGACTGCAAGGAGAGCCAACCAGTCCATTCTGAAGGAGATCAGCCCTGGGATTTCTTTGGAAGGAATGATGTTAAAGCTGAAACTCCAGTACTTTGGCTACCTCATGTGAAGAGTTGGCTCATTGGAAAAGACTCTGATGCTGAGAGGGATTGGGGGCAGGAGGAGAAGGGGATGACAGAGGATGAGATGGCTGGATGGCATCACCGACGTGATGGACGTGAGTCTGAGTGAACTCCGGGAGTTGGTGATGGACAACTCCAGGGAGGCCTGGCGTGCTGTGATTCATGGGGTCGCAGAGTCGGACACGACTGAGCGACTGAACTGAACTGAAAGTGTTTTAAAAAATATTTATTTATTTCTTTGGCTGTCGTGGGGTCTCACTTGTGGCATGCAGGGTCTTCAGTCTTCATTGTGGCATGCGGTAGCATGCGAGATCTTCAGTTGCTCATGTGGGATCAAGTTCCTTGACTAGAGGTTGAACCTAGGCCCCCTGCCCTGGGAGAAAGGCGTCTTAGCCACTGGACCACCAGGGGCAGTCCCAGGACCTTTGCAGTTTGTCCTCATTTTTTGCAACTTCATAGTACAAAGTAGGCTCTGAGCCACTGTTACGGGTTTCATTTGTAGGTGGTGTTGTGCAGTGGGTTTCCTGCTTTCCTCTGGCTCTTGTGCTAGCTCTTTCATTATATAAGCTTCTCTTAAGAGTCTTCCTTTGGGCAAGCTCACTGATGGGCACTGTAATACTGGCTTGATTTACATTTCAACCACAGAAAAAGGAAGATAGAAATTTAAAGCTATTTTCTACTCAGTCAATTAGGCACAGTTCTGAGGCTTGTATGATAGTGACAAGTCCTATGATAGATGACACGAGATTATAATGTTAATGACTTAAAAAATAACAAATCTCTATTATGGTTTATAGTTTGCTTTCCCTGAAGTTATATCTATTAGTCCCTGACTGATGTGATTTGTGTGAAATAGTGCACATGAAAATAAAGATTGGAGTTATTTGCTTTTCCTTATCCTTATTATGCAGTGATACACATGGGTATTATTTGGTTATGATTTTAAAAAACCATGTTTTTATAATTTCTATTAAATTTTTTTTCTGTAACAGTAAGATTGATAACTCATTGTTTTTTTAAAAATGTGCATTTTAGGATTGTATATGACAATATCCATCATTAAGTCCTACTGATTTTGCTCTACGTCTCTTGAACCTGTCCACTTTCGTCCATCTTTACTGCCACATTTTCTTGCCTGCATTACTTCTAAGTCCTCTATTTATTTGAGGTAAAAGCACAGTCATCTACAAGAGCTCCCTAGTTTCAAGCACCAGCGGCAAATTCAGAGGTCCCATGGCCATTTCTCACCATGCTTTGGTGTTTTTATCAAGGTATCATACATAGGTATGGTTGATTTAATCATTGGCATGTGGCTAAATCTCCAGTCTCCCTTCCCTACCTAGAGATTGGGCTAATATCATGTATTTTAAAGCTCAACCCTCTAATCACACAGTTGGTTCTTTCTGGTATGGCCAGCCCCTATTCTCAGTCACCTTAGAGGTGCACCGGGAATCACTTTGTTAGCATAAACAATCATGTGTGGTCTAATGGGCCCACCATGAAAAATAACAAAGACACTTCTATTATCAGGAAATTCTGGATTTAGGAGGCCATCTCCTAGAAATTGGGGACAAAAGCCAGCAAAAGTCTTTTATTATTTACTGCCTACTTTGGCCTCCTTTATTAAGTGTTTATCTGGTACCTTGGAAGGTGGCTGTAAGGGGAATGGAGAAAACAGACCACTAGGAACTGCAATCTTGAGAGCCCCAAGAAATTTGGTGCTCTTGACTGAACTTAGCAAAAGAGCATTCCTAGAAGAAGCTGCCTTTGCAGAAACCTGCATCCACAAAAATCTTATTGTAGCAGTGGGTGAGCAACAGCTGGCAAGATATGTAGGATCTTTTTTTTCAGTAAGACTACTGTATTACAGTGAGAAACAATGGAAACAGTGACTTGATTAGACCCAGTTCCCATTCTGCTAGGATGAGTGTGGCAGACTGAACCCCAGTTCTCTTGGATGCTATAGGCCCTTGCAGTTCCTGTGCAATTTGGCTGGAATAAGGAAAACCTGAAGAAGATTATGAATTTCTTACTAGTAGGCAGGTGGGAAACTTGAGCAATTAGTTAGACAAGTAGAAGAGCTGTAACTGAATTTATACCTAAGTCTGTGGAATAAGTCACAGTAATTCTTTTGTTAAGAAAATGTATTTGTATTTATTTGGTTTTATTTTTGGCCACACTGGGTCTTCATTGCTGCACACTGGCTTCTCATTGCAGTGGCTTTTCTTTTGCAGAGCATGGGGTCTAGGTTCGTCAGCCTCAGGAGTTGTAGCACGTGGGCTCAGTAGCTCTGACACACGGGCTGCGTTGCTCCATGGTTTGTGGGATCCTCCCGGAACTGAGATCAAACCTGTGTCCCCTGAATTGGCAGGCAGACTCTCAACCACTGGACCACCAGGGAAGTCCCCACATTAACTTTTGAGATTTTTTTCATAGTTTTCTACTCAAAACTATGGATTTATCTTGAGTCTTTGGCCAC
The DNA here is from genome assembly GCF_032405125.1 of Capricornis sumatraensis. Taxonomy (NCBI): domain Eukaryota; kingdom Metazoa; phylum Chordata; class Mammalia; order Artiodactyla; family Bovidae; genus Capricornis; species Capricornis sumatraensis. The sequence continues at coordinate 99,774,942 of NC_091072.1, read as the reverse complement.
TGCCATCTGTTTTAATAAATTTGGTTTTATAATAAATTGTGATGCCTACTTGGGATGAAACAGTCCTAGACATCTTTGCTGTAGGTCCCTGAGAAATTTTTGTCAAAGAGCTTTTTCTGGCTTGGAGTTGACCTGAGAATGCATGAAACTTGGTTTACTCTCCCTTGAGATTCCATATAAATTTTAGGATGGATTTTTCTATTTCTTAAAAATATGTCTTTAGGATTTTGATAGGGACTGCATTGAGTCTGTGGATTGCTTTGGGTAATACTGACATTTTAACAACATTAAGTTTTCCAATCCATGAAGTTATCACATCCAAAGGACGTTTTCATTTATTCACGTCTTCTTTAATTTCTTTCAGCAATATTATGTAGTTTCCATTGTACAAATCTTTTACCTACTTGATCAATTCCTAAGTATTTTATTTTTGATAATATTTTAAATGAAATTATTTTTATAATTCCCTTTTTAGTGTGGTCACTGTTAGTGTACAGAAATACAACTGATTTTTGTGTGTTAACTTTATATCCAGCTATTTGCTGAGTTTATTAGTTCTTTCTAAATTTACTTTATTATTTTTATTATTTTTATTTTTTGGCTGCACCATGCAACATGTGGGATCTTAGTTTTTTGATCAGAGATTGAACCTGTGCCCCTGCAGTGGAAGTGTGGAGTCTTAACCACTGGCTGCCAAGGAAGTCCCTGTTTATTAGTTCTAACAGCCTCTCTCCACCCCACTGCCCCTCCTACCCACCCCCCGCCAATTTCCTTTTTTTATTAAAGTCCTTTTTCAGATGAGAAAACAGAGTCCCAGAGTTAAGTGACTGGTCATCAAAGTCTCAGGTTCTCTGCTGACTCACCGTCTCTGTTGAACTCAAGGGATGTTCAGTTCAGTCCTCTGTCCTCTGCACTGGCAAGGACCTAATGGCAAAGAATTAGCCGGCAATGCAGGAGACCTGAGTTCGATCCCTGGGTCAGGAAGAGCCCCTGAAGGAGGACATGGCAACCCACTCCAGTATTCTTGCCTGGGAAATCCCACAGACAGAGGAACCTGGTGGGCTACAGTCCATGGGATTGCAAAGAATTGGACAGAACTGAGCAGCTAACATATACTTTCACTACTGAATGCTCTCTGTTGATGTGAGTGTGAGTGTGCTATGTGCAATCCATATAGATAGAAAAATCTAGGAATATTCCATTATTGATAGAGACTTGTGTAAAATGGCAATTAGATCTTGACATAAAATGCTTGGACAGTTGTCTTCATTTTTTCTTCATCTTTTCTTATCCGTTTAAATCTTCTGGTTGCATTGTGATGTGAATCTTTACAATTCTATCAATTCTGCCTGTTCATAAGGTAGCATTTCTGTTTTAAAAGGGAGGGAGGGGGTTTCACTGAGAGCATCTATAGCAGCAGTGGAGGTCCTGAACCTATTAGCTAATACTCTCCTGGTGGCAAATGAAAGAAACTGAACTTGAACTAGGGAAAGCAGACAAGGGTGCAGCCAAGGTGGTCATTGGGGAAAACTGGCACCAGGGACTTGGGCATTGTAAGGGCTCCTCCTGCTCTTCATTGTTTGTCTTGGCTTCTTTGAGCATCACCTTTGAGCATCTGCTCAGACTGGGGTTGTTGTTGCTGTAGTTCCAACCTGGCATATTTACATTTCCAAGACTGGAGAGCAAAGACTCTTTCCACCTCCCAGGCTTGAAAAAAACCCAGAGTAAAATTCTGATAGGCTTGACTTGGGTCACATGTCTATTCCTGGGCCAATCCCAGTGATAGGACTGAGACTTTATGATTGGCCCATCTTGGATCAGGCACCCTCCTCTTGGGACATGTTGGAAACACCCACTAGAACCACACGGTTTGAAAAAGTATTAACCTGCAGATGCTGTTCTGGGCATCATTTTAGAACATTTTTTCTTTGAAGCTCTCTTCCCTCTGACTCCTTGTATTTATAAAAATGACATCACAGAGACAGCCTCTTTTAGGTCCTAATCTCTCTTTAGCACATGGTTGCTTCTGAACATTCTTAACAAAAGTGAGTTGCCAATGTCTCTTCTGATAAGAAGAGGGTGTGCTCAGGGCAGGAGCCCCAGGAGGATAGGGCAGGATGCAGGCTGTCTGTCCCCAGGGAGCAGGACCCATTGAATGTGTGTTGAATGGCAGGACACAGAACATGGACTTTTGGGGTATAGTAGAAATCCTGTGATCCTGGGGTGTGGGGCGCTGGGAGGGTTCTGTATTTCTGGCTGTTAGTAGATAAGAAAAAAGCTTCTGTGTGCTGAAAACTAGAGCACAGATACAGAGAGATTAGTGCTTTATTGGGCGGGGGAGAGGAGAGGGAGAGGAAGAGAGAGAGAGAAAGAGGGAGAAACAGTGCCTATTTTGAACCCTTGTGCCCACAGCCTTCCACTCTATTATGGTATGTCTCCCAACTCAGGAGTTTGCCTGGGGGCTTCCCCAGCCAGTTTTCAACTCCACAAGGCAGGAAGAAAACGCTTATCAATGTTTTGGTCTCATTTTTAATTGGTTCAGAAATTTAATCAGAAAATTCCAGATACATGCAATTGTAAAAAAAAAAAAAAATCTATCAGTTAGCTACCCACAGGCTTGCCTCCTCAAGTTAGGTTTAAATCCTGAGGAGAAAATGACATCGAAGTCTGTTCTGTACCTGCAGGTATAGAAACCACCACCCAAGATGAAAGCATCAGTGCACATCCTGCTTTGGAAGATTCGGATTTTAGAAAAGAAGAGAGGCGGTGAGAGCTCGTTACTGCATCACTGAAGTGGTGAGAATTATAAAGAGCTCCCTTTTCTCTTTCATTTTCTGTGTGCGTTGAGCGTATTTTTCTGGTGGGACAGGAGGGCTCACAAACATTCACTCTGCTAATGACACTTGACATTGCTTGCCACTTGAGAAGCAAGGATGTCTAATTTAGGAAATGGGCACAAAGGTGGTAACAGCCCGCAGTAGAGACGCTTTCAGGGGCGAAACACTCAAAATGTACTCACATTTGGAGCTCTACTGAGCTCAGAAGCACATTTCAAATATGCAGGTAAGCCAATTTGCCTGACATACCTCACTTCTTGCTCATGGCCTTTGGTTTATATACCCTAAAGATAATTCAATCAAGTATGACCTCTTGCCTCAGGGATGGTCAGTCCACTGCCAAGGAGCCCGCCTATTATATCATTTCTCTATCCCTCTATGTATCTCTCTCTCCTCATCCAAGGATCTTGCTGAAAGGCAGATCCTGGTTCAGTAGGGCTGGGGTGGGGCCTGAGATTCTGCATTCTGACAAGTTCAGGTGATGCAATGATGTATGTCCCAGGGCCACACTTAGCAACTGAAGGGACTAAGTCGCAGAGACAGACAGAAGTAAGAGCCTAGCCATTTTTACTGTGGTGTTGGTGTAAAGGTCAGGGAACTCATGCTGCAGAGGGTCCCCAACAAGCTCTGGTTTTGTCCTCTGAGATCTGTTTTTATTTTCGTCCTGATTTTCCTATTTTTTGTTCTTGGATTCCCCAAGAGATATATCTTTTGAACAGAGCTGCTTTTCTTATGCTAATTTGAGGGAGATTCTGTTGCTTCCTTTCAACCAGATGGGTCAAAAACTAGCATTTAGAGAAGAGCTCGATGTGCGGTCCAAGTCACCGAGCATCACCTCCACTTGCCCACGGCCTGACACCTTCTCCTGCCGCCCCATCGTTGTCAGAAACACCGAGTCTGTGCCTTTGGGGGCGAGGCCTTCTTCTGGCCATGTTAACTTGTCCATTCTTTTAGTGCCAACTCCTCTAGCTAAGAGATGCAATTTCAAAGCAGAAATATTTTTCCAATGCCACAAACTGAAGAAGGCAGAAAATTTAGCTGTCCGATATAAAAACAACCAGAAAATATGATAAATGAATCAGTGGTTAGAATGCCAAAGAGTAGATTTATTTGCAACATGAATGGCATATTGGTTGTGATTATCCTGTGGCCCACAATGGCTTCCAGTTATACAGATCCACACCAAGTAGGAATTAACTTGTGTTCTGTTGAACATATTCACAAAGTGGGGGAGAAGTCTAGGAATAAGTGGGTATTAATATGTGACTGCTTAGGTTGTTCTATTGCTTGACCTTGTATGGCATTCTCACTCAGTTTGGCTCAGGAAGTGAAAATGAAATGGGCAAATATATTCAGAGACATAGAGAACAATGAAGAGAATAGTTTCTACACAGCACTTGGCTTGGGGAAGTGAAAGAAATTCAATTCCTTCAGGGTAACATGCAGTCACTCAAAACATACATAATGAGCACCATTTTTGTGCAAGTCACCATGGTAGGTGAAGTGAGGGCTCAAAGTGAGCAAAATGCTGTTCCTTCCCTAGAAGCTCTTACAATAAAAACAAAAACAAAACCAAAAAAAACCAATTAAGAAGCAGTCTCTTCTTCCCCCTCCGTGTTCTATTAACTGAGAGCTACACTGGGCCTCTTTTCCTTAAGCCAATGGAATGCATCTCTAATGGTGAAAGCATCAGGCCGATGAGAGAAACATTTTTAGAGGACATTTCCAGTGCTTCTCAGATCTTAGGATGCAGGTGACAGTCCACTCCGAGGTGTAACCCTGTGTTCATCCTTTCACAGTCAGAGCACAGTCAGAGCCTTTTTTTTTGCTCAGATAATTACGGCTAAGTGTTTTGGCTAACTGACACCTTCCATACTCCATCAACGCTTACAATTTCCCTGAGAAATTTATGTCTTGGTCTCTGCAAGGGGCCACCTGGAGAGGTTATTTCAGGAGCCAAATGGCAAAAATGGTGAGTTGGCTGAGCCTTGCTACCTACCAGCCAATCTCCCCACTCAGGGAATTGATTGTAATTAAGGATGCCAGGCCACGGGAGGTATGGGCTGAATTGTATCCCCCTCCCACTCATATATGGAAGTCCCAAGCCTTGGGTGGCTGTATTGGATACAGGGCCTGTAAGGAGGTGATTATTTAAATGAGGTCATAAGGGTGGGGCCTTGATGATAGAACTGGTGCTCTTGTAAGAAGAGGAAGAGACGTCAGAGGTGTCTCTTCACCACTGGAGAACGTGGCAAGAAGGCAGCCATCCGCCACCTGAGGAGAGAGCTCTCTCCAGAATCCAGCCATGCTGGCATCCTTGTCTTGGTCTTCCAGCCTCCAGAATTGTGAGAAAGGATCTGTCTGTTATCTAAGCCACCCAGCCTGTGGTATTTTGGGATGACCGCCTGAGCAGACTAATACAACGGGTGATTCAGTGAATGGGAGGCGGCATGAGATGGGCAGGGAGACAAGTTAGGTGACTGTGCGAGAGGATGGTGCTGAGGTTTGGTGATCGGGAAGTTTCCCAGTGGAGATGAACTTTATTCTCCTCTTCAAAGAGTTCAAAACCCACAGCTGCGAACCATGTCTTTACTTCTTATAGTTGGGTAGCAAGGAAAACTGCCATTGACAAGATGTGTATTTAATTTTAGGGCTTCTCAGGTGGTGCTAGTAGTGAAGAACCTGCCTGCCAATGCAGGAGACATAAAGAGAAATGGGTGCGATTCCTGGGTTGGGAAGATTCTGGGAGGTGGGCATGGCAACCCACTCCATATTCTTGCCTGGAGAATCCCATGGACAGAGGAGCCTGGAGGGCTACAGTCCATAGGGTCGCAAAGTGTTGGACAAGACTGAAGAGACTTAGCATGCATGCATACATATTTAATTTTGGGTGTATTGGCAACAACATTACTTTACTCTGAACTGCAAAGAAGATGTATATCTAATGACACAGATAGAGAAGAAGTGATGTAAAAACAGACCTTTGGCCACAGAACTTAAAGGAAGTTAAAGTTTGAATCCTACATATTTCTTAATTTTTGATGGCCCCAATAAACTGCATGTTAAAACTACATCCTCCCAATCCACTTATCTGATCATTAGGGTTTCCATTTCTCAGGAGTTGTTAGGAGGAAAAACAGCTCTATCTCAGTTACTAGGAGATGCACAACCACCAATAATTAGAAAGGAATAAAATCGATGATTAAATGAATGTGCACTTTATGCTCAAAGGTAACCTTTATTCTTTCCAATTAGGATGTTATTTCTCTGTAGACTTGGTAGGTGCGGCTGTATTATAAATAGGACGGATATTTTGTAGGGGTCTTCAAACTGAAATGTGCATGAGGTCAAATTATAATCAAGGTAATATATATAAGTAATGAGCTGAGCCCACATTCCCAGGCATTTATCCATTTAACGGTAATAAACGAGCAAAGATGAAAAGAATGCTTCTGGACAAACACAGCAAAATAGTTACTTGTGTGGTTGGGCACAGCAGCTTATCTCTTTGTAATGAAGCTTGCCAGTGATAATCAACTTCATTTGTTAATTGTATTCATGATATTAATGAGCTCATTAGCATAATAGTCACATCCTGTTCTCCTGTGGTCCGAGGCAGGGGATTCACAAGTTTTGCACACCTTGTTGCTATAGATATACTTATGCATCCCAATTATGTACAAATTCAAATGCCATTTGTGTTGACTTTATACAAGGATACCACCAAATCATTCCTTGCCTGGTTTTAAGAGAGCTCTCTGAGAATTTGGTAGAGATCTTTTCTTCTCAGAATAATGAGGTTCATCTTTATGATAAAACTTCAAATTTGGCTTACGTTAGTTGGTAAAGATGATCTTTTCCTCTTTTGAATTCTATTCTCCAGGAAGGCTTAGCCATGCCTGGAATCTGGGAGGAGGAGAAGAAAGCGATGATGGCAAGTCCTAGCAAGTGAGGAAAGGGAGGTAAGTAAAAATTCACCTCTTCTGGCTTCAGGGATTGTGGAAGGAAAAAAAGGAGGCAGGTGGGAGATGGGTGTGTTGGGTCATTACCTACCAGGATGGAGGGTGTGGTTCATTTTAGTCTTGGGACTCTGGAAGGTGACTGGATTGTCTCCTTCTCCCAGGCATTTCCTGTATCAAGTTATGTGGTATGGAGGAGATTGAGAAGGGTCCATGTGCCTCCCCCAACCTGATGGGGAAGGGGACCAAATCGAATGAGAGTCGTAGGGCCTGCCTTGGCATCTGGCATGACAAGAGGAAGGTGAGCCCCCTTTGGCCACATAGACCAGCAGCCAGAGGAAGGATGTGGCAGAGCTCATGTGAGTCAGCCAGAGAGAACCACCGGGCCATCGTGGAACTGCTCGGCTAGGATCTTGTGCAGGAGACACTAGAACCCTCCAGCGGCTGTCTGCTTCCTAAAGGTTATCAGTTCAGGAACAAGTCCGGGCTGGGCATTTTGAAGCAGGGGACACCGTCTGGAACCAAGGATTCCTCCTCTTCCTTGAACATCATTTTGGGGGAGAGAACAAGCAAGGATATCTGAAAAACTGAATATTCATCCTGTGCATGCTAAGTTGCTCAGTCGTGTCTGACTTTTTGTGACCCCATGGACCATAGCCTGCCAGACTCCTTTGTCTGTGGGATTCTCCAGGCAAGACTATTGGAGTGGGTTGCGATGCCCTTCTACAGGGGATCTTCCCGACCCAGGGATCGAACCTGTGTCTCTTACATCTCCTGTATAGGCAAGCAGGTTCTTTACCACTAGTGCCACCTGGAAAGTGGAGAACATTTATCCTAAAGACATCTAATTATCTAAGGACTTTGTTCAGATTTGAGCACTGGACTGACATTATAGGCTTGAATTAAAATGTCTCATTCCCTCTTTCTGCTTAGAAGGGAGATGGGAACTTGTAAGAGAGCTTAATTAAATATAGCAATAACGAAACTTCATTTTCTCAGGATTTATGACGTTGATGTTAGTCTACTTGGAGCCCTTCTACAGATGAAAATACTATGAGGAGACAACGTGTTTTTGTCCTGCTCCCTCTCCGGGTCCTTTCCAGTTGCTTATAAAGACTGCTCGGTATAACTACAGAAAAGCTAGCAGCTTTGGAAATGGTTGTAACTGTCCCGTTACCATGAACTAAGCAGTTCAGTGCATACAAAAGAATGAAATAATGCCATTTGCAGCAACATGAATGAACCTGTGTGCTGTGCTTAGCCTCTCAGTCGTGTCTGACTTTGCAACCCCATGGACTGTAGCCTGCCAGTCTGCCCTGTCCCTGGGGATTCTCTAGGCAAGAATACTGGAGTGGGTTGCCATGCCCTCCTCCAGGGGATCTTCCCAACCCAGGGATTGAACCCAGGTCTCTTGCATTGCAGAAAGATTCTTTACTGTCTAAGCCGCCAGGAAAGCCAAAGAATACTGGAGTGGGTAGCCTACCCCTTCTCTAGGAGAACTTCCTGACTCAGGAATTGAACCAGTGTCTCCTGCATTGCAGGCAGATTCTTTACCAGCTGGGCTACCCGGGAATCCCCATGGATGAACCTAGACATTATCATACTAAGTGAAGTAAGTTAGACACAGAAAGGCAAATACCATATGATATCACTCATAAGTGGAATCTAAAAGTGAACTTATTTACAAAACAGACTCACAGGCATAGTAAACGAACTCATGGTTACCAAATGGGAAAGGAGGCAGGGAAGGATAAATTATGAATTTGGAATTAGCAGATACAAACTGCTACATACAAAATAGAAAAAAGAACAAGGTCCTACTGTGTAGCACAGTGAACTATATTCAATATCCTGTAGTAAACCATACTGGAGAAGAAAAGGAATATATGGGTACAACTGAATCACTTTGCTGTATACCAGAAATTAACACAACATTGTAAATCAACTATACTTCAATAAAAATGGGAAAAAAGAGCAGGGGCTCTGAAATTAGATGCCATTGTTCAGATTCCTGCTCTTCTGTGGGATCTAGACTAATTTAAGCAACCTTTCTGTGTCCTCTGATAATTAACTGAGACAATATATACAAAGCACTTGGCGCGTTGCCTGGTACATAGTAAGTGCTTAAACATACGGAGCTGGTTAGTGGTGGGGCCAGAATTGGAGCCCAGGCAATCTGCTCCCGGATATATTCTCCATTTCTTACAGGATGCTGCCTCTCTCTTCCCATGGGAACTCAAACTGGTTGGGGTCTACTTTCTCCTTACTCCCCTCAGTTGCAGTAGTTCTATTTTAGCCTGCTTTTGGATTTCCTAAAATATTTAATTTAAATAAAACTTCCGTGGCTAAAAACATTTGAAACATGCCAGTATAAAATATTATTCTCTTAGGTGACATAGTTACATTTTAAATTTTTACCAACTTTCCTAACTTTAGTGACTTCTACTGCAACCTACAAAATGTAAGGCTCAGTGAGGGAGATTAAGACTAATCAAGGCTAAACTTCCATGGTTGAAATGTAAGGGCATTGCTATGGACAAGCCCTTAACTTTGCAGGCACAGAGCACCTTTTCTATCGTTTGCTGTTGGTGTTTAGTCACCAAGTCGTGTCTGACTCTTTTGCGACCCCATGGACTCTAGTCCAGGGCTTACCAGGTGGCTCAGTGGGTAAAGAATCCCCCTGCAGTGCAGGAGACTCAGGTTTGATCCCTGGGTTGGGAAGATCCCCTGGACGAGGGTATGACAACCCATTCCAGTTGGACAGAGGAGCCTGGTGGGCTACAGTCTATAGGGTCACAAAGAGTTGGATTTGACTGAAGTGCCTGAGCATGCATGCATAGATTATAGTTCACTAGTCTCAAACATGGGATTTCCTAGGCAAGAATACTGGAGGGGGTTGCCATTTCCTTCCCTATGGTATCTTCTTTACTCAGGGACTGAACCTGAGTCTCCTGCACTGGCAGGGTGATTCTTTATCATTGAGCCACCAGGGAAGCCCTTTCAATCCTTACCCCAATCAAATAAATAAAAGAAATTTATTATTATGTAACAATACATGTTCTTTGTAGGAAAACCAGAAACAGAACATTTGCAAAAATCTATCACTATCATTTGGGCATGTATCTTTCCAGATTTTTTAACTTAAAAAAATGAAATCATACTATATATGCTGTTTTGAGACTCACTTTTTCATTTAATGTCTCATAACTATCCTCCAAAATCAATAAACACAGGTCTTCATAATCATTTTAATGTCTTCATGGATTTCAATTATATAGGTATTCCATTCTTGATTTAATATATGGCATTTTGTGACATTTAGATGGTTTCATTTTTATGCTATTAATTAAGACAATTTAATGATTTACTTTGGCTGTTACTTTTCCATCTCCTTTACTGGCCTTTCCCTCTCTAATCAGCCTCTAAATGTTGGTGACCCCCAAGGCTTTGTCTTGCTCTTCCTTCTTTTTTTCTACATCCTTCCCTTGGGAAGAAAGTGGGATAAGTTTTAGCACAAACTATAATTATCTGGGGACCAGTAAGACACAGGGAATGGAGGTTAAGTAAGAAAATCTGTTTTCAGCCATAACAGTAATAAACAGAAGTGGAAAGCCAGTATATTTTAGTAAGAATAAATAATTTAAAATGTGGAATTTAAAATATGGACAGTAATACATAAAAGTATCCAAATCACTGAAAGTTTGTGAGGAATCCATTGTACCTGGAAATTGGGCCAGGCTCCCTCTTCATTTAAAAGTAGAGAAAGCACTAAATAGGCTAAAAAATTTCCCTTCTACCCTGGCCCTCTGCCTTCTGTTAGTCTTATGTGAAGCTTTTAAGGCATGGTCGGCTGCACAAAGCAACAGCTGCCTGACAGACTTCTTTTGTCCTGGAGCCTGTTACCCTGTTCTCTCTCACTGAGCTTGTTTATCTGAAAGTGCGAACAAATTCCAGAGGAAATACGGATGCATTTATTTAACCAGAGGCGTGCTTCTTTTGGATTGCCTGTTCAGATGAAGGAAATGGTCTGGGGCTGGACAGGATGAGTGACGATGTCCACTTGGGAGACATGTTGAATGACGGATAAGGTAATGGCTGCAACGAGCATTTGGCAGAATGAGAAATGTTCTAGACTTAACTCCTTCGTGCACATGGTCAATTAGGATCGACGCTTTGGCACAGTGAGGTCAGAAAGTTATTTTTAGCCAAAATACTCACGAAGGTCAGAAAATGAACTTTTGGTAGTTGCATTTTTAAGGGCTAGCACAGATGTTTGGGTTTTCCTTTGAAGGTCACTTTCCGAATTCATGGATTTCTAATTGTGTATATGGGCCAGGATGGGCTTCCCCCATGGCTCAGTGGTAAAGAATCTGCTTACAATGCAGGAGATGCTGGTTCAATCCTTGGATCAGGGGGGTCCCCTGGAGGAGGGCATGGCAACCCACTCCAGTATTCTTGCCTGGAAAATCCCATGGACAGAGGAGGCTGGTGGACTACAGTCCATAAGGTCGCAAAGAGTGGGACATGACTGGAGAGACAGAGCGTGCACACACATATGGCCCAGGATATGATTTCAGTGAAAATCTAAAAGTGCCTTTTTAGAAAGACATTTATTGCCTTTTTTTCAGTAGCTCTATCAGTTGTTTAAGGCTCCGTTCTCCTCCCAGCATTTATTAGGTTGAACATATATAATTGCCAATATTTGACCATGTTGACCTTAGAAAGGTGATTTTATGTAGTTCAATTGAATATATACTAGATTTCAATTCAATTCAACACCTTAACAAATATTTATTAAGTTTCTGCTAAGGCACTATACCATGTGTTGAAGTCACCGTGGTGAACAAGATAGTAATGTGTTTTGTCCTCAAAAAGCTTACATTCTAGATGGGGTGGCTGATAATTACACAGCAGGTTTAACAGGTGAACAAGTTTCAAATTTAAAGCAAGTAAACCTGATCTGTTCTAGAGTGGTCAAAAAAGTCCTTCCAGGGGAATGAAAGTTAAGGTGAAGGGTGAATAAGAGGTAGGTGAGTGGGATGGGGATGAAGAGATTTAAGGTAAAGAGGATAATAAGATGTGGAGGGAAGAGCAGGATACAGGGTGTGTGTGTGAGGTGACCAGAACTGAGGGACATTCACTGTGGCTGGAGCAGAGAGTAGAGGGAAGCTGTGTGCAGAGATGATGCTGGAGGGAAGGAGGACAACCATGGTGAAGAGGGAAATCTGGTAACTCAGTAAAAGACTAACCTCTTCAGTAAGAAACTGCGGGGTAGGGAGTGACAGGATCATAATGGTGCTGCGTAAAAAAGACCACACAAGAAGGACTATTTCCAGTGGACAAGAGACTGAAATCCGGGAAATCACTGAGGAGGTTGTTCCTGGAATCCAGGGGGTGATGGTGGCAGCTTGAACTGGGGTGGTGAGCATGGGGACCAAGTGTGGAAGGTGGAAGGCTCTGAGAGCTGTTTGGGAGGCAGACAGGCAGGTCTTGGTTATTGAGGGATGATCGAGAGATGGGCGGGAGGATTGCCCCTCTGTATGAATGTAGGACCACCTCTGGGACAAAGGATTTTCACTGGCCTCACTGTCTATTTCACTGAAAGACCCAGTGGGCTGCAGTATCTCAGTTTGCCAGCAGGTGCTGCTCTCTAACATCTTCTGAATCCTAACTTTAAAGCTGCCAAGGTTTCAGGCCATGCCATAGCTATTAGTTTTTTTAGCTTTATCAATTCAAAAACGTGAGTGTGGAGTTTATTTAGCATCGAGGAATACCAGCAGAGCCTTTTTGTTTTTTAACTTAAAACCTGATGATTCAAGTTTCAGCTAATAGTTCAGTCCTGTGGGCATGGCAAGACTTCATTGGATTTTAACTCAGTGCTGTTCTGCTTAGGCATAATCTACACTTATTTCAGTAAAGACAGGCAAGGGGTGGAGCTGGTCCATTACCAGCCTTTTGAGATATATCCTTTTCTTGGCTGTGCGGTATGTGGATGTGGGATCTTAGTTCCCCAGCCAGGGATCAAACCTGAGCCCCCTGTAGTGCCAGTGCGGAGCCCTAACCACTGGGCGACCAGGGAAGTCCCTTGAGGTATATCTTTTCATCCTCATCTTACAGATGAAGAACTAGGAAAGGGAGGTTACTTAACATGCCCAAGGTCACACAGCTGCCAAATCAGAGAACTGAGACTTTGTTCTGAAGCACTTTCCCCACTTTATTGTGTCATCTCTGCTATACCTTACACTCACTGCATGTCATCATGAAAGACACATGATTAGAAGAGAGCTTTCTGACATCCAAAGCGATTTAGATTTCAGTCAACTACCTTCTAACACATTCATTTAATTAGGTATGGTAGCCAACTTATTCGGTAAGATTAGTAGATTTATGTTGATAATAATGTTGATAGATGAGTTAGTAAAAGGATACTATTTCAACTTAAGATATTTGGAAGAGGTTATTTGTATGCTTTAACTGATAAAAGAGACAACTATAAGTATAGGACCCTTTTAGGGGCCTTGTTACTCAGAGTAGGTGGAACCTCATCCAATACAGCTTTCAGACAGTGACAATTTGGCCACCTGCAGTAAAGGAGCAATGCCTATATTTGTAATATAGTGGATATAGGCATCTATATTGCTATAGGGCCACCGAATGGAAGCGTGGGGGAGGAAAGTATGCCTTGTTGCCTTGAGGACAAAGGTGATTATTTGAAAGTGCTTGCAAGGAGAAACCACCCAGACTCATTTGGATGCTATCATGGTTTAGCAAGGAAAGAAAAAGGTGCTGGAGTCATTTGGGCCTCTTGATCAAAGAGACTGGGATATGGTTATCATTTTCAACTCCTTACGTAGGTTGATAAATATAATAAAGTTCACAAATCAGGATAAGATGATATACTATATCAAGTAAGACAAAAGAGACTTTAAGATAAAGAGTATTTATTATTAGAGATGGAGTGTCGCCACATAATGATAAAGGTTCAGTTCGCCGTGGAGATATGAAAATTCTCAGCTGATATACACTAACAACATACTTTAAAATATATAAAGCAAAATTGACAGAAAGGCAAAGAGACAAGAGGTCGAGCTGCCAGGCATATCTGGTAACTGAGTTGGAGATTTTAACCTCTCTTTCCCAGTAATTAATAAATTAATCAGATAAAAAAATCAAAATCGCAGATTTTAGCAATGTAATTGACAATCTTGGTCTAAAGGACATAGGTAGAATATTGTACCCACAATTTGGTAAAATTAAAAAAACACAAATCTAAAAAAAGTGTATGGATTAAAGAAGAAATTATAATAAAAACAAAATGCTAAACAATAACACAAAGCAAACAATTTGTAAGATGAAGCCAAAACAGTACTGTGAAAAAAAATATAGTCATGAATGCACACATGCTGTAAAAATATAGCAGACAGCATGTAGGTATCTGCTATAAAAATATAGTAGATAGAAAACAAAGATATCATAGAAAGTATCAAAAGAGACAAAATTGTATTTTTGAAGGATTAATAAAATGACAAACCTCTGAGAAGAATACTTAAAAAGGAGAGAAGGCACAAAAAGAAAATATTTGAAAGAAAAAACAAGACTATCACCACAGATGATGTAGAGATTAAAAAGAAAATTTAAGACTACGATGAAAAACATTTTTCCTATAAATTTTTTAGCTGAAATGAACACAATTCTTGAAAAACACAAATTCTCAAAAGAGTCTTTCTATTAAAAAATAGAAAACCTAAATGGTCTTATAATGATTTAAGAAATTCAAATCAGTAGTTCAACATTGTCCCTGAAAGAAAACACTGTGCCAGATGGCTTTCTACTGAACATTCAAGTAAAATATTATGAATCACATTTAGACTATTTTAGAAATAGAAAAAGAGGGAATATTCTCAACTCGTTTAATACACTTGCGTATCTTAATATCTCTAAGTAAGGCCACCTTCCGGCTCATAAGGGGCCCGTACGGTCAGTGATTGAGAGGTGGTGCTGCAGAACTAGTGTTTTGCTTACTGAGGAGGCATCCTGGGGTTTAGTGCTTGAGATGTCAAAAGTCTTACTTAGTAGCTGAAGCTGTCATCTATAGGAGGAATGCCAACAATATAAAAATCAGGAAGTCCTGTCTTCCCTTCTTTTGCCTTCCAATCTCTCATTGGCAGAATCTAACAAAAAGTTGGAGTCTGGGAAATGTAGTATGTATTAATAGGTTCCCAGCCTTGGCATCCGGAGAAGGCACTGGCAACCCACTCCAGTATTCTTGCCTGGAAACTCCCATGGATGAAAGAGCCTGGTGGGCTGCAGTCCGTGGGTTTGCTAAGAGTTGGACATGACTGAGCAATTTTCCTTTCACTTTAAACTTTCATGCATTGGAGAAGGAAATGGCAACCCACTCCCGTGTTCTTGCCTGGAGAATCCCAGGGACGGAGGAGCCTGATGGGCTGCCGTCTATGGGGTCGCACAGAGTCGGACACGACTGAAGCGACTTAGCAGCAGCAGCCTTGGCATCACAGAGCAGACTATGAAGGGGTGGATCTGATGAAGAACTGACAATATTTAATGATGAATGGTTAAAAATGTTCTGTTTAAAAGGCAAGAATTATGCTATTGCACTTCTGTTCAACTTTTTACTAGATGTCTTGTCCAAATGACAGGCCAAGAAAAAGAAAATACAGAATTTGAAAGGGCTTAGGGAAATTTGAACTGTGGTGTTGGAGAAGACTCTTGAGAGTCCCTTGGACTGCAAGGAGATCCAACCAGTCCATTTTAAAGGAGATAAGAAAGCTGTGGTACATGTACACAATGGAGTATTACTCAGCCGTTAAAAAGAATTCATTTGAATCAGTTCTGATGAGATGGATGAAACTGGAGCCGATTATACAGAGTGAAGTAAGCCAGAAAGAAAAACACCAATACAGTATACTAACACATATATATGGAATTTAGAAAGATGGCAATGACGACCCTGTATGCAAGACAGGAAAAAAGACACAGCTGTGTATAACGGACTTTTGGACTCAGAGAGAGAGGGAGAGGGCGGGATGATTTGGGAGAATGGCATTCTATCATGTATACTATCATGTAAGAATTGAATCGCCAGTCTATGTCTGACGCAGGATACAGCATGCTTGGGGCTGGTGCATGGGGATGACCCACAGAGATGTTATGGGGAGGGAGGTGGGAGGGGGTTTCATGTTTGGGAACACATGTAAGAATTAAAGATTTTAAAATTAAAAAAATAAAAAATTAAAAAAAACAAACAAACAAATATCCAAGAAGCACTAATACTGAAAGCATAATTAAAGGGAAAATAAAATATACTTGTTTCAAAACAAAAAAAAAAAACAAAACAAAAAAAAAAGGAGATCAGTCCTGGGTGTTCTTTGGAAGGAATGATGCTAAAGCTGAAACTCCAGTACTTTGGCCACCTCATGCAAAGAGTTGACTTATTGGAAAAACTCTGATGCTGGGAGGGATTCAGGGCAGGAGGAGAAGGGGATGACAGAGGATGAGATGGCTGGATGACATCACTGACTCAATGGGCATGAGTTTGAGTGAACTCTGGGAGTTGGTGATGGACAGGGAGTCCTGATGTGCTGCAATTCATGGGGTCACAAAGAGTCAGATATGACTGAGTGACTGAACTGAACTGAACTGAAATAGCAGGGAGGGAATAGAGCTCCACCCATCAAGAGAAAATTGGATTAAAGATTTACTGAGTATGGCCCGTCCATCAGAACAAGACCCAGTATCCCCATCAGTCAGTCTATCCCATCAAGAAGCTTTCATAAGCCTCTTATCCTTCTCCATCAGAGGACAGACAGACTGAAAACCACCATCACAGAAAACTAACCAATCTGATCCCATGGACCACAGCCTTGTCTAACTCAGTGAAACAATGAGCCATGACATGTAGGGCCACCCAAGACAGGCAGGTCATGGTGGAGAGGTCTGACAGAATGTGGTCCACTGGAGAAGGGAATGGCAAACCACTTCAGCACTCTTGTCTTGAGAACCCCATGAACAGTATGAAAAGGCAAAAAGATAGAACATTGAAAGATGAACTCCCCAAGTCAGTAGGTGCCCAATATGCTATTGGAGAACAGTGGAGAAATAACTCCAGAAAGAATGAAGAGATGGAGCGAGAGCAAAAACAATGCCCAATTGTGGATATGACTGGAATTGGACTGGAAACAAGGTCCAATTCTGTAAAGAGCAATATTGCATGGGAACCTGGTATGTTAGGTCCATGAATCAAGGCAAATTGGAAGTGATCAAAATGGCAAGATGAATGTTGCCATCTTAGGAATCAGTGAACTAAAATGGACTGGAATGGGTGAATTTAACTCAGATGACCATTATATCTACTACTGTGGGTAAGAACCCCTTAGAAGAAATGGAGTAGCCATCATAGTCAACAAAAGAGTCTGAAATGGAGTACTTGGATGCAATCTCAAAAACGACAGAATGATCTCTGTTCATCTCCAAGGCAAACCATTCACTTTCACGGTAATCCAAATCTATGCCCTGACCAGTAATGCTGAAGACACTGAAGTTGAAGACCTAAAAGAGTCTATGAAGTAGTCTCTGAAGACAAGACGTCTATGAAGACAAGACCTACAGTAGCCTATGAAGACCTACAAGACCTACTAGAATTAACACCCCCAAAAGATGTCCTTTTCATTATAGGGGACTGGAATGCAAAAGTAAGAAGTCAAGAAACATCTGAGTAACAGGCAAATTTGGCCTTGGAGTACAGAATGAAGCAGGGCAAAGGCTGATAGAGTTCTGCCAAGAGAACACACTGGTCATAGCAAACACCTTCTTCCAACAACACAAGAGAAGACTCTACACATGGCCATCACCAGATGGTCAACACCGAAATCAGATTGATTATATTCTTTGCAGCCAGAGATGGAGAAGCTCTATACAGTCAGCAAAAACAAGACTGGGAACTGACTGTGGCTCAGATCATGAACTTTTTATTGCCAAATTCAGACTTAAATTGAAGAAAGTAGGGAAAACCACTAGACCATTCAGGTATGACCTAAATCAAATCCCTTATGATTATACAGTGGAAATGAGAAATAGATTTAAGGGGTTAGATCTGATAGACAGAGTACCTGATGCACTATGGATGGAGGTTTGTAACGTTGTATAGGAGACAGGGAGCAAACTATACCCAAGAAAAAGAAATGCAAAACAGCAACATGGTTGTCTGAGGGGGCCTTACATATAGCTGAGAAAAGAAGAGAAGCCAAAAGCAAAGAAGAAAAGAAAGATATACCCATTTGAATGCAGAGTTCCAAGGAATAGCAAGGAGAGATAAGAAAGCCTTCCTCAGCGATCAATGCAAAGAAATAGAGGAAAACAATAGAAAGAGAAAGACTAGAGATCTCTTCAAGAAAATTAGAGGTACCAAGGGAACATTTCATGCAAAGATGGGCTCAATAAAGCACATAAATGGTATGGACCTAACAGAAGCAGAAGATATTAAGAAGAGGTGGCAAGAATATACAGAAGAACTGTACAAAAAAGATCTTCATGACCCAGATAATGTTGATGGAGGGATCACTCACCTAGAGCCAGACATCTGGAATGTGAAGTCAAGTGGGCCTTAGGAGAAATCGCTATGAACAAAGCTAGTTGAGGTGACAGAATCCCAGTTGAGCTATTTCAAATCCTGAAAGATGATGCTGTGAAAGTTCTGCACCCATGTGCCAGCAAATTTGGAAACCTCAGCAGTGGTCACAGGACTGGAAAAGGTCAGTTTTCATTCCAATGCCAAAGAAAGGCAATGCCAAAGAATGTTCAAACTACTACACAATTGCACTCATCTCACACACTAGCAAAGTAATGCTAAAAATTCTCCAAGCCAGGCTTCAACAATACATGAACCGTGAACTTCCAGATGTTTAAGCTGGATTCAGAAAAGGCAGAGGAACCAGAGATCAAATTGCCAACATCTGCTGGATTATCGAAGAAGCAAGAGAGTTCCAGAAAAACATTTATTTCTGCTTTATTGACTATGCCAAAGCCTTTGTTGTGTGGATCACAATAAACTGTGGAAAATGCTTAGAGAGATGGGAATATTAGACCATCTGACTTTCCTCTTGATAAATCTGTATGCAGGTCTAGAAGCAACAGTGAGAACTGGACATGGAACAACAGACAGGTTCCAAATAGGAAAAGGAGTACGTCAAGGCTGTATATTGTCACCATGTTTATTTAACTTAAATGCAGAGTACATCATGAGAAACGCTGGGCTGGAGGAAGCACAAGCTGGAATCAAGATTGTTGGGAGAAATCTCAATAACCTCAGATATGCAGATGACACCACCCTTATGGCAGAAAGTGAACTAAAGAGCCTCTTGATGAAAGTGAAAGAGGAGAGTGAAAAAGTTGGCTTAAAGCTCGACATTCAGAAAGCAAAGATTATGGCATCTGGTTCCACCACTTCATGGCCAATAGATGGGGTAACAGTGGGAACAGTGTCAGACTTTATTTTTTTGTACTCCAAAATCACTGCAGATGGTAACTGCAACCATGAAATTAAAAGACGCTTACTCCTTGGAAGGAAAGTTATGACCAACCTAGATAGCATATTCAAAAGCAGAGACATTATTTTGCCAACGAAGGTCCTTCTAGTCAAGGCTATGGTTTCTCTAGTGGTCATGTATGGATGTGAGAATTGGACCAAAAAGAAAACTGAGTGCAGAAGAATTGATGCTTTTGAACTGTGGTGTTGGAGAAGACTCTTGAGAGTCACCTGGACTGCTAGGAGATTCAACCAGTACATCTTAAAGGAAATCAGTCCTGAATGTTCATTGGAAAGACTGATGTTTAGTTGAAACTCCAATACTTTTGCCACCTGATGCGAAGAGCTGACTCATTTGAACAGACCCTGATGCTGGGAAAGATTGAGGGCAGGAGGAGAAGGGGACAACAGAGGATGAGATGGTTGGGTGGCATCACTGACTCAATGGACATGGGTTTGAGTAGATTCCGTCAGTTGGTGATGAACAGGAGGCCTGTCATGCTGCAGTCCATGGGGTCGCAAAGAGTCAGACATGGTTGAGCGACTGAACTGAACTGAACTGATATAGATATATACACACACACACACTTTCTAAAATCTATAAGAAAAAGACAAGTATATGACCCAACTTATTCAATGGTTCTGGAAGTGTCCTTGGCAAACTCCATCATAAATACTTGATCAACCTTTGGGTTTTTGAACAAAGTTCTTCCATCCTCTCCAGATCAGTATTCCTTTTGATAAATACATTCTGGCCTGCTATCCAACCTCAGTAGAGATTGAACACTGAAGATGGCTTGAGGTGCCGGCATGAACACTGTGAGGAAGAGGCCACATTTTTGCCATTCCTGTTATTTTCTTTTTCTGGCAGCCATGGTCCTGTGGTGGAATTTTTTTCTCTCGTGGTAACTGTAGTGGAGACTCTTCCCCAGCATTATGCATTTGAGAAGCAGGATGTGGTGACTTAGACAGGTGGTTCTTTGAACCTAGCTGTTGGTGTGGTCCGATTCCCTGGCTTCCTGATCATGTGTGGCCCTTTTGGTGGACCACTTTTGTTGCATTGTTCTGGCAGTTGTTCCTGGAGGCCCAGAGAGTCAGTTCAGGTGGGCTGGGAAGCAGGTATCAAGATGCAGTTAAATGTGCAAGAAATTTACTGGGGGAAGTGCTTGTGAAGAACCAAGAGGGAGGCCACTGGAGTGGGTTGGGAGAGTTTCAGACCATGATGAAGTTCTGACATCTGGAGGGAAGGAAGGGGGACCCTCAGATTGTAGTGTAGTTCTGAGAAAATCTCAGCCAGGCTGATTGGGAGTCTCTGAGTAAACACTGCTCACTAAAAGAACCAGCACTGGGCAGGAGGAGCCTGATCTAGAACCCCCACTGGGCTCAGTCAGGGGCTGGGGGCAGCCTGGAGAAAATGTGGCCTTGTCTGTTCCCTGCTGTGGTGCCTGCAAGTGGCAGCTGTCAGCTAACTAAGCTCCTCAAAGCAAGTTTCTTCTCAAAAAGAGATCTGAGCACCCATTATCTTGGCTGCTTTGCTTAGCCTGGAGGCTTCTCCTGTCTTTCCAGTGACTTTTGGGGGAGCATCTAAATTCTTTTGAAAACTATTCTCTGTTTAAACTAGTTGGTATACTTTCTATTATCTGTAGTTTAACTCTGACCAGTACAACCCTTAAGCTTATCAGAGTATCTGGCATATTGTAGATGATCAATACATATTTCTTTATGAATGAATTTAAGTGGAGTGGCTGATGGTCAGGATATTTAATATTTAATTGCCAACTGTTTGTGTTGTTGCAAGCAATCCTTTTAGCAAGATGTGACAGACTCATAGAACCAGGTTTAGGGATGATTCAAGGGAACAAAGGGGTGGGCAGCAAAGGGAGATGTGGCTGCCCCACTCTCCAACCTCCTGAGGTGTTGAGCAGCAGGTTGAGGTCCAAGAGTGCAGGCTGTGGCTGGCAATGAATGACAGTAGCTCCTGGGGCACAGAGAAGCTTCAGCTTAAATTTCATGCAGGAGCTGATGAAAGGAAAATTATACTGGAGGGAGGTTCCCTTTGAGCGGGGCAGTGGGGAATGTGGGGGTGTGTGGGGTGGGTGGCAGAGACTGACATTTGGGTTTATATGCAAATACATGAATTCCATATAAATCTATATACCTCTCTCTTTGAGATTTAAAAAACAAACCATAACAGCCACCTCCTTTTCTCTCTCTTGCTGCCATCCCAAGGGATCTCCCATCCTTTATTGCAGCTGAGCAGCCCCATTAAAAGGAAGGATTAGGGACATCACCCCAATTCAGTTTACCCTTGGGAAGTCTTGGTGTGTTTATAAAATCTCCGCTATTTCCTGAGAACTAGGTTTAGTAAACTTTCATCTCTACTCTCAAATTCCCAAAGGACATCAAATATCACACAGAGAAATATTTCTGAAAGAGCTAGTTGTCAAAAGTCTTGCTGAAAAATTCCTGAATAAAACATACTTAACATATTGAGACTTCTAAAATTAAAATTTAGTTAGCACTGCCCTAAACCATTTACTTTTTTTTTTTTTTGCTGAGAACTATAGGAGACTTAGGTGGAAGTTATAATTTGTCCAGATAATAAACACTTAGTAACAGGAGTGGTAATCGAAGTTTCTTCTCAACCATATCTCATGCTAATGGAGCAGAGTGTTTTCTATTTGGATATTCTTCACTCCTGCACACCTGGAACCACCCAGGCTGATGAAAGAAACCTATCTGGTATTTAGTTTTGCCAAGTGTTTAATATTTGAACTGGAGAGTTGTGGAACCTCACTGGAAGAGGAGGACAAATTTAAGTTAGTGTCTAATTCTCAACCTTCCTGCTTTCTTTTCCTCATGGTGACCAGGTGCTCCCTGCAGGCCAGGGCTTTAGGTCATTATTATGTCTGCTGCTGCTGCTGCTAAGTCACGTCAGTCGTGTCTGACTCTGTGTGACCCCATAGACGGCAGCCCACCAGGCTACTCTGTCAGGGATTCTCCAGGCAGGAACACTGGAGTGGGTTGCCATTTCCTTCTCCAATGCATGAAAGTGGAAAATGAAAATGAAGTCGCTCAGTCGTGTCCAACTCTTAGCGACCCCATGGACTGCAGCCTACCAGGCTCCTCCATCCATGGGAGTTTCCAGGCAAGAATACTGGAGTGGGTCGCCACTGCCTTCTCCATTATTGTGTCTAGATACCACAATTCACGGACTGCACCCTCCATACAAAACACTTAAACACTTAAGAAGATGCCATTAATACACTTCAATAAAAGTATTATACATATAAAATGTGGACTTTTTTTAAGTTAACATGAAAAAATTATAAGATATTCAGTGAGTGTTAAAATGCCTAGTCATTTCTTAAATCCAATAAGATTTTTAGTCTTAACATTTTGTTCAAAGCAGAATCTAAATAAGGCCCATGCATTGAGGCTGGTTGATGTGTCTTTAAGGCTCTTATCCCCAGATTTTCCCCATCGCTATCTCTGTTGTCTTTCTTTGCAACTTATTTATTGAAAAAACAAGATCATTTGTTCTGTAGATTTTCCCATTATCTGGATCTTGCTGATTGTACCCCCTTGTGATATCTCTCAGTCTATTCTTCTGCTCTTTATTTTCCTACGAATTGGTCATTGGATGGAGATTGGATTACATTCATGGCTGCTTTTTGGTAAGACTCATTTATGGATGAGTAAAGAATCTGGTAAAGAATCCATCTGCAATGCAAGAGACCTGGGGTCCATCCCTGGGTTGGGAAGATCCGCTAGAGAAGGGAATGGCTACCCACTCCAGTATTCTGGCTTGGAGAATTCCATGGACTGTATATCCATGAGGTCACAGAGTGTTGGACACGACTAAGTGACATTCACTCACTATTCATGGATGGACTTATGCTTCTACTAGGAGGTGTATGATACCCAATTATCTCTCTTTTTGTGATGTTAACAACCATTGGGGATCCCTGATTAGACTCATTAATTCATTAGGTGGACCCTGGCTTTTATTTTGAAATAAGTATAAACTCATCCTATCCTATATAGTCGCTCAGTCGTGTCTGACTCTTTACGACCCTAGAATTCTCCGGGCAAAAATACTGAAATGGGCTGCCATTCCCTTCTCCAGTGGATCTTCCCAACCTGGGATCAAACCTGGGATCAAACCCAGGTCTCCTGCATTGCAGGATTCTTTACCATCTGAGCCACCAGGGAAGCCCCCTATAAACTCATAGGAAGTTGCAAAAATTGTAAGGAGAGTCACATGTATCCTTCATCCAACTTCCCTTAGCTATTGAAGTAAACATCTTATATAACTCTAGTTCAATATCAAAACTGGGAAATTGACACCAGCACAATAATAATACATTAAAAAATGTATCTGATAACATTTTCCCTTTAAAAGTCTAGTGAAAGAATCAAAATGAAAACTGTTCATGATTTGGTTAATTATATGTGTTTCACAGTTTTATTTCAGCTTGAAATATGGGTTTTTCTCTGAAAGTTAATTTATGAACCTAGGTTAAAAATACATCAAAGCTAGCTTTATTTTGGGTTGAAGACAGTTTGGCACTGTCTGATCCTATTCTAGGAGACTTATTTGTAATTCAATGGTATAAATTTGGATTTGAGATGTCCATCAAAAAAAAAAAATGCCAAAGGCCCACTTTCCTTTGGTTAGACACAAAAGAAACAGCTTTTCAGAGGTGAGGTCATCTTCCTTTCCCTTGAAATTCAGGGAGTGCACTTATATAATGACTTCATGGAAAAATAGCACAGGCACAGTTAAAGGAATGACAGAAGCATTTTCTTTAGTGCTTTCGAATTTACGAAGGGCGTTAGTTAGATAAAGCTACACCTTAGGTGTTGCAGCTTAAGAGCCAGTGGAGAACATATCTTGCTTGAAATCTGGATCCCTTCTTTTACGCAAAAGAAAACTTGGCAGTTTCAACATGTTCACAGTGCTGCTTACAAGAGTTTAAACATCACTATTTGTTGGGACATTTCTGAGGACTCTTTCTTCTCTAATTTGGAAATTTAGAAGTATTCTTTAGATTTATAACTTGCAAAAATTGGGAGAAATTTTAAAGATCATGTGGGCTACCTAGTCATGTTATAGATGAAAGACTGAGGCCTGCAGGGGTTAAATAATTCTCTCACCCAGTCAGCCACTGGCTGGGCCAGCGAGGCTATGCCTCTGACAAGACAGGATGTGGGGCAGGTAAACAGCAGGTGCAGAGATACAGAGGGCAAGGAGAGGGTGCTTCCCTTAGGGTCCTGCAAGGGCACTCTAAGTTCCAGGAGGACTGGGCCATGCTCTCTCAGCTCACTCTTGTGTCTCTAGGGTTCACTATAGCATTTGACCTAGCAAAAGTACACGTGGCTCTCAGAGTCAGAATACATGTCAAGGATAGGATTTTCATGTAGGGAGTGATGGGAGACAAGACTGAAAAGCCTGGCAGAAAAAGATCATCACACACTTTGTTCACCATGTTAAAAAGTTTGATCTTTGTCTTGGTGGATGATAGCATTGAAGAATTGTAATATAACATAATCAAATGACCATTTTGAAAGGTCATTGGCAGCAATAGAAAGATGAACAGCTAGAGGCTGATGAGACTAGAGCCGAGACACCACAGAGAGCTACTGTGGAAGGAAGGGGGCTATGCTAAGGATCTGAACTAAGGCAGTGAGCGGGAGCACTGAGATTACAGAGTTGCATTTGAAAGATGCTCAGTAGGTAGACTTGATCAGACAGGGACTCGCTGTAGAGGAGTAAAGCCTAACTTCCCTGTTTCTGGTGAAGGTAAAGGAGTTGATGGTGTTTGATCTGCTAAGATAGGAAGGCAGGTTTGCTGGGCAAAGATGAGGAGATTGACTCTGGTGATGAGGGATGTAGGTCTGGAGCTCAGTAGAGAAGTGCCAGCCTCTCAAGGAAGAGGTAGCATAGTGGAAATCTGTGGATTTAACTTAATGCTTTTTTTAAAAAAAAGTATTTTGTCTACACATTATGGATTTAAGTGTGTTTCTGGCCTTAACAAGCAACTCACTCAGTTTGCAGTTCCTTTGCAGCATTGATTAAAATAAAAGTGCTTCCCAGCAAAAGAGACCATAATCAAAAACAAAAGACAACCTGCAGAATGGGAGAAAATATTTGCAAACTGTGTAACCAACAAGGGCTTAATTTCTAAAATATACAAACAGTTCATACAACTCAACAACAACAAACAAATGAATGACCCAATAGAAAAATGAGCAGAAGAACTAAGTAAACATTTCTCCAAAGAAGGCATACAGTTGGCCAACAGGCACATGAAAAGATTCTCAACATTGCTAGTTATTAGAGAAATACAAATTGAAACTACAATGAGGTACCACCTCACACTGGTCAGAATAGCTATAATTAAAGTCTAAATAACAAATACTGGAGAGGGTGTGAAGGAGAGAACTCTCCTATACTGTTGGTGGGAATGTAAATTGATGCAGCCACTATGGAAAACAGTATGGAGGTTCCTCAAAAAACAAAAAATAAAGTTGTCATGTGATCCAGCAATCCCACTCCTGGGTATATATCCAGACAAAACTGTAATTCCAAAAGATACGTGCACCCCTGTGTTCATAGCAGAACTATTCACAATAGCCAAGTCATAGAGGCAACCTAAATGTTCATTGATTGATAGAGAAAATGTGGTACATATAAGAGTCGGACGTGACTGAGCGACTTCACTTTCACTTTTCACTTTCATGCATTGGAGAAGGAAATGGCAACCCACTCCAGTGTTCTTGCCTGGAGAATCCCAGGGACGGGGGAGCCTCATGGGCTGCCATCTATGGGGTCGCACAGAGTCGGACACGCACGACTGAAGCAACTTAGCAGCAGCAGCAGCAGCATATACAATGGAATGCTACTCAGCCATAAAAAAGAATGAAATCATGCTATTTGCAGAAACATGGATGAAACTAGAGATTATTAAACTAAGTGAAGTAAGTCAGAAAAAACACATATCATATAATATCACTTATATGTGGAATGTAAACTATGACACAAGTGAGCTTACCTATGAAATTGAAAGAGACAGACATAGAGATCAGACTTGTGGTTGCCAAGGGGGAGGGGATTGGGGGTGATGGAGTGGGAGTGGGGGTCAGTAGATACAAACTACTATATATAAAATGGCTAAACAACAAGGTCTTACTTTATAGCAAGTAAAGTAAAGTGAAAGTGTTAGTTGCTCAGTCATGTCCAACTCTTTGTGACTCCATGAACTGTAGTCCACCAGGTTCCTCTGTTCATGGAATTCTCCAGGCAAGAATACTTGAGTGGGTTGCCATTCTCTTCTCTAGGAGATCTTTCTTACCAGGGATCGAACCCAGGTCTCCCAAATTATAGGCAGATTCTTTACCATCTGAGCCACCAGGGAAGCCCATTCAATAGCCCATATAGTATAGGGAACTACATTCAATATCTGGTGATAAACCATAATGAAAAAGAATATTAAAAAAAGAGCATATATATGTATAACTGAATTGCTTTGTTGTATAGCAGACATTAGCACAACATTGTCAATCAACTATACTTCAAAAAACAAAAACAAAAACAAAAACAAAACAAAAACCTGCATCTACAATCTCTCTCTCTCCTGAGACTTTGTCCACACAGGTTTGGAGGAGAGGCTGAGGGCTCAGAGAAGAGAATAAAAGGCAGGACCACTAGGAATTAACACCTCCAGCCACACACACCACTGAATGAGACCGAAGTGTGGGTAGGGGGTGGTGAGTAATCCATACCTGTCTCCAATCAAGTTGCTCCCTCTGGTTCTCACCTCCTTCCTTCCCTGATCTCCTTTATTCTCCCCAGGTCTGTCTTCCAACCTCACATGTTAACCTTGAGAGGAGTTCTGGGAAAACACAATTTCCTCTGTCTCATTACATTTCTACCTTTTTAAAGTTGGTTACCCATTTGATTAAATTCATCTACTTTTACTTCTATGTTTCTTACTGCATTACAAGCTTTTTGTGGGGAGGAAGCACAACTAACTCATCGTTTTGGAACCCAGATCCCAGTTTCATTCCTAGTTCAGCTCTTAATAAATGGAATTGAAATGACACTACTTTATAGTTTCAAGTATTTATACATATATAGTAAAATAAGGAAGTTTCCATAAGAATTATAAAATCTTTTATAAAGGAAACAATTTCTCTATCTCTTACTTATTTAATACAGAAAATTTTCTTACATTATAAAGGCTGTTCAGAATATAGAAATACTTTCTATAAAAGCTATGTTTTGAACTATACTTTTTTTAGTATAACTATTCTTTTTTTTTTCTTTCCTCAGTGATCTTTGGATTTGGTAACATCATTGGTTATATACTCATTGTTTTAAAAGTAAAGAATGATTTCATCTGAGGCAGATTGAACTTACATGAAAGCGCTTACATGTGCTGGCAATGTGAGTATAAGAGAATGCACTTACATTTCACACAATAAATAAACTAGTCTCTGTGTTGTCCGGTTAGGAAGGCTGGGGTATGTGGAGATTAATGCTGGGTAGTCTAATATTCTTAATGAAGCTTATTAACAAGCGAGATAGGACTTTACATAGGATTTCAATTTTAAAGACATGGCAAGTTCAGTTCAATCTCTCAGCTGTGTCCAACTCTTTGCGACCCCATGGACTGCAGCATGACAGGCTTCCTAGTCCATCACAAACACCTGGAGCTTTCTCAGATTCAATATCCATCGAGTCAGTGATGCCATCCAACTGTCTCATCCTCTGTTGACCCCTTCTCCTTCTGCCTTCAATCTTTCCCAGCATCAGGGTCTTTTCTGATGAGTCAGTTCTTTGCATCAGGTGGCCAAAGTATTGAAGTTTCATCTTCAGCATCAGTCCTTCCAATGAGTATTCAGAACTGACTTCCTTTAGGATGGACTGGTTGGATCTCCTTGCAGTCCAAGGGACTCTCAAGAATCTTCTCCAACACCACGGTTCAAAAGCATCAATTCTTTGGTGCTCAGCTTTCTTTATAGTCCAACTCTCACATCCATACATGACTACTGGAAAAACCATGGCTTTGACTAGATGGACCTTTGTTGGCAAAGTAATGTCTCTGCTTTTTAATATGCTGTCTAGGTTGGTCATAGCTTTCCTTCCACGGAGCAAGCATCTTTTAATTTCATGGCTGCAGTCACCATCTGCAGTGATTTTGGAGCCCCCAAAATAAAGTCTGTCACTGTTTCCATTGTTTCCCCATCTATTTGCCATAAAGTGATGGGATCAGATGCCATGATCTTTGTTTTCTGAATGTTGAGCTTAAGCCAACTTTTTCACTCTCCTCTTTCACTTTCATCAAGAAGCTCTTTAATTCTTCTTCACTTTCTGCCATAAGGGTGGTGTCATCTGCATATCTGAGGTTATTGCTATTTCTCCCGGCAATCTTGATTTCAGCTTGTACTTCTTCCAGCCTAGCATTTCACATGATGTACTCTGCATATAAGTTAAATAAGCAGGGTGACAATATACAGCCTTGATGTACTCTTTTCCCAATTTGGAACCAGTCTTTTGTTCCATGTCCAGTTCTCACTGTTGCTTCTTGACCTGCATACAGATTTCTCAGGAGGCAGGTCAGGTGGTCTGGTATTCCCATGTCTTTAAGAATTTTCCAGTTTATTGTGATCCACACAACACAGTCAAAGGCTGTGGTATAGTCAATAAAGCAGAAGTAGATGTTTTTCTGGAGCTCTCTTGCTTTTCAATGATCCAGTGGATGTTGGCAAGTAGATCTCTGATTCCTCTGGTTTTTCTAAATCCAGCTTGAACATCTGGAAGTTCACAGTTTACATACTGTTGAAGCCTAGCTTTTAGAATTTTGAGCATTACTTTGCTAGAGTGTGAGATGAGTGCAATTGTGTGGTAATTTGAACATTCTTTGACATTGCCTTTCTTTGAGATTGGAATGAAAACTGACCTTTTCCAGTCCTGTGGCCACTGCTGAGTTTTCCAAATTTGCTGGCATATTGAATGCAGGAGTTTCACAGCATCATCTTTTAAGATTTGAAATAGCTCAACTGGAATTCCATCACCTCCACTAGCTGTGTTTGTAGTGATGTTTCCTAAGGCCCACTTGACTTCACAATGCACAAACAAAACATCTCTCTAAGTGATTTTGTTTTCTTCCTAGGAGCCAGAAATTGACTGGATTATAGAGAAAACAAATTTTTTTTTCTCCCTTTGAGTGAGAAAAAATTTAAGATCTTCTAGCTCATATTCTCTTTCAGTGTTCAGTTTTCTCACTTATGCAGCTTTTAGTTTTTAATGAAAAGTAAAATTAAAAAAAGCGATCCATAAATTATTGTATGTTCTTAAGAATTCAAAATACAGAAGTAAGAACATAGAGTAACAGGAAAAAGTACTTTTATTTTTAATATAATTTAATTTTTTTAAAATTTACTTTTTAAATTGAATATAATTGCTTATATGGAATTTAAATTGGAATATAATTGCTTATCCAGTGCTGAGCACTGAAGAATTGATGCTTTTGAACTGTGGTGTTGGAGAAGACTCTTGAGAGTCCCTTGGACTGCAAGGAGATCCAACCAGTCCATCCTAAAGGAAATCAGTCCCGACTATTCATTGGAAGGACTGAGGCCAAAGCTGAAACTCCAGTACTTTGGCCACTGGATGTGAAGAGCTGACTCATTTGAAAAGACCCTGATGTTGGGAAAGATTGAAGGCAGGAGGAGAAAGGGCTGACAGACGATGAGATGGTTGAATAGCATCACCAACTCAATGGACATGAGTTTGAGTAGGCTCTGGGAGTTGATGATAGACAGGGAGGCCTGTCATGCTGCAGTCCATGGGGTCACAAAGAGTCGGACATGACTGAGCGACTGAAGTGACCGACTGTTAACTGCTTTATTATGTTGTGTTGGTTTCCACTGT
Organism: Capricornis sumatraensis; assembly: GCF_032405125.1. NCBI lineage: Eukaryota > Metazoa > Chordata > Mammalia > Artiodactyla > Bovidae > Capricornis > Capricornis sumatraensis. The sequence goes on along the minus strand of NC_091072.1, from coordinate 99,744,660 downwards.
ACAACGATGTGAGACAGCTATAAGTATATGTATATTCTCAGATGGTTAAGAATTTGCCTGCAATGTAGGAGACATGGATTCAATTTCTAGGTCGGGAAGATCCCCTGAAGAAGAGAATGGCAATCCATTCCAGTATTCTTGCCTGGAGAATTCTATGGACAGACCCTGAGGTTGCAGAGAGTTGGACAGGACTGAGTGACTAACACCTACCATTCCCTCTTAAGCCTCCCTCCCACTTCATCCCAGATCCCAACCCTCTTGGTCATCACAGAGCACCCAGCTGAGCTCCTTTTGTTATACAGCAGCTTCCCAGGAACCATCTATTTTACCATGGTAGTGTATATATTTCAATGCTACTGATAGCTTACAGTGAATGCTGTATCTCCAAAGAAGATTTAGCTTCAGGACCAGGGACCAGACTTGATCACTCAAGAGCTTTTGTGTAGCAGAGTTTTACTAAAGTAAGAAAAGGAACAGAGAAAGCTTCTGACATAGACATCAGAAGGGGGATGGACAGTGCTAGACTTTAGCAAAGGAATTATATACTTTTTAAATTGGTTATTACGATAAATCAAAAGAATGTCTCAAGGTTGTAAAGATTTTACCAGACCCACTCCTGTAATGTACATTTTAAGATAACAGGATTAGTCAGAAGGATTCATGTTGATGTATGGCAAAACCAATACAATATTATAAAGTAATTAACCTCCAATTAAAATAAATAAATTTATATTAAAAAAAAGGGTTTCAGGAAGGACAAATTGTCCTCAAGCAGGATACATTGTTTTTATATAATCCCTAGTACAGAGTTTGACTGAGTTGTTTGTTGTGTAATCATCAGTTAGGGGCTTAAAGGAAAAATGTTTTATGTGACTAAGACCAAGGAATGTAGAGAAAAAAGATGTTTGTCCTTTGCTCCTCCCTGAGAATTCCAGACCCCTATCTCCTCAAGGACCCCAGGGCACTCTTTTCTGGGGACCTGGGCTCCCTGGACTTCTTATTGACCTACCTAGGAATTGACTCTCACACTAGTCTCTCAATTTGCCCCACTCTCTCCTTCCCATGCTATGTCTACAAGTCCATTCTCTATGTCTGCGTCTCTATCCCTGCCCTGCAAATAGGTTGGTTCTTCTAGACTCCATATATATGTTAAGACACAATATTTGTTTTATGGAAGATTCTCAGCAAGGTTCTTTTAAATGTATCCTTTTCCCAAACCACCTCTTCCTCAGCAGTGATTGCTATGAGAGTTTGATGTGTATTTTTCATCTCTATTCCTTGAAAAAAAGCCAAAGCATCACAGGGAGGTTTATCTCTGCCCTGGCCATTCTTCTCACATCCTCCACTTCCTGCTTTGAAGTCAGTTGCAATTTCTGGAGCTTGAAACTATCTTGAGGCCGCAAGGCCACAGGCATAAGGCTGCAAAGTCAACATGCCAAGCTTATTATTTCATTTTTCTGTCTAACAAGTCACCTTGAAATCACAGTGGATTACAAGTGTAAACTATTGTTTCCACACTCAGAGGTATGCGAGCTATCTCTGGCTCTGCTGGGCTCATTTCAGACTGGCTGGGTGTGGCTCCAAGCTGGGTGTTAGGTTTGGGTCTGTTCTATGTATTTCCTCATTTTCCTTGTATCAGTAGCTCTCTAATGTAGTTCTTTTAATGAAGGAACACAGGAGTGCAAGAAGGTGAGTAGAAGCACAAGATACTTATGATCTTGGCTTAGAACTGGCATATACACAGTTACTTCAACTGGCCAATCAAGGTTGCAAGGCCAAGTCTAACATCAGCCTGTTATAGCACACTGCAAAGTTACACTGCGGACAAAGAGAGTGAGGAGCTGAGAACATAATCCAGTCAGTACTCAAAGACGGAGGAGTTGAGGGATGAAAAGATGTTGGGTCCTTGATGACAAAGTGGAGCAGCTGAGCAAACAGTGGCATGAGTTTTATTCGGAGCTTGTTATGTGATATAAAAAAAAGAAAAAAAGAGTCCCTATTTATTTAAGGCACAATTTCTGCTGGTAGTTGAAGACATTTTAAAATGATAAAATATAGTTGTATTCTAAATAAACTATATTTTATTGAGGGACATTTAAGTCGTTTCCAATTTTCCATTATTACAATGCTACAATGAGCATTTTATATACAACATGACCAAAATGTATGTGTATTTCTATCAGATGGGTTCTTAGATAAAGAATTGCTGAGCAGAAGAGTATTTACATTTAAAATTTGATAGATAACATCGGATTGTCCTCCACAAGACTTCGTCAGTTCATTTTTCATACCATTACTAATCTTGCTGTTATCACATTAAAAAATGCTTTCAGTTTGATGGGTGAAATACAGTTCTGTTTCATTTGCACTGATTAGTGAAATTAAATGTCATTTCATGTATTTATTGGCCATTTGTATTTCTTATTGTGTGATTTGCACAATACCCTTTGCTCATTTTTCTGTTGTGTTTTCATTTTCTCTTAGTAATTGGTAGAAGATTATTTTATTTTTTGCTTTTCATTTTGTCTGTCTTTACACATATGATAGATATTTTCTGTCACTTATTTGTCTTATCATCTTTAAAATTTTAAAATTAAATATTGTAGATACAAAGCAGTATATATGAAATGTGTTTAATCTCCAAAGAATGACAATAGAATAAATTGCCAGGAATTCATGACCCAGTTTAAAAACTTGTACTTCCTCATTACTCATGAAGTCCTGCATGTGTCCCTTAGGTTCCACCCTCTTTTCTCCACATTCAGAACAATCACAACCCTGAATTTTGAGTTTACCACTCTCTTATTTTTCCATGCGGCTTTGCTACATAAATCTGTGTCCACAAATAATATAATACTTAGCTTACATGCTTCTGACATATAAATATAATCATATTGTAAGTTTTCTTTGATAACTGCTTACACTCAACATGTTTCTAAGGTTCATCCACTTTTTTTTGCATGTAGCTGTAGCTCATGTCAGCAAAGAGTTCCATTACATGAAATATCAGAATTTATCCATTCCCCTAGCAAACAGTGGTGCTCTGAACATTGTTAGTTAGTGCCCATGTGCAAGAGCTTCTCAAGTTTATCTAGGAGTGAAGCTGATAGGTCCTGCATTGTGTGCACCTTCAGATAAACTATATAGATGTCAAGTGATTTTTACCAATTTACTCTCCCTACCAGCAGACAGAGTACGTCAAGGCTGTATATTGTCACCCTGCTTATTTAACTTAAATGCAGAGTACACCATGAGAAACGCTGGACTGGAAGAAACACAAGCTGGGATCAAGATTGCCGGGAGAAATCTCAATAACCTCAGATATGCAGATGACACCACCCTTATGGCAGAAAGTGAAGAGGAAATGAAAAGCCTCTTGATGAAAGTGAAAGAGGAGAGTGAAAAAGTTGGCTTAAGCTCAACATTCAGAAAACAAAGATCATGGCATTCAGTCCCATCACTTCATGGCAAATAGATGGAGAAACAGTGGAAATAGTGTCAGACTTTATTTTTTTGGGCTCCAAAATCACTGCAGATGGTGATTGCAGCCATGAAATTAAAAGATGCTCACTCCTTGGAAGAAAAATTATGACCAACCTAGATAGCATATTCAAAAGCAGAGACATTACTTTTCTGACTAAGGTCCGTCTAGTCAAGGCTATGGTTTTTCCAGTAGTCATGTATGGATGTGAGAGTTGGACTGTGAAGAAGGCTGAGCACCAAAGAATTGATGCTTTTGAACTGTGGTGTTGGAGAAGACTCTTGAGAGTCCCTTGGACTGCAAGGAGATCCAACAGGTCCATTCTGAAGGAGATCAGCCCTGGGATTTATTTGGAAGGAATGATGCTAAAGCTGAAACTCCAGTACTTTGGCCACCTCATGAGAAGAGTTGACTCATTGGAAAAGACTGATGCTGGGAGGGATTGGGGGCAGGAGGAGAAGGGGACGACAGAGGATGAGATGGCTGGATGTCATCACCGACTCGATAGACGTGAGTCTGAGTGAACTCTGGGAGATGATGATGAACAGGGAGGCCTGGCGTGCTGTGATTCATGGGGTCGCAAAGAGTCAGACACGACTGAGCGACTGAACTGAACTGAACCAGCAGATATCACTGTTTCTGTTATCCCACATCCTTGCCAACACTTGACAACATTATCTTGAAATTTTTGCAAATCTAGCAGGAGAAAAGTTATAACTTATGGCTCTAAGACATAACTTATTGCATTTTCCTAATTACTAAAAAACAATATTGGTTCCAAAATGGGAAAGGACTATGTCAAGGCTGTATATTGTCACCTTGCTTATTTAACTTATATGCAGAGTTCAGTTCAGATCAGTTCAGTTGCTCAGTTGTGTCCGACTCTTTGCAACCCCATGAATTGCAGCACACCAGGCCTCCTTGTCAATCACCAACTCCTGGAGTTCACTAAGATTCATATTCATTGCGTTGGTGATGCCATCCAGCCATCTCATCCTCTGTCATCCCCTTCTCCTCCTGCCCCATATCCCTCCCAGCATCAGAGTCTTTCCAATGAGTCAACTCTTCGCATGAGGTGGCCAGAGTTTCAGCTTCAGCATCATTCCTTCCAAAGAACACCCAGCACCGATCTCCTTTAGAATGGACTGGCTGGATCTCCTTGTAGTCCAACGGACTCTCAAGAGTCTTCTCCAACACCACAGTTCAAAAGCATCAATTCTTGGGCTCTTAGCTTTCTTCACAGTCCAACTCTCACATCCATACATGACTACTGGAAAAACCATAGCCTTGACTAGACGGACCGTTGTTGGCAAAGTAATGTCTCTGCTTTTGAATATACTATCTAGGTTGGTCATAACTTTTCTTCCAAGGAGTAAGTGTCTTTTAATTTCATGGCTGCAATCACCATCTGCAGTGATTTTGGAGCCCCCAAAATAGTCTGACACTGTTTCCACTGTTTCCCCATCTATTTGCCGTGAAGTGATGGGACCAGATGCCATGATCTTCGTTTACTGAATGTTAAGCTTTAAGCCAACTTTTTCACTCTCCTCTTTCACTTTCATCAAGAAGCTTTTTATTTCCTCTTCACTTTCTGCCATAAGGGTGATGTCATCTGCATATCTGAGGTTATTGATATTCTCCCAGCAATCTTGATTCCAGCTTGCACTTCCAGCATTTCTCATGATGTACTCTGCATATAAGTTAAATAAGCAGGGTGACAATATACAGCCTTGACATACTCCTTTTCTTATTTGGAACCAGTCTGTTGTCCCATATCCAGTTCTAACTGTTGCTTCCTGACCTGCATATAGGCTTCTCAAGAGGCAGGTCAGGTGGTCTGGTATTCCCATCTCTTTCAGAATTTTCCAGTTTCTTGTGATCCACACAGTCAAAGGCTTTGGCATAGTCAATCAAGCAGAAATAGATGTTTTTCTGGAACTCTGTTGCTTTTTCCATGATCCAGCGGATGTTGGCAATTTGATCTCTGGTTCCTCTGCCTTTTCTAAAATCAGCTTGAACATCTGGAAGTTCACAGTTCACGTATTGCTGAAGCCTGGTTTGGAGAATTTCGAGCATTACTTTACTAGCATGTGAGATGAGTGCAATTGTTCGGTAGTTTGAGCATTCTTTGGCAATGCCTTTCTTTGGGATTGGAATGAAAACTGACCTTTTCCAGTCCTGTGGCCACTGCTGAGTTTTCCAAACTTGCTGACATATTGAGTGCAGCACTTACACAGCATCATCTTTCAGGATCTGAAATAGCTTAACTGGGATTCCATCACCTCCACTAGCTTTGTTCGTAGTGATGCTTTCTAAGACCCACTTGACTTCACATTCCAGGATGTCTGGCTCTAGGTGAGTGATCACACCATCGTGATTATCTGGGTCATGAAGCTCTTTTTTGTACAGTTCTTCTGTGTATTCTTGCCACCTCTTCTTAATATCTTCTGCTTCTGTTAGGTCCATACCATTTATGTGCTTTATTGAGCCCATCTTTGCATGAAATGTTCCCTTGGTACCTCTAATTTTCTTGAAGAGATCTCTAGTCTTTCCCATTCTGTTCTTTTCCTCTATTTCTTTGCATTAATTGCTGAGGAAGAGCTTTCTTATCTCTTCTTGCTATTCTGTGGAACTCTGCATTCAGATGCTTATATCTTTCCTTTTCTCCTTTGCTTTTCACTTCTCTTCTTTTCACAGCTATTTGTAAGGCCTCCCCAGACAGCCATTTTGCTTTTTTGCATTTCTTTTCCATGGGGATGGTCTTGTTCCCTGTCTCTTGTACAATGTCATGAACCTCCATCCATAGTTCATCAGGCACTCTATCAGATCTACGTCCTTAAATCTATTTCTAATTTCCACTGTATAGACATAAGGGATTTGATTTAGGTCATACCTGAATGGTCTAGTGGTTTTCCCTACTTTCTTCAATTCAAGTCTGAATTTGGCAATAAGGAGTTTATGATCTGATCCACAGTCAGCTCCCAGTCTTGTTTTGGCTGACTGTGTAGAGCTTCTCCATCTTTGGCTGCAAAGAATATAATCAATCTGATTTTGGTGTTGACCATCTGGTGATATCCATGTGTAGAGTCTTCTCTTGTGTTGTTGGAAGAGGGTGTTTGCTATGGCCAGTGTTCTCTTGGCAAACTCTATTAGCCTTTGCCCTGCTTCATTCTGTATTCCAAGGCCAAATTTGCCTGTTACTCCAGGTGTTTCTTGACTTCCTACTTTTGCATTCCAGGCCCCTTTAATGAAAAGGACATGTTTTTCGGGTGTTAGTTCTATAAGGTCTTATAAGTCTTCATAGAACCGTTCAACTTCAGCTGCTTCAGCATTACTGGTTGGGGCATAGACTTGGATAACTGTGATATAGAATGGTTTGCCTTGGAAACGAACAGAAATCATTCTGTCATTTTTGAGATTGCATCCAAGTACTGCATTTCGGACTCTTTTGTTGACCATGATGGGTACTCCATTTCTTCTAAGGGATTCCTGCCCACAGTAGTAGTTATAATGGTCATTTGAATCAAATTCACCCATTCCAGTCCATTTTAGTTCGCTGCTTCCTAGAATGTCGACATTCACTCTTGCCATTTCCTGTTTGACCACTTCCAATTTGCTTTGATTCATGGACCTGACATTCCAGGTTCCTATGCAATATTGCCCTTTACAGCATCGGACCTTGCTTCTATCACCAGTCACATCCACAACTGGGTATTGTTTTTGCTTTGGCTCCATCCCTTCATTCTTTCTGGAGTTATTTCTCCACTGATCTCCAGTAGCGTGTTGGGCACCTACCAACCTGGGGAGTTCCTCTTTCAGTATCCTATCATTTTGCCTTTTCATACTATTCATAGGGTTCTCAAGTGAAGAATACTGAAGTGGTTTGCCATTCCCTTCTCCAGTGGACCACATTCTGTCAGACCTCTCCACCATGACCTGCCCGTCTTGGGTGGCCCCACATGGCATGCCTTAGTGTCATTGAGTTAGACAAGGCTGTGGTCCATGTGATCAGATTGGTTAGTTTTCTCTGATTGTGGTTACAGTGTGTCTGTCCTCTGATGCCCTCTTGAACACCTACTGTCTTACTTGGGTTTCTCTTACCTTGGATGAGGGGTATCTCCTTACTGCCGCCCCTCCTGACCTTGAATATGGAGTAGCTCCTCTCGGGCCTGCTGCACCCGTGCAGCTACCACTCCTTGTATGTGGGGTAGCTGTATGCAGAGTACAACATGCCAAATGCCAGGCTGGATGAAGCACAAGGTGGAATCAAGATTGCTGGGAGAAATATCAATAAGCTCAGATATGCAGATAACACCACCCTTATGGCAGAAAGCGAATAAGAACTAAAGAGCCTCTTGAGGAAAGTGAAAGAGGAGAATGAAAAAGTTGGCTTAAAACTCAACATTCAGAAAACTAAGTTCATGGCATCCGGTTCCATCACTTCATGGCAAATAGATGGGGAATCAATAGAAACAGTGAGAGACAGCTGACAGGATGAGATGGTTGGATGGCATCACTGACTTGATGGACATGAGTTTGAGTATGCTCTGGGAGTTGGTGATGGACAGGGAGGCCTGTCATGCTGCAGTCCATGGGGTCGCCAAGAGTTGGATACGACTGAGCGACTGAACTGAACTGAATTGAATTACTAAAGAGATTGGTTAATTTTCCTGTGCTTTTTGAACATTTTTTATCTTCCTCTTCCAAGAAGCTTCTGTTCATCCTTGCTCATTTTTCTATCGGATTGTTTGTCTTTTCCTTATTTATTTGTATTTGTTCCGTATATAGTCTAGATCAGAACATTTTGTCATTTTTTTCAGGTCCTTACTCTGTGCTTTGCCTTTTCACTCTCTTAATGGTATCTTTTGGTGAACAGAATTTCTTAATTTTAACCTACTTAAACTTACCCATCAGTATTGGTAAGAGTGTGTGTGTGTGTGTGTTTGTGTACGCACATATGTGTACTTTACTAAAGAAATCCTTCCTTTCCCTAATATCATAAAGATAATCTTTGAGATTTTCACCCAAACATTTTACAGTTTTGCCTTTTACATTTAACTTTTTAATCCATATAGAATTGAGTTTTGTGGGTATGGTGAGATTTCTCACCTCTTTTTAATATGGATAACTAGTTGGGGCAGCATAATCATGGCATCTGGTCCCATCACTTCATGGCAAATAGATGAGGAAACAGAGGAAACAGTGGCTGACTTTTTCTGGGCTCCAAAATCACTGCAAATGGTGATTGCAGCCATGAAATTAAAAGATGCTTACTCCTTGGAAGGAAAGTTATGACCAACCTAGAGAGCATATTAAAAAGCAGAGATATTACTTTGCCAGAAAAGGTCTGCGTAGTCAAGGCTATGGTTTTTCCAGTAGTCATGTATGGATGTGAGATTTGGACTATAAAGAAAGCTGAGTACCAAAGAATTGATGCTTTTGAACTGTGGTGTTGGAGAAGACTCTTGAGAGTCCCTTGGACTGCAAGAAAATCCAACCAGTCCATCCTAAAAGAGATCAGTCCTGGGTGTTCATTGGAAGAACTGATGTTGAAGCTGAAACTCTAATACTTTGGCCACCTGATGTGAAGAACTAACTCATTGGAAAATACCCTGATGCTGGGAAAGATTGAGGGCAGGAGGAGAAGGGGATGACAGAGGATGAGACGGTTGGATAGCATCACTGACTTGATGGACGTGGATTTGGGTGAACTCCAGGAGTTGGTGATGGACAGGGAGGCCTGGCATGATGCAGTCCATGGGGTCAGTCAGACACGACTGAGTGACTGAACTGAACTGAATCCATTGGAAATCCAGCTTTCTCCCACTGCCCTGTGATTCCACATCTTTGCTATTAATATAAATCACATTCCAAACACATGGGGCTGTTTCTGGGTTTCTATCCTGTCCTAGTGGTGTATTTGTCTATTCCAATGCAAATACCACAATATACTCACTAACATAGCTTAACATAGATTATTAAGACAGATTAACATATTCTTAATGTTAATCTTAACATAGATTATTAACATATTCTTATTAACATAGATTCATGTATCACTTAAAAAACGACTTAGCCCACCTAGTTCTTCTTCAGGCATAACTTAGGCTTTATGGGATATTTTTTATTCCATATTCTTTTAGAATTAGGTTGTCAAGACTCAGAAGACTCTACAGTTTTGACTGTCTTGAATCTGTAAATTAAGTTGAGGAGAATTGACTTCTTTTTAATAATGATTCTCTTTATACATTAACATGGCCTCAATTTATTTAGATATTTTAAATGTCTATTAATAAAGTTTATAATTCTTTCTTATAAAGATCTTTGGTGCTTATTTTTAGATTCTTCACATTTTCAAAATGCCATAAGTTTTATCTTTTTAAAAAACTATGCATTTGAACTCTTTGCTGTTGGTTTAGAAGGACAATTGATTTTATATTCAGCTCTCATGTTAAGTTCTACTGTTTATTAAAAAAAATCTGGTGGTTTTTTCCGGTTTCTGTATAGATAATATATCATACACAAATAAAGTTGTCTCTTCCTTTCTAGTACTTAAATTCATTTATTTTGTTTTCTTGCCTTACTTCACTGACTTAGGTCTCCCATTGCATCTCACTTTATCTTCTTTGCTTTTTAACGATTGTTTCATTATTTTCAATTTCTTTGTCTCTCTGTTCCACATTCTTGCTCACTTCTTCAGCATTAGAGTCTATTTCACAAATGCTCTTTCAGTGGGTCTAGCCTCACAGTAAACTTGTTCACTGAGTTTGAATTTTAATTATGAGATTTTTAGTTTCTAAGGATTCTACTAAATTTTTTTCTAAAGCCTTCCTCTGAATGTAGAACACTTCTTTATTACAGCAAAATATATAACAAATAAACATTAAGTGTTCATAACCACAGTAGACATTATTAGGACTGATAGTATTATTCAGCTTGCCCAAATTTGGGGGAATAGCTATATACCACTCTTGAAATTCACTGACCATGTGGTGACGTTGAAAGGCACACTGAGGCCCTGTCTCTCGACCTCTGGTACAGCCAGCAGGTCAGCTCATGGTTCCCACATAGAAAGGCAAAGGGCATGGCATGGAAGTGGGGTCAGAGGCGGGTTATGAGAGGATGATCTTTTGGATTCCAAGCGGACAGGATGATTCTTCTGTTTTCAGGGCTGGTTTTGATTGTGTCAGTCACCTTTGAAGTTGATTATTCCTTGATCTGAATAATCTGAGTGCACATCTTTGTATGTGAAAGTGAAGTCGCTCAGTCATGTCCGACTCTTTGCGAGCCCATGGACTGTAGATTACCAGACTCCTCCGTCTATGGGATTTGCCAGGCAAGAATACAGGAGTGGATTGCTATTTCCTTCTCCAGGAGATCTTCCCAACCCAGGGATTGAACATGGGTCTCCCACATTGTAGGCAGATGCTTTACTGCCTGAGCCACCAGGGAAGTCGTTTGTATATGGAGCCCCAAAAGCCTCCACTGAAACCTGTAAACTGGGCCTTCATCCCCTTCTTTTCTGGTGAAGAGTTCCAGGCTGTCCAAGAAATCTCGGGACCCATGGGAATCCTAGATATTCACCCTGCTTGGAAGGCATCTCCTTAATGTCTGTGGATCCCTTGATGGATAAATCACAGCAACTCTTTGCAAACACCCTTTCAGAAAACACGTTTGAGTGTCAGCAGAGGAAATTCACCTCTCAGTCTGTAGCACACTTGTGTTGCTGCTGCTGCTGCTAAGTCACTTCAGTCGTGTCCGACTCTGTGTGACCCCATAGATGGCAGCCCACCAGGCTCCCCTGTCCCTGGGATTCTCCAGGCAAGAACACTGGAGTGGGTTGCCATTTCCTTCTCCAAGGCATGAAAGTGAAAAGTGAAAGTGAAGTCACTTAGTCGTGTCCGACCCTCAGCGACCCCATGGACTGCAGCCCACCAGGCTCCTCCATCCATGGGATTTTCCAGGCCATGTGTTAGGAATACTGACAATGAGCCGGTGAGGGTGTGATCATTCTTTGGAAGTCACAATGAAGGACATGATAAATCTGTCAGTTCAGTTCAGTTCAGTTCAGTTCAGTCACTCAGTCATGTCCGAATCTTTGTGACCCCATGGACTGCAGCACAACAGGCCTCTCTGTCCATCACCAACTCCTGGAGTTTACTCAGACTCATGTCCACTGAGTCAGTGATGCCATCCAACCATCTTATCCTCTGTCAGCCCCTTCTCCTCCCACCTTCAATCTTTCCCAGCATCAGGGTCTTTTCTGATGAGTCAGTTCTTCACATCAGGTGGCCAACATATTGGAGTTTCAGCTTCAGCATCAGTCCTTCCAATGAATATTCAGGACTGATTTCCTATAATATGGACTGGTTGGATCTCCTTGCAGTCCAAGGGACTCTCAAGAGTCTTCTCCAACACCACAGTTCAAAAGCATCAATTCTTTGGTGCTCAGCTTTCTTTATAGTCCAAATCTCACATCCATACATGACTACTGGAAAAACTAAAGCTTTGATTAGACAGACATTTGTTGGCAAAGTAATGTCTCTTCTTTTCAATATGATGTCTGGCTTGGTGATAAATTTTCTTCCGAGGAGCAAATGTCTTTTAATTTCATGGCTGCAGTCACCATATGCAGTGATTTTTGGAGCCCCCTAAAATAAAGTCTCTCACTGTTTCCATTGTTTCCCCAGCTATTTGCCAAAGCAAAACCAACACCCAGTTGTGGATGTGACTGGTGATGGAAGTGAAGTCTGATGCTGTAAAGAGTAATATTGCATAGGAACCTCTGGAATGTTAGGTACATGAATCAAGGCAAATTCAGTTCAGTTCAGTTCAGTTCAGTCGTTCAATCGTGTCTGACTCTTTGCGACCCCATGAATTGCAGCATGCCAGGCTTCCCTGTCCATCACCAACTCTTGGAGTTCACTCAAACTCACGTCCATCGAGTCAGTGATGCCATCCAGCCATCTCATCCTCTGTCATCCCCTTCTCCTCCTGCCCCCAAGCCCTCCCAGCATCAGAGTCCTTTCCAATGAGTTAACTCTTTGCATGAGGTGGCCAAAGTACTGGAGTTTCAGCTTTAGCATCATTCCTTCCAAAGAACACCCAGGACTGATCTCCTTTAGGATGGACTGGTTGGATCTCTTTGCAATACAAGGGACTCTCAAGAGTCTCCTCCAACACCACAGTTCAAAAGCATCAATTCTTCGGTGCTCAGCTTTCTTCACAGTCCAACTCTCACATCCATACATGACCACAGGGAAAACCATAGCTTTGACTAGACGGACCTTTGTTGGCAAAATAATGTCTCTGCTTTTGAATATGCTATCTAGGTTGGTCATAACTTTCCTTCCAAGGAGTAAGTGTCTTTTAATTTCATGGCTGCAGTCACCATCTGCAGTGATTTTGGAGCCCACCAAAATAAAGTCTGACACTGTTTCCACTGTTTCCCCATCTATTTCCCATGAAGTGATGGGACCAGATTCCATGAGCTTCGTTTTCTGAAACTGAGCTTTAAGCCAACTTTTTCACTCTCCTCTTTCACTTTCATCAAGAGGCTCTTTAGTTTCTCTTCACTTTCTGCCATAAGGGTGGTGTCATCTGCATATTTGAGGTTATTGAGATTTCTCCCGGCAATCTTGATTCCTGCTTGTGCTTCTTCCAGTCCAGCACTTCTCATGATGCACTCTGCATGTAAGTTAAATAAGCAGGGTGACAATATACAGCCTTGACATACTCCTTTTCTTATTTGGAACCAGTCTGTTATCCCATGTCCAGTTCTAACTGTTGCTTCCTGACCTGCATATAGGTTTCTCAAGAGGCAGGTCAGGTGGTCTGCTATTCCCATCTCTTTCAGAATTTTCCACAGTTTCTTGTGATCCACACAGTGAGAGGCTTTGGCATAGTCAATAAAGCAGAAATAGATGTTTTTCTGGAACTCTCTTGCATTTCCATGATCCAGCGGATGTTGACAATTTGATCTCTGGTTCCTCTGCCTTTTCTAAAACCAGCTTGAACATCTGGAAGTTCACGGTTCACGTACTGCTGGAGCCTGGCTTGGAGAATTTTGAGCATTACTTTACTAGCCTGTGAGATGAGTGCAATTGTGTGGTAGTTTGAGCATTGTTTGGCATTGTCTTTCTTTGAGATTGGACTTCCCTGGTGGCTGACATTAAAGTGTCTGTTTACAATGTGAGAGACCTGGGTTCGATCCCCGGGTTGGGAAGAATCCCTGGAGAAGAAAATGGCAAGCCACTCCAGTACTCTTGCCTTGAAAATCCCATGGACAGAGGAGCTTGATGCAGGCTACTGTCCATGGCATCGCAAAGAGTCAGGCATGCCTGAGCGACTTCACTTCTTTGAGATTGGAATGAAAACTGACCTTTTCCAGTCCTGTGGCCACTGCTGAGTTTTCCAAATTTGCTGGCATATTGAGTGCAGCACTTTCACAGCATCATCTTTTAGGATTTGAAAATAGCTAAACTGGAATTCCATCACCTCCACTAGCTTTGTTCGTAGTGATGCTTTCTAAGACCCACTTGACTTCACGTTCCAGGATGTCTGGCTCTAGGTGAGTGATCACACCATCGTGATTATCTGGATCATGAAGATCTTTTTTGTACAGTTCTTCTGTGTATTCTTGCCACCTCTTCTTAATATCTTCTGCTTCTGTTATGTCCATACCATTTCTGTCCTTTATTGAGCCCATCTTTGCATGAAATGTTCCCTTGGTATCTCTAACTTTCTTGAAAAGATCTCTAGTCTTTCCCATTCTGTTGTTTTCCTCTAGAAGTAGTCAAACAGGAGATGGCAAGAGTGAACATCATCATTTTAAGAATCAGTGAATTAAAATGGACTGGAATGGTGAATTTAACTCAGATGACAATTATATCTATTACTGTGGGCAAAAATCCCTTAGAAGAAATGGAGTGTCCATCATAGTGAACAAAAGAGTCTGAAATGCAGTATTTAGGTGCAATCTAAAACATGACAGAATGATCTGTTCGTTTCCAAAGCCAGCCATTCAATATCACAGTAATCCAAGTCTATGTCCCAGCCAGTAATGCTGAAGAAGCTGAAGTTGAATGGTTCTATGAAGACCTACAAGACCTTCTAGAAGTAACACCCAAAAAAGATGTCCTTTTCATTATAGTGGACTGGAGTGCAAAAGCAAGAAGTCAAGAAATACCTGGAGTAACAGGCAAATTTGGCCATGGAATACAGAATGAAGCAGGGCAAAGGCTATTAGTGTTCTGCCAAGAGAACACACTGGTCATAGCAAACACCCTCTTCCAACAACACAAGAGAAGACTCTACACATGGACATCATCAGATGGTCAACACTGAAATCAGATTATGTTCTTTGCAGCCAGAGATGGAGAAGCTCTATACAGTCAGCAAAAACAAGGCCAGGAGCTGACTGTGGCTCAGATCATGAACTCCTTATTGCCAAATTCAGACTTAAAGTGAAGAAAGCAGGGAAAACCACTGAACCATCCAGGTATCCAATCAGGTGTCTATCTCTGATACTTAAGCTCCCCGTGTGGCAGGAGCCACTGCAGACTGGGAGCCTGGGGGATGGCTGACTGTGGGCGAGGTGGCCCTGCCCCTTCCTGTCCCTCTTTTCCTGCCATGACTCCAGAGACTCCGCTTCTTCCTGCGAGTGCTGAAGTCTTTTTCTTCTTAGTCATAGTCTCAACCCTCCCTTTTAAATTTTTAAACAAAAGTAAACATACTTGTAGGTTTCTTCCTATATTTGAGTCTTGCTGGTTAGTTTATGTTGTCTGCTGTTTCTGCTGCCTTTCACAGTGAGTTAAATCCTTCCCTGGTTTGGGATTTATGACTCCGATTTCCTATTTTTATCCATGAGAATTTTTGAGGCCTACATTGAAGGTGGGTTCTTCTAGGGTTTTCATTTGTTTCTGCTAGATGTCCAGGGCTTTACCCATGTGAGATCATTTTGTTCTGAAGTATCTATTTAAGGTTTCTCACTCCAAGGTATTATTTGTTTGGGCTACAAGCTTTAGAAAGAATCAGCTTGTGCTAAGAATTCTCAAGGGAGATTCACCCCCTCCACCCCCAAACTAGTGACAGGATTTAGGGCAGGCAGGCAATTTTATTTGCTGCCTCCTTGAACTGGGGCTGGCTGATTTCTACTTCACTCTGACATTGTGAGTGTGGCCTTTTGTGATTCCACGTTATAGAGGAAGGGAATCTCTTATAGAGCCTCCCACTTTAGACTGACCCTTATGATCTTTAAGGTCAGAAAATGAAGTTTCAGGACTCTGGGGTTTGGCAAATGCCATCAGAGTACATGTCAGTTTTGGGGCTCTGCTTCTGTGTTTCCCATTTCTCTTGATTTTTGGGTTTTGAGGGCTCTTTGTTTTCTTGACGAGCTCATACTTATATTAAAAAAAAGATGCTTTCAATATTCCATCCAGAGTTTTTAATTGCTATGGAATAGCATTCTTGGCAGAGGCAAGCTGAGGTGCTTCCCCTTTCTTAGGTTAGCCTTAGGAGACCAGAATTCCTTCCTTCTGGCCCTGGCCCTGAGTTGTTTTCCTTGACAGCCTGACAAATCTCAGTGTAACATCTGCATCTCCTCTGTGAACATGCTTATAATCTCCTCTGATTATGAACTTTTTTCAATGACTTTTAAGTATTTTTAAAAATTTGCCATATGCCTCAGTGAAATTGACCTTACTCAGAACTACAGCAGAATATGTAAATGGTTTCTCTTTGGGCTACTTTGAATATACTGTCTTAAATGGAAATTTCCCAGTGAAACTTGTTTATGAACAGAAATCAGTGTTGAGAAATGATGGCATATGAAATAAAATCTGGAGGAAATGTCTTGCTTATTTCTACTATGGAGAGCAGTACCCTTGATTATAATATAGGTTTACCTCTATCTACTTATCTTTTTGCATAGGATGAATATACTCATCATTGTAGAAAGAGATATTCCCCACTTGTTTCAATTCTTGACCTAACCATCATGGCAACTGTCTGCCTTCCTGGTTGGATCGGACAGGGACTGAGAAGAATGAGAGTCTGAAGGGCACTCAAATGCCTTGAAAGATCTTAGGAATAATGATGTCATGTGGGAGGACTGAACTCAGTTCTCAGGTCCAGTGCTGGGGAATGATGATGACACATGGTTACCCTAGACCTGAATGTGATGAACAGGGATAGAGGAGCTTAGATCTATCTCAGTAGACACTTCACAAAGTTTCTTTCCTTTTTTTCAGATTTAAAAGCCAAAACTATATAAATTGGAGAAATTTTCTCCCTCAAGAACAGATCAAACCTATTGTAAATGGTGGATTATATCCAAGCAATTTGTTTAATATTGTCATTATTTATATAACAGTTGTGACTTGCAAGATCTTCCATCTTCATTGCTGCATGTGGGATCTTTTAGTTGCAGAAACCAGGATCTAGTTTCCTGACCTGGGATTGAACTCAGTCCCCTGGCATTGGGAGCTTGGAGTCTTTAGCCATTAGACCAGCAGAGAAGTCCTGGTTCCTATTAATTTTGAATGTTAATTGCTGAGATTGCTTCAGGTTGTGTATGTGAATGCATATACAACAAGTCCACTACCTAGGAACCTTCAAGTTGCAAACTTTCAAAGGTGGGAAATGTGCATCTGGTTTCAGCGAGGAACCGGAACCTATGCCGTCAATGTCAGGCATGAGTGAAATTGAAGCTTGCCCTCCATCTCCTGGTGCTGACGATCTTTTGGCTCTACCATCTCCCACCTCCTCTCCCTCCTCTAGTCAGTAACTCCTCTTGTCTGTTCACTTGTTGCCAATTCCTGTACTACTGTTGTACTGTATTACTGTGCTTTTCAAGGTACTGTACTGAAAGATTAAGCATGTTTTCTTTATTTTTTGTGTTTGTAAAAATGTACTATTTGTGTGAAAAGTATTATGAACCTATTACAGTATAGTGCTATAGACCCAGTTGTGTTAGTTGGGTACCTAGGCTACCTTTGTTGGACTTGTCAATCAGCTGAACAAATGGAACCTGGTATCAGAATGGAATGCATTCCTATGGAGGGGACTTTCTGTATTAGATATGTATGTGTGTGTGTTGCTTTGGGATGGTATCCATTCCGCCCTCCTATATTTCTATCTTAATCTCTATTACAACCAGCAAGACAGATCACCCGCAACCAGTTTCCGCCAGTCTTCCTCTGATTCATTCATTTCATTTTAAAAATATTTGAGTGTCTACCTTGAGCCCAGTGCTGTGCCATTCAGATTTACTTAGGTCAATAAGTATTGTACAATTTATATTTGCTAGATACTACCTGGATGAATAACATACCCTCCTTGGACTCAAGAAAATCAGTTTTGTTAGATAGAAAAATTTAAATTTTAGGAAAAATCATTTGGCAGTTTTGTATTGACACAAAAATATAGGTTCTCTAACTTGCTGCTTGTGAAAACCTCATTGTGTGTAACTAGGAATTCTCTTTAATCCAAATGAACTACAAAACTGTTACTTGTTTGCATTCTCTTTATTTTACCTCTTTCTGAAACACTCTTAAGATATAATGTGTCCTTTCCTTTTAGTATTTAGCAAATAAGATGTATGATTGTATAATTTCCAGTATACAGAAATGACCCATGCCAAAAACAAAGGAATTTTACCTTGTGTCTTAGAGTGGGGAATATTGCAGATGGTGACATTTTCCAAGATCCTATAAGGATTTGACAGGACACAAAGGAACAAGGCCCAGATATTGATTGGACACCAAGCAAAGCTAGTGGAGGTGGTGGTATTCCATCTGAGTTATTTAAAATCCTCAAAGATGATGGTGTTAAAGTGCTGCACTCAATATGCCAGCAAATTTGAAAAACTCAGCAATGGCCACAAGACTGGAAAGGGTAAGTTTTCATTCTAATCCCAAAGAAAGGCAATGCCAAAAAATAAATATATAATTGCACTCATTTAACATGCTAGCAAGGCAGTACTCAGAATTCTTCAAGCTAAGCTTCAGCAGTATGTGAACCAAAGAATTCTAGATGTACAAGTTGGATTTAGAAAAGGCAGAGGAACCAGAGGCCAAATTGCCAACATCCTCTGGATCATAGAAAAAGCAAGGAAATTCCAGAAAATCATTTATTTCTGGTTCATTGACTATGCTAAAGCCTTTGACTCTGTGGATCACAACAAACTGTGGAAAATTCTTTTTTTTTTTTTTAAAATTCTTAAAGAGATGGGACTACCACCTTACCTGCCTCCTGAGAAATCTGTATGCAGTTCAAGTGCAACAGTCAGAACCAGATTTGGAACAATGGACTAGTTCCAAACTGGGAAAGGAGTACATCAAGGCTGTATATTGTCACCTTGCTTATTTAACTATATACATCATGTGAATACATCATGTAAAATGCCAGGTTAGATGACTCACAAACTAGAATCAAGATTGCCAGGAGAAATATCAACAACCTCAGATATACAGATGATACCACTCTAATGGCAGAAAACAAAGAGGAACTAAAGAGTCTCTTGATGAGGGTAAAAGGGGAGAGTGAAAAAGCTAGCTTAAAACTCAACATTCAAAAAATGAAGATCATGACATCCAGTCCCATCACTTCGTGGCGAGCAGAAGGGGAAAAGGTGGAAACAGTGGCAGATTTTATTTTTTTTGGCTCCAGTGCTGAAGCTCCAATACGCTGGCCACCTGATGTGAGGAGTCGACTCACTGGAAAAGACCCTGATACTGGGAAAGATTGAGGGCAGGAGGAGAAGGGTGTAACATAGGATGAAGTGGTTGGATGGCATCACTTACTTAATAGACATGAGTTTGAGCAAACTCTGGGAGATAGTGAAGAACAGGGAAGCCTGGCATGCTGCAGTCTGTGGGGTCGCAGAGAGTCAGACATGACTTAGTGACTGAACAACAGCAATGGACTGGATAACTTGGATTTGCTTTCAACGTAGAAAATTACCATCAATAAAAAATAAGTGGGGAAAAGTAAACTATAAAAAGTTTGGTTTTTCTTTTTTTAGGACTGCAGTGTTCTTATTTTCGAAGATGCTTAGAAATATGAATGAGGCAACATGATACTGCTTGCAAGAGATTTTAAGTTAACCTGCTGGAGTGATTGAGATAGAACTATGAGTAGTTTATCACTTATTTGTTTAAAAAGTAGGCTGCTTTCAGATAATAATAATAGTAGTAATAATAAGTTGTACCACTGAGTGTTTAGTGTGTACCAGGAATTTTTCTAAGTATGTTGTTAGCTCTAATCTTCATGACAATCTACTATGAAGTGTGTATTATAATAATCTACATTTTACAGATAAGAAAATGGAGGCACAGTAAGGTTCAGTAATTTGTCCAGATCACAACAGTGGTGAGACAAGATTTGAATCCAGAGGATTGACTCTGAAGTCCATGGTGCTAAGCTTTACTATTTTCAGTTTGCCTTTTTTTTTTTTTTTTGGTGGGAGGCCTTTAAAAACAATTTATTTTAATTTTTTTAAATTTGGCTGCGCTGGGTCTTAGTTGTGTTATGCAACATCTTTGATCTTTGTTGCGGCACTTATTCTCTTAGTTGTAGCATGTAAGATCTAGTTTCCTGACTAGGGATCAGATCTGGGTTCCCAATGTTGGGAGCTCAGAGTCTTAGCCCCTGGACACCACGCAAGTCCCAGTTTGCCTTTTAATGACAACAGCATGAACATTTGTACTGTCCACCTCATTTTCCATAGTATTTTAAATCTATTAATTATCTTAGAAAATCTTATTTTTTTCTAAAAGATTTTGAAAATGCCACCCAAGACATTGCTCAGTATATTAAAAGTTAAGATTAGTGGAGTCCAAATTTATAGATTGCAAGATGGGATATTTTTATTGGTGGTGGTTCACATTTTGAAATAGTTATACTGTATGCTGTTCTCAGTTGCTCAGTCGTGTCTGACTCTTTGCGACAGCCTGTAGCCCTCCAGGCTTCTCTGTTCATGGGATTTCCCAGGCAGGAATACTGGGGTGGGTTGCCATTTCCTCCCCCAGGGCATCTTCCCAACCCAGGGATCTAACCCTTGTCTCTGTGTCTCCTGCATTGGCAGGCAGATTCTTTACCACTGAGCCACCTGGGAAGCCCAGTTATACTGTATGCATATATCTAAAGAAGTATTATTAAAAAAGCAGAGAGAGAGAGAGAAAACCTCACATACACATAAAACTCCACAGTGATGAAATGGGTAATTCACAAGGATGCCTACTCTTCTAAGGGACTGGACTATTTTCTTGTAGTCTTTGAATGTTCACACTGATATTTAAAGCAATGTATCCTCATTAACCCCTTCCATTGACTGGTGGTCTACAATTATGCTTCTGTTGTGCTTCTGTCCTCCCTTGGGAAGCAAAAGATGACAGATTCAGCATAAAGCTGGACCTCACTGTATAAGTAAGTAGCCTGACTGCTGTGCACATCAGGATAACTTTCATGATACACAGAGGTAACACAATGGAAATCACATTTTAGAAATCCAATTTATCTTGCTGTGAATAGAATTGCCTTCAATCCTGATGACAATTAGTTTTGTTCCATAACACTGTGATAGGAATGTGACATTGAAAAACTACTTGCTATCTACAAAAGCTTTCGTCTACTGTGAGTTCATGCCACAGAGGGAAAAATGTTAATTCTACTTAAGTGAGAAAACATAAAAGGGTTTTTCACAAAGAGCGGCCACAAGGTCAGAGTATGACTGCTGAGGTAATGAAGAGAAGGCATCCCTGAAACTTTTAGTTGCTTATACATTCTATTAAAGTGGCAAAATTCTGCTGATTCTTTTTTCTCAAAACCACTGGGGTTGCAGCTCAGTCACATTATGGGTTAAGAGGGGAGTGAGGCCAGCCTTTAATGTTTCCTGGTACTGCATAAAGCCTGCCACTGATGCTCTTGGCTGGCCTTGGCTTTCCTCTTTGGTTCCAGTATCCTTTTCCTTTTCACCCAACTTTGCTGGTAAGTCTGTTCAGTACTTACAGTATTGTTTTGAAACCCCCAAATTGCACCTTCACATATACTGTGAGAATAAAAAGCCACCTGGTACAGCATACTCTAGCAAAAAATAAAAGCCTGAAATATGGTTAACGTTTTCCCACCCATCTGTCGGCAAGCACACATCAAAAGAAAATCTGTAGTTTGATAAGACTGGAATCAGACATCTTGCAACTCAACGGTGTGTGTGTTTATTGATCACTGCAGGAGTGAAGAGAGACCTGGAGCAGGGCAGACTTGAATGGGAATCCAAGCGCCACCATTTACCAGCTTATTTGAGCAAATATTTCTGAATGAGAATTTCTTCATTGGTAAATGGGGAATAATAGCTATCTCGTGTGGTTACTGTGGAGTTAAACGTTTTGTACCTAAAAGTGAAAGTGAAAGTCGTCCAGTTGTGTCTGACTCTTTGTGACCCCATGGACAATACAGTCCATGGAATTCCCTAGGCCAGAATACTAGAATGGGTAGCCTTTCCTTTCTCCAGGGTATCTTCCCAATCCAGGGACTGAACCCAGGTCTCCTGCATTGCGGGTGGATTCTTTAGCAGCTGAGTCACAAGGGAAGCCCAAGAATGCTGGAGTGGGTAGCCTATCCCTTCTCCAGTGGATCTTCCCTACCCAGGAATCCAACTGGAGTCTCCTACATTGTACCTAGGGTGCTAGTATATCCTAAGTGTTAATTGCTACCTATTATGATGCTATGTGACTTTGTTCCCACCTTAAGAAGATTGTTCCGGAAAGAGAGAGAAAGCATGTACGTAAATGCTTCAAAGCAGAGGGATAAAGGCTGTGAAGGAGCCTCAAAATGTCTTGATACTGGTGTTGTGGAGAGAGCCTAGTGGCTGGGATAGGCACCAACCTCTTAAGTTTTTGCCCTAAACTCTCTTGGTCCCTCCAGTCTACTCTTCATAAAACAGTCAATGTTTCCTTTCTTTCTTTCTTTCTTTTTTTTTTTTTTTTTAATGTTTCCTTTCTTAAATGCAGATAGGATCACACTTAAAATCCTCCCATGGTTTCACATTCTCTTTGGGAGAAAGTACTCAGTATATGAACTCCTGTTTAATTCTCCAACTTCATTTCCTTCCCTTTACCTTTCTCATTTCCAAACATATGTTTCTTGTGCTTGTTTTTTTGTTCAGTCGCTTAGTCGTGTCCGACTCTTTGTGACCCCATGGATTTGTAGCACGCCAGGCTTCCCTGTCCTTCACCATCTCCTGGAACTTGCTCAAACTCATGTCCATTGAGTCAGTGATGCCATCCAACCATCTCGTTCTCTGTCATCCCCTTCTCCACCTGCCTTCATTCTTTCCCAGCATCAGGGCCTTTTCTGATGCATCAGGTGGCCAAAGTATCGGAGCTTCAACTTCAGCATCAGTCCTTCCAATGAATATTCAGGATTGATTTCCTTTAGAATTGACTGGTTGGATTTCCTTTAGGTCCAAGGGACTTTCAAGAGTCTTCTCCAACATAACAGTTCAAAAGCATCAATTCTTTGGTGCTCAGCCTTCTTTTTGGTCCAACTCTCACACTCATTCATAACTACTGGAAAAACTATAGCTTTGACTAACAGACCTTGTCAGCAAAGTAATGTCTCTGCTTTTTAATATGCTATCTAGGTTGATCATAGCTTTTCTTCCAAGTAGCAAGTCTCTTTTAATCTCATGGCTGCAGTCATCATCTGCAGTGATTTTGGAGCCCCCCAAAATAAAGTCTGTCACTGTTTCCATTGTTTCCCCATGTGTTTGCCGTGAAGTGATGAGACTGGATGCCATGATCTTAGTTTTCTGAATGTTGAGCTTTAGGCCAGCTTTTTCACTCTCCTCTTTCACTTTCATCAAGATGCTCTTTAGTTCTTCTTCACTTTCTGCCCTAAGGGTGGTATCATCTGCATATCTGAGGTTATTGAAATTTCTCCTGGCAATCTTGATTCCAGCTTGTGCTTCATCCAGCCCTGCATTTCCCATGATGTACTACTCTGCATATAAGTTAAATAAGTAGGGTGACAATAGACAGCCTTGACTTATTCCTTTCCCTCTTTAGAACAAGTCTGTTGTTCCATGTCCAGTTTAACTCTTGCTTCTTGACCTGCATACAAATTTCTCAGGAGGCATGAAAGGAGGTCTGGTAGTCCCATCTCTTTAAGAATTTTACACAGTTTGTTGTGACCCACACAGCCAGAGGCTTTGGCATAGTCAATACAGCAGAGTAGATGTTTTTCTGAAATTCTCTTGCTTTTTCCATGATCCAACGAATGTTGGCAATTTGATCTCTGGCTTCTCTGCCTTTTCTAAAACCAGCTTGAACATCTGGAAGCTCGTGGTTCACATACTGTTGAAGCCTAGTTTGGAGAATTTTGAGCATTACCCTACTAGCGTGTGAGATGAGTGCAATTGTGCAGTAGTTTGAGCATTCTTTGGCATTGCCTTTCTTAGGGATTGGAATGAAAAACTGACTTTTTCAGTTCTGTGGCCACTGCTGGGTTTTCCACATTTGCTGGCATATTGAGTGCAGCACTTTCACAGCATCATCTTTTAGGATTTGAAATAGCTCAACTGGAATTCCGTCGCCTCCACTAGCTTTGTTTGTAGTGAGACTTCCTAAGGCCCACTTGACTTCACATTCCAGGATGTTTGGCTCTAGGTGAGTGATCACACCATCGTGATTATCTGGGTCATGAAACTCTTGTTTGTATAGTTCTTCTGTGTATTCTTGCCACCTCTTCTTAATATCTTCTGCTTCTGTTAGGTCCATTTCTGTCCTTTATCGAGCCCATCTTTGCATGAAATGTTCCCTTGGTATCTCTAATTTTCTTGAAGAGATCTCTAGTCTTTCCCTTTCTGTTTTCCTCTCTCTTTGCACTGATCACAGAGGAAGGCTTTCTTATCTCTCCTTGCTGTTCTTTGGAACTCTGCATTCAAATAGGTACATCTTTCTTTTTCTCCTTTGCTTTTTGCTTCTCTTCTTTTCTCAGCTATTTATAAGGCCTATCCAGACAACCATTTTGCCTTTTTGCATTTATTTTTCTTGGGGATGGTCTCGATTCCTGTTTCCTGTACAATGTCATGAACCTCAGTCCATAGTTCTTTAGGCACTCTATCTATCAGATCTAGTCCCTTAAATCTATTTCTCACTTCCACTGTAAAATCATAAGGGATTTGATTTAGATCATACCTGAATGGTCTAGTGGTTTTCCCTACTTTCTTCAATTTAAGTCTGAATTTGACAATAAGGAGTTCATGATCTGAGCCACAGTCAGCTCCTGGTCTTTTTTTGCTGACTGTATAGAACTTCTCCATCTTTGGCTGCAAAGAATATAATCAATCTGATTTCAGTATTGACCATCTGGTGATGTCCATGTGTAGAAGAATCTTCTTTTGTGTTGTTGGAATAAGGTGTTTGCAATGACCGGTGCATTCTCTTGGCAAAACTCTATTAGCCTTTGCCCTGCTTCATTCTGTACTCCAAGGCCAAATTGCCTATTACTCCAGGTATTTCTTGACTTCCTACTTTTGCATTCCAGTTCCCTATAATGAAAAGAACATCTTTTTTGGGTGTTAATTCTGGAAGGTCTTGTAGGGTCTTCATAGAACCGTTCAACTTCAGCTTCTTCATTGTTACTGGTTGGGGCATAGACTTGGATTACCATGATATTGAATGGTTTACCTTGGAAATGAACAGAGATAATTTTGTCCTTTTTAAGACTGCATCCATGTACTACATTTCAGACTCTTTTGTTTACTATGACGGCTACTCCATTTCTTCTAACGGATTTTTGCCCACAATAGTAGATATAATTGTCATTTGAGTTAAATTCACCCATTCTAGTCCATTTTTTTGCTGATCCCCAAAATGTCGATGTTCACTCTTGCTATATCCTGTTTGACCACTTCCAATTTGCTTTGATTCGTGGACCTAACATTCCAGGTTCCTATGCAATACTGTTCTTTACAATATCGGAGCTTGCCTCTATCACCAGTCACATCCACAACTGATTGTTATTTTTACTTTGGCTCCATCTCTTCATTCTTTCTGGAGTTATTTCTCCACTGATCTCCAGTCACATATTGGGCACCTCCTGACTTTGGGAGTTCATCTTTCAGTGTCCTATCTTTTTGCCTTTCATAGTGTTCATGGGGTCCTCAAGGCAAGGATACTGAAGTGGTTTGCCATTCCCTTCTCCAGTGGACCACATTTTGTCAGACCTCTCCACCATGACCCGTACATCTTGGGTGGCCCTACACAGCATGGCTCATAGTTTCATTGAGTTAGACAAAGCTGTGGTCCATGTGATTAGTTCTTAGGATATATTTCATTAAAAAAGTGACCAAATACTGTGTTTGAAAACCTCTTTAATTATTTATTTTCTTTGTGTGGTAAATTATCTTTTCTAATGACTTATACACCACTACTAATGAGTCTTCAATATTCTTGAATTCTAATAGACTTAGTTCTTGGTGGGAGGGGCACTGGAGATTAGAATTACATTCTAAATCAATTAGTTAAAGTAACAAAAAAAGCAGAGAAAAATCTGTTATGTAAATATGTGGTCACACAACAGATTCTATCTTACTGAGCCTTGTCAGGGAATGGAGAACAGCAGATGTAGAATTTTCCTGCAAACGTGAATTATTTGACTTCCTGGTTAATATCAGACTGCAGCTTTCTTTTTTTTTATTATAAATTTATTTTAATTGGAGGCTAATTACTTTACAATATTGTATTGGTTTTGCCATACATCAACATGAATCTGCCACCAGTATACATGTGTTCCCCACCCTGAACCCCCCTCCCACCTCCCTCCCCATACCACTCCTCTGGGTCATCCCAGTGCACTAGCCCCGAGCATCCTATATCATGCATTGAACCTGGACTGGCGATTCATTTCACATATGATATTATACATGTTTCAGTGCCATTCTCCCAAATCATCCCACCCGCGCCCTTTCCCACAGAGTCCAAAAGTGCACCTTTCTTAATAACATAGCAAACTGTGGATAATACCAGGTTTCCTTTCATCTATTTGGTTTCCAGTTTATGTTGGTGTAAGCATGTACTGGATAAAAGGTTGGGAATGTAGTCAGGTTAGAAGAAAAGAAGGCAGTTGTCAGTTCACTAGTGTTGAAAGTGGGGATGAAGAAGATGCTTGCTGATCTTGCTGCTTCAGTGACATACCCTTTGAGTACAGCTAGGGTAGGAAGATTGAGAGAGAAGTCAGGTTAATTTTAGGGAAAAAGAGGTGGAAAGAAACGAAGGAGGGGTAGAAAGATAAAACTTACAATAGTTCTTCCCTACTGTACCAGGCACTGGCAAGACAAGTCAAGGAAATGGCAGTATGCTTGCCTGGAGAATCCCATGGACAGAGGAAGGAGCCTGACAGGCTACAGTCCATAGGGTTGCAGAGAGTCGGACACGACTGAGCAACTAACACGCTTTCAGAACGCAAATCACTTTCACACTATCTCTTTAAAATGTGCTGGAGGGTATGTGTTGCTAATGCCATATTAGCAAGGGGTTTTAGTCTCTTCTTGGGTCTGGTATAACATAGTGATCTTTTGAATTAAACATTTTCTTAGACTAGATGCATACTTTGGGTTGAGGCCAAGATCAAGTCTCTCACTCAGTGTTTTTGAAGGAAAATAATTAAGAACATCAGTATTATAATCACTTTCATTTTATTTTCCCAAGCCCCTAGCCTAGGGCCTGGCACACAATAAGTGCTCACTAAATGTTTATTAAATGAGTGAGTTGCACAATTACTTTTCAGATCCTTTCAACCCCAAGATTGAAGGGGGAACTAAAAATTTACTCCTGAAAATTTTATCCAGGCAAACAATTAAAAATCGATTGGAAATGTGATAAAGGTTGAAGTTAAGTGTATGCTCTCTAGAAAAGTGAATGGAAACATCACAAAAATCTGTGGATAATAATGATCTGGCCAAAAAGTTCATTTGGGTTTTCCGTAAGATCTGTTGAGAAAACTCAAATGAACTTTTTGCTCAATCCAATATATAAGCTTTCAGTGCCTTGGAAATCATCCAAACCCTTGTTTTGTTGCTAAGGAATCTGAGGATCAGACATGACTGTGAGGTGTGCAGGCTGCACCCCTGCTTGGGGCAGAAGCAGCTGATCCTGGTTTTCTGATTCCTCCACTCAGGCACATGTTGTTGTTTTTCAATAGTTTTGGAGGAGTGTATAATATCCTCGGTTCTGTCTTGTTGCAACAAAAATCTGAACCTACGAATGGACCAGCATTACAGCCCTCAAATGGACCAGTATTACAGCTCCGTGTTACAGATCAGTTTTCTTTAGAAAGTAAAGGAAAATACATCCTCAAGGCATGAGGGCATGCTGACCCAAAAGACCAAAGAGAAGAGAGGCCCCCAGCTCAATTTTGGCTCCTCTTTTTATATGTTTTTTCTCCTCCCCCCGGGCCTGCCCTATGTAAACTGGGCTAGCCAGGAGGGATGTTTGTTTTATCTGAGGTCCTCACCCCAGTCCTTGGACCTTCCTTTGTTCTATTTTCACAGGCTTTTCCTTTCTTTGTCTTTTAGCCACCGCCATTTTGAACTCCTTTTTTCTGTTCTAACTACCTAACGGTCACTCAGTCGTGTCCAACTCTGTGACCCCATGGACTGTAGCCCGCCAGGTTCTTCTATCAATGGGATTTCCCAGGCGAGAATACTGGGGTGGGTTGCCATTTCCATTCTCCAGGGGATCTTCCCAACCCAGGGATCGAACCCACATCTCCTTCCTGGCGGGCAGATTCCTTACCACTGAGTCACCTGGGAAGCCCATTCAGGCACATACTCCACCCTAATGTCCAACCGAGGACAAAGGGAAGAAACTGACTTCCACATTCACTGAATTCCATGTACTTAGTTTGAGAACTCTGGGAGAAATCAGACTGTTTCCTGAGATGAGAACTGAGTGCATAAGTTATGCATTTCATAAAATAAATGAGAAAATTCAGCAGATCAAAATAAGCCTGTTTCAGTGAAGAACCAGATACAGAATAGCCTCTCAATAGACCAGATAGACCCTGCAATATTAGAGATGTTTTTGCAAAGATGACATAAAACTATTGGGATGTCTGGGAGAGAGTTAGTCTTCCATCCTACCAAGAGATTGAGTAGAATGACTGGTTCTATTTTCAATTACCTTCATTTTCATTATCCGTGTTTGGGATGGACAATCACAATCTTAATTATTTCTGTTCTGGATAAGGTTGGAGGACAAAACTAATGATGTCATCAGAGGAAGCACACAGAGAGTGTTTACCATCCTGGAGATCAGTCAACTGAAAATTTTGCTAGCACATCACTCCTAGGGTGATGAGCTCAGTGGGAGCTGAGAGTAGCAATGAGTTGTGCCAGCTACCCACTGAGGGTGACAGTTTAAAAACAGTGGACTGAAAAATGTCATAAATTTGAAAAACAATGAACTGCCTGGTGTCAGGGTTTAGAGATTGATGGGAATTGTGCCTGGAAAGCCAGAAAGGAGTGCAGAAATTCACACCAGTTTACATTCAGAATGTCCCTTGCAAATGATTCATTAACAGCCATATAGATATATATGTATGTACACACACATACACATATACACATACATTATTTATATTGTTTTCTCTCTGTGTTTAAAATGCCCAGGAGCTGAAATTTGTTTGAATTGTTCAGTCAAGTGAAATGGTTCCTTTTGCAGTATGCAGTTAGTTTTGGTAGCTCAAGCTTCCTTTAACTTTCTTTTCGCTTTCTTCCTTTGTCATTAAAGGTGAAGGGCAAGAAGGAGAGAGAGGGTTTGATTTACTCTGGTGCTCCCCCAGCGGTGCTGCTGTGTGCAGCCTGAAAGGCCCTGCATTGCACAACATAGATGATGGTGTGAATGGTCCCCCCACTCTTCAGAGTGGTGCAGTGGGACTGCCAGTCTAACGCAGTTGGGGGAGGGGGAGATTTGGAACAATTTAGCCATTGTTGCTTAATGACTTCAAACCTTGTGGTTTCAAACAAAAACTATGATATTTCATGAATTTGGTGGCTCGGCTGATCTCAATGATGTGATCAGCTGGTGGGTAGGCTGGTGGCTGGTGGGCCTAGGATGAACTTGACAGGGACACGCCATCTGTCCTTCCTGTGTTTGTTACATTCCTCTACTAGGTTAGCTTAGGCTTGTTCTCAGGTTCATGATAGTTAATATACAAGCATCTTTTTAAGCTTCTGCTCAGTCCAGTTGACTGCTTTCTCTCATTCTCCAAAGGAAATCAAATGGCCATGCCCAGCGTCAAGATGAGAAGACAACTAGCCAATGGTGTGGATACAGGGAAGCGAGAAACATTGGGACTCAGTGCAATCAGGTCTAACAGTGAGTTGGCAAAAAAAAGTTCAAGAAAGACTATCATAGATGCCAACAGTCATTACTGATCAAGGCAGTCATGTTTTACTTTGAAGTTTGTATTTATTCATTTATTCATCCATCCAAAATTCATTAGGGGATGATCTTGTTTAGACACTGTTCTGGAGGCTGGGACAAACTTTGTATTTAAAATGATTACCTGACAGGACAATATTTTATTTGCCCTTACCACCTTCTGTTTCTTTTCTCATCTTAGATATGTGTTTTCTAAATTGAAATAAAGCGATAGAGATTTTGTTAATATAGCAGTAAGTTTGCTCTGGGCTTCCCAGGTGGCTCAGCGGTAAAGAATCAGCCTGCCAATGCAGGAGCTGCAGGAGACATGGGTGGAACTGGGTCGAGAAGATCCCCTGGAAGAGGAAATGGCAACCCACTCCAGTATTCTTTCCTGGAGCATCCCATGGACAGAGGAACCTGGTGGGCTTTAGTCAACGGGGTCACAAAGAGTCAGACAAGTTTACTCTAATATATTGTCAATGTTAATTGAGAAAGATTTGAAGGTCCTGGAGTCTCTTTACACAGGAATATTGCCTCTCTTGGGTGGAGATGGGACTTGGAAGTAGAGGAAGGGGGTAGAAAAGGACCAGTGAGTTGAGGTGGGGCAGGGAGAGATGGAAGAGGGAAGAAATCCAGAAAGAGAATGTGAAACTTCAGGTGGTTTATCTGAGGTGGACTAAATTAACTGAAAGATGACTTTATGAGAAAGCAAAGAAGTTTTTGGCATGTTCCTCTGGTTTCCATGAATGTGCATAATTGGCAAGTGCTTTTCTGTAATATGTTGTCTTAATACAATCTCCCACACCTTGTGGGGATAACTAGGGCATTTCATTATGTGAGAATATTGGAGAGTTCATCATTTAGCTTGCTGAGTTCTTCCCCTCACGTTCCCTGACACCTACTCGGACTTTCCTTCATCCTTATCACGTACCAGTCGCCATCAACTTTCTTTGGTTTTAGGAGTCTCTCCCTTAACCAGGATCTTGATATGTTGTTATTTTAATTTTGCCTTCTGTAGAATTCTAGCATTCTCATCTTCTTGATCTTTATTTTTCAACACCATTCCCAAATCCTAGCTTCCAGATTATGTTGACTCTGATTTCATTTATTTGTGGGATATTTAAGGAGCTTCAGATAATACTAGGCAAATAATAACAATTGAGTTCTTACTAAGCTCTCAGGGTTACTATTCTAATCACTTTTGCTTGTGTACACTCAACCGTACAACAATGATATGATTATTCTTATTCTAGCTGAGGGAATGGAAGCGCAGAGTGTCAGACAACTTGTTTGAAATAACAGAATTGGCAGAGCTGAATTTGAATCCAAGTTGTCAGGCGCATTTACACTCAATAAATAAGGGCCATTCCTGACTGCAAGGAATGATAATGCCTTCATTTTCTGTTCCTTTCTTCTGTTACCACAACCTCTCATTGCTTCAAACATTTTCTGCCTTCATTTATTTTTAAGAAAAGCGCCACTTACATGATGTTTTGGGCTTCTCTGATAGCTTAGTTGGTAAAGAATCCGCCTGCAATGTAGAAAACATCTGTTTAATTCCTAGGTCGGGAAGATGGAGAAGGGATAGGCTGCCCAATCCAGTATTCTTGGGTTTCCCTTGTGACTCAGCTGGTAAAGAATCCGCCTGAAATGTGGGAGACCTGGGTTTGATCCCTGGGTTGGGAAGATCCCCTGGAGAAGGGAAAATCTATCCACTCCAGTATTCAGGCCTAGAGAATTCCATGGATCCTTGGGGTCCCAAAAAGTTGGACGTGACTGAGCGACTTTCACTTTCACATGATGCTTTAATTCCTGTCTTTGCCATCTTCTTTCCTGCTGTGCTCATCTCCTTTGAGACCTCACTGTTTTCATTATCTTGGCGTTTACTTCTATCACTTCATCTCTGCTAGTTCCTTCCCCTCAGTCAGCAAATATACTTAGCATTAAAAAATAAACCATCCTTCAACTTGTTACTTTCTTGAATGACAAAATTAAATAAAAACTTGGACGTTTCATAATTCACTTGACGGAATCTGCTCTCCTGGGGTTTCTGAAAATCACTTCAAAGCCGACCATCTTCCCCTAGTCATACACCTTGTTCTCTTCTCTGAAGATGCTTTTCCTGTTTCTCTGATTCTGTTTTCCTGTTTCCATGGCTCATTTTTATTTCTTCTCATCTCACCTGTCTGTGGGCATTTCCCAGTGTTCTGTGCTGTGAGCTTTTAAGCTCGTCTTTTTACTTTCTCCCTCAGAGATAGTGTGGTCATATAACTTATTGCTCAAATTGGGACACTGTTGCCTGGCACAAATGCTAAACTGGTTGTGATGTCAGGGCAGTAGGAATAAACCAGGACTGCAGCTTTTCTCATCTCTCTCAGTTCCACGTTTTCAACCCCTCACTAATGGTTTCTGTGTCT
The DNA here is from genome assembly GCF_032405125.1 of Capricornis sumatraensis. Classification (NCBI taxonomy): domain Eukaryota; kingdom Metazoa; phylum Chordata; class Mammalia; order Artiodactyla; family Bovidae; genus Capricornis; species Capricornis sumatraensis. Next base: position 99,712,333 of record NC_091072.1, on the reverse strand, counting down.
GTTCAGGGCTTCAGATTCCACATATCCTAAATCACACTCTTCATATTTTTTCTTTCCTTTTCTAACCAACTATTCCTGATTTCTTTACCTTTGCCATCTTGCAGCGACTGAGACTTGAAAGCTTGGGTCATTTCTGAGTGCTCCCCATACACACTGCCAATGACATCAGTGTCTAGGTTTACTGCTTTGGCTTTTATAATGTTCTATTTTATTCCTTCCTTTCCATTTTTCAATGCTGCTCTTTTGGTTCAGGCCTTTATCGCTTCAAGTCAGTACTATTTTGGTAGCCTAATCCCAAATGAACTTTTTAAACTGTGCTTTCTCCTGTTATCCCAGAACTCTATGCATATCTAATTCAGGTCCTTTTAATCTCCTGTCTTGTACAGAATATTTTGGCTTTCAGTAGTTTGATTATGATATGTGTGGGTGAGAATATCTTTGAGTTTATCCCATTTGAAGTTTGTTGAGTTTCTTGGATGTCATTAATGCTTATTTTTTCCTTTATAATTGGCTGTTATTTTTTACAAATATTCTTATCTTACCTTTTCTCTCCATATCGTTTTTATCCATTCATTTGTCAATAGACATTTAAGGTGTTTCCATGCCTTGGCTATTGTGAAGAGTGCTGCTATGAAGACAGAGATGCATGTATCTTTTTGAATTAGAGTTTTGTCTGGATATGTGCCCAAGAGAGGGATTGCTGGATCATAGGATAATTCTATTTTCAATTTTCTGAGGAACTTCCGTTCTGTTTTCCACAGTGACTGCATCAACTTGCATTCCCACCAACTGTGTAGGAGGGTCCCTTTTCTCCATACCCTCTCGAGTATTTATTATTTGTTGAATTTTAAGTGATGGTCATTCTGATTCGTGTGAAGTGGTACCTAGTTATAGTTCTAACTTGCTTTTCTCTGATAATTAGCAATGTTGAACATTTTTTCACGTGCCTATTGGCTGTCTGTATTTCTCCATTAGGAGAAATATCTATTTAGGTCTTCTGCCCATTTTTCAAATAGGTTGCTTATTGTTTTGAGTTATATGAGCTGTTTGTATATTTTGAAAATTAAGCCCTTATTAGTTATATAGTTTGCAAATACTTTCTCCCATTCTGTAGGTTGTCTTTTCATTTTGTTTATGGTTTCTTTTGCTGTGCAAAAGCTTGTAAGTTTGATTAGGTCCCATTTATATATTTTTGTTTTTATTTCTATTGCCCTGAGAGATTGACCAAAGAAAACACTGGTATGATTTATGTCAGAGAGTTTTTTTTGTATGTTCTTTTCTAGGAATTTTATGGTGTCATGTCTTTTGTTTAAATATTTAAGTCCTTTTGATTTAATTTTTGTGTATGGTAAGAGAGTGTGTTTTAACTTTACTGCTTTACATGAGATTGTCCAACTTTCCCAACACCACTTGCTGAAGGGACTTTTTTCTCATTATATATTTTGTGTCTTTTGTTGCAAGTTGGTAGACTGTAGGTGTGTGGGTTTATTTCTGGTCTCTCTAGTCTCTTCCATTGATCCCTGTGTCTGTTTTTGTGCCAATGTGCTGTTTTGATTACTGTAGCTTTGTAGTATTGTCAGACTGGATAATTTCAATTGTTATGGTGTGAGGGTCATGGATTCTTTCCTCTGTATACTCAAATATGCTAAGTGTTCTACTGAATTTTTCATTTCAGTTATTGTACTTTTCAACTCAATAATTTTTGTTCTTTTTAATAATTGCTGTCTTTTTATTGATATTCTTTCTTTGGCGAGACATTGTTCTTCTACTCTTCTTTAGTTCTGTAGACATAAGTTTCTTTAGTTCTTTTAACATCTTTATCTGAGTTAAAGTCTTTGTCTAGTGATTCTGATACACAGCTACTTTAGGAACAGTTGATATTTATTGCCCCTCACATCCTGTATGGGCCTTATTCACCTGTTTCTTTGCATGTCTCATAATTTTTTGTTAAAATTGGAACATTTAAAATAATGTAATATAGGAATTCTGGAAGTCAGATTCCACTGCTTACTCATCCTCACCTGGATTGGTTCTTGCTGTTTGTTTTGGCCGTTGCTGCTGCTGTGGCTTTGTTACTGTTGTTGTTTCATTGTTTGTTTTCTGGTTTAGTGACTTTCCTGAACTAATTCTGTAAAGTCTGTATTCTTTGTTGTGTGTGGCCACTGCAGTCTCTGCTCAGTTAACTTAATGGTCGGTTAATGATAAGACAGAGATTTCCTTAAATGCTTTGCACTAATAAATCTTGAAGCCTCAGCAAGGGTGTGTGTGTGTGTATGTGTGTGTGTGTTTGTGTGTGTCAGGAAATGTTTTTAATGCTGTGGCAGACAGTTTATAACACTACCTTAGTCTTTATTTCCTGTTTGTCCAGAGCCTCATGGTCAGCCAGAGGTGAGAATGATACTCAGTCCTGCAAAAGACCTTCTAAATATCCCCAAATACACCACAACCCATCACAGTTCCCTCTGGACATCCCACTCTCCAGCTTTTCCTCTTAAGTTTTTGGTTAGCATCTCATTTGTCCCAGCTGTTATTGCTGCCTCAGCAAGTTATTGTTAAGCGATTGCTGCTGATTATTTTTGACCAATGACTCAAAGGGAAAAGCCTGTTTTTGCTGAATGAGCTCTGAATCAGGAGGAATAAAGATGAACCATGAAAGTGGGGGTTTTTAGGGATGTGCCTGGTATGTCAAATAGTGGAATGGGGCTTTTGAATAGTCCCAAATTCATTCTTCCCTTTCTAACGGCTTCTAGGTTGCTGGTGTTCATGACTGTTGTGATTGCAAGGCTGTTGGTTTTCAAGATCATTGCAGAGCTAGGGAGAGAGGAATAGGAATAGGGCTAGTTAAACAAAACTCTGTTTTTTATGGAGATTCAGCTACTGTTTTGAATAAACACACCTTGGATTGTCAAAAGCTTTGGCTGATTTCTAGAGTTCTGAAAAAGATAATTTTGACAATTTTCGCTAGTATTTTCATTGCTTTTTTATGGGAGGAGTGGATTTTTAGAGTTCCTTACTCAGTCAGGTTTCCCAGGTGGCTCCGTGGTAAAGAATCCACCTGCCAATGCAGGAGATGCGGGTTTGATCCCTGGGTCAGGAAGACCCTTGCAGCCCACTGCAGTATTCTTGGCTGGGAATCCCATGAACAGAGGCGCCTGGTGGGCTACAGTCCATGGGGTTGTAAAGAGTCAGATATGACTGAGCACACACGCATGCACTCTGTTATTCAGAAGTCAGAGTCCTTGCATAAAATGCTTGGAGTTTCAGTTTCCGTGTAATGAAATTCTTTTAATCAATTTCTGAATTTCTAAACCTTTCCTTGACCATAGCAGCTGAAAGAGATTAAAAAAATTTTTTTTTCTACTGTACATTGCTTGTATCACACATGCCATTACCCTGAAACTTTGGGGTTTATACAAGTAACTTCGAGAGATCTGGGGTCAGGAGAGTTGGAGAAAGACTAAAGGATCTACATTTTAAGCAAGTCCCAGGGAATTGGGGTGCTCACTAGCTCATAGACCAAATTTTAAGGAATACTGATCTAAATGACATTCTTAGTACTTAACATATATCAACATATATATTTTTTATTTTGTTTTGTTTTTTACATATCCACATCTTCTCTACTAAAATACTGTTTGTATATAGGAACAATGTCCTGCACACTCTGAATCCTCAAAGGATTCAATTTATAGGCAATCTTCTAGAAGTTTGCTGAATGAATCAATAAATAAGAACATTGTTTTCATGGGCAATAAGTTCTTAATTCCACACTAGTACTGACCAAGTAAAACTTCTGGAATTTGTAAACTCATTGGTAAATTGAAAATTGCCAGTAATTGCTTTCTTAATTAAGAAAGCAGTTGATTTTGTAGAGATTTGAATGTAGAAAAATGACTCCAGTTGTTTTCACAAATGATTTTTTTTTTTTATTTTGGACATTGTCATATACATCTATAGGGATTCAATTTGAGTCTTTTTGTATTACAATGTCTCTAGTTAACATTTTAAACACATGAAATGCAGTTGTAATGACTGTTTTAATGTCTTATCTGTAATGCTAACAACTGTGTCAATTCTAATTTGCTTTTTGTCCTCATTTTTGGTTGTGTTTTTCTGGTTCTTTGCATATCTGGTAATTTTCTGTTTGAATAGAAGACATTGAATTTTACATTGTTATACTCTGGACATTTTTGCATAACTATTAATATTCTTGAGCCTTGTTCATGGGAACAATTAACTTACTTGAAAACATTTGTTCTTTTGGGGTCTTGCTTTTAAGGTTATTTTGAGGAGCAGGGCAGCATTTAGTCTTGGGTTAATTATTCCCTCTGGCTACAGACCATGGGGTCGCAAAAGAGTCAGACAAGACTTGGCAACTAAACAATTATTCCCTATTGTCAGTGCAAGTCACTTCTATGCAAGTCATTCTACTCAGTGCCCCATGAGTCATGAGGTTTTCCAATCTGGATGGTTGGGAACAGCTGGGCACTTCTCCCTTTAATCTTCTCAGGTGGTTTCTTCAGATATCTGGAGTTATGTCTCATACCTCTTCTCTCTGATACTCTGTCTTATGAATTCTAGCTGTCTTGGTCTTCCCATACTCCTAGCTCTCTCTCTTTGTCTCAGGTTGTCTACTGGGCTCTGTCATGATTCCCTCTCTCTGTGTTGTGTCATGGAGCTTTTTCAAGGCAGTAAGCTAGATCAATTGTATGGTTCACCTCATTTGTTTTCTGTGTTTCAGGAATCACTGTTCTTTGTTGCCTATGTCCTATGCCTTGAAAACTATTATTTCATATACTTGTCCACTTTTTGATTTAGTTATGAAGGTAAATCTGGTCCTTGCTATCTGGTCTTGGCCAGCAGTGGGAGTCGCTGTGAGTGTTTTAAACACCAGCTTACTAGTACTGTGACCAAGCCTGAAAAGCAAGTTACATGTAATTCCTAAATAGACCTTTTCTTCTCTCAAAATATATTCCATTAATTTGTTACTTTTACCATTTGACACCCATGGTTATTACTGATAGCTGTCTTTATCAACTCAATTTACTCTTTAGCAGGGTGCCAATAGAGTGGATTCTACTTTTAATTGGAAAGATATTATTGGACTCATTTTGAGAAGAAAATAATTGTCTTTTTGAACTGAACATCAGTGTTTCAGTTGTATGTAGGTTGTGGGAGTGGAAATCTATTCAGTGTGCTGGCCTTACTTGAAAGAGTTCACCTGTTATTAGATAGTGGGCAGTTATCCACTGGTTGTCTTTCTTGTATATTTCCCTGTGTTTCTGAGAAGATGATAGATATTCTATGAAAAAAAAGTTGCTTTGTTGCCAGGTATTTGTGCATCTTGGTGTAAATCAGGTATATTTACCTCAGAGCTTCTCAGAGCCTTGATATAATGATACACATATGGTTCTCCAGGCAGGTATACAGTATGAGGCCTCTTCCAAACTTACTTAATTATCAGACCATATTTTCTTGAAGTATCTCTTGGGGTTGGTGTTCCACAGACTACATGTGAGAAAATGCTGTGTTAGAGGTACATGAAAATGTAGAGTTTAGATTGCTTTCTAGAACATACCACCAGAAGTCTTTCAAGTCAAGATCCAGGAAATTTCCTTTCTTCTTAATTTCCTTTTCTAATTTCCTTCTCTAATCATTTTGCAAGTCCTTGCCACACAGAAATGCTGAATCAAGCACTTGATAAGTATTAAGGCAGTTAATGAGAAGTAAGCTAAGCTATTTATTTTGTCTGGGCCTCAGTTTATTCATGTGTGAAGCAAGAAGGTTGGATTATGATTATTAATATCTCTTCCAGCTCTTTAATTCTATAATTCTATACTTTTTTGATTCAGAAAGCATGATCCCTGATCCCAAGCTGCTGACTGTCTAGGGTGGGATACAAGGCTAATGCACATGATGTAACTAGAAAGCATTTCAAAATGGTGCATATCTCTGTCCCAGATTGTGTGGCACAGATTAGAGGGGCTATACAAGAGCAGAGAGGGGAAACCAGTGAGGCCAGAACACTTCTGCTTCTGTTTTTTCTCGCTACATTAGGCACTCAACAGAGCCCCTAAAACAATGATTTAGCAGGAATGTATTTGGCTATGGAGATATAAAATGCATTTACTATGTGGAAGGACTTTGTTCCATGTCTACTTAAGCTCACTTAATAACAGTGCAGAGGTTGGCTACAGTGTGAGATTAAAAAAAAATCTCAATTGGTATAAGCATTTAATACTCACTAAAACAGTCATTAGGTCACTAATGTTTTTATGGAACCTGCAGACTTGAACTAAAAGACATTCCAGGTCGAAGGGATGAATAGGATCCTAGAATGTTAAAGCTGAAATAGTCCTGAGGGATCACTAAAGTACAAGGTCAGCAAAATTTTTCTGTATAGGGCCAGTTAGTCAGTGTTTTAGCCTTTGCAGGCTGTTAGATCACTGTTGCAATTATTCGACTACACCTTTGAAGTGCAAACACAGCCATAGACAACATGTAAATGACTGGGCATGGCTGCATTCCAATAAAACTTTATACACAAAAACAAGTAGCTTGTTGGCTCTGGTTGAAGATGAAGACCGGAGTAGTTTGGCATTTGATCAAGATCAGAGAAATATGGACTGAATTGTGTTCCCCACCCTCCAATTCATATGTGGAAGCCCTAACTGCCAATGTGATTATATTTGGATAGGGACTACAGAGACATACTTAAGGTTAAATGAGGTCATAGGCTGGGTCCCTGATACAGTAAGATTATTGTCCTTGTAAGGAGAGACTCCAGAGAGCCTGATCTCTTTCTCTCTCTCTCCACCATGTGAGGACACAGGGGGAAAAAAAACCCAGATGTGAAATAACAGAAAAGTTGTTTGTCTCTGCCCCTGGTTCCTGGCATAGAGCTCCTAAAATGCCTTGGAATCTAGCCATGTCATAGAAGTATCTGTTATTCTAATGAGGCCACTTTTAATGGGTTCCTGGGTGAGGGCTGGTCACCAGAAAGACCAAGCCATGACTAGAAGCTTGGAACTTTCAGCCCCATCCCCCATTCTCCATAGAGGGCAGAAAGACTGGAAGTTGAGTTAATAATTGGCCTAGCATATGTGATGAAACCTCCATAAAAGTCCCCAAAGTACAGGGTTAATAGAGTTTCCAGGCTGGTGAACAACCCACATGCTGGGAGCACGGCACACCCCAACTTCACAGGGAAAGACGCTTCCAGAGTTCACTTGTGTATTTCTTCATCTGATGGGTCATTTGTATCCTTTAAAATACCACTATAATAAATGGGCTGTAGTAAGTAAACTGTTTTTGGAGTTCTGTGAGTCACTCTAGCAAATTCTCAAACCTGAAATGGAGGTCGGGAGACATGATTTATAGCCAAGTCAGACAGAGGTGTGGGTAGTAACCTGGGGACCTACTACTTGTGATTGACATCGGAGGAGGGAAGCAGTCTTATAGGACTGAATCTTTATCCTCTGGGGTTAGTGGTAACTCCAATTAGTGTCAGAATTGAGTTGTAGGACACTCAGCTGGGGTTGGAAAACTGGTCAGGGAAAAAGCCCCAAGTATCTGATATCTGAAGTGTTGAGAATGTGAGGATAGAGGTAAAAACTGAATATCCCCTACAGTGGCCATCTACAGGCCAGGAAGAGACTTCTTACCAGAGCCTGACCATGCTGGCAACCTGATCTTGAACTTCTAGACTCCAGAACTGTGGGAAAATAAATGTCTGTTGCCTAAACTTAGCAGCAGTTAGCAGTCTAAACCACCTACCTGGTCTATAGTATTTTGTTATGGCAGCCTGAGCTGACTAACATACACAGCAAGGTTGGAGCAGAGATCTTGATGTTGAGATCTTCTGATGGCATTCCAAGCAGCTTTGGATAGAGAAGAAAGAGTATATCAGGTTTGAAAATGAAAGTGATAATTTTTTTTCCATTTCACCTTTATATACTTTGGTCCAATATACAAATTAATAGATTAAAGAATTAGATCTTCATTTTGGAAAGCTAAAGTATTGAGTAGGATGTAAAACCTGTTAGGAGACTGACAAAAGCCTAGATGAAAGTTGGGGATTCAGACCGTATTTCCTAAGTTTGCCTCCATCTCCTTTAGAGAATTAATCTCTCCCTTCTCTGGCTGCTTCTGTTATTCATGTGCTTCTCACACTTTCACTGTTACTATGTGTCTGTTTTCATCTCCAAATCCTCTTGAGGGTAGGGTCACACTTATTTCCTTTACATTACCATAGCACCTAGCTTGTGCTATGCATAGAATGTGAATGCAATTGCAATCTTGGGTGTTACAACCCATTCATTCAGTCAACAAATATTTGTTGAACATCTCTTAGGTGTTCAGCTCAATATTAGATGATCATGATGATGGCTAATTAAGAAGACAACACCCTTTTCCTCATGGAGCACATAGACTTGTAGGAAAGCTTGATTGAATAATGTAATAATTCAATTTAAAATATACTCATAAATGATATAAAGGAAAGGTACAATACAGTGAAGCTATACAATAAGGAAACCCCCAAACTGGACAACTATATGCAAAAGAATCAAACTGTACTACTTTCTCACACCAGGTACAAAAATAAACTCAAAATGGATTAGACTTAAAGGTAAGACCTGAAACCATAAAACTCTAAGAAGAAAACGTAGGCAGTACGTAAGGCTCTTTGACCTTATCTTAGGAATATTTTTTGGATCTATTTCCTCAGGGAAACAAAATGGGACTATATCACAGTGAACATCTTTTGCATAATGAAGAAAACGATCAACAAAATGAAAAAGTAGCCTACTAATGGGAGAAGATATTTGCAAATGATATATCTGATAAGAGTTAATATCCAAAATATGCCAAGAACTCATACATCTCAACATCAAAAAACAAACAACCTGATTGAAAAATGGGCTGAGGTCCTGAGTAGACATTTCCCTAACATCCTTACTAATGGCCAAAAGACACATGAAAAGACGCTCAACATCGCTAATCATCAGGGAAATGCAACTCAAAATCACAATGAGATATCACCTCACACTTCTCAGAATCTATCACCCAAAGACAACAAAAAACAAATCTTGGTGAGGATGTGGAGAAAAGGGAATGCTTGCGTACTACTGGTGGGAAAGTAAATTGGTGTAGCCACTATGGAAAGCAATATGTAGTTTCCTAAAAAAATTAAAAATAGAACTACCATGTGATAAAGCAATTCCACTTCAGGCTCTTTTTTGAAGAAAAGCACTATTTCAAAAAATGTATGCACCCCTAAATTCATTGCAGCATTGTGTGCAATGGCCAAGATGTAGAAGCAACCTAAGTGTCCACTAATGGATGAATAAAGAAGACATGGTAGGTATATGTAATAGAATATTAATCATAAAGAAGAATGAAATTTTGCCATTTTTGGCAACATGGATGAACCTAGAAGGTCGTATCCTAAGTGAGACAGTAAGTCAGACAGAGAAGGACAAATATGGTATGATTTCACTAATATGTGCAGTCTAAAACATAGAGGAACAAACATAACAAAACAGAAACAAAATTATAGATACAGAGAACAAACAGGTGGTTGCCAGAGGGGGAGGAGGCTAGGTAATTATGTGAAGTAATGAATGCTAGTTAGCTTGATTTGGTGATCATTTCACAATGTATACTTACATGAAACCATCACATTGTACACCTTTGAAATATACAATTTTCGTCAATTATACATCAATAAAGCTGAAAAAAGATTAAAATTTTTTTACCAAAAAAGGAAAGAAATCTTGACATACACTAGGCGAACATAGGTGAACCTTGAAGATATTATGCTAACTGAAATAGCCTGTCTATAAAATACTGTAAAAAAAAAAAACCACCACCAAACCTCTATGATTAAATCATTTGAAGCACTTATAGTAGCTAAATCCATAGAGACACAGAGCAGAATGGTGGTTGCTAGGGACTTTGGGGAGGGGAAAATGAAGTTTGTGTTTAAGGGGTTTAGAGTTTCAGTTTTGCAAGATAAAAATAACTCTGTGGATGTTTGGCGGTGATGGTTGCACAACGTGAATGTAGTTAATGCAACTGAGTCATAGTTAGGGTAGTATGGTAAATTTTATGTTACATGTATTTTATCACAATTGAAAAAAAAGGTTATACCTAGGACTGAGGAAGCAGGGAGCATCAACAGCCCTAAGATATAGTATGTCCCATGCCAATATCTAGGATGTACTTATATTGAAAAATGATTTGTTATTTATCTGTGATCCAGATTTAAATGTCTTGCATTTTTTATTTGCCAACTCTGGCAATGCTACCCATGAAGCCACACTTTGCATTTGAACCAGAACATGCTCTGAGTGATGGGAGTTAGCAATAACATTCTAGAAAATGTCAGACACCAGAAAAGTCTATCTTGCCCATTTCACTTGTGTTACTTTCCTTCATTAGCCAGTTGCTTACACTGAAAACGATAACATAAAAGGAAAGACTAAACAATCTAGAGTTCCTATTCCTTTCAGTCCTTCCTTACTCATCAGTTAACCTAAGTTTACTGGAATGTGCATGTATCAAGAAGTGAAATAAAAATAATTGAATTAGTTTTGCGCAGTGTTTCCACTGTTTTCATAAGAGCTAAATGAATATACAAGCTGTGAGAAAATCAAATAGGGAAACCCAAGAAAGCTTTCCTAACAAAGTGATGTTTGTGGTGACATCTTAAAAATCAGTAGGCATTAACCAAGTGAAGCACAGATATGGGTTGTAAAAATAAGGGCAGAGACTTCGAGATGATTTGAGGAATGGATTGGGGCCAGAGTGGCTGGAGCACAGATATACAAATGAGTCTAGAGTGAGTTACGTGGCCTGACCACACAGAACCTTGTAGGCTGGCTCAGTAGTTGTCCTAAGCATATTGAAAAGCTGTTGCAGAGCTCTTTGAGCATCTTTAAGACCTTTCAGGCTGCAGTGTATTGCAGGAGAACAAAAGTGACTGTGAGAAAACCAGTTCAGAGATACTTGCTGTATGATGGTGACTGAGCTGGAGAGAAGCAGATGGAATTGAGGGTTTTATAAGGACTCGGTGAGGATTAAATAAGAGGTGAGGGTGTGCAAGGTGTTAGATAATTCCTAAATGCTTGGCTTTTGAAACTAGAGAAGTGAATCTGTTGGTCCTTGGATGCAGGATGCTATGGGAGAGGTGGGTTTCAGAGAAGGACAGGTGGGAGTGGGTTGAGATTGAGCTTGCGGGTACTTGTGGAGGCAGTTGGGAATGTGGAACTTGGCTATACTCTCTCTAACCACAATTAAAGTTTGTGATGTCTTCCAAAAGTAAAGGGAAAGCACAAGTATTTTAGATTAAAATGAATACAGAAGGACTGATTGGCTTGCCTCTAATTCATGAAGCTACTGTAGGGCTTTGAGCATCTTTAAGACCTTCAGATACCCTGGAGCTGTGTCCGTTAGGAAATCCCAGTGCTGGGGGTGCCTTGAAGTAAAATGGTACAGACCAGAATCATCCTTCCTAAGTTTTATAGATGAGATGATAACTTCTTCAGACAGTGAAAGTACAGCTTTGGCATCTTCCCATCCATGTTTAAAATAAAACGTGAGCTTCCTTCTTACAAGATCTTGCGTGATTTGGCCTCAGTCTACCTCTCTAATGTTGTCTGGCCCTCCTTTCCCTAGATGCTAGCCAGACTAGCTCCCTGCTTATTCCTCTCGTGAATGAAACTTGCTCTGCCTCAGTCCTTTTGAATTTGGAGTTCTCATCTTGGTGCACACCTCCCTTGCTCTCTTAATGGCAGCTCCTTCTCTGTTTGAGATTTAAGCTTAAATTCCTCCTCCTCAATGGAGCCGTCCCTGTTCACCCAACCTAAGCTCTTGCACCTGTAACTTGCTATTTCATTACTGTGCTTGATTTTCCTCACTGATCTCACTCTGACTGAAATTGGGCTTAAGTAATTTTCTCATCTATTTCTCCCTATTGAATGAACTCTTGAGAATGGCAGCTGGGTCTGTCTTGTTCAGTGCCTTCAAATCAACACTTATCACAGTGTCTGTTGAGCACAGTGGAGATGCTCAATATGCTTCTGTTTAGGGAATGAGTTCTATTAGATATTGGGAAAACGCAGATAAATGTTGAGTAGGAATCTAAACTTTGAGGGCTGCAAATGCCAGATTTTGGAGAAACGTTGGCTCTGAAGGATAGGGTGTGGGGGACAAATTCTATGCAGAGATACTAAGGCCTGATAGTTCTGAGAAGTCCTCTAGAAACATTCTTAGCCTTCCCCAGCCTCAGTGATCTGCTGTATTAACCCAGATCCCATTCCTATGAAAATGGAGCCTCCAGCACCTTGAACACCATGGCTTGAAGGCTACTGTCTGGTAAAGCTGGGTACTACTGCTGCCAGTATGTAAGTTGTATGTAGAAACAATATCAGCTCCCTCTTCAAGAAAGAAAATGTAAAATCAGAAGCAGGAGTCTCCTTTAAGAAGAAAATAATTTTTAATGAAAGGAAAACTAGTAAACAGTCCATTTGGACCTAAAATTGCTTAGTTTTGCATGCTATTAAATTAGATTTATGATCTAATAGTGCAAACAAAGGGCCTTGGATAGTTGAACAGTCAATGAAGATGAAAAATTTTGAGAAAAATTAAGATGGATTAATTTCTCTGTTCTTCATCCTGAGAGACAGATGTCTTCATTGGATTTTTCTTCCATGCAATATGAAGAGATAGGCACTGTCTTCTGTCTGATTATCTTGTTATAAGACAAAGCCTCTATGATTGTAAAGCCTATCTTATTTTTTTGTTTGTTTTTCCTTTTTTAAAAAAATTTTATTTATTTTAATTGGAGGCTAATTTCTTTACAGTATTGTAGTGGTTTTTGCCATACATTGACATGAATCAGCCATGGGTGTACATGTGTTCCCCATCCTGAACCGCCTCTCCCCTCCTTCCCCATCCCATCCCTCTGGGTCATCCTGGTGCACCAGCCTTGAGCACCCTGTCTCATTCATCGAACTTGGACTGGCGATCTGTTTCACATACGATAATATACATGTTTCACTGCTATTCTCTCAGATCATCCCACTCTCGCCTTCTCCCACAATGTCTAATAGACTGTTCTATACATCTGTGTCTCTTTTGGTGTCTCACATACAGGGTTATCATAACCATTTTTCTAAATTCCATATATATGCATTAGTATTCTGTATTGGTGTTTTTCTTTCTGGCTTACTTCACTCTGTATAATAGGCTCCAGTTTCATCCACCTCATTAGAATGGATTCAAATGTATTCTTTTTAATGGCTGAGTAATACTCCATTGTGTATATGTCCCACAGCTTTCTTATCCATTCATCTGCTGATGGACATCTAGGTTGCTTCCATCTCCTGGCTATCATAAACAATGCTGTGATGAACATTGGGGTACACGTGTCTCTTTCAATTCTGGTTTCCTCGGTGTGTATGCCCAGCAGTGGGATTGCTGGGTCATATGGCAGTTCTATTTCCAGTTTTTAAAGGGATCTCCACACTGTTCTCCATAGTGGCTGTACTAGTTTGCATTCCCACCAACAGCGTAAGAGGGTTCCCTTTTCTCCACACCTTCTCCAGCATTTATTGCTTGTAGACTTTTGGATAGCAGCCATTCCCAACGGCGTGAGATGGCACCTCATTGTGGTTTTGATTTGCATTTCTCTGATAATGAGTGATGTTGAACATCTTTTCATATGTTTGTTAGCGATCTGTATGTCTTCTTTGGAGAAATGTCTGTTTAGTTCTTTGGCCCATTTTTTGTTTGGGTCGTTTATTTTTCTGGAATTGAGCTGCAGGAGTTGCTTGTATATTTTTGAGATTAGTTGTTTGTCAGCTGCTTCATTTGCTATTATTTTCTCCCATTCCAAAGGCTGTCTTTTCACCTTGCTTATAGTTTCCTTTGTTGTGCAGAAGCTTTCAATTTTAATTAGGTCCCGTTTGTTTATTTTTGCTTTTATTTCCAATATTCTGGGAGGTGAGTCATAGAGGATCCTGCTGTGATTTATGTTGGAGAGTGTTTTGCCTATGTTTTCCTCTAGGAGTTTTATAGTTTCTGGTTTTACGTTTAGATCTTTAATCCATTTTGAGTTTGTTTTTGTGTATGGTGTTAGAAAATGTTCTAGTTTCATTCTTTTACAAGTGATTGTAGGAACTCAAGAAACACCTGGAGTAACAGGCAAATTTGGCCTTGGAATGCGGAATGAAGCAGGGCAAAGGCTAATAGAGTTTTGCCAAGAAAATGCACTGGTCATAGCAAACACCCTCTTCCAACAACACAAGAGAAGACTCTACACATGGACATCACCAGATGGTCAACACCGAAATCAGATTGATTATATTCTTTGCAGCCAAAGATGGAGAAGCTCTATACAGTCAACAAAAACAAGACAGGGAGCTGACTGTGGCTCAGATCATGAACTCCTTATTACCAAATTCACACTTAAATTGAAGAAAGTAGGGAAAACCACTAGACCATTCAGGTATGACCTCAATCAAATCCCTTATGATTATATAGTGGAAGTAGGAAATAGATTTAAGGGCCTAGATCTGATAGATAGAGTGCCTGATGAACTATGGAATGAGGTTCGTGACATTGTGCAGGAGACAGGGATCAAGACCATCCCCTTGGAAAAGAAATGCAAAAAGGCAAAATGGCTGTCTGGGGAGGCCTTACAAATAGCTGTGAAAAGAAGAGAGGTGAAAAGCAAAGGAGAAAAGGAAAGATATGAGCATCTGAATGCAGAGTTCCATAGAATAGCAAGAAGAGATAAGAAAGCCTTCTTCAGTGATCAATGCAAAGAAATAGAGGAAAACAACAGAATAGGAAAGACTAGAGATCTCTTCAAGAAAATTAGAGATACCAAGGGAACATTTCATGCAAAGATGGGCTCAAAAAAGGACAGAAATGGTATGAACCTAACAGAAGCAGAAGATATTAAGAAGAGGTGTCAAAAATACACAGAAGAACTGTACAAAAAAGATCTTCATGACCCAGATAATCATGATGATGTGATCACTAATCTAGAGCCAGACATCTTGGAAAGTGAAGTCAAGTGGGCCTTAGAAAGCATCACTATGAACAAAGCTAGTGGAGGTGATGGAATTCCAGGTGAGCTGTTTCAAATCCTGAAAGATGATGCTGTGAAAGTGCTGCACTCAATATGCCAGCAAATTTGGAAAACTCAGCAGTGGCCACAGGACTGGAAAAGGTCAGTGTTCATTCCAATCCCAAAGAAAGGCAATGCCAAAGAATGGTCAAACTACTGCACAATTGCACTCATCTCACACACTGGTAAAGTAATGCTCAAAATTCTCCAAGCCAGGCTTCAGCAATACGTGAACCGTGAACTCCCTGATGTTCAAGCTGGTTTTAGAAAAGGCAGAGGAACCAGAGATCAAATTGCCAACATCCTCTGGATCATGGAAAAAGCAAGAGAGTTCCAGAAAAACATCTATTTCTGCTTTATTGACTATGCCAAAGCCTTTGACTGTGTGGATCACAATAAACTGTGGAAAATTCTTAGAGAGATGGGAATACTAGACCACCTAAACTGCCTCTTGAGAAATCTGTATGCAGGTCAGGAAGCACCAGTTAGAACTGGACATGGAACAACCACTGGTTCCAAATAGGAAAAGGAGTATGTCAAGGCTGTATATTGTCACCCTGTTTATTTAACTTATATGCAGAGTCCATCATGAGAAATGCTGGACTGGAAGAAACACAAGCTGGGATCAAGATTGCCGGGAGAAATCTCAATAACCTCAGATATGCAGATGACACCACCCTTATGGCAGAAAGTGAAGAGGAGCTAAAAAGCCTCTTGATGAAAGTGAAAGAGGAGAGCTAAAAAGTTGGCTTAAAGCTCAACATTCAGAAAATGAAGATCATGGCATCCATTCCCATCACTTCATGGGAAATAGAGGGGGAAACAGTGGAAACAGTGTCAGACTTTATTTTTTTGGGCTCCAAAATCACTGCAGATGGTGACTGCAGCTATGAAATTAAAAGACGCTTACTCCTTGGAAGAAAAGTTATGACCAACCTAGATAGTATATTCAAAAGCAGAGACATTACTTTGCTGACTAAGGTCCATCTAGTCAAGGCTATGGTTTTTCCAGTGGTCATGTATGGATGTGAGAGTTGGACTGTGAAGAAGGCTGAGCGTCAAAGAATTGATGCTTTTGAACTGTGGTGTTGGAGAAGACTCTTGAGAGTTCCTTGGCCTGTAAGGAGATCCAACCAATCCATTCTGAAGGAAATCAGCCCTGGGATTTCTTTGGAAGGAACGATGCTAAAGCTGAAACTCCAGTACTTTGGCCACCTCATGCGAAGAGTTGACTCATTGGAAAGACTCTGATGCTGGGAGGGATTGGGGGCAGGAGGAGAAGGGGACGACAGAGGATGAGATGGCTGGATGGCATCGCAGACTCGATGGACGTGAGTCTGAGTGAACTCCGGGAGATGGTGATGAACAGGGAGGCCTGGTGTGGTGGGATTCATGGGGTCACAAAGAGTTGGACATGACTGAGCAACTGAACTGAACTGAACTGAACTGACCAGTTTTCCCAGCACCACTTGTTAAAGAGATTGTCTTTTCTCCATTGTATATTCTTGCCTCCTTTGGCAAAGATAAGGTGTCCATAGGTGCACGAAATTACCTCTGGGCTTGTAAAGCCTATCTTAATCAGTGCAGAAAATCATAAGACATGGCAAGATTAGGGAATAATCACAGGTTAGAAATTTTACCCACTTAATTCAGATACAACTGATTCTCAAAAGAACTTTTCAGCAACAGTGAACCCCCCAAATGAAGAGGTGGTTCTAGTCTGAATCTTAAATAGCATCAGTCAGTTACAGCCTGCTGCTCTTACCCCTAATATCAGCTAGCATCATCTCCAGGGTCATACCCCAGATGGAACTTGGAAGGTCACGGCCAATATCTACCTCTCTGATCCTTTACCTTATCTTTTTATATGCTTAAATCCTTATGACTTAAGTCTTATGATTGAGATAGTCTTTAAAAAATACTACTTTTTTTGAACATAAAAGTTACATACATATATTGTAGAAAATACAGAAAAACATGGGCTTCCCTGGTGGCTCAACAGTTAAGAATCTGCCTGCAATGCAGGAGCTGCAGGTTTGATCCCTGGGTCAGGAAGATCTCCTGGAGGAAGGCATGGCGACCAACTCCAGTATTTTGCCTCAGAAATCCCATGGACAGAGGGCTAATTGGGGTTGCAAAAAGCTGGACATGACTGAAGCGACTTAGCATGCATGCACACACAGAAAAATATAAAGGAAATAAAAATCCCTCTATCATATCATCAAGGGGAAAAAGTGAGTATTTTGGGGTATTTTACCAGGTATTTAAGTTGTTTTATTTTTATTTTTTTAAGAAAATTTGTCTTGTAATGTATTATTTCTGATTTTTTACTTGCTGTGTCATGAACATTTCCCCATGACATAGACTATGTTTTTGTGAAAATGATTTTAATGGTTCTATAAATATTCCATTGTATAGATTACCATTCTGCAATTTTCAGACAAGTGGATTGTTTCCCGTCTCTCCCCTCTCTCTTTCCCTCCCTCCCTGCTTTCCTTGAGTTTTGTAAACCTTAATTCAGCTGTTAATTTTTTTCAAGATAGCAAATTAAGTTATAAATTTAAGCCATAACTTGATAATCTTTAGTAATATAGCCTATTTAATTAAAACCCATTTATTTATTAGTAGTCACAGAAAAATGAAAAAAAGTAAAGTTGGGGGAGATATTGAGTAAGTATTACCAAATTCCAAACTTTCATTTTCAGTGAAGTAATGATTAGTTTTAGGACCAACATTATACAGAGAAAGTTTTCATTGTCGTGCAGACTAGTTTCCATTCAGACTACAAACTGCTTCCTGCTCTCTCTCGTAAAGTGGAGTTCATTTAACAGAGCCTTCTTTGTCGGCAGCTTCAGATCTGAGTTGCTTTTGGCGTTCATCTCCTTTCCTGCCAAGCAGGGATGCTTTGCACAGTTTCTGCTCCACACCACTGGGTGTGCGATTCTGCTCCTTCTGACACGTTATATTCTACACCAAGTTCTGGGAGCCCATGTGATTCTTTGCTTCCTTGTATTCTTTATCCTGCTGCCATTTTGAGTAAGAATCCTTCAAGACCATGAGGAATGCTTTTCTTATGGACATCAAACAGATAGCGGGGCATCTGGACCAAGGCCCGTTCCCTTTCTCGTATCAATGAAATCTTGGCTGTGCTTGGTCTAAGCTAGCTTCAGTCACCTAGCTAGGTGAATTTTTGCCCACTGGATTTATCAGCTGATTCTCATAGAGATGATCTATACTCTTTTATTAATAGTTACATGGATGAGCTGTGGTGGTAGAGAAGGTAGTTGCAGTAACGACAGAGATATATTTGGGTAGAAAATACACCATGAATCCAGTGCAAAGAGGTATGGATTCCAGGTTTAGGATGAAGCTGGGAGTAATTCTCAGGGTTCCCTCCTATAGAACTTTTCTTCCATGTTCAGGAAGAGGTGATAAAGGATCAGATGTGATAGTCCCTTGGTCTTCTTTACTCCTCTCCCAGGGAGAGCTGCATTCTTCTTGAAAAGGAGCTCAAGTAGCAGTGGCAGAAAGTGCCACCTGGGACAAAAGAGTGGGAATCGCTGCAGTGACTGGGCTTCCCTGGTGGCTTAGATGGTAAAGAATCTGCCTGCGATGCAGGAGACCTGGGTTTCATCCCTGGGTTGGAAAGGTTCCTGGAGAAGGGAATGGCAACCCACTCCAGTACTCTTGTCTGGAGAATCCCATGAACACTCAGCCTACAGCACTACAGTCCATGCAGGTCACAAATAGTTAGACAGGCCTGCTGGGCGACTGGGAGAAGACAATGGCACCCCACTCCAGTACTCTTGCCTGGAAAATCCCATGGACGGAGGAGCCTGGTGGGCTGCAGTCCATGGGGTCGCTAAGAGTTGGACACGACTGAGCGACTTGACTTTCATTTTTCACTTTCATACAATGGAGAAGGCAATGGCACCACACTCCAGGGTTCTTGCCTGGAGAATCCCCTGTCCAGGGACAGGGGAGCCTGATGGGCTGCCGTTTATGGGGTCGCACAGAGTTGGACACGACTGAAGTGGCTTAGCAGTAGCAGCAGCTGGGCGACTAACACTTTCACTTTCATTGCAGTGAGTAGCCTCAGTGGCCTTGTGGTCCAAGCTGTGGTGCTAAGAAAGTGGCTTCTAATTTTTATCAGTAATTTCTTCATTACTGACTACAGTTCATTACTGGGTTAGAGTTCTAGAAATGTTTGGGAAGATATAAATGCTCAATTGTTTTTCACATGAAAACTCAGTTTCTTTTCTCTTGCCTTTTTCAAGACAGTGTTGGTGGAAGTCACACAGTCATCCTTGGGAAGAGTCTGGGAGAGTTCAGGTCAGTGGCCAGATTTCACAGAGCCTGTGGGGCTTCCCTGGTGGCTCAGACAGTAAAGAATCCATCTGCAATTCCGGAGGTTCAATCCCTGGGTTAGGAAGATCCCCTGGAGGAGGACATGGTCATCTACTCCAGTATGCTTGCCTGGAGAATCCCCATGGACAGAGGAGCCTGGTGGGCTACAGTCCGTGGGGTCACAAAGAGTAGGACAGGACTGAGCAACAAAGCACAGCGCACAGTGAGGACAGCACTGGGGTTCCGGCTTTTCAGCGTCAGTGGTGACACCATAGGCTGAGGGCTCTGCTTGCAGCCAGACTTTCCCTTTAGAAAACACTGTGCCTCTCTCTGGATTTCAGATTTCACTTCTCAACATTGACACCAGTTCAGGAAGAGGAGGTGTAGTCAGGGTGAAAACAGGCACCTGGGGTTGCCTCAAGAGTGAGCAGGGAGGGCTGTGTGTATGGTTGTAAGTGGTGGCATCTTCACAGGATTGATTTTGCGTATTGATGGAAGTCCTCGCTGACCACGTTATTATTCACGGCAACAATTTTAGGTAGTTAATAATTTATTACATTCCCCCCCCACCCCAATGGATGTAATGGAATGAGAATCTTTATACCAGGGCTATACAAATGTTGTCCTTCTATCTTATGTAATTGAAGGAACTTTTGCCAAAGATAATTGCTATCATTAAATATTGATAGAGCATTTAAAAAAATGTTTCTACTAGTAAAAATGGAAAGAGCAACTCCGGGAAATATAATCCATGTGCACTGGACTTTTCCGGAGAAGGCAATGGCACCCCACTCCAGTCCTCTTGCCTGGAAAATCCCATGGATGGAGGAGCCTGGTGGGCTACAGTCCATGTGGTTGCTAAGAGTAGGGCACAACTGAGTGACTTCACTTTCACTTTACACTTTCATGCGTTGGAGAAGGAAATGGCAACCCACTCCAGTGTTCTTGCCTGGAGAATCCCAGGGACAGGGGAGCCTGGTGGGCTGCCATCTATGGGGTCTCACAGAGTCGGACACGATTGAAGTGACTTAGCAGCAGCAGCAACTGGGCTTTTCATCATCCAGTGATACCTGGACCTCAAGGAGGAAGAAAATTATTTGGAAGGAGGATGCCTTCTTTTGTTTTTTATTGGCAGACCCCCCCCTTCCCCACCCCCATCCCCTGCTCCCCTAGATGCTAATTATTGCCTGAGATGTGAGAGAAGGGAGGCATTTTACAAGGCAGAATATAAGAAAGAACTGGCACTTTTTGGGGGCTGTTTCTTTTTCCTTTCTTTCTTTTTTTAAAATAATTTTATTTATTTATTTTTGGCTGTGCTGGGTCTTCATTGCTGCTCAGGCTTTTCTCTAGTTCCGGCAAGCAGGGGCTACTCCCTAGTTGCAGTGCATGGATTTCTCATTGTGGGGACTTTTCTTGTTGTGGAACACAAGCTCTAGGCACTCAGGCATCAGTAATTGCGGCGCATGTTCTCAGTAGTTGTGGCTCCCTAGCTCTGGAGCACAGGCTCTATAGTTGTGGTGCTCAGGTTTAGTTGCTACAGTCCATGGGTCATAAAGAGCTGGACATAACTGAGCGACTAAGCACACAGTTGTGAAAAATCTTGGTGTTCACAGGGAGAGGTGAGAGTCTGAAATGACTGGGGTTTATAGAGGGTTGGGGGTGGGGATAGTAATAGCCACCATTAATGAAGTACCTGCCGCATACCAGAATTTGATATGAATGAATCTACTGAGGCATGTGGGATCTTCTTGGATTAGGGATCAAATCTGTGTCTCTTGCATTGGCAGGTAGATTCTTTATCACTGAGCCACCAGGGAAGCCCTTTTATTTATTTTTTAATTGGAGAATAATTGCTTTACAATGTGTGGTACAACAATACGAATTAGTCATAACTATATATATATCCCTTCCCTCCTGAGCCTTCCTCCCATCCCCCATCCTAACCCTCTAGGCTAGCACTTTAAAATAGCAAAGAGAGGATAACTGTGTGACTTCTATAACTGAAAGCACGCTGCCTAGAGGAGTGTATAGGTAAAGTGTAGAAGCAAGGCTAACTTGAAGAAGGCAAAGGTCTCTGACATCACTACACAGAATGGGGTATCAGGCTTGAACAACTCAAACCATGGTAGGCCCTGGACAGATGAAAGCAAAGGAAATTGCCAGCGGGAAGGGACCTTGTCGACAGCAATAGAAGGAACAGCAGTCAAACCCTGGAATCCTGTCCTGCAGGCTTTGCCTTGAGAAAGGCATATACTCCATCCTTTTTACTCCTGTCCCAGATTAATCTTGGAATGGTATTATTTTTATAAGAATAAAATGAATTTACTCATTCACTTTCTCTTTCCAAAAAGGATTTGAAGATGTTGATGGAACATCAAGGGTGAACTTGAATGGAGGAAAATAACTTACAAATGGGTAACATAGAGACTCAAGCAGGAGACTGCCCATGGGTTGAGAGAGGGGACAGGTTTGCCTTGTTACCATGGTGATGGCATGCTATGGTGGTGCTGGGAAGCTAACACAAGATTGCTCTGTGTGTAGGGGTGGTTCACTGTAATCTCCTATCACTGGATCAGTTTGCAGACACTTTTAAGGCTTTGAAGATTTGGAGGGGATGTGTGTTTCATTTGGGGAAATTTAAAGGTCTCCCATACATTTAGATGCCCCTGGAAACTCCCAGTCTGGTTTTGAATGTTTCAGTGGATGAATGGGAGAGCTTGTTGGTCTGGCAACACGAACACACACACTTCTTCCTTCCTGATTTCATTAAGTCAGCGTAGCCCTCGGATCCCAGGGGCTGGCAATCTGGGGATGTCCCCCCATTGGTTTTGTCAGGGCAGTGTTGGGATTTTTTGGGGGGCATCTTTTACCAAGTTTCAATATTTTCTCAGGTACATCTTGATGAGATAAGACAGAAGAAAAAGGAAATCTTATTGGGACTGAAAACATACACACACACAACATTTGAAATAAATTGAGTATTTTAAAATTGGATGGTAACAAGGGAGAGCTTAGGACTGCGGATAGTAAGTAGAATGTTAAATTCACATGACTCACACAGATGTGCAAAGCAAATGGGATTTCTTTGCTTCCTACTGGATCATACTCAGCTAGGTGGGGGTAGGTAGTGGGAGGTGTGGAAATTAACTTTGTCAGTTTATGCTATCCCTGTTGTTCAGTCGCTCAGTTGTATCCAACTCTTTGCAACCCCATGGACTGTAGCATGCCAGGTTTCCCTGTTCTTCACCATCTCCCAGAGTTTGCTCAAACTCATGTCCATTGAGTCAGTGATGCCATCAACCATCTCTTCCTCTGTTGACCCCTTCTCCTCCCACCTTCAATCTTTCCCAGCATTAGGGTCTTTTCCAATGAGTCAGTTCTTCATATCAGGTGGCCAAAGTAGTGGAGTTTCAGCTTCAGCAGCAGTCCTTCCAATGAATATTCGGGACTGATTTCCTTTAGGACAGACTAGTTTAATCTCCTCGCAGCCCAAGGGACTCTCAAGAGTCTTCTCCAACACTGCAGTTCAAAATCATCAATTCTTCGATGCTCAGCTTTCGTTATGGTCCAACTCTCACATCTGTACATGACTACTGGAAAAACCATAGCTTTGACTATACAGACCTTTGTTGGCAAAGTAATGTCTCTGGTTTTTAATAAGCCATAGCTATTCTTCCAAGGAGCAAGCGTCTTTTAATTTCATGGCTACAGTCACAATCTGCAGTGATTTTGGGGCTCAAGAAAATAAAGTCTCACTGTTTCCATTGTTTCTCCATCTATTTGCCATGAAGTGATGGGACTGGATGCCATGATCTTAGTTTTCTGAATGTTGAGTTTTAGGCCAGCTTTTTCACTCTTCTCTTTCACTTTCATCAATAGGATCTTTAGTTCCTCTTCACTTTCTGCCATAACGGTGGTGTCATCTGCATATCTGAGGTTATTGGTATTTCTCCTGGCAATCTTGATTTCAGCTTGTTTCTCATCCGGCCCAGCATTTCTTATGTTGTACTCTGAATATAAGTTAAATAAGCAGGGTGACAATATACAACATTGACGTACTCCTTTCCCAATTTGGAGACAGTCCATTGTTCCATGTCTGGTTCTAACTTTTGCTTCTTGATGAGGTTTCTCAGGAGGCAGGTCAGGTGGTCTGGTATTCCCATCTCTTGAATAATTTTCCACAGGTTTTTTTTTTTTTTTTGTGATCCACACAGTCACAAAGATTTAGGCTCTCTGAACCTTTGGGTTTAAATAGCCTCCCTTGGATGACCAAGTCCCTTTGGGGTAACTATTCAGTCTTTTAGAGGCCCATCCCTCTTGCCCCTCCTACTCTAAGGTGATACTTAGGCAGATCAAAGGGTGAGGCCCGTGTGACCTGCTGTCAGCAGAGAAGAGGCGGGAGTTTCCGAGCCATGCAGTGTTCTTTGGCTCCTCACTGATCTTCTCTGTGCTGTGGCTGCGCCATCTGTCCCCTGTGCTACTGTTGGAGACGGGCCCCTCTGGTCATTTGGATGTCAGATCTCCAATATGGAGTTCTTGCTTTTGCCTTTGATCATGAAGTTCTTTCTGCTGCAACTGTTTTGTCCTAATTACAGTCCTTCACAAATCCCTTCTGGTCTCCGAACCCCTGTTCCAGAGCACGTGGGAGGTCCAAGATCTCTTGGATGCCTTTAAAAAATTTTTATTTAAGTGTAGTTGATTTACAATGTTGTGTTAGTATCAGGTGTACAGCAAAGTGATTCAGTTCCATTTATATGTGTGTACTCAGTGGCTCAGTTGTGTTTGACTCTCTGTCCATGGAATTTTCCATTTAAGAATACTGGACTGGGTTGCCATTTCATCCTCCAGGGGATCTTCCTGATCCAGGTATTGAACCTGCATTGGCAGGAAGATTCTTTCCTACTGAGTCATCTGGGGATCTTCCCCCCTGGCCCCAACACACACACACACACATTCTCTTTCAGTTTCTTTTTCATTAGATGTTGTTCCCTGCGCTGTACAGTCAGTCCTTGCTGGTTGCACACCTTGCTTAAGCCTCGGGAAGCCAGGAGCACTGCCAGGGCTCCTCTGTCTAGGCCCCTCCCTCTGCCAGGACTGAGCTTCATTCCCATGCTACTTAGGATGAAACCCTCCCGGTAGCCTCATAGGCTTCCCAAGCTCTGCTCAGGAAAGCACAACAAATCACAGATCCTACCAAAAGCTCTCATGCTTCTCTGTGTCTGTTTGTCTGGATGTTTCTATTATGGTTCCTACTCCTCGGGTCCCACTTCAGAGGGGGCAGGGAAGTCACGGGCATTTGATCTCTCCTCCTTGTATTGCACTGGGATCTGGAAGTGGGAGGCTTTCTGTTTTCTCTTCCTGTGTGGAAGGGTCTTCCTCCATGTCACATTCTGCTCCTTCCTGATGTGGTGTTGACACTCCCCTCCCATTTACCTTCATGGTCCCTGGCATACAAAGTAGCTGTCAGGGAACATAAACCATGTATCAGTAACAGTTTCATAAATGTTTTCCCAGTTATGTGCACATTAGAAGAAAGTGGGAGCCCTAGTCGTCCTTAAAATGTGGAAGTTTTCTTTGATAAGATTTGTTGGGAATGAAAGAGATGTGGCAGCTGATCAAATACTATTTACGGTTTTCAGTTCAGTTCAGTCACTCGGTTGTGTCCGACTCTTAGCGACCCCATGAATCGCAGCACGCCAGCCTCCCTGTCCATCACCAACTCCCAGAGTTCACTCAAACTCATGTCCATCGAGTCCGTGATGCCATCCAACCATCTCATCCTCTGTCATCCCCTTCTCCTCCTGCCCCCAATCCCTCCCAGCATCAAAGTCTTTACCAATGAGTCAACTCTTCGCATGAGGTAGCCAAAGTTTTGGAGTTTCAGCTTCAGCATCAGTCCCTCCAATGAACACCCAGGACTGATCTCCTTTAAAATGGACTGGTTGGATCTCCTTGCAGTCCAAAGGACTCTCAAGAGTCTTCTCCAACACCACAGTTCAAAAGCATCAATTCTTCGGCACTCAGCTTTCTTCATAGTCCAACTCTCACATCCATACATGACCACTGGAAAAACCATGGCCTTGACTAGGTGGACCTTTGATGGCAAAGCAATGTCTCTGCTTTTCAGTATGCTATCTAGGTGGTTAACTTTCCTTCCAAGGAGTAAGCGTCTTTTAATTTCATGGCTGCAATCACCATCTGCAGTGATTTTGGAGCCCCCAAATATAAAGTCTGACACTGTTTCCACTGTTTCTCCATCTGTTTCCCATGAAGTGATAGGACCGGATGCCATGATCTTCGTTTTCTGAATGTTGAGCTTTAAGCCAACTTTTTCACTCTCCTCTTTCACTTTCATCAAGAGGCTTTTTAGTTCCTCTTCACTTTCTGCCATAGGGGTGGTGTCATCTGCATATCTGAGGTGATTGATATTTCTCCTGGCAATCTTGATTCCAGCTTGGGCTTCTTCCAGTCCAGTGTTTCTCATGATGTACACTGCATATAAGTTAAATAAGCAGGGTGACAATATAGAGCCTTGACGTACTCCTTTTCCTATTTGGAACCAGTCTGTTGTTCTATGTCCAGTTCTAACTGTTGCTAACTGACCTGCAGATAGGTTTCTCAAGAGGCAGGTTAGGTGGTCTGGCATTCCCACCTCTTTCAGAATTTTCCACAATTTATTGTGGTCCACAGAGTCAAAGTTTTGGCTTAGTAAATAGAGCAGAAATAGATGTTTTTCTGGAACTCTCTTGCTTTCTCCATGATCCAGCAGATGTTGGCAATTTGATCTCTGGTTCCTCTGCCTTTTCTAAAACCAGCTTGAACATCTGGAAGTTCAATGGTTCACATACTGTTGAAGCCTGGCTTGAAGAATTTTGAGCATTACTTTACCAGTGTGTGAGATGAGTGCAATTTTGTGGTAGTTTGAGCATTCTGTGGCATTGCTTTTCTTTGGGATTGGAATGAAAACTGACCTTTTCCAGTCCTGTGGGTGCTGCTGAGTTTTCCAAATTTGCTGTCATATTGAGTGCAGCACTTTCACAGCATCATCTTTCAGGATTTGAAACAACTCAACTGGAATTCCATCACCTCCACTAGCTTTGTTTGTAGTGATGCTTTCTAAGGCCTACTAGACTTCACATTCCAGGATGTCTGGCTCTAGGTGAGTGATCATACCATCGTGATTATCTTGGTTATGAAGATCTTTTTTTGTACAGTTCTTCTGTGTATTCTTGCCACCTCTTCTTAATATCTTCTGCTTCTATTAGGTCCATACCATTTCTGTCCTTTATTGAGCCCATCTTTGCATGAAATGTTCCCTTGGTATCTCTAATTTTCTTGACGAGATCTCTAGTCTTTCCCATTTGTTGTTTTCCTCTACTTCTTTGCATTGATTGCTGAGGAAGACTTTCTTATCTCTCCTTGCTGTTCCTTGGAACACCGCATTCAGATGTTTATATCTTTCCTTTTCTCCTTTGCTTTTTGCTTCTCTTCTTTTCACAGATATCTGTAAGGCCTCCCCAGACAGCCATTTTGCTTTTTTGCATTTCTTTTCCAAGGGGATGGTCTTGATCCCTGTCTCCTGTACAATGTCACGAACCTCATTCCATAGTTCATCAGGCATCTGTCTATCAGATCCAGTCCCTTAAATCTATTTCTCATTTCCACTGTATAATCATAAGGGATTTGATTTAGGTCAAACCTGAATGGTCTAGTGGTTTTCCCTACTTTCTTCAATTTCAGTCTGAATTTGGTAATAAGGAGTTCATGATCTGAGCTACGGTCTGCTCCTGGTCTTGTTTTTACTGACTGTATAGAGCTTCTCTTTCATTTCCAAGGCAAACCATTCAATATCATAGTAATCCAAGTCTACGCCCCAACCAGTAAAGCTGAACAAGCTGAAGTTGAACGGTTCTATAAGATCTACATGACTTTTTAGAACTAACGCCCCAAAAAGATGTCCTTTTCATTAGAGAGGACTGGAATGCAAAAGTAAGAAGTCAAGAAATACCTGGAGTAACATGCAAATTTGGACTTGGAATGCGGAATGAAGCAGGGCAAAGGCTAATAGAATTTTGCCAAGAGAACGCAAGGTCATAGCAAACACCCTCTTCCAACAACATAAGAGAAGACTCTACACATGGACATCACAAGATGGTCAACACCAAAATCAGATTGATTATATTCTTTGCAGCCAAAGATGGAGAGGCTCTATACTGTCAACAAAAACAACACCAGGAGCTGACTGTGGCTCAGATCATGAGCTCCTTATTGCCAAATCAGACTTAAATTGAAGAAAGTAGGGAAAACCACTAGACCATTCAGGTATGACCTAAATCAAATCCCTTATGATTATACAGTGGAAATGAGAAATAGATTTAAGGGACTAGATCTGATAGATAGAGTGCCTGATGAACTATGGAATGAGGTTCGTGACATTGTACAGGAGACAGGGATCAAGACCATTCTCTTGGAAAAGAAATGCAAAAAAGCAAAATGGCTGTCTGGGGAGGCCTTACAAATAGCTGTGAAAAGAAGAGAAACAAAAAGCAAAGGAGAAAAGGAAAGATATAAACATCTGAATGCGGTGTTCCAAGGAATAGCAAGGAGAGATAAGAAAGCCTTCAGCAATCAATGCAAAGAAGTAGAGGAAAACAACAAATGGGGAAGACTAGAGATCTCTTCAAGAAAATTAGAGATACCAAGGGAACATTTCATGCAAAGATGGGCTCAATAAAGGACAGAAATGGACCTAATAGAAGCAGAAGATATTAAGAAGAGGTGTCAAGAATACACAGAAGAACTGTACAAAAAAGATCTTCATGACCCAGATAACCACGAGGGTGTGATCACTCACCTAGAGCCAGACATCCTGGAATGTGAAGTCAAGTGGGCCTTAGAAAGCATCACTATGAACAGAGCTAGTGGAGGTGATGGAATTCCAGTTGAGCTATTTCAAATCCTGAAAGATGATGCTGTGAAAGTGCTGCACTTAATATGCCAGCAAATTTGGAAACCTCATCAGTGGCCACAGGACTGGAAAAGGTCAGTTTTCATTCCAATCCCAAAGAAAGGCAATGCCACAGAATGCTGAAACTACCACAAAATTGCACTCATCTCACACACTGGTAAAGTAATGCTCAAAATTCTTCAAGCCAGGCTTCAACAGTATGTGAACCATTGAACTTCCAGATGTTCAAGCTGGTTTTAGAAAAGGCAGAGGAACCAGAGATCAAATTGCCACATCCACTGGATCATGGAAAAAGCAAGAGAGTTCCAGGAAAACATCTATTTCTACTCTATTTACTATGCCAAAGCGTTAGACTCTGTGGACCACAATAAATTGTGGAAAACTCTGAAAGAGGTGGGAATACCAGACCACCTAACCTGCCTCTTGAGAAACCTATCTGCAGGTCAGTTAGCAACAGTTAGAACTGGACATAGAACAACAGACTGGTTCCAAATAGGAAAAGGAGTACATCAAGGCTCTATATTGTCACCCCATTTGTTTAACTTATATGCAGAGTTCAGTTCAGTTCAGTTCAGTTCAGTCGCTCAGTCGTGTCCGACTCTTTGCGACCCCATCAATCGCAGCTCGCCAGGCCTCCCTGTCCATCACCAACTCCCAGAGTTCACTCAGACTCACGTCCATTGAGTCAGTGATGCCATCCAGCCATCTCATCCTCTGTCGTCCCCTTCTCCTCACATTCCACGATGTCTGGCTCTAGATGAGTGATCACATCATCGTGATTACCCAGGTTGTGAAGATCTTTTTTGTACAGTTCTTCTGTGTATTCTTGCCACCTCTTCTTAATATCTTCTGCTTATATTAGGTCCATACCATTTCTGTCCTTTATTGAGCCCATGTTTGCATGAAATGTTCCCTTGGTATCTCTAATTTTCTTGAAGAGATCTCTAGTCTTTCCCATTCTGTTGTTTTCCTCTATTTCTTTGCATTGATCACTGAAGAAGGCTTTCTTATCTCTTCTTGCTATTCTTTGGAACTCTGCATTCAGATGTTTATATCTTTCCTTTTCTCCTTTGCTTTTTGCTTCTCTTCTTTTCACAGCTATTTGTAAGGCCTCCCCAGGCAGCCATTTTGCTTTTTTGCATTTCTTTTCCATGGGGATGGTCTTCATCCCTGTCTCCTGTACAATGTCATGAACCTCATTCCATAGTTCATCAGGCACTCTATCAGATCTAGTCCCTTAAATCTATTTCTCACTTCCACTGTATAATCATAAGGGATTTGATTTAGGTCATACCTGAATGGTCTAGTGGTTTTCCCTACTTTCTTCAATTTCAGTCTGAATTTGGTAATAAAGAGCTCATGATCTGAGCCACAGTCAGCTCCTGGTGTTGTTTTTGTTGACTGTATAGAGCTTCTCCATCTTTGGCTGCAAAGAATATAATCAATCTGATTTTGGTGTTGACCATCTGGTGATGTCCATGTGTAGAGTATTCTCTTGTTTGTTGGAAGAGGGTGTTTGCTATGACTAGTGCATTTTCTTTGGAAAACTCTATTAGTCTTTGCCTTGCTTCATTCCACTTTCCAAGCCCAAATTTACCTGTTACTCCAGGTGTTTCTTGACTTCCAACTTTTGCATTCCAGTCTCCTATTTATGGTTTTACTGAAGGTGAAAAGGTAAAAGTGAAAGTCGTTCAATCGAATGTGACTCTTTGTCACCCCATGGACTATACAATCCATGGAATTCTCCAGGCCAGAATACTGGAGTGGGTAGCCTTTCCCTTCTCAAGGGAATCTTCCCAACCCAGGAGTCAAAACCAGGTCTCCTGCATTCCTGGATTCTTTACCAGCTGAGCCACAAGGGAAGCCCAAGTATACTGGAGTAGGTAGCCTATCCCTTCTCCAGCGGATCCTCCCAACCCAAGAATCGAACTGAGGTCTCCTGAATTGCAGGCAGATTCTTTACTAAATGAGCTATGAAGGAAGCCCAATTTAAACATTAAAATCATGAATGTAGAAACTGGAAAATTTTTTCCTGTGCAAATTGAACATCCACAGTTTTGTATTAGAAACTACTGTTTACACCCTCTGTTTTCAGAAATTAGATGCTGTAAAGTCTTGAGGAAAAATAAAAATGCACTTGGGCTGGCAGTGTTCATGCTTGGTTTCGGCACATTCATGGGGCATTTGCAGGAGATAATTGCAAGTTCACCCAATATGATCTGTGGGTGTGAATCAGAGGAGATCTCAAGAGCATAGAATGCTTTCAGCCATTTATGCAAAGAACCATTATAATAATGATAAAA
Source organism: Capricornis sumatraensis (assembly GCF_032405125.1). Taxonomy (NCBI): domain Eukaryota; kingdom Metazoa; phylum Chordata; class Mammalia; order Artiodactyla; family Bovidae; genus Capricornis; species Capricornis sumatraensis. The sequence continues at coordinate 99,681,576 of NC_091072.1, read as the reverse complement.
GGATCCAGTGTGATTAAGGGGAGTGGAGAAGAATGAGATATTAAGGCACAGGTTTTTATCTTTTTTGGGAATCAATAGCTGCTGGGCACAGCAGTGGGTTTGAATTTCTATTGAGATGTATTCTTAGGTTTTAAGGATTTGAGTTTTGTTAGTTTTGTTTGCTGAATCTTGGCCTTAATAACATTTCATTTTGTGGGGGAATAGTAGGAGGTGGGAACAATGAAAGAGCACAGAAAGGGCTTACTCTTTATAAAAGAAAGGTGGGGGGAGAACAAGATGGCGGAGGAGTAGGTGGACATGGAGCACATCTCTCTCCATGGATACATCAGGAACACCTTCAGACACAGAGATGCATGCAGAACACCAGCTGAAAGCAGACAGGAGTACCTGACTGGTGAAAAAGAATATATAGAACCATGCAAAACTCGGTAGGATGTAGGAACTGGGGGGGAAAAAAAGGAGCGTTAGTAGAAATGGGCCTGCCCTCAGTGGGTGTGGGAACTGAAGCAGGAGGTCTGATCCCCACATTGGGGCAATTGTCTGAGTCAGAGGAGAAACATTTAAGGCTGAGAATGAAACAGCTGATCTGTGGCAGCTTAAATGGAATGAGAATCAGACAGCCCTTGCTGCAGCCATACATACCCAGGGCAGGGATGCAGATCCCCTGGAAGGTGCAGTGACTGGGAGCTGTAGTGTAGGGCTTGTGGAGCAATCCCAGGGTGAGGGCTGCTATTGATTGTGGAGAGATGGATTGAGGGGAAGTGAGGGAGGAGATTGTGGTGGGAAATGCCTGTGGAGGAAAGCTGGGCAGCCATGGAAGCAAGGCAATACTGCTGAGTCATGCGTAGGGGGTGGAGCCACCACCATAGCCTCTCTCTCACCCCATGCCAGCATTGGCAGCTGAATAATAGAGAGGCTGGCCCATCAAATGCCCAATCTACTGAACTACAGAGTAGGACCCCACCCAGGGTGCCCCTTTAAGTGCCTGACACACCAGTCTACAGAGTAGGACCCCAGCTGCGAGGTGGGGAGGGGGAGGGGGGGCGGTGAGGGTTGGGGGGTCTCTCTCTGTGCCTGACATGCCAAACAACAGAGAAGGGTCCCAGGCAAGGGAGCCCTCTAAGTGCCTGAATGGGTGGAGCTATGGAGAAAGACTGGCCAAAGAGGCCTTCTGACCACCAGCTATATGAGGCTTGATAAAAGACTCTGATAGGGCCATAACTCCTGCGGCAGAGGCAGTACTGTGTCCCTGCACCCTTGGCACCACCAGGGTCCCCTCAAGCCAAGCAGCAGGGCCACCTTCACTCTCAACTCTCACTGGGGCAGAGCTGCCACAGGCTAAAAAAATCTTGCATCTATCTTTGCACACAGGATCACGTCAGTCATGTCCAACTCTTTGTACCCTGAAGACTGTGGCCTGCCAGGCTTCTCTGTCAGGGAGGGGAGTTCTCCAGGCAAGAATACTGGAGCGTATTGGTCAATACTGATTGCCATACCTTTCCAGAGTGCTATATTTCCTGCTGCCCTAGCCACCAACTCCCCTGAGTACCTGGTGCTGCCAGAACCCCTGTGACCCAAGCAACTGGACCACCTCCACACCTGGCCCTCACAGGGCAAACCAAAGTCCTCCAGAACAGCCTGAGAAGCAAACCCCAGTGGACCACCCACATGAAGAGGTGGAAATAAAACCACAATTGAAACCCAGGGGCATTGTGGCTAAGAAAGAAGACCCAAACTTCCCACCAATGTAGGAGCTGCAGATTAAATCCACACAGTCAACTAGGGAGACTCTGTGTCTATGGAATATATAAAAGGACATTGAAAGCTCCCACAAAAGAAAACACACTAGTTCTGATAGCTGTGAGCATTGGAGGCAAGAACACACAGGAGTAGGACCACATTAGAATCTGAGCTGTCCCCACAGTAGGTCCAGAGATCAGCACAGTGTTGGAGGGCATCCTAGGGAGGTGAGGAGGACTGTGACACTCAGTGAGGGAAAGGGCTCTGACAACAATGATTCAAGAAAATCATTTATTATTCTTAGGTTTTGATTGTTCTATAGATCCTTTTGTACTTTTTTCTCTCCCCCACTGCATCACCCCCCACCCCCCGCCCCTGCTTCTGTTGTAGTTGTTGATTTTGTTGGGAGTATGAAATCTAATTAAGCTTTTGAGCTTTTTTTCTCAGTCACAGTTTTTATTGTTGTTATAAACCTCTGCCACTACACTGGGCTTTTCAGTTCTCTGGAGGTTTCCTTTTTCTTTTTTTAATTTTAATTTTTTTAAACCTATTATATTTTTTCTACATTTATTCCTTTGTTTGCCTTTTCTATTGTTCTTCTCCCATTGCAGTTAATCTTTAATGTATACAAATCTTCTTCATCTACCTCTGTTTAAATTTGCATATCTGTTATTTCTTTCCTTTCCTATCAACATATTTGATAGTTTTGTTTTCATTGCTTTATTCCCCACTTGGCACCTTGCTTTAGTTTTGCTTTCAGTTTGTGCTTTAATTAGTTTTGTACTTAACTGGTAAATATAATTTTGATTTCCTTTGTTTGCCAGGTGAGTCTATTGCACTTTATTTTTGTTGGGCTGCTTTGACTTTGCTCATGGGTGTATGTGTAATATGTGCACATTCCATTATTTTAATTATTATTTGCCTGATTTTTTAAAATACCATTTGTCTGGGGTTCATTTTTGGTTTCTTGTTTTTGGATACTTGTTTTAATCTCACTTAATGCCATAACAAACCACTTGTGGAATCTTCATTCCTGACCAGAGATCAAGCCCTTAGCCTTTGGAGTTGGAGCACTGACTCCAAGACCCTAGACTACTACAGAACTACCTAGAGAGTATCAAATAATGAGAACTCACACGAAGGAAATCACTTGAATACAAGACCCAGCATCACCCAACTACCAGTAGCACCCTGTGCAGGATGTCTCATCTAAACAACAATCAAAAATACAAACCCAATCTTCAGCAGACTGGAGTACCACCTCACTCAGCCTTGCCCAACAAGGGAAAAACAAACAAACAAACAAAGAACTCAGCACAAATCTCACCCTATAATAAACTTATACAAGCCACTGGACCAACCTTAGGACGGCAGAAACCAAAAGAAGAAAAAATTCAACCTTGAAGCCCGGGTAAAGGAGACCTCAAACACAATAAGTTAAAAAAAAATAATGAAAAGGCAGAGAAATACTACACAAATGAAGCAACAAACTAGAAACACAGAAGTCCAAATAAATGAAGAGGAAATAGGCAAGCTACCTGAAACAGAATTCAGAATAATGATAGTAAAGATGATAAAAAACCTTGAAAACAAAATGGAGAAAATGTAAGAATCAATTAACACAGACCTAGCAATTAAAGAATAAACACACAGAGATAAGCAACACAATTATTGAAATTAAAAATACTCTAGAAGGAATCAATAGCAGAATAGCTGAAGCAGAAGAACGAATCAGTGGACTGGAATATAAAATGGTGGAAACAACTTCTGAAGAGCAGAATAAAGTAAAAAGAATGAAAAGAACTGAGGATAGTCTCAGAAACCTTGGGACATTATCAAACACACCAACATTTGAATTATAGGGGTCTCAGAAGAAGAAGAGAAAAAGAAAGGGTATGAGAAAAAATTTTAAGAGATTATAGTTGAAAATTTCCCCAACATGGAAAAGAAAATAGCCAGTCAAATTCAAGAGGCACAAAGAGTCCCAGACAGGAAAAACCCAAGGAGAAACATGCCAAGACACATACCAATCAAACTAACAAAAACTAAACACAAAGAAAGAATATTAAAAGCAGCAAGGGAGAAGCAACAAGTAACATACAAGGGAAACCCCATATGCTTAACAGCTGATCTTTTAGCAGAAACTCTGCAGGCCAGAAGGGAATGGCAGAATATATTTAAAGTTCTGAAAGGGAAAAAATCTACAACCAAGATTACTGTACGCAGCAAGGATCTCATTCAAAATTGATGGAGAAATCAAAAGCTTTTCAGACAGGGAAAAGTTAAAAGAATTCAGTACAACCAAACCAGCTTTACAACAAATGTTAAGTGGGCTTATATAGTCAAGAAATACAAGAGAAGAAAAAGATCTCCAAAACCAATTCCCAAAATTAAGAAATGGCAATAGGAACATACATATCAATAATTACTTTAAATGTAAATGGATTAAATGCTCCAACCAAAAGTCACAGACGGCTGAATGGATACAAAAACAAGACTAGTACATATGCTGTCTACAAGAAACCCACTTCAGAGCTCAAGACACATCTAGACTGAAGAAGGATGGAAAAATATATTCCATGCCAATAGGAAGCAAAAGAAAGCTGGAGTAGCAATCCTCATATCAGACAAATCAGACCTTAAAAAAAAGAAGATTATAAGAGATAAGGAAGGACACTACATAATGATCAAGGGATCAATACAAGAAGAAGACATAACAATTGTAAATATCTATGCACCCAACATATGAGCACCTCAATACATAAGAGAAACACTAACAGACATATAAGGAGAAGTTGACAATAACACAATAATAGTAAGAGACTTTAACACCCTACTCACACCAATGGACAGATCATCAAAACAGAAAATTAATAAGGAAACACAAGTCTTAAATGATACATTAGATGAGATGGATCTCATTGATATCTTCAGAACGTTACATCCAAATGCAGAAGAATACACCTTCTTCTCAAGTGCACATGGAACATTCTCCAGGATAGACCACATCTTGGGTCACAAATCAAACCTCAGTAAACGTAAGAAAATTGAAATCTTATCAAGCATCTTCTCCGACCACAGCACTAGGAGACTAGATATCAATTACAAGATAAAAATTGTAAGAAACAACAAACACATGGAGGTTAAACAGCACATTTCTAAATAACCAACAAGTTTCTGAAAAGATCAAAAGGGAAATCAAAAAAATTCTAGAAACAAATGACAATGAAAACATGACAACTCAAAACCTATGTGATGCAAAAAAAGCAGTCCTAAGAGGGAAGTTTATAGCAATACAATCCTACCTAAAGAAACAAGAATAACATCAAATAGACAACCTAACTTTACACCTAAAACAACTGGAAAAAGAAGAACAAAAACCCCCCCCCAAATTAGTAGAAGGAAAGAAATCATATAGATTAGAGCAGAAATAATTGAAGAAGAAATGAAAGAAATGAAAGATTAATAAAACCAAAAGCTGGTTCTTTGGAAGATAAACAACATTGACAATCCTTTAGCCAGACTTATCAAGAAAAAAAAGAGAGAAGAATCAAATCAACAAAATTAGAAATGAAAAAGGAGAGGTTACAACAGACAATGCAGAAATACAAAGGACTATAAGAGACTATTATGAACAACTATTGGCAGTAAAATGGATAACCTGGAAGAAATGGACAGATTCATAGAAAGGTTCAATCTTCCAAGACTGAACCAGGAAGAAATAGCAACTATGAACAACCCAGTTACAAGCACTGAAATTGAAGCTGTGTTAAGAAATCTCCCCCAAAATCAAAAGCCCAGGACCAGATGGCTTCACAGGAGAATTCTATCAAACATTTAGAGATGAGCTAGTGCCTATCCCATCACTTCATGGGAAATAGATGGGGAAACAGTGGAAACAGTGTCAGACTTTATTTTTGGGGGCTCCAAAATCACTGCAGATGGTGATTGCAGCCATGAAATTAAAAGACGCTTACTCCTTGGAAGAAAAGTTATGACCAACCTAGATAGCATATTCAAAAGCTGAGACATTACTTTGCCGACTAAGGTCCATCTAGTCAAGGCTATGGTTTTTCCAGTGGTCATGTATGGATGTGAGAGTTGGACTGTGAAGAAGATTGAGCGCCGAAGAATTGATGCTTTTGAACTGTGGTGTTGGAGAAGACTCTTGAGAGTCCCTTGGACTGCAAGGAGATCCAACCAGTCCATTCTGAAGGAGATCAGCCCTGGGATTTCTTTGGAAGGAATGATGCTAAAGCTGAAACTCCAGTACTTTGGCCACCTCATGCAAAGAGTTGACTCATTGGAAAAGAGTCTGATGCTGGGAGGGATTGGGGGCAGGAGGAGAAGGGGCCGACAGAGAATGAGATGGCTGGATGGCATCACGGACTCAAAGGACGTGAGTCTGAGTGAACTCCGGGAGTTGGTGATGGACATGGAGGCCTGGTGTGCTGCGATTCATGGGGTCGCACAGAGTCGGACACGACTGAGCGACTGAAATGAACTGAACTGAACTGAAGTGCCTATCCTTCTAAAACTCTTTCAAAAAAATTGCAGAGAAAGGAACACTTCCCAACTCATTCTACAAGGATACCATCATCTTGATACCAAAACCAAAAGCAACACAAAAAAGGAAAACTACAGGCCAATATCACTGATGAACATAGATGCAAAAGTCCTCAATAAAATTTTAGCAAATAGAATTCAGCAACACATCTAAAAGCTCATGCACCTTGATCATGCACCTTTACCTTAACATAGTAAAGGCCATATATGATAAGTCAACAGCAAACATTTTTCTCAATGGTGAAAAACTGAAAGCATTCTCCCTAAGATCAGGAAAAAGACAAGGGTATCCACTTTCACCACTATTATTCAACATAGTTCTGGGAGTCCTGGTTATAACAATCAGAGAAGAAAAAGAAATAAAAGGGATCCAGATTAGAAAAGAAGTAAAGCTCTCACTGTCTGCAGATGACATGATACTGTACATAGAAAACCCTAAAGGTAGCATTAGAAAATTACTAGAGCTAATCAGTGAATTTAGTAAAGTTGCAGGATACAAAATAAATACAGAATGCAATATATTGCATTTCTATATACTAACAATGAAAATTCAGAAAGAGCAATTAAAGAATCAATCCCATTCACCATTGCAACAAAAAGAATTAACTATCTAGGAATAGACTTACTTAAGGAGACAAAAGAACTGTACCCAGAAAATTATAAGACATGAATGAAATAGTTTAAAGTCCAATGCTGTAAAGAACAATGTTGCATAGAAACTTGGAATGTTAGGTCTATGAATAAAGGCAAATTGGAAGTGTTGAAACAGAAGATGGCAAGAGTGAACATCGGCATTTTAGGAATCAGAGAACTAAAATGGACTGGAACGGGTGAATTTAACTCAGATGACCATTATATCTTCTACTGTGGGCTAGAATCTCTTAGAAGAAATGGAGTGGCCATCATAGTCAACAAAAGAGTCTGAAATGCAGTACTTGGATGCAGTCTCAAAAACGATAGAATGATCTCTGTTCGTTTCCAAGGCAAACCATTCAATATCACAGTAATTCAAGTCTATGCCCCAACCAGTAATGTTGAAGAAGCTGAAGTTGAACATTTCTATGAAGACCTACAAGACCTTCTAGAATTAACACCCCCAAAGGATGTCCTTTTCATTATAGGGGACTAAATGCGAAAGTAGGAAGTCAAGAAATACTTGGAGTAACAGGCAAATTTGGCCTTGGAGTACAGAATGAAGCAGGGCAAAAGCTAATAGAGTTCTGCCAAGAGAATGCACTGGTCATAGCAAACACTCTTCTAACAATACAAGAGAAGACTCTACACAAGGACATCACCAGATGGTCAATACTGAAATCAGATTGATTATATTCTTCGCAGCCAAAGATGGAGAATTTCCATACAGTCAGCAAAAACAAGACCAGGAACTGACTGTGGCTTGGATTATGAACTCCTTATTGCCAAATTCAGACTTAAATTGAAGAAAGTAGGGAAAACCACTAGACCATTCAGGTATGACCTAAATCAAATCCCTTATGATTATACAGTGGAAATGACAAATAGGTTCAAGGAATTAGATCTGATACACAGAGTGCCTGAAGAACTATGGACGGAGGTTTGTGACATTGTAAAGGAGTCAGGGATCAAGGTTATCCCCATGGAAAATAAATGCAAAAATCCCAAATGGTTGTCTGAGGAGGCTTACCAATATGTGTGAATAGAATAGAAGTGAAAGGCAAAGGAGAAAAGGAACGATATACCCATTTGACTGCAGAGTTCCAAAGAATAGTAAGGAGAGATAAGGAAGCCTTCCTCAGTGATCAATGCAAAGAAATAGGATATAATAGAATGGGAAAGATGAGATCTTTTCAAGAAAATAGAGGTAATAAGGGAATATTTCATGCAAAGATGGGAAGGACAGAAATGGTATGGACCTAACAGAAGCAGAAGATATTAAGAAGAGGTGGCAAGAATGCACAGAAGAACTATTCAAAAAAGATCATGACCCAGATAATCACAATGGTGTGATCACTCACTTAGAGCCAGACATCCTGGAATGCAAAGTCAAGTGGATGTTAGGAAGCATCACTATGAACAAAGCTAGTGGAAGTGATGGAATTCCAGTTGAGGTGTTTCAAATCCTAAAATATGATGCTGTGAAACTGCTGGACTCAGTATGCCAGCAAATTTGGAAATCTTGGCAGTGGCGATAGGAGTGGAAAAGGTCTGTTTTCATTCCAATCTGAAAGAAAGTCTATGCCAAAGAATGCCCAAATTACCACACAATTGCACTCCTCTGACACGCTAGTAAAGTAATGCTCAAAATTCTCCAAGCTAGGCTTCAATAGTATGTGAACCGTGAACTTCCAGATGTTCAAGCTGGTTTTAGAAAAGGCAGAGAAACCAGAGATCAGATTGCCAACATCTGCTGGATCATCGAAAAAGCAAGAGAGTTCCAGAAAAACATCTACTTCTGCTTTATTGATTATGCCAAAGCCATTGACTGTGTGGCTCACAATAAACTGTGGAAAATTCTGAAAGAGATGGGAATACCAGATCACCTGACTTGCCTCTTGAGAAATCTGTATGCAGGTCAGGAAGCAACAGTTAGAACTGGACATGGAACAACAGACTGGTTCCAAATAGGAAAAGGAGTATGTCAAGGCTGTATATTGTCACACTGCTTATTTAACTTCTATGCAGAGTCCATCATGAGAAACGCTGGGCTGGAGGAAGCACAAGCTGGAATCAAGATTGCTGGGAGAAATATCAATAACCTCAGATATGCAGATGACACCACCCTTATGGCAGAAAGTGAAGAAGAACAAAAAGCCTCTTGATGAAAGTGAAAGAGGAGAGTGAAAAAGCTGGTTTAAAACTCAACATTCAGAAAACTAAGATCATGGCACTCAGTCCCAGCACTTTCTGGCAAACAGATGGGAAACAGTGACATTTTTTTGGGCTCCAGAATCACTGCAGATGGTGACTGCAGCCATGAAATTAAAAGACGCTTACTCCTTGGGAGAAAAGTTATGATCAACTTAGATAGCATATTAAAAAGCAAAGACATTACTTTGCTAACAAAGGTCCATCTAGTCAAAGCTATGGTTTCCCCAGTAGTCATGTATGGATGTGAGAGTTGGACTATAAAGAAAGCTGAATGCTGAAGAATTGATGCTTTTACACTGTGGTGTTGGAGAAGACTCTTGAGAGTCCCTTGGACTGCAAGGAGATCCAACCAGTTCATCCTAAACGAAATCAGTCCTGAATATTCATTGGAAAGACTGATGTTCAAGCTGAAACTTCAATACTTCACCACCTGATGTGAAGAACTGACTCATTTGAAAAGAGCCCTGATGCTGGGAAATATTGAAGGTGGGAGGAAAAGGTGATGAGGGAGGATGAGATGGTTGGATGGCATCACCAACTTAACAGATATGAGTTTGAGTAAATTCCAGGAGTTGGTGATGGATAGGGAGGCCTGGTGTGCTGTAGTCCATGGGTTTGCAAAGAGTTGGACACAACTGGGAGGCTGAATTGAACTAATGAAAGAAATAAAAGATGACATAAACAGATGGAGAGATATTCCATGTTTTGGGGTAGGAAGAATTAATATTGTGAAAATGACTATACTACCAAACACAATCTACATATTCATTGTGATCCCTATGAAATTACCCATGACATTTTTCACAGAACTAGACAAAAAATTTTCACAATTCATATGGAAACACAAAAGACCTTGAATAGCCAAAGCAGTCTTGAGAAAGGAGAATGGAGCTAGAGGAATCAATCTTCCTGACTTCAGATTATACTACAAAGCTACAATCATCAAGACAGTATGGGACTGGCACAAGAGCAGAAATATAGACCAATGGAACAAGATAGAAAGTCCAGAAATAAACCCATGCACCTATGTGTACCTTTTTTTTTTTTTTGGCTAAAGAGGCAAGAATATACAATGGGGGTAAAGATAGCCTCTTCAATAAGTGGTGCTGGGAAAACTCAACAGCTACATGTAAAAGAATGAAATTATAACACTTCATAACACCATACACAAAGATAAACTCAACATGGATGAAAGATCTAAATGTAAGGGCAGAACTATAAAACTCTTAGAGGAAAAGAAAGGTAGAATACTCAGTGACATAAATCAAAGCAAGATCCTCTGTCACCCACCTCCTAGAGTAATGGAAATAAAAACAAAAGTAAACAAGTGGGACCTGATTAAACTTAAAATCTTTTGCACAGCAACAGATACTATAAGCAAGGTGAAAAGACAACCCTCAGATTGGGAGAAAATAATAGCAAATGAAAAAACTGACAAAGGGTTAATTTCCAAAATATATAAGCAGTTGATACAACTCAATACCAGAAAAACGAACAATCCATTCAAAAAGTGGGAAAAAGACCTAAACAGACATTTCTCCAAAGAAGACATACAGATAGCTAAGAAACACATGAAAAAATACTCAACATCGCTCATTATTAGAGAAATGCAAATCAAAACTACAATGAAATGTCACCTCATACCAGTCAGAATGGCCATTATCAAAGTCTACAAACAATAAATACTGGAGAGGGTGTGGAGAAAAGGGAATGCTCTTGCACTGTTGGGAATGTAAACTGATACAGCCACTATGGAAGAGGGTATGGAGATTCTTTAAAAAATTAGGAATAAAACCACCATATGACCCACAAATCCCACTCCTAGGCATATACCCTGAGGAAACCAAAACTGAAAAAGACGCATGCATCCCATTGCTCATTGCAGCACTTTTTACAATAGCTAGAACATGAAAGCAACCTAGATGTCCATTGATAGATGAATGGATAAAGAAGTTGTGGTACATATACACAATGGAATATTACTCAGCTAGAAAAAGGAATGCCTTTTAGTCATTTCTAATGAGGTGGATGAACCTAGAACCTATTAAACAGAGTGAAGTAAGTCAGAAAGTGAAAGATAAATATCGTATTCTAACACATATATCTGGAATCTAAAAAAATGGTACTGAAGAATTTATTTACAGGGCAGCAATGGAGAAACAGACATAGAGAATAAACTTATGGACATGGGGAGAGGGGAGGAGAGGGTGAGATGTATGGAAAGAGCAACATGGAAACTTACATTGCCATATGTAAAATAGATAGCCAACAGGAATTTGCTGTATGTCTCAGGAAACTCAAACAGGGGCTCTGTATCAACCTAGAGGGGTGGGATGGGTAGGGAGATGGGAGGGAGGTTCCAAAGGGAGGGGATATATGTATACCTATGGCTGATTCATGTTGAGGTTTGACAGAAAACAACAAAATTCTGTAAAGCAATTATCCTTCAATTAAAAATAAAAATAAAAAAGGGGTTGGCAGTTCGGAGGTCCCACCAGGCCTGCAAGATGAGACACCCTGGCCAGAGAAAGGAATCAGCAGAGTCCCTACAAAGCAAGTCTCACCAGCTAATCCTGAAGAAGGGAAAGGTTTAAAAAAAATTTCAGAGAAAGAATTAAGCACTTTTTGCAGTGGATTTTTCCCCAGAAAGGCAAAAGACCAGAACAGCCCCACCACAAAGGCAAGACTGCAGCAGGGACTGCTCAGAGCCATGAAACTGTCAAAAGAAGTCTGATTACAGACAGCAATGCTATTGAGGCTCAGGCTTTCATGACAGTTGTTGGACAGATGTTAGAAGAGAAAATGGAGCTTCACCATGGACTTCATTCCTCAGTATTAAATGGGTACAAAGCAGAACTCCAGGCCCCATTAGGTCCACCTTACTGCTACCATAGGTTTCTCTCCTATTAAGAACAAAGGAGAGTGATGAGACAAACAGCCTGCCATCAGTGAACTACTCCCATGGGCCAGAGCTGTCATAAAAATGGTGAGTGGCACAGTCCCAGGGACAGCATGTGGACCTCCCTGTGCAGGGAGCCAGGTCCCCCTCCAGGCAGAGCCTGCCAGCATGGATCAAGACTGACAACTGTTGCAGGTCATTCCTTCCACTGTCCAAGGCACTGTATCTTTCAGAAATATGCCTCTTCTCAATCAGAACATGCTTGTCACAGCTTTCGTAGTAGGTAAAGTCTTCTCCAAAAGAAAAATGTATATCATGCAGAAAAAATTTTTTTTTCTCTTATTAGAACATCCTCTGTGTGCTAATGGCTTCTTCTTACCACAGATTTTCTTATTTCCTGAAATAAATGTTTTTATTATGAAAAAAAAAAAAGGTGGGAAAAATTTGAGACTTAACTCCCACCAAATGGGAAGAAAGCATCTTTGTGGAGCCAATCTTGTGTCCTGAGATTGCTATGAGTACCCAACCTTGAGCTAAACACTGTGAGTGCTGAGTGCAAGATCGGACCTTGACCTTGAGACTCACACAAGCTATTCTGGAAGTAGAGCATGCTTACATGAAAGGACGGCTTCACAAAATTAAATACAAGTTGACACCAATTAAGGGGTACCCAACTGAAAACAGAAATCTGAAAACCTGAACCTGGAAGACTAGAATCATGTATATAAAACAGCTCTGTGTATGACTAATTATCAAACAAAGAATAAATTAAAGACAAAAATGCATAGTTCAATTTAACAACAATTATAGCTCGCATCTGTGTTGTACTTGATAGTTTTCAGTCCTTTTTCACATTTTTACCACTTGATTTATTGGCCTATTTTTCTGGTAGCCAGATATCAAGCACTTATTGGCACTTCATACAGTTGTTCACCACCGCTAGAACCATGCCTCACATGTAAGCGAAGTGAAGTGAAATCGCTCAGTTGTGTCTGACTCTTTGCGACCCCATGGACTGTAGTCTACCAGGCTCCTCTGTCCATGGGATTTTCCAGGCAAGAATACTGGAGTGGGTTGCCATTTCCTTCTCCACCTCACAAGTAATGGGCACTCAATTTTTTTCTAACATTTATCATCTCACACGACTTGTGTGTAACATGCCTCATGACACAGTGGCCAACTAGCTACTTCCAGGGTGAACAGTGCAAGAGAGAGCAATGATCATTTGTTGAATGAATCAATCACAGGGTTTAAAGGAAGCTCAGAGATATTCTGGATCCTTCTCCAACTGAGGTAGGTCCCTTTGCTGATAGTGTTTAAACATTTTCAGTGATGGTGAGCCCAGGGCCTCTCACAGTAGCCCATTCCATTGTCAATAATGAAATCAGCTGCCTCGCTGGACATTGTGTCTGGTGATCTTCCTCCCACACCATGCTCCCTCTTGTCAAATGTGTCTGATTACATGAAAGCTTTCTTACCTTGAATTGAAATCTGCCTCTTACTGCCGCCTTCTGATTGTGTTCATTTTGTTCTCCTGAGTTTTAGATGGAGTGCCCTTCAGAGCACTTCGGAGAAAAACTAACACTTTTGAAAGTGAAAGGAGCTACAAATAATTAAAATGCATAGTTTTCTGAAGTATTTTCTAACTCATGGGCAAATTGTTCTTTCTGCATTTTACATCAACTTCGCTAAAATATTTTCAGGTTCAATTACTATAACCATTATATGAATAAAAAATTAGTAAAAATTTACCTTTATATTTAATTTTTATTGGTGGAATGTTGCAACTTATTTGGACATAATTATAAATTATGTTGTATCTTAACCAATGCCAAGTCATTTCTGCTCCATAGGTTGTACTTACATTTGTTGTTGTTTGTGTTAAGAAATACATCAGACTTGTCAGAAGAGCCATTGACATAGCATGTTTAGAACACATGGATTTTATTTTATTTTTTAAAATTAATTAATTTATTTTAATTGGAGGCTTATTACTTTACAATATTGTAGTGATTTTTGCCATACATTGACATGAATCAGCCACGGGTGTACATGTGTCCCCCATCCTGAACACTCCTCCCGCCTTCCTTCCCATCCCATTCCTCAGGGATGTCCCAGTGCACTGGCTTTGAGTCCCCTTTTCATGCATCAAACTTGAACTGGTGATTTATTTCACATATAGTAATACACATGTTTCAATGCTATTCTCTCAAATCATCCCACTCTTGCCTTTTCCCACAGAGTCCAAAAGTCTGTTCTTTATATTTGTGTCACTTTTGCTGTCTCACATATAGGGTCATTGTTACCATCTTTCTAAATTCCATATAATGCGTTAATATACTGTATTGGTGTTTTTCTTTCTGACTTATTTCACTCTATATAATAGGCTCCAGTTTCATCCACCTCATTAGAACTAATTCAAATGCATTCTTTTTAATAGCTGAGTAATATTCCATTGTGTATATATAACACAGCTTTCATATCCATTTGTCTGCTGATGAACATCTAGGTTGCTTCCACGTCCTAACTGTGGTAAACAGTGCTGCGATGAACACGGGTACACATGTCTCTCTCAATTCTGGTTTCCTCGGTGTGTATGCCCAGCAGTGGGATTGCTGGGTTGTATGGCAGTTCTATTTCCAGTTTTTTAAGGAATCTCCACACTGTTCTCCATAGTGGCAGTGTAAGAGGGTTCCCTTTTCTCTGCATCCTCTCCAGCATTTAGTGTTTGTAGACTTTTTAATAGCAGCCATTCTGACTGGTGTGAGATGGTACCTCATTGTGGTTTTGATTTGCATTTCTCTGATAATGAGTGATGTTGAGCATCTTTTCATGTGTTTGTTAGCCATCTGTATGTCTTCTAGAACACATGGATTTTAATCAAGATTTTCTTTTCAACTGCTCTCCCCATGGGTTCCTTAATTTAGTAAGAATATTGCATTAACCATGATATTGTATTCCAAAAATTATATTTCCACCATAGGAATTTTAATATTCACTGTTGAACTTTTTTTAATGAGATGGGTAGAAATATTGAAAACATTAGATCTGTTTTTGGAATTAACCAATTATTTTTTCTCTTTGAAACTTCAGTGCTGACACTGATATAAAACTGACAGTTTCTGCTTACAGAGGCAATCCATACAGCTTTCTGTTTATTTTTGGTATCTTCACAGAAACATTTGGAATATAAAATAAGTAAAATTAATTTAGAACAGTCATTTATAGATCAGTCATTTTGATCTAGTCTAGATCAAAATTCGTGCCTCATAGAGTGATATAAAAATAGACCTTGTGCAACTGAAAGTGTTAAATCTTTATTTTGGGTCACAGTCTTCTAAAAATAACTTTTGAAGTAGAAGCTGATGCTTTCTAGAGATTCAGGTCTTCAGGTTTCCGTGTGGTCAGTGATGTTGCTATAGGCATCATGATGGATGGCAACTCTTCAGTTCAGTTCAGTTCAGTAGCTCAGTCGTGTCCGACTCTTTGCGACCCCATGAATTGCAGCACGCCAGGCCTCCATGTCCATCACCAACTCCTGGAGTTCACTCAGACTCGCGGCCATCGAGTCAGTGATGCCATCCAGCCATCTCATCCTCTGTCGGCCCCTTCTCCTCCTGCCCTCAATCCCTCCCAGCATCAAAGTCTTTTCCAATGAGTCAACTCTTTGCATGAGGTGGCCAAAGTACTGGAGTTTCAGCTTTAGCATCATTCCTTCCAAAGAAATCCCAGGGCTGATCTTCAGAATGGACTGGTTGGATCTCCTTGCAGTCCAAGGGACTCTCAAGAGTCTTCTCCAACACCACAGTTCAAAAGCATCAATTCTTTGGCACTCAGCCTCTTCACAGTCCAACTCTCACATCCATACATGACCACAGGAAAAACCATAGCCTTGACTAGACGGACCTTAGTCGGCAAAGTAATGTTTCTGCTTTTGACTATGCTATCTAGGTTGGTCATAACTTTCCTTCTAAAGAGTAAGCATCTTTTAATTTCATGGCTGCAATCACCATCTGCAGTGATTTTGGAGCCCCCCCCAAAATAAAGTCTGACACTGTTTCCACTGTTTCTCCATCTATTTCCCATGGAGTGATGGGACCGGATGCCATGATCTTCATTTTCTCAATGTTGAGTTTAAGCCAACTTTTTCACTCTCCTCTTTCACTTTCATCGAGAGGCTTTTTAGTTCCTCTTCACTTAGAAACACTGAATTGCATTGAGGAGTAAATATAAAGTATAGTTTTGGGGGCAAATGTGTTGACCACTGGTATCAGTTGTGCAGATTATTGAAAATAAAAGCATTTTCTTATTCAGCGACCAGGCTCAGGCTGCATGTCTCTTAGCTCACAGATCTCAAAGCACTTACCAATCACTCCAGCTTCATAAAATGCCTTTGTTTGCTGTCATTTGCAGTCACACTTCCCTGTTTGCCTCCACAAGTTAAAATATTTTTCTCCACTTTCATAAAAAAGAGGCTAAATATAATAGGCAATATTATAATAGTCAATTCATCATGAAGGAATTGATTTGAGATCTATTATGGACAGGCAGGCAAAAATGAAATTTTAATGAAGGCTTCTGAACGACAGTTTTTCCTCTTTGATACCTCAGTAGACTGACAGTTTGTCATTTTTAATAGGGTTTATATTTTGCATTGTCGTAATGCTGGCGATAGCACCGTATATTCCCTCCTATGAGCTGATGTTTCAAATAGAGTTATACTCCAGGTTTCCCACCTCCCAAGGGAAAATGTCTATAGCATTACTTCTTGAAGTGTATGATTTTTATAAAGCAGTAGTCCTCAAACTTTTTTCTTCATTGAAGAATAGTTTACATGTAGTAAAGTGCACAGATCTTTAGTTCAACAATTTCTGATAAATATATTAACATCTGATTAATATATTATCATCATTCAAATTGAGATACGAAACATTTTTTAATTTTTGAAAATTCCCATGTGCCCCCATTAAAAAGGAGGGTGCAAATCCTCCCACCCAAGACAACCACTGTAGATACATTCTTTTGGTGTATTGTTTGGCTTCATGTGAGTGGAACAATTAGTCAACATATTGTTTTGAGATTCATCCATGTTGTTGCATGTATTCATAGCTTTCTGCTTTTTATTTGTAATATTCATATGCTATTATATGAGCATACCACAGTTTGTTTATTTACTTACTTGTTGGTAGATATTTGGATTGTTTCCAGTTTTACTACAAATATTCATGTACAACTGTTTGTGTGGACATGCATGTTCATTTCTTTTGGGTATAAACCTTGGAGTGAAATTGTTGGGTTGTAGGGTATGTATGTTGGCTTCCCAGGTGATGCTAGAGGTAAAGAACCCACCTGCTAATATAGGTTAGATGTAAGAGACACGGGTTCCATCCCTGGGTTGGGAAGATCCCCTGGAGGAGGGCACAGCAACCCACTCTAGTATTCTTGCCTGGAGAATCCCATGGACAAAGGAGCCTGGTGAGCTACAGTTCATGGGGTTGCACAGAGATGGACACGACTGAAGTGACTGAGAAGCAACAGCAGCAGGGTATGTATGTATTTAACTGTCCTCAAACTTTTATATCCTGGTCCTCCCTACTAAAATTCTTTTGAGAGATTTGCTAATATCATATATATCTCTCTGGGGTATGATGTTACTGATATCCAGGATCTGATTTATTTTGAGGGGGGATTAACTTTGAATCCATTCAGATCATGAAGACATCCTTTTAGCTAGACAGCCAGTTAATTTTTGATTAAGTGCTAGTTAATATATTTATCTGTAACTTGAGTCTAAGATATCTAAGTCCTGAATGCTGGGGATACAAAGACGTGTGGTCCCTACTCTGCAAGAGCTCATGGTCAGGTGGGGAAGAGTCATGTGAACAAAATGCTGCAACATCTAGTGTGTTGGAGGGGCATTTCTCTCCACCTGTGGAAATCATGAGAAGCTTTACAAAGGGAAGACATTCGAGCTTAGTTCTGAAGGATGTGTAGAGGTTCAGCAGGTGGCAGGGATGTGAGCCATTGCAAGGGATGGGAACATATAGCTTGACACATGAGGGGAACTGCACATTCAAATGACTGGTATCAACCTCTGAAGGTGGGCAAAAGTTGGATCATGAGAGGTTTTGCAAGCTCTTTGAATTCATAAAGACACTGTGTCATAAAAGACACAGTGATTTTATCAAATGAAAGCAGTATCATAAATTACTATTGGCTGCCCTGGTAAAGAGAACCCTTTACAAATCCCGACTTTTGATCAACCATCGCATCACTTTGGATTACCCAAGGTGTCAAGAAACCTTATGTTCTCTGGGCACACTGTGGACTCAAGCAAAAGGTCTCCTTTTTTGAGATCATTGCTCTCCATAAGGACAATCTTGCCTTTGTCTCTTCCTCCAGGGAAGAGACAGTTATCCTCAGCTATCTTCTCATACTCACATCCTGGATGTTAGCTGGGAGTGTGAATAAGGGGGATCAGGCATCCTCAGGAGTGTATGCTTTATCCCTTTCTCCTGCAAGCTAGATCACCAGGTTGCCATGAGGATGACTGAGTTAAAGGAGGTGAATGAAAACTACCACATACACGGGTGTCTGCTTCCCATTGGCTGTAATGTAGTCTACACCCACACTCAACTGCAAGGGAGTCTGGGAAATAGTGTTTATTCCAAGGAGCCAAGCATCTAGCTAAAAGTTGGGAGTCCATATAGCAGTCTCTGCCACATATGCATTATCTTACCTGATCCTTACAGTGACTTAGTCAGATGGGTGTCATTGACCCTGCCTTACAAAGAGAAATAAACCTCAAAATGTCACACAGGTGGAGGTGTCAGAACCAGATCCCAGGCTGTCTGATTACTAATATTGTGTCTGTTTCAATATGTTACATCCCACCCCCTGCCCCAAGTTTAGCAAGTACTTCACTCTCAGTAAGTGACAGTTATTTCTATTTCTGCATCCATACATAGTACACTTTCAGTTCAGTTCAGTTCAGTTCAGTTCAGTTCAGTTCAGTCACTCAGTCGTGTCCGACTCTTTGCGACCCCATGAATTGCAGCACGCCAGGCCTCCCTGTCCATCACCAACTCCCAGAGTTCACTCAGACTCACGTCCATCGAGTCAGTGATACCATCCAGCCATCTCAACCTCTGTCGTCCCCTTCTCCTGCCCCCAATCCCTCCCAGTATCAGTCTTTTCCAATGAGTCAACTCTTTGCATGAGGTGGCCAAAGTACTGGAGTTTCAGCTTTAGCATCATTCTTTCCAAAGAACACCCAGGACTGATTTCCTTTAGAATGGACTGGTTGGATCTCCCTGCAGTCCAAGGGACTCTCAAAATTCTTCTCCAACACCACAGTTCAAAAACATCAGTTCTTCAGCGCTCGAGCACTGCTATTCTTTGGATTATTATTCAGTTCAGTTCAGTCACTCAGTTGTGTCCTACTCTTTGTAACCTCATGGACTACAGCGTGTCAGGCCTCCCTGTCCATCACAAACTCTTGGAGCTTGATCAAACTCATGTCCATAAAGTCAGTGATGCCATCAAACCATCTCATCCTCTGTCAGCCTCTTCTCCTCCCACCTTCAATCTTTCCCAGCATCAGGGTCTTTTCAAATGAGTCAATTCTTCGCATCAAGGTGGCCAAAGTATTGGAATTTCAGCTTTAGCATCAGTCCTTTCAATGAATATTCAGTACTAATTTCCTTCAGGATGGGCTAGTTGGATCTCCTTGCTGTCCAAGTTGACAAGACAAGACTCTTCGCCAGCACCACAGTTTGAAAGCATCAATTCTTCACTGCTCAGCATTCTTTATAGTCCAACTCTCACATTCATACAGGACTACTGGAAAAATCATAGCTTGACTAGATGGAGTGTTGGCAAAGGAATGTCTCTGCTTTTTAGTATGCTGTCTAGGTTAGTCACGACTTTTCTTCCAAGGAAGTTAACTTTTAATTTCATGGTTACAGTTACTATCTGCAGTGATTTTGGAGCCCCAAAAAATAAAGTCTCACTGTTTCCATTGTTTCCCCATCTGTTTGCCACGAAGTGATGGGACCAGATGCCATGATCTTAGTTTTCTGAACGTTGAGTTTTAAGCCAGCTTTTTCACTCTCCTCTTTCACTTTCATCAAGAGGCTCTTTAGTTCTTCTTTGCTTTCTGCCATAAGGATGCTGTCATCTGCATATCTGAGATTATTAATATTTCTCCTGGTAATCTTGATTCCAGCTTGTGTTCCATCCAGTCCAGCATTTCTCGTGATGTATAAGTTAAATAAGCAGGGTGACAATATACACCCTTGACGTACTCTTTTTCCTATTTGGAACCAGTCTGTTGTTCCATGTACAGTTCTAACTGTAGCTTCTTGACTTGCATACAGATTTGTTAGAAGGCAGGTCAGGTGGTCTGTTATTCCTGTCTCTCTAAGAATTTTCCACAGTTTGTTGTGATCCACACGGTCAAAGGCTTTGGCATAGTCAATAAAGCAAAAGTAGATGTTTTACTGGAAATCTCTTGCTTTTTCTATTATCCAGTGGATGTTGGCAATTTGATCTCTGGCTCCTTTGCCTTTTCTAAATCCAGCTTGAACATCTGGAAGTTCATGGTTCACATACTGTTGAAGCCTGGCTTGAAGAATTTTGAGCATTACTTTGCTAACATGTGAAATGAGAACAATTGTTCGGTAGTTTGAATATTCTTTGCTATAGACTTTCTTTGGGATTGAAATGAAAACTGACCTTTTCCAGTCCTGTGGCCACTGCTGAGTTTTCTAAATTTGCTGGCATATTGAGTGCAGCACTTTCACAGCATCATCTTTCAGGATTTGAAATAGCTCAACTGGAATTCCATCACCTCCCCTAGCTTTGTTTGTAGTGATGCTTCCTAAGGCCCACTTGACTTCACATTCCAGGATGTCTGGCTCTAGGTGAGTGATCACACCCTTGTGGTTATCTCGGTCATGAAGATCTTTTTTGTACAGTTCTTCTGTGTATTCTTGCCACCTTTTCTTAATATCTTCAGCTTCTGTTAGGTCCATACCATTTCTGTCCTTTTTTGAGCCCATCTTTGCATGAAATGTTCCCTTGGTATCTCTAATTTTCTTGAAGAGATCTCTAATCTTTCCCATTCCATTGTTTTCCTCTATTTCTTTGCATTGGACACTGAAGAAGGCGTTCTTAACTCTTCTTGCTATTTTTTGAAACTATGTATTCAACTGGGTATATCTTTCCTTTTCTCCTTTGGTTTTCACTTCTGTTCCTTTCACAGCTATTTGTAAAGCCTTCTCAGACAGCCATTTTGCCTTTTTGCAGTTCTTTTTTTTTTTTTTTCTTTTTGCATTTCTTTCACTGCCTCCTGCACAATGTCACGAACCTCTGTCCATAATTCTTCAGACACTGTGTCTATCAGATCCAATCCCTTCAATCTCTTTGTCATTCAGTCAGTTCAGTCGCTCAGTTGTGTCCGACTCTTTGTGACCCCATGAATCGCAGCACGTCAGGCCTCCCTGTCCATCACCATCTCCCGGAGTTCCCACCTTTTACTACTACTAGCTTTTGCCATTGTTTTCAGGCTAAATTTTCATTGCCAAGTGCATGTATGTATACATGCTCAGTTGCTCAGTCATGTCTGACTCCACAAGGATTGTAGCCCCTCAGGCTCCTGTGTCCATGGGGTTTCCCAGGGAAGCATACTGTAATGGTTGCCATTTTCTTGTCCAGGGGAATCTTCCTGACCCAGGGTTTGAACCCACATTTCCTGCATTGGCAGGCAGGTTCTTTACCACTGAGCCACCAGGGAAGTCCTAGGCCGCCTTTTAGTTCCCAGGGTTGCAGTTTTCAGCATCAAGCACCATTTCTTGTACTTCAGGATGATTTCAGCCCTGTGACAAGACCATTTTCTCTCCCAGGGAAAAGAGTTTACTTAATATTTGAATTTCTTTTATCTGCATTGGTTTCCAAAGTGAATCAAGTCAATGGTGTATGAAGGGCAATGGATACACCCAATTCTTAATAATTGGATGGGTTTTCTCATTTTGATCTTGTTAGTCAATTCAGTGCAGTACAATTAAATCAGGAGAGAGGGGTCATTCAGTTAAATGGCTTCATTCCCAGTCTCTAGCATCTCTCTTCTGCACTAGAACATTGCTGGATGAGAAATTTCCTTTTTTTTCTGCCTGACATAGCCAATGTGCAGCGGCTTAATTAGTTTGAATGAGTTCCATTTCTATGGGGCCAAAGGTTATGAGATCATATTAGGAAAAAGTTCATATGGGTGATTGAATTATTTAATTAATAGGCTGATTAACTCGTGTTAATCTGGCTCTAGAGGGGGCTCACAACAATTGAGTGCTTTGTGAACTACACTGTATCCTTATTTTGCTTTTAAAAATCACCCTGTCCTATGTCCAAGAATATACCATAGACACCAAATTAAATATTAATTTTCTGCAATTCAAATGCATTGTCTTTCACTTGTTAACCTTCTTATAGTCAGCTAGATATTTTCTGACTAGAAGAAAGGTCTTGGAGTCTATATATATTTAAAAAGCCCTTTTATTATGGTCATAACATTTTTATTTCCCCTTTAGGTCTTACCAAAGAAAATACAAGTCTAGAGTGTTTTGTACAAAAAGGTACATGAGCATACAAACAGAATGTTTTTCGAATTGAATAATTTATCTCTACATCCCCAAACACTTTGCCAAGAAGTGTATTTCCAAACCTCAAATAGTAAATCTGCTTCCAAAAGCCTTGGTCCTTGCTTTATCCAGAGTCAGCAGGAGATGTGAAAACAATAGCCTGGTCTCTGTGAGAGGATGTGTAGGCAGTTGGCACCTGGCCCTTGGCACTAGCCTGTCTGCCTTTGAATCTTAGATTTTCTACTTGCCAGCTGTGTCACCCTAGACAGTTTACTTAATTTCTCTGTTTTAAATTACTACCTGTAAATTAGAGCTGACGGTAATGATACCTAACGTGTAGGCTTTTGAGGATTAAAAATAAACATGCATTATATTTATACAGTGCCTGACACAATAAGTGCTACATAAAGTGTATAGTATAATCATTTAATCTGTTTCTCTAACAAGTGATTTTTATTGGACATGAACATTCATAGGAGACATACAGCAGCCCCAGGATAGCCTGAAAGATACACAGCAGCACTGGCCTGTTGAAGTTGCTGATTGGGCCACTTATCTCTCAGGATGGCTCAGGCTCACATGAGTTGGGGCCAGAGAGGAATTGTCATGAACAAAGGCTTGTGGAGTTGAACAGGTAGGGATTAAATTTTGGTTCTGCCACTTGTAGAAAAGTGACCTTAGGCAGGTCCCTTCCTTCTGAGCCATAGTTTCTTCACCTGTAAAGGATCACTGGGGAGGGATTTAAGTCACAGTATGGAAAGCACTTTTCATAGTACCTGGTTGGTCCATGGTAAGTGCTCAATAAAAGCTAGTTTTTTTAAGCTTTAATATTTTATTTAAAAAATTTATTTTACATTCTTGATTTGTATACAGTTTTAAAGGTTATTTTCCATATACAATTATTACAAAATATTGGTTATATTTCCTGTGCTGTGCAATACATCTTTGAGCCAACCTTACACCCAATAGTTTGTGCCACCCAGTCCCTAACCCCTATATTGCCATTTCCACTTTCACTGGTACCCACTAGTGTTTTTTCTCTAGCTATATGTCTGCTTTCTTTTTTAATTTCATTCACTACTTCATTCTATTTTTTTTAGATTCCACATGTAAGTGATATCATACCATGTTTGTCTTTCTCTGTCTGACTTATTTCACTTGCTGTAATGCTTTCCAAGTCCATTCATGTCGCTGCAGGTGACAAAATTTCATTATTTTTTATGGCTGAGCAGTGTTCCATTGTGTATGTTTACCACATCTTCTTTATCTGTCCGTCTGTTAATGGACATGTAGGTTGTTTTCATGTCTTGCAATTGTAAATAATGGTGCTATGGAAATTTGAATGTATGCTAAGGCACTTCAGTCGTGTCCGACTCTGTGCAACCCCATAGACGGCAGCCCACCAGGCTACCCTGTCCCTGGGATTCTCCAGGCAAGAACCCTGGAGTGGGTTGCCATTTCCTTCTCCAATGCATGAAAGTGAAAAGTGAAAGTGAAGTCGCTCAGTCATGTCCAACCCTCAACGATCCCATGGACTGCAGTCCTCCAGGCTCCTCCATCCATGAGATTTTCCAGGCAAGAGTACTGGAGTGGGTTGCCATTGCCTTCTCCACTGGAATGTATGTATCTTTTCAAATTAGTGTTTTTATTTTTTGGGGGATATATACCCAGGAGTGGAATTGCTGGGTCATATGGTAGTTCTATTTTTAGTTTTTTTTAGAAACCTCCATACTGTTTTCCACAGTGGCTGCACCAATTTGCATTCCCAGCAACAGTGTATAAGGGTTCACTTTTCTTTACATTCTTGCCAACATTTGTTATTTGTAGACTTTTTGACAATAGCTATTCTGATAGGTGTGAGGAGATATCTCATTGTGGTTTTGGTTGACATTTCCTTGATGATTAGCAATATCGAGCTAAGAACTCAATAAAAGCTAGTTTTTTTTTCTTTTTTTAAAAAACAATTGTGATTAAGTCCCAGAGGGAGACAATCCAAAAGCTTAAATTAGGGAAGGTTAAAACATTTTCTCCCTTTACATCTTTATTTTCCCTGGGTGTGAGATTGAAAAATGGAATGCAAAAGTAGGAAGTCAAGAGATATCTGGCATAACAGGAAGTTTGGCCTTGGAGTACAAAATGAAGCAGGGAAAAGGCTAACAGAGTTTTGCCAAGAGAACACATGGGTCATAGCAAACCTCTTGCAGCAACACAAGAGATGACTCTATACATGGACATCACCAGATGGTCAATATGGAAATCATATTGAAATTATATTATTTGCAGCCAAATATGGAGAAGCTGTATATAGTCAGCGAAAACAATACCGGGAGCTGACTGTTGCTCAGATCATGAACTCTTTATTGCCAAATTCAGACTTAAATTGAAGAAAGTAGAAAAAACCATTAGACCATTCAGGTATGACCTAAATCAAATCCCTTACAATTATACAGTGGAAGTGACAAATAGATTCAAGGGATTGCTTGAAGAATTATGGATGGAGGTTTGTAACATTGTACAGGAGGCAGTGATTAAAACCATCTCCAAGAAAAAGAAATGCAAAAAGGCAAAATGGTTGTCTGAGGAGGGCTTACAAAGAGTTGAGAAAAGAAGAGAAGTGAAAGGCAAAGTTTGAGAAAAGGAAAGCTGTATCCATCTGAATGCAGAGTTCCAAAGAATAGCAAAGAGGGATAAGAAAGCCTTCTTCAGTGATTAGTGCAAAGAAATAGAAGAAAACAATAGAATGGGAAAGACCAGAGGTCTCTTCAAGAGAATTAGAGATACCAAGGGAACATTTCATGCAAAGATGGGCTCGATAAAGGACAGAAATGGTTTAGGCCTAACTGAAGCAGAAGATATTAAGAAGAGGTGGCAAGAATACACAGAAGAACTGTACAAAAAAGATCTTCATGACCGAGATAACCACAAGGGTGTGATCACTCACCTAAAGCCAGACATCCTGGAGTGGGAAGTCAAGTAGGCTTTAGGAAGCATCACTATGAACAAAGCAAGGGGAGGTGATGGAATTCCAGTTGAATGATTTCAAATCTTAAAAGATGTTGCTGTGAAAGTGCTGCACTCAATATGCCAGCAAATTTGGAAAACTCAGCAGTGGCCACAGGACTGGAAAAGGTCAGTTTTCATTCCAATCCGAAAGAAAGTCTATACCAAAGAATATTCAAACTACCGAACAATTGTTCTCATTTCACATGTTAGCAAAGTAATGCTCAAAATTCTTCAAGCCAGGCTTCAACAGTATGTGAACCATGAACTTCCAGATGTTCAAGCTGGGTTTAGAAAAGGTAGAGGAAACAGAGATCAAATTGCCAACATCTGTTGAATCATCAAAAAAGCAAGAGAATTCTAGAAAAATATCTACTTCTGCTTTATTGACTACGCTAAAGCCTTTGATTTTGTGGATCACAACAAACTGTGGAAAATTCTTAAAGAGATGGGAATACCAGACTACCTTACCTGCCTCCTGAGAAATCTGTATGCAGGTCAGGAAGCAACAGTTAGAACTGTACATGGAACAACAGACTGGTTCCAAATAGGAAAAGGAGTACGTCAAGGCTGTATATTGTCACCCTGCTTATTTAACTTATGTGCAGAGTCTGGGCTGCATATAAATTATGCTGGGCTGGATGAAGCACAAGATGGAATCAAGATTGAGGCAGAAATATTGATAACCTCACATATGCAGATGACATACAGCAGAAAGCGAAGAGGAACTAAAGAGCTTCTTGATGAAAGTGAAAGAGGAGAGTGTAAAAGTTGTCTTCAAACTCAACATTCATATAATTAAGATCATAGCATCCAGTCCCATCACTTCATGATGAACAGAGGGGGAAACAGTGAAAGACTTTATTTTGGGGGGCTCCAAAATCACTGCAGATGGTGACTGACTGCAGTCATGAAATCAATATCCTTCTTACTTGAAAGAAAAGCTACGATCTACCTAGACAGCATATTAAAAAGCAGAGACATTATCTTGCTGTCAAAGGTCCATCTAGTCAAAGCCATGGTTTTTCCAGTAGTCATGTGTGGATGTGAGAGTTGGACCATAAAGAAAGCTGAAGAGGATGCTTTTGAACTGTGGTGTTGGAAGAGATTCTTGAGAGTCCCTTGGACAGCAAGGAGGTCCAACCAGTCCATCCTAAAAGAAATCAGTCCCGAATATTCTTGGAAGGACTGAAGCTGAAACTCCTATACTTTGGCCACCTGATGCAAAGAACTTACTCATTAGAAAAAGACCCTGAATGCTGAGAAAGATGGAAGGCAGAAAGAGAAGTGGATGACAGAGGATGAGATGGTTGGATGGCATCACGGACTTGATGGACATGAGTTTGAGCAAGCTCCTGGAGTTGGTGATTGACAGGGAAGTTTGGCTTGCTGCAGTCCATAGGGTTTCAAAGAGTCAGTCACGACTGAGTGACTAAACTGAAGATTAAAAAATCCTTATGACCCAGCAATCCCACTGCTGGGCATACACACCGAGGAAACCAGAATTGAAAGAGACACATGTACCCCAGTGTTCATCGCAGCACTGTTTATAATAGCCAGGACATGGAAACAACCTAGATGTCCATCAGCAGATGAATGGATAAGAAAGCTGTGGTACATGTACACAATGGAGTATTACTCAGCCGTTAAAAAGAATTCATTTGAATCAGTTCTGATGAGATGGATGAAACTGGAGCCGATTATACAGAGTGAAGTAAGCCAGAAAGAAAAACACCAATACAGTATACTAACACATATATATGGAATTTAGAAAGATGGCAATGACGACCCTGTATGCAAGACAGGAAAAAAGACACAGCGGTGTATAACGGACTTTTGGACTCAGAGAGAGAGGGAGAGGGTGGGATGATTTGGGAGAATGGCATTCTATCATGTATACTATCATGTAAGAATTGAATCGCCAGTCTATGTCTGACGCAGGATACAGCATGCTTGGGGCTGGTGCATGGGGATGACCCACAGAGATGTTATGGGGAGGGAGGTGGGAGGGGGGTTCATGTTTGGGAACACATGTAAGAATTAAAGATTTTAAAATTAAATAAAAAAAATTAATTAAAAAAAAATCCTTTGCTGAAAAAATGTCTCCAAATGCTACTGATGTTAGCTGCATATTGGCTAGTTAAATCCAGTTGTTCAGGGTAGGTGGGAAATCTTTTGATAAATGAGACCACATTACAGCTGAAGTATAAGAACACGAACTTTCCAAATCATAGAACATACCAAAATTTCAGTGTAGGGCTGTGTCTATGTGCATACAATTAAAAACCTACATTCATCTAAGTTACCATTTTATGGAATTTTAAAACTCTTCATGCAGTTGTTTTTCTGCAATATTATTAATATGAGAAGGAAAAATTAAACATTTAAATGCAAAAATCACTATTGTTGATAACTTGCCTCCAATATTGTATGATGCAGTTGTAACTATTACTCTGGAGCATAATTATATGAATAGTGTTGAATACAGCTGCTTTTAAGATTTAACAGTCACTGTTGGTTATTAGTCACCTTATAGTTTGGGCTTCCCTTGTGGCTCAGCTGCTAAAAAATCTGCCTGTAGTGCAGGAGACCTGGGTTCAATCCCTGGGTTGGGAAGATCCCCTGAAGAAGGGAAAGACTACTCACTCCAGTATTCCATGGGGTTGCACAGAGCTGGACATGACTCAGTGACTTTCACTTTCACTTTGTATTTTGGATAACATATCACATCAACAAATATTTATTGTATTTTATAAGCAAAGGAGCATGAAACTTAAAGAGAAACAGAGAAGCTTAAAGCCATGCTTTAAAAACTTGTCTTAAATAAATGGCTTTTTATTTTAACCCAATTCTCATAATTACCCAAGAGTGAAAGAAATTCTCTCTGATGGGACATGAACTGAAATGTGATGGAGAAAGTAATTGAGTTCCTGAGCCTGTGAACACAGCCATGGCCCTCTCCTCTCTCTTGCTTCTCTGGGTACCATTGATTCCTGTCCTGGAAGATACATCAGCTTCTTGGAAATACCACCTGTTCACTCTTAATGACTCCGTGTGGATTGCTGGTGGTTTGAGACAGACATTAACGGCAAGATTTTGCTCAATCCATCTAGGCTGTTCAATAAATGTCAGCTAATGATCAGAAGACTTTATTAAAGAGTTCCTAGCTTTCAGACTTGACTTCACTGTAACTTTTTATATAAAAATATTTGCATAAGAACTATTCAAAATAAAACAGATTAAAATGATTTATAGTGAAAAATTAGAAAATTAATGACTAGTACAATCACTATATTATACACCTATACCATATAGTATTATACATCAACTGTACTTCAATAGAAAATAAATTGAAAAAATAGAGTAAAAAAATAGAAAATATTATAAACACAAAGGTAAAAAGACCCAGAATCACAAATTGATTTATAAATCCTATTAATATCATGGTGTATATATCTAATTATAAGGCCTTTAAAAAAGCATAGCCTCATGACTAGGAAATTATTGTAATGAAACTATTGTTTTAAATGAAAAGTGCTGAAATGGAACACTCTGGATTAACAAGTCTCCAGTTCTAGCTTTTCTGTTCTCTAGTACCCTTTTCTTCACACCACTTTGTTCATATTGCTTTCCTTACTGCACTGACTCCCAATTAAACATTTTAAGTTTAAATCTGGCTTGCTATCATGGTGTAATAGGAATAGTAACAGTTACCATTTATTATTAGCCACCTGTGTACTAAGCACCATGTTGGGTTTTGTAACATTCCATCCTCACAACTGTATGAGGCATGTACCCTCATCTCACAGATTAAAAAAATATGAAATGCAAGGAATTGATTATCTTGTCCAAAACTGCATGTTAAGTGGCAGACTGAGAAAATCAAATTTCCACCTGACATTGAAGGCTTTCTTCCATCCAGACCATACTTTTCTTGCATGTTTCTTAATAGAAATAGTAACTATAGGTCTATTTACTGTTCCTTAAACTCTCTGTCAGCATTCTGTGTACTACTGTTCCACTCCATGGGAGCCAGTTAAGTCCCATCTTCATTTGTTCATCCATTCAATTCATTTGACCTTTATTTCCAGGTCCTGTTCTGGGTGCCACTGTGGATTATTTCTCAACTTTTGTTGACTGCTTCCTGAGTGTTAGGTCTTTTTTGTATATGTTGTCTCACCAGCTAAATTCTAACCAACTAGCAGTAGGAACTTTTAGGGAACATTTGAAAAGGATATGACATCTTTGTTATTATAATGGCAGTATACAATGATGGCGATGTATGTTATGATGAGGTGCACTGGCATTAATGCCTAGTGGCCTGAGATTTTAAATATTGTACAGTGTTACAGGATATGTATGAAATAGTCCTGCACAGTTGAGCATTGTCTCACCCAAATGACAATAGTGTCCTCCTCCAGAAACATTGCTGCAAGTGGATGTAAGGGTAAAGATCTTTCTTTTAATAAGCTCTCTGTATCTTTATCAAGCCTGATATCCTACTCATTGAAAGCATTGATTTTCTGTAAAAATGATGTTCTCTTGATTAACCAGAAACTTTAAGTGAGATTTTCAGAGAGATTCATTCATGGAGACATGGAATATGATGATTTCTAAGGCTGACTTAGATGAAAAAGATTATGTTTGCTGAAGCAAATAGAAAGCTTCTCCCCACACATATGTGGAAGCTTGAGTCTATAGGGATACTGAAACTCCTTCCTTGACTCATGAAACCCTCCCCTCAAATATTTCTATGTACCTCCTAAAGAAGATGATAGTTCTTAACATCTTAGCATAACAATAGTTCAGTTGTTACTGAGGTTATGTTTACTTGTTTTCTAGTAAACATGAGCCAAGGGCACACCCCTTCAATATCCATTGATTTTGAGCAGACTAACAAAATATTTTGATAAATGATATCTAAGAGAAACAGTATCCTCATGTGTAGTGGACAGGTGTCATTTTTGTTTGGTTACACAATATCTAAATTTCCTTCTCATTCCTGAGGAATCCTTGATCAGGTATGTTCTCGGTGGGAGGCAGGATTTCCATCTCACCACTTCTTAGCTGCCAGGACATGAACACAGGTTTGGCCTGAACAATCAGGTACTTTGACCCGGACCTTGGTTCTCAAGTGGGTGACTCAAAGATGAAAGGTCAGCTGGAGTTTATTTCTGGCAGTAGGAAGCGCAGCCTAGTGGTGGTGGTGGCAGTGTTCTGCAGGAGGGCTGCTTGTAGTCTAGGTGGCTGTTCTTGTTTGGAGATGGTGTCTATCCTGCTTCTTGATCTCTAGAGCTTCCTGGGATCTTACTCTGTTCAGGCTGCTATAACTAAATATCATAGACTGGGTGGCTTATAAACAATAGCAACCTTTCTCACAGTTCTGGAAAATGGAAGTCTGAGATCAGGGAGCCAGCAAGTTTGGGTGTGGGCCTGGTTCTGGGTCACAGGTTCTTGTATCCTCACATGGTAGAAGGGGCTAGGGTCCTCTGTGGGTCTTTTTTTGTAAAAGCATTAATCCAATTCAGGAGGACCCCCACCATTATGACCTAATCTCCCTCAAAGACCCTGCCCCCTAATACCATCATCACACTGGGCATTAGGGCTTGAAGATATGAATTTCTGGAGGTGGGGACACAACCATTCAAGTCATAATACTGGATTACTGTGGTAGAGATTATCAGATCTTCAATACCCTTTCTCTCTTTTAAGAAAAAGACATCCTACATCCTAAATATTGGTTACAGATTTTTCAAGCTTCCCTTGCAGCTAGATATGACCAGGTGACTAATTTTGGCCAGTTAGCAGTAGGTAGGAGTGATGTGTACAACTTTCAGGTCAAATCTTTAAAAGGAAGCTATTTACCCTTTATTCCCCCATGTCTATTTATTCCTTCTATTTGGCTGGAGCCTGGGTGTGGTCCTGGTGATGCCACCTGATAGATGAAGATGACATCTAGAGAATGGAAAAACAAGTGGAAGGAGATTGGGTAGAACAGCCTACAGTCTTGTTCCCTGCTCCCCACACAGGAAAAAACAAATTTTTTGTGTTGGTTAAGTCACTGTTAAAGAAGCGAGATCCATATCCTAATTAGTAGAGAGACTATCCATTTTCTGGGCTTTCCTGGTGGCTCAGATGATAGAGAATCCACCTGAAATGCAGGAGACACAGGAGATGTGGGTTTGATCCCTGGGTCAGGAAGATCCTCTTGGAGAAGGAAATGGCAACCCACTATAGTATTCTTGCTTGGAGAATCTCATGCACAGAGGAGCCTGGAGGGCTAGAGTGCATGGGGTCGCAAAAAGTCAAACACGACAAAGCAACTTTACTTCACTTCACTTGGTTTCTAAGCCTAGTCCTCCAACCTCCTGTTATTTCATAGGCCCTCAATACTTTCTAACAAATTCCCTTTTGTTAAGAGTTGTCAAATCTATTTTTGCTTTTTGCTACTATTAATAGGAGCATTTTAGATAGATACACCTGAAAATGTGGAATTGACTGATCCTGGGGAGTTGAGCAGAGAGCACTGAGGTCTTATTATCCAAGCCTGGGAAATTATCTGTTCTTACTCTTAGTACTGGAACAGCTCATTGACCTAAGACCTGCCCTATAATTTGGTTCTTAGATCTTTTGCCTACAAAGGCAGAGCATTAAGAAACTTGGTAGAGAAAATTGAGGATGTCGGTGGATTTTGACTCCTTGTAAGCTTTAGTTTAAGGTCTTACTGAAAGGGGTTTGCTTAGCCTGAAGTTGAAAAGAGAGAGAGAAAAACCCCACAACTTTGCAGGGAGGCCTTTGATGCAATAGTCTGTAATCCAAAATGGTTTAAGCAGAGTTCAAAAGTCTCTTTCCCAGACTAAAGTTAGTGCAAGCAAACACAAGGAAGTAAAAACTCAGTTGCAGATGAGGTCAGAGCTGAGAGAAGCAGGCTCCTCAGACTCCTCCCAGGCACCTCCTGCTGTGTGCTCCCTGCTGGAGAGCAGAAGCAGTCATTGCCCTTAGGAGGGTGAAGCTGGGAGGGGCCCTTGGAGAGAAGTCTCTCTGTGGAGGCTTCCTTGCACAATCTGCTTGGAATTGGCCCAGGGTGAAGGCCCCTAAATTAAGGGCAGATCATTAGATGAAAAAAATTCTTAGTCTTGGACTTAAAAGTCTAGGACATCACAAGATATATGCCTTGGTTACTAGTCTCATTGATTAGTTCAGGGATAAGCACAGGATTCACGCCACTGAGAGTTAAGGAGGTATTTCTAGAATCTTCTGGAAAGAGAGCTTTCCTGAGGTTCCTTGGGTGGTGCCAGAAAACTGCCCATTGTCCTGAGCTTGAATAAAGAAGCATGGAACCCTGGGAGCTCCCTGTGACTATAAGAGAGCTGGGCCTAGAATAAACTTGACCCTATGGGAGGCAGAGAAGAGAGATGGAAGGAAATTTCTTTTTCTCATATGGTTGAGTGGTACATCAAGTCTAACCTAAAGTCTCTTTATCTTTGGACTTTTTAGTTAAGTGAGCTAATAAGTCTACTTTGCTATTTAATCTAGGCTAGCACTCATCTCACATGATAGTAAAGTAATGCTCAAAATTCTCTAAGCCAGGCTTCAGCAATACATGAACTGTGAACTCCCTGATGTTCAAGCTGGGTTTAGAAAAGGCAGAGGAACCAGAGATCAAATTGCCAACATCTGCTGGATCATGGAGAAAGCAAGAGAGTTCCATAAAAACATCTATTTCTGCTTTATTGACTATGCCAAAGCCTTTCACTCTATGGATCACAATAAACTGTGGAAAATTCTGAAAGAGATGGGAATACCAGACCACCTGACCTGCCTCTTGAGAAACCTATATGCAGGTCAGGAAGCAACAGTTAGAACTGGACATGGAACAACAGACTGGTTCCAAATAAGAAAAGGAGTACGTCAAGGCTGTATATTGTCACCCTGCTTATTTAACTTCTATGCAGAGTACATCATGAGAAACGCTGGACTGGAAGAAACACAAGCTGAAATCAAGATTGCTGGGAGAAATATCGATAACCTCAGATATGCAGATGACACCACCCTTATGGCAGAAAGTGAAGAGAAACTAAAGAGCCTCTTGATGAAAGTGAAAGAGAAGAGTGAAAAAGTTGGCTTAAAGCTCAACATTCAGAAAACAAAGATCATGGCATCCGGTCCCATCACTTAATGGGAAAGAGATGGGGAACAGGGGAAACAGTGGAAACAGTGTCAGACTTTATTTTGGTGGGCTCCAAAATCACTGCAGATGGTGACTGCAGCCATGAAATTAAAAGACGCTTACTCCTTGGAAGAAAAGTTACGAACAACTTAGATAGCATAGTCAAAAGCAGAGACATTACTTTGCCGACTAAGATCCATCTAGTCAAGGCTATGGTTTTTCCTGTGGTCATGTATGGATGTGAGAGTTGGACTGTGAAGAAGGCTGAGCACCGAAGAATTGATGCTTTTGAACTGTGGTGTTGGAGAAGACTCTTGAGAGTCCCTTGGACTGCAAAGAGATCCAACCAGTCCATTCTGAAGGAGATCAGCCCTGGGATTTCTTTGGAAGGAATGATGCTAAAGCTGAAACTCCAGTACTTTGGCCACCTTATGCAAAGAGTTGACTCATTAGAAAAGACTCTGATGCTGGGAGGGATTGAGGGCAGGAGGAGAAGGGGCCGACCGAGGATGAGATGGCTGGATGGCATCACTGACTCGATGGACGTGAGTCTGAGTGAACTCTGGGAGTTGATGATGGACAGGGAGGCCTGGCATGCTGCGATTCATGTCGCAGAGAGTCAGACATGACTGAGCGACTGAACTGAACTGAACTGAGATGGAATTTTCTTTCAATTGCAACAGAAAGTAAAAGTGATATATCTTTTTCTCAGTCATCTGATTTAGTCGCTTGGCCTTTTAACTTTTGAGACTCTGGAGTCTATACCAATATTATTGAAACAGGTTTATGACAAGTCTTGCCAAAAAGAGATTCATGTAAGTGCTGAGTACCTAACACTAAGTCCAACCTTCTCCCAAGAATTCAGTACCATCTTAGTTAAAATCTGTGTGGTCCTTGCAGACATCTCTAAAACCCCAGGCACCTCTCTTCCACCTTTATGTTTATGGTTAGCCCAGTCAACTCTGTCAATAGCATTCCAATTTTACATGATATCTGGGTCAGAGCACTTCCCAAAGATTTGCTTTCAAACTTGCTACCTGCAAGAGAAGATGGCAAGAACTTTTGTCATCATTTCTTCCAGCCTTTAGTGGAGTCACCGTAACAATCACCATGTTTAATGTTTCTCTTCCTTTGCCTTGGGCAAGATTTGGAGCTAACAGTTTGTTCTTCTGTACATAGTACCAAAACTAGTGTGCACCTTTCTTGGAAGACAAAGGTTACATTGTACCAAATGGGTTATTTGTTCTTGCAAAATTGATGTGAAAAATCTTGTTTCAAAAATGGAGCCAGATTTTTCTTTAATGTGGTTAGTAAAGGTTAGTGGGGAACCTGTTCATTTAATAATTCTCAAATGGGGTATTTGAGTGATGACTGAATTTCATCACAGCCAGTCATTTCTGTCCAAAAAGATTACAGGGGCATTGGGTCATTTCCTCTTTTAAGCAGTCACCTGAGGGCCAAACCACTATATTTACTTGCCAGGGCGAGAGGTCCAAATCTGTGTTCACAGGAAAAAAAGAATCCACCTCATAAACAGGGTTCAGAAAAGAGAAGTAACAACTGAATGTTGCATGGGATGTCTTTATGTTTGTTTGTTTGTTTGTTTTGAGTAGAGAATTAAGGGCAGAATAACTGATGACTCTTTCTAGGTCTTTTGATCAGTTTTGAGGTTTTCTCCTCACTGCATATTTTTTTTTTTTTTTTTTTTTAGTCCATAACATTTTATTTTATTTTTTTTTTTTATAGCAGTTTTTTTTTTTTTTTTTTTTATTAAATTTTAAAATCTTTAATTCTTACATGTGTTCCCAAACATGAAACCCCCTCCCACCTCCCTCCCCATAACATCTCTGTGGGTGATCCCCATGCACCAGCCCCAATCATGCTGTATCCTGCGTCAGACATAGACTGGCGATTCAATTCTTACATGATAGTATACATGATAGAATGCCATTCTCCCCAATCATCCCGCCCTCTCCCTCTCTCTCTGAGTCCAAAAGTCCGTTATACACAGCTGTGTCTTTTTTCCTGTCTTGCATACAGGGTCGTCATTGCCATCTTTCTAAATTCCATATATATGTGTTAGTATACTGTATTGGTGTTTTTCTTTCTGGCTTACTTCACTCTGTATAATCGGCTCCAGTTTCATCCATCTCATCAGAACTGATTCAAATGAATTCTTTTTAACGGCTGAGTAATACTCCATCGTGTATATGTACCAAAGCTTCCTTATCCATTCATCTGCTGATGGACATCTAGGTTGTTTCCATGTCCTGGCTATTATAAACAGTGCTGCGATGAACATTGGGGTACATGTGTCTCTTTCACTTCTGGTTTCCTCGGTGTGTATACCCAGCAGTGGGATTGCTGGGTCATAAGGTAGTTCTATTTGCAATTTTTTAAGGAATCTCCACACTGTTCTCCATAGTGGCTGTACTAGTTTGCATTCCCACCAACAGTGTAGGAGGGTTCCCTTTTCTCCACACCCTCTCCAGCATTTGTTGCTTGCAGATTTTTGGATCGCAGCCATTCTGACTGGTGTGAAGTGGTACCTCATTGTGGTTTTGATTTGCATTTCTCTGATAATGAGTGATGTTGAGCATCTTTTCATGTGTTTGTTAGCCATCCGTATGTCTTCTTTGGAGAAATGTCTATTTAGTTCTTTGGCCCATTTTTTGATTGGGTCGTTTATTTTTCTGGAATTGAGCTGCATAAGTTGCTTGTATATTTTTGAGATTAGTTGTTTGTCAGTTGCTTCATTTGCTATTATTTTCTCCCATTCAGAAGGCTGTCTTTTCACCTTGCGTATATTTTCCTTTGTTGTGCAGAAGCTTTTAATTTTAATTAGATCCCATTTGTTTATTTTTGCTTTTATTTCCAGAATTCTGGGAGGTGGATCATAGAGGATCCTGCTGTGATTTATGTCTGAGAGTGTTTTGCCTATATTCTCCTCTAGGAGTTTTATAGTTTCTGGTCTTACATTTAGATCTTTAATCCATTTTGAGTTTATTTTTGTGTGCGGTGTTAGAAAGTGATCTAGTTTCATTCTTTTACAAGTGGTTGACCAGTTTTCCCAGCACCACTTGTTAAAGAGATTGTCTTTACTCCATTGTATATTCTTGCCTCCTTTGTCAAAGATAAGGTGTCCATATGTGTGTGGATTTATCTCTGGGGTTTCTATTTTGTTCCATTGATCTATATGTCTGTCTTTGTGCCAGTACCATACTGTTTTGATGACTGTGGCTTTGTAGTAGAGCCTGAAGTCAGGCAAGTTGATTCCTCCAGTTCCATTCTTCTTTCTCAAGATTGCTTTGGCTATTCGAGGTTTTTTGTATTTCCATACAAATCTTGAAATTATTTGTTCTAGTTCTGTGAAAAATATGGCTGGTAGCTTGATAGGGATTGCGTTGAATTTGTAAATTGCTTTGGGTAGTATACTCATTTTCACTATATTGATTCTTCCAATCCATGAACATGGTATATTTCTCCATCTATTAGTGTCCTCTTTGATTTCTTTCATCAGTGTTTTATAGTTTTCTATATATAGGTCTTTAGTTTCTTTGGGTAGATGTATTCCTAAGTATTTTATTCTTTTTGTTGCAATGGTGAATGGAATTGTTTCCTTAATTTCTTTTTCTACTTTCTCATTATTAGTGTATAGGAATGCAAGGGATTTCTGTGTGTTGATTTTATATCCTGCAACTTTACTATATTCATTGATGAGCTCTAGTAATTTTCTGGTGGAGTCTTTAGGGTTTTCCATGTAGAGGATCATGTCATCTGCAAACAGTGAGAGTTTTACTTCTTCTTTTCCAATTTGGATTCCTTTTATTTCTTTTTCTGCTCTGATTGCTGTGGCCAAAACTTCCAGAACTATGTTGAATAGTAGCGGTGAAAGTGGACACCCTTGTCTTGTTCCTGACTTTAGGGGAAATGCTTTCAATTTTTCACCATTAAGGATAATGTTTGCTGTGGGTTTGTCATATATAGCTTTTATTATGTTGAGGTATGTTCCTTCTATTCCTGCTTTCTGGAGAGTTTTTATCATAAATGGATGTTGAATTTTGTCAAAGGCCTTCTCTGCATCTATTGAGATAATCATATGGTTTTTATTTTTCAATTTGTTAATGTGGTGAATTACATTGATTGATTTGCGGATATTGAAGAATCCTTGCATCCCTGGGATAAAGCCCACTTGGTCATGGTGTATGATCTTTTTAATATGTTGTTGGATTCTGATTGCTAGAATTTTGTTGAGGATTTTTGCATCTATGTTCATCAGTGATATTGGCCTGTAGTTTTCTTTTTTTGTGACATCTTTGTCAGGTTTTGGTATTAGGGTGATGGTGGCCTCATAGAATGAGTTTGGAAGTTTACCTTCCTCTGCAATTTTCTGGAAGAGTTTGAGTAGGATAGGTGTTAGCTCTTCTCGAAATTTTTGGTAGAATTCAGCTGTGAAGCCGTCTGGACCTGGGCTTTTGTTTGCTGGAAGATTTCTGATTACAGTTTCAATTTCCGTGCTGGTGATGGGTCTGTTAAGATTTTCTATTTCTTCCTGGTTCAGTTTTGGAAAATTGTACTTTTCTAAGAATTTGTCCATTTCTTCCACATTGTCCATTTTATTGGCATACAACTGCTGATAGTAGTCTCTTATGATCTTTTGTATTTCTGTGTCGTCTGTTGTGATCTCTCCATTTTCATTTCTAATTTTATTGATTTGATTTTTCTCTCTTTGCTTTTTGATGAGTCTGGCTAGTGGTTTGTCAATTTTATTTATCCTTTCAAAGAACCAGCTTTTGGCCTTGTTGATTTTTGCTATGGTCTCTTTTGTTTCTTTAGCATTTATTTCTGCCCTAATTTTTAAGATTTCTTTCCTTCTACTAACTCTGGGGTTCTCCAATTCTTCCTTTTCTAGTTGCTTTAGTTGTAGAGTTAGGTTATTTATTTGACTTTTTTCTTGTTTCTTGAGGTATGCCTGTATTGCTATGAACTTTCCTCTTAGCACTGCTTTTATAGTGTCCCACAGGTTTTGGGTTGTTGTGTTTTCATTTTCATTAGTTTCTATGCATATTTTGATTTCTTTTTTGATTTCTTCTGTGATTTGTTGGTTATTCAGAAGTGTGTTGTTCAACCTCCATATGTTGGAATTTTTAGTAGTTTTTCTCCTGTAATTGAGATCTAATCTTAATGCATTATGGTCAGAAAAGATGCTTGGAATGATTTCGATTTTTCTGAATTTATCAAGTTTAGATTTATGGCCCAGGATGTGATCTATCCTGGAGAAGGTTCCATGAGCACTTGAAAAAAAGGTGAAATTCATTGTTTTGGGGTGAAATGTCCTATAGATATCAATTAGGTCTAATTGATCTAATGTATCATTTAAAGTTTGCGTTTCTTTGTTAATTTTCTGTTTAGTTGATCTGTCCATAGGTGTGAGTGGGGTATTAAAGTCTCCCACTATTATTGTGTTATTGTTGATTTCCCCTTTCATACTTGTTAGCATTTGTCTTACATATTGCGGTGCTCCTATATTGGGTGCATATATATTTATAATTGTTATATCTTCTTCTTGGATTGATCCTTTGATCATTATGTAGTGGCCTTCTTTGTCTCTTTTCACAGCCTTTGTTTTAAAGTCTATTTTATCAGATATGAGTATTGCCACTCCTGCTTTCTTTTGGTCTCTATTTGCGTGGTATATCTTATTCCAGCCCTTCACTTTCAGTCTATATGTGTCCCTTGTTTTGAGGTGGGTCTCTTGTAAGCAACATATAGAGGGGTCTTGTTTTTGTATCCATTCAGCCAGTCTTTGCCTTTTGGTTGGGGCGTTCAACCCATTTACATTTAAGGTAATTATTGATAAGTATGATCCCGTTACCATTTACTTTATTGTTTTGGGTTCGGGTTTATACACCCTTTTCGGTTTCCTGTCTAGAGAATATCCTTTAGAATTTGTTGGAGAGCTGGTTTGGTGGTGCTGAATTCTCTCAGCTTTTGCTTGTCTGTAAAGCTTTTGATTTCTCCTTCGTATTTGAATGAGATCCTTGCTGGGTACAGTAATCTGGGCTGTAGGTTATTGTCTTTCATCACTTTAAGTATGTCTTGCCATTCCCTCCTGGCCTGAAGAGTTTCTATTGAAAGATCAGCTGTTATCCTTATGGGAATCCCCTTGTGTGTTATTTGTTGTTTTTCCCTTGCTGCTTTTAATATTTGTTCTTTGTGTTTGACCTTTGTTAATTTAATTAATATGTGTCTTGGGGTGTTTCGCCTTGGGTTTATCCTATTTGGAACTCTCTGAGTTTCTTGGACTTGGGTGATTATTTCCTTCCCCATTTTAGGGAAGTTTTCAACTATTATCTCCTCAAGGATTTTCTCATGATCTTTCTTTCTGTCTTCTTCTTCTGGGACTCCTATAATTCGAATGTTGGAGCGTTTCATATTGTCCTGGAGGTCTCTGAGATTGTCCTCGTTTCTTTTAATTCGTATTTCTTGTTTCCTCTCTGATTCATTTATTTCTACCATTCTATCTTCTATTTCACTAATCCTATCTTCTGCCTCCGTTATTCTACTATTTGTTGCCTCCAGAGTGTTTCTGATCTCATTTATTGCATTATTCATTATATTTTGACTCTTTTTTATTTCTTCTAGGTCCTTGTTAAACCTTTCTTGCATCTTCTCAATCCTTGTCTCTAGGCTATTTATCTGTGATTCCATTTTGATTTCAAGATTTTGGATCATTTTCACTATCAATATTCGGAATTCCTTCTCAGGTAGATTCCCTACTTCTTCCTCTTTTGTTTGGTTTGGTGGGCAACTCTCCTGTTCCTTTACCTGCTGAGTATTCCTCTGTCTCTTCATCTTGGTTATATTGCTGCGTTTGGGGTGGTCTTTTTATATTCTGGTGATTTGTGGAGTTCTCTTTATTATGGAGCTTCCTCACTGTGGGTGGGGTTCTATCAGTGGCTTGTCAAGGTTTCCTGGTTAGGGAGGCTTATCTTGGAGTTCCGGTGGGTGGAGCTGGGTTTCTTCTCTCTGGAGTGCAGTGGAGTGACCAGTGATGGGTTATGAGACATCAAAGGTTTTGGAATAATTTTGAGCTGCCTGTGTATTCAAGCTCAGGGGAGTGTTCCTGTGTTGCTGGAGAATTTGAGTGATATGTCTTGTTTTGGAACTTGTTGGCCCTTGGGTGGAGCTTGGTTTCAGTGTAAGTATGAAGGCATTTGATGAGCTCCTATTGCTTAATGTTCCCTGAATTCAAGAGTTCTCTAATGTTTTCAGGTTTTGTATTTAAGCCTCCTGCTTCTGGTCTTCAGTTTTTACAGTAGCCTCTAGACTTCTCCATCTATACAGCACCGATGATAAAACATCTAGGTTAAAGATGAAAAGTTTCTCCACATTGAGGGACACTCAGAGAGGTTCACTGAGTTACAAGGAGAAGAGAAGATGGAGGGGGTAGTTAGAGGTAACTGGAATGAGATGCGGTGAGATCAAAAGAGGAGAGAGCAAGCTAGGCAGTAGTCACTTCCTTATGTGCGCTCTATAGTCTGGCCCGCTCAGGTATTTACGGAGTTATACAGGGAAGAGGAGAGGGAGGAAGTAGACAGAGGTGACCAGGAGGATAAGAGAGAGGAATGAGAAGGAGAGAGACAAATCCTGCCAGTAACCAGTTCCTTAGGTGTTCTCCACTGTCTGGAACACACAGAGATTCACAGAGTTGGATAGAGAAGAGATGGGGGAGAAAAGAGACAGAGGCCACCTGGTGGAGAAAAAGGAGAGTCTATAGGAGAAGAGAGTGGTCAAGCCAGTAATCTCACTCTCAGGTAAACTTGGGTCGTGAAGTTTGGGTTTTTAAATGAACATAATTGACAACAAAAACCTAAGAGCAAAGGTTAAAAATCTGTTTTTGAAGACAATGGTCTGCTTTTCTGGTTGCCTGCTGTCCTCTGCCAGCCTACAGAGGTTGTTTTGTGGAGTTTGCTCAGCGTTGAAATGTTCTTTTGAGGAATTAGTGAGGGAGAGAGTGGTCTTCCCGTCCTATTCCTCCGCCATCTTTATGCTCCTCCTCACTGCATATTTTTAAAGAACCTAAAATTAAGTCTAACCTAAAGAAGGAAACTTTAAGAAGCCCCACTAGGGACTTTGGTGGCTCGGTAGTAAAGAACCTATCTGTCAGTGCAGGAGATGTTAAGAGATGTGGGTTTGATCTTTGGTTTGGGAAGATATTCTGGAGAAGCAGATGGCAACCCATTCCAATATTCTTGCCTGGAGAATCTCATGGGCAGAAGAAGCCTGGCAGACTACGGTCCATAGGGTCTCAAAGAGTTGGATATGACTCGATTGACTTAGCACGCATGTTCACCAAATTGTGGCAAGTGCCTGGTACACTAGTGAATATCCTCTGGCAGTGGAGGTGATGCTCTTTCCTAATCCTGAGAAGTAAACGATGCACCATGGATGCTCTTTGCTTTCTTTCAGGGCTCCACAAAGTTAGTGTTTATTCAGTGATTTCAAAATGACCTGATGAGAATACTCTTTGGAGGAAGTCATTGGGCATGCAGAAAGGAAATGCATTTTGCTTTAACGCCCCTTCTTCTGCTCAGAAATGATGATCTGTGCCCTAGGCTATCAAACATCAGTGCACAGAATTATTCACAAAGGGTTTATGGTTCAAGTGGTAAATCCAGGCATTTGCAAAATGTTGACCCAAGTGAGTCAGCATAGAAAGCTTGATCTTTCAGTTTGATGAAAATGTAATTTTATGGATGTCAAGTTGAAGTTCAAAAGTGACATATCATGTCAAGCAGATAAATAGTTTTGCCAAAAGCAATGCCATAATTCATAAGCACTTGTCTGGACAGTGGTAACTATCTGGCTGATTAAGCGAAATGCTTGGTAATAAATGCAATCTCTATCCTATATTATACATTTAGTCTTTTCTGAATAATAAAAATTGTCCTATTTAAGAACTGAAATTAGTGCTAGAAGTCAACATCTAACACAAAACACATTTATTTCTTTCATGCTTCTTTTGCTGTCACAAGGATTAATTTTAGAATAATACCAAACAATAAATTGTGAAAATCTGATAGTTCTTTCCTTCTTGGCTCCCCAGAGACCAACTGAATAAAAATGCTGGGGGTAAAAAATGTAAAAAAAAAAAATTGTTATTGTTCTTGAAATGTGTTTAGTGCTGAGGAGGAAAGACCTTTACATTCTGGCCCAGGTCGGCTTTCCATCAGATACTCCATAGTCCCTGACTTCCTGCTCTCAGGCTCTGGAAATCCATGCTCTTTTCTACCATTTTTCAGTTGAAAATAAGTCGTGTCTCTTTGTGGACCGAATTACGCCAGGCTTCCTTGTCTTCTCATTTCCATTGAGTCGGTGATGCCATCCAACCATCTCGTCCTCTGCCACCCCCTTCTTCTCCTGCCCTCAGTCTTTCTCAGCATCAGGATCTTTTTCACTTGTTGTTCAGTCACTCAGTCATGTCTGACTCTTTGCGACCCCATGGACTGCAGCATGCCAGGCTTCCCTGTCCTTCACCGTCTCCTGGAGCTTGCTCAGACTCATGTCCATTGAGTCGGTGATGCCATCCAATCATCTTATCCTCTGTCGCCCCCCTTTCCTCCTGCCCTCAGTGGAGTCCTGCAAACTTTGCATGATTGTTATTTCTGGTATGGCTTTCTTACCCCACTCTTTTTATGGAAACTTCTGTTCCTCTCTCAACACTCTATTTAGTTTCTGCATTTTGAAAACGTCTCTCACTTGTCAGGTAGAACTATTTTTCTTTTATAAACTGACTACACTGTTACCACTTTCATTATATTAATTTTTTAGATTGAAGTATAGTTTAGTTATAATATTCTATTAGTTTCAGGCCTACAGCATTCAGTATTTTTACCGTTTATACTCCATTTAAAGTTATTACAAGATAATGGCTAGAATTCCCTGTACCGTACAATATATCCTTGTTGCTTATCTATTTTATACATAGTCGTTTATATCTCTTAATCCCATATCACTAATGCGCCCCCTGTCCTATCTCTTCTCACTGTAGTTTGTTCCTACACTTGTTTGTTCTCTGTCTGTGAGTCTTCTTGTGTTTTGCCTTATACATTCACTTGTATTATTTTTTAGATTTTATATATAAGTGATATAAAACAGTATTTGTCTTTCTCTTTGACTTATTTCACTAAGCATAATATGCTCTAACTCCATCAATTTTACTGCTAAATTTCTTTCTTTTTTATGGTTGAGTAATATTTTTCGGTATATTATTTGGTATATTTTGTACCACATCTTCTCTATACATTCATCTGTTGATGGACACTTAGATTTCTTCTGTATCTTGGCTATTGTAGATTGTGCTGCTCTGAACATTAAGGTGCATTTATCTTTCTGAATTAGTGTTTCATTTTTCCAGAAATATGCCCAGGAGTGGTCTGTCTCTTTTGCTGTGTTCTCTGAAGACAGGTTTCAGATAATTTATTTTTGTAGTGAATGAACAATTGTGGCTTAAAGAGAATGATGAACAGAAAGAAGGTCATTCTAGGAAAGCAAGTTTCTGAGAAGCTACCTCCTACTAGACTCTATTCAAAATTCAACTTGCTCAAAA
The DNA here is from genome assembly GCF_032405125.1 of Capricornis sumatraensis. NCBI lineage: Eukaryota > Metazoa > Chordata > Mammalia > Artiodactyla > Bovidae > Capricornis > Capricornis sumatraensis. The sequence continues at coordinate 99,637,105 of NC_091072.1, read as the reverse complement.
ATCTTCCCCGGGATAACAGCCTGCCTGCTCCCAAATTCAGTAGCAATCACTCCTTTATTTGTCATTCGTTCAGCTGTTACAGACATTCTTTGTATCCGTGATTTTGCTCCTGTACCTATATTACTTTGCCTTCCACGGGCGTGTGCATGAAATCCTTCAGTTGTGTCGGACTCTTTGTGACCCTATGGACCATAGCCCACCAGACTCCTCTGTTCATGGGATTCTCCAGGCAAGAATACTGGAGTGGGTTGCCATTTCCTTTTCCAGGGGATATTCTTGACCCAGGGATCGAACCTGTGTCTCTTAAGTCTCCTACATTGGCAAGCAGGTTCTTTCCCACTAGCACCGCATGGAAAGCCCACTTGGTGTTTTAACCTCATTTAATAATTTTACCTATTTAGGCAAATTCTTTGGCCTCCTTAATAAAATTTTGTCTTCTTAAATGGAAGTCACTATTCTGTACATGTATAAATATATATTTTTACTTTTTGTTTATTTTTGGCTGTGCTGGGTCTTCCTCATTGTGCATGCTTTTCTCCAGTTGCGCTGAGCGGAGGCTGCTCCAGCTGCGGTGTGCAGGCTTTTCATTTCAGTGGCCTTTCTTATTGGGGACCTCTGGCTCTCGGCGTACAGGCTTCAGTAGTTGTGGTTCATGGGCTTTGTTGCCTTGTGGCATGTAGAATCTTCCCAGACTAGAGATCAAACCTGTGTCCCTTGCATTGGCAAGTGGATTCTTAACCACTGGACCACCAGGGAAGTCCCAGTTTTGTATACAGTTTATCTAACTCTTCTTTCTCATGTTATATGTGTTCAATGCCCTGCTGATAGGTGGAACTGAGTACACACTTATTGAAGAAATGAAGTGAAGAGATTTTCTGGTATATTGAAATCCCAGTTTTGATCTTCTCCCATCTCATTATTCAACAAGAAATCAAAATGGTAGTCAGTACACCATTAATTTTAAAAAGTTGATTTATATTCAAAAAGTTAGTGTGGTCATTATCTTGAATTTATAAGGAGAGCTGCTCTTTGAATTTCTGTGAAAAGTAAAGGTCAAACTATAAATAATTAAATGCATTAATATTGGCTATTCCTGTCAGTCATGAAACAGAGTGGAAATGTATATATTTTCTGTTGAAAGAGATTTGGATCACAAAGCACTCTTTTTGGACATCTTTGATGAATTGGTAGCAGGGATGTTTTTTGAAAAAAAAATAGATTTGCTGATCTTTTCTTTAAGGATTTCATTTGGCATTTCATTTCTTGATGTGAAACAGGTGAGTTTCTTAATTCCTCAAAGATGTGACCTTTGAAGGTGGGTAGCAGCTGGTGTGAAAAGAAGATGATGTAATGTCATCATCAGGAAAATTCTTTGTTTCTTTGAATTTAGGCAATTTGATTTAATACATTTCTCTGGCACACTGAAAGTGCATATCTTATGCTTAATATCTTCAGCTTTGGTACAAATCTGAGGCTTTCTTATGAAGACAGTAGAGATGCTTCTGGAGCACCAAACCCATGCTGTAGGGGAGGCTACCCAGTGACAACATGCCTTTTGTACTTGCCATGTCAGGTATGTTAACTCAGTACTAACAGCAGAGAAAGTCTCACCTCCTTGGCTTAATTCATCTCTTGCATAATTCTTGTTCTTTGACCTTGTTTTCAACACTTGGAAGCTCATTGGGAAAAAAAATTCATTTTTGGTAATAGTTCAAATGGATTGTGTGGAAGCATTTCCATGTCAAGAGAATGTTTCTTTTATACTATTTTTACTGATGAACTCTCTCCTGTGCCACAGATCTTCACTGGACCATGAACCTCCTGGCTGGGCTATTTTAGTGAGGGCTCTGATGATACTTCTATAATTCTGGAACAGATCCAGCTTCTCACCAGTTTCACTGTCCCTCATAAGGATATTATTTAACTTATTATTATTTAATATATTCTATGGTGAATGTGGACATACGAAGGAGGACCTTTCTGTCTCAGGTTTTATTCTAGCCAGAGCCTGTACTACATTTTCAGTTCAATGAATGTTATGTTGATCCTCATGTTGCAGGTTGACCTCAGCATGTTGATCTTGCCTCTTTCTTATTTCTAAGGAATATTGTGAGGGAGATTTAACTCTTTCCTTTGCCAGCTTTCTCTTCAAATAATGTTCTGCTATTCAGAAAGTACATGTAGATTTTATCCAACAAAGCATTTGATTATGGAGTAGATAAACAAGAAGTGGAATTGAAATAGCTCAATTTGTCTTTTTTGGGGGGAAGGTGACCCATTAAAGTTGTTTTAATTCTCTATGTATTGTTTTTCCTGACATGTTCCCCTTTCTTTGTGTGCTTTGGTGAGTTGCTGTTTCTCACAAAGTATGAAATCACTCAGATTCATGCCAGCATTCTATTTTGGATTGTTTACTTCAGAGTGTGAATTGATTAGAGTGTGAATTCAAGGCTCTCTGGGCTGAGTCAACGAGCAGGTCCTTTTAATCAGATGGGAAACAGTTGTGCTGCTGTGAAATCATTGCTCTTCCCATTTGTAGGTCTTTCCCAGTCTTGTCTCTAAATTAAACCTGCCCCAGGTCTTCAGTGACTTACTGAAGACTGTGTTAGCAAAAAGGCAGTCATAAAGCTGACTGCACCTAGTGGGAATAAAATGATATTACAAATACCTCAAATCTACCTGAGGATAGTGGTAAACTCATCCACTATCCCTCTCCTCGTCAAAAGAAAAAGTAATGAAATGGAAAAACATACATAGGCACCAAAAAGCCAAGTAAAGCTGACACACAAAGGGCGCAAAGGAACTTATTTGTTCAGCTTAATCCCCATTACCAGAAAGTGCCCACTTGGATTTGACACCTTAGAGGGCAAGTTTGAAGGGCATGGCTTTTGTCCTTTGAGGGATTTTAATATGTAAACAGATGTGTAAAAGATTTGCTAGTATTAAGTAATGAACAATAATAATGAATAATAAATAGAGGAATACATATTCATATTTTACAAATAGTAGCTAATGATGGTCTAATGCCATTTAACATCTATAGCATAAAATTGCTTTAGAAATATTTCTCTATGGTTTTAGAATTCTGTTTGTTAGCTTTAACCAGAGCATAATTAGAAATTCATCTTGCCAACTGTTTCATGGGGTTTCTATCTGGCTTTACTGTATTTAACATATGCCAATGTAACACCTATCATGTTCCAGGCTATTCTCAGCCCATTAGAGTAGTAACTCATTTAATCCTCATAACAGCCCTAGAGGTAGGTACCAGTATTTTTTCTTTTTCCATACATAGGGCAATTGGGACACAAAGCAGTAATCAGTGTCCCAGGTTATTCATCTCATGAAGGGCAGAGCCAAAATCGACTGCAGACACTTGTGCTCAGGAGGCCAACACTCAGTCACTACTCTTTACTACCTCTCTATGTTCAAAGGCATTTTCCAAAAATGAATTCCAAAGTTGCTGTGGGCAATGTCAACATCAATGTTAATGACATTGTATATGTTATTGACATTGATGACAATGACTTAAGTATGTGACCTCCCAAAAAGACTGCACTGATTTTGCTGTGAAAAATCCATTTTATTCCTATCAGGATATAGCTTATATTTGAATTCAATTTATTATATAAAGTATTTGAGATATTGACCTCTTCAGTTGTTGATGTTAAACACAGGCCAAATAAAATTCTTGTTAATTCAAATATAATTTTGACACATATGCTAATTATAAAAAGAAAAGATTATTATTGGCAATAATTATTGACCTGGGTGCTCACAAGGCCTATGACCAGAGGCAAGACCTTCCATCTCTCCATGTGTAAAATGTGGTTATTGGATAGATGATCTCTAAATTGTCCTTTCCAGAATGAATGCTATACTAGTTTATCATTCTGTGTACAAATATTAATTTGTGAATCAGTGTTCCATACTGTCAACCATAATGCATAATCTTTAGCTGCTGTGTGCTTTAGAATCACTACTTATCCTTCTCCATATAGGTTTATAATTTATAAACACACACACATACACTCTCCTCTCTCTAACAGCTTCCAGTCATTTTCAGGATGAAGTTGAAGCTCCTTGACTTGGCACACAAGGTCCACCATCATCTACCCTTTGCCCACCTCTCCAGTCTCTTCTCTTGCCGTACCCCCTTCTCTAATGCCCAGCAAACCCATTAATCCATCAAAATGGGTGTTTTGACATGGGTCTCTGCCTTTGAACATTATTCTCTCCCCTGGAGAAAAATTTCTACTTTTTTCCCACCCAGTAAACTTTTCTCTCAAGGCCCAGTTAGGTTTTGGAGGAAGTCTTCTTTGAATTCCACTTTCCTTTCCTCTCTATGGAATGAATCAGGAGCCCATCCTTTGTGTCCCCAGTAAGACCCTGTGTACACTTTCCAGGGCACCTGCTGCATTCTATGGAAATCTCTGTCTTTCTTGCTTATCTTCACTTTTGGGCTGGGATTGGAAAAGACAGTATTTTAGCTGTCTGTCTGGTGGCTCCAGGTATTTGGCAAAATGACACTCCTCAATGTAAATTAGCTGAATAGAAGAACAAATGAAATATGAAGGTCATCTTTGTTTCTACAGGAGGTAATTAGATATATTAGTCAATTGTCTTCAGCACAGGGACTATTAGGGAGGTGGAATTCCTAAAATGGATTCAGTGTTGAGAGAGAGAGAGGCAATGAGAGTGGTGGTGGTGGGTTGAGTCCTGATATACTTACATAATGAATATATTGTAAAAGAAAACCCAAAGAGTTTAAGGAACAACCCATACATTTTTTTGTTGACTGAAAATTATTGTTCATCTTTTTCAGTCCAAGCATTTGGAGGACACTGACAAAGAGGAATACACATAGTTTCAGTTTTTTAGAAGTTCTCTAACATAGGGAAAATGATAATATTAGATTGAAACAGATGACCATTGGCAGTTTCATCTGTTCAACCTATTTAAGGCAGAGTAAGAGGGTAAATGGAAAAGTTCATCCATGGGAGTTCAGGGGAGAATGGAATCTTATTCAACTGGAGGAACCAGAATGGTCTTAAACAGGAGACAGTCTTTGAGATGAGTCTGAACAGGTAGATAAGATGTCAAAGGGAGAGACAGCATCAAAGGGGGCCAGTTCTACAGAAGTGAGACTCACTGGGCGTGTTTGGGAAGCAGCAGTCATCCATTTTGGCTGTATCCACAGGGAAGAGAGAAGTTATTAATGAGAGTTTTGAATGCCAGTCCAGTGGCAGATAACATGGAACCCTTGATGATTGATGAGCACAGGAAAGGTTTGATAGAACTTCGTATAGGAAGAATCTAATGTCAGTTGGAGACTGGGTTGGTACACCCTGTCTTATTCCTCTGCTCCTGTCTTCTGCATTCCTCCCAGCTGGGCACATGGACATGGCACATAGCTGCTGAGCCTCTGATGGGGGATACTGTGGAGGGCTGTGGGCTATAAAGAAGATAGAAGTCTACTCTCTGCGCTCAAGAGGCTTCAGTGGATGTCTACCAAATCTGCTTTCTAAACTGGTGCTTTCCTCTGGTTTGTCCTTGATCCAGTTACGTGAATATTTACATGGTGCTCTGGGGAAATATTTACATGCCTAGTGTCTCCCTCATGATGTGTAACTTGCTGCCAGTGCTCCCGAGCCCTGACAGAGGCAGCACCTCTGGTTCTGAGCCCATCCCTGCTCGCTTGGGCGTGACACAGACCCACAGGTAACTGATGAAATTGCCAAAGAGTTCTAAACCATTGGAGAGAGGATCTGTGCTAAGCCCGACTCCACCGCTGACTAAAGCTCTGGCCTGCTGTCAGGGCCTTCACCTCACTGAGACTCAATTTCCTCATTCTAAAAGTGGAGATAATATCACTGGCTCTGTCTGCCTTGCTGGGCTGTAGTGGGAAAAATGAACTGCCTGTCGGTATTCATGTTTAGATTGTTACAAAGTTCTGTGCACTTCTTTAGCTCCTGTATATTTACCGTTGGAGAAGATTCTTCTGGATCTTCTGGAACTTACCTGCTGTGTTTATTACCTAAAGAATATTGTATAATTTTAAGACTTTAAAAAAAATCTAGTAAACCAACCAAGAAAGCTTAAATTTACCTCCAGTGTCAGGTGTTCAGACTCAAAAAAGAAAAAAATTAAAGATTTAAAACAAAACTAGGCCAAAGCTTAGTCCTGTAACAGTGTTTAGGATGTTAGCAATAAGGCTGCTGGTGCTGCTTTACATTCTTGAGAAGAGTGATATAAAGACCCCAAATGGCAAACACCATTTACTTCTGCAGTATTTCTCAAAGTGACCATTCATCAGGTCTGGCTAGCTCCTATTTTCTCTGAGGTTGTGCTGCTGCTGCTGCTGCTAAGTCGCTTTAGTCATGTCCGACTCTGTGCGACCCCATAGAAGGCAGCCCACCAGGCTCCCCTGTCCCTGGGATTCTCCAGGCAAGAACACTGGAGTGGGTTGCCATTTCCTTCTCCAATGCATGAAAGTGAAAAGTGAAAGTAAAGTCGCTCAGTCATGCCCGACTCTTAGCCTGGGACTGCAGCCAACCAGGCTCCTCCATCCATGGGATTTTCCAGGCAAGAGTACTACTGGCGTGGGTAGCCATTGCCTTCTCTGAGCAATAAGGCTACTGAAGCTATTTTTCCTGGACTGAATTTGCTAAGAGCAATTTCCTGTTTTTAACCCAAGGCTTCACCTTCATCTTCAACCCAAGTAGACAGCCCCAGTCCCCCAGGGGTTCATTAGCTTGGTATTCCATGGGCAGTCTCTTTCTTGCTATTTGTCTGCAGCATCAAGGTACAACAGATGGGGGAGGTTTAGCCTCACCTTTATGGTTAATGCTCACAATCTTATTAAAGGCTAAAGAAATACAGGATCAACTCTTTGTATCACTAAAAACTGATTTACCAGCATCACATCAAATATTTACCTTGCCCTAAGCTACCAGTAATTACAAGCTAATATTGTTCAGGCTCAAACAAACACAGAATAATGAATTTCTGCTAATTATTAGGCACTGATGAAAAATGTGATTTGCCCACTCCCAGCTCTATCCATGGCACCTCACTCATCTTTGTGCATGAGGGAAAACTTCAATTGATATGAATATATTCAGAGCTGCTGAAAAGCACTTCAGTGGTGTCAACCAGAAGTAATTACCAGCGTGTCTGGGAAAGTGATTAAAATGGCTTAAAATGAACGTTTTGGTTTGCTATAGTTATTTCTATGCAAATATGCCACATTTTTCAACCGACATGGGTGTCTTAATTAAAAACAGGCTAAAGTTGCAGAATAACAAAAGATTTTTAAATTCCGCCAAACCTCACACTATAAAAAATAATGACTCCAGCCTTAGCTGCAAATGAAAGTAATCTCTCTCCTTGTAGATCTTATTGGGCTTTTAAAAAAGTTTCACTGCAGACTATTACTGAGTTGGGTATTTCCTGATGGAATACTCAAATATTTCAGATGCTTGACTGAGGCCCCTTGGTTCAAAGACAGGAGATGAGTACATCTCCTGTCTCTCTGCCCCTTTCAGTTCAGTTCAGTCACTCAGTCGTGTCCGACTCTTTGCGACCCCATGAATTGCAGCACGCCAGGCCTCCCTGTCCATCACCAACTCCCGGAGTTCACTCAGACTCACGTCCATCGAGTCAGTGATGCCATCCAGCCATCTCATCTTCGGTTGTCCCCTTCTCCTCCTGCCCCCAACCCCTCCCAGCATCAGAATCTTTTCCAATGAGTCAATTTTTCCCATGAGGTGGCCAAAGTACTGGAGTTTCAGCTTTAGCATCATTCCTTCCAAAGAAATCCCAGGGCTGATCTCCTTCAGAATGGACTGGTTGGCTCTCCTTGCATACCAAAGGACTCTCAAGAGTCTTCTCCAACACCACAGTTCAAAAGCATCAATTCTTCGGTGCTCTGCCTTTTTCACAGTCCAACTCTCACATCCATACATGACCACTGGAAAAACCATAGCCTTGTCTAGACGGACCTTTGTTGGCAAAGTAATGTCTCTGCTTTTGAATATGCTATCAAGGTTGGTCATAACTTTTCTTCCAAGGAGTAAGCGTCTTTTAATTTCGTGGCTGCAGTCACCATCTGCAGTGATTTTGGAGCCCCCCCAAAATAAAGTCTGACACTGTTTCCACTGTTTCCCCATCTATTTCCCATGAAGTGATGGGACCGGATGCCATGATCTTGGTTTTCTGAATGTTGAGCTTTAAGCCAACTTTTTCACTTTCCTCTTTCACTTTCATCAAGAGGCTTTTTAGCTCCTCTTCACTTCCTGCCATAAGGGTGGTGTCATCTGCATATGTGAGGTTATTGATATTTCTTCTAGCAATCTTTATTCCAGTTTGTGCTTCTTCCAGCCCAGCGTTTCTCATGATGTACTCTGCATAGAACTTAAATAAGCAGGGTGACAATATACAGCCTTGATGTACTCCTTTTCCTATCTGGAACCAGTCTGCCCCTTTGGTAAGAGTCAAATAACGCCGTCTTACTTCTAACGTTTCTCCTACAGTTGGCACCAGTAAGGGACCTCCAGACATGACTGATTTTTTTCCCCTTTCACTTCTAACTTAAAGGGAGAGAGAAAAGAATACAGAAAACTACATTAGGCCCAGATCCCAGACCCCACTTTGAGCCTTCATTTTGTTTGCATTTTCTGTTTCTCTTAAACTCTCCAATTTAATCAGATGGTTCAAAAGGTGTATCAGGGAACCTTTATAACTGTAATTCCTTCAGGCCCAACCTGAGAAATCAAGTATAGACCAAGGTTTTTTAAGGTGGTCACAAACCCAGCAGGTAGCACCTGTCTTCCCTTTCCTTTTCCCCTCTACTTTTTGGAAATTATGTTCTCTATGGCTGTTTTCTAGGTGGTCCTTCCAGCTCTGTTAACTTGTATAAAGCTATATAAACAGCATTGGTAGTACAAAGAAATGCTATTGGTGACTTAATTTTTTTTTTTTTTAAGGAATTGTCATAAGATCAATAAAGAAAATATTTTAGGGCCAGGATTAATTTTTTGAATTTCACTGGAGAGAACTCCTAATGATATCAACTCCATCTTCAGTCTTCTTCTCTTCCCCTTCTGTATACCGTGGCTTCCAAAACCACTTCTTTAGTCCAGACCTCTCTTGTGAGATTCAGACCCTGTTGTCTGCTGGATATTGCCACCTCAGTGTCATCTCATCTAGAACTTCATGTTGTCCTCACCCTGGCCTTTCTTTGGCTGATCACCCACTTACCCATGTCCTGAAATCTTAACCTTGTTTATTGTGCTACCATTTAGCCAGCTCCTAGAGCCAGAAACCTGAGAACCATCCCTGACTATTTAACATTTCCTGTCCCTCCAAGTTCTACTGATATTCCTAACCAGCTCTCGGTTCCATCCCCCACGCCCCCGTATTTCCTCCCATCGCCCCCACCCCCCATCCCCAACTGATGCTGCTTTATGTCTGTGTTTTATCATGTACTTTTTGGGGCGAAAAGTATCCTAACTCCTGTCCTTGAATTTCCTCTTCCATCCCTCCCAACACATCTTTCCATCCATTGTCTTTATGCCCCTTGCCTGGAGTCTTCCATGATCGTTCACTGCTTACAGATAAAGACGAAACTTCTGTGATGCGATAGTCATCACATTGTGCCCTCCCCAACCCCAGCATCCTTTCATTCTTCTAGTATCAGTAGCACCTTTATGATTCTGTCTTTATCACAATGGTGGAGCCTGAGGCAGAAGCAAAAAGTCATACAGATCTTATCTTTATTTTAAATTTTGATATTTTGTTCATCACAGATTTCTTTGCCTGTTCAATTTTAAAATATTGCATTAGAATGTTATTTATCTTGATTACTGAGTTTTAGGGTAACCCCTTAATTTTGTGCCTGAGGTGGTGAGTGCTTCCCTCATTCTACTCTAGTCTGGGCCCTGGATGTATTCTGGAGCTGATTCTGGAAATTTCCACGTGGAGTCTGAGAATCAAGCTAACCCAGCAGAAGTCTGGGAAGAACCTACAGATGTTTGAATCTTGACTCCAGCTGTGATCTTTCTTGTGGTTTTTGCTTAAGCTAGTTGGAATTGGGTCCTTTTTCACTTGTGCTAGGAAGGTTCTTGAATGATAAAGGGGCATATGAGGCTCCTGATGACATGGCCCTCCTTTTATTTCTCCAGCCTCACTGCTCAGTGTTTATGGGAGCATCCTGTGCTCCTGTTGCCCTGCACCATGTGCTGGGCCCTGAGTTTGTTCTACCTTTTTGTGCTGTGTATGGAGGAGTCTCCTCTTCTCTGAACATTTTCTTCCCCATCTGGTCTTTCTGGTGAAAACCTACTCGTTCTTTATTACAATGTCTAAATGCCACCACAGGTGTGCCTGAGTGAAATCTATGGTTATTTTCTTTGTTCTAGAGCTTTATTTTCTGTAAAATTTCAAATATATGAAATAACAACTCATCCTGTTACAGTGCTGTTAACTTCCCTACTCAGCCTTTGCAGAGTTAGAAATTTTCATCTGCAAATAATGTCCTATAAAATATAATGCAACTTAATTAAAAACTTGGAGCGCTCCAGTGGTAAGTAGTGCCAAATTCTAGATGTCTCTGCAGAGAGGCCCTCAGTGCCTTCTCTCTCTCTTTCTCTTAATATACACTGGTGCAATAATGGAAATTTTCTTCTTATAAAATAAACATGGTATTTAATAACATAGATGGTAAATGCTCAGTTTTCTTTATCTTATCCAGTCTTAAAAGCCTCACAATTATGAAAAGAAAATGAACAAAGGAAACAGTTTAGCAGATCCTAGACTTTAAGATTTAAGCACCCTCTTCTATGCTACCTTATTTTTTTTTTTTTGGGTGCATGAATTCACAAACACAGATTATAAGCTCCTTGGGGCTTCCCTGGTGGCTCAATGGTAAATAATCCGCCTGCAATTCGGGAACCACAGGAAACGTAGGTTCGATCCCTGGGTTGAGAAGATCCCCTGGAGGAGGGCATGGCAACCCATTCCAGTATTCTTGCTTGGAGAATCCCATGGACAGAGGAACCTGGTGGGCTGCAGTCTATGGAGCTGCAGAGAGTTGGACATGACTGAAGTGACTTAGCACACACACATAAGCTCCTTGGGACAGCATTTTTCCCTTCAAGTTTTTATTTTACACTGCATGCTCTATAGCTTCCAAACCTATGCTACTTTAGCTGCTGTCTGGGGGAGAAGAGTCACCTCTTCACAAAGTTGGAACCCAAAGTACCATCTCAAGCACAATGAGTCCATCTTCTTTCTCATGGTTCTACATTATGCACTTAGATTTAAGTTATAGGGAAAAAAGTATTGAAAACATAAAAGACAAAAGCAAACCTGACACTTGAAGGTCTTTCCAGTGTCTTCAGAGACTAAAGTTTGAGCACCAAAGTTTCTTCAAATGACGCGCATGCTCAATTGAGGCCCTCAGTTCCCTGGGGTGGCCCCTCAGAGGTCCTGGGCTGCTCAGTTAAGACTCTCTTGACCCTTGCCTAGAGCCTCTGACCCATCACTGCAGGTAATGAATATGAGGGAAGGCAGATCCATCCAGATCTAATGACAATACAGGGGTAGGGGATTCAGTTCAGTTCAGTTCAGTCACTCAGTCGTGTCTGACTCTTTGCCACCCCGTGGACTGCAGCATGCCAGGCTTCCCTGTCCATATCTATAACATATAATATTGTATATCAGGTATACTTCAATAAAGAAAAAAAAATTTAATGATGTTGGAACTGGTTTCTGAAGGGTGAGGTGGGGAGAAGCGACAGCATTTATAGGGAATATTTTAGAGTAGGCCCCTTCCCATATTAATCTTTATGTTTGCATTTATGAGTCCCCTTTGCCCCATCCTTGCATGCTGTCTCTTGCACATGTAAAGCTCCCCACTTTCCTCAGAGATGCCCAGACCTTTTCTCTTCTGGAGCAATATCCATTAGTGCTAGAGCCCTAGGGACATCTTGCCCACCCAGTAACAGCTCCGTTTAGGATAACAGAAACTCTTGGTTTGTGATCTCCTTTAGGTTATGAATGCGGATCGATGTTGAGTTTTATAAAGTTGTGGATCAATGTTGAATTTTAAAAAATACATTTTTTGCACATTTAAATTCCATGGTCATGTGGCATTACTCTTTTAACTCATTAATGTTGTAAATTATACTCACTGATATTCTAATATTAAATCATCCTTATATATTGGAAAAACTCTTAGGGTATAAATTATAATATATAATAGGGGTATATATTGAAAATACTGCTCCATTGTCTTGTATCTAATGTCATCCATTTTTTGAGTTCCATTTTATGTTAATTGGTCTTTCTTTCTCTAAGATTTAAGATTTTTCTCTTCGTTTTTGGCAGTCTTAAGTTTCAGAGAGACTAAGGTTTTTCTAATTTCTCTCCATTGGAGAAATAACATAACCTTGCGACACTTCAATCTGAGGTTTTTCTTTTTTTTTAATGTCATGAAATATATCATCATTATTTTTTTCAGATATTTTAAATTGCCTTAAACTTTTTATTTGTGAAATTTCAAATATACACAATAATAATAATAAATAAATAAATCTTTATTTTTATATCTTTTTTGTCTAGGATTCCTCTTATCTGGATATTAGCCCTTCTCCTGCCAGCCTCCACTTTGTTAGCCTCTATTTTATATTATCTATTTCTTTGTTGTTTCTTTCTTCTGTTTAGAAGGTTACCATAATCTATTCTTTCTAATCTCTGATTTGTCCCCTGGATGTTTCCATTTTGCCATTTATTTCTTCCACTTACATTTTTTGTATATATTGCATTTCACATTTCTTCTTGGTTTTATCTTTTCTCCCACCCATGAAACAGCTTGCCAGGTCAGAGTTTCATCCTCTGCCCCTTCTTCCCAAGAAGAAGCAACACTGAGATGCTCTCCTTTGCATGCTTATTCACTGGCCCTGGGGCTTGGATGTGGAGAAGCAACCGTCCAGGGATGGTTAGTCCTCACTTATCTTCTTCAGCTCTTCACACAAGCACAGGCTTCCTATCCTGCCCTGGTTTCTCTCTGGAGAACAGCTGGACCAGGTGTGGGGCAGGCACTGTTCATTCGGGGGCAATCAGGAAATGGCAACCTACTCCAGTATTCTTGCTTGGGAAATCCCATGGACAGAGGAGCCTAGCAGGCTACAGTCTACGGGGTTACAAAAGAGTTGAACATGACTTAAGTGACTAAATGACAGCAACAACAAATGCTGAGAAACGCAGGGTAAGCAGGGCCCAGACTCCCACAGTTTCCTTCCTATTCCATCTTCTCTCACTGTGCAGGTTACCTTCCCCTGCCAAAGCCAGCCTCCCACATAAGCACTTATCAAAGCAGCACTTCACCCCATCCTCACCTCTTGGCTTTCAGGGTTTTCTCCACTTTCTCTCAGGAGATGCTGCTTTTGGAGGCTGGAGCCACCCGACGTGCTGGTTTAGCACTTTGGTTCATTAGCTGTTCCTTTGCTTTGCCTCAATATCTAACTCCGAATAGACTTCCCCAGAGGTTGGGAAAGGCAGCAGGCCAATTTTTTAAAGCTCTTTCTGTGTTAAGAGATGAAGAAATAGCAAAATAAGACTCAGAAAATTGGGCTTCTTTACAAATATTTACTTTTGATAATTAATACTTTCAATATAACTCTGACACTGATTATACCTTATACTTAATTTAGGGTTGTTTTTCAGTTGCTAAGTCTTATCTGACTCTTTGCTACCCTGTGGACTGCAGCACTCCAGACTTCCCTGTCCTCACTATCTCCCCAAGTTTATTCAAACTCATGTCCATTGAGTTGGTAATGACATCCAACCATCTCATCCTCTGTTGCCCCCTTTCTTCCTGACCTCAATGTTTCCCACCATCAAGATCTTTTCCAGTGAGTGGGCTCTTCACATCAGGTGGCCAAAGTACTGGAGCTTCAGCTTCAGCATCAGTCCTTCCAATGAATATTTAGAGTTGATTTCCTTTAGGATTGACTGGTTTGATCTTCTTGCAGTCCAAGGGATTCTCAGAGTCTTCTCCAGCACAACAGTCTGAAAGCATCAGTTCTTCAGTGCTCAGCCTTCTTTATGGTCCAGCTCTCACATCTGTACATGACTACTGGAAAAACCATCGCTTTGACTATATGGACCTTTGTCAGCAAAGTGATGTCTCTGCTTTTTAATACGCTGTCCAGGTTTGTTGTAGCTCTCTTTTCAAGAAGCAGGCATAACTTTCATGCTGCATTCATCATCTCCAGTGATTTTGGGGCTCAAGAAAATAAAATCTGCCACTATTTCCACTTTCCTCCCTTCTATTTGCCAAAAAGTGCTGGCACTGGATGCCATGATTTTGTTGAGTGTTGAGTTTTAAGCCAGCTTTTCACTCTCCTCTTTAATTTAGAGAGTGCATAACAAATGCAAATTTGGGCCCTTTGGTAGATGTGAAATAGTTCTGTCCTCATCTATGTTTGCCAGGCCTCAGTCTGGTTAGAATATGGTTTGGGGCCACGAAATTAGGTCATTTGTCTCTCCCTTTTTTCTGAATCTTGGTTGGTAGTATTTTTTTTTTTTTAAACTTAGGCCATTTTATTTTATTTATTTATTTATTTTTTAATTTTTCTTTTTACTTTATTTTACTTTACAATACTGTATTGGTTTTGCCATACATTGACATGAATCCACCACGGGTGTACATGCATTCCCAAACATGAACCCCCTTCCCACCTCCCTCCCCATAACATCTCTCTGGGTCATCACCGTGCACCAGCCCCAAGCATGCTGTATCCTGCGTCGGACATAGACTGGCGATTCGATTCTTATATGATAGTATACATGTTACAATGTCATTCTCCCAAATCATCCCACCCTCTCCCTCTCCCTCTGAGTCCAAAAGTCTGCTATACACATCTGTGTCTTTTTTTGCTGTCTTGCATACAGGGTCGTCATTGCCATCTTTCTAAATTCCATATATATGTGTTAGTATACTGTATTGGCATTTCTCCTTCTGGCTTACTTCACTCTGTATAATCAGCTCCAGTTTCATCCATCTCATCAGAACTGATTCAAATGTATTCTTTTTAATGGCTGAGTAATACTCCATCGTGTATATGTACCACAGCTTTCTTATCCATTCATCTGCTAATGGACATCTAGGCCACTTTAAAAATTTATTACAGCTCTTTTATCTGGGGGAGTCTGAAGACTTTCCTGGGGGTGCACAAGAAGGCAGTTTGAAATTGAGTCTGCATCTCTACTGTCAAAGTTCTTTAGTTCCCAGCAAACAATAGCTCCAGACTGAGACTGTTCACTGAACTGACTCTTCCTGTAGTGACTTCTTTTTCCCTTGTGTTCAGCAACCAGGAAATTTTTTCTTCACGGCTTGTGGATCAGAGACCTGGGCTAGTGTCAGTCTAGTCTGACAGGTCACTGTCTTTCCCAGGCTAAAGAGGCCTCATGCTAATAAATACCTGACTTGGCCTGACTCAAAGATTTCTCTGGATTTCTGGTGGACACTGAAACTAGGCTAGGGTGAAATGCATATGCCCAAAGAGGCAAAGTTTACAAAAAGCTAGTAAGGTAAAAAATGGCAATTATGAGACTTGTTTTGCCTATGCATTGCCACTTTGTAATTTCTGAAACCTGTGCTCTACATAGGAAGAAAACTGAGGCCCAGACAGGTCATGACAGAGAAAGAGGGAAAACCCATGTGTCAGAAACCAGATCTTAAAAAAAAATTGGATTTTTTTCCAGTCACATTTTTCTGTGAGCAAGAAAAGATCACTCAAAAGAATTATGTTGGAAGGCCCATTTAATTTTCCCAAATAGATGAAAAAAAGTACAAACTATTCTATACTCCTAAAACTGCTGACTACTAAAATTACATCTTGTTTATTTGCTGATAAGGAAAATTTACTCAGGAAAATTTCAGGGAGAAAAGATTTTTCCTTAGCTCTTAACATTTCTAAACATGCCAAGCATGAAAATTTAATGAGCAGACAACTTTTATATAATTTGTTTTAAATTTCTGCATTTAAACAATGATTTTATACCTGACTTGCATATACATGTCTTTATTCACACATTTATAGTTTAATCTTAAAGAAACCTCTTCCCCTGTATACCTATGGTCTCAGAACTTTACCCTTTCTTCTCCTTTACTAAAGTCCTTATTCTGTTGACATATCTAATGTAATCTGACAGAACAATCTTAAGTTTCATTTGGACAATTTCACAAGGTCTTTGGACTATTCCTCTTGGCCTCAGTTCAGTTCAGTTCAGTTGCTCAGTTGTGTCTGACTCTTTGCGACCCCATGAATTGCAGCACGCTAGGCCTCCCTGTCCATCACCATCTCCCAGAATTCACTCAGACTCACGTCCATCAAGTTGGTGATGCCATCCAGCCATCTCATCCTCTGTCATCCCCTTCTCCTCCTGCCCCAAATCCCTCCCAGCATCAGAGTCTTTTCCAATGAGTCAACTCTTCACATGAGGTGGCCAAAGTACTGGAGTTTCAGCTTTAGCATTATTCCTTCCAAAGTACACCCAGGGCTGATCTCCTCCAGAATGGCCTGGTTGGATCTCCTTGCAGTCCAAGGGACTCTCAAGAGTCTTCTCCAACACCACAGTTCTTGGCCTAATGGGTCTCTAATGGGTCAAGTATCTATCAGATGGTGAGAACGTTTGTGGTGTGAAAAATATGTTAGCATTGATGATGAGTTGTAGACAAGGTTTTTTAGGCAGGGCCTTGGAGCAGGATTTATCAGTTTTGGAAATATTGACATTTTTAGCCAGATGATTTTTTGTTGGGGAAAGTGAGGGGAGGGTGCTGCTGTGTGTGCTGTAGGATGTTTAGCAGAATCTCTGGCCTGTACTCAGTAGATTAGTGGATGATAGTAGCTGTCCCTCCACCCTCCAGTTGTGACAAAGGCGCCCAGCAAATATACTTGCAGGTGTGTGTGTATGCACAGAAAATCACCCCGATGGAGACTCACTGCCTTCACATATTTTCTTTTTGTATCAAAACAAAACTGGCAGCAGTACTACTTTATTGAGGGCATCCCGTGGAAAAGGTGCTGTGTTAATAAGATCTCTCTCTCTGTCTGTCTCTATATGTACGTACATACACACATATATGTGTGTATGCTTGAGTGTGCATGTATGTGTAATCTCAGTAGTTCCCAAAGTGTAGTTTCCTGTTCAGAAATATCAGCAAATTGTAGGCCTCATCTCCTGAGTCAGAAACTAGGAGTAGAGAATTAAGGGTCTAGTACTCTGAGTTTTAACAATTCATTTAGGTGATTCTGACGTTTGATTCAGTTTGAAAGTTTGGGAACCCTTGAGATTTATATATATATATATATATATATATGTGTGTGTGTGTGTGTGTGTGTGTGTATTCTTGTTCCTGTTTAATCTGAGTAGTAGTATTTAGTGTACCTTATATATGTTGGAACTGAGTTTCAGGGGATTATGTAATTTGTCCCAGATTACCAGGTAGATAACCAACTTGTCCAAGATGACATTGCTAATATCAGAGTTTATATGTAGGGGTGTTTGAATAGTTTAATAAATGGCATTCTTCTGATCTGTTTGAGTTTTGGTTAAATTAAGAACAAAACAAAGGAATCAAGTGGAGGATCACCTCAGTTACCAGTAAAGTTCTGTTTGGAATATATGACTTGATGTGAGGGCCAAAAAGCCTGATAAATGAATACACAAACCAGAGAGAGTGGCTCTTGCAGTCATGGCAGCCTTGGGTCTGGGGAGACCTCCGTGTTTGAGGGATGAGTAGCAGAAAACACAGACTCCTTCAAATATCCCCATTCCCCAAGGAGATGGGACAGAGCTGAGCATGCACACTTCGTTAAATCTCCTCAAATTACCAATCAGAGGCATCACTGCAGTGCCCTGGGGGCAGAGTGGGTCCAAGATTCGTCCCCTTGAACACCCTTCCTGTGGATGGAATAATTAAGAACAAGGGAGTAATGTCCCCTGGCAGTCACCCTGGTCTAGTATAGGTTCTTAACACTGGGAAGAAACTGACTCAGTTTCTATTCTCTTCCTATGTTAAATATTTATCTTTCTTTTTTTGCCAACTGAATTTTTGTGTCAAATATTGTTTAGATTCATAGCAGTAGCTTCAGATTTATAGCAACTAATTGAGGTGTGTGTGTGTGTATGGTTGTGGTGGGAGTGTGACATTGTCAAAAACACACTGGAAGCATCCTAAGATCTCCGTTTCACCTCTGACTCTGTGCTTTTCTTGTAAGTTACTTAAATTTCCCCCCCTTTTTTCTGGTTTTTTTCATTTATTAATTTTTATTGGAGTATGGTTGCTTTACAACATTGTGCTACTTTTTTTTAAAGTCTAGAAATAAAGGGGCAAAAGTTATGAGACATCATGCAAAGTGGCAGGCTGGATGAAGCACAGGCTGGAATCAAGATTGCCGGGAGAAATAACAATAACCTGAGATACGCAGATGATACCACCCTTATGGCAGAAAGCGAAGAGGAACTAAAGAGCCTCTTGAAAGTGAAAGAGGAGAGTGAAAAAGCTGGCTTAAAACTCAACATTCAAAAAACTAAGATCATGGCATCTGATCCCATCACTTCAGGGCAAATAGATGGGGAAACAATGGAAACAGTGACACACTTTATTTTCTTGGGCTCCAAAATCATTGGAGATGGTGATTGCAGCCAGGAAATTAAAAGATGATTGCTCGTTGGGAGAAAAGCTATGACCAACCTAGACAGCAAATTAAAAAGCAGAGACATTATTTTGCCAACAAAGGTCCATCTAGTCAAAGCTATGGTTTTTCCAGTAGTCATGTACAGATGTGAGAGTTGGACTATAAAGAAAGCTGAGCACCAAAGAATTGATGCTTTTGAACTGTGGTGTTGGAGAAGACTCTTGAGACTCCCTTGAACTGCAAGGAGTTCAAATCAGTCAGTCCTAAAGAAATCAGTCCTGAATATTCATTGGAAGGACTGATGCTGAAGCTGAAGCTCCAATACTTGGGCCACCTGATGTGAAGAACTGACTCACTGGAAGATACCCTGATGCTGGGAAAGACTGAAGGCAGGAGGAGAAGGGGACAACTGAGGATGGGATGGTTGGATGGCATCTCCGACTCGATGAACATGAGTTTGAGCAAGTTCTGGGAGTTGATGATGGACAAGGAAGCTTGGTGTGCTGCAGTCCATGGGGTCGCAAAGGGTAGGACACGACTGAGTGACTGAACTGAACTGAGTGATGATACAGCACAGTCTCTTATGAAAATAGAATTAGACAAATACGAATATTAACACAGCTACCTGTCATACTGTTCACCTCTCCATTTCTAAATGGTCACTATGCTGAGAACAATTGAATTAGTAAATGTGTGGTCAGAACTCTAATGATGTGCTTCCTCATTGATGTAGTATTGTTTTCCCACAATTTAAGACAATTCAAGAGAACAAAGCAAACCCATTGTGAGAGAGACCCTGAGGATACAAAGACATATGTGAGCTCAGAGTCCATCCAGGAGACCCCCAAGCAGATATGTCTCAGTATGTTTATAGACATTTGAAGATGACAGATAAAGGTGTGATGTGGATGGGCCTCCCAGGGGTGTTTGGGGTGCTGGTCATGGGGCTGTGTCTTCTGTTCTGAAAGCCCAGAGAATCACTCTTAAAGATGATGAGAGCAGTTCACAAACTTTGCCACACTGAATTTGCCAATAACCTTATGTGGGAAGAATTAACTATACACATTTTCATCAGTGTGTAAAACTCACCTGGTAAATAATCCTCCTGAAATGCAGGAGACCTCAGTTCGATTCCTGGGTCGGGAAGACCCACTGGAAAACTATTCCAGTATTCTTGGGCTTCCCAGGTGGCTCAGCTGGTAAAGAATCCACCTGCAATGTGGGAGACCTGGGTTTGATCCCTGGGTTGGGAAGATCCTCTGGAGAAGGGAAAGGCTACCCACTCCAGTATTCTGGCCTGGAGAATTCCATGGACAGAGGAGCCATGTAGGCTATAGTCCGTAGAGTTGCAAAGAGTTGGACATGACTGGGCGACTTTCACTTAAGTCACTTTCAAGTGACTTAACATCTTGTAATTTTTTTTAGCAGTAGGCCCTACCGCCTATCTCTCTCATGAGTACTGAGAGGTCATCAGGCACTGGTGGCTGACCTGTACTAAGTAAAGTGCACTTGGGGCTGACTTAAGCACTTAAGCACCACAATATCAAATTAGTAATTGAGAGTGAGGAAGAACTTCATAGGAACCAGAATGAGCTGTCTGCTTAGGGCTATATGAGCAGGTGATTTCCCCCTATTCCTCAGCAAATCAGTGAGTAGGTCATAATGATAGGGATTTTGTCAATCTCAGGAAAAATCCTTTAATAAAATCTCTCGGGAGCCTCCCTACCTCTAGGGGCAGCCTTGACTTGGCCCAGTATACTCTGAGCATGCTGGTCAGGGTACCCTGCTCTAGGCCACTGTCTGATTTGCTTTTTCCATTGTTCTGAATGTTTTCTGTTGCTTCTCTTTCTCTCTGTTTGGGAATTTAGGTATTCCACAGCTTTAACATGATAATGAATTTGACTTCAAGTTCCCCTCAGATTACTTAATTTGAGGACATTTCTTCAGCCATTATGCCGGGTAACTCCTCCCAGTAAAAGTTCATTTTTCAGTCCAACTGTCAAAGGGAGATCTTATTTCTCTCATTTCCAAGCTCATGGGAGATGGTTTTCTGTAGTCCTCTAGTATCAACAAGAGATTAATGAACCAAATGTAAATATAATTATATAAATCAATTAAGAAAGCCTATATAATGTGATAATAATGTCTTATAAATATTAATTCTGGTTTGACAAATCCTATGTGAATGAAGGTGCCCAGAAGAAAAAAATCCAAATGTTGGATGAGTTTTTATCAGCTCTGATCATTTAGCCAATATGCTGTGGTATATTCCTACTGGTGTTTAAATCTGGTGTTTGTTGTGATTGGTGGGTGACCACATCATACTGATGCTAAAATATTTTGAATATCGTCCCTGGCTTCTACCAGGTTCTGGGCACGGTTTTAGGTATTTTTTCATGTTAGTGAATTGAATCTTAAAGTATTGAATTCTATTTTCTCAACAGTCCTGATAGCTAAAGCTCTGGCACTTTTGGAAGTTAATCATCTACTGAAAATCTAAAGTAGTTTGAAGATCAAAATTCAAGAATAGAGATGAGCATGCATGGTGTGTCTGTTTATAGGAGTACAAAATACATGACAGACTTAAATGAAGCATAAAGCTTGAAGGCACCTCCAGAGAGCTTCATGTCATCTTTCTGCTATAGAAAGAAAAAGTTTGATATATTTTATATTACGTGCTGACCAATTTGTGATATTGGTCACAATATTTGGTCTCTGCCTGCAGTTCCTCACACAGAGTCCCTGAAACCTTTCCCTGACTGATGGGAGTGATAGGTGGATCCTGAACAGAGCTCCTAAATCACTTGGAAATTTCTGGGTGATAGGAATGTCTTTTGCTCTAATGAGGTGACTCTTGGTGGGCTCCAGGATGGCTTCAGGATGGGGCTGGTCACCTAAGACCACACCATGACTAGAAGCTTGGAACTCCAGTACACTTCTCATTCTCCGGGGAGAGTGAAAGGGCTGGAGATTGAGTTAATAACTGACTGTGGCTATGTGATAAAGCCTCTATAAAAATTGCTAAACTATAGGGTTCAGAGAGCTTCCAGGATGCTGAAAGTACTCATGTGTTGAGAAAGCGGTGCATTCCAACTCCATGGGGACAGAATTTCCTGCATTCAGCACTCTTCCAGATCTGGCCCCATGGTACCCTCTTCAACTGGCTGTTTGTATATTTTGTAATCTCATTTGTTATAAATAAGTAAATGTAAGTAGCACATTTCTCTGAGTTCTGTGAGCAGTTCTAGCAAATTACTGAACCTGAGAAGGTGTTGTGGGTACCCCTGATTTGTAGCCAAGTCAGACAGAAGTGTGGGTTAGCTGGGAACCCAGTACTTGAGACTGGCATCTGAAGGGAGGGCAGTCTTACGGGACTGAGCCAGTAATCTGTGGAGTCCGTGGTAAATCTGCGTAGTTAGTGTCAGAATTTAATTACGTTTTAGGACTCTCAGTTGGTGCCTGCAGAGAACTGGAGAATTGCTTAATGTGGAACACCCACCTACACATTCATGCCTGGTGTTGTGAATAGAGAAACCCTGCAAAATGCTAGAGCAGTTGATATGCCACTTAGAGACGTTCATTAAGTAGCATCTCTTCACATACAGATCCATCTCTCTTGCTGAACTCTTTTGTTTAAAGTGCATTCAGAGAAGGAAATGGCAACTCACTCCAGTATTATTGCCTGGAGAATCCCAGGGACCAAGGAGCCTGGTGGGCAGCCATCTATGGGGTTACACAGAGTTGGACACGACTGAAGTGACTTAGCAGCAGCAGCAGCAGAATATACAGTGGAATTTACATTTGGGGTCCTAAGCTCTGGGAACAAGATTGACATTTGCTTGCACAAGAATCTTCCCCAACAATTTGCAATGCAAAAGCTGTCAGCTAACTTAAATACAGTATTCAAAACAATAAATCAGCTTTTTGGGTATGGTAAGGATGGGTTGTACCACGTGGTGAAATTGGCTTGACAGCTTCCCTATTTTCTCTGGAGACAAAACAACCTTTTTACCAGCAAGAATGTTTCAGTGGGGATGGTAATAGTCAAAGCTATATTTCAAATTACAGTTGATGTAGGTATTTTTCTCCAGCGGAATTTAAGGTATACAATTATTGATTTAAATTGTCCTCCTTCTCATATTATTTGGATTAAATGATTAGCCTTTCAAAACATGGGAGACAGATACAGTCTAGGAGGCCTTAAAGGGAAATCACAAAGTAAAGGGAACAATGTCATTTGAACTGTGTGTGAGCTAGTCAATCACAGATACCCCTTCTTCAACATAATGCACTGGATTGAAGAGGGTAGTGATGGGTAATGATTTAAAATATTCTTATCGATATTTTATTTTGTAATAATTTATAAAGATAATATATAATCACTATAAAATTAAAACCCTGAAAGGCAGTTTAAGTAAAATAAAAATGATCCTTATTTTACCTTTATTCCTTTACTTGTAAGGGTTATCACTGTTAATAATTTGGTATAAATCATTCCAGTTCATTCTGCATGAACTTGTAAATTGCATGCACATTTACCAGTATGTAAGTATTTATGTTTGCATATTTTATTTGTATAAAAATGAAATTAGTGGGGACTTCTGTGGTGGTCCAGTAGTTAAGACTGTGAACTTCCAGTGCAAGGGGACACAATCCCTGGTCAGGGAACTAAGATCCCACATGCAGTGTGGCATGGCCAAAAAAATATAAAAAACCAAAACTAAAAATGAAATTACTCTATATATTTGCATATCCTCATTATATTAAATGTGGAAAGAAAAAAAAAGATGTAGGATAGTTTTCAAGATGCTGAACACCAGACAGCGAAGGCCTGGGGTCCCTGAGAGGAATAAAATGAGGTGAATTCTATGATTGGACCAGCTTATTGCCTTTTGCATCCATTCAGATTTCTAGCCCGTCTCTACACTAAAGATATACATATAAATGCTGAATATACTAGAAGGATGTGTAGGAGGAAAATTCTGTCATATCAAATGGAGAAAGCCTTTCTTAGGGGTGTGTGTGTGGCATGTGTGTGTGTATGTGTCTAACTCTTTTGCAACCCCATGGCCTATATAGCTTGGCAGGCTTCTCTGCCCATAGAAGTTTTAGGCAAGAATACTGGAGTGAGTAGCTATTCCTTTCTCCAGGGGATCTTCCCGACCCAGCAATTGAACCTGTGTCTCCTGCACTGCAGGCAGATTCTTTACCATCTGAGTCACCAGGGAAGCCCAGGATGTCATGGAAGGCAGAAATATCAGAAGGTAAATGAAAATTTCTGTAGAATAAACTATTTCACAAACAAATGTAAAGAACAAAATTCTGGAGCCTGTGGCTCACGTCTTAAACTTCAGGGCTCAGATCTGGACCCTCTTCCCTTTTTAGTTCCATGAATTTACATAGTATATATGTGCTGATGACTCCCAAATCTCTATCTCTAGTCCAACTTATACATAAAATATCTACTTGGCAGCCATCTTGGACACTTGGTTATCTTATAGGCATTTAAGACTTCAAATGTCTAAAATGCTTGATTCTTAATTAGTTGCCCCATCCCTCAAACTTTCCTTCTCCATCTTCATTTGAGTAAATGTTGCATCATCTACCTAGCTGCTCAACTAAAATATCTAATGGTAATTTTTGATTCCTCTTTCTCTTCCTTCCCTGTGGTCAATCTATTAGCAAGTCCTATTGGTTCTAAGAGTCGGACATGACTGAGCTACTGAACAGAACAGAACAGATTGGTTCTACCTTCAAGATATGTCCCAAATTCAATACGACTTTTTCTGTCTCCACTGTCCAAAAGGCATCACCATTTACTTGGATTATGGTAATAGTATATAATTTTTCTCCTGCCTTCTATTTTCTTGCTCTATTATCTGTTCTACACAGAGCAGCCAGAGTAATGGGCTCAGTATTAATTCGAGTCACTCTACTTGCTTAAAAACCTTTAGTGACTTCTAGTGGACATGTTAAGACATCTTTTGTCCATCCTCTTTCTCTATTACAAAAGTTCATGTCATGTTTTGTCTGGGGTTATTTGTTATTCTCTTTGTCTCTGCTTTTTAATACCTTTTTAGTCCTTGGTAGTCATTTTACTGGGATGTAGGAGAGAGGGGAGTATATAAGGGCTTGTTTTCAATTAATTGTGTTTACCTAATCCCTTAATTTTTTGCTTATTGTCCACTCCTCCCCCCGCCGTAAATACCTTGAGGGTAGGGACTTTGTCTTGCTTACTATTCTGTATCAGATCTCTCACTGTGCCTGGCATAAAGTGCGGGCTTAAAGAATATTTGCTGAAAGAATGGATAAAGAAATTTCATAGATATGGTTACCTCATGGCTAATTTAAAAAGCATGTTGTGCATGCTCAGTTGTGTCTGACTCTTTGCTACTCCATGGACTGTAGCCCGCCAGGCTCCTCTGTCCATGGATTTTTCCAGGCAAGAATACTGGAGTAGATTGCCACTTCCTCCTCCAGGGGATCTTCCTGACCCAGGGATCTAACCAGCATAGCCTGCAGTTCCTGCATTGCAGGCAGATTCTTTGTCCACTGAGTCACTGGGGAAGCCCTATTGAGATAAAATTCACATAACACATAATTCGCCCATCTAAAGTGTACAGTGGGGCTGCTCTGGTGGCTCAGTGGTAAAGAATCTGCCAATGCAGGAGACATGAGTTCAATCCCCGGATCAGGAAGATCCCATATACCTCAGAACAACTAAGCTGGTGTGCCTCAGCTACTGAAGCCCCCATGCCCTAGAGCTTGTGCTCTGCAGCAAGAAAAGCCAACAGTGAGAAACCTTTGCACTGCAACGGTGGAGTAGCCCCTGCTTGCCAGATGAGAGAACAGCCTGTGCAGCATGAAGACTCAACCAACCAAAAATCAGTTCAGTGCAGTTCAGTTCAGTCATTTAGTCTTGTCTGACTCTTTGCAACCCCATGGATTGCAGCACGCCAGGCCTCCCTGTCCATAACCAACTCCCAGAGTTCACTCAAACTCATGTCCATTGAGTCGGTGATGCCATCCAGCCATCTAATCCTCTGTTGTCCCCTTCTCCTCCTATCCCCAATCCCTGCCAGCATCAGGGTCTTTTCCAATGAGTCAACTCTTTGCATGATGTGGCCAAAATACTGGAGTTTCAGCTTTAGCATGATTCCTTCCAAAGAACACCCAGGACTGATCTTTGAAACGGACTGGTTGGATCTCCTTGCAGGCCAAGGGGCTCTGAAGAGTCTTCTCCAACACCACAGTTCAAAAACATCAGCTTTCTTCACAGTCCAACTCTCACATCCATACATGATCACTGGAAAAACCACAGCTTTGACTAGACAGACTTTGTTCACAAAATAATGTCTCTGCTTTTCAATATGCCATCTAAGTTGGTCATAACTTTCCTTCCAAGGAGTAAGAGTTTTTTAATTTCATGGCTGCAGTCACCATCTGCAGTGATTTTGGAGCCCAAAAAAATAAAGTCTGGCACTGTTTCCACTGTTTCCCCATTCACTTCCCATGAAGTGATGGGACCAGATGCCATGATCTTCGTTTTCTGAATGTTGAGTTTTAAACCAGCTTTTTCACTCTGCTCTTTCACTTTCATCAAGAGGCTCTTTAGCTCCTCTTCACTTTCTGCCATAAGGGTGGTGTCATCTGCGTATCTGAGGTTATTGATATTTCTCCAGACAATCTTGATTCCAGCTTGTGCTTCTTCCAGCCCAGTGTTTCTCATGATGTACTCTGCATATAAGTCAAATAAGCAGGGTGACAATATACAGTCTTGATGTACTCCTTTTCCTATTTGGAACCAGTGTTGTTACATGTCCACTTCTATCTATTGCTTCCTGACCTGCATACAGATTTCTCAAGAGGCAGGTCAGGTGGTCAGGTGGTCTGGACCTGCCAGGCAGGTGAGGTAGGTACACAGTTTTTTGTGATCCACACAGTTAAAGTCTTTGGCATAGTCAATAAAGCAGAAATAGATGTTTCTCTGCAGCTCTCTTCCTTTTTCGATGATCCAGCAGATGTTGGCGATTTGATCTCTGGTTCCTCTGCCTTTTCTAAAACCAGCTTGAACATCTGGAAGTTCACAGTTCAAGTATTGTTGAAGCCTGGCTTGGAGAATTTTGAGCATTACTTTACTAGCATGTGAGATGAGTGCAATTGTGCATTAGCCTGAGCATTCTTTGACATTGCCTTTCTTTGGGATTGGAATGAAAACTGAACTTTTCCAGTCCTGTGGCCACTGCTGAGGTTTCCAAATTTGCTGGCATATTGAGTGCAGCACTTTCACAGCATCATCTTTCAGGATCTGAAATAGCTCAACTGGAATTCCATAACCTCCACTAGCTTTGTCTGTAGTGATGCTTTCTAAGGCCCACTTAACTTCACATTCCAGGATGTCTGCCTTTAGGTGAGTGATCACACCATCATGATTATCTGGGTCATGAATATCTTTTTTGTACAGTTCTGTGTATTCTTGCCACCTCTTTTTAATATCTTCTGCTTCTGTTAGGTCTGTATCATTTTTGTCCTTTATCGAGCCAATCTTTGGATGAAATGTTCCCTTGGTATTTCTAATTATCTTGAAGAGATCTCTAGTCTTTCCCATTCTGTTGTTTTCCTCTTTCTTTGCATTGATCGCTGAAGAAGGCTTTCTTATTTCTCCTTGCTATTCTTTGGAACTCTGCATTCAGATACTTATATCTTTCCTTTTCTCCTTTGCTTTTCACTTCTCTTCTTTCCACAGCTATTTTTAAGGCCTCCTCTGACAGCCATTTTGCTTTTTACATTTCTTTTCCATGGGATGGTCTTGATCCCTGTCTCCTGTACAATGTCTTGAACCTCTGTCTATAGTTCATCAGACTCTCTATCAGATTTAGTCCCTTAAATCTATTTCTCACTTCCACTGTATAATCATAAGGGATTTGATTTAGGTCATACCTGAATGGTCTAGTGGTTTTCCCTACTTTCTTTCCTTCTTTCTTCACAACCAAAAATAAATAAATAAAATTATTAAAAAAATAAAGTGTACATTTCAGGGACTTCCCTGGCAGACCAGTGGTTAACACTTAGTCTTCCAATGCAGAGTTGGAAGTTTTGATTCTTGGTAGGGGAACTAGGAAGCAACAGTTAGAACTGGGCATGGAACAATGGACTGGTTCCAAATAGGAAAAGGAGTATGTCAAGGCTGTATATTGTCACCCTGCTTATTTAACTTCTATGCAGAGTATATCACGAGAAACGCTGGACTGGAAGAAGCACAAGCAGGAATCAAGATTGCCGGGAGAAATATCAATAACCTCAGATATGCAGATGATACCACCCTTATGGAAAAACACCAATACAGTATACTAACACATATATATGGAATTTAGAAAGATGGCAATGATGACCCTGTATGCAAGACAGCAAAAAAGACACAGATGTGTATAGCGGACTTTTGGACTCAGAGGGAGAGGGAGAGGGTGGGATGATTTGGGAGAATGGCACTGAAACATGTATACTATCTTGTAAGAATCGAATCGCCAGTCTATGTCCGATGCAGGATACGGCATGCTTGGGGCTGGTACACGGGGATGACCCAGAGAGATGTTATGGGGAGGGAGGTGGGAGGGGGGTTCATGATTGGGAACGCATGTACACCCGTGGTGGATTCATGTCAATGTATGGCAAAACCAATACAGTATTGTAAAGTAAAATAAAGTAAAAAGAAAAATTAAAACAAAAACAAAAAACAAAAAAGAAAGTGAAGAGGAACTAAAAAGCCTCTTGATGAAAGTGCAAGAGGAGAGTGAAAAAGTTGGCTTAAAGCTCAACATTCAGAAAACAAAGATCATGGCATCTGGTCCCATCACTTCATGGGAAATAGAAGGGGAAACTTTGGAAACAGTGCCAGACTTTATTTTTTGGGGCTCCAAGATCACTGCAGATGGTGATTGGAGCCATGAAATTAAAAGATACTTACTCCTTGGAAGAAAAGTTATGACCAATCTAGACAGCATATTCAAAAGCAGAGACATTATTTTGACAACAAGGGTCCATCTAGTCAAGGCTATGGTTTTTCCAGTGGTCATGTATGGATGTGAAAGTTGGACTGTGAAGAAAGCTGAGTGCTGAAGAATTGATGCTTTTAAACTGTGGTATTGGAGAAGACTCTTCAGAGTCCCTTGGCCTGCAAGGAGATGCAACCAGTCCATTCTGAAGGAGATCAGCCCTGGGATTTCTTTGGAAGGAATGATGCTAAAGCTGAAACTCCAGTACTTTGGCCACCTCATGCGAAGAGTTGACTCATTGGAAAAGACTCTGATGCTGGGAGGGGTTGGGGGCAGGAGGAGAAGGGGGCGACAGAGGATGAGATGGCTGGATGGCATCACTGACTCGATGGACGTGAGTCTGAGTGAACTCCAGGAGTTGGTGATGGACAGGGAGGGCTGGCGTGCTGCAATTCATGGGGTCGCAAAGAGTCAGACACGACTGAGCGACTGAAGTGAACTGAACTGAACTGAGGAGAACTAGATCCCACATGCCTCATGGCCAAAAACCAAAACATTAAACAGTAGCAGTGTTGTAAACAATTCAATGAAAGGGTTTAAAAATTGGCCCACATAAAAAAAGAAAAACTAAGAAAAAAAAAGAACTTCTGTGATGGTCCAGTGGTTAAGAGCCCGCATTTCCAATGCAGGGGTTTGATGCCTGGTTAGGGGACTAGGATCCCACATGCCACAAGATGCAGCCAAAAAAAAAAAAAAAAGTGTACAGCTCAGTGGCTTTTATTATATTCACAGAATTGTGAAACCATCACCATGATCAAGTTTAGAACATTTTTAATAACCCCCAAAGAAACCCTGTAACTGTTAAAATCCCGTCTCCATTTCCCCCAGTCCCTCAGCCTTCATTGTTTTTAGTCACTCAGTCATGTCCAATTCTTTGTGACCCATGGACTGCAGCACACCAGGCTTCCCTGTCCCTCACCATCTCCCTGAGTTTGTTCAAGCTCATGTCCATCTAGTTGGTGATGCCATCCAAGCATATTATCCACTGTCGTCCCCTTCTTCTGCCTTCAATCTTTCCCAGCATCAGGGTCTTTTCCAGTGAGTCAGTTCTTCGCATCAGGTGGCCAAAGTATTGGAGCCTCAGGTTCAGCATCAGTCCTTCTAATGAATATGCAGGGTTTACTTCCTTTAGGATTGACTGGTTTAGTCTCTTTGCAGTCCAAGGGACTCTCAAGAATCTTCTCCAACATCACAATTCATCCATTTTTAGGTGCTCAGCCTTCTTTATGGTCCAACTCTCACATCCATACATGACTACTGGAAAAACCATAGCTTTCACCATGCAGACCTTTGTTGGCAAAGTGATGTCTCTGCTTTTTAACACACTTTCTAGGTTTGTCATAGCCTTTCTTCCAAGGAGCAAGTGTCTTTTAATTTCTTGGCTGCAGTCACCATCCATGGTGATTCTGGAGCCCAAGAAAATAAAGTCTGTCACTGTTTCCACTGTTTTCCCATCTATTTGCCATGAATTCATGAGACAGGTTCTTAGCTTTTTGAATGTTGAGTTTAGCCTTTTGAATGTTGAATTTAACCTCAGCCTTAGGCAATCATTAGTCACTTTCTGTCTCTATGCTAAGTTGCTTCAGTTGTGTCTGACTCTGTGCAACCCCATAGACGGCAGCCTACCAGGCTCTGCCATCCCTGGGATTCTCCAAGCAAGAACACTGGAGTGGGTTGCCATTTCCTTCTCCAATGCATGAAAGTGAAAAGTGAAAGTGAAGTCACTGAGTCATGTCCAACTCTCAGCGACCCCATGGACTGCAGCCTACCAGGCTCCTCCATCCATGGGATTTTCCAGGCAAGAGTACTGGAGTGGGGTGCCATTGCCTTCTCCGTTCTGTCTCTATAGATTTATATATTCTGGATATTTCATTTAAATGGAAAAGACCATATTTGGCCTTTCTTAACTTGCTCCTTTCACTCAATTTTTTCAGAGTTCATCTATGTTGGTGGGGGTTGCTCAAGATGACAGCATAGGAAGACCCTGAGCTTACCTCCTCCCGTGTGTACACTGAATCCACACCTGCCAATGGAGCAGTTCTTCCTGAGGAAGATCTGAGGGCTGATTGGCCAGTTACTGCACATAGAAGGACCACATAGAAATGGTAGGAAAGAAGAAGACATGGTAACTGTGGGAACTCACCCTATCATGGCAACCAGTAATAGCATGGGATAGAGTTGAGAGTCCTGAGTGCAGACTCATCCACCCTGAGACACAGCAAAAAAGCAGCATTTTAAATGATACCTAGACTATATGGGAAGAACAATTTCATTTACTAACCTTAGTGCTTCTGCTAAATGAGAGCCCTCTCTGGGGCAGAGGGCACTGATGAGTGCCATTCTTTGAGTCCCCCTGGGCTGCCCCCTAGACCACAGCCACTCTAATTCCAGCCCTGCTTCCCACCACGGCAGCCTCAGGTGCAGCGCGCTCCAGGGAATGCCCACAACATGGACCGTTCCACCTTTAGTCAGCCTGACCAAGCCGCCAGGCACAAGCAGTCTGCACAAGTGATGCTTCCACACAAGGCCACTCCTTCATGACCAGGAGAAGTAGCTGTTTTGCCTAATTCATAGAAGTTTAGTTCAGTCTCTTAGTCGTGTCCAACTCTTTGGACTCCATGGACTGCAGCACACCAGGTCTCCCTGTCCATCACCAACTCCTGGAGCTCGCTCCAACTCATGTCCATTGAGTTGGTAATGCCATCCAACCGTCTCATCCTCTGTCGTTCCCTTCTCCTCCTGCCCTCAATCTTTTCCAACATCAGGGTCTTTTCTGATGTTGGGATCAATTCTTTGGTGCTCAGATTTCTTTATGGTCCAACTCTCCCATCCATACATGACTATTAGAAAAACCATACCTATGACTGTATGGAGCTTTGTTGGCAGAATAATGGCTCTGCTTTTTAATATGTTGGTCATAGCCTTTCTTGAAAGGAGCAAGCATGTTTTAATTTCTTGACTGCAGTCACCACCTGCAGTGATTTTGGAGCCCAAGAAAATAAGGTCTGTCACTGTTTCCATTGTTTCCCCATCTATTTGCCATGAAGTGATGGGACCAGAGGCCATGATCTTAGTTTTCTGACTGTTGAATTTTAAGCCAGCTTTTTCATGCCCTTCTTTCACCTTCATCAAGAGGCTCTTTATTTTCCTCTTTGCTTTCTGCCATAGGGTGGTGTCATCTGCATATCTGAGGTTATTGATATTTCTCCCAGCAATCTTGATTCCAGCTTGTGCTTCATCCAGTCTGGGATTTCACATGATATACTCTGCATATAAGTTAAATAAGTATGGTGCCAATATACTGCCTTGATGTACTCCTTTCCTAATTTGGAACCAATCTGTTGTTCCATGCCCATTTTTAACTGTTGCTTCTTGACCTGCATACAGATTTCTCAGGAGGCAGGTAAGGTGGTCTGGTATTCCCATCTCTTGAAGAATTTTCCAGTTTGTTATGATCCACCACTCAAAGGCTTTAGCATAGTCAATGAAGCAGAAGTAGATGTTTTTCTGGAATTCTCTTGCTTTTTCTATGATCCAACAGATGTTGGCAATTTGATCTCTGATTCTTCTGCCTTTGCTAAATCCAGCTTGTACATCTAGTCATACAAATTGAAGAGGAAGAATATGTTCCAAATAAAAGAACAAAATATTAATAAAACCCAACAAAAATCTTAATGAAATGGAGATAAGTAATTTACCCAATAAAGAGTTCAAAGAAACGATCATAAGGAAGCTCATCAAACGCTGGGGAAGCATAGGGAATCTGAGTGACTCAACAAAATCTCAAAATAAACAAACAGGTCTATGTCAAACTAAAAACTTAAAGGAAACCACTGACAGTGAAAAGGCAACCTACCAAATGGGAGAAGATATTTGCAAATGGTATATCCAATAAAGGATTAATATCAAAACTATACAAAAAACTCTTACAAGTCAACATAAAAAACAAAGAATTTTATTAACACATTTGCAAAGGACCTGAATAAACATTTTTCCAAAGAAGATATACAGATGGTCAAGAGGCACATGAAAAGGTGCTCACCGTTCATCAGAAAAAGGCAAATCAAAACCGCAATCCTTTTGTCACCTCACATCTGTCAGAATGGCTCTTATCATAAAAGACAGGAAACCACAAAGTTGATGAGGATGTGGAGAAAGGGAATCCTTGTGCGCTGTTGGTGGAATGCAAACTGGTGCAGGCATTATGGAAAACAGTGTGGAGGCTTCTCAGAAAACTAAACAGAGGACTACTGTAAAATCCAGCAATTCTGTTTCTGGGAATATCTATATATCTATATCTGGGATTGTATATATGTTGTGTGTGTGCACTCCAAGTTGCTTCAGTCATGTCAGACTGTATGTGACCTTTTAGACTGGAGCCCATCAGGGTCCTCTGTCCATGGGATTCTCCAGGCAAGAATACTGGAGTGGGTTATCGTGCCCTCCTCTAGGGGATCTTCCTGACTCAGGGATTGAACCTGCTTCTCTTGTATCTCCTGCATTGCCAGGTGAGTTCTTTACCACAAGCACCACCCGGGAAGCCCATATATATAGTATATACAATATCACTTCAGTTCAGTTCAGTCGCTCAGTCGTGTCCGACTCTTTGCGACCCCATGAATCGCAGCACACCGTCCATCACCAACTCCCGGAGTTTACTGAAACTCATGTCCATCGAGTCGGTGATGACATCCAGCCATCTCATCTTCTGTCGTCCCCTTCTCCTCCGGCCCTCAATCCCTCCCAGCATCAGAGTCTTTTTCAGTGAGTCAGCTCTTCGCATCAGGTGGCCAAAGTATTGGAGTTTCAGCTTTAGCATCAGTCCTTCCAATGAACACCCAGGACTGATTTCCTTCAGAATGGACTGGTTGGATCTCCTTGCAGTCCAAGGGACTCTCAAGAGTCTTCTCCAATACCACAGTTCAAAAGCATCAATTCTTTGGTGCTCAGCTTTCTTGACAGTCCAACTCTTACATCCATACATGACCACTGGAAAAACCATAGCTTTGACTAGATGGACCTTTGTTGACAAAGTAATGTTTCTGCATTTTAATATGCTGTATAGGCCAGGCTTCAGCAGTACGTGAACCGTGAACTTCCAGATGTTCAAGCTGGTTTTAGAAAAGGCAGAGGAACCAGAGATCAAATTGCCAACATCCGCTGGATCATTGAAAAAGCAAGAGTTCCAGAAAAACATCTATTTTTGCTTCATTGACTATGCCAAAGCCTTTGACTGTGTGGATCACAATAAACTGTGGAAAATTCTGAAAGAGATGGGAATACCAGACCACATGACCTGCTTCTTGAGAAACCTATATGCAGGTCAGGAAGCACCAGTTAGAACTGGACATGGAACAACAGACTGGTTCCAAGTAGGAAAAGGAGTACGTCAAGGCTGTATATTGTCACCCTGCTTATTTAACTTATATGCAGAGTACATCATGAGAAACGCTAGACTGGAAGAAGCACAAGCTGGAATCAAGATTGCCAGGAGAAATATCAATAACCTCAGATATACTATATATTTACATATAATTTTGTGTGTGTGGTTGCATTATTTCTTTTTATCTATCTAGGTAAAATTAATGAAATCTTGCCATTTGTGACAATGTGGATGAATAATGTGATTCCACTCATGTGAAATCTAGAAAACAAAACAAATGAACCAAAGAAAGAAAATAGAAGCAGACTTAAAATACAGACTTACAGAATTAACTAGTGGTTGCCAGAGGGGAGTGGGGCTGGGGAACAGACTGAACAGGTGAAGGTGATTAAGAGGTACAAACTTCTAGCTATAAAATAAGAAGTCACAGAGTTGTAAGGTACAGGCAGGGAATATAGTCAATAACGTTATAATAACTTTGTATGGCAGTAGATGGTAACTGGATTTACAGTGGTGATTATTTCATAATGTATAGAAGATAGAATTACTGTGTTGTATGCCTGTAACTGGGCTTCCTAAGTGGTGCTAGTGGGATAGAACCCACGGGCCATTGCAGGAGACCTAAGAGATGAGGGTTGGATCCCAGGGTCTGGAAGAGCCCCTGGAAGAGGGCAAGGCAACTCACTCCAGTATTCTTGCCTGGAGAATCCCATGGACAGAGGAGCCTGGCAGGCTACAGTCCATAGGGTTACAAAGAGTCAGACATGACTGAAGTGACTTAGCTTGCACACACACACGCCTGAAACTAATATTGTGTGTCAAATATAATTTATTAAAAAATGCCAATTTATCCATGTTGTAACATATGTCAGTACTTCATTTCTTTTTATGGCAGAATGTTCTGTCTTATGGACTGATCGTATTTTATTTATCCATTCATTAGCTGATGGTTGTTTCCACTTTCTGGATATTCTGAATACTGTTGCCATTATTGTTGACACTAATGTATATTTCTTGTTGTGTGGTGTGTTTTTGTTTCCCTTTATTATATACCTCAAAGTGGAATTGTGAGGTAATATCGTAACTCTATCTTTTGAGGAGCTACCAAGCTGTTTCCTAAAGTTCCTGAACCATTCTACATTCCCACTGAGGTATATAACAGTTTCAATTTCTCTGTATTTTACATTCACACTTGTTATTAGCTGTTTTTGTTGTTGTTGTTACAGCCACGCTTGTGGTTATAAAGTGGTATCTCATTGTGGAAATTTTTGACTTTTGACTCCAACACACATTTGCTAAGTACCTAATAGAGGCCCCACACTATGCTCTGAAGATTTCAAAAGCAAATGAGTCAAGACCCTAGCATCCTACAGAGATGGCAAACATGACATTTGAGCTGGGTTTTCCTATTGCACTTTCAGTTCTTGCTCAGTAACCTCTTCTTCCTTTGCTCTTTCTTTCTTTCATTCATAGCTAAATCTAGTCTTTATTATGACTGAGGAACAATGAGCAGTGTTCCTCAGTTCCTCAGTCAGCAGTGCTAGTGAAATATCTGTATTTAGCAAATAGGGAAGCTCCACATTCTTAAGTGAAGTAACTGATCAGTCCCGAGAATACTCAAATTCTCATCTGAACAGCCTCTGCGCATTTCTGCCTGCTTCCTGGCATGACGTTCCTTTCTTCACCTTCTTGTCGAACTCCTGCTCATCCTTTGAGGACTGAATCAGAAGTCGCCTTCTCTGCAAGGGCCCTCCTAATCTCTCCAGGCACTTGTGTTCCCTTTGTACCTTAGGACATGTCTCTAATCTCATTTTCTTTGTTTTCTTGTCCCTTCCAGGCTTCAGTTGCTTCTTAGAGGTAGGCAGTCAGTCTGGTGGTACTCAGAATATTCTTGCTAAATGAATACTTATTAAAACTGCTTGTTTTTAAAAAAAGCATCAATATTCAACATAAGTGCTGATAATTTACTTTGGAATGGATTGCTTTTCTATTTTTTTAGATCATTAATTGGAAGAATTGCAAACATATTTGCTATTGATTACATTTTTCTATAGTCCCCCTGGCACTGAATCCTAATTTAAACACAATTTTATGAGTTGTCTTGGCACCAACCCATAGTTTCTAATATTATTTCTATGGGGAAAGTAGAGTTCAAATTCCAAACCACTGTTTACAAAGATTTTGAATACAGGTTGGTTGTAAATGCAGAGGTCCTTATCAGTTAAACCAGGGTATTGAGCACAATATCCTTTTTAGCAGAGAAAGGATAAACTAATTTTCCAGTACCTGGAATCCTTTAGTACCCGTAGCAAGAGGCTGCACTGGGGGTGGCATTTCACTGGGCAAATTTCACTTGAAGGTCACTGTCACATAGTGGAAAGTGTATTTCAAACGAGGGAGGTGACCTTGGACAAGTCACCAATTCTCCCATCTTGGTCATCTGTAAAATGAAAGAACGGGATGAGGCGATAAGGGACTCTTCTAGTTCTCACAAGCTATAGTATATAAAAGCTAAAACCACTATCTTAACTTGTGAGTTTTCATTCCAAGTTTAAGATCTTTTGTTTTAATAATTGATTCTTCATTCCTCACACAGACTCATAAACACACTACCCAAGGTAAAATCCGACTCCAGCTGAATTGAGGTCACAGCCTCCCATACAAAGTCGGAGCTGTTGGAGATTTTCCATTTATCTGCTGGAAGTGCTTGCTCCAGGTTTATCCTTGAAGTCATTGGACTGCTGACAAAAGTAATTAAATCCAAGTGTACAATTCACCCAGTCTGCTTTTCCATAATAAAAATCAATAGTTCCTTTCCATGGATGAACTACATTGATATATTTACCTCATCCAGGAAAGGGTACATTAGGGATGTTAACTAAATAAATCCCAAATTTGCAGCCACAGATTGGGGTTTCAGAGCACCAAAGTGCTGGGTGTTGAATGGGGGTGTGGGCTGTTGGTCTTCCTCTGATACTGTGGGTGTTTCAGGACCTGTTAGAAATGTTCTTTAATTTTGTGACCTGAGGGGTAGGAGTCTTGGGAACACTTTTAGCTGTATTCTGTTCTCATGTTATGGAAGGTGAAGGGGCTTAGAATGATGGCGGTTTTTCTGTGTTGCAGCTGTGTTTTGTTAAGCTGTTAATTGTCCTCCACTTCCTCCCCAAGGAAGCTCCTGGCCTTTGGCTTGGCAGATGACAGTTAATTTGTCAAAATGTTTGGATGCTTCATGTGAACAAGACTAAACCTCTATTTATACACAGATCACACTTCCTGAAAAAGATGGCATTCAGTCAAACACCGGACTCTGGTGAAATACTTGTTAGTGATCATTTGCATTTTTGTTCTTTGTGCAATCATTTCTGTAGAGTAGCCTGGAGAAGCATTTAAAATTTTTGTAAGTGGTCATTCTTGGGGACTTTTCATTATCTAGAGTCTTTAGCTCTGGGCACTTCCAGACAAGCCAAGGTACAGTAGGATTCCTCCACTAGGTACTGAATTCCTTGAGTCAGTGTCAGAGGAGTTAGGGAGCCTATGGTTAAGTGTGGCCCCACTCCTGGGGGCAGGCACAAGTCCCATAGTCCTCGTTTGTTTCAAACAGCATTGTTGCTCCACTTCTCCGGGTAAATTGTCTAGTCCTGATGCTCCTGTGCAGCCCCTGATGTGAACCAACTGGAACCCTGTGACTGCAGACATCCCCTCCATTCCCAGCCTTTGTGCATCCTGGTTGTCTCAAACCTTTGACATATTTTAGATGTTCTAAATAGTAAAATGGGATAGATGTGAGCTGTGCTTTCCCAGTACTACCCTAATCAGCATGTGTATGTGTGTGTGAGATCAAAGGGCCCATTCCCCTGCAAATGGGCCTTGATTTTTAATTCTTCCCCAGAATGGCATTAAGGTACTCATCATGGGGCCCTGGGGAGGGTTCTTTCTTCTTAAAAAAAGCCACAAAATTTGAGAGTGAATTTTTTCTGATTTTCTCTCTCTCATGCACACATTGGGGGTAGGGAGGGTTTGTGACTCCCTGCTCTGAACACAGCAGAAAGTAGTGTAGCTGAACTCTACTTCCATGTAAAGTTATTGAAAGTTTTAAGTGATGATAAGAGAAGTCGTTTTCAGGGCTCAATAGGATAAGTTCTTTCTCTTGCAGCATCACCTTTCTTCTCTTCAAGAACCCTGTAAAGCAGATGCTACCAGTATTTCCATTTTACAGACAAGTAAACTGAGGACCAGAGAGGTTGTAACCTGCTCAGGTTCACACCACCTGTAAGTGTACACCAAAACTGCATCTATCTGACTCCAGATCTGTGTGTTTAACTGCAGTGCTCACTGACTATGGATCTGTTGAACCCCCGAGAAACCTGGAACCTCCTCTTTCCTCACCATTTGACCTTCACATTTTGCAGCAGATTGTGAGTGCTGGGGGAGGGTGATGGCTGGGTGTGCAGACTTCTTCCTACTTACAAGATCCCTTGATACTTTCCTTCGGCTGATCTCTGGCTATTAACACTTTCTGCCACCACTTCAATATCTTTTTTGTTCCTTTGTTTATTTTACTTTGAATGTATCACTAATTAAATCTTTCAAGGAGGATAGAAAGTGAGAAAATGACTTGTCAGGTATTGAGTCAAGGTTCAGATGTTGGCAGTAGCCTGTCAAGAAGAAAGGAAAGAGTGGGACGGCTGACCACTGCATTCGTAAATGCAAATTACACTTTGGGGTTTAATTTTAGATATTTCTTCTCCATGGAAACAGCTCTTTCAAAGGTCATCCATTAGACACAGAATCCTCACTGTGGTGTGCCAGGCCTTCCACAGCGTGGTACCAGTCAACCTGACCTCAACAGCCCAGGGACCAAGTGCCTTTTCTGGAAGATACCCAGCCTGTTAGCCTTTGCTTGTGCCCTACCTCTCCACCTATTGGTATCCTACCCCTCAACCTATCTCAGAGGGCACCCACACGGTCATGGTTGCTGTCTTTGAACCCTGCTCAGTCTTTCTTTATGACATGGATCATATCACTTACAAGTAGAATGATCTGTGTACTTCTATCTCCCATCTTGTTTTCCTCATTAGACCTTGAGCTTTTGGAAGGCCAGGACTATTGCTTAATAAACTCTAGATTTCTAGGGCACAGGACAGAGTTATGCCAAGGCTCCAGGGTTTGGATGCAGGGATTGGATTAGGAAAAGCAACATTGTAAAGAGTGTCTGATTGTGCCTTGTATACTGGGACCACACTCCTTCATTCTCTTTATTTCCCCTTTCTGCTATTTTAGGTATAGGACAGGTAGGCAGGCAGGTATAGGACTGATGCCTTTACTATGTCTCTAAATTTTAGTGTCACAGAGAATGTGGCACTATATCACCCTCAAGAGAGACTTATTTTATTTTGTGTTTTTCTTTCCTTTTTTTTTTTTTTCAGATATTGCTCTTGCTAGTTGTTTTCAGTATGTTTCCCCAGTGGTTCAGATGGTAAAGAATCTGCCTGTAATACAGGAGACCTGGGTTTGATCCCTGGGTTGGGAAGATCCCTTGAAGGAGGGCATGGCAACCCACTCAAGAATTCTTGCCTGGAGAATCCCCAAGAACAGAGGAGCCTGATGGGCTACAGTGCATGGAGTCACAAAGAGTTGGACACAACTGAGTAACTAAGAACAGTTGTTTTCAGTAGATAGTTGTTCTGGAAAATACCCTAGAGATCATCATATGGTTGAACAAGTACTATAAGTAACTGTGACTCATGGCTTTTGCATGGAGGCCAAACCAGCCAATCATAAAGGAAATCAGTCCTGAATATTCATTGGAAGGACTGACTCTGAAGCTGAAGCTCCAATGCTTTGGCCATCTGATGTAACGACCTGACTCATTAGAAAAGACCCTGATGCTAGGAAAGATTGTAGGCAGGAGAAGGGGACGACAGCTGGATGAGATGGTTGGATGACATCATGGACTCAATGGACATGAATCTGAGTAAACTCTGGGAGAGAGTGAAGGACAGAGGAGCCTGGTATGCATTAGTCCATGGGGTTGCAAAGAATCAGACATGACTTGGTGACTGAACAACAAAATCTTATGAAGGTAGTGTTTAAATGTTTGATGGACTTTCAATGGGTGCACACACACCCATGAATGTGCTGTTCTTTCCTATAGAAAGTGTGGAGTGCCATGAGTTGCTTGTCTTTTAGTATAGATTATATTTTAAAAACTACAATTTTTTATTTTGTAAAGATTTATCATTTTAAACTCCTTTTTCAGATTAATATTGTCAGTCAACATCTGTAACCATTTAGAAGCATAATGGTAGGAATCGGGAGGAACAAGATGGCAGAAGAGTAGGTGGACATGGAATACATATCTTCCTCCATGGATACATCAGGAAAACACCTTCAGACACAGAAGTGCATGCAGAGCACCAGCTGAAAGAGGACAGGAGTACCTGACAAGCAGAAAAGAATATATAGACCCACACAAGACTTGGTAGCACAAAGGAAAACTGGAGTGTTAGTAAGACTGAACCTTCCCTTGGTGGGTAGGGGACCTGAAGCAGGGGTCCAATTCACACATCAGGGCATCTGAGTCAGAAGAGAAACATTTAAGGCTGAGAGGGAAACAGCTGATCTGTGGCAGTCTAAATGGAATGAAATCAGACAGTCCTTGTGGCAGCCATATGTACTCTAGACAGCGCAGTGGTTGGGAGCTGTAGTTAAGAGATTGTGGAGCAGTCCCAGGGCGAGGGCTGCTGTTGACAGCGGAGAGACAAATTGCGGGGAGGTGAGGGAGGAGGTTGTGGTGGGAAAGCCGGGCAGCCATGGAAGCAAGGCGATGCTGCTGAGTCATGCGTAGGGGGTGGAGCCATCACCTTAGCCTCTCTCCACACCCCGCTTCCCCACACATGCCAGCTGCTGAACAATAGAGAGGCTGACCCATCAAATGCCTGACCTACTGAACTACAGAGTAGGACCCCACCCAGGGTGTCCCTTTAAGTGCCTGAAACACTGATCTACAGAGTAGGATCCCAGCCATGGGGGCCTCTCTATGCGCCTGACATGCCAAACAACAGAGAAGGATCCCAGGCAAGGGAGCCCTCTAAGTGCCTGAATGGGTGGAGCTATGGAGAAAGACTGGCCAAAGAGGCCTTCTGATCACCAGCTACAAGAGGCTTGAAAAAAGACTCTGATAGGGCCATAACTCCTGCGGCAGAGGCAGTCCTGTGTCCCTGCACACTTGGCACCACCAGGGTCCCTACAAGCCAAAAAGCAGGGCCACCTTCACTCTCAACTCTCACTGGGGCAGAGCTGCCACAGGCTAAAAAAATCTTGCATCTATCTTTGCACACAGGATCACTTCAGTCATGTCCAACTCTTTGTACCCTGAAGACTGTGGCCTGCCAGGCTTCTCTGTCAGGGAGAGGAGTTCTCCAGGCAAGAATACTGGAGCGTGTTGGTCAATACTGATTGCCATACCCTTCTAGAGCACTATATTTCCTGATGCCCTAGCCGCCAACTCCCCTGAGTACCTGGTTCTGCCAGAACCCCTGTGACCCAAGCAATTGCACCACCTCCACACCTGGCCCTCATAGGGGCAAACTCAAATCCTCCAGGGCAGCCTCAGGAACAAACCCCAGTCAACAATCCATATCCAGAGGTGGAAATAAAACTATAGTTGAAATGCAGGGGCAGTGTGATTAAGGAAAAAGACCCCAAATCCTCTCACTGGCTGTACAAGCTGCAGATTAAATCTGCACGATCAACTAGCAGACTCTATGTCTTTGGAATATATAAAAGACATTGAAAGCTCCCACAAAAGAAAACCCACTAGTTCTGATAGCTGTGGACATATGGCAAGAACACACAGTAGTAAGAGCAGATTAGGATCTGAGCTGCCCTCATGGCAGGTCCAGAGATCAGCAGTGTTAGAGGGCATCCTAGGGAGGTGAAGTGGGCTGTGACTCCCAGAGAGAAAAGAACTCTGACAGCAGTGACTCAACAGAAATGCTTATTATTCTTATGTTTTAACTTGTTCTGTTTTATCTTTCTGGGGGACTTTTTTTATCCCCCACCCCACTCCTCCGTTGTAGTTGTCAATTTTATTGGCACTATGAAATCTAACTAAGCTTTTGAGCTTTTTTTTCCCAGTCACATTTTTTATTGTTGTTATAAACCTCTGCCTCTATATTGGTTTTTTGTAGTTCTGTGGAGTTCCCCCCACCGTTTCCCCCTCTTTTTTTTAATTTTAAATTTTAAACCTATTATTATTTTTCTACATTTATTCCTTTGTTTGCTTTTCCTCTTGCAGTTAATCCTTAATATATATATATAAATATTCTCTATCTACCTCTATTTAACTTTGCTTATCTATTTATTTATTTTCTTTCTTTACTTTAGTCTCAACATATTTGTTAGTTTTGTTTCATTGCTTTAAACCCTAATTGGCACCTTGTTTTAGTTTTGTTTTCCAGCTTGTGCTTTAGTTAGGTTTGTTCTGGTAGACATAATTTTTTGGTTCCTTTTATTCACTAGGTCAACTATTGTATTTTAGTTTGTTGGACTGTTTTGATTTTGCTTATGGGTGTATATGTATATGTGTATATTCAGTCACACTTTTTATTGTTGCTATAAACCTCTGCCGCTACTTTGGGCATTTGCAATTCTGTGGAGTTTTCCTTTTCTCTTTCTTCT
Source organism: Capricornis sumatraensis (assembly GCF_032405125.1). NCBI lineage: Eukaryota > Metazoa > Chordata > Mammalia > Artiodactyla > Bovidae > Capricornis > Capricornis sumatraensis. The sequence continues at coordinate 99,594,281 of NC_091072.1, read as the reverse complement.
TTTTTTTTTCTTTTCTCTATTTTATAATTTGAATTTTCTTGAACCTATTATATTTTTTCTACATTTATTCCTTTGTCTGCCTTTCCTACTGTTCTTTTCCCTTGCAGTTAATCTTCAATTTATATAAATCTTCTTCATCTACCTTTATTTAACTTTGCATATCTATCCTTTCCTTCTTTTCTTTTCTTTCTTTCCTTTCCTCTTAACATATTGTTAGTTTTGTTTTCATTGCTTTATTCCCCACTTGGCAACTTGCTTTAGCTTTGTTTTCCAGTTTGTGCTTAGTTAGCATTGCTCTTACCTGGTAAATATAATTTTTGATTTCCTTTGTTCACCAGGTCAATCTATCGTACTTTATTTTTGATGGACTGTTTTGACTTTGCTCATGGGTGTATATGTATATGTGTATATTCCATTATTTTAGTTATTATTTGCCTGATTTTGTAGCTGACATTTGTCTGGGGTTCATCTTTGATTTCTTGTTTTTGTATATTTGTTTTAATCTCAGTTAACGCCATAATCAACCACTTGTGGAATCTTTGTTCCTAACCAGAGATCAAGCCCTGAGCCTTTGGAGTGGGAGCACTGACTCCAAGACCCTGCATTACCAGAGAACTAACCCTAGGCAGTATCAAATAGTGAGAACTCCCACAGAGGAAACCACTTGAATACAAGACCCAGCACCACCCAAACGCCAGTAGCACCCTGTGCAGTATGCCTCATCTAAACAACAACAACAACAACAAAAAAGAAACCCAATCTTCAGCAGACAGGATTACCACCTCACTCAGCCTTGCCCATCAGAGGAAAACAAACAAACAAAAACTCAGCACAAATCTCACCCTATGAGAAGCTTACACAAGCCACTGGACCAACCTTCAGTTCCCGTCAGTTCAGTTGCTCAGTCGTGCCCAACTCTTTGTGACCCCATGAACTGCAGCATGACAGGCCTCCCTGTCCATCACCAACTCCTGGAGTCTACCAAAATACATGTCCATTGAGTTGGTGATGTCATCCAACTATCTCATCCTCTGTCGTCCCCTTCTCCTTCCACCATCAATCTTTCCCAGCATCAGGGTCTTTTGAATAAGTCATCTCTTCGCATCAGGTGGCCAAAGTATTGGAGTTTCAGCTTCAACATCAGTCCTTCCAATAAACACCCAGGACTGATCTCCTTTAGGATGGTCTGTTTGGATCTCCTTGCAGTTCAAGGGACTCTCAAGAGTCTTTTCCAACACTTGTCCAACTCTCACATCCATACATGACTATTGGAAAAACCATAACCTTGACTAGATGGACCTTTGTTAACAAAGTAATGTCTCTGCTTTTTAATATGCTGTCTAGGTTGGTCATAAATTTTCTTCCAAAGAGTAAGCGTCTTTTAATTTCATGGCTGCAATCACCATCTGCAGTGATTTTGGAGCCCCCAAAAATAAAGTCTGACACTTTTCCCACTGCTTCCCCATCTATTTGCCATGAAGTGATGGGACTGGATGCCATGATCTTAGTTTTCTGAATGTTGAACTTTTTCACTCTCCTCTTTCACTTTCATCAAGAGGATTTTTAGTTCCTCTTCACTTTCTGCCATAAGGGTGGTGTCATCTGCATATCTGAGGTTATTGATATTTCTCCCGGCAATCTTGATTCCAGCTTGTGCTTCTTCCAGCCCAGCGTTTCTCATGATGTACTCTGCATATAAGTTAAATAAGCATGGTGACAATATACAGCCTTGACATACTCCTTTTCCTATTTGGAACCAGTCCATTGTTCCATGTCCAGTTCCAACTGTTGCTTCCTGACCTGCATATAGGTTTCTCAAGAGGCAGGTCAGGTGGTCTGGTATTCCCATCTCTTTCAGAATACCTTAGGAGGGCAGAAACCAAAAGGAAGAAAGAATTAAACCTTGAAGCCCAGGAAAAGGAGATCTCAAACACAAGAAGTTAAAAAAAAAAAAGGCAGAGAAATACTGCACAAATTAAGGAACAAACTAGAAATACAGAAGTCCAAATAAATGAAGAGGAAATAAGCAAACTACCTGAAAAAGAATTCAGAATAATGATAGTAAAGATGATCAAAAACCTTGAAAGCAAAATGGAGAAAATGCAAGAATCAATTAACAAAGACCTAGAAGAGTTAAAAAATAAACATGAAGAGACAAACAACAGAGTTACTGAAATTAAAAATACTCTAGAAGGAATCAATAGCAGAATATCTGAAGCAGAAGAATGAATCAGTGAGCTGGAAGATAAAATGGTGGAAATAACTTCTGAAGTGCAGAAAAAAGTAAAAAGAATGAGAAGAACTCAGGATAGTCTCAGAGACTTCTGGGACAATATCAAATGCACCAACATTAGAATCATAGGGGTCCCAGAAAAAGAAGAAAAAAAGAAAGGATATGAGAAAGTTTTTGAAGAGATGATAGTTGAAAATTTCCCCAACATGGAACAGGAAATTGCCAGTTAAGTCCAAGAGGCACAAAGAGTCCCATACAGGATAAATTCATGGAGAAACATGCCAAGGCACATACTAATCAAACTAACAAAGACTAAACACAAAGAAAGAATGTTAAAAGCATCGAGCGAGAAGCAACAAGTAATATGTAAGGGAAAACCCATTCACTTAACAGCTGAAATTTCCGCAGAAAATCTGTAGGCCGGAAGGGAATGACAGGATATATTTAAAGTACTGAAAGGGAAAAATCTTCAACCAAGATTACTGTACCCAACAAAGATCTCATTCAAAATTGATGGAGAAATCAAAAGCTTTCCAGACAAGCAAAAGTTAAGAGAATTCAGTACCACCAAACCAGCTTTACAACAAATATTAAATGGATTTATATAGTCAAGAAATACAAGAGAAGGAAAAAGAGCTACAAATCAACCCCAAACAATGAAGAAAATTTCAATAGGAACATATATATGAATAATTACTTTAAATGTAAATGGATTAAATGCTCCAACCAAAAATCGCAGACTGACTGAATGGATACTAAAACAAGACCAATATATATATTGTCTATAAGGAACCCACTTTAGATATCAAGACACATATAGACTGAAAGTGAGAGGATGGAAAAATATATTTCATGCCAATGGGAAGCAAAAGAAAGCTGGAGTAGCAATCCTCATATCAGACAAAATAGACCTTAAAATAAAGAAGATTGCAAGAGGTAAGGAAGGACACTACAAAATGATCAAGGAATAGATCCAAGAGGAAGACATAACAATTATAAATATCTATGCACCCAACATAGGAGCACCTCAATACATAAAAAAAAAAACACTAACAGACATAAAAGGAGAAATTGACAATAACACAATAATAGTAGGAGACTTTAACACCCCACTCATACCAATGGGCAAATCATCAAAACAGAAAATTAATAAGAAAACACAAGTCTTCAATGATACATTAGATGAGATAGATCTCATTGATATCTTCAGGACATTCCATCCAAATGCAGAATACACCTTCTCAAGGGCACATGGAACATTCTCCAGGATGGACCACATCTTGGGTCACAAATCAAACCTCAGTAAATGTAAGAAAATTGAAATCATATCAAGCATCTTCTCCTACCACAATGCTATGAGACTAGATATCAATTACCAGAAAAAAACTAAGAAACACAAACATGTGGAGATTAAACAGCAGGTTTCTAAATAACCAACAGGTTACTGAAGAAATGAAAAGGGAAATAAAAGTATTTCTAGCAACAAATGACAATGAAATCATGACAACTGAAAACCTATGGGATGCAACAAAAGCAGTACTAAGAGGGAAGTGTATAGCAATACAATCCTACCTCAAGAAACAAGAAAAACATTGAATAGACAGCCTAACTCTACACCTAAAACAACTGGAAAAAGAAGGACAAAAATCCCCAAAATTAGTAGAGGGAAAGAAATCATAAAGATCAGAGCAGAAATAATTGAAAAAAAATGAAAGAAACACTAGTAAATATTATTAATAAAACTAAAAGCTGGTTCTTTGGAAGATAAACAAAATTGACAATCCTTCAGCCAGACTCATCCAGAAAGAAAGAGAGAAGAATCAAATCAACAAAATTAGAAATGAAAAAGGAGTGGTTACAACAGACAATGCAGAAATACAAAGGATTATAAGAGACTACTATGAACAACTATGTGGCAATTAAATGGATAACCTGGAAGAAATGGACAGATTCTTAGAAAAGTTCAATCTTCCAAGACTGAAACAGGAAGAAATAGAAATTATGAACAACCCAGTTACAAGCACTGAAATTGAAGCTGTGATAAAAAATCTCCCAAAAAACAAAAGCCCAGGACCAGAAAGCTGTACAGGAGAATTCTATCAAACATTTAGAGATGAGCTAGTGCCTATTCTTCTAAAACTCTTTCAAAAAAATTGCAGAGGAAGGAACACTTCCCACTCATTCTACGAGGCCACCATCACTCTGATACCAAAACCAGACAAAGACAACACACAAAAAGAAAACTACAGGCCAATATCACTGATGAACATAGATGCAAAAATCCTCAACAAAATTTTAGCAAACAGAATTTAGCAACACATCAAAAAGCTCATACACCATGATCAAGTTGGCTTTATTCCAGGGATGCAAGGATTCTTCAATATATGAAAATTAATCAATGTGATACACCATATTAACAAACTGAAAGATAAAAATCATATGATAATCTCAATAGATGCAGAAAAAGCCTTTGACAAAATTCAGTACTTATTTATGATTAAAACTCTTCAAAAAATGGACATGGAAGGGACCTACCTCAACAGAGTAAAGGCCATATATGATAAACCAAAAGCAAACATTATTCTCACTGGTGGAAAACTGAAAGCATTTCCCCTAAGATCAGAAACAAGACAAGGGTATCCACTTTCACCATTATTATTCAACATAGTTCTGGAAGTCCTAGTTATAGCAATCAGAGAAGAAAAAGAAATAAAAGGAATCCAGATTGAAAAAGAAGTAAACCTCTCACTGTTTGCAGATGACATGATACAGTATATAGCAAACCCTAAAGATAGTATGAGGAAATTACTAGAGCTAATCAGTGAATTTAGCAAAGTTGCAGGATACAAAATCAATACAGAGAAATAACTTGCATTTCTGTATACTAACAATGAAAATTCAGAGAAATTAAGGAATCAATCCCATTCACCATTGCAACAAAAAGAATTAAATAGGAATAGACTTACCTAAGGAGACAAAAGAACTGTACACAGAAAATTATAAGACACTAATGAAAGAAACCAAAGATGACATAAACAGATGGAGAGATATTCCATGTTCCTGGGTAAGAAGAATCAATATTGCGAAAATGACTACACTACCAAATGCAATCTACAGATTCAATGTGATCCCTATCAAATTACCCATGGCATTAGTCACAGAACTAGATAAAAAATGTTCACAATTCATATGGAAACACAAATGACCCCAAATAGCCAAAGCAGTTTTGAGAAAGAAGAAGGAGCTGGAGGAATCAACCTTCCTGACTTCAGATTATACTACAAACCTACAGTCATCAAGACAGCATGGTATTGGCACAAAACCAGAAATATAGACAAATAGAACAAGATAGAAAGCCTAGAAATAAACCCATGCACCCATGGGTCCTTTATTTTTGACAAAGGAGGCAAGAATATACAATGGGGCAAAGACAGCCTCTTCAGAAATGGTGCTGGGAAAACTGGACAGCTACGTGTAAAAGAATGAAATTAGAACACTTCCTAACACCATACACAAAGATAGACTCAAAATGGATTAAAGACCTAAATGTAAGACCTGAAACTATAAAACTCTTAGAGGAAAACATAGGGAGAACACTCAATGACATAAATCAAAGCAAGATCCTCTATGACCCACCTCCTAGAGTAACGGAAATAAAAACAAAAGTAAACAAATGGGGCCTGATTAAACTTAAAAGCTTTTGCACAGCAAAGGAAACTATAAGCAAGGTGAAAAGACAACTCTCAGATTGGGAGAAAATAATAGCAAATGAAACAACTGACAAAGGATTAATTTCCAAAATATACAAGCAGCTCATACAACTCAATACCAGGAAACCAAACAACCCAATCAAAAATTGGGAAAAAGACCTCAGTTCAGTTCAATTCAGTTGCTCAGTTGTGTCCGACTCTTTGCGACCCCATGGACTGCATCACGCCAGGCCTTCCTGTCCATCACCAACTCCCAGAGTACCCAAACTCATGTTCATTGAGTCGGTGATGCCATCCAACCATCTCATCCTCTGTTGTCCCCTTCTCCTCCTGCCCTCAATCTTTCCCAGCATCAGGGTCTTTTCAAATGAGTCAGCTTAACAGACATTTTTCCAAAGAAGACTTACAGATGGCTAATGAATACAGGAAAAGGTGCTCAACATCTCTCATTATTATAGAAATGCAAATCAAAACCACAATGAGATATCACCTCACACTGGTCAGAATGGCCATCATCAAAAGTCTACAAACAATAAATGCTGGAAAGGGTGTGGAGGAAAGGGAATGCTCTTGCACCGTTGGTGGGAATGTCAATTGATACAGCCACCATAGAAGACAGTATGGAGATTCCCTAAAAAACTAGGAATAAAACCACCATATGACCCAGGAATACCACTCCTAGGCATATACCCTGAGGAAACCAAAAACTGAAAAAGACACATGTATCCGTTTGTTCACTGAAATACTATTTATAATAGCTAGAACAAGGAAGCAATCTAGTTGCCCTTTGACAGATGAATGGATAAAGATTGTGGTACATATACACAATGGAATATTCAGTTCAGTTCAGTCGCTCAGTCGTGTCCGACTCTTTGCAACCCCATGAATCGCAGCACGCCAGGCCTCCCTGTCCATCACCTTCTCCTGGAGTTCACTCAGACTCACGTCCATCGAATCCGTGATGCCATCCAGCCATTTCATCCTCGGTCGTCACCTTCTCCTCCTGCCCCCAGCCCCTCCCAGCATCAGAGTCTTTTCCAATGAGTCAACTCTTCGCAAGAGGTGGCCAAAGTACTGGAGTTTCAGCTTTAGCATCATTCCTTCTGAAGAAATCATAGGGCTGATCTCCTTCAGAATGGACTGGTTGGACCTCCTTGCAGGCCAAGGGACTCTCAAGAGTCTTCTCCAACACCGCAGTTCAAAAGCATCAATTCTTCGGCCCTCAGCCTTCTTCACAGTCCAACTCTCACATCCATACATGACCACAGGAAAAACCATAGCCTTGACTAGACGGACCTTAGTCGGCAAAGTAATGTCTCTGCTTTTGAATATGCTATCGAGGTTGGTCATAACTTTTCTTCCAAGGAGTAAGCGTCTTTTAATTTCATGGCTGCAATCACCATCTGCAGTGATTTTGGAGACCCCCAAAATAAAGTCTGACACTGTTTCTACTGTTTCCCCATCTATTTCCCATGAAGGGATGGGACCGGATGCCATGATCTTCGTTTTCTGAATGTTGAGATTTAAGCCAACTTTTTTCCTCTCCTCTTTCACTTTCATCAAGAGGCTTTTTAGTTCCTCTTCACTTTCTGCCTTAAGGGTGGTGTCATCTGCATATCTGAGGTTATTGATATTTCTCCTGGCAATCTTGATTCCAGCTTGAGTTTCTTCCAGTCCAGTGTTTCTCATGATGTACTCTGCATGTAAGTTAAATAAGCAGGGTGACAATAAACAGCCTTGACGTACTCCTTTTCCTATTTGGAACCAGTCTGTTGTTCCATTTTCTGTTCTATTACCCAGCCATAAAAAGGAACACATTTGAGTCAGTTCTGATGAGGTGGATGAACCTAGAACCTATTATATAGAGTGAAGTGAGTCAGAAAGAGAAAGATAAATATCGTATTCTAACACGCATACACAGAATCTAGAAAAATGATTCTGAAGGGTTTCTCTACAGGGCAGCAATGGAGAAACAGACATAGAGAATAGACTTATGGACATGGGGAGAGGGAAGGAGAGGATGAGATGTGGAGTGATCTGGAAACTTACATTTTCATATGTAAAATAGATAGCCAATGGGAATTTGCTGTTTGAGAAAACTCAAACGGGGGCTCTGTACCAACCTAGAGGGGTGGGATCGAGAGGGAGAAGGGAGGGAGATTTAAAAGGGAGGGGATATATGTATATCTATGGCTGATTCATGTTAAGGTTTGACAGAAAGCAACTAAATTCTGTAAAGCAATTATCCTTCAATAAAAAAAAAAAGCTGGGAAAGAAAACTCTCAGTGAACCAAATGAATCTATCAAATGCATAGTCCATGACTCTCATGTACATTTCTACCCTTAAAGAGTATTTTTGCCATGGACTTTTTTTTTTTACCCTTTATGTAATTTATCTATGTATTAGTTGGAGGAGTACTTGTCTTTAAATTGTTTGTTTTCTGTTAAGTTTGTTTTACAATACTCATCCTGAAATCTAAGCTCAGAGGAAATAAGCAATTTTAGTGGAGGGCATGAAGATATATCATTTCCTTAAGAATCTTTGGAAAACTCTTTTTTATTAAATATCACTGAAGCCTGGAAAAAAAAATGAAGCATAACGGTAGGAATCAAAGACTTGAAAAAATTTTTAAAAAGATAAACAAAGTCAGTTTAAATGGTTGGTTAATGTGAATATGAACAATGAACTAATATTCTAAATTCCTTATTTTGGATTCTTTCAAAAGTGAACACTACACACATTAGTCACATAATAGATTATAGATAAGGGAAATCTAATTTCCTAGAACTAAACCAAATTAGAAACGTTTAAAAATTAGTCATCTTACTGTTTGAAAAATAGTCTAATACAGAAAAGATATTACTTACTTTCACTTGATAACTGCATATATTTTCTAAGTCTGAAATAAAATTTTAAGGAAAAATATAGAAAAAGAAAATCTGCTTTAGCTCTTTCATTTGAAAGATTTGATAGTACAGTAATGAAGGCAAAATGGAAAAACTGGTATAAAAGCTAAGTGAAACAGTAGAACACGGAGACGTGCAACAATGAGAAGACTCATTTCCCAGTTATGAGGAAGCAGTGTTGTTTCAATGTTGGGAAAAATTATTTGCTGTCATTAGTTTCAGGCTAGAGTAATTTTCTTTAGAACTGTACAGTGTTTGGATGCTGGGAAATCATTCCTGAGGGGGATTGGTTAGACTGGAGACCTGTACTAAAATGCACTGTGTGCCCTATCCTGGGTTGTCCTTGGAACTGGGATGGGAGTACCCTGTACTCTGTCTGCCCAGCCAACCTGGACACCCAGAAGTTAGGTAAGAACTCTGTGCAGTGTTGATATGCTGTTACACACACACAGACACACACTCTCTCTCTGACTCTGTGATTTATATGAAAATATTGTAGAGGTTTTGAAGGGGGAAATATCACCCTTTAACGAGGTTCTTTTCAGAGGAGATGAGATAGGAGTTGAGTTTTGAATGATGGATGCTATTTAGCTAAACTGTTATGGTGGGAGGGTTTTCTTGCAGAGGTAACAAAATTGACAAAGTTAAGATGGGCACACACTTGAATCTTTGCAGCAAAATGTATTTATAAATGAAAAAGCTACAGTTTCACAAAATAAGCAGCCTGCAGGTTTGAACTTGCGAGGTGAGGGTGAAAACGTATGTAGGGTCAAACATTTAGAAACCTTGTGTTGGGGTGGTGTTTACAAGTCCTGAAACAGGTACAAGGAAAGGAGGGGTCCACACCCAATGACTCCTGATGTTTTCTCATCACCCTAAGGCTCTTGTTCCAGGTCTCAGAGCTGTAAAGAAGGCAAAGTTGTAAACGTAGGTTAAGACTGTCTTGAGTCAACCCCATGTCTTTTCTTTCCAGAGCCTTCCTTTTTCTCTCTCCTTCTCATAGACACCCACCCTTCCGTGGTAACTATACAGGCCTTCTCTCTGGTTTTTCCACTCAACTCTGTCCTTAATAGCAGTACTGTGTCTTGGATGTTTGGTTATGAGCAAATACTGTCACTCAAAGATTGACCCCCGTGTGGCAGGCTACTGCAGGTGGCAGCTTTGGCTGGTAGGGAGAGGCAGGTGGGCTTTTCCATTCCTCACAGGACACCATCTTGGAACCAGTAATACACTGAGGGGAATGTTAGGAGGAAGTCTGGTCACAGTGGGCACTGCTTGCCTTTCTGCGTCATAGGAATGAGACTGTTCATTCCTTAGGGAGAAGTTTATCAGCCTTCTGAGTGTGGTTATATTTTGTGACTCTCATGTGCAATTCTCTGAGCCTGATGTTGGGAGGGGAAAGCTAAGAGCCTGAAACAGAACTTGTCACCTTAAGTACCCAATCATAATTGATAACCAGAGTGCACTTTGTGTTTGAGAACTATTTGATGTTTGAGAGATTTTGGAATATAAATGTTTTTCAGCTCTTTGTCTTGACAGACTGAGATGATTAATGATATGTGATGTCTAAGGAGATGAAATGAGCAAGGCTACAATGTGTGGAGATTTTTTGACAGGGGACTTTTAGAAGGCATTAGAGAAGCATGGATCTGTTTCTTTAACTGACACCTTGGTTTTCTGTCTTTCACCCTGACTGACAAATAAGAGGCCTCCCCATCTCCTCGCCAAAGAGCTCTTGGGGGAGTAAACTGTGTGTTGCAGTGGCTGTGGCTTAGGTTTAGAATCCTGCTTACTTTTAAGTCAAGTGGAGCTTTAGTTTCAGTTATTTAACTGTGAGAACTGAAAAATTGTGTTTGGAAAAGATTTCCTCCCTTCTATTTAAATGTCCTTTCTCCTTAAAAGTTAAGCTTGTTATTTTAGAGAAAAATGATTTTCAAGACTCATGAAATAAATTCCGATGTTTGCAATTCTATGACGACTTCACTGGGGATTAAAATCTCCCATTTTGTAAGGAAACTTCATTCACCAAGGTAGCAATCTTGGTGGAAAGCTTTTTGAGGCATCAACTGAGTTCATGATTCTTAGCAAGAAATTTTCTTTTAAAGCATCAGTCACTTTAGGTGTGGCTGGAGAGGTGAGCAATGTTACCTATTCATTTGGATGCTTTTCCAGTTATAAAATGGGCTCATGGTCTTAAATTCAGGAGAGTACTGTAATATCCTATTTTAATTTATTGCTTCTGAGTGGGATAAATGAAATTCCTCTGTTTAACATATTTCTCGGTTCTATTAGTTGTAACCTTTACTACCCTCCCCCGTCCCTGCCAAAGACAGAATGTATTTTTGGTATTTTCCCAGGGAGACTATAAAACTACTATGAACACTTTCACGTGTTCATTTACTCACCAAAGAAATTGTTGGGTGCTTTTATTTTGTAAGGCATTGTGAAAAATGCTAGGAGAAAGAAAGAAGAACTGGGCACGGATTTGCCTTTAAGTTAAAGATGACCGATAGGAGAGGTAGACACACACACACAGAGTATTTTCATAGCCTTCTACTTTATTCTGCACTGAGTTGGAATCAAGGCAGTTGCTCAATCAGTGCTTTTTGGCTGACAGTTAGCTAGAAGAGAATGTGGCTATCATCCTGTCCAATTCATCCATACCACTGGGGAGGAAAATACTCAGAAAAGCTTAGCGACATGCCCAAGGCAACACAGCTAATTAGATACTAAGCCAAAGACATCTGATTCCAAGTCTGAGGCTTTTCTGCTTTCTAAATAAGCTGTTTTTCCTGATTTTGAAAAAGAAAAGAAAATGTTAGTGGCTTAGCTGTGTCCAACTCTTTGCGACCCCATGGACTCCTAGCCCACCAGGCTCCTCTGTCCATGGGGATTCTCCAGGCAAGAATACTGGAGTGGGTTGCCATGCCCTCCCTCCGGGGGATCTTTCAACCCAGATATCGAACCCAGGTCTCCCACGTTGCAGGTGGATTCTTTACCATCTGAGCCACCAGGGAACTGCTTCCAAATTCATCCTTCAGATTCACAGGCAGAGGTAAATCACTGACTTCCCTTGAGGATTTCACCACGCCCAAAATTAAGTTAGAAGTTGGGGACTCTGGACTGAGTTAATACAAAGAGATCATGTTTGACTTTTGTATGTCACAAAGTGAAAGTGAAGTCACTCAGTCATGTCCGACTCTTTGTGACCCGTGCACTGTAGCCCACCAAGCTCCTCTGTCCATGGGGTTCTCCAGGCAAGAATACTGGAGTGGGTTGCCATTTCCTTCTCCAGGGGATCTTCGCGACCCAGGGATCAAACCCAGGTCTCCCACATTGCAGGCAGAAATACAGTCTCAGAAAACCTCCTATAGTGGACACAGAACTTCAGATCCAAATATTAACATCAAAGATTTCAAGGGAGGAAAGGAAGCCAGGTTGAAAGAAGAAGGGGGAGGAGGTGGGAGAGGGGGGGGCGAAAGGAGTGGACTTACAGACGTCTCCTGCCACCTACAGATACCCAGGCGTTATGGGACTTTTCCCTGGGCCTCCAGAGAAGGGAGGACTGGAACTCGGCCCTACCAGAAATCAGACCAGACCAGAACCAGAATTCGAGTTCTCTGTCAAGAGGAGGTGATCAGTCTCCGATCCTCAGTTCAGGCTGAGGGCCCTTCTACCAGATTCCTGTATTCAGGACCAGGGGACTAGAAAAACAGGGAAGGATAGGAGGGAAGGAGAGGAAAGAGAGGGGGAAGGGGAGAGAGGTCAATAAAGTCTCTTGTTCCTTACCAGTCGGGGCACTCTGGCCAGTTGTCCACGTCAGGAGACCAGGGACTAAAGGGTCCCAGTTGCGGCTGCTCTGTCTGGTCCATTGGCAGGCAAGCTGGCCCCTGAGTACTCCGTGTGGTCAGGCTGTCAGTCTCAGCGAAGAAGAGTCCCACCAGAGTCGCCATTTGTTGTAGGAAGAGGGACACCTTCCAGGGCCCCAAAACTGGGCTCTTGTCTAACACTCGGAAATGAATTGTCCGAGGAGACACATGTGCTGACAAAGCAAGAAATTTTATTGGGAAAGGGCACCCGGGTGGAGAGCAGTAGGGTAAGGGGTATGTTACACAGTCTCATTCAAATATGTAACAGTTTCTTCTTAATTTTATTTTATTTTTTTTGCATCTCACATTTTTGCCCTCAGAGAAGGGATTGGTAAGAAAATTGAAGATGAGTGTTGGTTTAAGGGGCTGCCAGCTCTGCTACCAAAGTTAATTATTTTTCAGTGTGCAAATAATGTGATTGGGGTGGGCGGGAGTGTGGAGAGAAGAGGGGAAGCTTTTCAGGAAGTATAAGTATTCACAATCATTTCCACATATATATTTTTTGCCTTTAACTTAAAACCAGGTTGATAGAAGGGTGGGAAGGGGAAGGAGGTGGGAGAAAGTTTCAGGAGGAGGAGACATATGTAAACTTATGGCTGATTCATGTTGATGTATGGCAGAAAACCAACACAATATTGTAAAATAATTATCCTCCAATTAAAAATGAAATAAAATTAAAAAATTATAATCAGGTTGAAATTATTCCTGGTTTGCAATCAATCTTTTTTCATTGAGCAGTTATTGCTGAGTTTTTCAATTTCAACTTATTTTTCTTTTACGTGTCACAGTTGGTCTGATGCTAGACTAATGTGTGTGAAATTGACTTCTGACAACTGAAATATCTAGACCTATTTGGGAAAATATATTCTCTGTATTTGCATGTTTTCCCAAATGTAACACAAAACCCGTATATTTAAAATACATAAAAGGCAGATCCAAAGCACATTGCAAAAATCAAAAGGGGGAAATCAATACTCTATTAGTGATAACATTACACAGAATTTCTGTTCATAAATAAGAAAAAGAAACCCTTTGATTTTATCTTTTGTCAAAATAAATAACTAACTAGCTTTATTTTAAAATCAATTCCCCCCTTTTACATTTAAGTTCTCAGGCCTTTAAATTGTATACCAAATGACAAAATAGGAATTGAGATAATTAATACCATCAATAAGTTGCAATTATCATGTGCTACAGTTTTTTATAAAATCAATTCTCTCAACGCTGTCTCTCGTGGAGTGAAATGTGCAGCTTAAATGAGCACAGTAAATCAACACAACCTTGCTATTTGAGAAGTTAATATTGTAAGAACTACTTTTCCTTTCCTTGTCAAAAGAAAGTGGCTATCTAATTAGAGATAAGGGGTGTCCAAAAAATATTATCAAATTATTGGCTAAACAGGCCTTTGTCCCCTGCTCTCTCAACTCAGATTGTCTTCACAGAGAGGCATATAGGTTTGAGTGCAAGGTGGAGGAGACGCAGTCTTTGCACAGCTTGCAGCCCCTGCCGTTTATCCCTCTCCCTTGCTTGCCTCCTGCTCTCGTTTTTCCCAAGGGTGACCAGGGTGAGCAGAGTGACTGCATTTGGCAGGGAAGGAGCAACAGAGGTCCTTCTTATCCTTGGTCCTTCCTATCCTTGGCTTTTCAGCTTCGGGAGGAATCTGACAAAGTAGCTTCTGAAGTCAGCTATGAACTTAGAGAAGCTTTGTTTTCAGTACGTTTCTGCTACTGATTTCTGCCAAGGCAGATACCTATGGCATATTTGATACTTTGAAGAGATAAGTCTTTTAAATAATCACATTTTGCTTTTGGTTACACCTGTCCTGTGAATATCTTTCAAAATTCAGAATACTTGGAGTGAAATCTCATAGAAGACCATGCTCGCTCTACATTAGGCCTCACTTGAATCATGTAGAAGGCCCTGCGGTATTTGCTGAGAGATCTTGTAACAGGATGGAGGGGTCCAAACATGGCCAGGTGTGCTCCCACGCCACATCATGCCTGAGTACACTAGAGATTCCAGGGCCAGGAAGATGTGGCCCCCATCCCCAGGACAAGTGAGGTAATAATTCCCAATCCTCACTGTGCTTCATGCCGTCTCTTACATGAGGGCAGAAGAGCCCATGATAAGAAACACTTAAAATAATAAGTGCTTTATATGTGAGGGGGAAAAGTTCAGCAAAAATATTCAGAAAATGCTAGTGCCTTGTACTTCTCTGAGAAGGCTTTGTTGAACTTTTCAGCTATTGAAAAAGAGCTTAATGGACAACAAACTTTTCAATGCCCTACAACAATGTTTGAAGTTTCTCTCTTTTTTTTGAGCAGAGAAGATTTTGTTGCCAGGCCAAGTATGGACAACAAGTGGCTTCTGCTTAAAAAAAAAAAAAAAGAAAAAACCACGAACACTTTAATTTAAATATGTCTAGAATATAACATTATATCATCTAGTCTTCTGCAACTCAACGAGTCAAGTTATAAGTGATTTGAATGACTCATTTTAGTATGTTTGAAACGGTGGTGGTACCTCTGAAGTAAGAACTCCTAGACTTTTCAAGGGTTTTTGATGGCAATGGTGGTGGAGGATAGGTGGGAATGAGGGTGGCGTAAGGTGAAACGAAGGGATGAGGTTTTGGACAGAAGGAAAACTTCTTGAAAACTATGACCCAAGTTAAAAGCCATGGTGTTAAATGTGATAATTTCTGAGAAACTCATCAGTTCAGTTCAGTCACTCAGTCGTGTCCGACTCTGTGACCCCATGAATTGCAGCATGCCAGGCCTCCCTGTCCAGCACCAACTCCTGGAGTTCACTCAGACTGGCGTCCATCGAGTCAGTGATGCCATCCAGGCATCTCATCCTCTGTCGTCCCCTTCTCCTCCTGCCCCCAAATCCCTCCCAGCATCAAAGTCTTTTCCAGTGAGTCAACTCTTCACATGAGGTGGCCAAAGTACTGGAGTTTCAGCTTTAGCATCATTCCTTCCAAAGAAATCCCAGGGCTGATCTCCTTCAGAATGGACTGGTTGGGTCTCCTAGCAGGCCAAGGGACTCTCAAGAGTCTTCTCCAACACCACAGTTCAAAAGCATCAATTCTTCGGCGCTCAGCCTTCTTCACAGTCCAACTCTCACATCCATACATGACTACTGGAAAAACTATAATCTTACCTAGACGGACCTTAGTTGGCAAAGTAATATCTCTGCTTTTGAATATGCTATCGAGGTTGGTCATAACTTTCCTTCCAAGGAGTAAGCATCTTTTAATTTCATGGCTGCAATCACCATCTGCAGTGATTTTGGAGACCCCCAAAATAAAGTCTGACACTGTTTCCCCATCTATTTGCCATGGAGTGGTGGGACTGGATGCCATGATCTTCATTTTCTGAATGTTGAGCTTTAAGCCAACTTTCTCACTCTCCTCTTTCACTTTCATCAAGAGGCTTTTTAGTTCCTCTTCACTTTCTGCCATAAGGGTGGTGTCATCTGCATATCTGAGGTTATTGAGATTTCTCCTGGCAATCTTGAGTCCAGCTTGTGTTTCTTCCAGTCCAGTGTTTCTCATGATGTACTCTGCATAGAAGTTAAATAAGCAGGGTGACAAGATACAGCCTTGACGTACTCCTTTTCCTATTTGGAACCAGTCTGTTGTTCCATGTCCAGTTCTAACTGTTGCTTCCTGACCTGCATACAGATTTCTCAGGAGGCAGGTCAGGTGGTCTGGTATTCCCATCTCTTTTTTCCACAGTTTCTTGTGATCCACACAGTTAAAGGCTTTGGCATAGTCAATAAAGCAGAAATAGATGTTTTTTTGGAACTCTCTTGCTTTTTCGATGATCCAGTGGATGTTGGCAATTTGATCTCTGGTTCCTCTGCCTTTTCTAAAACCAGCTTGAACATCTGGAAGTTTACAATTCACGTATTGCTGAAGCCTGGCTTGGAGAATTTTGAGCATTACTTTACTAGTGTGTGAGATGAGTGCAATTGTGTGGTAGTTTGAGCATTCTTTGGCATTGCCTTTCTTTGGGATTGGAATGAAAACTGACCTTTTCCAGTCCTGTGACCACTGCTGAGTTTTCCAAATTTGCTGGCATATTGAGTGCAGCACTTTCACAACATCATCTTTCAGGATTCGAAATAGCGCTACTGGAATTCCATCACTTCCACTAGCTTTGTTCATGGTGATGCTTTCTAAGGCCCACTTGACTTTACATTCCAAGATGTCTGGCTCTAGGTGAGTGATCACACCATTTTGATTATCCAGGTCATGAAGATCCTTTTTGTACAGTTCTTCTGTGTATTCTTGCCATCTCTTCTTAATATCTTCTGCTTCTGTTAGGTCCATACCATTTCTGTCCTTTATCGAGCCCATCTTTGCATGAAATGTTCCCTTGGTATCTCTAATTATCTTGAAGAGATCTCTAGTCTTTCCCATTCTGTTGTTTTCCTCTATTTCTTTGCATTGATCACTGAAGAAGGCTTTCTTATCTCTTCTCGCTATTCTTTGGAACTCTGCATTCAGATGCTTATATCTTTCCTTTTCTCCTTTGCTTTTCACCTCTCTTCTTTTCACAGCTATTTGTAAGGCCTCCCCAGACAGCCATTTTGCTTTTTTGCATTTCTTTTCCATGGGGATGGTCTTGATCCCTGTCTCCTGTACAATGTCATGAACCTCATTCCGTAGTTCATCAGGCACTCTATCTATCAGATCTAGTTCCTTAAATCTATTTCTCACTTCTACTGTATACTCATAAGGGATTTGATTGAGGTCATACCTGAATGGTCTAGTGTTTTTTCCTGCTTTATTCAATTTCAGTCTGAATTTGGTAATAAGGAGTTCATGATCTGAGCCACAGTCAGCTCCCTGTCTTGTTTTTGTTGACTGTATAGAGCTTCTCCATCTTTGGCTGCATAGAATATAATCAATCTGATTTTGGTGTTGACCATCTGGTGATGTCCATGTGTAGAGTCTTCTCTTGTGTTGTTGGAAGAGGGTGTTTGCTATGACCAGTGCATTTTCTTGGCAAAACTCTATTAGTCTTTGCCCTGCTTCATTCTGCATTCCAAGGCCAAACTTGCCTGTTACTCCAGGTGTTTCTTGACTTCCTACTTTTGCATTCCAGTCCCCTATAATGAAAAGGACATCTTTTGTGGGTGTTAGTTCTAAAAGGTCTTGTAGGTCTTCATAGAACCATTCAACTTCAGCTTCTTCCGCGTTACTGGTTGGGTCATAGAGTTGGATTACTGTGATATTGAATGGTTTGCCTTGGAAACGAACAGAGGTCATTTTGTTGTTTTTGAGATTGCATCCAAGTACTGCATTTTGGACTCTTTTGTTGACCATGATGGCTACTCCTTTTCTTCTGAGGGATTCCTGCCCACAGTATTAGATATAATGGTCATCTGAGTTAAATTCACCCATTCCAGTCCATTTTAGTTCAGTGATTCCTAGAATGTCGACATTCACTCTTGCCATCTCCTGTTTGACCACTTCCAATTTGCCTTGATTCATGGACCTGACATTCTAGGTACCTATACAATATTGCTCTTTACAGCATCGGATCTTGCTTCTATCACCAGTCATATCCACAGCTGGGTATTGTTTTTGCTTTGGCTCCAATCCTTCATTCCTTCTGGAGTTATTTCTCCACTGATCTCCAGTAGCATATTGGGCATCTACTGACCGGGGGAGTAACTCTTTCAGTATCTTATCATTTTGCCTTTTCATACTGTTCATGGAGTTCTCAAGGCAAGAATACGGAAGTGGCTTGCCATTCCCTTCTCCAGTGGGCCACAATCTGTGAGACCTCTCCACCATGACCCACCCGTCTTGGGTTCCCCCGCAGGCATGGCTTAGTTTCATTGAGTTAGACAAGGCTGTGGTCCTAGTGTGATTAGATTGACTAGTTTTCTGTGAGTATGGTTTCAGTGTGTCTGCCCTCTGATGCCCTCTTGCAACACCTACCATCTTACTTGGGTTTCTCTTACCTTGGGAGTGGGATATCTCTTCACGGCTGCTCTAGCAAAGCGCAGCTGCTGCTCCTTACCTTGGATGAGGGGTATCTCCTCCCGCTGCCCTTCCTGACCTTCAATGTGGGATGGCTCCTCTAGGCCCTCCTGTGCCCACACAGCCACCACATAGGTGACTTCAAAAGTACTTCTTGAATACCAAGTTCTTTCCTTCTGGACAAAGACACCAACTTAATTTTGAAATGATAAACAGGATGAAATAGAAATTGTGATATACGACTCAGGTTTCTGAATTGGCAGTCATCATTCCTGGAGTGATGAATTAGAAAATCTATTCTTAAAGACCATAAAGAGCATATGTGCAGGTTTTCTTTTCTTGGAGGAAAATCTGATATACTGAGACCAGAATTGACAAAACAGATATGTCAAGGAGCTGCTTTATCAAATAACTCTTTGTATAAAAAGGGTTTCTTGTAAATTAGGCTATTTTAAGGGCATGCACATGCTTGAAACATTTGTTTAGAGACTACTGTCTATTAAGGGGGCTGATTAGAGAATCATAAAGCTCAAACCCAACATGTCTGTCTTAGTCTGTTTGGGCAGTTGTAACAAAAGATCATAGACTGGGTGGCTTATAAGCAGCAGCAATTTATTGCTCACCGTTCTGGAGGCTGGAAGTCCAAGGCCAGGGTGCCAGCATGTCAGATTCTGGTGAGAACCCAACTTCTGCTTCCTTTTTGGTGTCTTTTTGCTGTGTCCTCACATGGTGGATGGAGAAGGAAATGGTAACCCACTCCAGTATTCTTGCCTGGAGAATTCCATGGACAGGGGACCCTGGTGGGCTATGGTCTATGGGATCACAAAGAGTTGGACATGACTGAGCACACAGCACATGGTGGAAGGACCCAAGCAGCTCTGCAGGAGTCTCTTTTATAAGAGCACTAATCTAAATCAGGAGGGTCTGCCCTCATGACCTAATCACCTCCCAAAGGACCCACCTCCTAATGCCATCAACCTGGGGATTAGGATTTCAACATAGGAATTTGAGGGGGACACAGATATTCAGACCATAGCCAGGTCTAGAACTCAATCCATTACCATCCAAAGTTAAACCCATTATCATCCCTCATCACAGCCTCTGCTTGTCCTATCCTCTACCTTGCCCACCTCAGTTCAAGGCATCTTTGGTCGCTCCGTTGCTTAAGCCAGAAGAAGGCTCTCTCTCCCCTCAACCAGTTCTTCTCACCTTGCAGTTACCAGTTAGTTCTATTTCCTGTGCCTCCTCCATGAGTCTTGTCTTGGAAGGAGATCTTTTTGTTTTGTATTTTTCTTTAAGCAATTCTTTTGTCTATGGAAGGATTTTTGCAATATAAATGCTCTATATATGATTTTTGCAACATAGATGCTCTATATATTTTCTGTGCATCATCCTAAAATCAGTCCTTATAGTTCTCTTGTAACATAGGTTATCTGGATTAGGAACAGAAAGATTAGGGAGAATGAAAGTAGGGATGCCCTGAAAGAGATAACTAGCATTCACTGAGCCCCTATTATGATTCTGGCTTTCTGTTGCCTTCACATATGTTATCCAGTTTCTTACATCCACCCTTGATGTAGGAATTATGCTTATTTTTACTAACAAGGATGCAACTGAGGCCCAGGGATTAAAACATGTTCAAGTGCACACAGGTGGTAGGTGGTCAAATAAGACTTGGGAGGCAGGCTGGCTTCTCATCATTATACCATTTTCCTTTCACTGTAATCCCTGGCAAGGAAATATCATGCTCAAATTTGAAGTCTTTTGATTTCTAGTCTAGTTTCTAAATGCCTTTCTTCTGCTAATCCTTTTAACAGGTTAATAGAGCTCACATAAATTAATAGAATACATGTGGGTAATTAGTAATAGTTCCAATGAGAGAGGACTCTAAGGCATTTTGAAGGAGTCTGAACCATTTGTTTGCCTGCTTTACTTAAAAAAAAATATATTTTTTAGTTCTTTTTAAAGGAATCTTGCTTCTCCAAAAAGACCTTAACAGCTCCCCAGAAATAATTTTTTACACTTAATGGAATATCAATGGATTTTCAGTGGAATTTTAAAATCTCAAATGTGAATGTATTAGGGCACAGCCAAAGCTGAGCTGCCTGGAATCCTTCCTTACTAAGCATGGTGCTGAGCTCCTGAACAGAAAGGTTCAGATTCATAATTCTGGACATTAACAGAATTGAGAGTTTATTGACAGTGGAATTTGTGTAGCATAAATATAGGCAAAATGAAGATAAATACCAAAAAGTGGGTTAGCTCAAGACAAGCAGTCAAAAATTGATTACTTATATATAGTTTAAGATCCCATATTAAGTATGTTGAAGAGACCTGCTTTTTTTAAAGATTTTTTTTTTTTTTTGATGTGGATCATTTTTAGTCTTTATTGAATTTGTTACAATATTGCTCCTATTTTGTGTTTTGGTTTTATGGCCATGAGGAATGTGGAATCTTAGCTCCCTGACCAGGGACTGAACCTGAACCCCCTACACTGGAAGGTGAGATCTTCACCCCTGGACCACCAGGGATGTCCCAAGAGGCCTCTTGATTAGAAAAAATGAGATTAGGAGAAAATTGGCTCCTTTTGGGTCAGTGAAAAGATCCCTGATTTGGGGAGTTTTGCCACAGACTGACCATTTAAAGGTGGGTGAATCTCCTAAGAGAAGAAGGGCTAGACTAACTAAGGCCCTTCAGCTCTCACCTTCCAACAAACACCAAGATTCAAATTTGTTGCGACAATGCTTTTCACCTTGTAAAGAGAAAGATAATAATTCACTTGTTTCCATATTCATGAAGATTAATGTCATAGCAGCTCTCAGTCTTCACATTCACTCTCTTTATGAATTGCAACCCCAGAACTTGTGCTGTGCTGGATTCATGGAAAAACAAATGACTTTCATGCATAATGAGGCTCCTATCTTGCTAATCTGTCTTGTAGAAGCGAAGTCCCCAAGGTATAGCGATCATTCTTAACTACACATTTGTTTAGATTTCTTGATGTGCAACTATAGTTATTTAAGAAGAGGCTTATGCTTTTATAATTCTGAAATAAGACATTGATTTGTTATTATTACTTTTCCAGAAATGATTCCATCTATTTGCAAAACCACAGTTGAACAGAATCACCTTAAATAATATAAATAGGTATAATGAATAAAGCAAAAATTCAAACTGCCCCTTGGAAGATGCCTTACTTTCTAGTAAATTTATGTTGATATGCCAATTAAGATATGAGGTCAAAAATGTATTTCAGAACCCCAGAAAAGAGCGAAGGAATCACTGCAGCTAAAAAGGCAAACCGCACGTATAAGCCTGACACTAAATGCGCCCCGCCCCCTCTTCCCTCATTTCTGGTCTCCATGCTGTGTCATTGCCACTCTCTACAGGGGTGGAAATGAAAGCTCTCAAGTCCCAGGCAGCTCTGTGGGGGCTGCTTCACAGGACATTTTGGAGCAGATTTTGTTTGTGAGCCACAAAATTGGATCCATAACAAAGCAGGTGACTGAGGAGCAGACAAAGAAGTCAGAGATATACAGGGCAAACAAACTGAAGTGCCTGAAAATGCTTCATGGAAGGAAAACATTTTACAGAGTTGAAAGAAGCAAGATATAGAAGCCTGCGCCAAGCAAAAACTTGGAAGTGTAAGTTGGTGTTACTCAAATTTTAAAACAGATTGATCCCTTTAAATGGTGGGCAGTTAGAAAGAAAGGGTTTTCTTCAGGAAGATGAGCTACTAGCAACTCCATTCCAGGAAGGCCAAGGCTGGTTCTGTGAAGTGAGAAGCTGGCTGGGTTTCCCACCACCAGCCCCTCTGCCTGGCTCCATGAGAGGTCCTCCTGCCCATCTTACACTCAACATTCCTAATATCTTATAGTTTATCAAAGAACTTTCCATGTCACTTTGCCTGAAGATTCTGACTGCTTGTCAGCCTTGTTATCTACCAAGGGAAGCTATCACACCTTAATTGTTTTCTTATGACTATGTCATGCAGCATGTAGTCTGTGGAGCAGAAGAGAAAGGTCCCTTGAAACTGAGCTCAAAGAAGCCTTCTTCGTTGGTTTCTCTGACCTCCCCTGGGAGAGGAACAGTAAAAGTTAACATTTATTAGGGAGCTTATTGTGTTTCAGGCACCATAATTTAAATGCATTAAGTCATTGAATCCTTACAACACCCTCATGAGTATACTACAGGCAGACCTCCTTTTGTTGCACTTTGCAGGTATTGTATTTTTAAAAACAAATTTACTAACAGCATTTGCTCACTTCATATCTCTGTGTTACATTTTGGTAATTCTTGCCGTATTTCAAACCCTCTACCAGTAAAAAGATTGTGACTTGCTTAAGACCCAGATGATGGTTAGCATTTTTTAACAAGAAAGTTAATTAAGGTATATTAATTAAACCTGGGATCAAACCCAGGTCTCCTGCACTGCAGGAGGATTCTTTACCATCTGAGCCATGAGGTACGCCCATCGCATACTTAATAGACTTAATATAGTAAAAACATAACATGTATATGCGTTGAAAAACAAAAAAAAAAATATGTGACTGCTTCACTACGATATTCAGTTTATTATGGTGGTCTGGAACTGAACCCGCAATATCTCCCAACTATGCCTGTATTTTTGTTTCCATTTTACAAATGGAGAAGCTGTGGTACATAGCAGGTCAGAGGACCTGGCTATTCCACTATGCTGGGTTAGACTTCTTCCATTTCCTCTCCCACCTGTCTGCTGGACCTATCTCTTACCTTTAGCCCAGTGGCTGCCGGAGCTGTTATCAGAAACTCTTCTCTGATTTGGTGATGTAGATGACTAAGTATCATGGCCCGTGGGTCCCAAGTACATTCAGATTTGTTTTCAGATCATTCTCTTGGCTTGGTGATACAACCTTCTCCATAGCTAAAAGTGAAAATGACTCTGTCAACTAAAAAAATACGTGCAACTTAAAAGTTGAGAGTTAGGTTTTATTCAGCGGGAATGTTAGGACTGGAGCCCAAAAGACCTCAGATGACCTTGAGAGAGCTGATTCCAAGGAAGGAGGGGAGGGGCCAGACTATATACAAGTTTGCCTCAAGGGGCAGTCAATCTAAATATGAAAAGATTATTGTTAATTAGTAAAAGTGAAAGTCACTCAGTAGTGTCTGACTCTTTGCTACCCCATGGACTATATAGTCCATGGAATTCTCCAGGCCAGAATAGTGGAGTGGATAGCTCTTCCGTTCTCTAGGGGATCTTCCCAACCCAGGGATCAAACCTGGGTCTCCCACATTGCAGGTGGATTCTTTACCGGTTGAGACACCAGGGAAGCCCACTGTTTTTAAGAGAGAACTAAATCTCTCACATGAAGAGATTTAGCAATCTTCTATGTCTGGGAAGATGCAAGCATCCAGGCTTGCAGAAGTCATTTCTTTCATATGCATCTAGCTGTCTGAGGCCAACCCTGCTTTCTTTATTGTTCATCTACTCATTCCTTGTTTACCATAAGAGATGGTGACAGGGCACATGGCCACCTCTCCTGTCCCTGCCTAGCTCCTTAGAGCTTACCAGGGAAGAAGTATCTGATAGCCTCCAAATAGCTGGCTTTGTTTCACCTGGGCTAGAAATTTGCATTTGGAAAAGGCTTGTTTACTAGTAGAGTGAAGAGCAGAAAATATTTCATTTCACATCACCATTTCCCCCTCTCTCCTCGCACAGCTCCGTATTATTGCCTGACCATGACTGTATACTTCCCAGGTGCCTCCGTACTAAAGAATACACCTGCTAAGCAGGAGACTCAGGTTTGACCCTTGGGTCAGGAAGATACCCTGGAGGAGGAAATGGTGACCCACTCTAGTATTCCTGCCGGGAAATCCCATGGGCAGAGGAGCCTCGTTGGCTACAGTTCATGAGGTCACAAAGAGTCAGACATGACTTAGCAACTAAACAGCAACAGCATGACTGTATAAGGGAGCATGGCACCTCCTAGGGCAGAATGCTAGTGAGAGTGTCGTTTCAGAGTTGAGCCAAATGAGTTCGAGTTTTGAGGATAGGAGCTCCAGTTCTAGAAACTGTCTTCCTGAATGAATGTTCCAGGAAGACTGGACCGCTTCAGTTCTGTTTATCTCTAGACTCCCAGCACCAGTATGGTGTTTGGCACATGAGCGCCAAAGAATTGATGCTTTTGAACTGTGGTGTTGGAGAAGACTCTTGAGAGTCCCTTGGACTGCAAGGAGATCCAACCAGTCCATTCTGAAGTAGATCAACCCTGGGATTTCTTTGGAAGGACTGATGCTAAAGCTGAAACTCCAGTACTTTGGCCACCTCATGCGAAGAGTTGACTCATTGGAAAAGACTTTGATGCTAGGAGGGATTGGGGGCAGGAGGAGAAGGGGACGACAGAGGATGAGATGGCTGGATGGCATCACTGACTCGATGGACGCGAGTCTGAGTGAACTCCGGGAGTTGTTGATGGACAGAGAGGCCTGGCGTGCTGCGATTCATGCGGTCGCAAAGAGTCGGACACGACTGAGCGACTGAACTGAACTGAACTGAAGTGCTCAGTAAATATGTATAGAAGGAAGACCTGAATTAATGACTATTGAATAGGAGAAGGCAGTGGTATTGAGCAGACTGTGGAGTTGGAGGTCAGAGCAGGGCCACTCAGATATTTAGGCTCGGTTCTCACACACCAGGTGCTGGGTCGGCTAAGAGCCACAGGAACCACAACTGTCCCCACTGGATGGTGGCATGGAGGCCCCAGATAGACTTACTGCTTCCTTCATGGTCTGGGTTAGTGATAGAGAAGCAACTGCTTGTGGGTAGATTCAGCAGGGAGCTATTATATATATATAATAGCAAAAACACAGTCAGGAGGACTGTGGACCATTGCTGGGAGGAAAATGTGGATCACTGCTGGGAGCAGAGGTCCAAGGCAGGCCGGCTGTCACTGTTTTTCTCTCTTCGTGTCAGCTTGTTTCTGGATAGGGCTCACTATGTGCTTTGGCGTTTCACAGAAGCTCAGAGTCTGCATGCACACAGTCTCCCTGCTGCGGGTACACGAGTCCCCTTTCTTTCATAACCAACTCAACAAAACACTGCTTATTGAGGTCCTTGGGTATTTTCCGGAACCAGCCTCTGTCAACATGCTGTTCAAAACCCTCACAGCTACCATTCTTCCTATTTGTAGCCCTTCACATTCTTCCCATGTATCTTATCTCATATCTGTATCCTCAGTATCTAGCACAATGCCTGGCATAGGGTTGATAGTCAAGAAATGCTTATTAAATGAATGAATGAATGAATACAGGGGTGAGACGTATCACCTGTACACACATTGATAAGGTCAGGGAAGCATCCAGCATTATGGAACTCTGACACCAATTTATTTCATGCAAAGAAACTTTCGTCTTTCTTTTCAGTCTCTTTTCCTTACACATTTCTAAACTGAGTTCTCAAGACTTTCGATTTCTTGTGTTTCATTACTGTGTATACATTATTTTGTGCTTGAATAAGGCAGGCATTAAAGGTTTTGACAAACATTAAAAAAATTTTAAATACAATTTTTTGAATGAACAGTGAAGGTTTTGCACCTCAAGAAATAAACATCTCAAGAGAAAATCTTGAATGACTAAGTAGGATGGGCCATCTTAATTCTAGTATAAAAATGTTAAATATTTTTATTGAACCTTATTCCTTTGACTTATAATGTTGAAATTATTACACTAAATATTAACTTGTTGATATAAGTGAAAGTTTTGCTTTAATTCAGCCTGGGTAATGAATTTGGATGATGAAATTACATCTGAATAAGAAATCTATGCTTGAATGTGAAAAATAACGAGGGACAGGAATAGCAGAGGTAATTGAAGTGCCCTCCCCCCCACATCTACACATCTAATTTTATTGTTTTTTTAATCTCAGTAAGCTTTTTAGCAAGTAGCAGGCGAGCAGAATGGACTGATGGCTTCTCTCCTCTGTATTCACCTTCCTGCAAAAGTCCCGACCTGCAGTGCAGTGGCCAACAGCCCTGAAGGGGAGGCATAAAGAGAAGCAGAGATTCCAGTTAATTCACAAATTGCCCAGTCAGCTCCTGAAATAATTGAGAGTCAGCTGTAACAAATCTGGTTTTCATCTCAGGCATGAATAATGCTGGGCATCAACTCTGTATTTTTATTTTTTTCCATCTCAGAACCATTCCCAGCCTTAAGATTCCTTTTCTATTACTTTAAACATAATCCAATAAAGAATAAACCTGTATCTTTTTTGATCCCCAATACCTGGTATTTCATCTAGAGACATAAAAATCTTAACAGCAGTTCAGCAAATGAGCAAATAAAACATATATTTTTTTAAATTTCAGTGTGACACCTGGGATGGGTATATTTATTTTTTTTTTTCCTGGTATTTTTATTTTTTTCCCCCCTGTGTCTGAGAAATGAAAGAACTAGTTCTGATTCATTACTTGCAAATTCATTGGAGATTTACTCCTCTGTCAGGAAAAAATTATATAAAGTAATGGGTATTTGCAACTGTTTGCTCCCCTTACCTTCCATGGAGGAATGGTTCTTTGGTCTCTTGGCCTGAGACAGGGCCTCTGTTGTGCTGACTGAGGTGTAGGGTGGGGAGTGGGGAGGAGAAAGGCAGAGTTAGGAATAATCTCCGTTAGTCTATGTCAGTGGCTTCCCAGGTGGCCCTAGCTGTAAAGAACCTGCCCGCCAAAGCAGGAGATGTCAGAGATGTGGGTTTGATCCCTCGATTGGGAAGATACCCTGGAGAAGGGAATGGCAATCCACTCTAGCATTTTCACCTGGAGAATTCCACGGACAAAGGAACCTGGTGGGCTACAGAACATGGGGTTGCGAAGAGTCAGACACGACTGAAACGACTTAGCCCACACTCTGTTAGAAAGGAGAGGAGAGGACAAGGAGAGGAAGAAGAGAGAGAGTGCAGGGGGAGGGAGAGGGAGACAGACAGACAGACAGACAGACAATAAGAGTGAATAAATCTGGGATTATGATGAAGAGGAGCTGGGAGGGGAGAGACAGACTTAGGATGTACCCTGTGCTCAGGCTGGACTCCAGGAAGCCCACTCTTGTGAAGGTTACACTGTTAAAACACAGAGGGATCAGTATTCCTAAGGGTGACAGTTCTTACAACTAATTATATGCAAAATCTTCATGACTTTGTTCTTTCTTCACTTCTTTTCTGTGCTGTGTTTTTGCATTATCTTTCATTCTCTTGAGCACAACCAGAATAACAATGATAGACATGTTGTTTTTATAACATGCAGTTCTATTGAGGGTTAATTTAATTATTATAGTCTGGAATTGGAGTGGTTCCTCTCACAAACTCTCAAGTATGCTTTTCTCTTTAACATATTTTAAGTATTTATAAATTTTTAAAACTTGAGAAAACTTCATTGGGAAAAGCAAAACTAAGCCACAGTCTGTACTCTGAGAATGTTATTACATGCCAATGTAAACATGACTTTGATACCATACCAATGTGAATGCCTTTTCCTTTCTTTTTATTTTAATGGAAATCAGGTGGGTTTTTTTTTTTTTGCATTGGTTCCTAATATAATTTTAAAAATCTGTATGTATCTTATTTTTAAATCTTTTGCTCCTTGTCATTAATTCTGTTTTTAAAAATTAATTTAAAAAATTATTTTTTAAATTAATTTTTGCTGGAGTATAGTGGCTTTACAATGTTGTGTTAATTTCTGCTGTATAGCAACGTGATTCATTAAATATTTCTGCTCTTGCTGGTGCCTCACTTTCAGAAGGCTTTTTGTAGGATTCTCTATAATAAAGTCAGTTTCTTCTAGTGCATAGCATGGTTGTTGTTCAGTGGCTCAGTTGTGTCCGACTCTTTGTGACCCCATGGACTGCATCAAGCCAGGCTTCCTTGTCCTTTACCGTCGCCCAGAGTTTGCTCAAACTCATGTCTGTTGAGTTGGCAATGCCATCCAACCATCTTGTCCTCTCTTGTCCCCTTCTCCTGCCTTTAGTCTTTCCCAGCAGCAGGGTCTTTTCTAATGAATCAGCTCTTCACATCAGGTGGCCAAAGTATTGGAGTTTCAGCTTTAGCATCAGCCCTTCTAATGAATATTCAGGATTGATTTCTTTTAGGATGGACTGGTTTGATCTCCTTGCAGTCCTAGGGACTCTCAAGAGTCTTCTCCAACACCACAGTTCAAAAGCATCAATTCTTTGGCACTCAGCCTTCATTATGGTCCAACTCTCACATTCACACATGACTACTGGAAAAACCATAGCTTTGACTATATGAACCTTTGTGCATTGCATGGGGCTTTGCATAAAGTAAATGCTTATGCATTGAATAAATGTAGACTAGTAGAGTTCCCCAATTAGTTTTAGGAGACAGCGGGTATGATAGCTTCTTGATGTGTCAGCTTGGCTGTACTGAACAATAGTCCTTAGCTATTCAATCAAACACTAATTTAGATGCTACAACAAAGGAGTTTGAAGTTTGAAGTCCTTAATCAGTTGACTTGAAGTTAATCAAAAGGAAGACTACCCTTGGTGGGCCTGGCCTAGTCAAGTGAGCCCTTTCAAAGAGGCCCTCCCTGGACTCAAGACTCCAGCAGCTGCTGGGTCTGCATTTGCTCTTCTTCACTGGATTTTGCTTCCCTGGTGGCTCAGATAGTAAAGAATCTGCAATGCAGGAGATGAACGTTTGATCCCTGGGTTGGGAAGATCCCATGGAGAAATGGCCACCCACTCTAGTATTCTTGCCTTGCAAATCCCACGGATAGAGGAGTGTGGCGGGCTACAGTCGATGGGGTCATAGAGTTGAACACGACTTAACAACTAACACACACTGGATCTTGGGATTGCAGCCTGCTTATACTTTCCCCTTCTTAATGGCCTGGGGGCAGTAAACTTCAGTTTGTGCCTTGGCGGCTTCATCCTGCTTGTAATCTTTCCTTGTGATTGCCTGTGGATAGGAGCTTCAGCCTGTGCTCACAGGTAGCAGCTTTTTCATTTCTTCTCTTTTTTGAATGTCGACCCTATGGAGTTATTTAACTGGTCCTCACAATTGCATAAACCAATTCCTTGTTAACGTACACACACAGTTTTCGCTGGTTCTTCTTCCTTTATTAAACTCTGAATGATTGAGTGGGTATCTGATTCCTCCTCTTTTATCCCCAATGACATTCATTAAATTTAGTTCTCAACTAGATATCCTGGTTGAATGATTCCTGGAATCATCAAGGTCTAAAATGGATTCCAGTTGAAATATAATTTTAGTAAATATATAAAATAGTTTGGTTTTGACAAACTAGTGTTACCTTGGGAGGTCAATGTTTGCTTTTTAAAATTTCTAATGTTTTCCATTTTATCATTTATTGCTTGTTGTTTCCTCTTTTATTTTCATGAAAGAAAAATAGTTTGAAAATTTTAAACATATTCAGTGAGCAACGAAACTAACCATAGACCCACCCCAGAAAAGATGGCTCTGTTGGAGTTATCAACAGCTACGAACAGCCTCATCCCATCTAGTGAAAGTTGCTTGAGGACAAGGGCTGGTTTTATCTGAGGCTGCTGAGCTGGGAGTGTTTTCAGCATATACTCTCATTTCCCTCCTTCCCTCCTTTGCTTTCTCTCCCAACCCCCCACTTCCTTCCTTGCTATCTTCTATCCTTTCATTTCTTCCTTTCCCCTTCCTCTCTTTCCTTCCACAAGCAGTTATGGTGAGGTAAAACTGTGATAAGATATGCCATGAATATTTCTCATTGGCAGGTCATCAGAGATTTGGAAGGCCAGGCCAGGCCTGGTTTGAGTGGGGATTGGGGATCAACGCAAGGAAAGGAACCAGGAAGTGGACAATTTTATCCTGCTTTAATCAGGGACTTGCCCAAAGGCATTCACTTATCTGTATTTCTGCCTGTTTTTCTCTTGGGAAGCTGGTGCTAGGATTGCCTCTAACCTGGAGGCACCCCAGGGAAGAAGCAGGACCACAGTGGGACCCAGATGGCAGGAGAGGTGGAGGTGGAGGAAGCAGGTCATCATCCAGACCTGTGCCAAAGGCAAGAGAGAGTCTGAGGCTCATGCCTGGCCTGGCCCAATTCACCACAGGTGGGAGGAGGCAAGGTCAGGTCCCCAGCCACTACTCACATTTTCCTGGAGTGTCTTCTTGCTTGTATCTTCAGGGAAATATGGAATTGAACTAGGCATGGTGCTGGAGGAAGTGGCTGCTGTGGGCTATCATGACAGATAGATGCTCTTGGATTTAGGCACTCAGAATCTTGTCTTTTGGACCCACAGCTAGTGGAAAAGTGTTTTTGTTCTGACTGGTGGGCTGAGACAACAAGAAAGCCACTTCAAAGATGTCTCATTTTACTCAGTTCTGATCCTATGGTGTTTGCTTTGTTGAAGCAAAGTAAATAGAAGAATAAAAGAGACAGATGACTACTTGAACTTTTTTTGGGACCTATTTTGTCTTGTGATAAAGAATAATTCTAAGGAACATTATGCTAGAGAGATTGAAAGAAGATTAAGACTATGAAAATATTCTTTCTTGAATATAGAAGTTTGTAATACTTTTAAATCACTGTCGAGAAAATAAAAGGATGTGTTATTAGGTAGTGTTGTATGAAATACATAGAGCAGCATATATTACTATTACTATATGTTTTACTTCTGGGAATAGCAAATGATGGAGCAATTGTATTATGCACCCCAGCATTATAGTTTATCATAAAAGCATCACGTGCTCTATTACCTTATGGAAGAAATTTTATTTGAATTTTAATTCATTCCTAAACCTTGTGAATGATTAGGAAGAGGTTTAGTCTTTTGTAACACAAAGGGCTGCTGACTAGAATTACAGTTCCCATTAACAGGAGTATAAGTGAAATAATTTTGTTTCAACAGTCATATCCTTAGGGCAAATGGATCATAGGGAGCGATTAAATTGAAAGCATGAGCCCAGGAATAATCACTATATATGTATCCCCTGTGGATGACCTCACTTTTTTTCCTCAAGACTTTAGCTTTCTCAAGACATTTACCACTGGATCCAGATATACTGATAACAATAATAGGGTGAGTGAGTATGCCATTAGATTTTTCACTATAAAAAGTATTCTCAGCACAGGAGTCAACATATTGATATTTCTTTCTAAATTGAAATATTATACAGAGGGCAAAAGGATTAGATAGATTTAGCAAATAACCTGATGGCAAGAAAAATACCATAGATCAGCAGCAGTGAGCTTTTGTAGTAAAAGCGTATGAACAGTAATGATGAAAACAACGATTTGCAAAGTTATAGGGTATATATTTGAATCAGAACAGCTCTTTACACATAAAATAATGAAAATATTATGAAAATATTATGAATGTTTACTTAAAGTAGTTATTCTGACCTGATAATTCCGAACAATTGGCAAAAATGGGGATTTATGCTTTAGCTCATAAAAGGAAGATTCTACTTCAGAAAATTATGTATATCTTCAGAGCAGTATGACTCTCGGAAGGCTGCTTATCTCTGATGTGTTTTTGGAGTTTCCTTGGCTTGGGCCACAACTGCACTCTGAATTTTTAATATGAGAGTTTATATCCACATTAACTACTCTATGTACCCTCCTTGCAGCTGGTTTAGGAGGAACACTGCCTGACAGACTTGGCTGGCTGATTTGTGTAGGTTTTAAGTGTTAATGGTATGCCAAGACCTTTTGTGCTTTTTAGGGTCATCATATGTATGGAAGAAGAAACAAGAGCAGGAGCTGAGCGTGAATCAAGGGACAGAGAGCCAGAGACAAGTGCAGAGCAGCTTATCTGGAGATGACCATTCAGATACATAAAGAAACAAAAAGCATGGGATACATTAGAATTAAGCTACAGTGATGGAAGAGAGAGAGAATGGAGCAGTGGGAGAAGGAGGTGGTAGTGTAAAGAAATTCTGGAAACTTCTAAGTTGCCAGGAAGGAAGCTGTGAATATACTTGCAGAGGTGTGTGTTTCCTGTGTGCATTTACTGCAGGGAGCCATGGTCCTTTACTCTGAGTGATTTTACCGTCCTAAACAGGTAGATACTCCCCTTTACCTGAAAGATACCTGAAGTTTTGATCTAAGCTTTGCTGACTTTTGGAAGAAAGCCCTGAAGCGAGAGAAGAGGGTGAGAGGTGGTGGTGTTTAGCAATGGTGGGGCAGTGTGGAGAGGTGAGGTGGTGCACTAACTTCACCTGCTTCCTTCGACTTTGTGATTGAAGTTGTTTCCGCTTGACCCTGTGCAGAGACTTCCGCTGTAGCCCCCGCGGGGCTTGCTGTGCTCATTGAGTTCATCCACCTTTGGCTGTTTACCATCCTACACCAGTCTTACAGCAGGACAGAGAACTCTGCATCTCCTCCCAACCCACCTACACAACAAGCAAATTCTCTTTACAAAGTGGAAGAGAGAGGTTGTTTAATTCAGACTGTTTATTGAATGAAGGAATGGCTTATCTTCCCCTGCCTGCTGATTGCACTTAGCCATTTCCAAACTTCTGCTCTAAGCTGTCTTTCCCACTCCTTTCCTCAGGGAATCTCCTATTCCTTCCTGGGTTGAACTTTATTATACATCCCCAGATCTTATTCTTTAGGATGTGTTTCTCTTTCTTGAACTTCAGATCTGTATTTACAATTGTTTGTTTTGTGCAATAAAAGCTTTTAAAACTCAACGTGTCTATGTGGAATTCATTTCCTTCCTTAAGTGTGATTTTCCTTCTCTTTTATTCACTCAACCTAGACATTTTGTCATGCCCCTTATATCCTGCATCTAGTTAGTTAAGAAACCACATTCACTTCGCATCTTCAGGATTTCTTGACTCATTCCCTCTTTGCCATTCCCATGGATACTGCCCTAGTTCAGAACCTCATTATTTCTACATTGTCATTTGAATTATTCCCTGAAACACCCATGGCCATGTTATTTCCCATCTGAAGTGCTTAGCAGAGACGCAATAGAATAGAAATTGTCTCTGGCCTCTGACTCTCTGAAAGGTCCCAAAGAACCCAGTTTCTAAGGAGAGAGTCATGCTTTGCATTTGAACTTGTTCTGCAAAATGCATGACTGAAAAATTCTTTAAAAAATTCAATATATTCCAGAGATGAAAGTGCTTCTGACTTGATTCAGCCATGACCTAATTGTCTTGGTGAGAGCTATTAATATGTTGGAAGAAATCCCTTCAGGTCCTCTCCTTCTCATAATGATTTTTTAAAGGCAATTCTCAAAATCAAGGTCAGCTCACAAACGCATCATTTGTCATATGCCAGACAGAGATTTTAAGCCAGTGTGATTCTGAGGTTTAAAATGTTTTTCATGTAAAAACTAAAAGCTAGTTAATTTAATTAAAAAATTACAATGTATATCTTATAATACAAAGTGGCCTAGTGACATTTATTTTTTTCCAAAAAAGCACCCATAGATATCTGAAATGGTGGTTTTAAGGCATCTGGCACAATAGAAGGAATTTCTTGACCATCAAAATGCCATCTTGTGGCTTTATAATATGTAACTTTTTTTCTCCTTTGCCACCTCGGTCCCCTTTGCTTCACTAACGTTTGCTTCTTTATTGGACTCTCTAGCTCAAATGAGCTTTTAAAACATGTTTGTTTCGGTGAATTAAAATATTGAGTTATATTGATTAGGGCTTTAAAAAATGTTTATATTTTTGGCTGCACTGGGTCTTTGTTGCTGCACAGGCTTTCTCTAGTTGCAGCAAATGGGCTTGCTCTCTAGTTGCAGCAAATGGGCTTGCTCTCTAGTTGCGGTCTGTGGACTTCTCACTGCAGTGGCTTCTCCTATTGGGAGCACAGGCCCTAGGTGCATGGGCTTTGGTAGTTGTGGTCCGTGGGCTTTGTTGCCCTGCAGCAGGTGGAATCTTCCCAGACCAGCGATCGAACCCATTTCCCCTGCACTGGCAGGTGGATTCTGAACCATTGGACCACCAGGGAAGTCCTGATTAGGGCTTCTGAGTTAAGTCAGTGTTATTGGGTTTTCATTTTAAGGATATGGTACTCAGCCCCACACCTAACTCAAACTGACAGGCCTCTAAAAGTGTTGGCTTTGTGCCTAAAGGAGAGAGACATAGGTTTCTTTTTTTCCTTTTTTTAATGAGAGGAGTTGCAGTTTTGATAAGGAATGTCTCTTCTTTAATAATTGAAAATACAAACTTGAGAGTAGTAAGGGAGCCAGTTTTTAAAAAGCCAGAAGATGCAGAGTTCTGAGCAGAGAAGATGCGGAGTTCTGAGCAGAGTGAAGCTAATTCGGTTATAGGGCTTGATTTCGAGTACACGAGGCACAGAAACAGGGATGTCTGTATAATTTCCTCAGGCGATCAAGAGTCTCTAGATGGAATGGGGCTGAAGAAGGGAAACAGCAGGCCACCATCTCTGCCCTTAATTAGGCATGCAGAACAGCATTTGGTTAATCCAACGCATGAGGTTGCATATCTCATGGAACCATGAATGTTGATGCCTGCAGTCGCAGAAGATTACACACTTTATGAAGCAGACTTATAGATTTATCCAACTGTTAACATGTCACATATCAAAATCTGATTTTACAAAACAAGAAAATTAAGAGTAAATAATTTGCTTTACAGAAAGATCCACCATAAGATTATTTAAAATTCACACTCCCCTAGCATACTTCAGATGTGCTAGATTTACATAATTGTACCTACCCAGAATGATCAGAATTTTGTGCAGGGTGAGGAGGATCTCTCAGTAGCAGTATGAACTTGGTCTGAACTTGCTTCTGTGTAAGAATGATCTGAATGAAGGGCATCTACAGCTGCTCTTTCTATCCCATTGGGCCATCAGTTTAAGCCAAGTTTCAGAAATGCTCAGTTTCTTAGAGGCATAACTATATAAATTAATGTGTTTGAGAGCTACACTTATCCCCCTCCCCAGGTTTATTGAAATATAATTGACATGTACTATTGCATAAATTGAAGGTGTACAAAGTGTTGATTTGATACACTCATATATCTCAAAATGATTACCAGCATAGCATTAGCTAATACCTTTCTCAAGCCTCGTAACTACAGTTGTGTGTGGGTGTGTGTGTGGTGAGAACATTTAAGATCTATTCTCTTAGTATATAACCTTCAAGTAAATAATGTAAGATTGTTAACTGTGATCACCATGCTGTACATTAAATCCCCAGAATTTATTCATAATTAGAAGTTTGTACCTTTTGACCAACATCTATCTCCCCCAACTGCCAGCTTCTGGAAACCATCATTCTGGTTTCTATTTCTAGGAGTTTGGATTTTTTTAGATTCCATATATAAGTGAAGATGTAGGTATTTGTCTTTCTCTGTGTGACATATTACACAGCACAATGTCCTCAAGTTCTGTCCGTGTTGTCGCCAATGGCAGTGTTCTCCTCTTATGGCTGCATAATATTCCATTGTGTGTGTGTGTTTACATGTGTTAAGTAGCTTGCTCAGAGTTAAGCGGGATATCTGCTTCTTTCAAGTTTGTAGGGTGGGCGAAGAATCCACCTGCAATACAGGAGACATAGGAGACATGGGTTCGATCCCGGGGTGGGGAAGATCCCCTGGAGGAGGAAATGGCAACCCACTCCAGTATTCTTGCCTGGAGAATCCCATGGACAGAGGAGCCTGGTGGGCTGCAGTCCATGGGGTTTCAAAGAATCGGGCACGACTCAGTGACTAAGCATGAATGCATGCCTCTGTTCTTAAACACTGAATGAAATAGTAAAAGTTTATCCCCTGCTCAGGTCACCAATCCGATTTCAGTTTTCAGAGACACTTTTCTGTCAATGGTCTGGGTTATAAACTTCAGATTTCCTTGAATGCAAACATATATACTACTAACAAAATCAGATTATGCCATACAAACTGAATTTAAAAATTTTGGCAATCACATTTTTCATCTCTGAAAACTCTTTCTTGTCTCTGATTGTTCATTTTTCTTCACAATCAGTTGAAAATACTAATAACTTTGAGGATACTGATTATACTTCTACTACTGCTGCTGCTGCCGCTAAGTCGCTTCAGTTGTGTCCGACTCTGTGTGACCCCACAGACGGCAGCCCACCAGGCTCCTCCGTCCCTAGAATTCTCCAGGCACTAATAAATAATAAATTTCTCCCCTTCCCTAAGTTGTTTCTTTTTGGTGCTCCCAATCTATTGAGCTCTGATATTTAATGCTTGATAAACTGGATTTATTAGCATAGGTAGCAAGCTGGATCTTCTCCTTGACTGTGTAGATTTTTCTATTCCATGTGTCTTTTTGATGAGTAGCTTTTAGATGCAAATGCTATAAATTTTGTTGTCTTCCAGTTTTCTAGTTAGTCAGTTTACCATTAAATACTTTTACCATTTAATTCCTTCCTGCTTTCTCCAGGTTTATTTTGTTCTTTTGTTCTAGCTTTGGAGTTTAGTGCTCAATTCTGGCATCTGGGCAAAACACAGGCAAAGTTATTTGGTGCTTTTCCCCAGTGCATCTGTTCTCGAAGACCGGAGAGAAAAAATATTTACTCGACTGAAACTTGCAGGGGACGTTAGGAAGTAAAGTTCAGAATTTACAAGTACGTTCATGATAGGAGAGAGTCTTGAAGCGAGTTGGGAGGTTGGTGAATGAGGAACAGCTGCTTGGGGCTGCATCTCATCTCTGGAAGGGCTTGGCTATTGCTCACCTCTGTCTCTGTGGCCTTTTTGGTCCATACATCAAAGCACTTGAAGCCATAGCATTTCTCTTCCAGAGTAGATGGTCTAGTCCTGCTAAGGACTAGCCTGAGTGGTGTGTGTGAGGTAGGATGGGTAGAGACTGATTTATGGAGCTTTCTGGGGACTGTGGAAGCTCCCACAGAACCACCAAGGACTAGAGAATCCATTATCTCTCCTTCAGTGTGCTTGCTCCTTCTTTCTGAGAAAAAAGCACTCCTGCTTTCCTCTAATGGAGAAGGCAATGGCACCCCACTCCAGTACTCTTGCCTGGAAAATCCCGTGGACGGAGGAGCCTGGTAGGCTGCAATCCATGGGGTCACTAAGAGTCGGACATGACTGAGCAACTTCACTTTCACTTTTCACTGCATTCATTGGAGAAGGAAATGGCAACCCACTCTAGTGTTCTTGCCTGGAGAATCCCAGGGACAGGGGAGCCTGGTGGGCTGCCGTCTATGGGGTTGCACAGAGTTGGAGACGACTGAAGTGACTTAGCAGCAACAGTAACAGCAGCTTTCCTCTAAATAGGCTCTCCCCAGAATCCTACCCTTTGCTTATCCAAACTTTATTTGCTTCCAAGGTGAAGACGGTGTGCTTTCCCTCTCTTACTATTTGACTTTGTTTCAGAGCTTCTTTTACTGGGTTTAAGCCTTGGATTTTAGGAAAAATTTCAGAAGCAGAAGGTTTATAGGGAGCATTGGCTACTGCAGAATGGGCTCAAATTTAGCAGTTCAACTTTCTATATTGTCACATTATTTTCTCCAAAGGGCAGAGCAGAGAGACCATGTTACATGCTGCCCACTTCCAGTGGAGCCCAAAGCAGTCCATACAATATCTGCAGGTACTTCAGCACAAAAATATTTCATTTCCCCAGATTTGCATAAATATCTAATAAAGATGTATCGCATAGTTTGTTATCTCCCTGAGGCTAAGTGCCCTGGTTTGAGAAGGAAAGAAAACTACAAGAATTGTATATAGTAACTTTTGTTTTCATTTGGTCTTTTGAAGAGACAAAAATCTCAGGAGATTAATTGAGATGGGGCTTCAAGAGCCTGGGAGCATTTAGGAGGGAGGGAAACAAGCATTTACTGAGGCCCTGTTGGGTACCCTGGTGGCTCAGATGGTAAAGAATCTGGCCTGCAATGCAGGAGACCTGGGATGATCCTTGGGTTGGGAAGATCCCCTGGAGAAGCGAATGGCTACCCACTCCAATATTCTCATCTGGAGAGTTCCATGGACAGAGGAGCCTGGCAGGCTACAGTCCATGGAGTAACAAAGAGTTGGATGCGACTGAGTGACTAACACTTTCAGTTTGCTGTGTACCGAGTGCTCTTCTTACAGCTTTGTAAACATTCACAAGATGCCTCAGTTTTTACAGACATCAACAACTGTGCAGATTGATGGTGTTAATGGTCCAATTCTTCACTTTTTGCCTTGCCACTGTGTAAAACCATTCCAACCTGATTCTATACTATGGTGTGTGACTTGCCTTGGCCGTTTGAGGTAAGCCAATGTGATGCAAGCAAGGATTAAAAGAAACTTGTGTGATTGGGTTTGTTCTCTCTTAGCACCTTTACCATGTCATGAGAATGAGGCTAGCTTAGCTGGCTGGAGGATGGGAAACACGTGAAGCAGGGCGAGACTGCCCTAACTGGATAAGCTGAGGCCATCCTAGATCAGCCAACTGCAAGCCAAGCCCCAGAAGAGCCAACCTACAGACATGCACAGGCCAGCCATGCTGCAGACACGTGAGTGTGCAGAGCTGAGCCTGGTTGCACTCAGCCTAAACCAACCAAGCCCAGCAGACTTACCAGCTAAATAACTGTTTACCATTGTCTACCATTGAGATTTTGTGGTTATTTCTTGTATAGCTTTGTGCTGTGTGTGTGCTTAGTTGCTCAGTTGTCTTTGACTTTTTGCGACACCATGGACTGTAGCCCGCCAGGCTTCTCTGTCCATGGAATTTTCCAGGCAAGAATACTGAAGTAGGTTGCCATTTCCTTCTCCATGGAATCTTCCCGATCCAGGAATCAAACCTGCGTCTCCTGCATTGGCAGGCGGATTTGTTACCTTGCGCCACTTGGGAAGCAGCATTATTGGGGCAATAAATCACTGATACTGCCAGGTTTGTATTGCCAATCACCTTTTTATTCATAAGGAAGCTGAAGCTCAGAAGGGTTAATTGATGTACCTAAGGTTACATAAGTAAGTGACAGGGTCAGAATGTAATCTAAGCCCTCCTGACTCCCGCAAATTACACTGAATGGGGATTAGAGCCAGAAAAAGTGATATGATAAATTTATAATCTTTGAATAATAAGCTCTGTCTCCTCCTGGTCCCAGTGGTTATCCCTGCACTACCCCCCTCCCCCCGCCCCGATGTTTATTCTTTAAACATATGGCCAAATAGGAAAGAAACCTAAAAGTAGATTAGTTTTCAGGAAAATAAAGCCATTAAAATATGTTTTAATGTATTTACTAATTTTTTTCTTTTTACATATTGTAAGCTGAAACTGCTCCTCAAGTACTCTTTCCTTTCTGTTTATATGATATATGCCATGAAGACTATGTAAAATCATAAAAGGAACTCTTACCTTTCTTAGGCGAAGAAAATAAAGGTATTATGTAGTTTTCTCTGTTGGCATAAATGAGTAGATTAAACATAAGCAGGAGATTCAGCATATCTCTATTTCCCTGACACAAAAATAGTGCATTTGACCACTTTTTTGTGTTTTAGTACATTTTTGTCAACAATCTTTTATTATATAAAAAAACCCATCTCTACTTCTCACAGAAGTTTTAAAATCATTTCACAGCTGAGTGGAACCCTAAACAGAGCTATCTTAGTGTAATGAAGCAGAAAACGATTGCTTCTTAACAAGACTGGTATATGGTGACAAACAGCTCATAAAAATCCCATCTGCCACAAAATGCTTCTATTTTAGTTGCCTTAGAATCTAAATAGTATATTTCCTATTTCTTTTCAGAAACAACAAAGGATGTATAAAGCCTTTACCACCATCAAATTATACTCTGACAAGGACAAGCACTTGGTTCTTAATGGACTGACGTGGTCCATTCAGAGGACCACACATGTCTGGTGATGCCCTTTAGGGACTTTGACTGCTGCCTTCCACCACGCCTTATAGACTCCAAAAGTGTTATATAATAAAGCAATACCATTTCTGATGTTTCAGCATCAGGGAGTGGCCTGTGCACCAATCAGCTTTAGGTCTTGTTTAGTAAAAACAAAGGACAACTCCAGAGTCTGCAAAGAAATGGGACCATTTGTAGGATCTCTGATTTTATGAAAAACTGCATTTTGTAAGGTGAGGCATTGCTTCCAGCTTCTATTTATGGTTTTAGATGACAACTATATATATATTCTTTGTTTGGGTGGTATTTTCAAAGTGTTTTCCACCCTCCTACTAATTGCATGTATCCCTTCAGTTTTCAAAACATTTAAGCTCAATAACTTGATAAAAGTATAAATTCCACACTAGGAATCAAACCATGGTTTGATACTAGGTAATCTAGTATGCTTTTTGAGATGCAAATATATTCCATGATGAAAGAAATAAATCTACCTCTTCAGTTAGAATATAAAATATAATATTTACAAACTTATTCAAAGACATTTGCTTTTAGAAGAACCTGGGCTATTTTCTTGGAAAGGGCCAGTGAGAATTCATATTTAAATACATTCAACTTTCAAGTAGAATGTGATGGAATTTTCTGGTTGGGGATATGATGACAGGCTTTCATGAAATGGCTGTGACTCAGCTCCCATCTTACTTGATAACAGGTGGAATTTTGCTTTAAAGGGTAAAGTACACTTTATTTTCATTGACTGATTACTGTGCCAGTGACCTGTATTGTTTCATTTACCCGTACAGCAAATCTTCGACACAGTTCTGTTAGCATCTCTACAACATAGGGAGTACACAGGCTAAGAGAGATCGAAGCCACGTGGAGATGAAATAGCTGGTCAGTGATTCCAGAGTGCTTTACACCATGTTGTATTGTCTCGTGGAGCAGCAGAAGGGGCACTGAATTAGGAGTCAGGTCACCTGGGTACTTGCCTTGACTCTGCTTATCCCCATGTCTGCTGAGCATGTTGCTTCATGTTGATGAGGGGTTTGGAGAAAATGTTGCTGAAGCTTCATCAAGCCCATTCTAGGATCTTGTTACTGAAAGTGGGGTCTAGCTTCTCACTACTGAAGGTCGATACTTGAGAGGCAAGGTTGATAGAAAGGAAAGTTTTCTTTATTTCTTAGACTGGCAATTTGGGGGAGAAAGTGGACTCATGTCCAGAGGCCAACTCCCCACTGACAGTCAGTGAGCAAGAACTTATAAAGGGGAGTTTCAGGGATGTGTAGGCTACAGGCAGGAGGGGGCTATATGCAGAAATAGCACAGTCAGTTCTGACAGTCATGTTGAAATTGGTTGTGCAGTGGTCTGATCAGAATCATCCTGATTGTGTTGAGTATAGATAATCTTTAATTCTAGGGTTGATTTGTTCCCATTCCTTTGAGGCCAGTTCTCAGAAGTGTGGCAACTTATGTTATGGCTACAGACTGGTCAGAAGAAGCCAGTTAACTTCTTCCACCTGGTGAGGGTTTCAGTATCTACAAGAAAGCTCAAAGGAGACAGCTCAGAATGTTTTCTATAGCCCTTAAAGGTTCCTCCTCAAGGAACCTTTGCTTAATGACTAAATTATTATTATTTTGTCGTGTTTGACTCTTATCCTTTGCTTCTACATTTTCTCACTTCTCTGATTAAATCTATTCTTTGACTAATGTTTTTTCTACAGACAAAAGGCAGGCAGAGGACATGGGGAGGGAATCCCACTTTGTTTCCTTTGTTTCATCTAACCCAGGAGATTTGCTGTATGGGTAAA
Organism: Capricornis sumatraensis; assembly: GCF_032405125.1. Lineage (NCBI taxonomy): Eukaryota > Metazoa > Chordata > Mammalia > Artiodactyla > Bovidae > Capricornis > Capricornis sumatraensis. The sequence goes on along the minus strand of NC_091072.1, from coordinate 99,551,980 downwards.
TGTTTGTACAGGAAAGCATGCAGACTGAAGTGAAGGAATTCGGTACTGTGTGCTATGTACTTAGTTTAAATGCTGTTATTTGCCTGCGTATCATACACAGAATGTTACTCTAATGCTTAAAAATCCAAATAGTTTATATGTTCTCCTGTTGATGGACATTTAGGTTGATTCCAGGATTTAGTTATTCTGAATAAGGTGTTAAGTACATTCTTGTGGAAATATTTTGTGCACTCTTTCTCTTGGGTTTATAACTGGGAGTGAGATTTGCTCATCCAACAATATTTATTGAAAAAGTACTCTGCTAGGCACTGTATATCTTCTTATTTACACTTTACAGTATCCTCAGATATAAGCATTATCCTGCCTATTTTCAGTTCAGTTCAGTTCAGTTCAGTCACTCAGTCGTGTCCGACTCTTTGCAACCCCATGAATTGCAGCATGCCAGGCCTCCCTGTCCATCACCAACTTCCGGAGTTCACTCAGAGTTGCGTCCATCGAGTCAGTGATGCCATCCAGCCATCTCATCCTCGGTCGTCCCCTTCTCCTCCTGCCCCCAATCCCTCCCAGCATCAGAGTCTTTTCCAATGAGTCAACTCTTCGCATGAGGTGGCCAAAGTACCGGAGCTTCAGCTTTAGCATCATTCCTTCCAAAGAAATCCCAGGGTTGATCTCCTTCAGAATGGACTGGTTGGATCTCTTTGCAGTCCAAGGGACTCTCAAGAGTCTTCTCCAACACCACAGTCCAAAAGCATCAATTCTTCGGTGTTCAGCCTTCTTCACAGTCCAACTCTCACATACATACATGACCACAGGAAAAACCATAGCTTTGACTAGACGGAACTTAGTTGGCAAAGTAATGTCTCTGCTTTTGACTATGCTATCTAGGTTGGTCATAACTTTTCTTCCAAGGAGTAAGTGTCTTTTAATTTCATGGCTGCAGTCACCATCTGCAGTATTTTGGAGCCCCCAAAAATAAAGTCTGACACTGTTTCTCCATCTATTTGCCATGAAGTGATGGGACTGGATGCCATGATCTTCGTTTTCTGAATGTTGAGATTTAAGCCAACTTTTCGCTTTGCTCTTTCACTTTCATCAAGAGGCTTTTTAGTTCCTCTTCACTTTCTGCCATAAGGGTGGTGTCATCTGCATATCTGAGGTTATTGATATTTCTCCCGGCAATCTTGAGTCCAGCTTGTGTTTCTTCCAGTCCAGTGTTTCTCATGATGTACTCTGCATATAAGTTAAATAAGCAGGGTGACAATATGCAGCCTTGACGTACTCCTTTTCCTATTTGGAACCAGTCTGTTCTTCCATGTCCAGTTCTAACTGTTGCTTCCTGACCTGCATACAGATTTCTCAAGAGGCAGGTCAGGTGGTATGGGAGTCCCATCTCTTTCAGAATTTTCCACAGTTTCTTGTGATCCACACAGTTAAAGGCTTTGGCATAGTCAATAAAGCAGAAATAGATGTTTTTCTGGAACTCTCTTGCTTTTTCCATCCAGCGAATCTTGGCAATTTGATCTCTGGTTCCTCTGCCTTTTCTAAAACCAGCTTGAACATCTGGAAGTTCACGGTTCACATATTGCTGAATCCTGGCTTGGAGAATTTTGAGCATTACTTTACTAGCATGTGAGATGAGTGCAATTGTGCTGTAGTTTGAGCATTCTTTGGCATTGCCCTTCTTTGGGATTGGAATGAAAACTGACCTTTTCCAGTCCTGTGGCCACTGCTGAGGTTTCCAAATTTGCTGGCATATTGAGTGCAACACTTTCACAGCATCATCTTTCAGGATTTGAAACAGCTCAACTGGAATTCCATCACCTCCACTAGCTTTGTTCATAGTGATGCTTTCTAAGGCCCACTTGACTTCACATTCCAAGATGTCTGGCTCTAGGTGAGTGATCACACCCTCATGGTTATCTGGGTCATGAAGATCTTTTTTGTACAGTTCTTCTGTGTATTCTTGCCACCTCTTCTTAATATCTTCTGCTTCTGTTAGGTCCATACCATTTCTGTCCTCTATCGAGCTCATCTTTGCATGAAATGTTCCCTTGGTATCTCTAATTTTCTTGAAGAGATCTCTAGTCTTTCCCATTCTATTGTTTTCCTCTATTTCTTTGCATTGATCGCTGAAGAAGGCTTTCTTATCTCTTCTTGCTATTCTTTGGAACTCTGCATTCAGATGCTTATATCTTTCCTTTTCTCTTTGCTTTTCGCCTCTCTTCTTTTCACAGCTATTTGTAAGGCCTCCCCAGACAGCCATTTTGCTTTTTTGCATTTCTTTTCCATGGGGATGGTCTTGATCCCTGTCTCCCGTACAGTGTCACGAACCTCATTCCGTAGTTCATCAGGCACTCTGTCTATCAGATCTAGTTCCTTAAATCTATTTCTCACTTCCACTGTATAATCATAAGGGGTTTGATTGAGGTCATACCTGAATGGTCTAGCGGTTTTTCCTACTTTCTTCAATTTAAGTCTGAATTTGGTAATAACGAGTTCATGATCTGAGCCACAGCCTGGTCTTGTTTTTGTTGACTGTATAGAGCTTCTCCATCTTTGGCTGCATCGAATATAATCAATCTGATTTCGGTGTTGACCATCTGGTGATGTCCATGTGTAGAGTCTTCTCTTGTGTTGTTGGAAGAGGGTGTTTGCTATGACCAGTGCATTTTCTTGGCAAAACTCTATTAGTCTTTGCCCTGCTTCATTCTGCATTTCAAGGCCAAATTTGCCTGTTACTCCAGGTGTTTCTTGACTTCCGACTTTTGCATTCCAGTCCCCTCTAATGAAAAGGACATCTTTTTTGGGTGTTAGTTCTAAAAGGTCTTGTAGGTCTTCATAGAACCATTCAACTTCAGCTTCTTCAGCATTACTGGTTGGGTCATAGACTTGGATAACTGTGATATTGAATGGTTTGCCTTGGAGATGAACAGAGATCATTCTGTCATTTTTGAGATTGCATCCAAGTACTGCATTTTGGACTCTTTTGTTGACCATGATGGCTACTCCATTTCTTCTGAGGGATTCCTGCCCACAGTAGTAGATATAATGGTCATCTGAGTTAAATTCACCCATTCCAGTCCATTTTAGTTCAGTGATTCCTAGAATGTCGACATTCACTCTTGCCATCTCCTGTTTTACCACTTCCAATTTGCCTTGATTCATGGACCTGACATTCCAGGTTCCTATGCAATATTGCTCTTTACAGCATCGCACCTTGCTTCTATCATCAGGCACATCCACAGCTGGGTATTGTTTTTGCTTTGGCTCCATCCCTTCATTCTTTCTGGAGTTATTTCTCCACTGACCTCCAGTAGCATATTGGGCCCTAATGACCTGGGGAGTTCCTCTTTCAGTATCCTATCATTATGCCTTTTCATACTGTTCATGGAGTTCTCAAGGCAAGAATACTGAAGTGGTTTGCCATTCCCTTCTCCAGTGGACCACATTCTGTCAGATTTCTCCACCGTGACCTGCCCGTCTTGGGTTGCCCTGCAGGCATGGCTTGGTTTCACTGAGTTAGACAAGGCTGTGGTCCTAGTGTGATTAGATTGACTAGATTTCTGTGAGTATGGTTTCAGTGTGTCTGCTCTCTGATGCCCTCTTGCAACACCTACCATCTTACTTGGGTTTCTCTTACCTTGGGCGTGGGGTATCTCTTCACGGCTGCTCCAGCAATACACAGCTGCTGCTCCTTACCTTGGACAAGGGGTATCTCCTTACCAACTCTGTTCCTGACCTTCAAGGTGGGATAGCTCCTCTAGGCCCTCCTATGGCTGCACAGCCACTGCTCCTCGGGTTGCTCCTCCCAGCCGCCTCCCCTGGCCTCGGGCGCAAGGTGGCTTCTCCAATCTGCCCCTGACTTCGGATGCAGAGTGTCTCCTCCCGGTCGCCCCTGACCTTGGCACCGGATAGCTCCTCTCAGCTGCTGCCCCTGACCTCCGACACAGGGTGTCTCCTCCCGGCCGCCGTTAATTATTAGCAAACAAAGCCTTAGAGAAGTTTAGTAACATCACATAGTGTTCATAGACCTTGTGATGCTCATTCTGTTCAACTCCAAATCTGGGCCTTTTCCTACTGGCCTACATGGTCTTGCTAATGTGATTTTGTTGTCGTTGTTTAGTTGCTAAGTCGTGTCTGACTCTTGGTGACCTCATGGACTGTAGCCCACCAGGCTCCTCTGTTCATGGGATTTCCCAGGCAGGAATACTGGTGTGGGTTGCCGTTTCCTTCTTTAGGGGATTTTCCAGAGCCAGGAATCAAACCCAGGTCTCCTACTTGGCAGACGGATTCTTACCACTGAGACCTTTGGGAAGCCCAATGTGTTTTTATGTATCTCTAAACCTAAGATGTTGGATTACACATTTTACATATTTTATTTCAGTGAAAAAAATACATCTAGAAATAACTTTAATTTCTGGAGTAATCAGTTTTTATAAAGTGACATCTTATACAAGAAGGGGATGTAAAATGCAAAGAATTATTAAAATTGCCTGTTATAATAGGTTTAGCTACTAAAGAGTTAAAAGAAGTGAAGCTGTAAAATATGAACATATTGATGCTATTTTCTAGAGTACACATTTTGATAGAAAATATTGAGTTAGTCTTGCCACAATAATTAGACTATAACTTCTAAAATAAATGTTATGCACAACAGAAAGAAGATATTAGATGACCATGGTTTGAATATAGACGGGGAAGATCTCATTAGAAAGGAATGAGCAGAGGTGAAAGATGCTTATTTTTCTAAGAACTACCATATGTTCGCGAAGCTGTATCCAACTATTCCATATGAAGTGTTTCTTGTTTTCTTTAAAGAACAAGAATGAGAAGGAATTTGATCTGCATAAATCAAATTCCCACTAAATATTGTCCCTTTTTCCATAAGAATCTGGCATAGATATATTTATAAAAATATATATTTCATTTGCTTGCCGATTTAGGCTCTCTTAGTTGCCGTTTTGGAGAATAGAACAAGCAGCTGCTGGTATCTCTAATTTTTAATGATATAATGGGAAAGAATATATTAATACAATGTGCTGTGTCTCTTGATGGGTTCCAAACTCAGATTTTATCCCAGTTCTTTAAAATGGAAAATTGCATAGGCCAAGACTGCTCAAAAATAAGGGCTAAGTAAATACCTTCACAAATCACAGCAGTTCACGTGACAACAGCACAGGGTGCTGAGAAATTATCATGGCTCAGAAGCCCAGTTTTCATCCTCTGTTTCAGGAAATGTCTGTGACCTATCTTTCCAGATTTCCTTTCCAGTCTCTTCCACCCCCGCTTTGCCCCTTTCCCTCCTTCTTCCCTTTGGGTGCGTGAAGGCATATTGTTCTAATTTTCTTTGTAATGAACATGAGACCATACGATATTAGAACCATTCTTTTTAAGAGATGAAGGACATCGAGGGTGCTTTTTTTCCTTCCCAGTTCCTTTCTTCTGTCTGCTGGCTTCCATTCTAGTCTGTTTCTCCATTTCATTGGCCATTTTGAATGACAGGTAGGTTTGGAAATGCTAACAGTTTCTCAGATGCTGTCATTCTTTATGATTTTCTTTGGTAGTATAAAAATGAAGGCAACCATAGTTCATATTCTACAGCCCACACCTAATGTATCAGAGGCGAAAGAACCATTCCATTACATCTTTTGTTGGCCTCGAGTAGTATTAATTGCTTTATTATAGTGCAATACTCTTTTGTTGTATTTCTGCCAAAGTCACATGAGTGAGGCAGAAAAAAATATTCAAGTGGCTAAAAATGAGGTTTATTTTATAAGATTATGGATATGGCTTCCTCGGATTCTATAAATGGCAAGAGTTCTCCATATATGGCAGTAAAGATATAAACTGACAGCAGATGTTTCAGGCGTGAGGAAAAAGATGAAAAACAGATCACACTGAGTTAATAAACTGAATTCTTGGCTTTGACACTTCCCCGACAGGAAGGAAACAGTACTGAATGAATATAAACATTCTGACACACACAAAATAAGGTGTACAGTGCTGGCTAAATTCTCACTTCCACCAGTCTCTGGGACTTCCTGGCCTCTGACCCTCATACCTAACACAAATTCTTGTCTAATTCAGGGTGAACTTGGGGTAAAGTCTCCAGACTCAGAGGTAGATGGCAGTAGGAAGACCTCTAGAAGGCTGTTCTTACAGGCTTGTTTGGGCTCCATAACTAGTCACTGGTTGTCTGGATAGAAAAAAATTCAGCCTGCCTGGAAATATGTACTAATTTTAGGTTGTTTGAAGTGAATTAAAACAACAAGAGGTAATAAGGTGTTTTTACCTTTCACTCCTCATATCTTGGTATTTAAATAAGAATATTCTAATCTGTGCTCTTACTTAAAATGGGAATAGACTATAAACTCATTTCTTTCCCTCATGCCACCCCTTCCATCTCTAGAATGAAAGGTGAATAAGCCACAAGCTCAGAATTCAAATATGAGTGGTTCTGATAGGAATGTAAGTCAATGAAAGGAGGTTTCCCTTTCCAAGAGGACCCCTAAGTGGTGGACTGTCTGCATAAATTGACACAAAACACAAAATAGTGCCATACTTAAGAAAAACCCTGTGAGAGCTGCTGGTAAATTTTGCATAACAGTTTCATTTGGGGAAAATGCTAAAGCTGATGGAAATAATCAGTTTAGTTTTCATTTTCTTTCCCCAGATGATGATATGATCTAGTATCCATGATGCTATTTAAGACACAGGCTATGTCCATAAGAGGTGGCATTAAAGAGATGTGTACCAGTCAAGGATATTTGGATAAAAGCTACAGAAACTGACTCTTGGTAAAAGGAGAATTTATTGGAAGGATATAGAGGAGCAGCAGGACTGGAAAACTAGATTCAGAGCAGGAAAAGGACTGAGGGGGCTTCAGGAATCCATGGGCTCATCAGAGTGCTGCTGCTAGAATGAATGGGGGCTTAGGGTCAGATTCGCGGGAGGATCTTACTGGATCAGCAGGGTCATAACTCTCTACCCCTTCCCTCCCATGATTAGTGCCAACAGGGTTTCTTACTGAATGATCTTATCCCACTGTATCCAATGGAGGAGGGATAATTCCTTAAAAGAACACCACAATGCTGTTATTAAAAGAAGGGAAGAATTTATGTTTATCTGCCCAAAGACATAATTGTCCGCTGCACAGTGTAATGTGCTATTGATTTTATGCCATATTTTCTGTGGCTTTTAGCTCTTTGTCTATATAGTTTGTCAGAAGAAAGGGAGCATGTAGGAAGAGAATGGGAAGTCCTCTTATCGTTGCATACTATACAACCTGAAGAGGTGTAAGTACTTCACATGAGCACCAGGTATAAATGGTTAAACTCACAACTCTAATCTGCCATCAGTAAAGATGTTGAGTTTTAATCCATAGGAAGTATCACGGCCTTGACTTTTTGCCTAATGGGGAACTTTGTCTTAGCTGGCATCTGGGTTTTAAGATATTCTATTTTACCAAATAGAGAAGTTAACATAATCTCCCTTCTTGTCAAGGGAAGGGACAGAACACAAAAATAATGAACAAGGGACCCCCAGGCAGAAGAGCCACAGTCCTCACAAACTGAAGAGATACACATCTCCAGCAAGGAGTAGTAATTAATGTCAGGTCTGTTTTGCAGAGCATACGGGAAAGAAGGAAAACCTCCTTAGCAATATTGTTGATAAATATCATGTATTTACAATTGCAGATGTAAATACTAGTAATTTTGTGCAGATGGTGATCAAGGCCCAGGCATTATGATGGGAATGTCCCAGAACAGGTTGGCAAATGGAAAGAGCAGAAGAGGTTTAGCAAAACCCAAGCAAAAAGAAAAGAGGAGAAAACCAGAATATTTCCTCATAGAGACAGTTTATCTCAGGCAGCTAGATCAGAATTATTGTGGACTGAGAAATAGGCATTAATTATACTAGCATCTCTCTTTATATTGTTTATAGTTTATTGTATTTAATTTTGCATGAATTAACTGTGTAGTAAACAGTTTGAGGTTTTCATTCTACAGTGGTAGATCAGGCTTCCTGCTATTTCCAGATAACTCCTGAAGGATCAGAGAAGAGCTTGGCAGATCTCCAAATGGACCCAGAGGATTCTGCACTGTAACTTAATGGGCAGGAAGAAAACAAGCAGCTGCAACTGCAAAACAGAATATGTTTGAGGACATCATGGTTGTGACATAAAAAGAACAAGATTTGTGGAGCCTCTGGGGCTTCAACACAACTGGGTTTAAATTCCGACTTTGCTGTTTGCTTAGCACTGTGACCTTGGAAAACTCACTCAATCCCTCTGAACCTTACTTTCCTGGTCTGAAAAATGGATATGATGAGAAAGTCTCTATCCTGTGGGGAAGTACCAGAAGATGAGGCATTTATGTTATCGGCACAACTCTTGCATGTAGGAAGAACTCAATATATGTTAGATATAAGTTTTAAAAAAGGGCGAGAATCTAGTTATTCACAGGGCAAATTAATGGGAAAGTAAATTTTGAGTAAAGCTTTGGCTGTAGAACTGGAAGGTGCTTAGGTTATTGATAATACACACGGCATACATAATGAAGTAATTGTAAACATGATACCATGAATTCATGGTCAGCACTGTGTGAACTCAATGTCTGACCTATGTGATTTTTCTGCTCCAAACTCAATACAATCTCGGGTTGCATCCATGAAATCATGATGTTCTGACTATTTGGAGGTATTGTCACCATTATATTTGATTCTCATTTGATAATGTCTGTGGCATTCTGTGCAGTTCTGGGGGTGGAACACATTTTAAGAGGGCCACCAATGGAATAGGTTGATGGAATTGGTAGAGGGTCTGGCTACCCATGCCAAATGATAAATGTTCAAAGGATTTGGGGATGAGTTGGAGCATTTGAGGCTAAAAGGAGATTTGATTGCTGTCTTCAAAAGTTGAAAGGCTGATCGTGAAAGAGATTTGCCTGAGGGCAGAGGATGAAAATAAAATGGGAGCAGATGATGGCTCGGAATAAAGAGGCTAATAATTAGAACTTTTCTATGTTTGGATGGTCCTCTTCCTAAGCTGATTTGGTTCCTGGAAGATTCACACATAGGCTGGACACGCTGACCAGAGGAGGATATTTTTACCTGAACTTAAAGCTATTAATCAGAAAACCTTGGAAGACTGTTGCAGATTTTTATTTATTTATGGCTGCACTGGGTCATTATTGCTGCACATAGGCTTTCTGTAGTTGTGGTACACAGGTTTCTTGTTGTGGTGGCTTCTCGTCTTTTCAAGCACAGGGTCTAGACTCTTGGGCTTCAGTAGTTGTAGCTCTCAAATTCTAGAGCATGGGCTCAGTAGTTGTGTCACATGGGTTTAGGTGGCCCGTGCCTCACAGCATGTGAAATCTTCACAGACCAGGGATCAAACCCATGTACCCTACATTGGCAGGTGGATTTTTAACCACTGGACCACCAGGAAAGTTCTATTCTAGCATTTTGACTCTAACATTTAATATTCTTCAAGGGCGGAAATAAAAACTAGCTGCCATGAAGCCAGAGGAATCCCTAGTGCTTCTTAAGCATAATGGAAAAAGAGGGCCTGCTTTCCTTGGATCTCAGGAGTCAATGTCCCTGTATCCAGTTGTGGAAAGGTATGACTGGACAGTTAGAGGCTCTGAGCATCAGGGGCTCAAAGGTGCATGTGAAAAAGTGGCTACACTTTTCTCTTTGCATCCTCTTGATTGTCAGTCTGCTTTTGTTACTATTGACTTCTAAAATGAAGAGAATTCATGATGTTAGGATCAAGTTTCTCAATATCAGACTTGGGAGGGATCCTGCGTAGTTTACTTAAGCAATTCCCTAGATTTCTTAACCACCATGAGGCAGACCGTGTTTTTAAAAATGACCTCTTGAGAAACTTGTATGCAGGTCAGGAAGCAACAGTTAGAACTGGACATGAAACAACAGACTGGTTCCAAATAGGAAAAGGAGTACATCAAGGCTGTATATTGTCGCCTTGCTTATTTAACTTACATGCAGAGTACATCATGAGAAATGCTGGGCTGGATGACACATAAGCTGGAATCAAGATTGCCGGGAGAAATCTCAATAACCTCAGATATGCAGATGACACCACCCTTATGGAAGAAAGTGAAGAAGAACTGAAGAGCCTCTTGATGAAAGTGAAAGAGGGGAGTGAAAAAGTTGGCTTAAAGCTCAACATTCAGAAAACGAAGATCATGGCATCAGTCCCCTCACTTCATGGCAAATAGATGGGGAAACAGTGGAAACAGTGGCTGGCTTTATATTTCTGGGCTCCAAAATCACTGCAGATGGTGATTGTAGCCATGAAATCAAAAGATGCTTACTCCTTGGAAGGAAAGTTATGATCAGCCTAGACAGCATATTCAAAAGCAGAGACATTACTTTGCCAACAAAGGTCCATCTAGTCAAGGATATGGTTTTTCCAGTGGTCATGTATGGATGGAGAAGGCAATGGCAACCCATTCCAGTACTCTTGCCTGGAAAATCCCATGGGCGGAGGAGCCTGGTAGGCTGCAGTCCATGGGGTCGCAAAGAGTCGGACACGACTGAGTGACTTCACTTTCACTTTCATGCACTGGAGAAGGAAATGGCAACCCACTCCAGTGTTCTTGCCTAGAGAATCCCAGGGACAGGGGAGCCTGGTGGGCTGCAGTCTATGGGGTCGCACAGAGTCAGACACGACCCAAGCAACTTAGCAGCAGCAGCAGCAGCCGCCTGTATGGATATGAGAGTTGGACTATAAAGAAAGCTGAGCACTGAAGAATTGATGCTTTTGAACTGTGGTGTTGGAGAAGACTCTTAAGAGTCCCTTGGACTGCAAGGAGATCCAACCAGTCCATCCTAAAGGAAATCAGTCCTGAATATTCATTGGAAGGACTGATGCTGAAGCTGAAGCTCCAATACTTTGGCTACCTGACGTGAAGAACTGACTCATTGGAAAAGACCCTGATGATGGGAAAGACTGAAGGCAGGAGGAGGGGATGACAGAGGATGAGTTGGTTGGATGGCATCACCGATTCAGTGGACATGAGTTTGAGCAAGCTCCAGGAGTTGGTGATGGACAGAGAGGCCTGGTGTGCTGCAGTGCAAGGGGTTGCAAAGAGTCAGATAAGACTGAACGACTGAACTGAACTGAATGAACACTGCTATTATAATTGGCTTTTACCCATTTCTCATGCTCTGTTATGGTAAAAATGACACAGATGCTTTACAATTTTAATACAATTTCAAGTACTGTTACTGTTATTAACAACTTTCTAATTATTTGGGGGAGAAATTGATTCAGAATCTGGCAATCTTGTTTACCCAAAATATTTACTAAATATTAGTTATTTCTAGCCTCAAATGGAGAGCTCTTCAAGTCTTTGACATCTTTATTACATTTTAGGACTCCCAATAGTAAACGGAATATTTATTTGCAGGCTTTCCTGAAATACACTTCCGTGTTTAAACCTGCATAAAACAATAATTGAGAATTAGTTATGATTTACTGAAGCTATAGTAGTTTTAGTCACCCTGATAATTTGTCATGTAAACCTCAAAGTAAAGTGCCTGAAGAATTTCATATGCCCTTAAACACTTATATTGCATGTGGAGAAGGAAAGTACTGAATTTCTTTAATAGCTGTTGAAAAATGTGTATCAGAGAAATCTGTCTTTAAAAGACTAATAGAAAAGGGGCCCAGCAGATTCTAATTACATTCATGTTAAAAATTTCTTACTTCCTCTCAGAAATGTAAATTACTTCTTGTAAATGTTATAAAGCAGCTGTTCTTTAGCCCTTAAATTCATTATGTACTTAATTATTACAGGAGAACATATTTTACAACCAAATGGAAATTTCAAAAACTACCACAGATTACATTATGCTGTATTTAAAAAAAATTTGATTATTATAATACTATTATTTCTAACTTTCCATTAAATAGAATAAAACAAAAATCTATGCCTGATTGAAACATCTATAATCAAGCAATATGAGGAATTAAAGACAAAAATTAACTGTGTTATAAAATTCCAGGGCCAAAGTTACTTTACCCAGGTCATTAATATTTATAACTAAACTGTCCTTTCATTTGCATTAATAACATACCTTGGGATTACACAAAGAATAATTCATAAATATTCTGGAAAGGGGGAAGATGCCATAATTAAATCACCATAATTAACATGGATATTGGGTTATTATTTGAATGAATCAGAAATTCTTACTATGCAGGTTGACTTTTCCATTATATTCAGAAGGTTAAGATTAAGCAAATGAAAGATATATGAAAGTAACTTTCTAGAAACACAGCTCTTTCTAAAACCTATGCTCACAACATCAACTTGTCACTGAGAAAATACAGCATGTAACAAAGTAATATATTCATTTTTAAAATATTTAAGGTGTGTATTGTGGGGAACCATGTTAATTTGATTAGTGAGAGTTTCAAAATATTAGTCCAATCAAGTTGCACTGATGTTATGCTTCTTAACTGATTTTTAAAATGCAAATTTAAAAACCAGATATTGACCCATCTATCAAGAAATGGAAGTAACTTATTTTAATATTTAATCTTTATGATGTTTGGGAGTTCTTTAATCTTCAGGCAAAGCAATTATGTCCAGACTTAATTTATTAATAATTTAAAATTTCTTCTAGACTTAAAAGACTTCACTGTATGCTGCTATTATATAGAAACTGTATCAAACCACTGAAATGTATTATCAACATTTGAACTCTAAACCTTAACTGGAATTTTGACCTTTAGATATTATTTGTTGTGATTGCTGTGCTATTTTTATATCCATACTGATTAGGTGATTTATCTCCAGTTTAGGTGGTCCCCAGAGCAGTAAGATAAGGTAACTGGGGCAGATGGCTAACACCGTTCTCTTCCCCGCTTTCCAGAGAATGGTGTTAGTATCTCCCTGGTAGCTCAGACAGTAAAGCGTCTGCCTACAATGCGGAAGACCTGGATTCGATCCCTGGGTCGGGAAGATCCCCTGGAGAAAGAAATGGCAACCTACTCCAGTATTCATGTCTGGAAAATCCCATGGACCAAGGAGCCTGCTGGGCTACAGTCCATTGGGTCGCAAAGAGTTGGACACGACTGACCGATTTCACTTCACTTCACTTCAGTTGCCTTATCTTGGTGTCTTGACTGCTTCCTCACTCCCATCTCCTACCACAAAACACAGAGCCCTTCTGCCATCTCAGCATCTCTTGAAAACGTCCATTTCTTTCCCGCTTTCCCACCATCTTAATCTGAACCGCCATGATCTTACAGGTTTGCAGGAATGGTCTCCCTTTCTCCAGTCTTGATCCTTTCAGATCCACCATCCTTGTTGTAGCTGGGATGTTTCTACTGATAAAATACAAACCTGATCACGACGTTTTATCCGCTTCTCAGTTCTGAGCACTGTCAGTGTCCTGTAGCTGACTTAACCAATACTCTGACTATCCAGTGTCTTGGCCATCTCATCCCCAGTTATTATTCCTTCTACTCCAAGTCAGCTATGTATTCTCTCACTGCTTTAATTTTAAAGTAAAAATTTCACAGTAAATTCATGCATCTCATTCTCTGAGTAATGTCTTTCCTGTTTACCTCCTTAGTCACCTATGGAAACAATTCTAAGAAGACTCTGAGGGCTTTAACCCATGTTCTATCTATCCCTCAGCCCTCTTTTGTCTTTGTTCCCCTCCTCCTTAACAACTTTGAATCCATGATAATTTTAATCATATAATATTTAGTATAATAGAATTGTCACTTTCAGTTCAGTTCAGTTACTCAGTCGTGTCCAACTCTTTGCAACCCCATGAATCACAGCACGCCAGGCCTCCCTGTCCATCATCAACTCCCGGAGTTCACCCACACTCACGTCCATTGAGTCAGTGATGCCATCCAGCCATCTCATCCTCGGTCGTCCCCTTTTCCTCCTGCCCCCAATCCCTCCCAGCATCAGAATCTTTTCCAATGAGTCAACTCTTCGCATGAGGTGGCCAAAGTACTGGAGCTTCAGCTTTAGCATCATTGCTTCCAAAGAAATCCCAGGGTTGATCTCCTTCAGAATGGACTGTTTGGATCTCCTTGCAGTCCAAGGGACTCTCAAGAGTCTTCTCAAACACCACACTTCAAAAGCATCAATTCTTCAGTGCTCAACTTTCTTCACAGTCCAACTCTCACATCCATACATGACTACTGGAAAAACCATAGCCTTGACTAGATGGACCTTAGTCAGCAAAGTAACGTCTCTGCTTTTGAACATACTGTCTAGGTTGCTCATAACTTTTCTTCCAAGGAGTAAGCGTCTTTTAATTTCATGGCTGCAATCACCATCTGCAGTGATTTTGGAGCCCCCCAAAATAAAGTCTGACACTGTTTCCACTGTTTCCCCATCTATTTCCCATGGAGTGATGGGACTGGATGCCATGATCTTCGTTTTCTGAATGTTGAGCTTTAAGCCAACTTTTTCACTCTCCTCTTTCACTTTCATCAAGAGGCTTTTAAGCTCCTCTTCACTTTTTACCATAAGGGTGGTGTCATCTGCATATCTGAGGTTATTGATATTTCTCCCAGCAATCTTGATTCCAGCTTGTGCTTCTTCCCAGCCCAGCATTTCTCATGATGTACTCTGCATATAAGTTAAATAAGCAGGGTGACAATATACAGCCTTGATGTACTCCTTTTCCTATTTGGAACCAGTCTGTTGTTCCATGTACAGTTCTAACTGGTGCTTCCTGACCTGCATACAGATTTCTCAAGAGGCAGGTCAGGTGGTCTGGTATTCCCATCTTTCTCAGAATTTTCTACAGTTTCTTGTGATCCACGCAGTCAAAGTCTTTGGCATAGTCAATAAAGCAGCTCCTGACAAAATCTGCACTCCATGTAGATCCAGCCTTCTACTATCTCCATGCATATGCCCACACAGCCAAGTGTTGCTTCCAGACAGGCAGGTTGGAAAAAGTGTCACTTCATGATCACTACCTTCAGTGCCATGTCAGGGAATGTTTAACAGGAGGATTCCTACCTGCTGTTTCTCACAAGTCCTTTCTTTTTAAGCAGAACAGCACGCTGCTCCCAGGAACTGGGGTCATTGTGTGAGACAGGCTTGAATCTCCTTTAGTAAACATTCTCTTTATGACAAAACTGCTTAGCCTCGATCCCCTTTCTTGAGATATGGATTGTCTCCTGACTGTTTGACCATCATCATCCCTAGTTCCCTTGGTAACGATTACTATACGTTTGGTTTTCTGATGTTTATCATTGATGAAAGAAACTTCTTGTACTACAGCCTGTACATAACTCACAGAAAAATCATTAAAGCACCTTTGCTCCATGAGAGCTTGGGTCCCCGTGTCTTTCTTTCTTTCTTTCTCTCTCTCTCTCTCCCACTCTTCTTGACTGATTCCTTGGAGCTCAGAGACCGTCTTGCTCACTCTCTTGCCTGGACTTCTAAGACTCTCTGGAGAAGGTGCCCTGTGCCTTCACCCACCTTGAGAGGGCGCCTGGTGCCTTCGTGAGAGATGCAAGTCCTGTGTCAAGGACTTTATTGGTTTTCTGCGTAAACCAGGGAGTATCAGCCTCTTTCTTTCACTTTCTAATCGTTGCCTCGGGACCGCCTGGTCCCGGTCCATTAAAGGACCCCAACAGTGCCAGTTCGATTTTGTACACTCTCTTGCTGCTTCTCTCTAGTAAGCTCAATCTTTAATATGCTGCATGGATTTACAACTTCCAATTGTTTAGACTTCCACTGAAGACTGCTTCTCAAATTCACTGAGAAAACAAAAATCATCAAAAGGGACTTTCATCAGCCTTTCCTCTCAAACTTCCATGTCTGTATCATTTTCTCCTTTCCTGAAATAATAGAAGTTTGTTTCTCCTTCCCACAAGGAATTATTTTTCCACATGTGCTGTGAACCTTTATTCCTTATCAAAGCCATATCCTTCTTAAAGACAGTCACTTAGGCTCTTTCCTCTCTTTTCTGTACCATCAGTCTTTTCCCTTCACTTGATTCATTTGTTTACAAACACACTCAATTATCTCCCATTTTAGATAAACTATTCTGGACTCTCTATACTGCTTTAGCTGCAAAGCTATACTTTTTTGCTTTTTGTAGCCAGACTTCTCCAAAGAGTTTTTTCTACACTCTCTCTCCAATTTCTCATCTTTACAAATTCTCAACCAAAAGAAAAAGTAATATTTTTTTCTTGAGTGGCTACAATGTACCAAGCACTGTTCTAGTGTTTTACATATATTAGCTTATCTAAACCCAAACAGCCCTACTAGGTAGGGAATATTATTAACTAAAATTAGCAGATGAGGAAACTGGGACACAGAAAGTGTCATAATAAGATTTGAGCCCAGGCAGTCCAGCCCCTGAACCTGCACTCTTAATCATGATCCATTACTGCCTTTCTAGAAATAGAAAATACTTATAAAGCCTCTTTGCAGTCCCCAACATCTCCCTTCATTCTGAGGCCACCATTATCATTATTTTGGCAAGTATCCTTTCAATTTATGTTTTGATACTTTAAGGCGTATATATCCAACTGTGACGTTTTCTCATGTGTTTTCAATATTTACATAAATAAACATAAATTTACCATACTTACCTTACCATTCATCCTCTTGCTTTTGTTACTCAGTATTGTATTTTGGAGATCTGTCATATTTCCATATATTCTATTATATATAATACATACACACACCACATTTTATTTATTTATTTTTCTATTTTGGACTTTTGTTCGCAAATTTTAGGACATTGTAAAGATGCGTTAGTGAGCATCCTGTTAAATATTTGTTTCTACTTTAATAGCCCTGTGTTCAGATCAATTTTTTTTCTATCATCAGTTCTTTAAACTTTATTAATACTTCTTTCAATTTTTATTACCTTGTCAATTTATGTAAATGCATCATATATCCCTGAAAGGAATACATATTTGGTATCAGTGGAGAAAAGATTCTTTTTAGATGTTAGTTCAAGTAGTTTACTGTGTTGTTTCTGTGTTTCCTTAACTTTTTCTGCTCAGTCTGTTGCTTTCTGTAAGGAGTATATGAAAAAGATATGATGTTAGGTACTTATTGGTCCACAGTTGTTACCTTTTATCATTATAGTGTCCCTTCTTTTTCTTATTAGTGCTTTTTTTTTTTCCTTGTTAATATTAACATTCTAGTCTATATTTCTTTGGCTGTTAGTATTTGCCTGGTATGTAACTATCCCTTTTCTGTTAATTTTACTTTAAAAATATCTTTGAGAAGTTTATGACTGGCTTGGTTTCTGTTTTAAATTTATTACCTTTTAATAGATAATTTAACCCAATTGCATTAGTTTTTTTAAATGCTATATTTATACTTATTTATTACCTGGATTTTACTTTGCTTTTTGCTTGCTTACTCCCTTCCCCTTCAGTAAGGCTCCCCTGATAGCTCAGTTGGTAAAGAATCTGCATGCAATGCAGGAGACCCGGGTTCGATTCCTGGGTGGGGAAGATCCCCTGGAGAAGGGATAGGCTACCCACTCCAGTATTCTTGGGCGTCCCTTGTGGCTCAACTGGTAAAGAATCTGCCTGCAACGTGGGAGACCTGGATTGGGAAGATCCCCTGGAGAAAGGAAAGGCTACCCACTCCAATGTTCTGGCCTGGAGAATTCCATGGACTTCTCCATGCGGTTGCAGAGTGGACATGACTGAGCAACTTTCACTTTCACTTTCCCCTTCTGTAGCATGATGCAGATTTCTTTATTCCTTTTTATCCATTTGCTGTTTTGGAAGCTATATTTTTATTTTCATACCTATTTCCCAAAATTGACATTTATCCTAAACTTTATAATATTTAAAGTTTATCAGTCTCTTTATTTTCCTCTGGAACAGTTTTGGAGGAGGGGTTTAGAAAGTTTTAACTCCGTTCCTCAGCCTCTTCCAACAAGCTTGTTGTTCAGTTGCTCAGTTGTGTCTGACTCTTTGCGACCCATGCACTGCAGCACACCAGTTTTCCCTGTCCTTCACTATCTCCTGGAGCTCGCTCAAACTCGTGTCCATTGAGCCAATGATACCATCCAACTATTTCATCCTCTGTTGCCCCCTTCTCCTTCTGCCCTCTGTCTTTCCCAGCAGCAAGCTCTTTTCCAATATGTTGGCTCTTTGAAGTAGGTGGCCAAACTATTGCAGCTTCAGCTTCAGCATCAGTCCTTCCAAAGAATATTCAGGGTTGATTTCCTTTATAATTGACCAGTTTGATCTCCTTGCTGTACAAAGAACTCTCAAGAGTCTTCTCCAGGACCACAGTTAGGAAACATCAATTCTTCAATGCTCAGTGTTCTTTATGGTTTAACTCTCACATCCATACATGACTACTGGAAAAACCATAACTTTGACTAGATGGACCTTTGTCAGCAAAGTAATGTCTCTACTTTTTAATATGCTGTCTAGATTTGTTATATCTTTTCTTCCAAGGAGCAAGCTTCTTTTAATTTCATGGATGCAGTCACTGTCTGCTGTGATTTTGGAACCCAAGAAAATAAAGCCTGTCACTGTTTCCATTTTCCCCACATCTATTTGCCATAAAGTAGCAACCTTGTTTAATTTAAATTTTGTCTGTTAAGTTAGTTAAAACTTGTTTTTCATACCCTGGCCAAATTAGTCAATTATTATTATAAATAAGTCATTGCTTACTTATATTTACCCACATATATATATAAATTTTTTTCCTCACTGTTACTTCATATTCTTTTTTCCTTCCTCTTGGGCTTAATTTCATTTTTGCTAAAGTATGCTCTTTAGTAGTTCTCTCAGAGAGGCTCTATGAGTGTAAATCTCTCAGTCTCTGATGTTCTAAAGATGTTTTTATTTTGCATGAATTCCTCTATCTTAATTTAGATGGAAATAGCACATTAAGTTGAACTATTTTCCATGAGTGCTTTTGCAATATTATCTCCAGCAACTATTGTTACAGATTCTCAGTCGAATTTATCATTTTATAAGTCTTTTCCTTAGATTACGCTTAACAGATTGTTTATATCTTTCAACTACTGCAGTGCCAAAAAGAAAATTCTGATTGTGGACATTCTTGTTTTCCTTTTTATTAAACTATACTTGACTTAGAATATTATAGTAGTTTCATGTATACAACATGCTGCTGCTGCTGCTAAGTCACTTCAGTTGTGTCCGACTCTGTGCGACCCCATAGACAGCAGCCCATGAGGCTCCCCTGTCCCTGGGATTCTCCAGGCAAGAACACTGGAGTGGGTTGCCATTTCCTTCTCCATGTATACAACATAGTGATTTGATATTTTTATACATTACAAAATAATCACTATGAGAAGTCTAGTTGCCATCTGGTCATCATACAGTTATTACAATATTATTTGACTACATTCCATAGGCTCTACATTACATTTCTGTGATTTATATATTTTATAATTGGAAGTTCAGACTTCTTAATCTTCCTTAACCATAACCCTACTATTTCCCCTTTGACATCTACCAGTTTGTACTTTGAATCTATGACTCTATTTCTATTTTATTTCTATAAGATGCTTGCTTGTTTTGCTTTTAGATACCACATGTAAGTGAGATTAAACAGTATCTGTCTGTTATCTGACTTATCTCACTTAGCATAATATCTTCTAGGTTCATCTATGCTTTTGCAAATGGCAAGATTTTATTTTTTATGGCTAAGTAATACTCTATTATACACACACACACGTATATATATATGTAGTATAGGTACGGTATGTATATTATATTCACCATACCTTCTTTAACTGTTGATTTATCAGTGGACACAGGTTGTTTCCATATCTTGGCTATTGTACATAATGACCTGATGAACATAGGGGTACTTGTGTCTTTTTGAATTAGTGGGGTTTTTTTTTTTAGAATTTAGAATTAAATTAGAATTTGTTTTCTTCATGTAAATACCTAGAAATGGAATTGCTGAATCTGATGGTAGTTCTATTTTTAATTTTCTGAGGAATTTCCATACTGTTTTCCACAGTGGCTGTACCAATTTATAATACTACCAACACTACCAGGGTTCCCCTTTCTCTCCAACCTTGCCAACACTTGTTATTTCTTGTCTTTTTGATAATAGCCATTCTGACAGGTGTGAAGTGAAATTTAACTGTGGCTTTGATTTACATGTCCCTGATTATTAGTGATTTGTGCCTCTGTGCATGCTCAGTCATGTCTGACTCTTTGCTACCCTTTGAACTGTAGCGTACCAGGCTCCTCTGTCCATGGGATTTTACAGGCAAGAATATTGCAGTGGGTTGACATTTCCTCCTCCAGGGCATCTTCTTGACCTAGGGATTGAACCCATGTCTCCTGCAAATCTCCTGTATTGTAGGCAGATTCTTTACCTGCTGAGCCACTGGGAAAGCCCTGTTAGTTATATTGAGCAGCTTTTTGTGTGTCAGTTAACCATGTTTTCTTTGGAAAAATGTCCATTCAGATCTTCAACCCATTTTAAATAAAGTTGTTTGGTTTTTTTTTTGATGTTGAGTTTATGAACTCTTTGTGTATTTTAGATATTAATCTCTTATCAGATATATTAGTTGCAAATATTTTCTCCCATTCAGTTGACTGCCTTTGCATTTTGTTGATAGTTTTCTTCACTGTGTAAAATTTTTGGTTTCATTTGCTCCCATTTGTTTATTTTTGCTTTTGTTTTCCTTCCCCAAGAAGACACATCCAAAAAAATATTGCTAAGACTGAAGTCAAAGAAGTGTGCTGCCTATGTTTTCTTCTAGAAGTTTTATGCTTTCTGGTTTTACATTCAAGTCTTTGTCCATAAAAAGGATTGTGTGTGTGTGTGTGTGTGTGTGTGTTATGTATGATGTGAGAAAGCAGTCCAGTATGATTCTTCTGTATGTAGTTGTCTAATTTTCCAAGCATTATTTAGTGAAGAGGCTATCTTTTTCCTGTTGTATGTTCTTGCCTCGTTTGTTATAGCTTAATTGGCCATGTTAGAGTTGTACCATAAAGAAGGCTGAGCACCAAAGAATTGATGCTTTTGAATTGTGGTGCTGGATAAGACTCTTAAGAGTCTTGGACTGCAAGGAGATCAAACCAGTCAATCCGAGAAGAAATTAACCCTGAATATTCATTGGAATGACTGATGCTGAAGCTGAAGCTCCGATACTTGGGCTACCTGATGCGAAGAGCCAACTCATTGGAAAAGACCCTGATGCTGGGAAAGACTGAAGGCAAAAGGAGAATGAGGTGGCAGAGGATGAGAAGGTTAGATAACATCACTGACTCAATGGACATGAATTTGAGCAAACTCTGGGAGATAGTGGAAGACAGAGGAGCCTGGCGTGCTGCAGTCCACGGGATTGCAAAGAATCAGACACGACTTAGCCACTGAACAAAAACAACGAGTATGGTTAATTTCCGAGCTCTGTATTCTTTTCTGTTGATCCACGTGTCTATTTTTGTTCTGATATCATACTGGTTTGATTAGTTTGTGCCCATACCATACTGCTTTGATTATACTACTGTAGCTTTGTAGTATAGTTTGAAATCAGAGAGTGTGTGGTACTTCCAAATTTGTTTTTCTTTCTCAAGATTGTTTTGGCTAGTTGAGATGTTTTTGGATTTTCACACAAAGTTTAGATTTATTCTGTGAAAAATTCCACTGGTATTTTGACAGAACTTGTATAAATTTGTAGATTGCTTTGGGTTGTATGGTCACTTTAACAACATTAGTTCTTCCAGCCCATAAATATGGTATATCTGTTTTGTTTTTTTAAAAAATTATCTATTTGGCTGTACCAGGTCTTAGTTAAGGCATGCTGGATCTTTAGTTGTGGCATGTGGGAATCTAGTTCCCTGACCAGGGATCGAACCCTGACCTCCTACACTGGGAACATGGAGTCTTAGCCACTGGACCACCAAGGAAGACCCAACATGATATATATCTTTCCATGTGTTTGTGTCATCTTCAATTCTTTATCAATGTCTTAGAATTTTCTGAGTGTATATCTTTTCCTCCTTTGTTAGATTTAGTTCCAGTTATTTCATTCTTTTTTGATGTAGTCATACATGGGATTTTTTTCTTCAATTCTCTTTCTGATAGTTCATTGTTAGTGGAACAGATTTCTATATACTAACTTTGCGTCCTACTTTACAGAATTCATTTATTAGTTCTAATAGATTTTGGTGACATCTTCAGAATTTTCTGTATGTAATATGCCATTTGCAAAGAGTGACAATTTTACTGCTCTTTTTCCAATTTAGATGCCTCTATTTTTTTTTTTTCTGGCCTAATTGCTGTGGCTAGGACTTCCAATACTATGTTGAATAAAAGTGATGAGAGTGGGCATCTTTGTCTTGTCCCTGATCTTAGAGGAAAAGTTTCAGCTTTTTACCATTGGGTAGATGTTAGCTATGAGTTGATCATAAATGGCCTTTATTATATTGCAGTATGTTCCCTCTATATACATCTTGTTGAGAGTTCTTATCACAAATGAATGTTGAATTTTGTCAAATACTTTTTCTGTATCTAGAGATGATCAAATGATTTTTGTTCTTTAATTTGTTAATCATGTATATCAAATTGATTGATTTGCAGATGTACTATCTTTGGATCTCTGGGATAATTCCATTTGATAATAGTTTATGATTCTTTTAATGTATTGTTAAACTTGATTTGCTAACATTTTGTGGAGGATTTTTGCATCTATGTTAATCACTGGCCTCTAATTTTCTTCTTTTTGTGGTGTCTTTTCCTGGTTTCTGTATTAGGATGATACTGGCTTTGTAGAATAAGTTCAGAAATATTCCCTCCTCTTAAATTTTTGAAATAATTTGAGAAAAACAAGCGTTAGTTCTTTAGATGTTTGGTAGTATTAGCTAGGTGCCCATCTAGTATCAAGATAATTTTTATTTTCAAATAAATTTCTGATCACAGTAATTTATTTTTGCTTTTTCTTTATTTCTTATTACTGTTATTCCTTCTGGCATTACTTATTATTTATTATTTTAACTTTATTTCTTCTATTTTTTCTGTGTTTGCTTTTCTCATTCTGAAAGAGAGAGTTTAAATTATTTTCATGAGTGTTAGGACATGGTGATGGAGAAGGCGATGGCACCCTACTCCAGTACTCTTGCCTGGAAAATCCCATGGACAGAGGAGCCTGGTAGGCTGCAGTCCATGGGGTCGCGAAGAGTTGGACACGACTGAGCAACTTCACTTTCACTTTTCACTTTCATGCATTGGAGAAGGAAATGGCAACCCACTCCATTGTTCTTGCCTGGGGAATCCCAGGGATGGGGGAGCCTGGTGGGCTGCAGTCTATGGGGTAGCACAGAATTGGACACAACTGGAGTGACTTAGCTGCAGCAGCAGGACATGGTGATCCAATAAAAGACTTACTCAAATTAGATCTTGGTTTTCAGACTCCCTGATGGATGCTTAATATGCTAGGTCTTATTTCTCCTCTGGGACTAAAGTTACAGTACCAGAACTGAGATAAATTTAACCCTAAATTATGTGCTGTCAATATATTTTAATCAGAAGCCTAAAATCCCTGCAGAGTTTGATTCTGAAAGTCACCAGTTTTGAACTCTGTCTCTGTGTTTGATTGCTCATGTAATATTAAACCCTAGTTCAGCCTTAATTTCAAGAAATGTGAACCAAACAAAGATTTCAAGTACTGCTGAACCTATGGAAAGTAGTTTCTTTACACTTGCTAAAATATACAAATAATGAGCTGTTTCTGATAGATGTTTTTGAATTCACTTGTCATATTTTAAAAATGGTCAGGAGTTATTAGTGGTCAGGATACTATTCCACATGTTTTTATTTCTGGATGTCTGCTAGGCATCTCAAACATAATGCCAAAACTCTTCTCACTTACCTCTTCTTCCCCAACGTATTTTCCCCCAGCCTTATATCTTAATAAAATCATCAGTTGTCACCAGTCACTCCAGCCCCAAACTTGGAAGTCATTTTCAATTTCTTCTTTTCTCTTTCCTCCCATGAGCAATCCATCAGCAAGTTCTATTGTTTCAGTCTCCAAAAACATAGTCTTTCTTTCCAGTTCCTCTGCCACAACCTTGGAGTAAGTCATCATCTTTTCCCTCCTGGCTGCTACTACAGCCCTTTCTCTAACTGCTGTTTCTGCTTCTCAGGCGTTTTGGCAATGAGGTGTGTGCTTCTAACCACGGCAGTTAGCAGCCTCTTGTCTGCTTCTTTCTGCCCTTAGAATAAAATCCAAACTCCTTACCATAGCGATTGCCCTTGGCAACACTGAGCGCATTAACAGCTTCAGTGAGAAACTTAAGGGAAACTGTGCCTGTGAATAGCAGTCTACTGAGGGTGGAGGAGCCAGTGGCAGTTTAGAAATTGTGGCTAGCCAGTCATCATTTTGGGAATTTTGATATGAAGGTGAGGGGAGAGGTAAGGGGGCAACAAAAGACAGCATAAGGGATAGAAGAGTGGTTTTTTTTTTCTTCTTCTTTTTTCCCTTGGCCACACTGCACAGCTCGTGGGATCTTAGTTCCCTGACCAGGAACTGAATCTGGACCACAACAGTGAGAGCTTGGAGTCCCAACCACTGGACTACCAGGGAATTCCCAAGGAGTGGTTTTTTTTTTTTTTGAGAAAACGGAGACTTGGAGCAATCTCATACAGGGTAGGAGGCAGAATAGAAAAGCTCGAAATATAGGGTGAAAAGATGACAGAATAATGCTTTTGAAGGGGCAAGGAGAAGTGGGTGATTTAGTCTTAGACTCTACACTAGTTATTGGTTGCTAAGTAACCGATTACCTGAAAATTTAGCAGGTTATATGATAAACATTTAATATCTTACATAATTTCTGAAGGTCAGGAATCTGAGAGCTGCTTAGCTGGGTAGTTCTGGCTCCAGATATCTTGGAAGGGTGCAGTTTACCTGGTGGCCAGAGTTACAGTCTCTGAAGATTTGACTAGAGCTGGAGCAGCTGCATCTGAACTGTTAACAAGAAGCGTATGTTTCTCACCACATAGGCCTCCCCATAGGGCTGCTTATGACAAGATTTCTAGGGCAAGTGATCCAAGAGAGTGTAAGAAAGTAAAAGCCCAAATAGACGCTGCTGTGTCTTTTATAACCTAACGTTGATGTAATACCATCATTTACCATCACTTCTGTTTGTACATATTAATCCTGGTATAATGTGGGAGGAACTACAAACGGTGTGAACACCAGCAGGTAGGGATCACTGGGGTCCATCTTAGAGGATGGCTATCACAGAACTCAAGTGTACTTCTGCTCTGTAAAAGAGCAGTGTAAGAGAAAGGGGAGGAAACTGAGAAAGAGACTGACCTGCGGTTCCAGTTTTCTCAGTGAAGCAGGAGGCAACGTCATTTTCCGAGAGTGAGAGGGTGGAAGAGGGAGTTTGGGGGCGGGGGTTGAGGTTTGGAATCACTCCTCAGGAGAATGGGAAAGGCAGCCCCTTCCACGTGTAGAACGGTCAGGTCAGGTTGGGTTGAGAGCTCGTTCTGGTGCAACAGAAAATAAAAAATGTGCAGGTGCACCATCTTGCCTGATTGTGTGATTTTTGTCCTTCGGATGCAGAGACGCAGAAATGGTGACGCTGGATGATTGGTGCGATCCAGCATGGGGCTTTTGTTTAAAGAACAGTGTTGAGGCAAAAGAAGACAAGATAATTGTGGAAAGTGTTATGAGAGTGACTGAGATAATCCATCATGGGGCTGAGAGGAAGGACATGAAAGACGTGACAAAATGGAGAGACCAAGGAACTTAACGGTTTGATATGATTGCTGCTGCTGCTGCTGCTAAGTCGCTTCACTCGTGTCCGACTCTGCGCGACCCCATAGACGGCAGCCCACCAGGCTCCCCCGTCCCTGGGATTCTCCAGGCGAGATATGATTGAAGTGAAGGTAAAACTAGGCTGGGGGTGGGGGGAGGGCTGGATGCAGGAGACGGTGATTTAGAGATGGCTTTGGAGTTCAAGAGATTCCATGTAACGGACATGAGAAAATGCTTTAGGAAAGTATGTTTAAAATGAACTAGATATATAAAAACCTAGACTTGTATACTCCATACAACAGGGGATTATTTATCAGTCAATATGTGTTTGTTGAGACATAGCTACATGTCCACAAATGTGTGAGATCCTGTGGGTGATTAAACCAATTAAAGTATACTTCTTTCCACTAAAGGCTCTACCACCCAATTTTTTGATTTACCAAAGTATTTTTCACTTCGTGCCAGAATACATCACAGGTTTTATAAAATAATAAACATTGTCCTCTCTAGGCACCGTACCATAGAATTTGAAATATACAAATCGATGTTGTAGACCAATTTAAACAAATATCTTGTGTAAAGTAAATGTAGGTTCTTTCTCAGTGTTCTTAGTTTGGGAAATATTTCAGAAAACTACTTTATTATAAAAAATTGTTAGCAACTCTACAGAACAGTGGTTCTCAACCATGTGGTCCCAGTAAGCAGCATACATACCACCTGGAAACTTGTTAGAAATGCAGATTCTAGGGTCCCACCTGAGATCTGAATGGGAAAGTGCTAGTTGCTCAGTCATGTCTGATTCTTTGTGACCCAATGGACTGTATAGCACACTGGAGCTTCTCTGTCCATGGAATTCTCCAGACAAGAATGCTGGAGTGGGTTGCTATTTCCTTCTCTGGGAGATCTTCCCAACCCAGGGATGGAACTTGGGTCTCCTGCATTGCAGGCAGATTCTTTACCATCTGAGCCACCGGGGAAATTAGAAACTCTGGGAGTGAAGTCCAATAATCCACATTTCAAAAATCTCTTTAGGTGATTTGATGACCTCTGAAGCTTGAGAACTTATACGGAAGATATTAAAATAATAATAAAATAAAACAAAGTAAAAAACTAAATAGGATAACGCTTCCCTCTTTGAATTTTAGTTTCTACTTCAGAATTACTGACAAAAGCGATTTTTAATATTGTCATAAATAGTTCAGTGAAAACAGTACCATTTTAATGTTATTAATACTTCTACTCCTTATAACTTCTTCACAGATACTTTTTACTCACATCTCATGGTGCAAAGTCCAATAAAGAAAGTAAAAGTCTATTTTGTAAGAAATAATGTCTCTTTATAAGACAAGTTTTAACAGTTGAGATGAAAGATCAGGGTCTTTCTTTTAGATAGTGGATTTGCCCATTCTATTGCCCTTAACTAATTTACTTACCCCCGCTTAGCGCTTAAAACACGTTAAAAATAGGTATAATCCAAATACTCAATTATTAACTTCTCACCATTTTGATAGTTGCAACTATTTGAGTATACCATTCTATATAATTGCTGTATGTACTATTTTCCCTAAAACTGTATAAGTTAAAAAAAAAAGTTTGTCAAATTTCAGTTTTCTATCATAAATGAGTATTGAATTTTGTCAAAATCTTTCTATGCATCTAGTGAGATGATCATATGATTTTTATCTTTCAGTTTGTTAATATGGTATATCACATTGATTGATTTGCATATATTGAAGAATCCTTGCATCTCTGAGATAAAGCTCACTTGATCATAATGTATGATCCTTTTAATGTGTTGTTGGATTCTGTTCACTAAAATTTTGGGGGGATTTTTGCATTCAGTTTTCTAAAATAGAGAAATACTTTATTTATTCACCAATATTGGGGAATGAATTCATCCATGCAAATGAGTTTTCTAGGAAGCTGACCTATGTTTGCATATTGTTTAGATTTATATCTGTAAAATTAGAAGATTGTTTGATAAGGTGACCAGTTTGATTTTTCACTATTGAAGCTCTGTTTTGAGTACATTTTATAATATCCTTCTCTTCTAATTAAATAAATGTTTATGAACACCTACTGTTTTCATGAACTGCATTGGGTGGTTAGAGGGATAAAAAGATGAGTGAGAGAAGTCACCAAGATGGCACCAAAAAAGGAACCCGAATTTCCTTCCTCCCAACGTTCACTGAATATACAGCCACACAATGATCAGTTTCCTCTGAGAGAAATTCAGAAACAGTTTGAGTGACTACTATACAATGGGCAGCTGAAAACACACCCATACTGAAACAGGTAAGAAAGGCTGAGACTCTCTCAGCATAAACCTCACCTCCAGGCCTTACGGTCAGGAAGGAACCAACAAATCCCAGCTTCCCCCTGAGGAGTGAAGGGTTTGGATCACACATATGGTGCCCCGGCTTTTATGTCCAGACTATTGTTATAGGGTTTACCTGTAGTGCTTTGAACTTGTTGCCATTCATTTTATATGTAAAATGTTCTCAAGTGAGAGGACCTGACTTTTTCCCCTGAAGTGGATTACTTGGCAGTGTTTCGTCTCTAGCATACTAGTATGAAGCATGTAATTAGAACAGCATAACTGTGTCGGGTTTGTATCTGCTGTATATCAACTGCTTGCATTGCTAATCTTGCAGGGTTACATTTGGGTACATTTTCATGGATGATATTTTACTGTAAACCATCTTCTACATACATAACTTTAAAAGACCCTAACCCTGTTCAGTGCTTTCCTCTCCCCCTCAATGTTAGCTTGAGCTTACTCAGTTTTCTTGAAAATACTCCAAAAATTTTGTAGAGCTTTTTAATTTCTGAAAATTTGCATGTTTAGTAAGACCTACTGGACTTTCAATGGAAATGACAAATGTAGTCCTTCAGGAAAGCCAGGAAAAGCCAAATTTCAATGTCTTTATCACCAGGGAGAATGAACCTAATCCTGGGGATGGACTGAACAGATATTGTCAGTGGTGAGGCAAGAGAGAAATGAACTATGGAATTAGAATTTAAAATTCACAGCATGAATCTGAATATTAGAGAATAACATATATTGACCCTTCTGATGTTTAACAGAGTAAAGCATTCAATTTGCATTTCATTAAATATTAGAAATCAGATAAGATTTCTGTTGTTTCAAATAAAAAAAAAACCTCTTATCAAATTGCATTTGAGTCAATAATTTAAAAAATTATCATGAGCTCTTCATTGCAAAATTCAGGCTTTAATGGAAGAAAGTAGGGAAAACCAGTAGGCCGTTCAGCTATGGCCTAAATCAAATTCCTTATGATTATACAGTGGAGGTTATGAATAGGTTCAAGGGATTAGATCTGGTAGACAGGGTGAAGAACTATGGATGGAGGTTCATTACATTGTACAGAAGGCTGTGACCAAAACTATCCCAAAGAAAAAGAAATGCAAGAAGGCAAGTGGTTGTCTGAGGAGGCTTTACAGACAGCTGAGAAAAGAAAAGAAGTAAAAGGCATGGGTGAAAGGGAAAGATACAATCAACTGAATGCAAAATTCCAGAGAATAGCAGGGAGAGATAAGAAGGCCGTCTTTAATGAACAGTGCAAAGAAATAGAGGAAAGCAATAAAATGGGAAATAGTAGGGATCTCTTTAAGAAAATTGGAGCTATCAAGGGAACATTTCATGCAAGGATGGGCACGATAAAAGAAATCGTATGGACCTACAGAAGCGGAAGATATTGAGGAGAGGTGACAAGAATACACAGAAGAACTATACAAAAAAGTCTTAATGACCTGGATAACCATGAAGGTGTGGTCACTCACCTAAAATCAGACATCCTGAAGTGTGAAGTCAAGTGGGTCTTAGGAATCATTACTACAAACAAAGTTAGTGGAGGTAATGGAATTCAAGCTGAGCTATTTCAAATCCTAAAAGATGATGCTGTTAAAATGCTGCATGCAATATGTCAGCAAATTTGGAAAACTCAGCAGTGGCCACAGGACTGGAAAAGTTTCTTGCATTGCATTGTATTCCCAAAGAAGGGCAATGCCAAAGAATGTTCAAACTACTGAACAGTTGTGCTCATTTCACATGCTAGCAAGGTTATGCTCAAAATCCTTCAAGTTAGGCTTCAGCAGTACGTAACTTAGAACTTCCAGATGTACAATCCAGGTTTAGAAAAGGCAGAGGAGCCAGAGATCCAATTGCCAACGTTGTCTGGATCATAGAGAAAGCAAGGGAGTTTCAGAAAAAACTCTATTTCAGCTTCATTGACTACCCTAAAGCCTTTGTCTGTGTGGATAACAACAAACTCTGTAAAATTCTTAGAGATGAGAGTGCCAGACCACTTTACCTGTTTCCTGAGAAACCTGTATGCTGGTCAAGAAATAACAATCAGAACTGGACATGGAACAACAGACTGTTTTCATATTGGGAAAGGAGTACGTCAAGGCTATATACTGTCACCCTGCTTATTTAACTTATGTGCAGAGTACATCATGTGAAATGCCATGCTGGGTGAATCACAAGCTGGAGTCAACACTGCCAAGAGAAATATCAACAACCTCAGATATGCAGATGATATCACTCTAATAGCAGAAAGCAAAGAGAAACTAAAGAGCCTCTTGATAAGGGTGAAAGAGGAGAGTGAAAAAGCTAGCTGGAAACTCAACATTCAGTTTAGTTCAGTTCAGTCGCTCAGTTGTGTCCGACTCTGCGACCCCATGAATCGCAGCACGCCAGGCCTCCTGTCCAGCACCAATTCCCGGAGTTCACTCAGATTCATGTCCATAGAGTCAGTGATGCCATCTAGCCATCTCATCCTCTGTCGTCCCCTTCTCCTCCTGCCCCCAATCCCTCCCAGCATCAGAATCTTTTCCAATGAGTCAACTCTTCGCATGAGGTAGCCAAAGTACTGGAGTTTCACTCTTAGCATCATTCCCTCCAAAGAAATCCCAGGGCTGATCTCCTTCAGAATGGACTGGTTGGATCTCCTTGCAGTCCAAGGGACTCTCAAGAGTCTTCTCCAACACCACAGTTCAAAAGCATCAATTCTTCGGTGCTCAGCCTTCTTCACAGTCCAACTCTCACATCCATACATGACCACAGGAAAAACCATAGCCTTGACTAGGTGGACCTTAGTTGGCAAAGTAACATCTCTGCTTTTTAATATGCTATCTAGGTTGACGCTTACTTCCAAGGAGTAAGTGTCTTTTAATTTCATGGCTGCAATCACCATCTGCAGTGATTTTGGAGCCCCCCAAAATAAAGTCAGTCACTGTTTCCACTGTTTCCCCATCTATTTCCCATGAAGCAATGGGACCGGATGCCATGATCTTAGTTTTCTGAATGTTGAGCTTTAGGCCAACTTTTTCACTCTCCTCTTTCACTTTCATTAAGAGGCTTTATGGTTCCTCTTCACTTTCTGCCATAAAGGTGGTGTCATCTGCATATTTGAGGTTATTGATATTTCTCCCGGCAATCTTGATTCCAGGTTGTGTTGCTTCCAGTCCAGCGCTTCTCATGATGTACTCTGCATAGAAGTTAAATAAGCAGGGTGACAATATACAGCCTTGATGTACTCCTTTTCCTATTTGGAACCAGTCTGTTGTTCCATATCCAGTTCTAACTGGTGCTTCCTGACCTGCATACAGATTTCTCAAGAGGCAGGTCAGGTGGTCTGGTATTCCCATCTCTTTCAGAATTTTCCACAGTTTATTGTGATCCACACAGTCAAAGGCTTTGGCATAGTCAATAAAGCAGAAATAGATGTTTTTCTGGAACTCTCTTGTTTTTTCCATGATCCAGCAGATGTTGCCTGAGGCCAGGGCAGCAACCAGGAAGAGCAACCCCACGCCCGAGGCCAGGGGCAGCAGCCGGAAGGAGCAACCCCATGTCCAAGAAGCAGTGGCTGCGCGGGCGCAGGAGGGCCTAGAAGAACCATCCATGTTGAAGGTCAGGAGGGGCGGCGGTGAGGAGATACCCCTCTTCCAAGGTAAGGAGCAGCAGCTGCACTTTGCTGGAGCAGCCGTGGAGACCCCCACAACCAAAGTAAGAGAAACCCAAGTAAGACAGTAGGTGTTGTGAGAGGGCAGCAGAGGGCAGACACACTGAAACCATACTCACAGAAAACTAGTCAATCTAATCACACTAGGACCACAGCTTTGTCTAACTCAATGAAACTAAGCCATGCCCGCGGGGCAACCCAAAACAGGCGGGTCATGGTGGAGAGGTCTGACAGATTGTGGTCCACTGGAGAAGGGAATGGCAAACCACTTCAGTATTCTTGCCTTGAGAACCCTATGAACAGTATGAAAAGGCAAAATGATAGGATACTGAAAGAGGAACTCCCCAGGTCATTAGGTGCCCAATATGCTACTGGAGATCAGTGGAGAAATAACTCTAGAAAGAATGAAGGGATGGAGCCAAAGAAAAAACAGTACCCAGTTGTGGATGTGACTGTTGATAGAAGCAAGGTGCGATGCTGTAAAGAGCAATATTTCATAGGAACCTGGAATGTCAGGTCCATGAATCAAGGCAAATTGGAAGTGGTCAAAGAAGAGATAGCAAGAGTGAATGTCGACATTCTAGGAATCAGCGAACTAAAATGGACTGGAATGGGTGAATTTAACTCAGATGACCATTATATCTACTACTGTGGGCAGGAATCCCTCAGGAGAAATGGAGTAGCCATCATGGTCAACAAAAGAGTCCAAAATGCAGTACTTGGATGTAATCTCAAAAATGGCAGAATGATCTCTGTTTGTTTCCAAGGCAAACCATTCAATATCATGGTAATCCAAATCTATGCCCCAACTCAACATTAAAAAAACTAAAATCATGACATCCAGTCCCATCACTTCATGGTGAATACAAAGAGGAAAAGTGGAAGCAGTGACAAATTTTATTTTCTGGGGCTCCAAAATCACTGTGGACAGTGACTGTAGCCTTGAAATCAGAAGACACTTGGTCCTTGGAAGGAAATCTATGACAAAACTAGACAGTGTATTAGTCTAGTCAAAGCAGAGACATCACTTTGCCACCAAAGGTCCATCTAGTCAAAGCTGTGGTTTTTCCAATAGTCACGTATGGATGTGAGAGTTGGACCCTAAAGAAAGTCAAAGAATTGATTTTTTCAAATTGTGGCACTGGAGAAGACTCTTTAGAGTCCTTCGGACTGCAGAGACCAAACCAGCCAATCCTAAAGGAAATTCTGGTCCCATCACTTCATGGGAAATAGATGGGGAAACAGTGTCAGACTTCATCTTTTTGGGCTCCAAAACCACTGCAGATGGTGACTGCAGCCATGAAATTAAAAGACGCTTATCCTTGGAAGGAAAGTTATGACCAACCTAGATAGCATTATGAAAAGCAGAGACATTACTTTGCCAACAAAAGTCCGTCCTGTCAAGGTTATGGTTTTCCCAGTGGTCATGTATGGATGTGAGAGTTGGACTGTGAAAAAGGCTGAGTGCCGAAGAATTGATGCGTTTGAACTGTGGTGTTAGAGAAGACTCTTGAGAGTCCCTTGGGCTGCAAGGTTATCCAAGCAGTCCATTCTAAAGATCAGTCCTGGATGTTCATTGGAAGGTCTAATGCTGAAGCTGAAAATCCAATACTTTGGCTACCTGATGCGGAGAGCTGACTCTTCCGACCCTGATGCTGAGAAAGATTGAGGGCAGGAGGAGAAGGGGACGACAGAGGATGCGATGGCTGGATGGCATCACCGACTGGATGGACACGAATTTGAGTGAACTCTGGGAGTTGATGATGGACAGGGAGGCCTGGCGTGCTGTGATTCATGGATTCACAAAGAGTTGGACATGACTGAGCGACTGAACTGAACTGACGCTAAAGCTGAAGCTCCAGTACTTTGGCCACCTGATGTGAAGAGCTGACTCATTGGAAAACACCCTGATGCTGAGAAAGAATGAGGGCAGAAGGAGAAGGGGATGACAAGGGTGAGATTATTGGATGACATCGCTGACTCAATGGACATAAATCTGAGAAAACTCAGGGAGATAGTGGAAGACAGAGGAGCCTGGTGTACTGTAGTCCATGGGGTTGTAAAGAGTTGGACATGACTTGGAGACTCAACAACACCAAATATAAAAAGTTTCTTATTTATAACACTCAAAGATTGATTTAAAAAGATCAGTAAGTGTTAGAACTAGCTTAGTGAAAAGTTATTCAGCTTTTATAAAGGGCAATAGAAATATTATATATCCTATCTTTAGCTCAAGAACATGGTGGATTCATTGTTCACATTTCTTATTTAAATAGGCACATTGAAAAAGCCATGTTGCCTGTAGCATGATAGTAGAATATTTATTAATATCATTTATTTGGTTTCTTCCTGTTATTTCTTTTCTTTTCTGTTCCCTCTATTTCAAGAAATAAGAGGTAATTTAGGGATTATAGAAGTTGTTCTAAATAATTTGGTGGTAAAACATTGCTATTCTTATAATTTCAATTTTTGTTTTTGTATTTATAACTTGGTACTCTTAAACTGACACTGCTAAATATTATAATTTTATATTTAATTAAATTGACTATTAGAATTTAGATATATTTGGAGCATTTATTAATAATATTTCTACTTTTCTATTTATTTTGCTAGCTTTATTGTTTACTTTACCTGGTGATTTCTTTCCTTGAAACTTACTTTTTTTGCATACCTTAATTCTTTGTTAATTGATAATAATACAGTATAATAAATAAATCCAATTTATGTTACTCTGTTAAAGTCCAGGAGTTGCTTTTCACTCATCTCAGATATCAGATAGCATATGGACATTTAAATAATATCCTTTAAAATAAACTGGCTTTGTTTGATAATTCAAAAGATAACTGTAGTAGAGATGATGCTGTGAAAGTGCTGCACTCAATATGCCAGCAAATTTGGAAAACTCAGCAGTGGCCACAGGACTGGAAAAGGTCAGTTTTCATTCCAGTTCCAAAGAAAGGCAATGACAAAGAATGCTCAAACTACCGCACAATTGCACTCATCTCACATGCTAGTAAAGTAATGCTCACAATTCTCCAAGCCAGGCTTCAGCAATACGTGAACCGTGAACTCCCTGATGTTCAAGCTGGGTTTAGAAAAGGCAGAGGAACCAGAGATCAAATTGCCAACATCTTCTGGATCAAGGAAAAAGCAAGAGAGTTCCAGAAAAACATATATTTCTGCTTTATTGACTATGCCAAAGCCTTTGACTGTGTGGATCACAATAAACTGTGGAAAATTCTGAAAGAGATGGGAATACCAGACCACCTGACCTGCCTCTTGAGAAACCTATATGCAGGTCAGGAAGCACCAGTGAGACTTGGACATGGAACAACAGACTGGTTCCAAATAGGAAAAGGAGTATGTCAAGGCTGTATATTGTCACCCTGCTTATTTAACTTACATGCAGAGTACATCATGAGAAACGCTGGACTGGAAGAAACACAAGCTGGAATCAAGATTGCCGGGAGAAATATCAATAACCTCAGCTATGCAGATGACACCACCCTTATGGCAGAAAGTGAAGAGGAACTAAAAAACCTCTTAATGAAAGTGAAAGAGGAGAGTGAAAAAGTTGGCCTAAAGCTCAACTTTCAGAAAACGAAGATCATGGCATCTGGTCCCATCACTTCATGGTAAATAGATGGGGAAACAGTGGAAACAGTGTCAGACTTAATTTTTGGGGGCTCCAAAATCACTGCAGATGGTGATTGCAGCCATGAAATTAAAAGACGCTTACTCCTTGGAAGAAAAGTTATGACCAACCTAGATAGTATATTCAAAAGCAGAGACATTACTTTGCCGACTAAGGTCCATCTAGTCAAGGCTGTGGTTTTTCCAGTAGTCATGTATGGATGTGAGAGTTGGACTGTGAAGAAGACTGAACACCGAAGAATTGATGCTTTTGAACTGTGGTGTTGGAGAAGACTCTTGAGAGTCCCTTGGACTGCAAGGAGATCCAACCAGTCCATTCTGAAGATCAGCCCTGGGATTTCTTTGGAAGGAATGATTATGCTAAGAGTGAAACTCCAGTACTTTGGCCACCTCATGGGAAGAGTTGATTCATTGGAAAAGACTTTGATGCTGGGAGGGATTGGGGGAGGAGGAGAAGGGGACAACAGAGGATGAAATGGATGGATGGCATCACTGACTCAATGGACGTGAGTCTGAGTGAACTCCAGGAGTTGTTGATGGACAGGGAGGCCTGGCGTGCTGTGATTCATGGGGTCGCACAGAGTCGGACAAAACTGAGAGACTGAACTGAACTGAACTGAGCAATGTAGGCTTATGACATTGCTGATTGATGTGGGATATGTTTTTGTGCAGGGGTTTTAAAAAGCCTGTAAGATTATAATATAATAAAGTCTACATTTGAATATAATAGCTGTTATTAGGAACATATTTGAGAAAGTTTTAGAAATCATATAATCCAATGATTCTGCCCCCCACTCCATATTGATATAATGAAACAGATATCCAGGGAGATTAAAATGCCTTGCCCATGGTCATAGAGCTCACTGGTATGAGTTGAATCCTCAAAATCCTGAGTCTTCCTTCATTTTGTTTTTTGACAGGGTTTGTGGTAGCTCAGAGGTTAAAGTGTCTGCCTGCGATGTGGGAGACCTGGGTTCGATCCCTGGGTCAGGAAGATTCCCCTGGAGAAGGAAATGGCAACCCACTCCAGTATTCTTGCCTGGAGAATCCCATGGATGGAGGAGTCTGGTGGGCTACAGTCCACGGGGTCGTAAAGAGTCGGACACGACTGAGCAACTTCACTCACTTCACTTAACTCTATGAATGGATATTTTTCATCAGTTTGGGAAAATTTTTGCCATTATATTTTAAAATTGCTTTGCCATTTCCCCTCTTTCTGGGACTCCCACTAAAAGCATGTTAGGTGTATGTATTCTCTATGTTACATTCTCCTCTGTATTTTCTATTCCTTTGTGTTCTATACTTTATTCTGGTTAGTTTCTTCTGATTTTTAGTTCACTAATTTTTGTTTGGTTGCATTTAATGGGCTGTTAAATCTGTTAGTTCATAATTTTGGTATTTGTTTAAAATTTTCTCTGCATCTTTTGAATTTTTTTCTGCTGAAAATGAAACATTGTCTCAGCTCCTTGAACAGGGTAAGCAGATTTATTTTAAAAGTTCAGATATCTAGAGCTCCTATAGATCTGTTTCACTTGTTTGCTGTTTATTTGGTCATGTAATAGCCTATCTTTGCCTGTCTGGTTATCTAGGCTTTGTATTAAAATTGTTTGTAAAAGTAGTTTGAAATTTAGGATGATTTCTAAGGTTTTCCTTGGCTGGAGAGAATTTGCTTTTTTCAGGAACCTGAGGGCACTAGTAATCTAGGATCACCTTTTTCCAGTTTTAGGAATAAAAAAAAATTTCAGGGTCATCCAAAGATTTCACTTATGAATATGATGCAGGTCTTTGGGATCCCAACCCAAGACACTACAGATTTATTTGAGCTCCTACTTTTAGCAGTTCTGGCCGCCAAATTTTGAAACACTATGTGATGAGATTGTCAGCAGTTGGTTTGCTTTCAGCAGCCTCTTGTGGAATTTGTCCTAAGACAAAAGTAGATCCCAAGGAAAAGCTTTCTTCTTTGGATTTTTGTTTTTTCCAAGATCTGAGCTCAGTTATGCAGCCATGAAATTAAAAGACGCTTACTCCTTGGGAGAAAAGTTATGACCAACCTGGACAGCATATTAAAAAGCAGAGACATTACTTTGCCAACAAAAGTCCATCTAGGCAAGGCTTCGGTTTTTCCAGTAGTCATGTATGGATGTGAGAGTTGGACTATAAAGAAAGCTGAGCGCTGAAGAACTGATGCTTTTGAACTGTGGTGTTGGAGAAGACTCTTGAGAGTCCCTTGGACTACAAGGAGATCCATCCAGTCAATCCTAAAGGAAATCAGCCCTGAATATTCATTGGAAAGACTGATGTTGAAGCTGAAACTCCACTACTTTGGCCACCTGATGTGAAGAACTGACTCATTTGAAAAGACCCTGATGCTGGGAAAGATTGAAGGTGGGAGGAGAAGGGGACGACAGAGGATGAAATGGTTGGATGGCAGCACTCACTCAATGGACATGAGTTTGAGTAAACTCTGGGAGTTGGTGATGGACAGGGAGGCCTGGCATGCTGCAGTTCATGGGGTCGCAAAGTGTCGGACATGACTGAGCAACTGAACTGAGCTCAGTTATTCTTTGTTATTTTTTACGTTTCAGATGCCTTCAAGCAGGTATTTTTATATTTCACTTAGCGTTTTAACTGTCCATAGCAAAGGGATTGGTTCTAATTATTGAATTCTCCATTATTAGAACTAAAAGTTGACCTTTTCTTTTTTAAAAAAGGTTTATAATTTTCAAATAATCATCATTATTAAAAAATTTTAAATGCCTAAAAATCCAAAGAATAGAAAATCTCTCATAAACTCAGTCCTCCCTTATATTTGTCAATTTCCTGCCAATCTGTTTTCCATGATTTTTTTTACATTCCATTGCTTATATTGCATTTTGTATGTCTATTTTTATATCTTTTAAAAACTTAATATATACCATATGGACTTGTTTGCTATTATGAGGTATACTTAATTACCATCTTGCTAACTGCATGATCTGCACATTAAATACACTATATTACTTTATAGAACCATTGTCTATGTTTTGCTATTTAGGTTGTATTCAATTTTTACTCATAAATAAAACATTAGTAAATATATTTGTGCTCAAATTCTTTTGTCTCAGGATTAGAATGATTAATTTAGAATGCATTCTTAGAAGTTGAATTGCTGGGTCAAGGGTCTGCATATATTTAAGACTTCTAAATTACTTTAACTATGAGTTAATTCCTAGGTAGGTTGATAAGAAGTCCAGAAGTCCCCGAGGAGAGAGGGGTCTGGGCTTCTCGAGGAGGAAGAAAGGACAAACTTTTCTTTTCTCTACCTACATTCCTTAGTCTTAGTCACATAAAATGGCTTTTTTTTCTTTAAGGGTGGAACTGATGATTACACAACAAATAACTCAGTTTAAACTCTGTTCAGTTCAGTTCAGTCACTCAGTCGTGTCCGACTCTTTGCGACCCCATGAATCGCAGCATGCCAGGCCTCCCTGTTCATCACCATCTCCCGGAGTTCACTCAGACTCACGTCCATCGAGTCTGTGATGCCATCCAGCCATCTCATCCTCTGTCGTCCCCTTCTCCTCCTGCCCCCAATCCCTCCCAGCATCAGAGTCTTTTCCAATGAGTCAACTCTTCGCATGAGGTGGCCAAAGTACTGGAGCTTCAGCTTTAGCATCAGTCCTTCCAAAGAAATCCCAGGGCTGATCTCCTTCAGAATGGACTGGTTGGATCTCCTTGCAGTCCAAGGGACGCTCAAGAGTCTTCTCCAACACCACAGTTCAAAAGCATCAATTCTTCAGCGCTCAGCCTTTCACAGTCCAACTCTCACATCCATACATGACCACAGGAAAAACCATAGCCTTGACTAGATGGACCTTAGTCGGCAAAGTAACGTCTCTGCTTTTGTATATACTATCTAGGTTGGTCATAACTTTTCTTCCAAGGAGTAAGCGCCTTTTAATTTCATGGCTGCAATCACTATCTGCAGTGATTTTGGAGCCCAAAAAAATAAAGTTTGACACTGTTTCCACTGTTTCCCCATCTATTTGCCATGAAGTGATGGGACCAGATGCCATGATCTTCGTTTTCTGAATGTTGAGCTTTAAGCCAACTTTTTCGCTCTCCTCTTTCACTTTCATCAAGAGGCTTTTTAGTTCCTCTTCACTTTCTTCCATAAGGGTGGTGTCATCTGCATAGCTGAGGTTATTGATATTTCTCCCGGCAATCTTGATTCCAGCTTGTGTTTCTTCCAGTCCAGCGTTTCTCATGATGTACTCTGCATATAAGTTAAGTAAGCAGGGTGACAATATACAGCCTTGACATACTCCTTTTCCTATTTGGAACCAGTCTGTTGTTCCCTGTCCAGTTCTAACTGGTGCTTCCTGACCTACTTACAGATTTCTCAAGAGGCAGGTTAAGTTGTCTGGTATTCCCATCTCTTTCAGAATTTTCCACAGTTTATTGTGATCCACACAGTCAAAGGCTTTGGCATAGTCAATAAAGCAGAAATAGATGTTTTTCTGGAACTCTCTTGCTTTTTCCATGATCCAGCAGATGTTGGCAACTTGATCTCTGGTTCCTCTGCCTTTTCTAAAACCAGCTGGAACATCAGGGAGTTCACGGTTCACGTATTGCTGAAGCCTGGCTTGGAGAATTGTGAGCATTACTTTACTAGCATGTGAGATGAGTGCAATTGTGCGGTAGTTTGAGCATTCTTTGACATTGCCTTTCCTTAGAACTGGAATGAAAACTGACCTTTTCCAGTCCTGTGGCCACTGCTGAGTTTTCCAAATTTGCTGGCATATTGAGTGCAGCACTTTCACAGCATCATCTTTCAGGATTTGAAACAGCTCAACTGGAATTCCATCACCTCCACTAGCTTTGTTCGTAGTGATGCTTTCTAAGGCCCACTTGACTTCACATTCCAAGATGTCTGGCTCTAGATTAGTGATCACATCATCATGATTATCTGATTAAACTCTGTCAAGTGAGTGAAGTCGCTTAGTTGTGTCAGACTCTGCGACCCCATGGACTGTAGCCTACCAGGCTCCTCTGTCCATGAGATTCTCCAGGCAAGAATACTGGAGTGGGTTGCCATTTCCTTCTACAGGGGATCTTCCCGATCCAGGGATCGAACCGGGGTCTCCTGCATTGGAGGCAGACACTTTAACCTCTGAGCCACCTACTAGGGATTATATAACAACAATGTATCCTGCTTGAGGACAGTTTCTCCTTCCTGAAAACCTTTTGGCTAATCCTCATATCTTAGAATGTATATTATGGGAGTGGGTCTGGTAGGATCTTTCTATTGTTAAGTTCTAAGCCTGTTATTCTAGAATGTAAAATGTGGGAGTGGATCTGGTAAAATTTTCACAAACTTGAGACATTCTTTTGATTTATTGTACTAATTAATTAAAAGGTATATAACTCCCTGCTAATACTAGTGAAGGGGGCATTCTCTGGTCTCCTTCTGACGTCTGTGTCAGAAGCTTTCTCTGTCCCCTTTCACTTTAATAAAACTCTGCTATACAAAAGCTCTTGAGTGATCAAGCCTGATCCCTGGTTCTGAAGTTAAATTTTCTTCAGAGATCAGGAATCTGACACTGTTCACTGTTAGCTATCAGTAACATATAGATTTAAGAAAGTTTTACTCCATCTTCATGTTCCCACTTCTTTGCTATATTATTTTTGGGCCAATCTTGTTTTTAACATTCATGTCAAAATAAATATTGCCATTAAGACAGTCAAATATAATTAAGAATGATATTGACAGATTATTTAATTTTTAACCACACTGTGAGGGTGGCTATAATTAAATGGTTTTTCTTCAAGAGAAAGAAATTAATTAGATGCTACAACATCTTGCAATAACAATTTAATGATGACCCTCTTGATAGTATTTTATTTTTATTTATTTTATTTTTTTTTAATTTTTATTTTTACTTTATTTCACTTTACAATACTGTGATACTATTTTAGATACTATATTCACATCTAGTGTAATTTATTTTGATTTTGACAAAGTTCAGAATCCCAGGTTTCTTTTAGAAATAGTTATTATGTTTTTGTATTTCCATATTTTTGGCTGTTTTGCTTGATTAAATTGAGTAAATTAGGAGATATTTTCTGTCTTTCTTAACCATATGATGGTAGAGAAATCATTTCTTCTCTCTGATCCTTAGTTTCCACCTTTGTGAAATAGAGATGAACTTGTGCTTATAAGTATCTGGTGCTGCTTAATGCAGGCAAGTCACCAAACTTCATTCCAACCATGTTTGGAAAAAAACCCTTAAATATATTAATAGCAACAATATAAGAATATCTTAAATATTAGGAAAATACCTTAAGCTAGTATGAGGGGCCATATTTCATAAAATATAAAGAAAAACTTTGAAACATGACATTGAATTAAATGCAGATTCAGGCATATTAATTATTAAAGTGAATAATATAAAGTTTTTGTGCAGAATTTAATGATAGTATCTAAAAGTCAAGACATTTTTGTTTGATGTGCTGGGCCTAATTTATATGTAAATATATGTAAACATAGGCCCAGTACGGAGAAGGCAATGGCACACCCCACTCCAGTACTCTTGCCTGGAAAATCCCAGACAGAGGAGCCTGGTGGGCTGCAGTCCATGGGGTTGCTGAGAGTTGGACATGACTCAGTGACTTCACTTTCACTTTTCACTTTCATGCACTGGAGAAGGAAATGGCAACCCACTCCAGTGTTCTTGCCTGGAGAACCCTGGGGACAGCGGAGCCTGGTGGGCTGCTGTCTATGGGGTTGCACAGAGACGGACATGACTGAAGTGACTTAGCAGC
This sequence comes from Capricornis sumatraensis, assembly GCF_032405125.1. Lineage (NCBI taxonomy): Eukaryota > Metazoa > Chordata > Mammalia > Artiodactyla > Bovidae > Capricornis > Capricornis sumatraensis. The sequence goes on along the minus strand of NC_091072.1, from coordinate 99,509,780 downwards.
AGCAGCAGCAGCATAGGCCCAGTAGTATTACCTAGATATTTAAGGACTGTCTTAATGGCTTATTCTGGGAAACCAGTGTATTTCTCTGTTTGAACTTTATGCTTGAAAGCATTGTGTAAAATGTAGTTTAATATGTATATTTTGAAAAGTGAAAAGAAGAGGCACAATGATTTTGGAAACTCTCTGGTTGAAATAAGTTCTGAATATGCTGAAGTACATAATTATAATCAATTTTCAGTAAAATCACTTTTGCACTAATTCTGGAGTCTGCAGGAGAATTGTCAGTTACAAAGAGAACATCAGAGTGCTCTATTGACCTGGGGAATTATGAAGCTGTTTGCCTACATAGGGCTACATAAGCTACTGGGCTTCCGGGTAGCTCAGACGGTAAAGAATCTGCCTGCAATACAGGAGACCTGTGTTGGAAAGAGCCCCTGCAGAAAGGAATGGCAACCCACTTCAGTATTCTTGCCTGGAGAATCCCATGGACAGAGGAGTCAGGCAGGCTACAGTCCATGGAGTTGCAAAGAGTCAGACATGACTGAATGACTAGCGCTACGACTACTTGCCTACATATGGGTGCACGATTTTATATCCTAATTCCAGAGTGTCTTGGGGTGCACAGAAGACATTCAATTGAATTCTGACCAATTTAAAACAGATGAACAGAAGAGTAAGAGAGCTTGTCAGCTGTGATTACTTGAGTAGACCCTTGTATGCCTCTAAATACAAAGACTCAGCTCAATCATGTAGCATGGACATTCTAGTATAGCGTTTCTAAACCATTTTCACTGTGTAGTAAACTTGTGGGCTTGTTAGTGCTCTAATGCTTTCAGTACGTGTGACAGCCAGTTATCAGTTCATTCCCCCATCTGCCAAAGCATCTGCTTTGTGCAGTAGTGAAAAGCCTGATGACAAAAGGAATATTTGGGAATAACTGGCAATTGTGGTTCAGCTGAGGGTGATTCTATCCAGGCTTTGAAATTGTCCCAGGACAAGAAAACCTTTGGGATACACAGTCCTGAGATCATAAATTTCAGAAATGTAATTCTGTGCTGATGGACCACTGATACTTGTACTTTTAAGAAATGGAGCATAAGAATATCTACAAATCTTTATTTTAGCTGCTGTATCCTGAACAAGGGCATCAATACATATCAAAAAAGGCCACATTTAAGTTGAGATTGAAGTTGTCTTTATAGACAAGAAATTGAAACCTGAGGATAAAAACGTACCCGTGCTCTGCACATCCCTCAAATAGAACAAGTTTCAGAAGTTAGGGAGATAAAGACAGGCATTTTATAAATATAAAAAGCCAGAAGGACATTAAGACCCTGGGTGGTCACAATCGACACTTCAAGACTTCCAGCAATGACTTCTAAGGACTGTTCTTTTATCTGCAGTTGGCAGACTGAAGGCTGGCATCTTTGGACTGCAAATCTAATCTTACAAATCTGTAATTTGAGGGATGACTGAAGTACTAATCACTCTAGGATTTTGATTGCCAAATGTGGGTTAGCCAGGATTATACTTCATGTTACACTTTCAAGGAACATCTATCTCTTTTTAGCAGAGTTGGAATCTTCTTGGGCAATTGAAAGTTGCTAAGTCTTTATTAAAGGTCCACACAGGTATGTTGCAGCTTAAAAAAATTCCAGACCTAACAAGCAGATAATGGAGTTCCTTGGGTTCTACCATTAGAGAAGGAAACAGCAACCCACTGCAGTATCCTTGCCTGGGAAATCCCATGGACAGAGGAGCCTGGTGGGCTGCCGTCCATGCGGTGGCAAAGAATTGGGCACAACTGAGCAAATGAGCACACACGCATGGGTTCTTCCATAGTTATGAGAAATGCTAGAGGAGGAATGAAAAAGACAGAGGAATTTAGAACTAAAGTGTTAGGAATAATTCATGTGGGAAGATCTACTGGCGATAAAAACAAAATATGTCTGAAATCAAGTGGAAGGATCAAGTTATGTGCCCAGTTTCCCAGAAGCTCATTTGTTCATGAACTAGAGCTTTCCCTGCAGTAAAGGCAGCACACAATGGATCCAATGATGGCACCTCATAGTACATTCTTTGGCTGACAAAGCTGGGGGTGATCTTGAAAATTACACTAAGACTGTTGTTTGGATTCTAATTTTGATTTCAGCTTGTTTCATACTTAGTTTTTTAAAGTTGCCTTTCTGTGAAAAGCTGGTAGGTGAGGCTTTGTTGGTTTGGCTGTCCATGATAGCCTTTGGTTTGAAAAATCTAACACATCTCAAGTGATTTCTTTTGAGAGTCCCAAGTTGGTGAAGACAAATTTTTGATAAATCTTAAGCAGGGATCAAATTACTAAATCCTTCATCCTAAGGAGTATTTGCTTTTTCTTGAGGGCTTCATTGCCTCTCTCATTTGAGGGCAAATAATGATCAACACTATTCCTTTTGGAAGGAGGGGAGAAATTTTTGGTTTTGCTTTTGTCCAAGTTCAATGGAAGTCAGAATTGAGTTGAGATTTAAAATCTTAAATCTCATTCTTTTAGTGAAAATACAAACAGAAACATCCTTAAACCATTAGAAAATTAATATTGCTGTGTATTTTCCCTCACAAATATTGAAAAATAAGGGAAAGTATGGATTATTTTCTAATATGACCAAATTTTCTTCACTACTCCTAAGAATACCACATTTTTCTGGTCATTCTTTCCTTTCACATGTGAATAGAAAGGTAGGGTTCCCATACTTGGTTCTGAGAGATTTCAAGTTTACAGCAAAAAGTATAGAAAAATTAACATACAGATCTTACGCTTTCCAGGATGCTACAGGTTAGAAAACAGAAAAACGTTATTGCTCCACAAAGACTTTATTTTAAAGTTAATTTTCTTCTTTCTGGTATCATTTTTACTAGTGTTTATCATTTACTGTTCACTGTACTATTCAGGTTGATTCCCTGGTGGCTCAGACTGTAAAGCATCTGCTTGCAATGTGGGAGACCCTGGTTTGATTCCTGGGTGGGGAAGATCCCCTGGAGAAGGAAATGGCAACCCACTCCAGTACTCTTGCCTAGAAAATTCAATGGATGGAGGAGCCTGGTGGGCTATAGTCCATGGGGTCACAAAGAGTCGGACAAAACTGAGCAACTTTACTTTATTTGTACTATTCATAATGTAAAGCTAAAATCTCTCTCTTAAAAATTTTTTTATTTTATTGAAGTATAGTTGATTTACAATGTTGTGTTAATTTCTTCAGTACAGGTAAGTGATTCAGATATATATATATGAAAATTAAAAAGAAGGTATATATATATGTAAGAATGTATATATATATATATGTACATCCTTTTTCATATTCTTTTCCACTATGGTTTGTCATGGGATATTGAATATAGTGCCCTATGTGATACAGTAGGACTTTGTTGGGTATTCATTTTATATATAAAAGTTTGCATCTGCTAGTCCCAAACTCCCAATCCTTCTCTCCCCCACCCCACCCTTGCCAACTATAGGTCTGTTCTCTATGTCTTTGAGTCCATTTCTACTTTGTAGATAGGTTCATTTGTGTTATATTTTGGATTCCACATATAACTGAAATCATATGGTGTTTGTCTTCTCTTCCTTGACTTCACTTGGTGTGATAATCTCTAGGTCTATACATTTTGTTGCAGATGGCATTATGAAACCTCTCTACCTTGACTGGGTCGATTAACACCTGTGTGTCCTCTCCATTGAGAACAGGATGTTACACAACCAAGGCATGCCCCAATAAAGAGCAAGTCATTGAGTGGGGGAGCTGAGTACTGCTTTAGAGTCTTCCAGGGATTTTCTGCTGTTTACCATGCTGTATTTTGAGATTCTGAAAACTAGGATTCCTGTCTTAGTGTTTCCAGAGTTGAACCTAGTCTGCATGTTCATAATCTTAAATAATGGACTGGAGTTAAGTATCAATGCATAGCATTGCTGGGTGTCAGGGCAGCACCGGGTGTTAAATATTGCTTCAGGAAAAATGTATTTACACACATGCTGACAGTTCATTTCCAGGTGGGAGGCTCATGTCTGCTTTGTGCACTGCAACTTCAATCTTCTTCCTGTGAAATTTTAGACAGCTTGTCTGCAGAGGCTCTGCCAGACCTATTAATATTTATACATTCCATCCACACTCCAGTCAGAGCGTATAAGTTGCAGATCTTTCTGATTTGGAAGCTATTAAGATTCATGACCCTTTAGCTATTTACTTCGTGTGGTCTGGGAGCCTTTGCGATCAGCTTACACTTAAGAAGAAAGCACAAATCATTATTGTTCAAATATTTTCCTGTATTGTGACCATTTGTAGTCCATCAATGGGGTGTTAAGAGCTTTAATGCATTCATTTATCTCAGAGGCACAGATTATCAGGTGAGGTACTCTTTTCTTGGAGAGGGATAGAATAGAAATGTTACTTATACTTATAAAATTGCTTTTTTAATCCCAAATTAATAACTTTGTCTGAAGTTTCATGTGTTATTAAGAAGTAGTATCTAATCAATTTCTTTTTTTTTCCTTGAGAGCAGATGTTGATTGAGCAAATGATGGAAGCAATGTACTGAATAGAATAGAACAAAGACAATCAAATATTTAGATATTTAGGTGTGGCTTAGACCTGTCTCTGAGGAGGTTCTGTTCTTTTAACATATTAAGTCTTATGTGTCTGTAGCTTATAAAGTGGTGTACAACTGAAGATAGGTCTTATATTGAATTAATTTATGGAACTATTCAATATGTTTTATTAGTGTTTCCAAGACATTTAATCCTTATACCAAGACAACATTATTGGAAAAAAATGAAAATGCTAGAAGAAAAATAGGGGCAAGGGAGGAAGAGATTGACATTTGTTCAGTGCTGACCGTGGCTAACTATTTCACATTTATTAATTATTTTGAATGATGCAACAGTCCTTGAGGTAGATTCTATTATTCCCACTTACTGACTAGAAAGTGAGTATTAAAGAGGTCAAATAGTTTGCCCAAGATCACCCATTTAGCAAATAAAATTCTAACAAATTCATCTATGATATTCCCAGTATCTGATTATTTAGATGCTATTTCATCTGCATTTTTCATAGAAATATAATGTACTAGCCCTCAAAAGACCATATTCTGGCTAGACTTACTACCTCTGTGCAACATTTCTAACACAAAATTCGAGTCCTGTGAATTTCCCAAGTAACCTAGGCCTGCTGCTTTCCTTCTGGTTCATCTTCTGTTTCCTAACTTTCAAAAAAAATTTTAAAAAAATCAAAGGTAATTCATTTATTAAAAGCAAGCATCACCTCCACCATTACCACCATTACCACTGCAACCTCTTTACCCCCCTTTGTAAGCCACAGACACATGACTTAATATGTTAAAATATAGAGCTACCTTTAATGTAGAAATAACATTTTTTGCAGCTTATACAAAATTTGCCAACACAACCTTTTAAAGGATTTTTACCCAATACATCCATATTTCAAAATATTGTTCTATAGAACAAAATCAATTGCTTAACTGGCGTTATTTTTCTTGCTCTGAAGATGAGTCAGATTCTAATCTAATTTCTTTAGCCTCAAATTCCCTGTGTGTTGATAAAAAACAAAGAATGTTGTGATATCCTGCTTTCCTGAAATGACATTCCATTCAGGGAGCGTGGAGAACTATATCTCCATGGTGGCTGAGCTAGCTTTTCTTTAGCAAGAGTTGGGCAAGAATCAGTTCTCCCACAATGAGCCTAAGGCTTTAGTACCAGTCATCTCAACTGTTGAAAATAAGATACTATGGTAACTCACTGTTCAATTTACTCACTGTTTATTCAGTTTTATAGCACACTGAAGTGGGTGAAATGAACTTGAGTGACAGAAGATCAAGAAAACAATACAATTCTTCCTATATTACCAAAAAAAAAAAAAAAAAAAAAAAAGCCCTCCATAAACCAAGAACAACAGAAGAAGCATGAAAATCATTACATACCAAAATCAGAATGAGCTTTCAAAGGCTCTTTCTTTGGGAAAAAGGCAAGTTGTTAATTCTTTGTTGTTTTTCAACAGTATCATTTTTTTTTTGTCTATCTAGTTTTCTGAAAAGTGGGCAGAGGATGAAGGACTGACTAAATGAAATTAACTCCTATGGGCTTGATTCTAGTCTGCCTTTCTGTTCTTTCTCTGGCATCCCTTGGTTTGCTAAAAAGTAGCTATTTGATGAGGACAAGCTTTATTCTTGAGGACCACTCTCCTTGAAGCCTTAAGTTCAAAGACTTCAGATAGTTGGGCTTCATTCACATTCTGGCATTCACAGCCTGGGTGAATTCACAAGTCAGGCTATGTCGTGCTAAAGAAAAACACCTCAGGAATTGTGCAGTGCTTAGGTCAAACCTAATTTGGGTGTACCTAAGATTTCTTGTCAGTTTCCTTTTGGTTGGAGGTTAAAGAGGGTAAATGTTTAATCTCTGTTTAATCCTTAAAGTATCTGCCAAAAAAGGATTTTATATCATAGTCAAAGTAGCTTTTCCTTGCATATTTTTTCCTCAGAAAAATGTCTCAGTGGGGTTTTAAAATATCTTCAGTGATCCCTTCATCCACCTTGGTCATTTGCATCTCTGTGGTGCCATCTGTACCTTTCAGGGGCAGAGGCATACTAACTGGAGATATAAAAGTAAACTGGAGATTTAAAAGTAAAAAAAGAAATGAGACAGGCTTGCTCCTCAGTTGGATCCTACTTGTGTCTTTAAAAGCTGGGGGTACTTCAGAACCACAAAAATAAAGACAAACAGGGGCTTCCCAGGTGGCATTAGTGGTAAAGAATCTGTTTGCCAATGCAGGAAATACAAGAGATGCAAGTTTGACCCCTGGGTCAAGAAGATTCCCTGGAGGAGGAAATGGCTACCTACTGCAGTATTCCTGCCTGGAAGAATCCCATCGACAGAGGAGCCTGGCAGGCTACAGTCCATGGCACCGTGTAGCATTAGACATGACTGAGCTACTGGGCACACACACACATAGCATGTTATTATTAATTATTATAATATTGTTAATTTCTGTCACTTTGCTACCGTGCAGCAAAGCCATGATTCCAGCTCCAGCCTTTCTGAGCCCAGACCCCAAGCTGTTTATTCACCATTTCACATCATTTCTCTGACTGTCCTCCTCCACCACCTGTAACCGTCACTCCAGCCCAAGTGGTGACCCCTTCACATTTCTCCACTGAGGCTTGTTTGTGCCCGTTTGTAACTCTGTGTATGTGTGCTGGTCTCACCTGCTGGGTTGTCACCTCTTTAAGGACAGGGCCGGAGCCTTATACGTCCCTGTATTTTAAGCCATTAATTTATAGTCCCCATTAGTTTGGCAAATGCTTGTCTCTTCATGAGTATTTGTTTAGTGAATGATTACTCTCTATTTTATTTTGTCCCTTAATGTTTTAATGCACATGTTTGCAGTACAAAACCTTCAGAAATAAAATCCACGTTTTTAATAATTTTCAGGCTTCACACAGGAAGAGGAGACAAGTTAGAGTAGCACACGTCTGAAAAGGACTCTTGTGGACTCCTGTTCCCACCTGTCATGAAAAATAGAGGAATAGCTCACTGTAAGCACGAAATGGACCCTGTGGTTTTGTGAGACACCTATTGCTAAAACAAGGTCACAATCTGGGTTGGATATATTTTTGATACTCAGCTTGGTGCTGTGCCAATTATAGCAGGATCAGATTGACAGTTTTTATTGAACTTGCTTTTAAGAAAATACACACATCCCTTTCAGTGAAGGTTCCCTGTAGTATTTAAATCGATGGTCCCATTAGATACCATATTATATTAATCCATCAAAAAATAATCAGTGTCTTGAGCATGCCAGTTTCCACTTGCACCTCTGTTCCAACCAATTAAATTGTTAGAAATTACAAAGTGATTACTTGACTTGCCAGAGTTCGAATGGCTGAAAAGAAGAAGATTCAATGCCACAGCCCCGGCCTCAGGGCCCCTAACCTAGCGTAGTTTTCATTATACCAGCTATCTCTGGGCTGGAAATATTGGGGTCATGATTTCTGCTTTACCTACTTCAAGGGGTGATTATACCTCATGAGGTTAATATATACACATGAGTGGTGTTAATGTTAAAAGCTTTCCTCTGAAAAGCTTTGTAGGCTGAAGCAGACAATCTAGCTCCTTTAAGTTTCCTATATAAACTCATTCTGGGTAAATGCTACACTAAAAGGAAATCGCCATTTCCCAAATCATAAAAATAAAAGTCAGGAGAACTCATGTCCTGCTGACATTCAAGAATAAGCAAAATTTTAGGAAAATCAGTGTAATTGGCAGAGAAGTAATTGAGGACACCCTTGTAAAGCTCAAATTTTTAGCGCTAACTTTTTTGTCTTTTCATTTTACCAGCCGACCTCTATCCATAATGGTCATTCCTTATGTTCCTCTTTTAGGCTTAGTTTGGTTTCCCCTCTCGCAACTCCAGAAGTCCTTACTGAAAGAAAATTCTTTACAGAGTTGTTTCATGATCACCAGATTTCTGAAAAATGTGTGACAGGGAGGAATAATTGTGATTCTATATTCACCTTCCCCTTTCCTTCTATAATAGAACCTTTGGTTTTTAGCTGTGCCTCTGGGTTTTGAAACAATGAATATATATCCCAAACCTCCCCTTCAGCAAGGTGTGACCATGTGTCTAGGGGCTGGCTGGTGAGATGTGAAAAACCATGGGCATGACTTATGAAAATCATTCTTAAACAGAGGAGGGTGCCCCTTCTTCCCACTCCTTTTCTTCATCCTGCTGCCGAGAAGATGGACTGGAGATGAGCTTCCCTGAGCCATGTGAATGAAGGCAGACACCTAGGCAGGGTTAGTGGAGCAATGGGAAGGAAAAGCTCTGGATGCTGTGATGACTATGCCAAGCTCGACTGCCCTACCACGTTCATGCATTATTTTTAATCCGTCTAGTCAAGGCTATGGTTTTTCCTGTGGTCATGTATGGATGTGAGAGTTGGACTGTGAAGAAGGCTGAATGCCGAAAAATTGATGGGTTTGAACTGTGGTGTTAGAGGACTCTTGAGAGTCCCTTGGACTGCAAGGAGATCCAACCAGTCCATTCTGAAGGAGATCAACCCTGGGATTTCTTTGGAAGGAATGATGCTAAAGCTGAAACTCCAGTACTTTGGCCACCTCATGTGAAGAGTTGACTCATTGGAAAAGACTCTGATGCTGGGAGGGATTGGGGGCAGGAGGAGAAGGGGTCGACAGAGGATGAAATGGCTGGATGGCATCACTGACTCGATGGACATGAATCTGAGTGAATTCCGGGAGTTGGTGATGGACAGAGAGGCCTGGCGTGCTGCGATTCATGGGGTCGCACAGAGTCAGACACGACTGAGCGACTGAACTGAACTGAACTGAACTGAAAGGTTTGCTGCTGCTAAGTCACATCAGTCGTGTCCGACTCTGTGCGACCCCATAGACGGTGGCCCACCAGACTCCCGTCCCTGGGATTCTCCAGGCAAGAATAATGGAGTGGGTTGCCATTTCCTTCTCCAGTGCATGAAAGTGAAAAGTGAAAGTGGAGTCGCTCAGTCATGTCGGACTCTTCGCGACCCCATGGACTATAGCCTACCAGGCTCTTCCATCCATGGGCTTTCCCAGGCAAGAGTACTAGAGTGGGTTGCCATTGCCTTCTCTGAAAGGTTTAGGGAATGAAAACTACCTGGGGAAATGAGGAGCCAGAGTACGCAAGCCTGGATCCCACAGAGAGGGCGAGAGCCAAAGTGTTATGACGAAGACATGAGAAAAATGCTCGGAAAGGGGACAAACTGAAAGCAGACTGTCTGTTAGACAGTGGCAACTTCAGAGCTTCGCTGGGCATTGTTTACAATGATAACTAAATAGGCTCTTAATGAAACAGGATCACTAAGTCGTGTCCAACTCTTGTGACCTCGTGGACTGTAGCCTGCCAGGCTCCTTTGTTCCTGGGATTCTCCAGGCAAGAATGCTGGAATGAGTTGCCATTTCCTTCTCCAAAATAGCCTTTCCCATCTCCAGGGGATCTTCCCGACCCAGGGATCCAACCCAGGTCTCCCACATTGCAGGCAGGCAGATTTTTTTTACCCTCTGAGCCACCGGGGAAGCCCCATGGATCTTATTAGGTTATATTAACCCTACAGATTGTAGGACATGTGGCAAAACTAGCCTTTTTATTTTGTACATTTCCCAGCATAACAATTTCAGTTCAGTTCAGTCGCTCAGTCATGTTCATCTCTTTGCGACCCCATGAGCTGCAGCATGCCAGGCCTCCCTGTCCATCACCAATTCCTGGAGTCCACCCAAACCCATGTCCATTGAGTCGGTGATGCCATCCCACTGTCTCATCTGTTGTCCCCTTCCCCTCCTTCCCTCAATCTTTCCCAACATCAAGGTCTTTTCAAATGAGTCAGCTCTTTGCATCAGGTGGCCAAAGTATTGGAGTTTCAGCTTCAACATCAGTCCTTCCAATGAACATCCAGGAATGATCTCCTTCAGAATGGACTGGTTGCATCTCCTTGCAGTCCAAGGGACTCTGAAGAGTCTTCAACACCACAGTTCAAAAGCATCAATTCTTCGGCGCTCAGGTTTCTTTATAGTCCAACTCTCAAATCCATACATGACCATTGGAAAAACCATAGCCTTGACTAGATGGACCTTTGTTGACAAAGTGATGTCTCTGCTTTTTACTATGTTGTCTAGGTGTAACAATTTAGTTCCTTTCAATTCAGTCGGTATGATAGTTCGGAAGATAAACACTTTGGTTAGCACGTGTACACACACATACACACAAACACATACACACAAACACATACACAGGCATGCTTGTTTACCTATAGTAAATGTCTCTTGATACCTATTGAATGTGCTTTCCTAATGGCTCAGCAGTAAAGAATCTGCTTGTGATGCAGGAGAGGAGGGTTTGATCTCTGGGTCGGGAAGATCCCTTGGAGGAGGGCATGGCAACCCACTCCAGTATTTTTGCCTGGAGAATCCTGTGGACAGAGGAGCCTGGTGGGCTATAGTCCATGGGGTTGCAAAGAGTCAGACACGACTGAAGTGACCAAGCATGCACACCTATTGAACATCAGGCACTGTGCCTATGCGTCCTCAAGCATTTACCAATGCAATTCCACGGCAACCTCTGAAGTGGGTATTTTATTACCCTTAGTTCATTGGTGAAGTAATAGCAGCAATGCCCTCTATGTACAAAGTGCTTCAAATACATTCTCCCATTTTGTATTGACCTCTGCAGTAGTATTTATACCCATTTTACAGATGAAAGAAGCTGAATCCAAGAGAAGTTAAGAAAGGTTCCCCAAAATGCACAGAGGTACTCATCCCCACGGAAAGTTGTGCTCCAAGCTGATGCCTCTTCACAAACCCACTCCTTCGTCCTCCACCGTCATACCACCCAATGTACACAGGTTCATGAGGTTAAGGGACAAGCCTGCCTCAGATTTTTCTGACAGTTAGATACAGGAGTCTGACGTTGCCTTCTCTGCTTTTAAAGACTATGTTGAGTATCAAGCACTATATGAAAGCAAGATTTCATTATGAGATTTAAAAATGACTCAAAATAGAGGATGAAAGTAAATAATCAGTAAATCCTTTGGTAGACTTTACATGGTAAAGTTGGCCTTTGGGAACAATTTTTTTGGTAGAATAAAAATGACTTTATCATTGATTCTTCACTAAGGATTGTACATGCAATTGATCTCTAATAATATACACATCCTGAATAAATGAGATAAGAAGTAAATGAAAGAATTAAATATGCATTTAACTCTGTCCAGTCTTCCTATGTAAAACCAACAGTATGTGTGTGAATATGGATGTACATATTTCAATGGAATTACACTATTTGTCCACTTTTAATTTAATTCAGTATACATTAGAATTGAGTACGTATTTCATAAAGCACATCACATAAATGTGCAGGGCTAGGAGGCTGTACAACTCATTATTGCAATTTCTAAGTTCCCAGCGGGGAAACTTGCAGGCTTGTTGATATTGACTGAGTGGATGAAGGCAGAAGAGATGGTCACCTTCCAGAATCTTGGCTCGTTTTTCTTATTACATTTAGTTAATATATGAAGTAATGGAGATATTTGAGATTATTATCTAAAAAATAAATCCTAATTGTTTCTCCTTCCAATATTTTCAAACTATCTATTATTAAAGCAAAAAGTTGTTTCAACTCTAGTTTTTATAGAAGATGTCTGGGGGCTTCTGCTTTTGTTTTATTCACTGTGACAATTACCTCAAGTAACCTACCTTTGGGCAGATTTCTCAGGTGATTCGGAGCAGTCCTTTAAGAAGGTCATGTGTCCAATGGCAATGTTAGCAGTGAAAAGGACAGGTGGCAAGAGAAAGAGAGCGCAGCCCTTGCTTTTTCGCACTCTGGTGAAAGCGAAGCAAACATTTTTTTTAAACCTGTGCTACGAGTGCCAGTGCTTGTGTGGTCAGTCGTGTCTGACTCTGTGACCCCATGGACTGCATGCAGCCCACCAGGCACCTCTGTCCAAGGAATTTTCCAGGCAAGAATACTGGAGTGGGTTGCCATTTCCTACTCCAGGGGAACCTATGTTAAAAGCTGCAAAATCAGACCTCTGGTAATCCCTTCTTCCTCAAATTGGTTTTTGCAAAGCCAAAAGTCATGAGGATCAACACGATGCACTATGAATTGTTTCCAGTTCTGATTTGCCATATTCTTAAGGATTTCAGTCGTGGCATATCCACAGCAGAACTGATCCAATCTTCCATTGTCAACTTACCAAATATTCCTAAGAAATTTAGGAATCGTTCTGGAAAATTACATTGTGAAGAATAAATTCCTTTTTTTTTTTTTTTTTCCTGCTGAGGTTGAATTCAACCAAGGGAATCTCATCAGGGATTTCTTGATAAAGGCTGCATTGATTGCCTCAGCACTGAGAAGCTTAACGCCTTGAAGGACCTCCTCAGATAGATTTATACAGAACATGCAAGCCTGCTAAGGCGGTATAACTGCAGATACTCAGAAACACAGTGGGTTTCAGAACTGTAGAAACCCAGTGAATTCGTGAGCTAAATGCCCTCAGCCAACTTAAGTAAGGTAAGTGGGAGGCCCTGCAGATGGGTACTCCTCTACTCTGACTATCCTGTTTGCTTTTCTGAAAAATGCCAAAACCAGCCCTCCACAATTGTTAAGCTTCAGCAGGGTGTCTATGCAAGACAGGAAAAAAGACACAGCTGTGTATAACGGACTTTTGGACTCAGAGAGAGAGGGAGAGGGCGGGATGATTTGGGAGAATGGCATTCTATCATGTATACTATCATGTAAGAATTGAACCGCCAGTCTATGTCTGACGCAGGATACAGCATGCTTGGGGCTGGTGCATGGGGATCACCCACAGAGATGTTATGGGGAGGGAGGTGGGAGGGGGTTTCATGTTTGGGAACACATGTAAGAATTAAAGATTTTAAAATTAAAAAAATAAAATAAAATAAAATAAAATTTTCCATAAAAAAAAAAAACACAGGAGGAAGTGTGTTAATTGTACTTACTTTTTTTTCTTTTTAAATAATATGATTTCAGATGCTGTGTTAATAACTTTAAATTGCAATAAGATTATTTGTACTCTATATTTATTTTGAATAGAAAGGTAGGATGCACTCCAGGCTAGAAAGTAGTAGCTTAAGCACCTATGTGTCAGACCCACCCTTAAGGTGAACCCTGATGAGTCATGCCCTTGAATGCCTGCCTTCCTTTTGATTATGGGTGGAATCTATGCCTTGCTTGTAACCAGTAGACTATGATCAAAGTGATGAGAAGTCACTGCTATGATTATGTTCTGTTACGTTTTATAATGAGAGAACAGAAACAATCACATAGCAAAGGACATTTAAATTCGCTTGATTTGGGGACAATTCTTTTCTCCACCTAATATTCACTGCCCTAGGAGGCATTCATTGAGTGTTCTGAGTTGTAAGCAGCTTTCTTGGACAAGTAAGCCTTGTTTTTGCAATGTAAAGACCTGAATTTACAGGAACAGAAGTGGTAAGGGCATAGCTATAGAACTACCAAGTATGTAAGAGAATGGGCTTGAACTAACACAGTATAGATCATCACTTTTGGATGAGCTGGGATTGAACTATGAGAGAATTAAAAGAAAGTACTTTATACTATAATTTTAAGGCAGTTAAAATATCAGCTAAAACATTTTAAGACTTTGGAAAAGATTCATATTAATATAATTCATAATACTAATGGGAATTTTATTATCCATTATGAAATTATTTGACACCATTACCAATCTAAAGGAAGGGAAAGGTTACTTCTGAAATATAATTAACCTGTTTCACTTGGGAAGAATAGAAAGTTAAAAATAGAGTTACGATTCTCACCTGTATCTTTGGGCAGACTCACCTCATGAATGAAGGGAAATTTAATAGAACAAGGGAGGTTGTCACATTACTAGTTTTCTAGTAGAGCTGATCAAATATAGATGGTCTGAAATTCTCTTTAACTCTAGCATGTATAATGGAATCTTGAGTCCCTGTGTTAAAGTTACTATTTTGAGTAAACTTCATTAAGTTTACTTAGTGAGAGGGCAAAGAGCAGGTCCTTGAGAAAGCCTTATTGGGTACAGTGACAACAGATAATGAGAAAGTGGACAGGGTGGCTGTTTCCTATCCTTTTCTGCAGATCTTGAGACGTGGAGCTGCCTGACACATCTTTAATTTCTACCCTAAGGCCATAACGATCTTTTCAAAATGCAAGTCACTCATTGGTATCTCTGACTTTATTGTTAGAGTTTGCATCCCTTAGGGTGGCGTGTAAGTTCTGTCATCATCAGGCCCTCTGACTTCAGCTTCTCCAGCTGCACTGAAGCTTCGGTCATCCCTCTGGCTCATTCAGCCTTCTGCCTCCTGGCATTCATGATGTTGCTGCCTCTGGCTAGAATGTCTTCCACATACTTTTTTGGTCAGATCTTGGCTCAAATACTGATTCCTGTAGGAAGTCTACCAGCCATGCAGTCTATTTTTTTTTTCCTGTTTAAAATTTTTTATTTTATATTGGAATATAGTTAACAATGTTGTGTTAGTTTCATGTATACAGCAAGGTGATGCAGTTATACATATGCGAGTGTCTGTTCTTTTTCAAGTTCTTTTCCTATTGAAGTTATTACAGAATATGGAGCTGAGTTCCCTGTGCTATACAGTAGGTCCTTGTTGGTTTTTATTTTATTTATTCGGTGGTGATTTAGTTGCTGAGTCCGACTCTTGTGACCTCATGGACTGTAACCCATTAGGCTCCTCTGTCCATGGGATTTCTCAGGCAAGAATACTGGAGTGGGTTTCTTTCTCCAGGGGATCTTCCTGCCCCAGGGATCGAACCCATGTCTCCTGCATTGCAGGTGGATTCTTTACTGATTGAGCCACCAGGGAAGCCCTTTATTATTCTCTTTTTAAAAAGCTTTAAACTTTATATTGGAGTATAGTTGATTAACAAAGCTATATTAATTTCAGGTGTACAACAAAGTGATTCAGTTATGAATATGCTTGTTATCTGTTCTTTTTCAAATCCTTTTTCCATTTAGGTTGTTACATAATATTGAGCAGAGTGCCCTGTGCTGCACAGTAGGTCCCTGGTTATCCATTTAAAATATAACAGTGTGTATGTGTCAATCCCAAATTCCCAATCTATCTCTCCCTCCCACTGTTCCCCCTGGTAGCCATAAGTTTGGTCTCTAAGTCTGTGAGTCTGTCTTGTAAATAAGTTCATTTGTATCATTTTAGATCCCACATGTAAGTGATATCACATATTTGTCTTCTTTCATAATGTAAACATTTTACCCTGTGTGTGCTTCCCTTTGTCACAACAGTGATACTGTAAGTAATGTTGACCATCTTCTTTCCTTACTAGACTGTGACTTCCCTGAGGGTAGGAAAGCTTCACAGGTGGTGCTAGTGGTAAAGAACCTGCCTGCCAACGCAGAAGACATAGAGACACGGGTTCAATTCCTGGGTCGGGAACATCCACTGGAGGAGGGCATGGCAATCCAGTCCAGTATTCCTGCCTGGAGAATCCCCATGGACAGAGGAACCTGGTGGGCTATAGTCCATAGTGTTGCAGATTTGGACATGACTGAAGTAACTTAGCACACACACAGGATTACTTAATTGATTTTGTATCCCCAAGGCTTGTACTATTTATTGTGCATTTTTTTGTGCACCAAATGCTATCTAAAAAAAAATGTATATTAGTTCCTTTAATCCTTCAAATACCCTTGTAAGCTAAGTGCTAATTTATTCTATATTGTATGCATAAGGAACTGAGGCCCAGGGAGGTTAAGTAACTTACTCGATGTCACACAGCTAGTAATAGCTGGAGCTAGGTTATGAACATCCAGGCGGACTGGCTTCACAGCCTGTCCTCTTAGCTACATGCTCTACTGTCTCACCAGTGCCTGACGTATAGTGGGTCTTTAATGCATGATGGTGGAATGAATGGCTGGGTAATAGAGGCATGTGACACTGAGACAATGAGACCTGATTATGGGCTCATAAACAGCTCAGAGAGCAGTGATACATGATTCAGGTAGAACAGAGATGGTGGGAGAGAAAGAAGATTAGCTGGGGAAGCCATTTTTATCTCTACCAGACTCATGATTTTAACGTCCTATAGTTCACCAGGGACTATCCTGGGGAGTCAGGGCACCCCCTAATTTGTAGCAGGACACGTATGACAAACAGCTGGAAGAGGGAAGAGCATTATCAAGTGAAGAATAACTAGGTTTTCAGATGCAGAGTGTTTTTACTGATATACACACACCGGAGCATTTCCTTGAGCAAGAAGGTCATACTAATGCCAACTTTGTACCCTGAACTGTTCTCAGTCCTATGGGAGATGTGCAGAAAAGTGGAGGCGGTGCTCAGTCTGCTTACAGTGTGTGCAGAAAATCTGATTTTTATGCAGAGAAAATATGTTATATTGGGGGATATGCTTCACTCAGCACTGGGCACCCCAGCTCTATTAACATTATTATTAATAACAATATGATAAAGCTCCAGCTACCATAAACATAATCACTTAAAAAAATAAAATTCTGATCCAAATGTTGTAAAAATGGGCATAAGTGTCCCGTATACTTTGATTGTAGTTGAGGCTGTACTGTAGTATCAAGTATACACATAGCAATTCTATCATAAATTTGATTGAAAACTAATATGCTAGTTTTAGTTAACACTAAATATTTAAGCAGCCACAATTTTCTATGCCTCCTTGGAGTCCAGAGGGCTCTGCTGGAGTGATTCAGAAGGGTCAAATTTTTAAAAGTCACATCTGAGGAAGTCCTGCTAATATCTTTTCTTTTTTTTTTTTTCCTTCTTGAATTTTGCTGAAGCAAGCAGAGGTGTTGAAAATAATTCTGTTCTTTTAAACTGACCTTAAAGTACTATGGTAGTTACTGAAATGTTGAAGATTATGATCATAAAAGTGCGTTTTCTTTCCCAGTGAAAAGCATTTATGAAAGAGTTAAGAGTTAACCCTCACAGCCTCCTCTTCACCTTCTCTCATGACTTTGACTTATTCAAAGTCATGAGAGCAGTTGCAGACTCAGGGTAATCAACAGTGAGAGCAACAACCCTTCACCTGACAGTTCCCTGGCAGCAGTCAGGGTAGTGAAGGTAGCTTTCGACTTCTCTCCTGCATCATGGGCCCTGGACTTCTCCATCTGTTGGTTATCCCCACTTGGAGAACCTGTACGCATATTATCAAAACCAAAAATCCTTTTCTTTCCTTTGAGACATTCTTTTCTTCTCCACTTATCCATTCACTCAGAAAATGTACATGGCTAGTTGAGTGGATGAATGAATGAAAAAAAAAAAAAAAGAAAAGTAGCAGGTAATCAGCAAAGGCTTAAAAAAAGAAAGCTGCATGGTATGCATATCAGTAAGAGTTCAGTGCAGTCAACAGGGCATCTTACCCTGAAAGGGATTTACTACAAGGAACTGGGTGCTTAAAAATCACTGGAAGGCCTGGAGGTAGTCCTCTGGACTCTTTGACCAGCTGTGACTTGAGGTCAGGAAGCTACTCCTATTGCCATTGTTACTGCTTTTGTAACTTCCTGGGGCTTCCCTGGTGGCTCAGACGGTAAAGTGTCTGCCTGCATTGCGGCAGACCTGGGTTGGAAAGATCCCCTGGAGAAGGAAAAGGCAACCCACTCCAGTACTCTTGCCTGGGTAATCCCATGGACGGAGGAGCCTGGTCGTCTACAGTCCATGGGGTTGCGAAGAGTCAGACACGACTAAGCGACTTCACTTTTTGTAACTTCCTACTGCCAATACTCATGTTGGCTTTGTCTCCCCAGTCACACCTGAAAAAATAAGTATTCTACCTGTTTTCTACCTTTCAGATCTCATACAAGTGCATCTTACTAGCAGAAACTATATTGTATCTAGAGTCAGAGCTGCAGGAGAGTCTAGGAATTGTAGTGTTCAGCCTCTGAGTCCTAGAATCCAGGGGCGGGGTTGGGGTGGGCAGGCTTCTTGGAAGAGATTGAAAATTGATGATGAGTGCTGTATATAGTATCTAGCATAGATCATGCCTCACAATTGCTAGCGTGGTCATGAGAGGGGCTCCTGTTGCTAATAAATGAATAATATCAGAAGATAGGGATAGGATGAGGTGAGAAGTAGAAAATTCTTATTAAAAACATTCTATTCTCAAAGTACTTAGGGAGATTAATTACTAGTTAACAGTCATAAACTCTGTGGCATAGAATCCAATGCAATAGAAATTGAGGAAAGACAGAGCCATGTGATGCTGGTGTGGTTTGAAAAGTGTTGGGGAAGAAATTGAGCTGGGTCACAAAGAATGAATGAAGTCTGCACATTGACCTAAGTAGAAGGATGGAAAGAAGATGGGATTTCAGGGCCAGGTCTGAGCAGCAAGTATTTCCTCATATTCTGGTCACTTGAACTCACATTCACAGGTGATGGCTGGGTCTATCAGTGTGAGCTAACTTTCAGGGGCTGGTTGCAACACCTGAGGAAATTTTATTTCTTGTCTGCTTTTGAATATTATCAGTCTTTTCTATACTGACCACAAATGAACCACAAGCTGTTTTCATGTAAACCAATCTACATATTAGATATCTGTTAATCTTTAATTATCAATTGCTATGTAACTAATTATCTCATTGCTCAGCATATTAAAACAACAAATATTTATTATCTCACACACTTTCTTAGCTGGCTGGTTCTGGCTCTGGGTATCTCATGAGGTTCTAGTTAAGCTGCTGACCAGTCTGCAGTCTTCTGATGGGCTGGAGGAGTGACTGCCAAACCTGTTCATACAGATGCTGACTGAAGGCTCAGTTCCTCAACCTGTGGGTCCCTTTGCAGGAAGGTTGTGACTTGGCAGCAACCATACTGAGCAAATGATCTAAGAGAGCAGAGCAAGACACAGCAACCAAGATAGAAGCATCGGGGTCTTTTAGAATCTGATTCCAGATGTTACTTTCCGTCACTTGTGCTTTATTTTGTTGGTCACATTGACTAACCCTGGTACATTGTGGGGAGGGACTATACTAGGTGTGGGGTTCATTGACGCCGTCTTGGAGATTGGCTGCCAGAGTCTCTATATCCCCCAAATAAATTAGCCTTGATACTTAGGTAGTGTTCCAGTAGGGAGAGTTAGAATACCAAATTCTCTTGGAGAATCTGAGACCCTATTCCATTCTTGTGATTCTGCTGTTCTAGGAATTTTAGGATTATAATCAAAAGCACTCACTAGTGTTTCAAGTTCTTATCTATGGTCACTAAAATGTGAATATATATTTTCAGATATCCAAACATGATTTCTGGCATCTCTTTTACAGGCTGAGAATATTGGAATTGAGCAAAAGTAGAAACCTTAACCTGTCGGCAAGTTCCTAAAATATGGAAATCTGTTTCAAATGTAGCAGTTGTATTTTGTTATTATGGCAGATGATATCATAAACATAGGCTTTTTTTTGAATGAGGTTTCTTGTTGGATACTCTGCATTGTTTGGATGAATGATTTTTTTGAGCCATTGTAGGCTACTAGAAGAACTATCATATTTACTATTTCCCAGGTGGCTCAGTGGTAAAGAACGTGCCTGCAATGCAGGAAATGTGGCAGGAGATGTGGGTTCCATCCCTGGGTCAGGAAGATCTTCTGGAAAAGGAAATGGCAACCCATTCCAGTGTTCTTGCCTGGGAAATCTCATGGACAGAGGAGCCTGATGGGCTATTAGTCCATGGGGTCACAAAAGACCATGGGGTTACAAAAGAGTCAGACATGACAGTGATTAAGCAACAATGAGAAATAAATGATTATACTGGTGTTTCTTATTTAATAGTCTCCGATCTATAAATTTTTCCAGAATTTGTGAATTCTGGGTAAATTAAAGTAGTAAGTTTGGCATATGTTTTCTGAAGACTCAAAGTTTTGTATTTGTGGAAGTAAGGACTAAGATAACCTCAGGTCTAATCTCTAGAGGAGGGGTCAATAAACTATGGCCTACAGGTCAAATCCAGTGGGCCACCTGATATTGTAAATGATGTTTTGTTGGAACACAGCCATACCCATTTATTTTCATAGTGTCTATGGCTGGGTTTCTGTGCTACAGTGGCAGAGCTGAATAGTTGTGACAGTGTTTATGGCTCATAAAGCCTAACATGTTTACTACCTGGCCTTTTACAGAGAAAGTTTGCTGAGTTCTGCACTAGGAGTCATTTTGAAGTCTTAAATAAAAGTCAGAGTAAGTTAGAAACATATATTTTAATTATAATTAGTATTTTTTGGATGCCTTGATAAGAAAAGGACCTGATTAAATATGTCTATATTATTTTGGCCACAATAGACAGCTTCTGATTCCAAGTCCAGGAGAAGAGTCCTGCCTTTGCACAATATGGCTGTTTCCTGAGCTCTATGGTGTGCTGTGTTGTGATCTAAGACACACAGAGACCTCAGATTTGTGAAAGCCTGTTCGTTTCCAAGGCAAACCATTCAATATCACAGTAATCCAAGTCTATGCCCCAACCAGTTACACTGGAGAAGCTGAAATTGACGGGTTCTATGAAGACACAAGACCTTTTAGAACTAACACCCCCAAAAGATGTCCTTTTCATTACAGGGGACTGGAATGCAAAAGTAGGAAGTCAAGAAACACCTGGAGTAACAGGCAAATTTGGCCTTGGAATACGGAATGAAGCAGGGCAAAGGCTAACAGAGTTTTGCCAAGAGAACACACGGGTCATAGCAAACACCCTTTTCCAACAGCACAAGAGAAGACTCTACACATGGACATCACCACATAGTCAACACAGAAATCAGATTGGTTATATTCTTTGCAGCCAAAGATGGAGAAGCTCTATACAGTCAGCCAAAACAAGACCGGGAGCTGATTGTGGCTCAGATCATGAACTCCTTATTGCCAAATTCAGACTTGAAGAAAGTAGGGAAAACCACTAGACCATTCAGGTATGACCTCAATCAAATCCCTTATGATTATACAGTGGAAGTGAGAAATAGATTTAAGGGACTAGATCTGATAGATAGAGTGCCTGATGAACTATGGACAGAGGTTTATGACATTGTGCAGGAGACAGGGATCAAGACCATCCCCATGGAAAAGAAATGCAAAAAAGCAAAATGGCTGTCTGGAGAAGCCTTACAAATAGCTGTGAAAAGAAGAGAAGCAAAAAAGCAAAGGAGAAAAGGAAAGATATAAGCATCTGAATGCAGAGTTCCAAAGAATAGCAAGAAGATATAAGAAAGCCTTCCTCAGTGATCAATGCAAAGAAATAGACGAAAACAACAGAATGGGAAAGACTAGAGATCTCTTCAAGAAAATTAGAGATACCAAGGGAACATTTCGTGCAAAGATGGGCTCGATACAGGGCAGAAATGGTATGGACCTAACAGAAGCAGAAGATATTAAGAAGAGGTGGCAAGAATACACAGAAGAACTGTGCAAAAAATATCTTCATGATCCAGATAATCACTATGGTGTGATCACTCACCTAGAGCCAGACATCCTGGAATGTGAAGTCAGTGGGCCTTAGAAAGCATCACTACAGACAAAGCTAGTGGAGGTGATGGAATTCCACTTGAGCTATTTCAAATCCTGAAAGATGATGCTGTGAAAGTGCTGCACTCAATATGCCAGCAAATTTGGAAAACTCAGCAGTGGCCACAGGACCGGAAAATATCAGTTTTCATTCCAATCCCAAAGAAAGACAATGCCAAAGAATGCTCAAACTACGGCACAGTTTCACTCATCTCACACGCTAGGAAAGTAATGCTCTAAATTCTCCAAGCCAGACTTCAGCAATACGTGAACTGTGAACTTCCAGATGTTCAAGCTGGTTTTAGAAAAGGCAGAGGAACCAGAGATCAAATTGCCAACATCCGATGGACCTTTGAAAAAGCAAGAGATTTCCAGAAAAATATCTATTTCTGCTTTATTGACTATGCCAAAGCCTTTGACTGTGTGGATCACAATCAACTGTGGAAAATTCTGAGAGAGATGGGAATACCAGACCACCTGACCTGCCTCTTGAGAAACCTATATGCAGGTCGGGAAGCAACAGTTAGAACTGGACATGGAACAACAGATTGATTCCAAATAGGAAAAGGAGTACGTCAAGGCTGTATATTGTCACCCTGCTTATTTAACTTCTATGCAGAGTACATCATGAGAAACGCTGGGCTGGAAGAAGCACAAGCTGGAATCAAGATTGCTGGGAGAAATCTCAATAACCTCAGATATGCAGATGACACCACCCTTATGGCAGAAAGTGAAGAGGAACTAAAGAGCCTCTTGAGAAAAGTGAAAGAGGAGAGTGAAAAAGTTAGCTTAAAGCTCAACATTCAGAAAATGAAGATCATGGCATCTGGTCCCATCACTTCATGGGAAATAGATGGGAAACAGTGAAAAAGTGGCTGGCTTTATTTTTCTGGGCTCCAAAATCACTGCAGATGCTGATTGCAGCCATGAAATTAAAATATGCTTACTCCTTGAAAGGAAAATTATGACCAACCTAGATAGCATATTCAAAAGCAGAGATATTACTTTGCCAATAAAAGTCCATCTAGTCAAGGCTATGGTTTTCCAGTAGTCATGTATGGATATGAGAGTTGGATTGTGAAGAAAGCTGAGTGCCGAAGAATTGATGCTTTTGAACTGTGGTGTTGGAGAAGACTCTTGGGAGTCCCTTGGACTGCAAGGAGATCCATCCAGTTCATTCTAAAGGAGATCAGTCCTGGTTGTTCTTTGGAAGGACTGATGCTAAAGCTGAAACTCCAGTACTTTGGCCACCTCATGTGAAGAGTTGACTCATTGGAAAAGACTCTGATGCTGGGACGGATTGGACACAGGAGGAGAAGGGGACGACAGAGGATGAGATGCCTGGATGGCATCACCAACTCAATGGACGTGAGTTTGAGTGAACTTCGGGAGTTGATGATGGACAGGGAGGCCTGGCGTGCTGTGGTTCATGGTGTTGCAAAGAGTCGGACACCACTGAGTGACTGAACTGAATTGAACTGAACAGAAAATAGTGGTTCAATTAGCTTATTGACTTTTTAATAATATCTTAGTCTGCTGTGGAGAGATTCTCCTTCTTATAATTCACAGGTAGATTTAGGAGCTCTTTGGAAGAGAGGTTAAAGATAGAGATGGAACGATTTCTGGATTGTCAAATTCCTAAAGGGAAGCTTCCCTGGTTGCTCAGATGGTAAAGAATCCACCTGCAATGCTGGAACCCTGGGTTTGGTCCCTGGATTGGGAAGATGCCCTGGAGGAGGGCGTGGCAACCCACTCCAGTATTCTTGTCTGGAAAATCCCCATGGACAGAGGAGTCTGGCAGGCTACAGTCCATGAGGTCACAAAGCATCAGACTTGACTGAGTGACGCAGCACAAAGGGAGGCAAGTGTGTGGCCTGGGTGACCAGGGAAAATTTTCTTAGATCTTGAACTACCGGCATGGCAATAATGTGTGTTCACATTTTAGGAACTAGTCAAAAGAAACCTAAGATTTTCTACTGAGGAAACCGAGTCTATAAGCAATTTCTAATAACAATGCAAAAAATGACCTGCAGTGCCAAAGCAAGGACACGTGCAGAATATCTCACAGAACTACCATGAAGAAAGCCACAAATTGAATTCTATAATGCTTCTACTGGAGGACTTCTACCTTTTTTTTTTTTTTTCTTTTCAAAGAGTCTCCTTCAAGATTCTTTAGTGATTAATGGAGAAAACTTTAAAAACTCTAGTTCTATAAACTTTAGAACGGTAATAATTTCCTTCTCTAGTTACTCATTTGAGTCCCAAAATAGGATATTTCTGCAGGAGGACAAACACTGAATGACTGAATTCTGTAGGGGCAGAGCCCCTTTAAGTCAAAGGGCATGAAGAAATAATGAAGTTCTGAACATGAAGAGACATCATGGAGCTGGAGTCAGCCAGTGGAGAAACTTTGTTTTGGTGACTGGATTTCCAAAACCCTATCGGTTCTCTCTGTCCTCACCACCTACTAATCTCCCTTCCTTTTCTCCCTTCCAACCACACTGGCTTCATTTCAATTCCTCCAATGTTCCAGGTAGGCTCCTGCCTCAGGGCCTTTGAACTTGCTCTTATCCCTGCCGTTGTCCCAGATAGTTCTCTGGTTCACTCACCCACCTCTCACAGGCCTTGACTCAAATGTCACCCTTTCAATAAGACTTTCCTTGGACACCTTATTTAAAAATTACAACCTGTGCCCCCTTTCCAAGTCCCTATCTCTCTCCCTTGCCTAATTTCCTGTTTTTCCATAGTATTTATCACCCTCTGACATACTACATTTGCTCACTTTCCTGGTCTGTTTGTTCACTACGGTATCCTCAGCATCTGGAATAGAGTCTGCCTTGGATTAGACACTCAAAGATATTTGCTGAGCAAATGAATAAGTGACCACTATCATTGCTTGATCTGGTTGGAAAATTCTGAGGTTGAGCTTTGTCATCTCCCTTCTCCAGATTTGGAGATTTCACGTTGAGACCCAGAAACTTTATTTCTGCCCTTGTGAGGGTTCTCACCCTGATTTATATGATTTGCTGAGAAGTACTGTGCTGCTATGAGGAAAGCAAATCTTTCTTTGGAATTTGTTGACCAAATGCCCAAGGGAGGAGAACAACCCACAGGGAGCAGTTTCTTCTTTCTGCCTCTCCTTCACGCATGGTAAGACCTCCTCTGACTTGAGTGGACTTTACTTAGGGTCTTGTTGGTATGATGATAGCCATAAAAAGTTAGTTAACAGCTGGAATGGGAGCCAGACTGCCTTTGGAATGAAGGAACCATAGCCCAGAAAGCTTTATGCAAAGAGAATGGAGCCATGTGTGTTGGGCATTTGCCTTGCTCGTTGTATGAGAAAGGATGCAGATGCTAACTTCTACCTCTTCCTTCCCTAGTTACTCACTGTATTTCCTCTTGAGCTTTATAATTGCCTGCTCTCTCTCTCACACCCACTAGATCTGGAAGTCACTCACTGCTGGCTTCCTAACCCCACTATGTTCCTGTGAATTAGGAGCCTGACCCCGTCATCATATCTGTAACAAGCTTCCATAGAGTTGACAATACTTTGGAAAACGTAAAATTTAGGAGTCATTATTTCTTAGCATGACGTTAAATTTGTAATGCATTCTCTTATTCTGAATGCAAGAAGTTCCACCCATTTTGCTGAAAACTTTGGCATATTAATATTCTAACTTTTCCTGGATGATATGAGAAAGAGGCAACAGATCATATTAAAGTCCAGTAACAAATAGAATTTTCATCAAATGGACTCTGCACAATCATTATACTGGTACCCTATCAAATGATTATCGTGTAGGACACCAGTATGGGTATTTGGAACTAGAAAAGTCAACTTGGGCATAGAACTCTGATGGTATGGGGGGAAAAAGGAACATTTTGAAAACTGAGGATTTTTTTTTAAATCTAACTGAATGTATTTATGTTCCGTATATTTCTGTGATTGAAGGCTAAATATCATGGAATAAATATTCTAACAGCAGAATATTGCCTCAGTTTTCCTGGCTTTACCTTTGGGAAACATGGGTCTAATAATGACTGACCTTTCTTGGTGGTTGGCTTTAGCCCTGGATATCTGCAGTCATTGACCCATAGGCTGCTCTTGGGCAAGACTAAAGGATTTGCAGGTGTGGTTTGCTGGGAGGTATAGTGCCAAGATGGAGGTATAGTGCCAAGACCTGAGGGTACCACACAAGAGAAATTCCTTGGGGATGCAGTTTTATAATCCTTACACTTTATAAGTTTTCCATCTCCAACTCAGCCTTTAACTAGTTATTGGATACTGGACAAATCCCTTTTCCTTATTTTGGTCCCCATTTTCCAAATGAATTGGGCTGGATTAATTTTCTCTATTGTCCTTTGTAATTGTAAAGTGCTGAGCAATCACTAAGCTGCTCATTGATAATGATCATTCACCTTTTGTATTCATCATAATAACATTAATATAATACCTTTGATTTGTTCAATGCTTTATTAGCTTTTAATATCCACAGAAACCACTGCAGATCACTTTAGCTAAAATCATTCAGCACCTCTCCAAATAAATCTCCCTTTTCAAGGAGGGCTGTTTAGGAAAGCTTTATAAATGAAACGATCCCAGAGAAAATGCTTGTAAGACATTTATAAAGAGAAAAGAAGGAAGGCTCAGAGAAAAGGCAAGCGGTTTTCAACAAATAATGAAAATCAGTTTGTTTGCATGCTTCTTTACGTTCCTAACACTTTAAAAATCTTTGTTGCTTAAACTGTAATTTCACAGTCAATTAATCTACCACATATTTTATGCTGTTTTCTGTAGGCTGTGTTGTAGGCACCTGAAACAAGTAAAGAGCAAGTTTATTTCTACATCTTTAGGTTGATTAGAATGTGACTGCTGAGAGTGGGCACCACCTGGTTTATAGGCAAAAAAAGCTTTTAAAATAGATTCAAGAAACAGAAAAGTCTTCTGTCGGAGATGGCTCTACATTGTGTGTGCTCAGACGCTCAGTCATGTCCCATTGTTTGCAATCCCATGGACTGTAGCCGGCCAGGCTCCTCTATCCACGGAATTTTCCAGGCAAGAATACTGAAGTGGGTTGCCATTTCCTATTCCAGGGGATCTTCCCGACCCAGGGATCGAACCCACATCGCTCGGTCTCCTGCATTGGCAGGAGGATTCTTTACCACTCTGCCATCTGGGAAGCCTGGCTCTTTGTTAAATGTGGCCAGTTGTTGATTCTGGGTTACCAGAATGTAGGATTCGGACCTTAGAAAGCAGCCCCTGATCTTCTTCCCTGCATGTTTTTGTTAATGAGCAACATAATGCAGATGATTTTCAGAGGAAACAGCATAAAATAGCCACATGTTTTTCATGAAAATCAATGGGGGAAATAAATAAATAGAACATCTATGAGCTGATTTTCCTCTGAAGGAGAAAAGAGGAAAAGTCCTAGACTGTATGCTGTTTTCATGTTCAAATTCCAGATCTGCTAATTGGTGGAATGACCTTTTGTGAATTATTTCATCTCCACCTCGTTGGCTATCAGCTCCATCTCAAAAGTGAGTTGATTGGGCCACTTGATTGATATGGTTCTAATACACTTATTCTCTGATCTGAGTCTGTTAATGAATTCTAATTAGAATCTAAAATTCTAAGTTTAATTGTTATCAAGAGAACTCTAACAGATTCTAATTGTTATCTAATTGTTATTAGAGCGAAAAGAATGGCAACCCACTCCAGTATTCTCTCCTGGAAAATCCCATGGACAGAAGAGCCTGGCAGGCGACCGTCCATGGGGTTGCAAGAGTTGGACGCAATTAGCAACTAAACCACCACATGCAAATAAGTATATTTTCTTTTCCAGATATTTCAGAATATATATGCAACACAACTGAAGAAGAAATGGGTAAGAGACCATGGTTTCTAACAAGGTTTTCTACTGGGATTGTGCACTAGGACATGTAAAACATTGATCCATTGTGTTGGCTATACTCATGTCTTTTCCAATCGCTTTGGCTGAAAAAAATATTTTAGGGTCATCATCCACTGTTTTAGTTTATGTCTGAAAGAGACTGTAAACTTCACCGGACAGGAATTCTGTCTTTTGTGCTTTATGTTCTATAAAGCACCACATACATTTACACAGCACTATAAATTATAAGAATAAAAATAAGTGCTGAGCCAACACATTCATCCATTTAATATTTAGCAGATTTTAGTGATGACTTCAATATTTTATCCTCAGATATTTTACAGCGTTTGGAGTTTTTATGGCAGTCTCTCAGAGACAGACTTTAAGCTAAAATTTTGCTGTTTGGAGAGGCATCAATTCCAAATGCCCCTTCTGGGGCCCATTCTTTAGCCATTGAAAGACTCACAGCTGACTTACCTCATTCGGGAGCCTCTTTAAGGCCGTTTTCTGTTGCATTAGTCAGCTCCCTTTGGGTGACATCCAGCACTTTTCATGGCTATGTATACTTTTCCAATTTTATACAATTTATGGGCAGCTCTTTTCAGATGAATCTTCCTAAAACACTGATTTCATCATGTCATTTTCCAGCTTAAAAACTTGCAATGTTTCCAAAATAAAATCTCAACCTCTCAACATGGAATTCAAGGTCTTCCTACAGCAGAGAAATGTGTTCTGGTATCTTTCATTTCTAAAGCAAGCAAGCAAACAAAAATCCCACAACTTCTCTGGTAGTCACATATCCTCTATTGTTGCTTTATCTTTTTTTTTTTTTTCTAGTAGCAAAACTGCTTGAGATAATTGTCTCTACTCAGCCCCCATTTCTTACCTTCTAGTCATTCTTTAACCTGTTCCAATCTTGCCCTTGAATTCATTCCTCTACTGAATGACTCTGTTCATGATTACCTACAATCTCCATGGTGCAAAACCCAGTGGCCCTTCCTCTGACCTGTCTAACGTGACCTCTTAGCAGTGTTCAACACATTCTTCTGACTTACCCTCTGTCTCTCTGACTTTTTACCTAACTAATTCTAGTCAGTCTCATGGCATTAACTATCCTTTATTGGCTGATGACTTTTTCATATCTATAACTACTCCCTCAGACTTCTTTCAGTTTGTACTTGTGTATGGTGGCTCATACAGCTGGTTACCTTCCCAGTATCCACTTTCTCCAGCTGTTGTTCAGTCTCTCAGTCATGTCTGACTCTTTGTGGCCCCATGGACTGCAGCACACCAGGCTTCCCTGTTCATCACCAACTCCCAGAGATTGCTCAAACTCATGTCCATCAAGTCAGTGATACCATCCAACCATCTCATCCTCTGTCATCCCCTTCTCTTCCTGCCCTCAATCTTTCCCAGAATCAGGGTCTTTTCCAGTATGTCAGTTCTTAGCAACAGGTGGCCAAAATATTGGAGCCTCAGCTTCAGCATCAGTCTTTCCAATGAATATTCAGGATTGAATTGATTGGCTTGATCTCTTTGTAGTCCAAGGGACTCTCAAGAGTCTTCTCTAACACCACAGCTCAAAAGCATCAATTCTTCAGTGCTCAACTGTCTTCACAGTCCAACTCTCACATCCATACATGACTACTGGAAAAATCATAGCTTTGACTAGACAGACGCATGTCAGCAAGGTAATGTCTCTGCTTTTTAATATGCTGTCTAGGTTGATCACAGCTTTTCTTCCAAGGAGTGAGCATCTTTTAATTTTATGGCTGCAGTCACCATCTGCAGTGATTTTGGAGCCCCCCAAAATAAAGTCTGTCACTGTTTCCATTGTTTCCCCGTCTATTTGCCATGAAGTGACAGAACCAGATGCCATGATCTTAGTTTTATGAATGTTGAGTTTTAAGACAACTTTTTCACTCTCCTCTTTTGCTCTCATCAAGAGGCTTTTTAGTTCCTCTTTGCTTTCTGCCATAAGGGTGGTGTCATTTGCATGCTGCTGCTGCTGCTGCTAAGTCACTTCAGTTGTGTCCAACTCTGTGTGACTCCATAGATGGCAGCCCACCAGGCTCCCCCATCCCTGGGATTCTCCAGGCAATAACACTGGAATGGGTGTCATCTGGATATCTGAGGTTATTATTATTTCTCCCAGCAATCTTGAGTCCAGCTTGTGCTTCATCCAGTGTGGATATTTTGGAGGTAACGATATGCCCAACCTAAGCATTACATTTTTTTTAGACTCCCTTGTAGCTTTGGATATTCATGGGAAATGTGAATCAAAGTCTTCTGGAGATTTCTGGGAAATTTTCAGTCTTGATATAGACACATATCCTTCCTCATTGGGTTTCCTTCTTATTTCTGTCTGAAACATAGACCAGAAGTTGCAGACAGAACATATATTGTAATCATGGGGTGATCACAAGAATGAAAGATTTTTCATTTTTGGTACTTGAGCAGGAAAGGAAGGGGGACTTTGAGTAGTTTTCCCAGCTCCAAATTGCCAGTCCCTCCCTGGACTCTTTACTATATGAGAAAAATACAAGTCCTTGCTATAAAGTTTCTGTAAATAATTCCTATCCATAAGTGATACAGATATAGAACAGGCATAAAAAAAATAGCATGACTAATAAAGAACTCTTGACTTTGCCCCTACCCTTTCCCCTCAGATTTTTCTTTTTCAAGTCTTCCCCAGTTCACTAAGAAGTTTCACTACCCTCAAGACTGCACAAGTACAAAGGCTAGATGTCATCCTTAGGCCTTCTTTTCCTCTCTTCCCTCCTCTTGATTTACAATTGCTAGCAAGTCCTGGAGGTTCTTTTTGTTTGTGGGCAGTTTGCTTCTCTCACTCTTGCTTGTCACCACTCCCCCCTGGTCCCAGCCAGCATCGCTGCTGCAGCATCCTCCTAAGCATCTCCTTGCTTCTATTCTTGTTCCTCTCTCTACAACCCATTCTTTTCAGGGCTACCACAGTGATCTTTAAAAAATATAAATGATCTCATTTAACTTGCCTGTATGCATCACTTACCCAAATCTAAAATAGGTCACTGACTTTCTATTGTATCTAAAAGGTGAATTTCTTATATGGTGGAAGAAAGTTGGCTGGATCAGTCTCTGCCTGTTTTTCTGACTTTACCCACACCACTCTCCCCTGTCACTGACCTCACCCATGCCACTGTCCCCAGTCACTGTGTATCTTCCACACTGGCCTCCTTATGATCTTTAAAAATAAACATGAACTCTTTTTCTCCTAAGGTTATATCTTCTTGCTGAGGATATAACTCCTGATGGCTGGAGATATAAATCCTGATGGCTGCAGCTTTGCTCCTCATAATTTAGGTCTGAGCTCAAACATTATCTTCTCAGAGAGGTTTCCTCAGCCTCCTCACAAAAGTAAGCAGCCTCTTTTGACCTGGAATACCTGTTCTTTTACTTACCTCCAAGCCAGTTCAAGTCTGCCCTCTCTCTAGCAGGCTTTTCCTCGATTACTCCATTCCACAAAGATCTTTGTGTTTCTCTATCCCCATAGTACCTATTTAGATTATCTTTTCCAGAATATGGTTAGACACTGTCTTCACTGTTCACAAAGTGTTTTGGAATGCATGCCTCATTTTCCTAAGCAGAGCATAAGCTTTTCGAAAATGGCAGGTTTTGAATTTCCTTTAATAGCTTGAGTGCTTGGCTCATGGCTGGGGCCTAAAAATATATATTGATTTGATGATGTGCAGATTTTTGGTAAATGGTGCTTTCATATTAATCATCTGCTTTTGTCTTTACACTGTAGGCCTTTTGGCAGAAATATTTCCTGCACGATTTTAATGTTTTAATTTTATCTTTTGTCTCCATGGCTGAAATCAAGGCAGGATCCTAGCATATTAGAAAAAAAAGTGTGTTTTGCCTTGATTTTCTTTTATTGGATTTAGAACTGAAAGTGCAGATAGCTATGGTATTGATTGACATTATTCTTTTCCATATATATACATACATGGTGGGTAAGGCAGAGCTTGTGACAGTGAGCTTTAGCTTTCAGAATTTTTACTTCAGTGGAGAAGAAAGGTGCATTTGTTTCTTTCTTTTCTTTTCTTTTATTTTTTTAATTTTAAAATCTTTAATTCTTACATGTGTTCCCAAACATGAACCCCCCTCCCACCTCCCACCCCATAACATCTCTGTGGGTCATCCCCATGCACCAGCCCCAAGCATGCTGTATCCTGCGTCAGACATAGACTGGCGATTCAATTCTTACATGATAGTATACATGATAGAATGCCATTCTCCCAAATCATCCCACCCTCTCCCTCTCCCTCTGAGTCCAAAAGTCCATTATACACAGCTGTGTCTTTTTTCCTGTCTTGCATACAGGGTCGTCATTGCCATCTTTCTAAATTCCATATATATGTGTTAGTATACTGTATTGGTGTTTTTCTTTCTGGCTTACTTCACTCTGTATAATCGGCTCCAGTTTCATCCATCTCATCAGAACTGATTCAAATGAATTCTTTTTAATGGCTGAGTAATACTCCATTGTGTATATGTACACAGCTTTCTTATCCATTCATCTGCTGATGGACATCTAGGTTGTTTCCATGTCCTGGCTATTATAAACAGTGCTGCGATGAACATTGGGGTACATGTGTCTCTTTCAATTTTGGTTTCCTCGGTGTGTATGCCCAGCAGTGGGATTGCTGGGTCATAAGGTAGTTCTATTTGCAATTTTTTAAGGAATCTCCACACTGTTCTCCATAGTGGCTGTACTAGTTTGCATTCCCACCAACAGTGTAGGAGGGTTCCCTTTTCTCCACACCCTCTCCAGCATTTATTGCTTGCAGATTTTTGGATCGCAGCCATTCTGACTGGTGTGAAGTGGTACCTCATTGTGGTTTTGATTTGCATTTCTCTGATAATGAGTGATGTTGAGCATCTTTTCATGTGTTTGTTAGCCATCCGTATGTCTTCTTTGGAGAAATGTCTATTTAGTTCTTTGGCCCATTTTTTGATTGGGTCGTTTATTTTTCTGGAATTGAGCTGCATAAGTTGCTTGTATATTTTTGAGATTAGTTGTTTATCAGTTGCTTCCTTTGCTATTATTTTCTCCCATTCAGAAGGCTGTCTTTTCACCTTGCTTATATTTTCCTTTGTTGTGCAGAAGCTTTTAATTTTAATTAGATCCCATTTGTTTATTTTTGCTTTTATTTCCAGAATTCTGGGAGGTGGATCATAGAGGATCCTGCTGTGATTTATGTCTGAGAGTGTTTTGCCTATGTTCTCCTCTAGGAGTTTTATAGTTTCTGGTCTTACATTTAGATCTTTAATCCATTTTGAGTTTATTTTTGTGTGCGGTGTTAGAAAGTGATCTAGTTTCATTCTTTTCAGTGCATCCTGAAGTTCTGGTTGATTTTTCCAGAAATGATTAGTGATTATGGATTTGTGCAGATCCATCCATACTTCTTTGGTGGTATCCATGGCAACAAAAATGATACATTTTTGAGAGGCTTAATGGGCAATCAAGAGAAGTTTTCTTGGTGCAAAGGAAGATGGTCCATTTGAGGTTCAAATCCCCACTACAGGTCTCATTAGGACTAGACATTATTGGGCTGAAAGAACCAACCCAGGAAATGAACAATTACTCTATAAAGGTATCATGTTCCTATTTTTACTTGAGATTTTGTAAGAGAAGTAATAACTTGCTTAAATTTGGTCAAGATCCAGTAAACCTAGGACTAACTGTCTCTTTTCAATGTATTCATCTCTTGAGGCAGTGAGGTCAGCAGTCCCACAAATATATGCTGCTCAACCCTGTTTAGACCAACTTTTCAGAAAAGTTCAGCTGAAATTTCAAAAATCAAATCTATAATGAAAGAGATGAATCTTTAATAATACGAAAGATAAAAATGCAGAGAAATGTAAATTTAAATTTTGGTTATCACAGAACACTCTCTGGTAGAGTCACCACATTTTAAGGGGATTATAAAATTCTCCATATGTTTACAAGGAGGATATAATGAGCAGTCATCTCAAAACAGACACTCAGGAAACATTAAGTAAATTTAACACTCTTCTTTACTGGTAGAAGTAACATGCATAACAATTTGAAAATTATGAAGGGCACATGTCTGTGCTAAATATTGTAAATAAGTAGAAATCATGGTTATCTTTCTTACATGAAAGATGTCTTTTTAAAAAACCCCAGTTCTACATTTTTTCAATTTTAATTAAGATTGTCTGAGAAAAATGGTTTCTCCTGTGAAATGAATCCATTGATTTGATATCCTATTGAATCCATTACATTTTTTTGACAATATTCTGTGCATATCTGGAAAAAGGTCATCTGCTGCTAATAGTTGCCAAATGTCTGCTGATATTTACTGCTGAGGTAGTAGAAGATGAGAGGACAATGTGTACGTACATGCTGCTGTTGATGGCTTTCCATGAACAGATGGCAAAACGATAAACTAAAAACGTATGTACTGCATTGTAAACATTTCCTTCTGAGTGATTTGGCAGACTGACAATGATCAGTCAAGAAGAGGAAGGGTGTTTAGAGCCTTAGGAAAAATTTAACCCTTGAAAATAAGGGACAAGACAGAAGGTTATTTGCATGTTAAGTCTTAAACCCAGAAAGTGAGTTCTTCCAACTAAGAGACATTATTTTTGAACTCAATTGCAGATGACTGATGATCTATATTGATTTGAGGCTTGGTACCCTCTGTTAGTTATAATGACTTGTGAGTCTCTTACACAAGTTTTTTGGGAAGATTTTATTACTTAGCCTATTTTACATTCTGTCCTGTTTCAGAAAAGTGAAAGTGAAAGTTAGTTGCTCAGTCATGTCCAACGCTTTGTGACCCCATGGACTATAGCCTTCCAGGCTCCTTTGTCCATGGGATTTTCCAGGCAAGAACACTGGAGTGGGTTGCCATTTCCTTCCCCAGGGGATCTTCCCAACCCAGGGCTCGAACTTGGGTCTCCCACATTGCAGGTGGATTCTTTACAGTCTGAGCCACCAGGAAAGCCCTGAGTACAACTGTCCCTCTACCCATGGGGGGATTCACTCTAGGAAACTGCCTCCCTCAGGGATATCAAAACCCAAGGGTGCTCAAATCCCTTATATAAAGTGGCATAGTGTGTTTGCCTATATCCTACCACATCCCGCTTTTTATGTCATTTCTAGATTACTTATGATACCAAACACAATGTAAATGCCTTGTAAGTTGTTATAAATACAATGTGAATGCTACATAACTAGTTGCTGGTGAGCAGCGTATTCATGTTTTGCTTTTCAGAAATTTCTGGAATATTTTAAAGGAATATTTTTGATCTATGGTTGGTTGAACCCTTGAATGTGGAACCCAAGGATATGGAGGGCCAACTGTGTTTTAATATGGACTGCTTTGGGGGATTTCCAAACTAGGTTCTAAAGACAACTCATAAGATCTGGAGAGACCTGGACCTTGGTTGTCATTTCTGTAACAAAATCTTCACAAAGGCGCAGATGGAAGGGCAATTTCTGAAGGACGATTTCTCTGAGCAACCATGCAAAGCAGGGAGTGTCATTTCCCCCAAAAGGCCCACTTTGCCCCTGGTTCCTCTTCAGGTCAGACTCTGGTCTGGGTACCTGGAGATACTACTATTAGTTCTGAACTCTTTTGCAAGGTATCCTTTTGGGAAGACACAGCACACTGTGTCATCACTGCTTTCCTGTGGAGCAACCCTTGTCACCTCTTAGACTGTTCTGTTGACATCCTCCATGAAGAGCCCCACTTGGGAGGCGTGGGCCATCTGAGTTCTGGGCCTGTCAGAGGCCACCCAGCCTCACCTGCAGCACAGGGCTCTGTGACATGGGTGTAGGAAGTACCAGAAGGACAAGATGGAAATTAATCCCAAGTAAGCAAAATGATGGCCAAGAAGAAAGGGAGAGGGTCAAAGAGCACGTGAGTGAGGAGAAGGACACGTCTTTCTTGGTCTTCTGGTCCTTTGGCACTCACGATAGCTATAGGGAGTTGGGGGATGGGGGGGTTTGGTTCCAGTGGCCACTTACATGTGGAGAGAAAAATAATAATAATAAAAAAATTTATACATGTTGCTGTATGGTGGAAACCATCACGATATTGTAATTACCTTCAATTAAAAATAAAATTAAAAAAATTTGTAGATGGCATTTTGTAGATCAGCTTTAGGTTTCTGGAAAAAATAAGCAGAAAGTACAGAGCATTTCCACATACTCCATCCTCTTCCCCTGAGTTTCCCTGTCACTAATTTTTGCATTGGTGTGGCATGTTTGTAACAACTGACAAACCAATACTGATATTCTATTATTAACTAAGATCCATAGTTTAGAGTTCATTTTCTGTCTTGCAAAGGTTTATGATTTTTGCCAAATGCATAATGTACCACCATCATAGTGACATATAGAATAACCTCACTGCCCTAAAAACCCACCATGCTTCAGCTGTTTATACTTCCTTCCCCTCTGTTTACCACTCCTTGGAAACTATAGATCTTTTTATGTCTCCATAGTTCTACCTTTTCCAGAATGCCATTTAGTCAGAATCATACAGCATGTAGCCTTTTCACGCTGGCTTCCTCCATGTCCTTTTGTGGTTTGACAGCTCATTTCTTTTCACTGCTGAATAATATTTGATTGTACGGAGATATCACAGTTTGTTTATTCATCACCTATTGATGACCAAGTGGAAAGGAAATGGCAACTCACTTTAGTATTCTTGCCTGGAAATTTCCATGGACAGAGAGGAGTTGTCATGGGTTCTCAGAGTCTGACATGACTAAGTGACTGAGCATGCATTGATGGTCAAGCTGCTTCTGTTGGCAATTATTATTAAAGTTGCTTTAAATCTCAGTGTGCAAAGTTTTTTTGTGGATGCAAGTTTTTAACTCATTTGGGTAAACATCAAGGAGTGTGATTGCCGGATTGTATGGTAATAGTATGTTTAGTTTTGTAAAAAAATAACTGACAAACTGTCTTCCAAAGTGGCTATACCATTTTGCATTCTTACCTGCCAAGAATGAAAGTTCCTGTTGCTCCACACCCTTGTTAGCATTTGGCATGGTCAGTGTTTTGGATTTTAGCCATTCAAATAGGTGTATAGTGGTGTATTTTTGTTTTAATTTGCAACTAAATTTGCAATTTAATGTTGAGCATCTTTTCATATGCTTATTTACCAGCTGTATATCTTTTTTGAGGTGTCTGCTCAGAGTTTTTTCCCTCACTTTTTAATTGGGCTTTTTTTTTTAAATTGTTGGGTTTTAAGAATTCTCTGTACATTTTGGATACAAGTCCTTTGTCAGATGTGTGTTTGGCAAATATTTGCTCCCTGTGGAAACATTTTCCCCAGTCTATGGCTTGTCTTTTTATCCTGTTAACAGTGTCTTTGGGACAGAAGTTTTTAGTTTGGAAAAATTATTGTTTTGAGGAGTTTTGCAAGATAGGAGGTGCTGGAATAGTTGTGGTTGGTGAGGAAAGTAAAGGAGAGAGAAAAAGGGAATTTTAAAAGAGTGTGGCTGTGACCTACATACTACCTTCAGAATATTTGAGAAATGCACGTAGAGAGCTCGAGTTAATTTGCATCAACTTGTTGCTGGTCTTTACATCTTGAATGTGAGAACTCTGAGCACCTATGCTGCATGGTCACAGCTTCTCAGAACCCTGTGGCCCCGGGTAGCTGGTATGAGCATTAAATGGGTAACATATGTGAAGAGCATGTGGTCATTGGTGGGGGGTGCTGTAAATGTTAGTTCTCTTCTGTAAAGAAATATCATGGGCATGTGCAGCTGCCTGAACGCAGGACCAACATAACCTGATGCCATCCCAAGAGACAACCTTGCTGTTCTTGCTCTCACGTCACTCTGCCATCCCTCTGCTTTGGGAGGGAAATAGAGGGTCTAACCCCCAGCGGTTTCACAAAGGATTTAGATCCTTACTCTGAGTGCCAGTTTCCAGTCTTCACAAATTCCACGCACAAAAGAAAATTGTGGTTTGAGGAGTTTAGGCCATTTAATTGCAGTCATAATTTATTCAGAAACTACAGATTTTACATCTATGATCACTGAGACAGAAACCTGACTGAAGTATACTACCATTCTTTCCAGGATTAAAGGGTTTTCTTTTTCTAAGTGAATAGATGAAACATGATGGCAAGGGATAAGATTTTTTTACTTTAGAAAATATAACCCATATAGGACAACTGATTGGGTTCAAATCTTATCTCTTCTACTTATTGGCCAAGAGTTATCCCCTTTGAGATGTCCAGCTTCCTCATTTTAAAATGAGGTCAAGGACACCCACAACTGCAAGGTTGTGATGAGTAAGTGATATGCGAATGTAAAACTCCCAACATGCCGACTGCGACATGGAATGAGGCTCAGCACATATTTTTCCCACCCCCTTCCCTTTGTATCATAAGAAATGTTCATTCTAAGCCCTCTGTTGAAACCATCTCCTCTCCGTCTTTTGGGAAAACTGAGCTCCATCCTCTGTAACTTTGCTTCTGTTATTCACTGTATCTTGAATATATCTTTCCTCTCATCTCCAGCTGGCCATCTCCTTGATGGCTCTCCTGATGGCTCTTCTAGATGGCTGCTGCCTCCACCCTTCTGATCTCCGTAGATGGTTGTGTCTTTTACTTCCTACTTCAGGGCACTGCCTTGCATTGTTTGTATGCATGTGCATTTTAATCACCTTGGTCCTGTCCCTCCAGTACCCCTTCTTTTGTTAGGTCCTCCCTATGTGTATCTAACATTAACAGTAGTAAGGATCATTGAATAATTGATGTTTTGATTACAAATTGTCAAGCTGGTTTTAGAAAAGGCAGAGGAACCAGAGATCAAATTGCCAACATCCGCTGGATCATCAAAAAGGCAAGAGAGTTCCAGAAAAACATCTATTTCTGCATTATGGACTATGTCAAAGCCTTTGACTGTGTGGATCACAATAAGCAGTGGAAAATTCTTAAAGAGATAGAAATACCAGACCACCTGACCTGCCTCTTGAGAAACCTGTATGCAGGGCGGGAAGCAACAGTTAGAACTGGACATGGAACAACAGACTGGTTCCAAATAGGAAAAGGAGTACGTCAAGGCTGTATATTGTCACCCTGCTTATTTAACTTCTATGCAGAGTACATCATGAGAAATGCTGGGCTGGAGGAAGCTCAAGCTGGAATCAAGACTGCCGGGAGAAATATCAAGAACCTCAGATATGCAGATGACACCACCCTTATGGAAGAAAATGACGAGGAGCTAAAAAGCTTCTTGATGAAAGTGAAAGAGGAGAGTGAAAAAGTTGGCTTAAAGCTCAACATTCAGAAAACGAAGATCATGGCATCTGGTCCCATCACTTCATGGCAAATAGATGGGGAAACAATTGAAACAGTGGCTGACTTTATTTTTCTGGGCTCCAAAATCACTGCAGATGGTGACTGCAGCCATGAAATTAAAAGACGCTTACTCTTTGGAAGGAAAGTTATGACCAACCTAGACAGCATATTAAAAAGCAGAGACATTACTTTGCCAACAAAGGTCCATCCAGTCAAGGCTATGGTTTTTCCAGTGGTGATGTATGGATGTGAGAGTTGGACTATAAGGAAAGCTGAGCGCTGAAGAATTGTTGCTTTTGAACTGTGGTGTTGGAGAAGACTCTTGAGAGTCCCTTGGACTGCAAGGAGATCCAACCAGTCCATCCTAAAGGAGATCAGTCCTGGATGTTCATTGGAAGGTCTGATGTTGAAGCTGAAGCTCCAATACTTTGGCCACCTGATGGGAAGAATTGACTCATTGGAAAAGACCCTGATGCTGGGAAAGATTGAGGGCAGGAGAAGGGGACGACAGAGGATGAGATGGTTGGACGGTATCACCGACTCGATGGACGTGGGTTTGGGTGAACTCCGGGAGTTGGTGATGGACAGGGAGGCCTGGTGTGCTGCGGTTCATGCGGTCACAAAGAGTCAGACACGACTGAGCAACTGAACTGAACTGAACTGAACTGAACTGTCTTAAATCATGAGTTTCTTAAAGCAGTTACCCAAGGACCTTCTTTACCTTGAAATTCTTTGGTAATCCTATTTGGATTCCTTTACAAAATTTTTGTTTAAAAATATTTTTAATTCACTTAACGTTTCTTATAAAAATGAAAAGGATAAATAAATCATGGTATATTACAAAGGAGTTTATAAGGGTTTTGAATAACATAAGGAAATGAGTGGGTTGTCATGTTAAGAGTAAATCAACATGCAGAACCATGCGTATGGCATGATCACAACTCCATAAACTATTGCCTAGCAATGTAAAACTGCTAGAAACAAAGAAAATCAGGACCAAGCATGAATACTAAATTATTTTTTGGAATCAATTATACTATCATTTTCTTCCTGTTTCATTTGTGACTGTTTTTGCTCACAAATGTTCTGTGTCGTTAACTACTTACTGTACATAAAGAACGATTCTGCTTTTTCTCACTAGGGGACACTGTGGTTCTTTAGTTATTTTTTTCCCATTTGGCATCCCTGTTAGTGGGGAAAAAGCATTCTGTCATGGTTATTATTTTTAGCAAAGTTAAGAGAAATGTTAAAACGATAGCCTCCTTTTTGAAATAAAAGAAACATTTTCTAGAGATTGTACTTATTTTTCAGATTCTGTATTCCAGGCCATAACTATCAGAAACATTTCTATTTTACATTGGTGACCCAAATTTAATTTATTAGTGTGAAACATCATCACTCTACCATTTATTCTGCTATTAAAACAGAACTGCACCCATGCTTTCTATGGTGAGAGAATAATAGAGGACTAACTCTTTCTATTTCTGGTTCAGCTTTTTTTTTTTTTTTAAAGATTGTTTCCCAGCAGTATAGAACTATGGCTTCAAGAAGGACTCGTTAGTAATGGAGTATTAAAATCAATTAATGACACATAAGATGTTCACATATAAGGGCCATTTAATAGGTGAATGCTGAAGACCCGACACATTGGATTGATACACCACTATGTCTTTAAAAGAATTTCTCCCTGGTAAATTCAGTGGGGATATAGGCTGCGTTTTTCTGTTTGAAAAATGATCAAATATTAAGAATTAGGAAAAGGAAATATAGGCCCCAATACTAATAGGATGCATAGTGAGAATAACATCATCTGAAATGCCTAAGCCACATGATAATCAAGATCCTTAGCTTTCCTAGTGGAGTCTTAAATGTGTTTGACTATAAACCAAAAAGCTCTAAATTTTATATTGCCTCCAAAACCTCCTCTTTTCCTCTCATCCTCTTTTCACCATTTCAGCCTTGAAAGGTGGTGTCACAAATCACCTCACAAGATCTTATTTATTTTTCAAAACCTGGGTCATTTTGTTGCCTGTGTATTCTTATACTTATAGCATTATTGCTGGATTCATAGAAATTTCCCCCAACTCAGA
This sequence comes from Capricornis sumatraensis, assembly GCF_032405125.1. Lineage (NCBI taxonomy): Eukaryota > Metazoa > Chordata > Mammalia > Artiodactyla > Bovidae > Capricornis > Capricornis sumatraensis. Next base: position 99,468,377 of record NC_091072.1, on the reverse strand, counting down.
CTGTCTCTCAGTGAATCTCAAGGTTGATTACCCATTATTTATCATGGACCCTACATTTATCAGAATTAGAGAGATAGGGTATACACTGCATTTTGGAAACCTACTGACCACTCCAACAATCTATAATATGCTTAAAAACTCAGCAGGATTTTTGCCCCCTCCTTTGCCTAAAATGTGCAGCTCCATTTTCCTAACTTAGCTGAATACACTGTGGAGGCTGAGCAACAGGCATAGCTGAGTGTAGTGGGGACTTTATGCTTTGCAGTCTTTTTATCTTCTCAGTTGCATTTCTTGCAAACCTAATATCTGTCCTTGCTTCAGGAGGCCACTTTCACCATTGGGGCTCTCAAAAGTGGTGTGATTAATGATTGTCTTGACACTATTAATAAAGGATAACCGACTAAGTTAGACATTTGGGGGGTGGGGGAAAGCACTTTGCACTTTTTTTCAAAGGATGTATTCACCTCCCTGTCTCCTGTAACCCAGAATGCTCTGAAGCTGTCTAGAAATATTTTCTCTGGACTCTTCCCAGTTGAATTTCCATCATTTAGTTCAGTGTTTCTCAAACTTTTAAATTACACACTCAGAAATGCATACTTTTGAAAGAGGAGAGGGGCTGTCATGGTGGGTTTATAATCAGAAAAGTGTGGATTTGAGCTCTGGTTCCACCACTTACTAGCTGTATTACTTTCAAGCCCCATGACCTCATGAAGGTAATGTCAGGATACTCTTCTTTAAAATGTTCTTTTACACTGAGCCACCAAGGAAGCCCTCTGTAGTCCTTGAAGAGGAACCAAATATCCTTGACTTTGTTTTGAGGACTCAACTAGTATTTGTCTTGCTTGACTCTTCTTCTTCGTTTCTGCATCATCTCACTTCTCCGATTAAATTTGTTCTTTGTTACGAGGATAGTAACATTGGCAAATGGAATAATGTATAAAAAATGATTAGTACTCTGGTATATGGCGAGCACTCAGCGTGTGATAGATACTCTTAGCAGCAGTAGTAATCGCAGTAGTAGAAGTCATGGAAGTATCTGTCCGGGTGATTAATATGTTACCAGGGTGAAGGTGCATTTCGATTAGGAAAGTGGGCTGAGGTGGAAGCTGTGTTACCTGAAGAAAGCTGATTCTTGAGGAGCTATGCGGTGCAGCAGATTGGTTCATTCATGACCACTCGAGGCTTACCACATGTCAATCCAGGTCTTAGGTTTGCTGTGGTGACCAAGGTGAGACCCCTCTTCTCAGGAAGCTGACATGCTGGTGAGGGGATGATCGCGAAACTCATGGGAAGTGCTCTGTGGAAGAGAAACAGAGTGATGGGGTTCTGTGCCTGGAGTGTGGGGTTGGGGCTGCTCTAGGTTGGGTGATCAGGGAAGGCCTTTTTGAGAAAGTGGCAAAATAACTCAAGGATATGGCTCAGGATGTTATCTACAGCCCTGTTGTTGTTTGGTTGCTCAGTTGTATCTGACTCCTTGCGACCCGATGGACTGTAGCTCACCAGGCTCCTCTGTCCATGGAATTTTCCAGGCAAGAATACTGGAGAGGGTTGCCATTTCCTTTTCCAGGGGATCTTCCTGACTCAGGGATGGAACCTGAGTCTCCTGCACTGGCAGGTGGATTCTTTAAAACTGAGCCACCAGGGAAGCCCTCTATAGCCCTTGAAGAGGAATCAAATATCCTTGACTTTGTTTTGAGGATTCAACCATTATTTATCTTGCTTGACTGTTCTTTGTTTCTGCATAATCTCATTTCTCTAATTAAATTTGCTCTTTTTCTTTGTAATTCAAGTAAGGCCTAGGATGAAGGAGAATTACAGGGCTCAAAATAGCCTGGAACCCTCCAGGTTCTCCCTACCATTCTATGCAAAACAAAGAACTCTCTCACCAAAGGAAAAAAAAAATGGACCTTAAGGTTGATTATGCCCAGCTCTCAGCTGGTCCAGCGTCTCTCTGGCCAATCTCCAGAATTCCTTGCCCCAGTCATTTAAAAGATAACTACTCCGAGCAACCCTGGAGAACAGGCCCCCTTAAGACAGTAGATTTCCACATATATTCCTATATATACTTACTCTTTTCTTGGGTTAGTGCAGCAGATCACTAATCTGACTGCTGCCCCTTCTTGCCTCATTAAAGGTGATCTGTTCCTGTAAAGTGCCAGTCTCTTCTTTTCCCAAACCTCGCCTTCTCTAACTCCCTTATCCTACATAGGAGGCTTAAGTTTTTCTACCAAAAAAGAAGTAGGTGGAGGACATGGGGGCATCTGTCCCAGAAAGGCCCCAAAGAGTCCTCCTGTTCAGTTTACAGGTTTTCCACTTTATTGAACTGGGGTAAAATTTCATCTGTTGCTTAATACTTTGATCTTATTAATTTATTAATCATGAGATTATTAAGAGGATTAAAGAAAATAGCACATGTAGATTAGCTAACATTAGCTGACTTTGAGCACTTAGCTCTTCTAATCCTTGTAATGACTCAGAGAGATAATCACCCTTCCTCTTCAGCATCAGTGAGACTGAGATATCCTATGCATGGACTTTGGCATTGTGCTTGGTCTGTGAGACGTGGTCAAAAAATGACAGCTGTTATTTTCTTGTTGATACTTATTAAAGGCAATCAGTAATGAATATATAGTCTCCGGGAGACAGTGTGCGTTCAGTTGCTAAGTCGTATGTGACTCTTTGCGACTCCAAGGACTGCAGCATGTCAGGTTTCCCTGTCCTTCACTACCTCCTGCTAATGCAGGAGACCCAGGTTTGATCCCTGGGTTGGGAAGCTATCCTGGAGAAGGGAATAACTACCCAGTCCAGCATTCTTGGGCTTTCCTAGTGGCTCAGCTGGTAAAGAAGCCACCCCCAATGCAGGAGACCTGGGTTCAATCCCTGGGTTACCTGGGAAATCCCATGGACAGAGGAGCCTGGTGGGCTACAGTCCATGGGGTCAACTGAGCAACTAACACTTTCAGGGACATTGGCCAGCACTTTTTTTTTAAATCCTGTGAAGCCACAGGATAAATGTGGAACATCCAGATGTCTATGCAGAAAACAAAGGGACAGGGGTTAAGTTTGACTTTTTGTTCTTGTAAGTGTCTTGCTGATAGAATGCACAAGAAAATCCACTAAATCTACCTTTTCTGTGTTGACCAATTTTATCCTTTCTTTACGACTCAAAGAGTACATGATTGGAAAAGTTGTTACTTATTATTTTTGTGTTATCAAGAAACTTTTGGCTTTTAGAAAATTAGTTACATCAAAATGAACCAGACATTCCATTTTGGGAGAACATAGAAGGCAATGGCACTCCACTCCAGTATTTTTGCCTGGAAAATCCCATGGACAGAGGAGCCTGGTAGGCTGCAGTCCATGGGGTCGCTAGAGTTGGACACGACTGAGCGACTTCATTTTCATTTTCCACTTTCATGCATTGGAGAAGGAAATGGCAACCCACTCCAGTGTTCTTGCCTGGAGAATCCCAGGGGCGGGGAAGCCTGGTGGGCTGCCATCTATGGGGTCGCACAGAGTCAGACACGACTGAAGTGACTTAGCAGCAGCAGCAGCATGCTAATTTTATTGGTCCCAAGGGTTAGTATCAACTTTTTAGAGAAGAAGTGGTAGACTGTCCTTGGCCAAACCCCACAGCTAGTTTTTGAAAAATGAGTTTGTCACCTTATAAACTGGTGGTTTTGAATTTCTAATTATTCCAAATAAAAATAAAATAAAAACAAACACTCTCACATATCAGTGTGGCTTCTTGTCACAATTATACTGAGTCAAAATTTTTGTTCATGCCTAGAAAAAAAATGAAAATGTAGATAACATTTTGTTGTAGATGTAATTTGAAAAATTACTGTTTCTTAAGAATATGAAAATAGATACAACTCTATTAAGGTCTAGAAAGTAAGATTCACATGTATGTTTACCTTTTAAAAAAAGCCACCTTATTTTCAACTTTGGACTTACTCTGTTTTAGACTGTTCTTCAAGGCCTTGGAAAGTTGGATTTGATCTTTCATTTCAAGTGAACCATTTTAGGGATAAGAGATGTAGGTGTTAGGACATTATTAGTTATCAACACTTACATGAGTGCTTAGTTGCTCAGTTGTGTCCAACTCTTTCTGAGCCCCTTTCTGAGCCCCTGCTCCTCTGTCCATGGGATTCTCCAGGCAAGAATACTGGAGTGGGTTGCCATTCCCTTCTTCAGATCTTTCCAACCCAGGGATCAAACCCCAGTCTCCTGCATTGCGGGTGGATTCTTTACTGTCTGAGCCACAAGGGAAGCCCATTAACACCTGAGCTTACAGCACAGAGAGTGGGAATAGCTTGTCACATATCGCAGGCTCTTCTCTCCTTTCCTCCTGACATCCTCTTCTCACCATCATGGTCTCAGAAGGCTTGTTGAGTCATGATTGGGTCCTGGATCTAGGTCCAATGTTTGACAGGTTCTTACAGGCTTTTAGAAGCCACGTGATCCAACCTCCTTGTTTTCTACATCTTACCCAGCTGAGCCATGAGGGCCAGCTCCATGGAGTGTGACTGTCTGATGGCACAGAGCCCTGCATTTAGAAGGGCTTCACATGTGGTTTTAATGCTCTGCTGTCATTGTCTTGAAGTCCTTACTTTTTGAACAAGTGGTTCTACATTTTCATTTCATACTGGGCCCTGCAAATTATGTTGCTGGTCCTGGAAGCCATACTGATGTGCTTGTGTCTTAATAAATCATAAAATGATTTGATTTTAGAAGAGAGTGGAAAGGATGAGCAACAGAGGAGAGTGAGAGAGCCCAAAAACCCTGCAGGAGAGAGAAGTTCATGATGTACCAGGAGGCCTCCTGGGAAACTTCAGAACATCACGTACCTCTTGGATTTGCCTTGTCTGCAAGTAACACTGGCTCTGTCTTTAGACAGTAATTTATTCCTTATCTACATTCTGAATCTCCACTTTTCCTCTTAAAATCTGTTTCCTTTTGTTCTATTCTCCCTGCCAACAACTAGCCATTATCTCCTATGTACTTAAAAGCCATTATAGTCACCCCTCTACACTTTTCCAGGCTAAGAGATCCTAATTCTTTTATCTATCAGCATGAATGCTCTCTCTCTTTTTTTTTTAATTGATACTTCCTCAAAGAAGAATAGCTAGCCAGTTCAGGTGGCACTGTTACAATCAGGCCGCAATTAATTTTACTTCTAGCTACAATATTGCCAAGGAAAGCAACAGAGAAAGACAGAGATGGCACAAATGAAGATCACTTTTTGGAGTGAGGCTAAAATTAGCCAAACATTTTGTAATTACAAAGTAATTTGAAAATCAAGTAGTTAGACTAAAACATTGATCAGGAAAAGAAGATCAGGAAGGAAAGAACAGAGAAATTCATTGAAGACAACCTCTCCCATAGACCAGAGGGAGTTTTTGAGAGAAAGTAGATTGCTCTTAATAGAAATACCGAAGTCCATTATTTTGGTGAAGCTTGGAGAATAAGAAATGAGAGCCTTCACAGACCAGGGGACTAAGTTCTCCCAGTCCAGGGTACATCTGTGCCTGCATGTGAACAATTTCCATACACGTATCCATAGAGAGATATAAAAATACCTATTATATTTTATATTTCAAATATAATGTTCAAATACTGAACACAAACAGGGGACACAATTGTATATGCAGAAAGGTTAGAACAACAAAGTAGTAACAAAAGGAATAGGAGCTGGATTTCTGTAATATCAAGTGTTTCTCTAGTAATTCACCTTAGAGAGACTGTTTTAATTTCTGCAAAATGGGGCATTGAATATATTTGAAGTCCCTGATGGCTCAGAAGGTAAAGAGTCTGCCTGCAATGCAGGAGACTCAGGCTTGGGTTGAGATGATTCCCTGGAGAAGGGAATGTCTACCCACTCCAGTATTCTTGCCTGGAGAATTCCATGGACAGACAAGCCTGGCAGGTTACAGTCTGTGGGGTTGCAAAGAGTCAGATATAACTGAGCAACTAACACTTTCACTTTTTAGACATATCAGAAAACATTTATTAATTTTTTCCCTAATAGATATTTATAATTTATATATCTCTGAGGTTGATGAGGAGACTGAATAAAGGAATCTTACTCAGTGTGGACCACTGAGCCCCTCCCAGAGATGCTGACGAGGGTCCCTGTGTTGGGAGGAGTGGAGGCGGCCTGCTCAGTAGTGAGGTATGGGGAACCCGTTCCTTCCACATCCTCTGTGTCCATTCCTGGGTAGATGGTTTACTTTCTCTGTATCTCCATCTTCTTGTATATAAAAAGTGCTGAAATACTGATCTACCTGAGCACTGTTGTGAAAATAAATTGATAGATGGCAAAGGGAAAATTAAAATCTTGTTTTTATACATTGAAAATAGTCTTTTAATAGTATGAAAATTGAAGGAAAAATTTTACTGGGGGGATGGGTTCTCCCTGTGCTCTCTGCCATGGAGACACAGATGCAAACTGGGCTGGTGTTGCTCTCAGAACTTCCATTTACTGAGGAATAAAAACAGTATTGGTAGTGGCAAGTTCTGACATTTCTATTGCATTTTCTATACCTGAAAATAACAGACTGTTTCCAAAACAAAGCAACAGACTGGTTCCAAATCGGGAAAGGAGTACGTCAAGGCTGTGTATTGTTGCCCTCCTGTTTTAACTTATATGCAGAATACATCAGGCAAAATGCTGGGCTGGATGAAGCACAAGCTGGAGTCAAGATTGCCAGGAGAAATAACAATAACCTCAGAAATGCAGATGACACCACCCTTATGGCAGAAAGTGAAGAACTGAAGAGCCTCTTGATGAAAGTGAAAGAGGAGAGTGAAAAGGCTGGCTTAAAACGCAATATGCATAAAACTAAGATCATGGCATCCAGCTCCATGGGAAACAGATGGGGAAACAGTGGAAACAGTGACAGACTATTTTTCTGGGCTCCAAAATCACTACAGATGGTGACTGCAGTCATGAAATTAAAAGCCGCTTGCTCCTTGGAAGATAAGCTATGACCAACCTAGACAGCATATTAAAAAGTGGAGACACTACTTTGCCAACAAAGGTCCATCTAGTCATAGCTATGGTTTTTCCATAGTCATGTATGGATGTGAGAGTTGGACCATAAAGAAAGCTGAGCACCGAAGAATTGATGCTTTTGAACTGTGGTGTTGGAGAAGACTCTTGAGAGTCCCTTGGACCTCAAGGAGATCAAACCAGTCAATCTTAAAGGAAATTAGTCCCGAATATTCATTGGAAGAACTGATGCTGAAGCTGAAACTCCAATATTTTGGCCACTTGATGTGAAGAACTGACTCATTGGAAATGACCCTGGTGCTGAGAAAGATTGAAGGCAGGAGGAGAAGGGAATGACAGAGGATGAGACGGTTAGATGGCATCACTGACTCTATGGACATGAGTTTGAGAAATCTCTGAGAGTTGGTGATGGACAGGGAAGCCTGGCATGCTGCAGTCCATGGGGTTCAAAGAATCGGACACAACTGAATGACTGAACTGAACTGATACCTGAAAATTTGACTGACTCTATGTACTCAAGATGAGAATATCATGGCCCTGTCTGAGTTTGAGTCCTAGTTTACAGATACGAAAATTGAGGCTCAGGATTTCCCTGGTGGTTCAGTGGTTAGCACTCTGCCCTTCCATTGCAATGGCTCAGGTTCTATCCCTTGTCAGAGGAGCTAAGATCCTGCAAGGTGTGAGATGTGGCCAAAAAATAGGAAGAAAATTGAGGCTTAAGGGGGTCAAGTATCTCAACTTAGTTTTCTTTTCTGTAGATGGAGATATGAATAGTGCCTCATGGGGCTGTTGTGAATGCTGGGGCTCAGGGAAGGCGACTCCAACTATGCCAAAGAGGCATGCTGATTAGTTTGAATTAAAGTTACTCAAGAAACAACTTGAGTTGTTGAGTGTAAGAGGGGCACTCTGACCCTCCTCTTTATCTCCTGGAAAACAGGAGGTAAATCTCCACTATGAATGGTACCCGCCCTATCTCAGGTGGTAGAGACACACACTTGTCGCCCTTTTTGGGGGATTCAGGGCTGATAAGGATGTCAAACAAGCCTTATTACTGCTTTACTGATGTACTACCCTAAGCCGGCAGTAGTAAATATAATGGTCATCTGCATTAAATTCACCCATTCTAGTCCATTTTAGTTCACTGATTCCTAGAATGTCGATGTTCAGTCTTGCCATCTCTTGTTTGACCACTTCCAATTTGCCTTGATTCATGGACCTGACATTCCAGGTTCCTATGCAATATTGCTCTTTACAGCATTAGACCTTGCTTCTATCATTAGTCACATCCACAGCTGGGTATTGTTTTTGCTTTGGCTCCATCCCTTCATTCTTTCTAGAGTTATTTCTCCACTGATCTCCAGTAGCATATTGGGCACCTACTGACCTGCAGATGGTGACTGCAGCCATGAAATTAAAAGATGCTTACTCCTTGGAAGAAAAGTTATGACCAACCTAGATAGCATATTCAAAAGCAGAGACATTACTTTGCCAACTAAGGTCTGTCTAGTCAAAGCTATGGTTTTTCCAGTAGTCAAGTATGGATGTGAGAGTTGGACTGTGAAGAAGGGTGAGTGCTGAAGAATTGATGCTTTTGAACTGTGGTGTTGGAGAAGACTCTTGAGAGTCCCTTGGACTGCAAGGAGATCCAACCAGTCCATTCTGAAGGAGATCAACCCTGGGATTTCTTTGGAAGGAATGATGCTGAAGCTGAAACTCCAGGACTTTGGCCACCTCATGTGAAGAGTTGACTCATTGGAAAAGACTCTGATGCTGGGAGGGATTGGGGGCAGGAGAAGAAGGGGATGACAGAGGACGAGATGGCTGGATGGCATCACGGACTCGATGGACGTGAATCTGAGTGAACTCCAGGAGTTGGTGATGGACAGGGAGGCCTGGCGTGCTGCGATTCATGGGGTCGCAAAGAGTCGGACACGACTGAGCAACTGAACTGAACTGAACCCTAAGCCCAAACTTCTTTCTTTTGTCAGTTCTTCATAGGTTTGTTGTTTTTTGTCTAAAAAGTATAAAAGCTGTCTGCTTTGATCATCTCTTTAGGTCTTCTATGAGACTTTTGTATGTATGAAATTAAATTTGATTTTCTCCTGTTACTCTGTCTTGTGTCAGTTTAATTATTAGACCAGCCAAAAGAATTCAGGAAGGGTAGCGGGAAATTTTCCCCTTCCCAGACATAAGGATTAACTGGAACAACAACGTACATAAAGGCTGGTCAGTTCAGTTCAGTTCAGTCGTTCAGTCATATCTGACTTTTTGTGACCCCATGGACTGCAGCATGCCAGGCTTCCCTGTCCATCACCAACTCCTGGAGCTTGCTCAAACTCATGTCCATCGAGTTGGTGATGCCATCCAACCATCTCATTCTCTATCATCCCCTTCTCCTCCCGCCATCAATCTTTCCCAGCATCAGGGTCTTTTTCCAATGAGTCAGCTGTTTGCATCAGGTGGCCAAAGTATTGGAGTTTCAGCTTCAACATCAGTCCTTCCAATGAATATTCAGGACTGATTTCTTTTAGGATTGACTGGTTGGATCTCTGCAGTTCAAGGGACTCTCAAGAGTCTTCTCCAACACCACAGTTCAAAAACATCAATTCTTTGGCACTCAGCTTTCTTTATGGTTCAACTCTCAAATCCATACATGACTACTGGAAAAACCATAGTTTTGACTAGATGGATCTTTGTAAATACCTTCAAAAGTTGTTAATCATTATTGCAATATATTAATACATATAGATATCCCAAACTTATTTGACTTCACTAGGTGGTCTTTTCTTTCTTTCTCTCTCTCTTTCTTTGTAAGGGGTAATGTTAGAGGGTGGTTGTAGGCAATAAGTACATCAGAATTTCAGAGAACAGAGTGAATGCTTGGGACTTGGTCATTAAGGAAAGTCTTCATGGGAGTGAGGGGATTTGAACCGATGCTTAAAAAGTGTAGGATGTAGCCAAGCAGAAGAAATGCAGGAGCCATGGTTGGGGATACAGGGAGCAAAGCACCCCAGTTTTATGTAAGAAGTATGGCAAATAATGTGGGAAAGAGAGGCTCAGGAGGCCCTTGAATTTTATCTGATGGATAGAAGGAAGCCATTAGTGGGATTTTTAGAAAGAATAATCTGATGTTTTTATCATCAGTGAATGGATGTTAAAAGGTGTTGAAAGTGACTGGAGGTAGGGACCCTGGCTGGGGAGTTGTTGAATGAGATTCAGGGCCCAGTCTGGATCAGTGGGACAGAGGTATAAACGAGGTGAGATATCAGGGATTGGAGGGAAGAAGCAAGACTGACTGGTGACTGATTTTGGAATTTGATGGGAGGGACAGTGATGCTCAGATTTTACTGAGTCGTAATCTAAGGAATCATGTCCCTTAGCATTGCTTTATTCTTTTAGTAACTCATTGACCAAGTACTTTCTGAGTGGTTACTATGTTTAGTACTTTGTTTAGGTGTTGAGATTGTTAATAAAAAAAAAAAGTGAGACTGTTCTCAGAATGTTCAAACACTTGTTTCTGTTTTCCACACCTATAATTGCATGTGTTGAGTGTTATCATGTAGGCATGAAAACAGAAGAGGGTGAACTACGAAGTAATGGAGGAGGTAGTATATGAGCAGGGCCTTACTTGTGGCTGACAATTCATCAGGGGACGGGAAAGTGCCCCATCAGAAATAAAGTAAGTTGGTGGAGGTTGGGAAGGACCTGAATGAATTCTACTGTAGATCAGGGGTCCCTAACCTTCAGGATCTAACGCCTGATAATCTGAGGTGGAGCTGATGTAACAATAATATAAATAAAGTGCACAATAAATTTAATGCACTTGAGTAATCTCAAAACCACCCCCCACCCTGTCTGTGGAAAAGTTTTCTTTCATGAAACTGATTTCTGGTGCCAAAAATGTTGGGGACTGCTGCTGGAGATGGACTAAAGTACAAAGTGATAGTGGCACACCAGAGTGGTCATGGCTAGCAGGCACCTGGAAATAAGGATTTGGAGAGAACCTTATTTATAACACATCTGTCAAACTAGCCATAACTTGAACACTCCTTGTGATGGAATGCTCCTCACCTCACAGTATGGCTTCTTGGCAAACAGTTCTAACACCAGATTGTGAACTTGGTTCTTAAGGGAATTGCAAGCTACTGGAAGTGTTCAAACTAGGGATAACTTGATTAATGGGATGTTGATTAAAGGAAAATCCTGTGAATCCTGGCAGGATGGACCCAGGAGGAGAGCTGGCAGCTAGGACACAGGCAAGCAGGGAGGCCATCTCTAATTCTTCAACATTTTCCTAACTCTCAATTGAGTCAAAGTTTACCTCGTTGTAACTTTTATTTATGGTTTTAGTTTAACTTGATTGGAGCAACACAGAATAAATCTCTTCCACATGACAGGTTCTATATTCTTTCAAGTTCTTTCTTTTTAGAAAACCAACTTTCCCTTGTTCTTTATGCCTTATTTGTAGACTTTCAACATCCTGATCTATTCACTCTAGTATTGGTCAAAGCTTATGTGTAACTGTTTTCCTAGGGTGTCTGATCTAGGGAGCAGAAGTGAGGGATGGGGGAGTCATGCAGGAAAGACAGAGAGTCAATAAAAGATTCATTTCCAGGTTGGTGATCTCTTGGGGACACAAGTATTTCATTCCAAGGCAGGGCTCAGGGAACCATTGGGCAGCATCTCAGGGCTGTCTGTCCAAGGGAAGCATTCACCTGTTGACTTCTGCCACCCTTTGATCGGAGGTTTGCCTAGTTGGGTATTAACTCTCCTGCCTGAGAATCTCCTGAGCCTCACCTCTTGGCAGAAAAGCCCCGAGGAGGAGATGAAGGATAGGAGGCTGTTTCTGAGGCAAGTGCCTACAGGTTCACCCGGGGGAAGTCGACAGGTTCATCTGGTCCTATGGCAGTGGCTGGAATGATGGACAGATAGGACCCAGAAAATCAGAAATGGGATGCCAGAGGTATCTGATGCTGCTGCTGCCCACCAAGCTTCTGCTGAGCTCTGGAAGTGCTCCAGTCACTCCGCATCCCTTTCAAGAGCTGGTGCTCAGAATTACATAAGCCCTGCAATAGAGTCTATTCAGAGAAGAGTTTAGGGGAGAGAGTAAGGGAAGAGTGAAGGTTGTGGGAAAATAATCTCAGAAAACACCTCAAAAACACTTGACACATTGCCACTGGTGAAGCTCACCAACAAACACCCAAGATGTGGCAGACTCTGTTAGGGGCTAGTGATTGTGCAGCATGGGGATGAATAAGGTGTAATCTTGACATTACAGGGGGCTCAGCCTAGTTGGGGAGGCTGGAGAAGTGGTCGAGTCATTCTGAGGCAGTGTGAACTACAGTGGATGGAGACATGGTCCAGAGAAGAGCATAATTAACTCATAGTGATAAGATAAATTAAACATTTTCTCAGGAGTTTGAGGTGGTCTGGTTTCTCATCACATATGCCATGATGGAGAGACAGAGTGCAAGAGGGATCCACCACGCCCGGGCTGAGGCACAGCCTATACTGGCAAAATATAACATCCCCAGGACATCTGCTTTCAAGTCAACTGTGAAACCATGAGATGCTCCTTATGTTAGATGCTACATTCAATGCATTTCATTAAAAAATTAAATTTATTTATTTTAATTGGAGGCTAATTACTTTACAATATTGTATTGGTTTTGCCATTCATCAACATGAATCCACTACGAATATACACATGTCCCCATCCTGAACCCCCCTCCTACCTCCCTCCCTATACCATCCCTCTGGGTCATCCCAGTGCACCAGCCCAAAGCATCCTGTACCCTGTATCTAACCTGGACTGGCGATTCGTTTCTTATATGATATTATACGTGTTTTGATGCCATTCTCCCAAATCATCCCACCCTCTCTCTCTCCCTATGAGTCCAAAAGACTGTTCTATACAACTGTGTCTCTTTTGCTGTCTCACATACAGGGTTATCATTACCATCCTTCTAAATTCCATATATATGCATTAGTATATTGTATTGGTGTTTTTCTTTCTGGCTTATTTCACTCTGTATAATAGGCTCCAGTTTCATCCACCTCATTAGAACTGATTCAAATATATTCTTTTTAATGGCTGAGTAATACTCCATTGTCTATATGTACACAGCTTTCTTATCCATTCATCTGCTGATGGACATCTAGGTTGCTTCCATGTCCTGGCTATTATAAACAGTGCTGCAATGAACATTGGGGTACATGTGTCTCTTTCATTTCTGGTTTCCTTGGTGTGTATGCCCAGCAGTGGGATTGCTGGGTCATAAGGAAGTTCTATTTCCAGTTTTTTAAGGAATCTCCACACTGTTCTCCAAGTGGCTGTACTAGTGTGCATTCCCACCAACAGTGTAAGAGGGTTCCATTTTCTCCACACCCTCTCCAGCATTTATTGCTTGTAGACTTTTGGATCGCTGCCATTCTGACTGGCATGAAATAGTACCTCATTGTGGTTTTGATTTGCATTTCTCTGATAATGAGTGATGTTGAGCATCTTTTCATGTGTTTGTTAGCCATCTGTATGTCTTTGGAGAAATTTCTGTTTAGTTCTTTGGCCCATTTTTTGATCGGGTCATTTATTTTTCTGGAATTGAGCTGCAGGAGCTGCTTGTATATTGTTGAGATTAGTTGTTTGTCAGTTGCTTCATTTGCTATTATTTTCTCCCATTCTGAAGTCTGTCTTTTCACTTTGCTTATAGTTTCCTTTGTTGTACAGAAGCTTTTAATTTTAATTGAAGTGAAGACGCTCAGTCGTGTCTGACTCTTTGTGAGCCCATGGACTGTAGCCCACCACGCTTCTCCATCCATGGGATTTTCCAGGCAAGAGTACTGGAGTGGGTTGTCATTTATTTTTGCTTTTATTTCCAATATTCTGGGACGTGGGTCATAGAGGATCCTGCTGTGATTTATGTCGGAGAGTGTTTTGCCTATGTTCTCCTCTAGGAGTTTTATAGTTGCTGGTCTTATGTTTAGATTTTTAATCCATTTTGAGTTTATTTTTGTGTATGGTGTTAGAAAGTGTTCTAGTTTCATTCTTTTACGAGTGGTTGACCAGTTTTCCCAGCACCACTTGTTAAAGAGATTGTCTTTACTCCATTGTATATTTTTGCCTCCTTTGTCAAAGATAAGGTGTGCATAGGTGTGTGGATTTATCTCTGGGCTTTCTATTTTGTTCCATTGATCGATATTTCTGTCTTTGTGCCAGTACCATACTGTCTTGATGACTGTGGCTTTGTAGTAGAGCCTGAAGTCAGGCAGGTTGATTCCTCCAGTTCCTTCCTTCTTTCTCAAGATTGCTTTGGCTATTCGAGGTTTTTTTGTATTTCCATACAAATTGTGAAATTATTTGTTCTAGCTCTGTGAAAAATACCACTGGTAGCTTGATAGGGATTGCATTGAATCTGTAGATTGCTTTGGGTAGTGTACTCATTTTCACTATATTGATTCTTCCGATCCATGAACATGGTATATTTCTCCGTCTATTAGTGTCCTTTTTGATTTCTTTCATCAGTGTTTTATAGTTTTCTATATATAGGTCTTTAGTTTCTTTAGGTAGATATATTCCTAAGTATTTTATTCTTTTCGTTGGAATGGTGAATGGAATTGTTTCCTTAATTTCTTTTTCTACTTTCTCATTATTAGTGTATAGGAATGCAGGGGATTTCTGTGTGCTGATTTTATATCCTGCAACTTTACTATATTAATTGATTAGCCCTAGTAATTTTCTGGTGGAGTCTTTAGGGTTTTCTATGTAGAGGATCATGTCATCTGCAAACAGTGAGAGTTTTACTTCTTCTTCTCCAATTTGGATTCCTTTTATTTCTTTTTCTGCTCTGATTGCTGTGGCCAAAACTTCCAGAACTATGCTGAATAGTAGTGGTGAAAGTAGGCACCCTTGTCTTGTTCCTGACTTTAGGGGAAATGCTTTCAATTTTTCACCACTGAGGATAATGTTTGCTGTGTGTTTGTTATATATAGGTTTTATTATGTTGAGGTATGTTCCTTCTATTCCTGCTTTCTGGAGAGTTTTTATCATAAATGGATGTTGAGTTTTGAAAAGACTTTCTCTGCATCTATTGAGATAATCACATGGCTTTTATTTTTCAATTTGTTAATGTTGTGTATTACATTGATTGATTTGCGGATATTGAAGAATCCTTGCATCCCTGGGATAAAGCCCACTTGGTCATGGGGTATGATCTTTTAAATGTGTTGTTGGATTCTGACTGCTAGAATTTTGTGAGGATTTTTGCATCTATGTTCATCAGTGATATTGGCCTGTAGTTTTCTTTTTTTGTGGCATCTTTGTCAGGTTTTGGTATTAGGGTGATGGTGGCCTCATAGAATGAGTTTGGAAGTTTACCTTCTTCTGCAATTTTCTGGAAGAGTTTGCATAGGATAGATGTTAGCTCTTCTCATAATTTTTGGTAGAATTCAGCTGTGAAGCCGTCTGGACCTGGGCTTTTGTTTGCTGGAAGATTTCTGATTACGTTTCCGTGCTTGTGATGGGTCTGTTAAGATTTTCTATTTCTTCCTGGTTCAGTTTTGGAAAGTTGTACTTTTCTAAGAATTTGTCCATTTCTTCCAAGTTGTCCATTTTATTGGCATATAACTGCTGATAGTAGTTGCTTATGATCCTTTGTATTTCTGTGTTGTCTGTTGTGATCTCTCCATTTTCATTTCTAATTTTATTGATTTGATTTTTCTCTCTTTGTTTCTTGATGAGTCTGGCTAATGGTTTGTCAATTTTATTTATCCTTTCAAAGAACCAGATTTTGGTTTTGTTGATTTTTGCTATGGTCTCTTTTGTTTCTTTTGCATTTATTTCTGGCCTAATTTTGAATATTTCTTTCCTTCTGCTAACCCTGGAGTTCTTCATTTCTTCCTTTTCTAGTTGCTTTATGTGTAGAGTTAGGTTATTTATTTGACTTTTTTTCTTGTTTCTTGAGGTGTGCCTGTATTGCTATGAACTTTCCCCTTAGCACTGCTTTTACAGTGTCCCACAGGTTTTGGGTTGTTGTGTTTTCAGTTTCATTCGTTTCTATGCATATTTTGATTTCTTTTTTGATTTCTTCTGTGATTTGTTGGTTATTCAGCAGCGTGTTGTTCAGCTTACATATGTTGGAATTTTTAATAGTTTTTCTCCTGTAACTGAGGTCTAATCTTACTGAACTGTGGTCGGGAAAGATGCTTGGAATGATTTCAATGTTTTTGAATTTACCAAGGCTAGAGTTATGGCCCAGGATGTGATCTATCCTGGAGAAGGTTCCGTGTGCACTTGAGAAAAAGGTGAAATTCATTGTTTTGGGGTGAAATGTCTTATAGATATCAATTAGGTCTAACTGGTCTATTGTATCATTTAAAGTTGGTGTTTCCTTGTTAATTTTCTGTTTAGCTGATCAATCCATAGGTGTGAGTGGGATAGTAAAGTCTCCCACTATTATTGTGTTATTGTTAATTTTCCCTTTCATACTTGTTAACATTTGGCTTACATATTGCGGTGCTCCTGTGTTGGGTGCATATATATTTATAACTGTTATATCTTCTTCTTGGATTGATCCTTTGATCACTATGTAGTGTCCTTCTTTGTCTCTTTTCACAGCCTTTGTTTTAAAGTCTATTTTATCTGATATGAGTATTGCTACTCTTGCTTTCTTTTGATCTCTATTTGCATGGAATATATTTTCCCAGCCCTTCACTTTCAGTCTGTATGTATCCCTTGTTTTGAGGTGGTTCTCTTGTAGACAACATATATAGGGGTCTTGTTTTTGTATCCATTCAGCCTGTCTTTGTCTTTTGGTTGGGCCATTCAACCCACTTATGTTTAAGGTAATTATTGATAAGTATGATCCCGTTGCCATTTACTCTATTGTTTTGGGTTCGAGTTTATACACCCTTTTTGTGTTTCCTGTCTAGAGAATATCCTTTAGCATTTGTTGGAGAGCTGGTTTGGTGGTGCTGAATTCTCTCAGCTTTTGCTTGTCTGTAAAGCTTTTGATTTCTCCTTCATATTTGAATGAGATCCTTGCTGGGTACAGTAATCTGGGATGTAGGTTATTTTCTTTCATCACTTTAAATATGTCTTGCCATTCCCTCCTGGCCTGAAGAGTTTCTATTGAAAGATCAGCTGTTATCCTATGGGAATCCCCTTGTGTGTTATTTGTTGTTTTTCCCTTGCTGCTTTTTAATATTTGTTCTTTGCATTTGATCTTTGTCAATTTGATTAATATGTGTCTTGGGGTGTTTCACCTTGGGTTTATCCTATTTGGAACTCTCTGGGTTTCTTGGACTTGGGTGATTATTTCCTTCTCCATTTTAGGGAAGTTTTCAACTATTACCTCCTCAAGTATTTTCTCATGGTTTTTCTTTTTGTCTTCTTCTTCTAGGACTCCTATGATTCGAATGTTGGGGCATTTAATATTGTCCTGGAGGTCTCTCAGATTGTCCTCATTTCTTTTAATTCATTTTTCTTTTTTCCTCTCTGATTCATTTATTTCTACCATTCTATCTTCTACCTCACTAATCCTATCTTCTGCCTCCATTATTTTACTATTTGTTGCCTCCAGAGTGTTTCTGATCTCATTTATTGCATTATTCATTATATATTGACTCTTTTTTATTTCTTCTATGTCCTTGTTAAACCTTTCTTGCATCTTCTCAATCCTTGTCTCCAGGCTATTTATCTGTGATTCCATTTTGATTTCAAGGTTTTGGATCATTTTCACTATCATCATTTGGAATTCTTTATCAGGTAGATTCCCTATCTCTTCCTGTTTTGTTTGGTTTGGTGGGCATTTCTCCTGTTCCTTGACCTGCTGGGTATTCCTCTGTTTCTTCATCTATTTTATATTGCTTAGTTTGGGGTGGCCTTTCTGTATTCTGGCAGTTTGTGAAGTTCTCTTTATTGTGGAGTTTCCTCACTGTTGGTGGGGTTGTACGGGTGGCTTGTCAAGGTTTCTTGGTTAGGGAAGCTTCTGTCAGTGTTCTGGTGGGTGGAGCTGGATTTCTTCTCTCTGGAGTGCAATGAAATGTCCAGTAATGAGTTATGAGATGTCATTGGGTTTGGAGTAACTTTGGGCAGCCTGTATATTGAAGCTCAGGGCTGTGTTCCTGTGTTGCTGGAGAATTTGTGTGGTATGTCTTGCTCTGGAACTTGTTGGCCCTTGGGTGGTGCTTGGTTTCAGTGTAGGTATGGAGGCATTTGATGAGCTCCTGTCAATTAATGTTCCCTAGAGTCAGTTCTCTGGTGTTCTCAGGATTTGGACTTAAGCCTCCTGCTTCTGGTTTTCAGTCTTATTTTTACAGTAGTCTCAAGACTTCTCCTTCTATACAGCACCATTGATAAAACATCTAGGTTAAAGATAAAAAGTTTCTCCTCAGTGAGGGATACCCAGAGAGGTTCACAGAGTTACATAGAGAAGAGAAGAGGGAGGAGAGAGTTAGAGGTGACCCAAATGAGATGATGTTGAATCAAAAGAGGAGAGGGGAATCTAGCCAGTAATCGCTTCCTTATGTGCCCTCCACAGTCTGTACTGCTCAGAGATGTTCATGGAGTTATACAGAGAAGAGAAGAGGGAGGAAGGAGACAGAGGTGGCCAGGAGGATAAAAGGGGGGGAATCAAAAGGAGAGAGACAGATCCAGCCAGTAATCAGTTCCCTAAGTGTTCTCCATCATCTGGAACACACAGAGATTCACAGAGTTGGGTAGAGAATAGGAGGGGGAGGGAGGAAACAGAGGTGACCTGGTGAAGAAAAAGGAGAGTCCATAGGGGGAGAGAGCAGTCAAGCCAGTAATCTCGCTCCCAGGTAAAAATGGGTACTGAAGATTGGGTTCTTAAAGGTAGAAAATTGATAACAAATATCAAAAAGCAAAGATTAAAAATCTAGAGTAGAGGTTGGATTTTCAAAAATACAATATTAAAGAAAAGATGGAAAAAAAACCAAAGTCACAAAAATTATTAAAAAAAAATATATGTAGTTTGCTTTAAAGAATAGGGTCTTTTTTTTTTGCAAAGTAGTAGTAGATTATAAAAATGAAATTTAAAGGAGTAATAGAGGACTTAAAAATTAAAAAAAAAAGAATGATTGTAAAAGTAGTAAAATTATGTCTAGGACTTTCTCTGGTGGTGTTGTGGGCAGTGTGGAGTCAGATCATTTTCGGATAGTTCCTTGGTCCGGGTTATATTTCTCAAGATCTTTGGGCCCCTTCCTATGTAGTCGGTACTAACTACAGGGTTTTTATCTATTGCATCTGTCACTTCCAAGGCAGTTCCCTCTGTTTTAGCTTCTTCTGTTTGCTTGTCTCTTCAGTGTCTGATTTCCTCCCTGACACAAGGGAGCTGTGGTGGACACTTTTTTAGGCTCACTTGTTCAGTCGTCTGTGGTGAGGGAGGGACGCTGCAAACAAATAACACTGGCGTGTGCTCGCAGTGTCTCAGCCACAGTGGGCCTGCTCCTGCTCACAGCGTGTGTGCCCTCCCTGCCCACACTGCTCAGGCTCTAGGTTGCTCCGCCGGGAAGCATCCAAGGCCAGCCCTGGGATGCATGCGCCTCTCAGGTCTAAGCCATTCAGGTTCCGGCACTCGGATAGTTCTCAGAGGCACAGACTCATTTGGGCTTGCATTTTGTGCCCTTCCCAGGTCCAAGCAGCGCAGATGATGAGGTGTTTGGCGACTGCAGTTGCTGTGACTTCTCACCTCCCCTGTCCCTGCTGCTCAGTTTTCTGGGTGTACAACTGGCGCAACTTTGCAGGCGGATGTCCAGAACCCCAAGAAGTCTTAGTTAGCAAAGAAGCCTGCTTGCAGTTTGGTAGATAATGTCTCTCTGGGGCTGTGATTGCCCCTTTCTGGCTCTGGCTGCCTGTCACCGGAGGGGGATGGTCTGCAGCCGGGTAGTTCTGTTCAGTCTTTTGTTCTGTGCTCGGGCCTGGTGCTGTCTTAGGTTAGGACTTTTCTTGTGGTAGATATCCCACAGTCTGGTTTGCTAGCCCAAGTTAGTTCGCTCAGATTGCCCTCGGGGCATTCAGGCCCAGTCCTTACTCTAAGCAATGCAGCCCGCCCCTCCCTGCCCAGCCCCCACTTGCTAGTGGCGGGTGCAGGCCTCTGCTCTGCTTCTCCACTGGGGGAGTTACCTTTGGGCATGTAATCTGTGGGTTTTAAGTATTTATTCATTTTTCCTCCCTGTTATGTTGCCCTCTGTGCTTCCAAGGCTCGCCACAGACTCGGCAGTGAGAGTGTTTCCTGGAGTTTGGAAACTTCTGTCTTTTTAAGACTCCCTTCCTGGGATGGAGCTCCGTCCCTACCTCTTTTGTCTCTCTTTTTGTCTTTTATATTTTTTCCTACCTCCTTTCGAAGACAATGGGCTGCTTTTCTGGGTGCCTGATGTCTTCTGCCGGCATTCAGAAATTGTTTTGTGGAATTTACTCAGCATTTAAATGTTCTTCTGATGAACTTGTGGTTGAGAAAGTGGTCTCCCTGTCCTATTCCTCCACCATCTTAGGACCGCCCCTCAATGCATTTCATTTTAACCAAATATTCCTAGCTTAAAAATTGCTGCCTTTCACCTGTGTTTGCATTTTAGTATTTTGAGCCACTGTTCTATCTCTTAGGAATCCTATTTTTCCCATGGGAACCACTGTTTCATATTTTTCTAGTTGTTCCTAAAGAGACCTTGATTGTAAAAGGTTAAATTAAAGATGAAGTGGGTATTTTTTTTCCTCCTCTTCTTCCCTTGTCAAGAACACTGCAGAGCCTTTGTAAACAAAGCTAGAATGTAGACAGTCTAGGGGCGGTTTCAGCTGAAAAAAGTATGCTTTTTATACGTGTATTTTTTTCATAACATGGTGAATTGAAGAATAGTTCAGGAAAATAAGGAACAGGTGGCTGCTGCAGCCTGGAGGGCAGAAGGCCTGGTCAGAAGACAGAGAGCATCTCCTAATAAGGGCGCTTGTGGCTTGTCACATGGTCCCATGCATCATGTTAGCCCTTGGACAGAGGGCAGCTCTGAGCTTGCCATCCTCTGTCCCTCCAGGCCCAGGGCCCCCTGACTAACATATGGGAAAGATTTACATACAAGGGAAAAGTCCAAAAACCAAATGTGGAGAGAAATTATGTGGCTAGCAGCTGGAATTCATGAAGTTTCACATTAAGTGAGGGATTGATAGCAAGAAATCCAAAACACCCTTTCCCCAAAGACAGATACATCCATAGCTTAAGGACAAAAAAAGGGCTTCTCAGAATTCTTGGCTTCTCTTTAAATATAATTGTTAAAAGCTTATGTCTACCTTTATAAGGGATAGCTATGGCTATATTGGTCATCAGTTTGGAATTATTAAATTCAAAGGTGATGTGGTGAGATGCATGAAGTGCCAAAATATGAATCATAAATTCATTGCATGCCTATTTTTTCTTGAGTCTTTTTTATGAGATATGTTAATATTAAATGAAAATAATTGTTTATGAATGTTTTTCACCTAAGTTATCTTTTTCAGTCCTCTCCACTACATACTAACTAAGAAATAAGTATTTTATAACCTCTCTTTGCTTAAGAGGAAATTGATGCTTCAGGGGATTAATTTTCCCAAGATTCTGTGGTAGCAGACAAAGCCTTAAACACAGGTCTTCTGATCTTAGCAGCCATGAGTGTATCCACTACACTGGGGTTCCTAAACCTGGATGTCTTTCCAGACTGCCCCTGGGGCTTTTATATTTTACTGATCCCTAGAGTGGGTTCAGGAATCTATATGCTTTAGAATCTCTGAAGTGTTTCTGATGATCAACCTGGTTTGGAACTCACTGTGTTAAGATAAATGGAACTTCATTCTCTCACCAATCAGTGAAAAATTCTTCTTTCCCCTGGGGATGTAGGTGGAACAAATAGATATTTTGAAGGTTAGCAGAGCCACACCTGGGAAACATTAGAATCCAGCTGACCAGGCAGCTTGTAACAATTTCAGATGAGCTAGTTCAGTCTGATTACTAGTGCCTGGAAACATGATGTGGGGAAATTAGACAATAATAACATCAAATGATGTTTCTCAACTTTTTCCTAGGCAATGATACACCTGTCAAAGTGCTGGGACACACCAGCGGGCTGCCAGTATCAGAGATGTAGACCCTCAGGTTGGGACCACTTGGTCAAAACCAACATCAGAGGAGCCATCGAAATACAATATGCTTACCCTTTCTCGGTTTCCCCACAGAGCTAAGAAGTGCAATGCATATGGAAAAGCGAGGCTCCTCTCTGAGAGTAGTCAGGTTCATTCTTTACTATTTGTGAACTGGAGGTGATTTATGTACTTTGATGATGGGGGACCTAGTTTTTGAATTCCAGCAGTGTACCTTAGTGCCCTTGGGGAACAACTTTTTTTCCCAGCCTCAGTTTCCCCCGTACACAAAGGGAGGGTAAATTTAGAGGCTCCAATGAAGTAATGTATAGAAAATGATCAGCCCAGTGCCTGTAAATAGCAAGCACCATGTAAATTGTAGTGTTATTTCTGTCTCTTCTATCCATGAGATCTTAAAATTTAATCAGTAAAAGATAGAAATGCTTTAATGGTATCTTAAGCAAACCAGATTTAAATACAGAAAAATTCACTCTAGTGAAAAGCAAGAAAAATGCATAATACATGAGGGGCTGGGGCAGGGGGAGTAGAGGGGTGGCAGTGAAGGCGAAGATCAGCGAACATCAGAAACTGCATCTGCACTGGGGAGCAAGAGAAAAGTGCACCCAAGAATTTGGAAACCAGGGAATAAAAGCACCCACTGCACCTATTGGGCTAGGATAAAGACATGAAAGTCACTTTTGAGAATGACTTTAAATGAAGTCAGCAAGACTGGACTGTAACCTGATTAACTGTATTAACATATCTAAAGAGAGAACTTATCATTCAGAACTGCAGTCTGCCAGCAGGGGAAGAACAAAATGGAAAGTCAGAGAGGCAGACATTGATGACATTGCCCTCCTGGAACTTCCCAGGGGAGGAGGAATCTGAACTAAGGGACTTTGAATATTTCTTCCCCATTGGCAAGACCATCTGCATGTTGGGATGTTATCTCAGGCTGTCTACCCAATGTCATTACACAGTCAAAGAGTAGAACTGCCTTACTTTGTGAACATCTCATACTTCTTGTGAAATGTGATTATAATTTAGCTCCCCATAGAGTTTTCTTGGGGCTTTCCTGGTGGCTCAGATGGTAAAGAATCCGCCTGGAATGCAGGAGACCTGGGTTCGATCCCTGGGTTGGGATGATCCCTTGGAGAAGGGGATGACTACCCACTCAAGTATTTTTGCCTAGAGAAAAAGTAACACATGGGACTGAAGATGTTACTAACCTTTCTGAGGCTTACATTTACATTGGTAAAATCAGAAATTGGCTTTCTGGTTGATGCTTCAGTCTTTTGTGAACTTAGTAAGCCAGAGTCAGCCTCCCTGAGTCTGATGATCTCTGGGACTTGAGCTTGGAATGTTACAGGTTCACACCAGGACCACCTTTGGCAGCAATGAGTCCAGCAAGGCAATGTGTGTCACCAGTGGTCACCCTAGTGACCTGGGACCTTGCTGCACACCTCCCACTCACCATGGAGAAAGAGGAAAATCTAGGAACAGGAACCACACACTGGGTTTGAGTTTCAAGCAAATGGGAGTTGTGCCCTGACTGAATTGTGAATTGGCTTTAGGTGAAAATGGTTTGCAGAGAAGATAAACATTCCTTTCCCCTTGCTGACCAGGAGTCTCTGGATTTTCTGAGATATCTATTTAAAAGCTCTAGTTCCTCTAACACCACATTTTCTTGTTGTTTCATAGTTCCCAGTTGTCTGTCCATTGCTTTGTTGACCTATCTTTTCCTGAGCTTTTGTATGTCTCACTGGCATCAACTCAAGGGGCATAGATGTTCGAACACCTGAAACCACCCACCTGAGCAGGTCTGAACTTAGAGTTGTTTCTCGAGGGGGAGGTTTTCTCATACCAGGTTCCCACACTGTGGCCACACTGTGTTTTTAAAGTGCGTATCTAAACACATCACCGGAGAAGGCAATGGCACCCCACTCCAGTCCTCTTGCCTGGAAAATCCCATGGGCAGAGGAGCCTGGTAGGCTGTGGTCCATGGGGTCGCTAAGAGTCGGACTCGACTGAGTGACTTCACTTTCCCTTTTCACTTTCATGCATTGGGGAAGGAAATGGCGACCCACTCCAGTGTTTTTCCCTTGAGAATCCCAGGGACGGGGGAGCCTGGTGGGCTGCCATCTATGGGGTCGCACAGAGTTGGACACGACTGAAGTAATTTAGCAGCAGCAGCAAACACATCACACTCAATCTTGAAATCCTTTAGTGACTTTCAGTTCAAGTCCCAATTCATCACCATGTTTTAATAGAGTCTGTGAGGTCTGTCCTTTGCTAACTGTTCTGGCTCTTCCTTCCTTCCCACCTCTCCTAAGGAGGTCTGCTGGGACTTCCCTGGTGGTCCAGTGGTTAAGACTTGAGTTCTCAGTGCAGGGGGCATGAGTTCCATCCCTAGCTGGGGAACTAAGATCCTGCATGCCTCTCAGCAAGACCAAAAAAATATAGTACATATATTCATTAGCCTCTTGGCCTTTGAATATACATTCTCCCCCACCCCTTTTCCTAGTTGCCAGAAACTTTTCCTAGTTGCCTAAAAAGTCCTTAAACTTTTGTTGAGACATCCCTTTCATTGGAAAATTAATTCATTAAAAAATATTTCTTAAATATTTTCAATATGCCAGGCACTAGGTGCTTGGGCTACATCAGTGAACAAAACAAAGATCTATTTATCTTATTTGATACTCACGGCCTACTTACTTGTCCTGTCTTTCCAAGTGGAAGTTCCTAAGTAAGCATTTCCAAGTGGAAATTTCCAAGTGGGGATTCCCAGGTGGCACTAGCAGTAAAGAACCTGCCTGCCAATGCAGGAGACATAAGAGATGCAGGTTCGATCCCTGAATTGGGAAGATCCCCTGGAGGAGGGCATGACAACCCACTCCAGTATTTTTGACTAGAGAATCCCCTGGACAGAGGAGTTGCAGTCCATAGGATCTCTAAGAGTCACACAGGACTGAAGTGATTTAGCACACATCTTTGCAAAACTGAAAGCTCCCTGAAAACAGGGAGTGGATGGGCATTAATTACTACCATATTTCCAAAGCCTAGAAGAAAGTTTTGGTATACAGCCAGCAGTCAATAAATGTGAGAAACCCTTAGAGAAAAAGCCCTTTCTGCAAAGAAAACAAAAATTCTGTAAAGTAAATATTTTAGAATATTTTGGTCCATTCAGTTTCTGGCATAGCCATTGAAGTCTGCTGTTGTGATGCAAGCAGCCAGAGATGGCATGTCAGTGAATGGTCATGGGGGGTGTCCCAGTCACACATAGAAAACCACTAAAGGTTCTTCCAGGTTCCCAGTTCCTTAATTATTTTATTAATATCTTTAAAATTGCTACACTCCCAGCATCTAGAACTGGTATTGTTTAGTTGCTAAATCTGTCCCACTCTTTGTGACCCTATGAACTATAGCTCACTAGGCTCCTCTGGCCATGAACTTTCCCAGGCAAGAATACTGGAGTGGGTTGCCATTTCCTCCTTCAGGGGATCTTCCTGGCCCAGGGATCAAACCCACACCTCCTGCTTGGCAGGCAGATTCTTTACCACTGAGCCATCTGGGCAAACATAGCAGATACTTAATGTATCCTCGTTGAATGAGGAATTAAAGTGGATTTAAGGCTAAACTTGAGTTTGAATCCAAGTCTTTCTGCCTTCAAAATCCATGGTCTTTGTATGTTATATCCTGCTGGTTGTTTCATTGAATATAGACATTGGGGATCAGAATTCCCAAGACACTTAGACCCACAGTGCTGGTCAGTTAATCTAAAGCCATTATACTTTTTCTAATCTTGAGATGTCTTGTTCAATTGGATCCCTCTGAAAATTCATTAGCCCTAAACAATGATGAACCCCTCTTGCTAGCATATGAGGAAATAGGTAGTGTATGGGGGGCTAAAATCAGCTGGTAAACCACTAATAAAGATAGGTAAGTGCAAATGGGGAAACACCTGTAGGACAGAGGTGGTCCAGAGGGGAGAGTTGGAGAGGGCAATGGTGCTCCACTCCAGTACTCTTGCCTAGAAAATCCCATGGATGGAGGAGCCTGGTAGGCTGCAGTCCATGGGGTTGTTAAGAGTCATACACGACTGAGCGACTTCACTTTCCCTTTTCACTTTCATGCATTGGAGAAGGCAATGGCAACCCACTCCAGTGTTCTTGCCTGGAGAATCCCAGGGACGGGGAAGCCTGGTGGGTTGCCATCTATGGGGTCGCACAGAGTCGGACAGGACTGAAGCGAATTAGCAGCAGCAGCAGCAGCAGAGAGGAGAGTAATTTACAGAAAGGGGAGGAGTCAGAGAAGCCTTCAGAAATGTGGGAAGGCCTGAAAAGGATTCCAGGATGGTGCACATTCCTGCCCATGAGCACACAAGGGATCTGCCTACACTAAAGTTACAGTCTGAATTGTGGGCAGAATTAAACAGAGCCAGAATTCCTCATTTCCAGTCATCCGTGAAACCACTGGGCACTCCTTATGGTAGAAGCTATATTTCAATGCATTCATTTTAAACAAATATTCCTAACTCAACCATTACAGCCTTTTACTTGTGTGTGTATCTGAGTGTCTTAGGTCATTGTTCTCTCTCTTAGGAATCATATTCTTCCAGTAGCCACTTTTGTTTTTCATATTGTTCTATATGCCAAGAGACTTTGATTGTCAAAGGGTAAGTGGAAGATGAGATAGAGTAAACCAGCTGGGCTTTTTGCTTTGTAAACTCAGTGGAAGTGGTGAGTCAGCTGCTTGAACTGTTAATTGGAACCCACCGAGCCTGCTGCTCTGCAGCCTGAATTCGTTCCCAGTATCTCTGGTTCCATATTGGTTTATGACCAATGACTAATGTTTTACCCATGAGTCATTAAACCCATTCTGCACTTTCCTGTTTCTCTAATCTCCTTGGAATTCATCCTTGTGTCCAACGGTTCAATGCTCTAGCTTGGTATTTGGATGACTGAGTGAACAGAAATGGCAATAAAAATGTATATGTGATATAACAGCTCAAAATGCAATTCCCTTTAGAGAAGCCTTCTGAGCAAATAAAAATCCTCTCAAACCATTTCAAATCCTTTGAAATAATTGAGGTTTTCGGTTTCCTTTGCACCTTCATGAGAGGTCAGCAAATACAGCTAGAGTATCTGCTAGCTCGGCACACACCTTGCCACAAAATTCAGACTTCATAAGGTTAGCTCTACTTTCTAATGCTCTTGATTAACTGCACTAATGGAAGAAGGCAGAAGCATGGATAATCTAATATAGACAGGAGCTGATGAATATGTATATGTTTGATGTCCTAGAAAATTGCTTTAAAGGAAATGGTGAGATTTCATTGATGGTTAAACTTAGGATGAGAAGAAAAGATGTCCAACTTCTCGACTACTGCTCGATTCTCTGAAATCCACTTCATTTTAAGAGCAGCTATTTTCACAGAGAGAGCCAGGAATGGCCTGATAACTAGGAAAGAATGTGGCAGACTGAGTGAAAGGGAGGTGACTTGGGGTGGGGAAGGAAGAAGGTATAAGACAAGGGACTATCCTATTTATAGGAGTAGGGTGGCTGCTGAGGGTGGGGGAGTGGGGAGGAGATAGATTCAGCTGCTAATGCTGGCGGGCATTTACTTTAGTTCTCCAAACATAAGATCTGAAGGTCATAGCCTAAGTAGGAAGTCCACCTCAAGTTGAAGTAGCTGATGGGTACCACATAAGCAGGCAGATGGAGCACAGTGATGGGGAATCCAAAGAGATGTGATGTGATTGATATTCAGGAGTTCAGGATGAGAATGTGCAGTCATTCTCTTCGGGGGGGGGGGGTAGTGGTGGGGAGGGCAATGGTAGAGAGAGAGGGCTAGCCTGCATGGATGTGGGTGAGAATGAATAGGGTGCAGCAGGGTATCAGGTTAGAAGAGCAGTATTTCAGCAAACTCCAGGAGATAGAGAAGGGCAGGGAAGCCTGTTGTGATGCAGTCTGTGGGTTGCAAAAGAGGGACATGACCTAGGGACTGAACAAGAAACATATTAAAGAGTTCAAACTGGCTACCAGAGGGGGCTCTTGATGCTGATATTGAGAATCTGAGTATGAAGCCAGGAGAATTGGAGAACCCTGGGGTGCAGATGGGAGGGTTGTCCAGGTGTGTGCCTGACACAGAATGTGGCCCAGAGGACTTTTATGTGTTCTCTTTTGTGTGACATCTGTGCTCTCCAGACACAATTAAGACCAAAGATATGGACAAAATAATCTCTTTTCAAGTGGCAAGCACTATCGGGCATATCCAAATGCTACTCCCTAAAGTCCCAAGTGCTCTGAGTGGATTTTTTCTAATTGGTCTGGAGTGGTCGTGTGGTTAGCATTTTGCTCTCACCCTTTCACTTCAGTATGAGATGTGGCTGAGTAGTGCTGGTGTGGAGGGAATGGTGCCTGTGGAGCAACTAGTCAGGGGAGGATGACTGGGAGGGAGATTGGGCAGGCAAATTTTATCAATTTCTTACCAGTGATTCAGAGAAGAGACACTGTAAAAACTTTCCATAAAAGAAAATTGAGTTACTGAATAGTCGTATGTTGAAGACTTCCTAAAGATGTGCCACTAAAAAATTGGCTTTCAACATTTGTATATTTGGGCTTCCCTGATGGCTCAGATAATAAAGAATCTGGCTGCAATGTGGGAGACCTGGGTTCTATCCCTGGGTTGGGAAGATCCCCTGGAGGAGGGCATGACTAACCCACTCCAGTATTCTTGCCTGAAGAATTCCATGGACAGATGAGCTGGCAGGCTACGGTTCATGGGTGTCGCAAAGAGTTGGACACGACTGAGTGACTAACACATTTATATGTTTAAGTATGTATAACACTTAAACGGCACTGCAATTCTTTCTGAAATCTTATACCACTCTTTACATTTACTTAACGAGGGTCAGTATTCAAATATTTCCCATTTTTTAGGTAGAAAAAAAATAATAGAGTTTTATCCATCATAACTCCATAAAAGGGGAGTTTCTGTGTTGCTACTAGGGAGGCTTGACTAAGAGAGTAACTTCGGGCCATCAGGCTTAAAAATTAGTTGGTAAAATCCTTTTCAAAACAATGGCAATATTCATACAAGAGAGTCTGCTGACACCTGCCACTGGGAGAGGTTAGCCTGATGGCTTAAAGGTAAAATGGGCTAATGGGGAAGAGGCATGTAAGCAATTATCGTGTATCTTTAAAGACTGGATGTGTCTGAATGATTACAGTCACGAGCACATGAGAGTATGATTAAGATTTTTGTGAGTTGAGGGATGACATGTTTCTTGAAGGATTTTAAAAAGTCAGGTCACTTGTGTACAGGCATGCTCAGTCATCTTGAGCTTTGAGGACTAAATTGCAAGATGAGCACAGTTGACACGCAATGAAACCATCCCTTCATTCTTTCCCCAAAGTTCTCTGTGTGATTTCTCGCTAGCACACTGCACTAACTCTTGCTGTCAAAATCTAGTTTCACAAGTGCCCAAGCAAATCAATCTTGGATATTGATCACTCAGTGTCTGCTAATTGCAGTAGCTTAGAATTTGATTCAGTAGTGATAAAAAAGAAAAAGAGGACCATTTGTTCTATTTTGCTATATATGTTTTTGCAGGAAGATACTTGCTTTTGCTGTATTAACTATTCACTTTTTAAATGTAAAATTAGTAGGAAAAATTTGTAAAAAAATGTAGTGATTTGTTGGCATGAAAGCTGAGATTGCCTTCAGGGTGCATTAACTTATGTGTCTTATAGAAGACATAGCTCAAACAAGATTACCTTTTCTGATATTAGCCAGCTCATTTTTTCTCTCAAGAGCACATTTTTATAGGAGTAAATGGCTATATTTTTCTTCAAATCATCATCTAGGTCTCCGGTTTCACAAATGCCGAGGAAGTCTGTGAAAGGTGGGGGAGGAAACAGATCCATTGATGCAGATTTTGATGGCAACGACTTTCCATTGTTGGCTAATCTTTCACTAGAGTAAATCTGAAAATGATTTCATGGTTTGAGAAGATGAATATTCCTTGACAATTTATGGGGTCAGCCTTTGTTGGATGCCCGCTGAGATGGAGGATGACAATTGAGTTCCAATGTTTTGCCCTCTACAGCAGAGGCCACTTTGTGGGCAATGCATTCACATGAACCCAGAACTGCAGTAAAGGAAGGCAAAGATTTGCTCAGGAGATGCCAATATTGAATGAATTAATATCAGAACTGCAGATTTTAAAATGCAGCTTTGAGTGGTCAGGCTTGTGATAGTCTGAAACAAAAGACCATATTTTTTTTTTGGACCCTAGAATAAAACCTACAATATGAGGGTAAACTGTGATTGCAGAAAAGAACATCATCTTCTTTGCAAGATAACATCATCCACAGTTTGGTTCAGTGGTGATGTTTTTAGATTTCAAAGTAAACATTTTAGATTTCTGCTGCTGTTGGGAAATGTTTTATTCATACACGTTGCATTCATGTTTCCCATTGTACCCAGATTGTTGGCTACAATTGAAGACTGTATTGTCTAATGTCAAGGCCACTAGCCACATGTGAAAGTGAAGTGGAGTGAAAGTTGCTCAGTCGTGTCCTACTCTTTGTGACCCCATGGACTGCACAGTCCATGGAATTCTCCAGGTCAGAATACTGGAATAGGTAGCCTTTCCCTTCTCCAAGGGATCTTTCCAACCCAGGGATTGAACCCAGGTCTCCCGCATTGCAAGCAGATTTTTTTCCAGTTGAACCACAAGGGAAGCCCAAGAATACTGGAGTGGGTAGCCTATCCCTTCTCCAGCGAATCTTCCCAACCCAGGAATCGAACTGGAATCTCCTGCATTGCAGGCGAATTCTTTACCAACTGAGCTATTAGGGAAGCCTAGCCACATGCCGTCTATGGGGTCACACAGAGTCAGACATGACTGAAGCAACTTAGCAACAGCAGCAGCAGCAGCAGCCACATGTAGCTATTCTGAATTGAGCTATGTATTAAGGGTAAATTAAATAGTAGATTTCAAAGATGATATTAAAAAAAGAAAAAAATAAATAATTTTCTATACTGATTAAATTTTGAAACATATTTTGGATATATTGGATTACTATAACATATTATTAAATTAATTTCACCTGCTTATTTATTACTTTTTTGACACAGCTACTAGACAATTCACTTATATGATTCGGCTCCTCTATCCATGGGATTTTTCCAGGTAAGAATACTGGAGAGGTTTGCCATTTCCTTCTCCGGGGATTTTCCTGACCCAAGGATTGAACCAGGGTCTCCTGCATTGGCAGGAAGGTTCTTTACCACTGAGCCACCGGGAAAGCTTTCTTAGAGTGTATGGCATGGCAAATGATCCTCTGGCATTCCACACTGAGCTGTGAAAAGTTACTGAAACTTTGGTTACCAGGTCCTGGCATTCAGGGCCCTTGTTCCTGGTGTCTCTTCTGGGGCTCCTCAGTAGCATCCAGTTTCATCTGAGCCATGGCTATGGGCAGAATCCATTCTCCTGCCTTCTTCATTCCATGCTTGCTCTGTCCTCTTAGCTGTGCCTGCTCTTCTTGTCCTTGCTTCCAGACACGGGCTGCTCCCCTCACTGCTGAGTGGGAGAAGAGGAAGAACCTCCTCTCTGACTGCTGCAAACTCTGTCTCTGTGTCTTCTTGGGAATCAAGTGGTTTGACTCTACTTACAGATTCCCTGATGATCCAAATTGCTTATGAATCTTCCTCTGAAAGTTTGCTGTTTTGTTAAATATTGGGTGTACATTCCCTTGGGCTAAGTTGGAAACTGATACAAATATCATCCACTGTGGACTACATTTGGAGTAGTTCCTCTTTGCCTTCCCCTGACTTTTCACATATGAATTTCTTCCCTATTCCACACATTGCCCAGATGTGGAGGCCCAGCTGTAGTTCTCCAGGGTTATAGTCACATCCCTTGTCTCTACAACGGGCCATGTTCTGACTTTGTGGAATGTGCAGAGGATAATCAGCTTGGGTTTTTGTTCTGGAACAATTATTACATATCGTGTTCTCAATAACTGATAGTGAACAACAGTTGTCAGATATGGATTAAAATACAGTGTCAACTTTATACAAGGAAAGCTGAGTTGGATTAATGGTAGCCTGGTTTCATCTCATACCCCAGTTGAAACTTGTCCATCAGTCCCTAGCAGAGAGGCTAGAGAAAATTGGAGATCCTGGTGGAGGAAAAGTATTGTTTGGGGCAGGAGACAGAGGGGCAGAGTGCCCAGCACGGGGGCATTAGAGCCAAGAGAGCAAGATAGCAAGAGACGTGACTTGTGCAATTTTTTGTGCCATAATTTTCCCCTTGGTAAACAAGATCTTGTGGATTTCAGATGCTCCTTGACTCACCCATCAGGGAAATCACTCCTCCTCCCACTGGTAGGAGTAAACAAGTGAGTGAGTGAGGGGATGGAGAGAGAGAACTCATGTGTTTGTCCTGTTCCCTTTGGAAGTGGAACAGATGTTACTTCTTTGTGTGGCATGTGGGAGAGGAGAAGGAAGCATGGCTCATATTACACAGTGTAGAAGTTAAACCATTCATAATATTATAGACTGTCACAGCCAACAGGACCTGAAGTTCTGTCTGGTCAGATACCAGGATTAGAGATGAGGAAACAACTCCACAAAAGCAAAGTAACAGCGACTGGAGGATGCCCCAGATACGTAGCATCATCTGTGTATTAACAATTCTGGAAGCAAATAAACAGACATCCAGTCTTCTAGTTTAATATGATGTGTGCTTTAGTTAGATGCAAACTTTGTAGAAAGTTTGCATTTGTGTTTTTGACTTTAAGTGTTTTTAGATTTTAAGATGCAGTTAGCAATAAGATTATGAATTCAGGAAAGAACTTGCACTTCAGTTTGGCATGTTTGGTGTGAATTTACATGCAATAGCAGAATGACTCCAACTGAGAGATTTCATATTTTGATTTCTCTTCCCTAAATTTGCACAGACCTTGAGTGACAGATCCCCAGGAGGAGGGGGTGTCTGGCACTCAGAGAATGATGTTCATATAGAAAGAGAACTGGGTCTGTGGAATATTTTAGCCAGACTCTGCATGTTGAACATGGTACCTACTGAGATCAATATAGAAATCACAAATACAAAGGCCAGTTCTTATTAGTGGAAAGTTTGATTTAAGGGATTAAAAGCAAGTATGTCTCCAAACAAGAGTAAACTTTAAAGGTGGCATAAACAGTGGCCAGTAAGTAGAGTAGGTAGTGGTATGCACTTTGGTATTCCTGCATCAGTTCACTTACTTGTCTGTTATGATAGTTATCACACTGAATGTAGTTATTTGTTTACACGCTCTTTTACTCACTAAACATATATAAAACCTCTGCTTGATGTAAGGCAGCATGTTGGACACTGGGAAGAAATAAGGCTTTACATTTTCTCTCTGCTGCTGCTACTGCTGCTAAGTCACTTCGGTCGTGTCCGACTCTGTGCGACCCCATAGACAGCAGCCCACCAGGCTTCCCCATCCCTGGGATTCTCCAGACTAGAACACTGGAGTGGGTTGCCATTTCCTTCTCCAGTGCATGAAAGTGAAAAGTGAAAGTGAAGTCTCTCAGCCGTGTCTGACCCTCAGCAACCCCATGGACCACAGCTTTCTAGGCTCCTCCGTCCATGGGATTTTCTAGGCAAGAGTACTGGAGTGGGGTGACATTGCCTTCTCCCATTTCCTCTCTAGGCCTATCTAAAGGATTTTGGTCAAGCTGATTGAAATTTTTGGGTCTCCTCAGTTTTCCCATCTGTGAAATAGAGGGAGAGGATTAGATTTTTAAAAATATCCCCTCAAGTCCTGAGATATAGGGGAAATAGATGCTTTTGAGATTTTGGAGTCAGCTTGAATGGTTTCCTTCATGCAATTTAAGCTCCTCCTCCACTTGCCCCAAATCACAGTGTCTGAAGCAAAGCATATTTCTCTCTCATGTGAAGGAAGTAGGGGTTAAGTAATTGAAGCTTCAATTAATGGCAGTTCCATGAGGCTGTCAGTCATTCTCACTCCTGGGCCATCCTTATATAGAGCGTCTAGTCCAGATGTCTGCTGGGACAGGCATGGACACACTCAAGTACTGGGAAGGCTCGAGCATGTTATCCTTTAGCTGAGAATATTACAACCTTAATACAACTGGGTTCTAAGAGTAAGGATGGTGGATGATGGGATCATGAGATATTGTTTGTAAAAGAAAACTTGCACTGGTTCATTGAGATGAGTTTAACTCTGTTCAAACAAAAGGCAGGAAGATTTTCCAGTGCTGGAGGATGTTGGGGGCACATTGGTCAATGCGATTAGACTACTGGTTTAATTGTTACTTATGGAAGTTAGGTTCCTACGCTTGCAAGAGGCTGGGAGATAAGTGTGTTGTTTTTCTAGACTATTGCATTTCAAAGGGGTAACTTCCAAGTCCTTGAGAAAGACATTCCTGGGTTGTAGAAGGTTTATTTCTCAAAGGGGCAGGGAAAGAATTTGCAATTCCAGTTTTTCTAAAATATATGCTTAGGGAAAGGGATGGTGGTGTCAGGGGGCAGTTGTTCTACCTACCTAAAGTTGAGGCAAGCTGAGGGAAGCTCAAGGCTTTCTCAGTGTTGCCTGGGTGGTGGAATTTATTCCTTTTTGCTGCAGTTTGGTTTACAATAATAATATCTTGAAAATCTTCCCTTCATAGGTAAAGTAAGCTTCAGCCCCAACTACTTTCTGAAGTGTCCACAATTCTTAGATTATGGAATCTGAGCAGATGTGATTGTGCACTGCATATTGGGAGGGGAGAATGAAGATGCAGTTCACCACAGCTTAACGACCATGAGCTGTGATGTCTGTGAACAGTCTGGGGACTTCATGTCTCCAGTGTCAGGTGAAAGAAAGTTTCAGGTCCCGACAGCAATTATAAGTGACTGGCATTGGGTGTGAAAACTTCCTCACTGCTGTTCCTAAAGAACTCTCTATTGAAGACGGAGCCATTGAGGTGTCTGCATGATTTGAGTCTGTTTTCTTTCCCCTTAAAGGTGACAAGCTCTAATTTTATTTTATTCTTGGTAAACTTGAAAATGAAAGGTCCTGCCTGGGCTGTGTGGGAGAAGCCGTGTGCGCCTTTGCATTCAAGGTGAGCAGCACATAAATGTTTTCTTAATGTGCCTCAGACATGTTCAGAGGCTGAAAGAAGGGAACAGACCTGGCAGGTTAGTGAGCCCATCTCCTTTCCTTTGCATTGATTGAAACTGTCTTACTCAAGCACACTTTTTGGAATTTTGAGCAAACTAATTTTCTATGTCCCCAGGAGCTGATACTTGTCACAATTCCATTTCAGAATGTTTTTTCTAACATGGCAGACCTCATTGTCAAGATATTTTTCTGCATCAGTTCTGATTTTTTCTTAGCTAGCCAGGCCAGTCCACGAGATCAGACCCCATCAAGGAGATGGAGCTGGGAGAACAAAACCCGAAGAATAGCTGTGTTACATTAGAATTTTACTCTGAAGGTACGTTTCAAGAGATGTGGTTTAACACTTAATATATCTCCAAATCCATGTAATAAGAAGTTAAATTATATTTTGGCTGCATTTATTAATATTTTCCTTTTTCATATGCCCAATGTTTCCCCACATATTGAATGTTTTGATTATTTTACATACTGTACTATTTTCCACATTTTTAAAGCCCCCAATAATATTAAGTCATTTCAAATTAATTTAATTTATGTATATAAAAGATACTATTAGGTACCATGGAGTTCTAGCTTTTGAAAGGTGACAATAGAAAAATATTCTAGATTAATTTAATAGAGCATTAGAAAGACACAATAGATCAGAGGTTCCATTTTTACTGAAAGGCTGAATGGTAGAAAGAGAATACTCAGGGTTTTTCTGGTGGTCCAGTGGTTAAGAATCTGTGTGCTAATACAGGGGACATGAGTTCAATCCCTGGTCCAGGAAATAAAATCCCACATGCTGCAGAGCAACTAAGCCTGTGCACCACAGCTACTGAGCCCCTACTTTAGAGCCTGTGACTCGCAGCAAGAGAAGCCATCACAATGAGAAGCCCATGCACGGCAGCTAGAGTAGCACCCCGCTCTGTGCAACTGGAGCAGGATGCAGCAATGAGGACCCAGCACAGCCATAAATGAATAAACAAAAATTCACAAAAGAAAGAGAACACTTAGATATCAATATTAAAATGGTCCTATACAACCAAACTGAGCAGCTAAGTTGGGGGAGGGAATATTTAATGAGATGATGAAAGAAATGATATGGTTGCTACACTTCCATCCAGTAGGGGAGTCTGTTTTCTGCTCAGAAAATTGTTTTCTCTCTTAAGCATTTGAATATAGCACTCTATTCTTTTGCTATGCCATGAGAATGCACATCAGAGAGAGACACACATACACACACACACATACACACACAGAGAAAGAGAGTGCAAGTAGCACAGAGCTATGACAACAAGCCAACGGAAAGGAAAAAACATCCCTAGGGAATAAATATGGGACATGGTTGACATTTTGGAAATTACTTAATAAAAGAATCCTCCCTTACCAGTGCCATTAAGAAAGGCTATGTTTACAGTGCACATCGAGCCAATATATATATAATGGGCTGGAGGAAGCACAAGCTGGAATCAAGGTTGCCGGGAGAAATATCAATAACCTCAGATATGCAGATGACACCACACTAATGGAAAAAAATGAAGAAGAACTAAAGAGCCTCTTGATGAAAGTGAAAGAGGAGAGTGAAAAAGTTGGCTTAAAGCTCAGCATTCAGAAAACTAAGATCATGGCATCCAGTCCCATCACTTCATGGCAAATAGATGGGGAAATAGTGGAAACAGTGGCTGACTTTATTTTTCTGGGCTTTAAAATCACTGCAGATGGTGATTGCAGCCATGAAATTAAAAGATGCTTACTCCTTGGAAGGAAAGTTATGACCAATCTAGACGGCATATTAAGAAGCAGAGACATTACTTTGCCAACAAAGGTCCATCTAGTCAAGGCTATGGTTTTTCCAGTGGTGATGTATGGATGTGAGAGTTGGACTTGAAGAAAGCTGAACACTGAAGAATTGATGCTTTTGAACTGTGGTGTTGGAGAAGACTCTTGAGAATCCCCTGGACTGCAAGGAGATCCAACCAGTCCATCCTAAAGGAGATCAGTCCTGGGTGTTCATTGGAAGGACTGATGTTGAAGCTGAAACTCCAATACTTTGGCCACCTGATGCGAAGAACTGACTCATTTGAAAAGACCCTGATGCTGGGAAAGATTGAGGGCAGGAGGACAAGGGGATGACAGAGGATGAGATGGTTAGATGGCATCACCAACACAATGGACATGAGTTTGGGTGAACTCCAGGAGTTGGTGATGGACAGGGAGGCCTGACGTGCTGCAGTTCATGGGACTGCAAAAAGTCGGACGTGACTGAGCGACTGAACTGAACTGAACTGAACTAATTTCTCTGTAATTGGTAACAACAGCTCTGAAATGCTGAGAAGCAAATATTTCTGATAAGAAAAACGTGGGACATACAGGAAAGGATAAGAAAAAACTGAGAAGAAGAGACAGTAAAGAAAAGACTAAAAGAAAGACTACCTTTTTAGTTTCTTCTGTTAAAGAAGCTACTATTTTCATTGTGGTGCTCTTCAGTTGCCAAGTCATGTCCGACTCTTTGCAACCCTGTGAACTGCAGCATGTCAGGCTTCCCTGTCCTTCACTATCTTCCTGAGTGTGCTCAAACTCATGTCCATTGAGTTGGTGATGCCATCCAGCCATCTCATCCTCTGTTGCCCCCTTCTCCTCTTGCCAATGTGAGGAATTAGACATTAATTTCTTAGTTAATTCATTAACATTACAGTAAATGACTCATTGTTTCTAATGTATAATTGTTTAACTGAAAGGTAAACTGTTTCTAAAATTTTCATTTTCTTTATTCATTTATTCATTAATTTTGTCATTCATTTCTTTGTTTATAAATCTGATCACTCATTGCATAAATGAAAACCATAGTTTGAGTCCTGGTATTCACCTATCTTATCACTGTTTTCATAGGAACACAAAAGGTTTTGTTTTTTGTCCTTTTTTTTTTTTTCTTTATGGAGCTATGCTTGGCTGACCTCACTTGATTATTCTAGTGAAGACTCTGCTACTCAAAAGTCAGCAAACAAGGAAGGCAGCACCCTGTACAGAATTCTGGCTTAACAAATGGATCCTACAAAATACACTAGCAGGGCAGCCAGCAAACACAGACTCCAAGTACGTTTATTTATTTCTTTTTAATGATCATATATACAGTCAATATGAAACATGACAGTGATGGCTGATTCTGAAAAACAGTAACCAGACAGATGCTACCATTTAAAAAACTATCAGCCACCATGAACCCTCAGGCAAAGATTTTATTAAAAGGAATTAAATTCAGCAAATTATCATTCTTTCAACTCAGAAGAGATAATGAGAAATTTGCAACAGGTTTAGCCCATGCTAGCAAATTGATGCTCAAAATTCTCCAAGCCATGCTTCAACAGTACATGGACCGTGAACTTCCAGATGTTAAAGCTGGATTTAGAAAAGGCAGGGGAACCAGGCATCAAATTGCCCACATGCAGAGGAACCAGAGAACAAATTACCAACATTTGCTGGATCATCAGAAAAGCAAGAGAGTTCCAGAAAAATATCTACTTTTGCTTTATTGACTATTGCAAAGGCTTTGACTATGCGGATCACAACAAACTGGAAAATTCTTCAAGAGATAATACCAGACGACCTGACCTGCCTCCTGAGAAATCTGTATGCAGGTCAAGAAGCAACAGTTAGAGCTGAACATGAAAGAACAAACTGGTTCCGAATTGGGAAAGGAGTACATCAAGGCTGTATATTGTCACCGTCCTTTTTTAACTTATATGCAGAGTACATCATGTGAAATGCTGGGCTGGATGAAGCACAAGCTGGAATCAAGATTGCTGGGAGAAATATCAATAACTTCAGATATGCAGATGACATCACCCTTATGGCAGAAAGAGAAGAGGAACTAAAAAGCCTCTTGATGAAAGTGAAAGAGGAGAGCGAAAAAGTTGGCTTAAAACTCAACATTCAGAGAAGTAAGATCATGGCAGCTGGTCCCATCACTTCGTGGCAAATAGATAGGGAAACAATGGAAACAGTGAGAGACTATTCCTGGGGGCTCCAAAATCACTGCAGATGGTGACTGCAGCCATGAAATTAAAAGACGCTTACTCCTTGGAAGATAAGCTATGACCAACCTAGACAGCATATTAAAAAGCGGAGACATTACTTTGTCAACAAATGTCTGTCTAGGCAAAGCCATGGATTTTCCAGTAGTCATGTATGGATGTGACAGTTGGACTATAAAGAAAGCTGAGCACTGAAAAATTAATGCTTTTGAACTGTGGTGTTGAGAAGATTCTTGAGAGTCCCTTGGACTGCATGGAGATCCAACCAGTCCATCCTAAAGGAAATCAGTCCTTAATATTAATTGGGAGGACTGATGCTGAAGCAGAAACTCCAATACTTTGGCCACCTGATGGGAAGAACTGACTCACTGGAAAAGACCCTGATGTTGTGAAAGATTGAAGGTGGGAGGAGAAGAGGATGACAGAGAATGAGATGGTTGAATGACATCACCGATGTGATGGACATGAGTTTGAGTAAACTCTGGGAGTTGGTGATGGACAGGGAAGCCTATTGTGTTGCAGTCCATGGGGTTGCAGAGTTGGACATGACTGAGCGGCAGAACTGAACTGAACTGAACTAGCCCTGTAAAAGGTTTGCCTGAACATAGAGGACAGTGTAAATTCTGTCTGTGGAGAGAGAGAAACGTGGGTGTTCACTCAGATAAATGTGAAGACACTTGGCAACTTGTTAATTGTTTTAGTCACTCTATCTAAACATTTTAACACAGTTTCTTGGCATATCTTACTAGGCAGAACTCTAAAGAGTAACTCTGGTGTGGAGTTAAGGATATGAAAAATCATATCCTTGCAATGTGGTAAAAGTGAATCAATTCAGTCAATTTAGTCATTTTTTACATTTGATGTGGAGTAGATTATTTAATTAATGGAATCTCCCACTTTCCCATCATATTTTGATTTAGGCTCTTTTGAGTGCTGAAACAGAGCTGCTCCAGTTTCCCCTGGAAGAAGGAGAACTTGTCACAGGGCTCCCTAGGAAGCTGTTAGGAGCAGAACAACTTTGGCTCTCACTGAGGACTGAATTTTTCTTCCATGTGTCCAGCTCCAATATGCCCCAGAGTGGGAATCTAATTACTCTAGCTCAGCCTTCCCCACCAAGCCATAAGTAAGCCCGTGGATTGGTTGACCTTGGGTAATCTGTCTGGTCAGCTCTGGCCAGGGTGCTGAGGAGGCAGAGGAGGCAGTGTGTCAGCAGCAGAGCGGGGTGCTTTACTAGCGATTGTGGATGGGGCAGCAATGCCTCTGAAGGGGCAGTCTCAGGTTTGCTCCGTGTGGTACCAGCAGCATCTAGCTGACATTACAAGAATGGGCAAATTTACAATGTGCATGCCAAAACAGACTCCATTACTTACTTTTAGTTTTTTCCTTTAATTTATAGCAACAGTTATCACTTTTATAATTGTAAAATTGGTATATCTTTATTGAAATCAGTTTTTAAACTAAAGAAAAGCACAAAGAAAAAAACTTTATTGGATTTTTAAGTTGGGTCTTAAACAAGTTTAATCTACTCATATTTATTGTTACAAATGATAGGTTTGGTTCAGTATAACTTTATTCTATACTTTTATATTTAATAATAAAATGCTTTGCTTCCTTATATATTTTTTTACACTATATGATGTGTTTTTCTTTGCTGCTTTCAATAATTTAAAAGTTCTTAACCTATTTTACTGAGTGTAATAAATGTATATGTTGTTAACTAATATATATTTAAATCAGTTTTCCTCTGATTTAGTGTGGATGGAGGAGCCTGGTAGGCTGCAGTCCCTGGGGTCACTAAGAGTCGGACACGACTGAGCGACTTCACTTTCACTTTTCACTTTCATGCACTGCAGAAGGAAATGGCAACCCACTCCAGTGTTCTTGCCTGGAGAATCCCAGGGATGGGGGAGCCTGGTGGGCTGCCATCTATGGGGTCGCACAGAGTCAGACACGACTGAAGTGACTTAGCAGCAGCAGTGTTCTTTTATTTTCCTCTTTTCTCCCTTCTTCCAGGTATCTTTAATACAATCTGTTGTGTTAGATTCATATTTTTATTTTACATTTTAATTATTTTTATATCATAACTATTATATTTAAAGAATTATTAAAACTATGTTTTATTACACTGTTATCTATAATTGCTGGAATTCTATATTTAAATGTCTTCATTACTGATTAGAATTTTTTAATACTAAAACTTACCAATTTTTGAATTTTTTGAAGTAAGTAATTTTGGAAAGAGTATATGGGTGTTATACATTCTTTACTTTTTTATGTCTGAGGATGTCTCTGTTATCTGGTTGTGAACAGATTCTTTGGATCATATGTTTTTCCCCCAGAAATCTGCAAACTTCTTCCAGTGATAACTCTAGTGCTTAGCAATGTAGGTGAGAATCTAAACTAGCTTAATTTTGTTGTTATTGCTATTTTGTTATTTGTTATTTTCTACTCTGATAATATAATTTTTTATCCTTAAAATGAAATGACCAGAAAACATCTTGGTTTTGGAATCTGTTATAACCCAATTATGTACCCCCCCTCTCCAAATTCATATTGAAACCATAACCCCTGGTATACCTCAGAATGCAACTACATTTAGAGATAGGATCTTTAAACATGTGATTAAGTTAAAATGAGGCTGTTAGGGTGGATTCTAATCCAGTCTAACTAGTGACCTTATAAAAAGAGGAAATTTGGACACACAGTGAATCTCCAGGTACGTGCACATAGAGGAAAGACTCTGTGTAGACATGGTGAGAAGAAACCAAGCCTACCTACACCTTGATCTTGAACCTCCCACATCCAAGAGCGTGAGAAATAAATTTCTTTTGTTTAATCCAACCCGTGGTGTTTTTGTTTTCTTTTTTTTTTTCTTTTTGCCATGATAACCCTAGCAAACTAATACAGAATCTTTTAACAAATAATGTCTGCTACTTGTAAACCTCCTTTAGTATGAACACTTAAGTTTCTCTTCAACTTAGGAAAGTTCCATTATTTTTGCTTTTTTTTTTTCTGTTTGCTCCTTCTGGAGTTCTTACTATAATGAATTGGATCTGTCCTTCTTGCCTCTTAACTTTTGGACCTGTTAATCTTTCTGTTTACTTTTACTTTTTTGTAATAGTGGATCTGTGGCTCACATACGTTCATTGTAGTATCTAACTTGGACTTAATGGTTGTCATTTCATGAGGTCTTTTATTATTTCAGAGACCTACTCACACCTGTCCTAGTTTCTTGGATGTAATGTCTTGTGATTGTTGTTAAGAATACAAATTATAACTTTGTAAAGTTTTCCTTTAGCTCTCCCAGTTCACTGGAGGAAGTTGCTTTGATTTCTGAGCATGGTGCCCTTCATTTGAACTGCCACGTGGTTTCATGCACCCTGTGATTTTCCTTTGTCCTTTGGAGGGTTGGTCTATGCTTGTCAGAGTTAGCAGTTTTACGGATGCCTGTCCTCTTACTTCGTGGTCAAAAATTCCATATCATGCAAGGAATGGTGGGTTAGGTAGGTCCTTGCTCCAATCTGCACAATAGCTAGCAGAAATCCCCCACTGTTTCTGTCATGTGGATATTGCTGTTCTCTAGTTTCTAGCACTTTTGCAGAATTTCCCCTAGTTGGGTATTCTGTTGGTCTTTTAGATGGAATTTGGGGAAGGTGAAGAATTAAAAGTACGGTGTAAATGGAATGTTTCTTTAGTTAAGGAGACAATTGCATTTGGAAGCTTGCACAAAGGGGAATTGGGGGTGAGGGAGCCAGGGTTTTGCCAGTTGCTTCATAATCTGCTTATACATCTGTCTC
This sequence comes from Capricornis sumatraensis, assembly GCF_032405125.1. Taxonomy (NCBI): domain Eukaryota; kingdom Metazoa; phylum Chordata; class Mammalia; order Artiodactyla; family Bovidae; genus Capricornis; species Capricornis sumatraensis. The sequence continues at coordinate 99,425,252 of NC_091072.1, read as the reverse complement.
CACTGCTACGCTATTCTTAGCAGCTGTAGCATAGTAGGTATTCAGAAATGTTTGGTGGTTCTACACTCAATCCTGCGTGTTCCCAAAGCCTCAGCCTCACCAATGACTGATATTCATCAAGGGCAGGACACCTCCCTGAGGCAGAGGGCTGACTCTTCATTACTATCTTGATTTCTTTGAGTATTTTGCTTAAGATTTTCGCTTAAGTTATTTGCTTGGGATTTTGAAAATTGTTTCAATACTTGCTTTTGTGTCTTTCTCGGAATCAAAACAAGCTGGTAGATTTCTGAGTTAGTCCTGTCTAATTTCAATGGCTGGACATTTACCTATGTCTCTTTTAATTCCGGGGGAAATTTCATTTATGTTCTGGGAAATGTAAATTGTTGTCTGCCTGATAGTCTAAGTACTTTGGGAAGTGCTTTCTTAAAATCATCAAGGTTTTATAAATGTATTCCCATATATCTCATCTTGCATCTCTGCAACAATATTATTCTGCCTTATATTAAGCAGCCATTCATATGCCTGCTCTTGTCCATTAGATGGAAGTTCCTTGGAGGGGAGAGGCTGTATTACTGATTTATGGATCACTCTACTAATGTCTAGCACAATGCTTTGCTCTTCAAGTCTTTGAACATTTTCCCAATAAATTAAAATAACTTGTTAAATTTCTCCTTTGCTATCTTACTTTCTTCTGGGTATTGTGGGCATTTGCTTATTATCTGCCAGTCATCCTTTTTATTGCCAGCACTTCTACTTTTACATTGGATATCTGCCTTTCCTCTTGTGGACCGTATGTATCTGGGGAAGGTCATCCCATTCCGAGATTCACTGGACCTCTCTGACATAGGCCAAGCAACACTCTCCATAACCTGGCTATAGTGTTTGGATGAAGAACAAACATGAGACCCAGCATGGACCCGTGTGTAGTCCTGGGATTTGTCGACAGCCATGTTGCAACCACGAGGAAAGTAGCTTTAACTATTTTATTTTTTGAAAGTAGCTTTAAGATGAGTTAGACATTATGGAAGGCAGAACAGAGACAGGTGTTGGGTTTCCTTTTGGACATTTTTGTGCTATTGGCTTAAACTAAAGACCATCCCCATGGAAAAGAAATGCAAAAAAGCAAAATGGCTGTCTGAGGAGGCCTTACAAATAGCTGTGAAATGAAGAGAAGTGAAAAGCAAAGGAGAAAAGGAAAGATACAAGCATCTGAATGCAGAGTTCCAAAGAATAGCAAGAAGATATAAGAAAGCATTCCTCAGTGATCAATGCAAAGAAATAGAGGAAAACAACAGAATGGGAAAGACTAGAGATCTCTTCAAGAACATTAGAGACACCAAGAGAACATTTCATGCAAATATGGGCTCAATATGGACAGAAATGGTATGGACCTGACAGAAGCAGAAGATATTAAGAAGAGGTGGCAAGAATACACAGAAGAACTATACAAAAGAGATCTTCATGACCAAGATAATCACAATGGTGTGATCACTCACCTAGAGCCAGACATCCTGGAATGTGAAGTCAAGTGGGCCTTAGAAAGCATCACTATGAACAAAGCTAGTGGAGGTAATGGCATTCCAGTTGAGCTATTTCAAATCCTGAAAGATGATGCTATGAAAGTGCTATACTCAATATGCCAGCAAATTTGGAAAACTCAGCAATGGCCACAGGACTGGAAAAGGTCAGTTTTCATTCCAATCCCTAAGAAAGGCAATGCCAAAGAATGTTTAAACTACCACACACAATTGCACTGATCTCACATTCTAGTAAAGTAATGCTCAAAATTCTGCAAACCAGACTTCAGCGATATGTGAATCGTGAAATCCCTGATGTTCAAGCTGGTTTTAGAAAAAGCAAAGGAACCAGATCAAATTGCCAACAGAGTTCCAGAAAAACATCTATTTCTGCTTTCTTGAATATGCCAAAGCCTTTGACTGTGTGGATCACAAGAAACTGTGGAAAATTCTGAAAGAGATGGGAATACCAGACCATCTGACCTGCCTCTTGAGAAATCTACATGCAGGTCAGGAAGCAACAGTTAGAACTGGACACGGAACCACAGACTGGTTCCAAATAGGAAAAGGAGTACATCAAGGCTGTATATTGTCACGCTGCTTATTTAACTTATATGCAGAGTACATCATGAGAAACGCTGGGCTGGAGGAAGCACAAGCTGGAATCAAGATTGCCAGGAGAAATCTCAATAACCTCAGATATGCAGATGACACCACCCTTATGGCAGAAAGTGGAGAAGAACTAAAGAGCCTCTTGAGGAAAGTGAGAGAGGAGAGTGGAAAAGTTGGCTTAAACCTCAACATTTAGAAAACTAAAATCATGGCATCCGGTCCCATCACTTCATGGCAAATAGATGGGGAAACAGTGGAAACGGTGGCTCACTTTATTTTTCTGGGCTCTAAAATCACTGCAGATGGTGATTGCAGCCATGAAATTAATATATGCTTACTTCTTGGAAGGAAAGTTATGACCAAGCTAGACGGCATATTAAAAAGTAGAGACATTACTTTGTCAACAAAGGTCCATCTAGTCAAGGCTATGGTTTTTCCAGTGGTCATGTATGGATGTGAGAGTTGGACTTGAAAAAAGCTGAGCACCGAAGGATTGATGCTTTTGAACTGTGGTGTTGTAGAAGACTCTTGAGAGTCCCTTGGACTGCAAGGAGGTCCAACCAGTCCATCCTAAAGGAGATCAGTCCTGGGTGTCCATTGGAAAGACTGATGTTGAAGGTGAAACTCCAGTACTTTGGCCACCTGATGTGAAGAACTGACTCATTTGAAAAGACCCTGATGCTGGGAAAGATTGAGGGCAGGAGGAGAAGGTGACAACAGAGGATGAGATGGTTGGATGGCATCACCGACTCAATGGACATGGGTTTGGGTGGACTCCGGGAGTTGGTGATAGACAGGGAGGCCTGGCATGCTGCAGTTCATGGGGTTGCAAAGAGTTGGACATGACTAAGTGCCTGAACTGAACTGAAATCTCAAAGCCGTATTACTCTTGAACTTTCCAGGGATAAAAACTAATACATTTCTTTACTGTTTTAACTGATTTGTGCTGGTTTTTCTCTTATTTGCAACCGAAATGCTTATGACTGATGCACATATTTTCAGTATATTTAATCATAGAAGCATTTTGACAGCCTGCTTTATTGATTATTCCCTTTGCTTATTTCCTTGCCCTATTTCAGTTTCACGTTTTTTCTTTGTTTTCAGTTCATATTTGTTAGTGATGATCAATTGGCTATACTCTTGTAGAATCACAAAATGACCAGAGATCAGTTATTCCTACTTGCTTATTTCTGGATAACAAAGCTAAACACTAATGAGGCTAAATTATGCACCCAAGATCATTACAGTTTTAATATTTTATTCATGACTTAGGATCATTATCAACATTGATTCTGAGGTTGTCCTGTAGCACACAGAGAGAGAATTGCTACGTGCAGATTATTCACCCTGCCCCCCACCCCACCACCCCATGAATGGCGGTGTTTTTCTACATAGGTCTCCATTTGTCTTTTTCAGTTTATTGCCTTTTTTTTTTTTTTTTTTAACTGCTGCTTTTGGGACTTCTTTGATGATTCTTGTTGCCTCTAATCTTATGTTCACCATATGATAGGAAAGGAAAGAAGGTCACTAAGGCTACTCATGCTGTTCAAGCTGATACCCTCAATTTTACACACAATATGAAATCAATAGTCACCCAAAGGTGATAGTAACTATTGTATGACATAGATGGCCATTGAAGTTGTTTTCACTGATGCTCTGCAGTTTTTTTTTTTTTTTTTTCTTTTCTGCTTGCTCCTGGTTTGGGGTCATCTAAATAGGTTGATCGTGTAGAGAAGAGGAGATGAGGAAGTCTTAGTTCTCTTGTAATTTTTGAGAGTTGTTTTATGTTAAGTATCACTGAACCTCATTAAAAAAGTAAAACAGGTGAATCCAAGTTAGATGATATATTTGGGAAATTGTGCTGTGGCTAATTGAATTTTCTGGCTTACTGAAGGGATATTTTGGAAATCCTTCTTGTTGTTAAGATCGTTCCTCAATATGTTAGTTCATTTATTTTTTTCTCATAAATCTACAGTGTGGAGGAAATTTTTCTTCCTGATCACTTTGTATCCTGCAGTGCTTCATTGTGAATAATACTGGATGAAGACAGGGAGGATGGTGGCTTTGAGTTGTGTTGTAGTTGACACAGCTAGTATTGGTATATGTCAACAAGATTCCTGTTTACTGCTGTCTTATTCTCCTGAAAGCATTTGTCCTTTCTACCACTTTGTGATTAGGCAGGGCCATGTACCTTCTCTGGTCAAGGAAATAAGAACAGAAATGATATGTGTCATTTTGGGTGGAAGCCTTTAATTGCAAGGCTTTAATATCTACTTTACTCTTCTCCTTTCATGGTGATAATAGAAGCACATGTCAAGATGGAGCCTCTGCAGTCTAGGCGTGTCAGACATAACCTTTGCTATTTCAAGCCACCGAGATTTAGAGCTTTCTTAGTAACACAACATATCCCACTCTTATTTGGCTAATCTGTAAGGTAGGAGTAGACAGAGCTGTGGACCGAACTCCTCCCCATCTCCCACCCCCATGCTTCCTCTATAATAATTACCCCTTATTTTGTTTTATTTGGAAAAAAACTCCACTGCTTAAAACATGATTAAACCCCACTGATATAGGAGTTTGGCCTTAATGTGCATGGAACCCTAGGCTTTAATGGATTTTAAAATGTTCGCTCCTTGAGTTTTCTTATGATAGGCTTCTCTCATGAAAGTAGAATGCAGTGAAAGTTTAGTTAATTGAGGGTTTCAATATATTCTGCTTTCCCTAATGGTATACCCAAGCTGCGCTTATAAATTGACAGGTCTGATGATTATATGTGGTTTATGAAATGAGGCTCATTGGTTGATAGTATATATTATAAAGCACAGCAGTGGTGGATATTAAATACACAGTAGATAGGACCACTGAGTGGTAGCTATTTTGGTAACCACAGCTTATCATTTCATATTATTTTATCATTTAAGACATCAATCAGTGCACACACTGCCTTCCATTTATGGCTGACATTTAGTATGCTGCTGGAATTTCTACTGAACAATGTTATCTGAGGGTTTGTGGAGAGTCTTCAAGGATGAACTGAGTGGGACAGTCACTTTTTTTTTTTTTCCCCACAAAATAGATCCCGAAAGGAAATGATCTCAGACTCAGAATTCATTATTGGAAAATACCTTTTGAGAATCTTTTCTCTCTGGGACAGGGCACAAAATTCCTGAAAACAAAACCCATTCATATGTTAACTGTTTATTTAAAATCATACAAGCTTATTTTCAGATGCAGACACATCTTGATTACTCAAATGAAGGAGACACATAGAATATACGAAAGAATGGATAATTCTCAAGCCATTTATAAAGTAATACAAGGATGGATAAAAATGATAAGACATGAACACTTGGTTAAGTAAAATTTTTGCTTAATAAAAAATTTAAAAAACCTGTTGTTTACTTTGACAGTATAAACAAGATTCTTCTTGATTTAGCAAGTATAATTTCATGTCTAATGTTGAATCCTTTTTTTGAAGATTGAAGATCTGGCACCACTTTGGTGTCAGTAATGTGAACAAAAATGTTCAGTGTAAACATGAAGAGTGGGGGGGCTTTGGGCTAAAGGTGCACCAGCCCTAGAATGTATTCCCTGATGTGTTTGTTTAAAAGCTAAATTCTTTTTAAAAAATTAAAAAACATTTGGGGGCCACATAGCATGTGGGATCTTGGTTTCCCAACAAGGGATGGAACCCGTGTCCCCTGCAGTGAATGTATGGAGTCTTAACCATTGGACTGTCAGGAAAGTCCCTAACGTCTAAATTCTTACTATGAGGGTACTTACTGCATTTGTGCTTAAAGTGGTTGCCGAGAGGACTGTGGAATCAGGAAGTGGTAAAAAATTGAAAGGTGCGGGATCATCCAGTTAAGTTCTAGTTCACTGAAGTTTTACACGCTTTGTCTCACTCCCATCGTTATTATGGTTCCTGAGTATTTAGCTTCCAAGAAAACACGAGTAAAGAGTTATCCTGCAGTCAGGATGCCTTACTGAATCCAGTGTAGACTGGGTCTACACACTTCATATTGTTTTTGGATCACTGGCTTTCTGGTCTTGTGTATTACTAACACATTTCTTGAGTGAATTCATTGGTTCTGACAGGATCCATATTTTTGATCCGTATTGTATCCACATGGCACTAAATCTAACTGGGGAAATATTATCATCACATTGAAGTTATTATATTGACAAGCAAATTTCCCTGAGTAGTCATTCATGGAAATGGAGAAATTGTTCATTTTCTAAAATGCACGTTGGTTATGAAGAGAGCAGTATGGGCTAATGAAAAAATGCTAGATGGATGATGTTGATCCTTATTATGACAGAAATTCATTAATTAAATGTCTTTTTACATGTGTTGCCCTGCTAACCTCCACACACAGGGAAATACTTAGACTTTTTGTTCTTTGTGAAGCATCCAAACTATGATATACTGATATAAATACTTATTGATATAAGGAAAAATGCCATTAAATTCACACATGGGATCTAAAAATACTATGATATATAACTCAAGAATTTTATATTGGGAAAGTTGAGAAATAATGGGGTAAGAAACAGGGGGACACAAGCTCAAAATGTATTCTAGAAAAAAATCAAGAAAAAAGAGTGAGTGGAATTCTATATCCTTGCTAGATAAGTTGTGGGGAAGTAGCCAGGACTTTTCTGGTTAATGCAGAAGACTTGAATTTTTGAAACTTATGAATGAAATGGATTAAAGATGTGAAAGGTAGCATCTATTTAGTATATTTTTCATGATTCTGTTCAATTCAGCATTAGATATTTATGTTGCTCTTCTACTACCAATCAGACATGAATTCATTAGGAAAAATGAAGAAATGTGTTCTAGTGACTCAATGATTCAGGTCTTCACAGTTTGACAAGGGGTTCAGGGGACTGGATTTAAGAGGAGGAAACCAGAAGTTCCCACTGAGAAGAGATGACTGCATTTGGTTTGGAGCAGGTGAAAGGGCAGAAGAACAGAACATGTATCTTTTTAAAACTTTATTTATTTATCTGGCTGCGTTGGGGTCTTAGTTGTGGCACATAGGATCTTTGTTGTAGTTGTGGTATGTGAGCCTGGTTGCTCCGTGGCACGTGGGACCTTAGTTCCCTGACCAGTGATTGAACCTGTGTCCCATGCATTGCAAGGCAGATTCTTAACCACTGAACTGCCAGAGAAGTCTCCAGAAAATATGTTCCTAAATGATCAAAGAGCAGAGTTTTAAGGCAGGGCTTTGCACGCTAGACACATTGTTAGAATTAATAAAAGCACCATCCTGGGTGGCTTGTGGCTAAGGTTGGAAGAAGTCTGCAGAGTACTACAGGAATAAACCTCAGTGAACACAGAAGTGGCCCCACACTGAAGTGAATGTGGAACTGAAGTCTTTGTTCCTGGAAAAGGGTGAAACCAAGATTGGATTAAGTTCCACAGTGACTATAATTAATTTACATTAACATGCTAAGCCTATGTGCTGCATCTTCGTTAGTTTGTTTCTTTAAACCTTTCTTCAAATAGTGTACTCTCTTGATGTTAATAGTAGATTATAGTTGCTCTTTATTGACATACATCTATCATTATATAAAGAACTGTACTTAAATTAGTAATTGACTTCTAGCTGACCCTAGTGCCCCCCAAAACAGCAGCTTGGTGCTAGTTCTTGTTAAGGAGTTGTAAGCTGGAGACTTGACCAGAGTTTCATAAAGGCATGTGTCCCAGGAGGAGAAGAGGGAAAAGATCTTCAAGGCGATGGTACTGCTCTTCTCTCTTGTTCCTTAGAATAGATGCGGGGGGGGGGGGGAGGGGAAGGGGGAGGGGGATGGAATGGAAGGTACAACATGTCTTAGCTCAGATGAAGGAGAGAAATAAAGGTTTTCAAGCCTACCGGAAAGGAGGGGAAGAGTTCCCTTCTTAGCTATATAAAAGTCTATAAAAAATTTTTTTTAAAGCTCTTGCTTCCTGATTACCCTTCCAACAGGTCACATCATTTTGTTTTTTCCTGAAAAATTAGCTGTGTTCTTAGGGAGATGGAGTTCCAACTATTGAATAATGAGGATTCTTTTGGGCTCATGTTTCTCAGGCACAGGAGATTGAAGGTGTGTCTCTGTGTAGAACCTCACGTCATCTCTATGGCCAGACTCTCCTTGATGGGCCACTGATGTCAGAAGATTAAATTACAATCAGGGAAGTAGTCTGTAGGTTGGAGAGCCCTAAGATCTGTAAAGGGCAAAACAGTCCCTGTCAGATGAACAAGGGGCCGAGGCTGCCCACTGCAAACCTACCATCTCCCCATCCTGCCTCACTCCTGCTCAGGTATTGCCCATTTTTCTCCCTGATTCAATTCATGTTAAGCTCAGTATAGGGATTAAGAAGGCTTCAAGTGAGCAGTACAGCATCAGAAATTTGGGAATTTTTTTTCTTTAGACTCATTTCTTTGTCTGAACAATGGCACAGAGACTCACTATCTCTCTGGTTCTTTGATTCTTATCAGCATTTCCTGAAGGCTTATCTTTCATCTGTCCTTTTCCAGGATCTCTGTGGCTCTTCCATCCCCTCCTCATAGTATGCGTCCCTTCCTCACAGGATAACACAGTTCTGTCCCCGGTTCCTTTCAGTGCCCTGTAAACTCTGTCTCCTTAAATTAGTTGGATAATAAGTATGACAGTGAGAGCTTTAACCCCAGTTAACTCTTCACCCATGATATGGCAGGTCTTCATTTACTTAAAGCTAAATACATACAGCAGTGAGAAGTAATTTTCTTCTGAGAATGACCTAGTCTGGTATGTGAAGGAATGGATATTCCTTCTATGTCTTTGACCCTTTTTGCAATATAATAGATCTGACTCTATTAAATTAAAGCATATTTGCCTTTTTCTGACCTGGTTTTTATTAGAAAGGCTCCCCATAGATTTTATAGAAAACGTCTAAGGTGGTGGGTGGTTCACACGTCAGCTCTCTCTCTGATGCCCAAGTTTCTCCTCTGTTATCTGGAATGGGGATTTTATTCCACTCCATCATGTATAGAAAGTCCACAAGCCCTCAGTCATAGAGTGGTCAGATTTTTCTCACGTGTCTTTATGCATCCTGATTGCACACTTAGGGCACATTTTTAGGGCAGTTCTTCTTTAGCTGATGAGGGGAAATTGATACACTAGTGATGATATAAAATGTCAAGGCTGAGGAAAAACCTTGTGTGACTTTTTTTCAACTCCTCATTTCTTTTTGGCTAGATATATTTGATCTCAAAGGAAATAAGCATAACTGGAGTTGCAAATTGTGTAATTCATTTCACAGGATGAGATTAATATTATGAATATACATTCACCAAAAATGTTAGGAAGTCAAAGCCTGAGAAAAATATGAAGACTTTTGACTGGATCTTACATAACTGAGGGGCTCCCCTGGTGGCTCAGACTGTAAAGAACTTGTCTCCAATGTGGGAAACCCAAAGGGTCGGGAAGATCCCCTGGAGAAAGGAATGCCTACCCACTCCAGTATGCTTGCCTGGCCAGTATTACAGCTTCCTTCTACTTCTGCAGCTCTCTCATGTATGTTTCATTTCAGAGTTAGTGTCTTGTTCAGATCAGCTCCACAGGATACAAGGAGCAGGAGTAGGTGTACGTGTGTGTGTGTGTGTGTGTGTACATCCACCATAAGATAGTATAACAGTAAAATGTTTTTCTCTGTATCAAACCTGCTTTCTTTCCTTTGAGTCCTTATTTTATACATTTCATCTTGCTTATGTAATCCAAAGGGAAATAGGCTATATAAGAACAAATGCTGAAATGACTAAAATCTGACTGCACAAACATATGCCAAGTTATTTCTGATGACAATGGCAATAGAGGCCCTATTGATGGGACTAAATGGACTTTAATTTTTCTATGATGAATGAATCTTCAACTGGGTTATGTAGTCAATTTAGTTAAATTCTATGGCTTTAGTTATATTTTCAAAGAGGAAAAGTTAAGCATGTGGGTCACCCAAGAGGCTTTGAGTTTGTGTGTATATCAGAGTAGGAATTTATTTCTCCCTGCTTGTACTGGGGGAAGAATCATCAATTTCTCCTGGTTTATATTTGTGAAATCAGAGTGCTGGTTACTAGCCAAGGTTTCTTTCAAAAACTGCCGAGAAGACTTGTGATGAAAGCCAAAATCCTTTGAAAAAGGGGCATTGGATATGCCTCTTTCTATGAATAAAAAGAAAGTGATTTCCCTCTAAGCCTGTGTGACCAAAGATAATGCATCTCATTCCAGTGAGGATTTCTCTCTCCTTTTCTTTCTCTTTCTCTTGTTTAGATATTGTAGAAACAACAACAGAAAACAGTTTGGAAGAGCTGAACTCCAAAAATAATTAACACCTCTAGCAAGTTGATTTCCTGCATTTCATTAAGGCAGCTAAATTTAGGCTTTTAAAGACAATGACCTTTAAAGTTATTTCACTCAACGACTGTTTATTGACCATACTGGATAATTTATGCACTGCTTGGTGATTAGTGGGGTCACACAGGATGTTCAAGGTAAATAGCTCACTCAAGAAGGAAGGATTAATGTGACTGTTGTTGTTCAGTTGCTAACTCGCATCCGACACTTTGTGACCCCATGGACTGCAGCATGCCAGGCTTCCCTGTCTTAACTATTTCCCTGAGTTTGCTCAAACTCATGTCCATTGAATCAGGGATGCCATCCAACCATCTCATCCTGTCGCTCCATTCTTCTCTTGCCCTCAGTCTTTCCTAACATCAAAGTCTTTTCCAATGAGTCAGCTATTCACATCAGGTGGCCAAAGTATTGGAGCTTCAGCTTTAGTATCAGCCCTTCCAATGAATATTCAGGATTGATTTCCTTTGGGATTGACTGATTTGATATCCTTGCTGTCCAAGGGACCCTCAAGAGTCTTCTCCAGCACTATAATCTGAAAGCATCAATTCTTCGGTGCTGCTTTATGGCCCAGCTCTCACACCTGTACGTGACTACTGGAAAAAAAACCATAGCTTTGACTATATGGACCTTTGTTGGCAAAGTGATGTCTCTGCTTTTTAATATGCTGTCTAGCTTTGTCATAGTGTGATACAGAAATAATTACAGGAGAGATATGGCAGTTGCTATGACTGAGGTGTGAAAGAGATGTCATGGGGATCCAGAGTAGGAAAGTCCAGGAAGCATGCTATGTAGCAGAAGGGGTGCAGACAGTGAAGTTAATGGACTAGGGTTTGAATATTGACTGGGTTCCTTTATAATATTGAGAGTCTATTTCCCTTTTTGTAAAATGAATGTTAAAATGCCCATAATTTGGGGGTTGATAAGATTACTAAAGTGTGCTTAATGTGCCTTAAAAGGTCCTTGGGGACATGATAGGTTTTCAATAAGCAGCAGCTGTTACCATCATCATCATCCTTGTGATTAACATTACTGGTGGTTTTATAGAGGAGAGTCTTCATAAGCAGACTTTGTTGTATGCATAGGATCTGGACATTCAGCACTTGGATGTAAGGTCATTTTGGATGAAGGGATTAGGTGGGTAAAAGCAGTTGAGGAAAAATTTGGAGAGTATATGTGGACAAAGAGCATCTCAAATGAAAGCTGAGGCTTAATGATGAATTCTACTTCTTTTATTTCTGATTTTTGCCCCAATCTATTTTAAGAATATAGTTAACTGTAGAAAAATCAAGCCAGAATGCTTTCATTCACCATCCTGATTCCAATCTATGCTATGTTCCACTATAATGGTTCAAGCTTTATTTCCTTTGAAATACCTTCTGTCCAAATTCTATCTATCCTACTAAGCTCATTGTGAATCACCAAGTCTTCGATAATTCTCCCAGGAAAATTAATCTATTTCTTCTTTGATTCCCATAGCACTGTAGCTGTCCTTCCTCAGTGACCTCATATTTATTCAGTACTGTGTCAGGCCCTATGCTAGGTGTTGGGTAATCCCACCTGGAAAAATTCACTAACCTCAAAAGTCTTACAGCCTAATGAGCATCACAAACAAGTGAATAGATAACCATAACACAGAAAGATACAAAGGGGTAAAGAAAAGTGCCTTGGGATCACTTGGGAAAGGTGCTGAACTCAGTTAAGGACAGCTTCCTAGAGGAAGTGTTGACTAATTGGAGACCTGAATGGTGAGTGTTAACCAGTTCAGATCAGGTGAAGGGCAGTGCACAGAGAGAAGTTACTCTAAGCAGAAGAGAAGAGCAACATCAGAAGAATGCATGCCCCTAGCACAGCATCTTCCATATATTAAGCATTCAGTAGACATTTGTTGAATGAATAGGTTCTTAAGGAAAGGAACTAAAGCTGGGAGCTAGCTGTCAGATGGCAACTTTCCCTTTGATATAAAGAGGTGGTTGCTGAAAGAATGGAAAGAGAGTAGACAGGGAATAAAAGAAACTTACGATTAACTTCACTTCACAGAATCTGGCAGGCGCATAACCGAAGTGAATTCATAGCTTTCCATAAAGCTTGCTCTAGAAGGAGTGATGAATAAATGAATACTGTATTCATTTTTAAACACTATTTTGTGGCCCATTATCAGCTAAACATAATTCCTGTGTAAAAAAAAAAAAAGCAATAAAACTTATCTTTTGGATCTAGTTTTGGATATCTTAGGGCTACTTTTGTGAAACTGTTAGGAAAGGAAAGGAAGAGAGGGAGGAAGATAGAAAATGTTAAAGTTAGACGAGGAGCTAACTTAAGATATTTTAGGAAAGTAAAAAGTTAGAAAGAAGAAAGTTCCCTGCCATACTTGCAAATACAAGCAAAATAGCAAAATTTTACTTTAAGATACATACCCTTAGGATTGAAAAAACACCAGTTCTCAGATGATAAAGCTGTCCTGAATATACAATGCTAACATGGAACAACAGACTGGTTCCAAACAGGAAAAGGAGTACATCAAGGCTGTATATTGCCACCCTGCTTATTTAACTTCTATGCAGAGTACATCATGAGAAACCCTGGGTTGGAAGAAGCACAAGCAGAAATCAAGATTGCCGGGAGAAATCTCAATAACCTCAGATATGCAGATGACACCACCCTTGTGGCAGAAAGTGAAGAGGAACTAAAAAGCCTCTTGATGAAAGTGCAAGAGGAGAGTGAAAAAGTTGGCTTAAAGCTCAACATTCAGAAAACGAAGATCATGGCATCTGGTCCCATCACTTTATGGGAAATAGATGGGGAAAAAGTGGAAACAGTGTCAGACTTTATTTTTCTGGGCTCCAAAATTACTGCAGATGGTGACTGCAGCCATGAAATCAAAAGATGCTTACTCCTTGGAAGGAAAGTTATGACCAACCTAGATAGCATATTGAAAAGCAGAGACATTACTTTGCTGACTAAGGTCCATCTAGTCAAGGCTATGGTTTTTCCAGTAGTCATGTATGTATGTGAGAGTTGGACTGTGAAGAAGGCTGAGCGCTGACGAATTGATGCTTTCGAACTGTGGTGTTGGAGATGACTCTTGAGAGTCCCTTGAATTGCAAGGAGATCCAACCAGTCCATTCTGAAGAAGATCAGCCCTGGGATTTCTTTGGAAGCAATGATGCTAAAGCTGAAACTCCAGTACTTTGCCCACCTTATGTGAAGAGTTGACTCATTGGAAAAGACTCTGATCCTGGGAGGGACTGGGGGCAGGAGGAGAAGGGGACGACAGAGAATGAGATTGCTGGATGGCATCACTGACTCGATGGACATGAGTTTGAGTGAACTCTGGGAGTTGGTGTTGGACAGGGAGGCCTGCCGTGCTGCAGTTAAGAGACTGAACTGAACCGAACTGAATCATTTAATGTATGTTTCATTGGATAAATTAATATTTTAGAGCAGGTAGAAATTCATTAAAATGACACTATCTGCCTACTTTTTGGATTCCTTGTATCTGAAAAAAGGTAAAATATAGAAATGATGCATTTAGGAACATTTGTGGGGGGAAATGCAATAAAGAGAGTTTCTGTTAGTATACAACAAGGACAGTAACAAAGAAAAATCAATCTAATACCTTTGACAAGATGTATAGCTATATTTTTCACGTTATCAAGGACTAATAACCATCACAACAATTTCATTATGCCCTTAGGAGCCACTGGCATTCTGACCGATAATACTGATAATGCCTGAAGTCAAAGCAAATTAGAATATCAGAGTTAATTTTCCATCAAAAAACATGAAGAATATTATTGTTTCTTAAAGAGAATAGAAAGCCTATGACATGACTTCTACTGAGTCACCGGGAGGGAAGGATTTTTGGAATCCCTATTTCCAGTGTTCCTTTGAGTCAGACATAGCAGGAATGACTGAATAACCATTTGCTGGGCTTACAAATATAGTTGAAATAGCATTACCTAAATTCTGAAGAAGCCACCCTTTTATGTATTGCTTACCAGTGGAGAGAGTTCTCATTTAAATTCACATATAGTACTTTGTCAGTCTCTTCTCTATATTCTGTGCAAAATTCACACACTTTATCAATTTTATTTTTATTTTTATAAGGTTATCTGTCTTACTTTTTTTTCATTTATTTGTTTTATTTTTGGCTGTGCTGGGTCTTCATTGATGTGTGTGGTCTTTCTCTAGTTATGGTGAGCCAAGGCTACTCTTCACTGTGGTACTCGGGCTTCTCATCATGGTAGTTTCTCTTGTTGCAGAGCATGGGCTGTATGCATTTGGGCTCAGTAGTTGTGGCTCATGGGCTTGGCTGCCCCATGCCATGTGGGATCTTCCCACACCTGGGATCAAAGCCATGTCCCCTGCATTGGAAGGTGGATTCTTAACCACCAGGGATTATTGGTGGTTATTGATTATTTTTTAATAAAATGAATGTTTCTGTATGTATGAATTTCCAGAATCATCACTTTGTACAGCTGAATAGTATTCTCAGTGCCTGCAAGATAATAATGGAGAAGGAAAATAGTTTATTCAGGTTTGGGGCTTTTCCAGGTATTTGCTATGGAAGAAAATGGAACAGGTTGTTGAGGATGTTGGCAAGAAACCAGATAAAGTGAGGGAATATGGATTCTCAGTTGAATTTAGAAGAATGTACATTTAAGAGAAAGTCAATACAAGACAAGAAAAGGGGAGTTAGGGTCTGGAGGATTCTATGAAGTCAAATAACAAAGAGGTAGATGTTGGGAAAGAGTGAAGGCAGGAGGAGAAGGGGACGACAGAGGATGAGATGGTTGGATGGCATCACCGACTCAATGGACATGAGTTTGAGTAAGCTCCAGGAGTTGGTGATGGACAGGGGGGCCTGGTGTGCTGCAGTCCGTGGGGTTGCAAAGAGTTGGACATGACTGAGTGGCTGTACTGAACTGAAGAGCTAGAAGAATGTGAGGTTTCAGTGTGAGATGTTTGGGTTGAAGATTTCAGAGGAAGACTTATATAGTTGCATTCTCATGCTGCATAACAAATTAGTCACAGACAGTGACTTAAAGCAACATACATTTATTATTTTACAATTTCTGTGGGTTAGAAGTCTGGGCATGGCTTAGCTAGGTCCATTCCTCAAGGTCCCACAAAGCTGTAATGAAGGTGTCAGCTGGACTGCATTTTCACCTGGAGGCATGACTAGGGAAGAAAACACTTTCAAGCTCACTCAGGTTCTTGGTAGAATTCATTTCTTTGAAGTTGTGGAACCAAAGGTCCAGGTTGGTGGTGGCTGTCAGTGGGAGGCCATCTTCAGTTCCTAGAGGCAGCCTATGGTTCCTAGAGGTCCTTGCCATGCAGGATTTCTACCATGGCAGCTTATTTTATAAAATGAACAAGGATAATTTCTGAATTGAGTCTGCCAGCAAGGAGGAGTCTAACTTATTATAAACAATGGAGTAGCATCCCATCACCTTTGGCATGTTCTGTTGGTTAGAAGCACGACCCACTCTCAAAGGGAGGAGATTACACATAGGCAGGCACCCCAAGGGATGGGAATCATGGAGGAATCATGGAGGCCATCTGTCTGTCATATATAACACCAAAAGAGAACTCATTGCTTTGCCCTTGTGCAGAGGCAAGAAATGATTGATCTTTATGGACTGGAGTATCATTGGAACTGTTAATACATGAGTATCGGCAGGATTTCAGGAAATAGAGAATGGGGAGAGCTGAAGAAGAAATAGGGGGAAGGAGAACTTGTGATTTGAAAGTCTGTTAGAAATTAGTGCTGCTGGGCAGGGGGGAGTTATTCTAATTTTTGTTGAAAAGGAGTATAAACTCATAAGTCCTTAAACTTATATCTGACTTGCTATTTTAGGAAAGTTCCATTGTTAAAAAAGCATAGGTGTTTATGTGCGAAGTTTTCTCCTCTTTTACTTAGAAGAGTATTTAGAATATTTGATTTGAATTGAACATAAAATGTTTATTTTTATAATTATGTTTTTAACTATATAGTAAAATAAATGCATAGTAATATGGCAAATTTGTAGAACCTAACTCTGTAAACTTTGGATTTTATGGTTGAAATGAGTGTTGTAGATTTGAAAGAAACACATAAGAGGTTTGAAATGCAGGTTCTCTGTCATAACATTTTTTTTATTCCCAAAGGCTGAAATATGCTCAAATCTATTTACAAGCTATTTGCCACAAAGAACAACTGTCTTTTATAAAAGTGGGCCACTTAATTGTTAGCTATCCTTTTTTATGCAGAGTAATAAATTGCAACTTTGCAGGTGGAACCTAAAAAAAGAGCTTTAACTCATATTAATACTAAGTTTTAAATCTGATAAAACTTTTCAGAGTTTATTCTGCTGATTCCCTCTGTTATATTTATAGACTATAATTTCTCTACTCTCAAGTACAATCCTTGTTCCTCCTGAAATGAGAGGAGACACTGAATTGTAGCTAAAGCAATGATTCTGGTCAGACCTTCTGACCTCTTACTAGTTGGGTGACTCTGAGAAAGATACTTAAACTCTCTGGGCCTCAGGCTCCTCATCTCTAAAATGGCTTGTTGTGAATATACAATATGATTATAAGCATTAACAGAACATGCAAACATGCATGCTTAGTCACTCAGTCATGTCCCACTCTTTGCGACCCCATGGATTGTAGCCCACCAGGTTTCTCTGTCCGTGGAATTCTCCAGGCAAGAATACTGGAGTGGATGGCCATTCCCTTCTCCAGGTGATCTTCCTGACCCAGGGATTGAACCCAGGTCTCATGAGTTGCTGATGTATTCTTTACTGGCTGAGCCACCAGGGGAGCTCATTAACAGAGCTGGGTATATAATTAATGCTAACTCTTATAATCATAACTTCAGAATTAATTATTCTTTTCCTTTTTACTTGCCATCCATGAGTTTTCTGATCATTTCCCTTTATGGAGTGAAAATCTTGGCAGTCTGGTTCTTAGGCCCTCACACTTGAACCAAACTGCATCACTGGCTTTCCTGAGTCTTCCGGTTGCTGGTAGCAGGTTGTGGAATTGTCAGCCTCCATAACTGTGTGAACCAAGTGTTCAGAATACAACTAATCTCAAATCTCTCTATAAAATCCATAATATCATATACAATATATATTATATTGTAATATATATAGGTATAATATATCCATATTACATATCTCTATCTGTCTAAATTCTTTTGGTTCTGTTTTGATGAAGAAACCTACTACCTAATATGTGCTGCTGATTTGAAAATTATGTTCGTAGATTTTATACACACCCTTCTTGCAATTAGTTACAGTCATCCAAAACTAATCAATTATTAGGGTCTTTAAATTGCTCCATACCTCCTCTCTATTTATTATCTTAACTTCTCTTTGTTTGAGCAATAAGCTGGAAATTTGATTATCTCAAATAATGAGACTTACAGCCTGGAATCCAATGCTCAGAAAAAGTAACAGGCTTTTCATGCTTTTCCTTATGATTCCTAAATCTCTATTTAGACTCAATGGAAATGCCAGAGACACTTGGAAATTTGTCTCTTAAAAGCTTTAATAATGATTAACTTTATTCAGAAAAGTCATTCACTAAGCCCCACTTTATTCCCTAGGTTGGATATTGAAATATTAAGTTATTTCCTGTTAGTCATATAGCAAACTGGGCCACATATGCCTGTTTCAGCTATACCAGCTTAATTCTGCAGGATCAAGTAGTTCTGAATGAAATTGAATAAATATGGCATATTCAGACACCATGGCTTGTATTTAAAACATAGAACTTACAATTTACATGGATTTGAGACATCGTTTATAAAAAAATAACATAGCAGGAAGACTTTCTGTTTCGATACTCTCAAAGTTAATATTTTAGAATCTCATGATACAAGGCTGACTAGTTGCTGAAAAGAAAAGAAAGAATAAACCTGTAATAGTAATTTATCATTCTTGACATTTTCCTTTCAGTTTAATTACTGCTGAGCACCAGAACTGACACTTAATAAAAGTAAGAAGCATTTTAACATCCCCATAGATAATCTCTACCTGTAGGAGAGCTAGAAGGCTGCAGGATGCACCTGACCACACCCATCATTTTATTCTGTTGCTAAATTTTAAAGTACATCATTACAAAGCTTTAAAGAGAATGGGACTTGGGGAACAGTAATGTGCCGATAGCCACTAAGACATCTGCTTCAGAGACTCCACCGTGTCTTTAATTTTTTAAAGATATTTTTTATCTTGTTCTCTTCTCTTCTCATTAGGGGAATGTGGAACCCTGTGGCCAAAATTCAGAGGGAAGCTTCACTGTTCCCTAGTGGCTCATCTAATTTCAAATATCCTGAAAAACTCAATTTTTTGATCTCTTTTTGCCTGAATATAAAAATGAGCCCAGAAGATGGATCTTTTCCAGAGGGCAGAAGCCATAGTCCAAAACAATGTAGTGTGATGGGAGCTGGAGAGTTTCTGGTTCCAGAATTTTCCCCTGTCACCTCTCCTCATGCCCTAATTTCGCTCCTTCCAAACATTAATTTTTTTGGGCATTCAGAGTCTCCTATTAAAAGTTCCCTATTGAAGAATCATTAGCTAGTCTGACAGCAAGGCCCTTAGGGCATAGAACAAGGACAGGAAGAGAGGAGAATCTCCAAGTAGATGATTAAGAAAGATAATGAACCTTTATTTATTTAACTCCCTATTATATAGCAGGCGACTCACTGGAACTTTCTCAAACATTTTCTTATACAAATATTCCAGCAATCCTGTGACTCAGATACAGATGTATCTGAGCTCAGGGAGGTAAAGTGATGTTCCCAAGGTCACAAAGATCATTAAAATAAATAGAAGTGACCAGAGATTTGCATAATCGAGATATCTCGCCTGCTCATGGAGTAATACTAAGGCCTATTTTGCATGGTAAACAATTCCTAGATTCTGCCAATGACTGGCGATAGCAGCAGAGCCTTCAAAGAGCTGTAGCCTAATTGGCATTTGAATGTTTGTTTTATGAGGTGGTAATGATCTCAACTGGGTTTCTGCTAACAAAAAGTTCAAGTCTCCTGAAACGGAACATTGTATTATAGATTAAATAACCTTAGAAAGATAATAAGAAATATTCTTCAAGTATAAGAGGTATAAGCATAATTTACAAATTTATCACCAGAAACAACTACATCAAAACCTATGAGTTTGCAACAAAGGATGTGGGTTAGATGGTGGTGAGAAAATGACACTCAGGAGAAAGAAATCAATTTCCATTAGTCAAATTTCATGGATTAAATGAATGAGCATGCTAGATAAAAAGTAAAAGTTAATGGAATTTTGAAGCAATTCAATAACTATTTAAAGACAATCTAGCTACCTAGTGGCAAAACAGGCATAAGGTTTTGGGGGAAAATAATCAAAAGCACAATTATATTAGAATTGAAGATTGTTGATGTCATGGAATTAAGTATCAATTAAACAATGAAAAATATTTAGTGAGCTCTAGTTAAATGCCCAATGCCCCAGTTCTCTTTGGCAACCACCCCCCTTCAAAAGAAATATCTAGAGACATAAGCATGCAATGCCTTGGATGACTGGATGTTGTATGGGATGAAGGCAGAGAGAAGCGGTCCCTGTCCCCATGCTAGGAGTTCACAATTGGTTGTGGTGACAGGTACATGTACTTATATCTTTAGCATCAAGTAGAGCATAGAAACTGTTTTGAGTTTTAGTCCTGTTGTGAGTTTTAACCCTTGTGCCCTTGTGCTTTGTGAGCAGAGAAGTTAACATTCACTGGTAACATTAGTTGCAGTATTTGGAGGAGAGATCAGAGTGGAAGATATGACCCCTGTCCCAGATTACCTACAGATGGTTGGGACAAAGCTAACACACTGGGACACTGATTTTGACTTATTCTGCCTATGGGGAGACAGCCTCAAATCTAAAGCAAGACAACTCATTTCATGCTCTTTCCTACTTCTTCTCCCTGTGGCTTAAAGTTCCCCCAACATTACAGTATCTACTTCAACTTTAAGGACAAAAGGCTGAGATAATTTGTTGGGGATCACCATCATTTGGACTCCTCTTTAAAGTCACGGTGGTTGTTGAATTTACACGAGATGTTTAAAATTTCCTTGGACAAAATCAGCTGTGACTGATCAGAAGTAGAAGATAATGTAAGAATGCTTACAGAAAATAAGACAAAACAAATTCTTCCCCCAAACTCACACAGACTCATTGGCTAACAGCATACAATACAATGCTTCTGACCCTTCACCAGCTAAGCTATGAGTGAGTGGTTTCCCTGGTTGTGATGCTGTAATGGGAGCCATCTGCATTCTCTTTCCTTTCTCTGCATATTCTTAGCAGTAGGCCTAGTCCAGATCTGTGAGCTGGCGAAAAATCTGGCCAGCAAATTTCAAGAAGAAGCATGAGGCCACCAGTCTGAACCTGGTTTTAGATGCTTAGTCACTCAGTAAACATCTACTGAGTGCCTACCATGGGGCGGGCATTTAGGGTGTGAGAGACACCTCCGTGAGAAGGCAGGCAAAGCTGCTGCCCTCGCGGAATTTGCTGTGGGATGGGGGAAGAGGGGGGATGGTAGCAAGAGGCAAGTGACAGTCGTGTTGTATCAAATGTATGACAAGGGCTTGTTGAGGGAAATAGATGCAGAGATATGAGACATCTAACCCCAAAGTGATATCCCAGCTGTGTGCTAAAGAGCAAGTAGGAGTTAGCCAAGCAGAGTGCAGGAATAAGGTAGAAGGAGTGTTCGAGCCAGGGGAGCAACATGTATGAGATAAAGAGGTCAGAGAGAGAGCACAGCTTGATGGAGAGACAGAATCCTAAGAAGGGGGTCAGAGGCTGCAGAGGTAAATGGGTCCAGATCCTGAAGGGCTTAATTTTTCATTGACACGTTCTAGACCTCAACTCAGGGAAGTGGGCGTTCAGTAGTTGTTTTCTGTTCTGTGTTGTCTTTCTCATGATGCCACTCCACTTTGCTGCTCTGACACAGCTTGAGAATGAAGGTCCCTAGGCTATATTTCCTATAATCTAAATAAGGGAGCCATTTTTAATCAGTTTGAAATTTGCATTGAGAGGGGTATGGGAGTATATGAATGGAGGGTGTTTTTTTTGTGCCTGTTTCAATATAGTGATCAGAATAATTATTTATGCTTTTGAGGAGTTGTGAGTTCTCAGGTTCTGAGCTTGATTTTTCTTTAAGGGTGGGTTCCTGGCATAACTTTTCAGAGAACTAACAGGGTTGGTAGAGGTTGTGTTATGGTTTCCCACTGCAAGTGATTTCTTAAGGCCCATCTTTTGGCTATTTCATGCATGTGAGATCATAGAGGCTCTAGGTATATTTTCAGACTGACCTGGGTACATTGGTGCTCTGTGAGATAATTTTTTTTTTCTTAGCCTTGGGGATGTGTGTCTTAGGGGAGGAGGAAGTCATTAGGAGACTTCACTTGCTGGGAAGCAGTGTGGGTGTGGTGATCTTATACAGATTCTGCTGTGCAGAGGGCAAACCTCGGTTGTCAAGTTGATATTTAAGGTAACGAAAAACTATTGATTCAGTTTATTCAATTGGTTTGGAGATGTCTTTTATGAGGAGGAGAAGTAACTTTTCTTGACTGGGCATAAAATTGACCCTACTGTTAGATTAAAAGCATCTTTCTGCAAAGTGAATGGCCAGCTGCACATTTCCAAACCTCTCTTGCACCTGTGGGGGCCATGGGATGAATATTGGCCCATGATGGATAAACTGAAGTATGAGACTTCTGGGAACACTATTGTTTTCCCACTATAGATGCTATGATTTCTGGCTTTTCCATTCTCTCCTTCATGCCTGGAATACAGACTTGATATTTGGACACCAGAGAGAATGAGGAAAATGCCAGGAGAATCACAGAGACCTGGGTTCTGAAATCTTTGAACTGCTGAACTAGGGACAGCAGTTGCTACCCTCATACTTGCTGTTGGCCATAACCAACCTCTGTGTGTGTAAACCACTATATACAGATCTCTTGACCTGCAGACAAACCTGATTCTTAACTGACATGGATGCCTTCAGGGATGATGGTGACATCTGGCAGAGGTGGGCATAGAAGTCCCAGAGCATTCCTCCAGGACAGGACTCTGAAAAGGCCTGCTGACCTTGAATGCCTTTGGAGAACATACGGGAACAGAGAGAAAACAGTACACAGGCTGACTGTCATATTTGTCCATTTTCCAAGATGAGTCTCAGGCATTGTCTCTTAATCTGATGTAAACCTGGATGTATGTCCCTCTGAGGACTAGTTTTGCTTGAATTATGGCTAACCATTCAGGTCTATTTGGAGAAGGCGGTGGCACCCCACTCCAGTACTCTTGCCTGGACAGAGGAGCTAGTGGGCTGCAGCCCATGGGGTCGCGAAGAGTCAGACACGACTGAGCGACTTCGTTTTCACACATTGGAGAAGGAAATGGCAACCCACTCCAGTGTTCTTGCCTGGAGAATCCCAGGGATGGGGGAGCCAGGTGGGCTGCCATTTATGGGGTCACACAGATTTGGACACGACTGAAGTGACTTAGCAGCAGCAGCAGCAGCAGCATTCATGTCTATTACATAGTGATATTGTGTCCTACAGAACTTACCTGGCCTTACTCTTTTTCTTGTTATAAGGGACCAGATGGGAGAAGAGGGAGACTGAATAAACCCATGACTTTGCTAACTAATTGATTAATTATTTAAATAGTAATTCAGTGCTTACTATGGTCTGGGCACTGTGGGTTTTTTTTTCAATATTTTATTACTTATTTATTTATCACCTGCTCTGGGTCTTTGCTGCTGTGTGCAGGCTTTCTCTAGTGGCAGTGAATGGAGACTCTAAGATGCTTGAGCTTAGTAGTAGTGGCACATGGGATTTGTTGCTCTGTGGCATATGGGATCTTCCCAGATCAGGGGTCAAACTGGTGTCCCCTGCATTGCAAAGTGGATTCTTAATCACTGGATCACCAGGGAACCCCCGGGACTGTGTTAAGAGTTGACAGTATGATGATGAACACAACAGGCATTGCCTCTGTCTTACTGCATAGATTCAGGACAACATTTTGCTGTATTAAGTGCCTGCAAAGGCTGAGGTACAGTCTTAGGTACATCATACCCACCATCTTGCTTAATCTGCATGACAAACTGGTGGGATAAATACTACCAGCCTTCTTTTTAGCCGTTTAAAAATAAAAATGAGTCATAGAGAGATTTTATAATAAATATTAGTAGTGATGGCAGGTGGAAAAAGTTGGGATTCTACCTGACTTTAAGGGTCATAGACCTAAACAGCTTGGAAGTCCCCAGTGGTTGTGTTTTGTTAGGGAGTATGTGAACTCCATGGGGGCTTCCCAAATGGCTCAGTGGGTAAAGAACCCACCTGCAGTGCAGGAAACACAGGAGATGTAGGTTTGATCCCTGGATTAAGAAGATCCCCTGGACAAGGAAATGGCAACCCACTCCAGTATTTTGCCTGAAAAATCCCATGGACAAAGGAGCCAGGTGGGGTAATGTACAAAGTCTCACAAAGAGCTGGACATGACTGAACAACTAACCACACATGCCTGTGAACTCCCTATGCCCTGGTGGCAGCAGCAGATTAGTTGCTAAGTCGTGTCTGACTCTTATGACCCCATGGACTGTAGCCCACTATGCTCCTCTGTCCATGGGATTTTCCAGGCAAGAATGTGGAGTGGGTTGCCATTTCCTTCTCCAGGGAATCTTTCCAACCCTGGGATTAAATCTGAGTCTCCTGCATTGCAGGCAAATTCTTTACCACCGAGCCACCAAGGAAGCCCTCCATATACCCTGGTACTGGCTTAATGGGTGATAGAAATAGAGAGGCTCAGGACTGGTGTTTCAAGGCCAAGCATGTGTTTGAAATTATATCATTTCCAAGGTGGAAAGAGATTGGTGCTCAATTTTAGCAGTGGTCTAAGAGATCATCATAGAAGGTCAATGAGTGTGAGTTGGGGAAAATAACACCATCAAAAGTGTAAGTTCTCCTAAGGTTAAGGGCTGTATCTTATTTCTAGCCTCTCAGCACCTAATACAATGATATGGTAATGGGAGTTACTCAATTTGTGTTGAATTAGATGAGTTAACTCCAGACTCATAGGCTGGGGGTAGGAAGTTTCAGGTTTCCATTACACCAAATGTGTGTTGAATGGCTATTATTTTTCAGATGTGTGGTAGGTCACTCCCTCAGTAGGGGATCTGATTTCTGCCCTTAGGGAATTCATTACTTCTTTAGTCCTCAGAACTTGAGGATGAGATATCATATTATAGGTATCCTAACAGATAAAAAATGTACAAAGCATCATTTCACAGCTGATGCCATTGATGATTCCCAAACCACATCACAGATCTTCAGACCTGATGAAATCCATGGATTCGCTTTAGATAAGAATGTGTGCTTGAGTCTTAGAATTTTTAAGATTTCATAAGTGATTATCATTGCTGGGAGAGCATCTTAGAATATGGTAAAGGAAGGGTATATAATAGCAATAATATTAATATTTCTTTGTTGTTTATTGTATATGTAGCAGTAATCTCATTTAACTCTTAATCTTATGAAGAAGTTTCATCCCCATTTTAGAGAAGGGAAGCCAGGCTTGTACAGGTCAAAGTATTTGCCCAAAATCACACTGAGGCTAATTGGTGGAGCTGATTCAAACCTAGATCTGCCTGACGTCAAAATTGATGCTTTTAATTGCCATATTGGGTTGCCCCCTTAAGCTGCCTTTCTAACTCAGACAGGGGACCAAAGTGGACCTACAGTTTAGACTTTTCCTCGAAAAGGTGTCTGGGTATGGGCTGAGGTGGCATTGCCCCTTGCAGAGGGTTTTCTCAAAGTCTAGGTATCTCTTAATTTTAAGGCATAAGTAGACTTTTCCCCCTAAAGTGTTAATTTGAGGATGGGTCACTCTGATAACTTTCTGGAACCAATTCTCCAGGGTCACCTCACTTAAGAGTATAGGACTCTACTCAACTTGAACACACTGTTGGAGTCAAGGGGCCTTGCTGAAGCTGCAGGATCTGGATGGTTGACATGGCCCCCTCTCTTACTGCTAACAACAACCAAAAGACTTATTGTACTCAGTAATGAAACTTCTCTATTGCCTGGTGGGGGGTGGGAGTGATCCATTTGTGGCTGTCCCATAGTGTCCCATAATGGATGGCACAATCTTAAGGAAATCTTAAAGGAACCTTAGAGGAAATCAATCCTGAATACTCATTGGAAGGACTTATGCTGAAGCTGAAGCTTCTGTGTTTTGGCCACTTGATGTGAACAGCTGACCCTTTGGAAAAGACCCTGATGCTCGGAAAGATTGAGGGCAGAGGGAGAAGAGGGTGACAGAGGATGAGATGGTTGGATGACATCACCAATGCAATAGACATGAACTTGGGCAAACTTTGGGAGATGATGAGGGACAGAGAAACCTGGTGTGCTGCAGTTCATGGAGTAGTGAAGAGTTGAACATGGCTTGTGACTGCGACCAACTAACATAGTAGATGGAGGTAACCATCTCTAAAAGGGCAGGCTGATCAACTGGAAGGGAAGTTGTTGGTGATTGGATGGCCACAACTTTCTTTGATATTTAGTGAAGAAACTAGCTACTAATTTCAGGCTCCTCGGAACTTAAGTTGTACCTCCTTAGTGAAAAGGAAATAGCACCAGGGTCAACATTGTGGCATTTCCTAACTTTCTGAAAGTTGTGATTTTGAAAACAGTATTTAGATATTTAAGAAACACTTGTTAAACATTTATAATGAGTCAAGTACTGTAAGTGCTAAGGTTCCATAGAAGAAAGAAAAGGAACACTTAGCTTTTAACCAGGTCACAGTACAGAGGAGACAGAGGTTGAAAATAATTATGATTAAATACTAAAATGGCTATAGTGGACATATATGTGTGCATATGAGAAACTTCTACCTTGAGAAGGCTTCCTGGAGGAGGTGACATCCCATGTGGATGATGGAGGACGGATGGAGGTACAGGTGGCACTGAAGGGGAGACGGATGGAAAGAGGCTTCCTTTGCAGGGAAAATGTCATGAAGAAACATACCAGGGCATTGAAGGTGACAGGTGTGTTGAGAGTGATGTGAGGGGTGTCTGTCTTGCCCAGGTTGCTTCTCAGGTGTGTTCCTGCTGGGTCAGTTAGACCAATGGGCCATTTTGTTCCTATAGCTTCTGCCACTTCTACAGGAGATCCCATCAGGCGTGAGTGGATGGGAACATGGCGCTGGCAATAAGCAAAGGTCAGCACTAAAGGTTAAGGAAGGCCAAGCAAGAATAGGTCAGGAGGACTGGTCGTAACAACAGGGTGAGGCATGAGATGCCAAGAAAAGATGTGTGTTCAGACCAGCTCAGACTTGGTAATCCGACTGAGATCAGACAAAGTCACACAAGGCAGAATCCAGGTCAGTGTCCCACCAGAACTACAAGACTCTTGCCATCTAGAGTCATGGACAGCACAAGTCTTTCCCTCTAGCCCCATTCATCTTAGACCTTCAAGGGGTGAATCTAGAGAGTCTGTGCTGCTCTCCTAGAATGAGTTCTGCATTCTTTCCATTTTCTCAGAGACTTGTTTTGTCTGTCCTACAATGCATTTAGTCTTAAGGCAAACTGTGACAAGCTGGTTGGTTTGCCTTCTAGGTTGGGTAGAGATTCACTTCTCATAGTCTTTAGAAACCTTTTTAAATGAAAGTTTTCCAAGGCTAAAAGGTGAAGGTGAAGTCGCTCAGTTGTGTCCAACTCTTTGTGACCCCGTGGACTGTAGCCTACCAGGCTCCTCCGTCCAGGGGATTCTCCAGGCAAGAATACTGGAGTGGGTTGCCATTTCCTTCTCCAGGGAATCTTCCCAACCCAGGGATTGAAGCCAGGTCTCCCGCATTGGAGGCAGACGCTTTAACCTCTGAGCCAAAATCTGGATACTATCTCCCCTACCCTGATCCTACATCTTGACTCAAATTCTTGTGACCAGTGACATTAATCTCTGAGTCTGAGTCTGATTCTGAGCCTGGATGGGGATTACATCTATAGCTTTGATCCCAGGATTCAGTTCTAACAGAGCTAACCTATTTATTAATAGTGTGGGCACCACAGCAGAATCCAAGGGAAGAGTTAAAGAATGTTGCCAGTCATGCAGTCATAACTCTACTCCTTGTTTTTTTGATTGGCTCATCCAATCCAAAGGTGTTGTTTTCCTCTGACTTTCTTGGGTAGGCACCCAGCCACCATGATGTTTCCAGGATATGGACCAGCTTTGAGAAAACCAGCTGTTTTGCTACAAAAGGGGTGTGTGAAAGTGAGATTATGCATTTCCTGTGATCCTTTGAAAATGAGGGAGTGTCTATTTTTTAAATAGAGCTTACTTTTAAAAAACTCAAATCAAAAAATCAGCTGTAAGTTCCTTTCTCCTACAAAGATTCTCCTTGGAAATAGCCTGTTATATCTTTTTCTGCTTGTCATCTATCTTCTGTTTTACAGATGATGTCTGTAGGTGACTTAGAAAAACATCCCAGCTTTTTTCCTTCCATGTAGACTATCATTGAGATAATATTTCTTCTAGGTTTTTATCCTATTTGAGAGTGATTATCATTCCTCTCCAGATGTTTTGAGATAATGTCTTTCCTTTTCCCATTTTCGATTCTTTGAAAAAAAAATTTCTTCTTATCCTTGTGTAATTTAACAAATTATATCCCATCTTTTCTTATACTTCCATTTTCAAATTTAAGTCTTTGCTATCTCTTTTCAATCTCTCTTTTCAACGCTTTCATAATGATATTGAAATTATGGAGGTAATTTACATTACTTCCTCTTATAGCATTGAAGCATATACAGATATTTCAAGGGCACAGGAAGTTCTTGTGGACTATTTTAAAATATGCTCTAACTTTCCTGATTTCTAGTTGAAAGGTATTTAAAATACAATCTTCCATTTCTCTAAAGTCTCAGAAAATGCTGACTCAATATTGCTTAAATAAAATGTTTACTTCTATAAGGAGTACAACATTGAGTAATTTCTTTTTAAGCTATCCATCCATTTCTTGTATTTACAGCTGAACTCTATTTGGTTGAAGTGTCTCATTCTTTAATATTAGGAGTAGTATATTAATGTATATTGAAAAAAAGGTTATATTTCTAATCTGTGGCTAAATTGTTTTTCTTATAAGACATTAATAGTTTTGGTGGAAAATTTCTGAAGAGAAGCTCTTGAGAGGGAGGTTTTATTACATTCATCAAACATTTACTAAGCACAGACTATGTTCCAGCCTTTGAGTAACAGAGTCTAAGATGATTAAGACCCCATCCTTTTTCTCAGGCTGCTTGTAAGAGATTCGTAACCAGAGTAAGATGTGAGCTATGAGAGGCTATGGGATGGAATTTTAGCTGAGGAAATCAAGTGTAGGGAAGAAGAGGAAGGTCATTTCAGAAAGAAACTTGGAACATAAGGATGCGGCATAACTCCTGAGACCAGGGGTAGAGCAGCCATGCGTGCTATATTGCTGGAGTGTGAGGGGCAATGAGAAAGAAATTCAGAGGCCAGGTGGACCCGACTCTGGGAGATCTTGGATATCATGTTAGGCTGCATTTTGATCTGTATTCAGTGAAGAAATATGGAAGACTTTGAGCAGGAAAGTATCTGGTCCTTCTGATGATATTATAGAAAATGAATTAAATAAGGCTGAGATTGGAACATGGGACATTATATAAAAAACTTTGCAAAGAGAAGAAGGTTGAGAAGCAGCATTTACTTATAATCTATTGTATATTCAAATCTAAATTGAGTATTTTCTCATGAGTAGTCTTAGTTATAAAAGGGTACATACAATGATTCTGTTTGAACAAGGATGGCCATGCCTAACATGGCAAATAGCACCAACAGTTACTCATATCCTTCTATTTTTGTGTACACAGAGGATTAGGCATCCAAGACCACTGCAGTTAGGCATGGCTATCATTTCCAGGTAGAAGCACTTAGGAACTAGTACACGAGTCTCCATGCTTTCTTCCTCTGCTACAATGATCATGGGAGTATATGTGGAGATGGATGGGCCACAAAACCAAAGTGGCCCATAGTACTGAACTAGCAGGTGGAGGTGAGTGCCCAAGAGACATGTCAACTTGCAGTGGCCATAGAGTACATGAAAATAAACTTTTGCTGCGTTAAACCTCTGAGATTTTGGTGTGATTTGTTACTACAGCACAACCTTGACCAGATCCCTCTGAAACTTTCTGCAGTGTTGGAAATGTTGTATACCTGCACTAACCAATATGGTATCCATTGACCACATGTGGCTACTGAATACTTGAAATGTGGCCAAAGTAAATGAGAAACTGAAATTCAAATTTTATTCAGTTGTAATTAGCTTAAATCTAACTGGGCATGCTGATTGAAACTAAAAATGTTTCTTTAACTGCAGGAGAAAACCTGGTGAAAAACTTATAGGGGCTTCCCTGGTGCATCAGTGGTAAAGGATCCACCTGCAATGAAAGAGATGCTGGTTTGATCCCTGGGTCAGGAAGATCTTCTGAAGAAGGAAATGGCAACCCATTCCAGTATTCTTGCCTGGGAAATCCCATGGACAGAGGAGCCTGGTGGGCTATAGTCCCTGGGGTCACAAGAGTCAGACACATTGTTGTTCAGTTGCTAAGTCATGTCCAACATTTTGTGACCCCATGGACTAAAGCATGCCAGGATTCCCTGTCCTTCACTATCTCTCAGAGTGCTCAGACTCATGTCCATTGAGTCATGGCTTGGCCACTAAAAAATAATAATATTAATAATAATTTTGGACAGAAAATACTTGAAGAGTTGAGTTCAAGAAACTTTCAGGGTTTTGGTTATGACAATGTAACCAAATTTATTTTAATGTTCTTTCATTAAAATTCAGGAAAATACTTCATTGAAGATGCAGTTTGTCAGTTTTAGAGTCAGATATGTAAAAACATAAAGAAAAAATTTAATCAAACTGAAATAAACATATGCTATGTGCTTGCTGCATAATAAATATAATGTTAGGTGCTTGGTTTTCATTCATTCACATAGCTGTTCACTAAAATTTTGAGTGCATGCTGTTTACCAGGCATATTTTCCCTGGGCTCTGAGGATATACTGGAGACCAAAATAGACAAAAATCCCTGCCATTACAGAGCTTACATTCTAAGCACCTTGAAGGACAACAAACATAAAAACAACATCAGAATATGATAAATTTCATGAATAATAATAGCTAGAATTTATTGATCACTTCTATAGGAAAGATTGAGGGCAAGAGGAGAAGGGTGTGACAGAGGATGAGACAGTTGGATGGCATTACTGATTCAATGGACATGAGTTTCAGCAAACTCAGGGAGATAGTGAAGGACAGGGAAGCCTGGTGTGCTGCAGTTCATGGGATCACAAAGAGTATGACACAACTTAGTGACTGAGCAACAACAACAAATGTGCCAGGCACTATGCCAACTATTCTGTGTATATTAATTCATTTAACCCTCACAACTACTCTACAAGATAGGAATTGTTATTATCACTTTTGTATAATGAAGAAATTGAGAGTCAGAGAAGTGAAATACAAATATGAATTATACACAGCTTTGACCCTTGGGAATTTTCAGGCTGCTGTGGGGAGATAAACACCAATGCCATTCAGTGTGGTAAATACTATTTAAGCAAAATCCTAAATACCCGGTGGGACAAAAATATTCAGGGCCAGATCTGCTTGGAGGAAGTCACACAAGAAATATTTAACAGATAGGTAAGCCCTGAAGGAAGAGTTGGCATTTTCAAGCAGTCGAAGGAGAGATGAGAGCAGAGATTTCAGTTAGAAGCCATACTATGAGCAAAGGCAGTTGTGTGTAGAGAGCCAGGTGGTAGAGTACATATGCCTAAGGAGTCTGATTTTATCAGAAAGTCTTAGACTGTAATAAGGAAGAAAAGGAGGAGAGGCAGCCATTTCCCTATTCAATAAGGAGTAGACTTACCTTCCAAGAAATAGCTTTTAAAGTGAGGCTTCTGAAAGAGAACTAACAAGGCTAGGAGAGAAAGTGGGCAGACCAAGTCAGTTCTCAGGGGCAGAGCACTCAGAAGGGTCTCACAGACAGAAGCTGAGTCTGAGAGGGTTGGATTCACACTTCTGAGGATATTGGCTGTTAGTGGGGAAATTTTCCATAGGTGGAGACTCAGCAGGTATGGATATTTTGAATTTTATATTGAATGATGACGTTTTGAAAGCCTATAAATGTGTGTGGCTTACAAAGTTTGAACAGAAGGGGGTACTTTGGAAGTGGGAAAAGTGCCTGGCCGGGGGCAGGGGAGCGGGTGGGGGTGCGGGAAGCAAGAGCTTGTGGTTCTAGGGTGTCAAGAGGAAGAAGTCAGGTTGACCTGGCTGGCTGGCAGGCCACTCAGTGGTTTAAATTAGGTAACAACAATATTGACCTCACTGAGTTGTCCTGATGATTAAATAAGAAAGCACTTTGTAAACTATTCAGTATCCTCTTTTTATCAAAAGGGTCACATGATAAAATTGTGTTTTAAAAAAGTCACATGACCTTGAGTAGGTCAGAAATCTTACTAGCACTCTCCCAACTAGTGGCAAAAAAAGAAAAATTAACAGTACTAGTGAAAGATTGCTAAATTAAACTTGGTGTGGTAGGTTGAACAATGGCCCCCAAAGACAATCATGTCCTAACCTTGGAACCTGTGAATTATGCCAAAATGGTGAATATTACTTCATGCGGCAGAAAAGATGAGGAAGTGAATTGAAAAAACATGATTGCAATGAAGAGATTATCCTGGATTATCCAGGTGGATTCTGACATTGTAATCACATATCTTTATAAAAGGAGGTAGAGGGAGATTTGCTTTAGAGAAGAAGGTGATGTGGCAGTACCTGATAGAGATTTGAAGATGGCTACTTGCTGACACTGAGGATGGAGGAAGGACCATGAGCCAAGAAATGCAAAGAGGCAGCGTCAGAAGCCAGAAAAGGCAAGGAAATGGATTCTATCTTCCAGCCTCCAGAGGGAGCATAATCCTGCTAACACCTCGACCTTAGTCTAGTGAAACAGATCCTGGATTCTGGCCTCCAGAACTGTAAGAGAATAAATCTGTGTTGTTTTAGGCCACCAAGTCTGTGGTAATTCATTACAGCAGCCTGAGGCAACTAATACATTCACTAAATACTTGTTGAAGACTTGTGGTATTCAGGACTGTGTTGGTCTGGCCAGGGCTATAATAATGGATAGAAACAAGCACATTTTCCCCTCTTAATAGTAATCCTTATGATAACTATTAGTGAAGTTATCCTTTTGATAACTATTAAGTGAAGAGAAACTAAAGAAAGTGAAGGGGAACTAAAAAGCCTCTTGATGAAAGTGAAAGAGGAGAGTGAAAAAGTTGGCTTAATGCTCAACATTCAGAAAACGATGATCATGGCATCTGGTCCCATCACTTCATGGGAAATAGATGGAGAAACAGTGGAAACAGTGTCAGACTTTATTTTTTGGGGCTCCAAAATCACTGCAGATGGTGATTGCAGCCATGAAATTAAAAGACACTTACTCCTTGGAAGGAAAGTTAGGACCAACCTAGATAGCATATTCAAAAGCAGAGACATTGCCAACAAAGGTCGGTCTAGTCAAGGCTATGGTTTTCCCAGTGGTCATGTATGGATGTGAAAGTTGGACTGTGAAGAAAGTTGAGTGCTGAATTGATGCTTTTGAACTGTGGTGTTGGAGAAGACTCTTGAGAGTGCCTTGGACTGCAAGGAGATGCAACCAGTCCATTCTAAAGGAGATCAACCCTGGGATTTCTTTGGAAGGAATGATGCTGAAGCTGAAACTCCAGTATTTTGGCCACCTCATGTGAAGAGTTGACTCATTGGAAAAGACTCTGATACTGGAAGGGATTGGGGGCAGGAGGAGAAGGGGATGACAAAGGATGAGATGGCTGGATGGCATCACCGACTTGATGGACGTGAGTTTGAGTAAACTCCGGGAGTTAGTGATGGTCGGGGAGGCCTGGTGTGCTGCAATTCATGGGGTCACAGAGTCGGACATGACTAAACAATTGAACTGAACTGATATTGGAGGATAGTAAAGCAAGAATTGCCAATAAAATTGAAAATGTCAGAACTATAAGAGAAAAAAATGATGCATTATGATAGTTCTCTGCATAAGAAGATTCTTAAGCAGGTTGGTATCATCAAGAAAGCCTGTGTGGAAGAGGTAGTCATTAAAATGAGGCTAAAAAGTAAAAATAATGGCAGGTAGAGTTTGGACAGAAGGTGAAGGAAGAATAGAGAGGTAGGATTCCACCAGGCAGAGTGGAAAGAATGAATATGGGTTTAGTCATGAATATGGGAAAGTAAAAGATATGTTTGAGGGATAAGGATTAGTCCATTTTCTTGTAATATAAGATACTTGGATTTGATTGGATAGGGAGTTAAGGGTCACGTAACGGAAAGCTTTGCATGCTAAACTAAGGGATTTATATTTTTTTCAGTGGGGGAATCATTAAAGGTATTTGCACAGAGAAGTGACATATGTGAAGGTCTATTTATTTTATATTTAATATATCTTGTTAGATATAACTTTATGGGAGAAATTATAAATGTTGCATATTAAAATAACTGTGACAACCAAAAGGATTTGTGGTCAATTTTTCTGCAGTGTAAAATTTTCTTATGTATTATGATGACTGCAGTTATATTTTAAATTCTCAAAATGTGCTTCCACAATCATGAAATGAGGATGAAAAGGTCTACTTAAAGGAAGATGTTTTTTCCAGAATTAAAAAGTAAGTTACTGATACTCTGCTTTGAAGAGAGAATCTAATTGAAGAGGTAGCCAGTGATAAACTACGGATTCACTTGAGGATTGGATAGTTATTCACAGCCTCACAAACATAAAAGCTTCTGATGTCATAAAGATGTTAAAAATGATATAATGAGCAGAAAGGAAAAACTGCCAGGTGTATAGATAGAGTTAGGAACAGACAAGGGGAAATACAACTAAAATAAAGCAGAGTGATTAGAGTTAAGCACGAGAAAGACCATCTTTTAAGCACTGAAATGAATTAGTAGAATGTACTATTTAAGCTTTTACTTCATTTAGACAAGAACTCTACACCAGCTTTTTTTTCCCTTTGTCATTCATTTGTGATGGGCAAGATTTCACAAATCTTTCCTGAACACAAACTCAGTGCCAGGCACTAGACTTGTATGGGAGATTCCACTTGTCTAGATTCCAGTAGGTATAAGAAAGAGAGATACTTTCTTATACTTGGTAGAGGATGATCCTTTAAGCAGAAAATGGTACTCTATATGATGAAATTCTATGTTGTCTAAATAATCTGAACATGCTTTAAGGGAGTACATATTCATTGACTTATTGACCAAATGCTGGAATACCTGCAGTGAATCTCACCAGTGTATGTAGGGAAAAACAGGGAAGATAGGCTGGTGAACAGAGCATCAGACCAGGAATTGAGCCTTTGCAATGGTCAGCGTTTTATCTCTCACCTTTTATAAAACTGGGTGTTTTGCAAGTCTGATTCTGTAAAGAAGTTCAAAATGAAATAAAAAATAATCCATGATAAAATATACTTGCTAGACAAATAATGAGGTATTCTGGGTAATTCTAGTGGAAAACAGAAAAGGTGTTTTAAAAGCATTCATTAGGAAAGCATGTATTGCCTTAGAAAGCACATGAAAGAAATTAGTGGCCATAAACAAACCAATGGCAAAAAGAAACAAATCATACGGGAAATCAAAATTCTGAAAGATTTACCTTTAAAAAAGGAGCATGAAATAAAGGAAAAAAGGAGCATCTTCTTTTCCAAGACAACCTCACATGTGAGAATCTATCTGAAAAAATAAGGAATATTCATTGGTGTTAGTGAATGATTTTGAGAATAAAAGGCAATCTATCACTAGGAGCTAAGTTCTCTCTAACATAGATTCACACCTGCCATCTAAACATCCTTCAGGGCAGAATATGGTGTAGTTGTCTCTTTTACTGTAGAAAACACCCAGTTGCTGATTTTCACCAAAGCTCTCAATGAATAACAATTTTCATCAAGAACAAGCAGTCCAGTGATAGGTTGACTTCATATTGGCACAACTGTAGCAAAGAGATATGACTTCTTTAACTGAGAGTTTAGATTAAGTATCCATAAATGTGCTTATAATTTACATTAAGATTTTTGATGTCTAATTATTGAAATGTCAGGTGTAGATTTTTTTCCCCTTGGTCCTTGTCTTGTCATAGTCAAACAATTAAGATGACATCCCAGGAAGGCTCAGGCAGGCAGCACTTATTAACAAGTAAGATGAAAATATACTTTGGAGATGTGAGAGCAGACCAACTCCTGTGTGAGTGGTCCCGCCCTGTTTAAGGTTTTTCTTTTCAAATCCTTATTCCCTCCCCCAGACAGTCCTCTGAAACTGATTTGTTTTTGTCCCATGTCAAATAGGACTTGTATACAAGACCAATCAGGAAATGGGCCTGTTGTTTTGCGCGGGCTTTTTCCTTTCTTTGTCTGCATTTTAGCTGCTGCTTTTTAACTGCCATTTTGGAATCTTTAACTACCTAACATAAGTATTTCCTTTCCTCCTGCCTAGTATGTTATTCAGAACAGGTTATTGCAGATACAGTAAACCCAGGGAAGTGTTGCAACCCTGTTGTACTATGAACAGGCCATTTGGCTCATTTCTACTATTAGGTGCTTCAGTTAACAGGAATATTGTATCAGTGTAGACTACTGATTTACTGATTCATGTTAAAAAAAAAAAGTGATTCAGCTTTAACACGTTAAAGAATGTTAAGACAGACTTTAGTAAAGACCATTGTAATAGGCATAGGGACAGTACAGTAGGGCTTGTCCAGTGGGGGAAGAATATATAACTCCAAATATAAGGAAAAGTGAGAAATTTATAACCTAGGGGCAGAGTGGAGGTCAGCAGATGGAAAACTACTAAGCAGAAACATCAAAAGTAGGGGGAGATTTTAGCTAAACTGACAATGGTGTGAAAGCATTGGTCGCTCCGTCCTGTCTGACCCTTTGCAACTCCATGGACTATCCTGGCCAGGCTCCTTTGTCCATGCAACTTCCCAGGCAAGAGTATTGGAGTGGGTTGCCATTTCCTTCTCCAGGGGATCTTCCCAACCCAGGTATTGTATCCATGTCTCTTGCATTGCAGTCAGATTCTTTACCATCTGAGCCACGAGGGAAGCCCCCAAATCTGTTAAGTTTCTGTTAAGGATTCTTGCTGAAGGCAGGCCAAGGTGATCAGACTCACTTGGAGGATAATAGGAGATGAGAAACGCAATCAGATATTGAGGGTGATCAGCTATTAAGAATGAGGGATTATGGCTAAACTGACTTAGCAAGATTCTTGCTAGAATTAGAAAATGCAGTGACACACAGAAACCCAGAAGTCAAGGCTTAGTGAAAAAAAGTTCAGGGGAGCCTGACTAAGGTTTGATTAGGGAAAGACAGTTACTGGATATGGTGTGTGTATGTGTGTGCAGGCACGAGCATGCACACGTACACACTTGAGATCATTTCAAACACTAGCAATAAATAGCTGATCAAAATGATAGGCTTGGATTGAGAGCAGCCTTAAAGTAGACAGAACAACCAGCACTGGCTGTGTATTAGGAGTTGGTTTTACTCTAACAGATAAAATAACAGTATCTTAAATAAAAGAGGAATTTAATCCTTTCCCATGTAATGCTGGGGGCTGGCTGGAGGCCAAGGCTGGCAGGCAGCACAATTAGCAGGCTTTGTCACAGGTTGTAAGGGTCATTAATACTCCACTTAAAGGAGATATTCATTCACTGTGCTTTATTTTCATGAGCTATTGTACAATCCATGCCTGAGATTCCATGCTAATGGTGGCATGACCTAAAATTAGTTTTTTTAAAAAAAGAAGAAAGCAAACAGTAAATAAAGCAATACAACTGGTATCAGTAAGTTTGCTCGCTACTGCTCATTTATTTTCCTATCACATTAGTTAAATTGTGAACTTATTAAATATATGGTGACAAGTTAATTAGTGAAGCTCAGCAAGACACAGAGCTAAATTAGCACTCCTAGGCTAAACAGTGTTCAAAAGCACTAATTTCTAAAATGTTTGAGTTGTGATGAAACCACTGACATTGTATAAGCTTTCAAATTGTATTATTAATCACACCACATGATAATTTTAGAAACCTATGCATTCTTTCTATCATAAATAGAATAACATATATGAAATTTTTTTTAGACATAAAATTTAAATTTTGATAACAACATACATTTCAGTTCAGTTCAGTTCAGTCACTCAGTTGTGTCCAACTCTTTGTGACCCCATGAATCACAGCACACCAGGCTTCCCTGTCCATCACCAACTCTCAGAGTTCACTCAGACTCACGTCCATCAAGTCAGTGATGCCATCCAGCCATCTCGTCTGTCGTCCCCTTCTCCTCCTGCCCCCAATCCCTTCCAGCATCAGAGTCTTTTCCAATGAGTCAACCCTTCACATGAGGTGGCCAAAGTACTGGAGTTTCAGCTTCAGCATCATTCCTTCCAAAGAAATCCCAGGGCTGATCTCCTTTAGAATGGACTGGTTGGATCTCCTTGTAGTCCAAGAGACTCTCA
The DNA here is from genome assembly GCF_032405125.1 of Capricornis sumatraensis. NCBI lineage: Eukaryota > Metazoa > Chordata > Mammalia > Artiodactyla > Bovidae > Capricornis > Capricornis sumatraensis. The sequence goes on along the minus strand of NC_091072.1, from coordinate 99,387,099 downwards.
AGAGTCTTCTCCAACACCACAGTTCAAAAGCATCAAATCTTCGGCGCTCAGCCTTCTTCACAGTCCAACTCTCACATCCATACATGACCACTGGAAAAACCATAGCCTTGACTAGACGGACCTTAGTCGGCAAAGTAATGTCTCTGCTTTTGAATATACTATCTAGGTTGGTCATAACTTTTCTTCCAAGGAGTAAGCGCCTTTTAATTTCATACATACATTTCAGGATTACTTATCAAGATGTAATAAAGGATACAAACATAATGTAAATCTTAAAAGTTTCATGTGGTTTACATTTTTATCATGTCTTGTCTTTTCGTTGTTGTTTAGTTGCTAAGTTGTATCTGACTTTTGTGACTCCGTGGACTGTAGCCCGCTAGGATCCTCTGTCCATGGGATTTCCCAGACAAGAATACTGGAATAGGTTGCCATTTCCTTCCCCAGGGCATCTTCCTGACTCAGGGTTACAACCCTGCATCTCTTGTGTCTCCTGCTTTGGCAGATGGATTCTTTACCACTGATCCATCAGGGAACTTAAACTCCTTCTATGACCAATGAGTCCCAATTATCAGAATGACCTGTGAAGCACTAAGACAAATAAAGATTCAAGGGCTCTGGAGATTCTGATTCTGTGGGTCGGGGGTGATGCTTAAGAATTGGTACTTTAAAAAGGGTTTCCAGATGCTCGAAATCTCCCTGTGGGGTAATTTACTAGGGAGCACAGATTTATGTAAGAATAATGTCTGACATATTTGAAATGTTAGATGATCTGGAAAGTGTCTTTAGATTGTTTTCTTCACATTAAAAACAAAATTCTGGTACTGTTGCTCTTTTGGCAAAAGAGGATTTACTTTCTTTTAAATGACTTATGAACGTTATGGCTAAAAGCAGACCTCTTAGAAAATCCACCCAATGCCTAAGATGTGATTTTTTCCCCCTCTGTTATGTTTTAATTTTCAAATATGTTGAAAGAGAAGCTCTTCCAGCCTTTAAACTACAGCTGTACTATTTTTTCACTGGCTATGTCATTTTCTTGCAATTCAGTATTTTAAGAACTCTTAAATTAGTTAAGGGCTTCCCTTGTGGCTCAATTGGTAAAGAATCTGCCTGCAATGTGGGAGACCCAGGTTTGATCCCTGGGTTGGGAAGATCCCCTGGAGAAGGGAAAGACTACCCCACTCCAGTATTCTGGCCTGGAGAATTCCATGGAAGTGAGACTGTTAGACTATGGTGGTTGTAATGCTGTGGAGGTCTATGTAAGCAAACCAAAATCTAAGCCTCTAATTTCCTCAAGGTTACAAAATCAAAATGCAAAGGACAGCCAGTTCCCAACAGCCAACTAAGGATTTGAGCTGTAGCTAATCAAATAATTTTTCTCTGTTTCTGCACTTTCTCCATGTAAGTCTTTCCCCTGGCTCTGGTTCACTGATGGCTTTTAACCACTTCTGGTTTGGTGCCGTTCAATTTGAATAGATTTTTGCTCAAATTAACTCAATGCTTTTGATACACTTCATTTACCTTTTAAAAGAATATAACCTCCTGCAAGATGTGGCAAGTATTATTCTTTTAAGTGATAAACAGGTGTATCAAAAAAAAGAAAAGAATATTATGTAAAATGGGCTTTGCCTAAGAAATAGCATCACTAACTTTTTTTGCAAGTTGGTATTTCCAGTGCAGAAGCGTTCATCTTTGTCACTGTGGTGCTGAGAAGTCATGCAGGACCCTGCCTCTATCTCTGCCAGTCATGGCCAAACACAGTCTGGGCAGGTTTCCAAGTTCAGCTGACATTCCTGAACCAGTAAGTAGTGTCCAAAATGGTTTCCAGCTTTCTCTCCAGGGGTAAGAGTTGGACCTGTTGCCATGGAGACAGACCTTTACCAGCTTGAACACATTTGCCATTTGACAGAGAGGAATAAATCAGTGACCTGACTGTGGGCACGGGGCCGAGGGCTGATTCTCCTGGAGCGTTACCATTAGTTTGCTCAACAACGTTGCTGATTTTCTTCCTGAATCTGTGCCATGGCATTCATGAGAGTGTGACTCAACCAACCAGCAGCCCAATGAGCTCCAAGTGGCCTCAACTTGAGGATTTATGCCTTTGCAAACTCAAAGTATATTTCTTTGTTTCCTTTCAGAATCGAAGAGTGATTCATTTTCAGTAAACAAAGAAAGGATTACCAGCCTGTTTACTAGTCTGGAATTCAGCTTCCTCTGAATGCAATTCCTCCTGTTCCAAGGAGAGACCTTCTGCATTTCAAACAGTTCTCTTTCTTTTTATAATCCATTTTCTTTCTTTCTCTATGGAAAAGATATATAATTTAGCTCTCACTCAAATTCAAACAGATGACTTTCAAAGGCCATTCAGGCCCTAGTGTTTGTCCTTTGCAAGCCCAAGCAACTGTGATGTTGAAGAATTTAAATACAGATGCGGTTGGCAGCCAGAGATGTTTTTCTGCTGTTGAAACACAAAAGAAAATTTTACTTTACAACTGCACTGTGCCACTCCTGACATTGATAGGTCCTGTATTCACCAGAGGGGGGAAAATTAAAATATCTTATCTGTCTACACAATATCTTCAGTGGTTGTACAACAATAAAATATTCAGCAGTTTATACATTCCCTGTTAAAACTGACAGAACAGCTGAAAATGGTTGAGGATGTGTGTAGCGCCTCCTGTTCCTACTTTCTTTAGGTTAAATTTTTGTCATAAAACTGCATTCAGGAGGGCTCTTGTCTCAATTATGAAGTCAACTCAAACACATTAGCACTACACTGATGGCTTCAGCAAATCTGAAATATTTTTAACTGTTGACAAAATGTTCAGTTTCATTATACTGAATGTCATGGTAAAACTGTGGTAATGCAATCACTTTCTCACAGTTTCATCATTTGTATGGGTCCAGAAAAGTGATGATGACTTTCTAGAATTATTCCAAAATGGTCCAAAGTAAGCAGTTTTTCTAGTCAGTGGGAATCACAGAAACAGCTAATATTCACCTATTCATTTATTTATTAGAAATAGGTCACAGATAGCCAGCTTTTGACATGAATTTTCTCATTTAGAAAAGAACGTTAGAAATAGCTCAGCTAATGTACCATAAAAGTTCAAATCAAGTTTTGATAATGAACTTAAAGAGCATATTAACAAAGGAACCTATTACTTCATATGCCAACAAGTGGAAGTTTTATTTTCACATTTTCACCCCCCTGTGGTATAAGCAAAATTTCCTGACAGAAGCTCTGCCTCAACTCAGAAAAATTAATTCTGACTAAATATTTTATTCACATGTCACTTGTTCAAGGCTATCTCCTGGAGTTCAGAGATATCCTTAGTAGAGGAGGGAGAATTTTACCTTATGATTCTGGATTTTTAAACCACCAGCTTCATCAGATTAACAGGATGAATGCAGGGAGTTAAATCCTTTATTTTTAAAATCCAGTTAATTCCATCTATTGACAGAAGGTCCGATTTCATTATAATGAATAATAGACTAGCTCTATAGCCATGTAATAAAAATGGAATTAAGCATGCTTTTCTTTCCTCCTAGCAAGGTCTTTGTAGTCTAAGATAGCCACAAGCAAGGCGAGTTATAGTTCTCTTTATTTAGTAAGGATTGTATAGCTTGACTTTCTTTTATCATGTTTCAAATTGCATGCTTCAAAGAATCTGCCACCTACCTTGTTTTTGTAGCTTAACCAGAGATGTTGTTGAGTACAAATATCTCTATATTAGTATTTTAATCATTGGCATTTCTTGACTTTTGGTCATGAATTTGAGGATATTTTGAAATTTTACTTGTTTGGGGGAAAATGCATTTGGTGACCAGAGAGTTTCAGAGTTCAGAATTGTTCTGATCTTGTATAGCTCAAGATTAATCAATTTCCCAGACACCTTTTCCTATCATAATAATGTTATTTTTTATGAACTATTAATTTCCTTACCAGCTCACTTAATAAGTGTAAAAATTGGAAAACCTGGAAGGGAAAGCTACTGACAGTTTACTCTTTAAAACAATTTAATATTAATGCATTTTAGGCATTGAAATCAGGACTATATTTCCCAGTTTGTGTTAAAGACTAATTCAACTCAATTTCCATTGCATTTGAGGAAAGCAAGGAGCAAAATTGCACGTAAGGCAAGCAAGAATCTAGATGTTTTAACCCTGGTAATCATCTGTCATTCTACTTGCTAGAAAATGTCACTTCACCTTGAACTCTCTAAAGGGAAACGATTTGAAAATATTCTTTGAGCTATTTGGTCTCAAGTTCCTTCCCGGATGTCAGCTTAGAGAAACGATAGCCTAAGTCTTAAAAGAGCACAGTTCAGTGAGTAGCAGTTCCACTTTGGGTCATTCAGGACTCCCAGTACATGGTGATAAGCTTAAAACAGTGGGAGGAGGAAGTGCTGCATTTTTAAGTTAAAAGTTTCACATTTTATGCCATACTTGTGTATAGTGAAATAGGAGAATTACTATGTAAAAGTTATCAACAGTAAACTCATCACCATTCTTTGATTTGTGTATTGCATTACAACTTGCAATACATTTTTACACATATAAACTCATTTGGATCTTTCAGTATCTCCTAGATATAGTAGCTGGACTGTTACTATCTATTTACAGTTAAGTACTCAAAGGCTCGGAGAGATTGTGACTTTCTAGAGTTCACACCACTGATAAGAGACAACCAAGACTCAAATCCATGACTCTGATGCTGTACAATATAATAAAGATAAAATAGTTTTATGAACATGTAGAAGAATGTCTGACGCACATTCAGTTCAGTTCAGTCGCTCAGTCGTGTCCGACTCTTTGCAACCCCATGAATCGCAGCACGCCAGGCCTCCCTGTTCATCAAAATCCCCCGGAGTTCACTCAGACTCATGTCCATCGAGTCCGTGATGCCATCCAGCCATCTCATCCTCGGTCGTCCCCTTCTCCTCCTACCCCCAATCCCTTCCAGCATCAGAGTCTTTTCCAGTGAGTCAACTCTTCACATGAGGTGGCCAAAGTACTGGAGTTTCAGCTTCAGCATCATTCCTTCCAAAGAAATCCCAGGGTTGATCTTCTTTAGAATGGACTGGTTGGATCTCCTTGTAGTCCAAGGGACTCTCAAGAGTCTTCTCCAACACCACAGTTCAAAAGCATCAATTCTTTGGTGCTCAGCCTTCTTCACAGTCCAACTCTCACATCCATACATGACCACCGGAAAAACCATAGGCTTGACTAGACGGAACTTAGTCGGCAAAGTAATGTCTCTGCTTTTAAATATACTATCTAGGTTGGTCATAACTTTTCTTCCAAGGAGTAAGCGTCTTTTAATATCATGGCTACAGTCACCATCTGTAGTGATTTTGGAGCCCCCAAAAATAAAGTCTGACACTGTTTCCACTGTTTCCCCATCTATTTCCCATGAAGTGATGGGACCCGATGCCATGATCTTCATTTTCTGAATGTTGAGCTTTGAGCCAACATTTTAGCTCTCCTCTTTCACTTTTATCAAGAGGCTTTTTAGTTCCTCTTCACTTTCTGCCATAAGGGTGGTGTCATCTGCATATCTGAGGTTATTGAGATTTCTCCTGGCAATCTTGATTCCAGCTTGTGTTTCCTCCAGTCCAGTGTTTCTCATGATGTACTCTGCATATAAGTTAAATAAGCAGGGTGACAATATACAGCCTTGATGTACTCCTTTTCCTATTTGGAACCAGTCCATGTCCAGTTCTAACTGTTGCTTCCTGACCTGCATACAGAGTTCTCAAGAGGCAGGTCAGGTGGTCTGGTATTCCCATCTCTTTCAGAATTTTCCACAGTTTATTGTGATCCACACAGTCGAAGGCTTTGGCATAGTCAATAAAGCAGAAATAGATGTTTTCCTGGAACTCTCTTGCTTTTTCAATGATCCAGTGGATGTTGGCAATTTGATCTCTGGTTCCTCTGCCTTTTCTAAAACCAGCTTGAAGTTCATGGTTCACGTATTGCTGAAGCCTGGCTTGGAGAATTTTGAGCATTACTTTATTAGCATGTGAGATGAGTGCAATTGTGAGATAGTTTGAGCATTCTTTGGCATTGTCTTTCTTTGGAATTGGAATGAAAACTGACCTTTTCCAGTCCTGTGGCCACTGCTGAGTTTTCCAAATGTGCTGGCATATTGAGTGTAGCACTTTCATAGCATCATCTTTCAGGATTTGAAATAGGTCAACTGGAATTCCATCACCTCCACTAGCTTTGTTCATAGTGATGCTTTCTAAGGCCCACTTGACTTCACATTCCAAGATGTCTGGCTCTAGATTAGTGATCACATCATCATGATTATCTGGGTCATGAAGATCTTTTTTGTACAGTTCTTCTGTGTATTCTTGCCACCTCTTCTTAATATCTTCTGCTTCTGTTAGGTCCATACCATTTCTGTCCTTTATCGAGCCCATCTTTGCATGAAATGTTCCCTTGATATCTCTAATTTTCTTGAAGAGATCTCTAGTCTTTCCCATTCTGTTGTTTTCCTCTATTTCTTTGCACTGATTGCTGAAGAAGGCTTTCTTATCTCTTCTTGCTATTCTTTGGAACTCTGCATTCAGATGCTTATATCTTTCCTTTTCTCCTTTGCTTTTCACCTCTTTTCTTTTCACAGCTATTTGTAAGGCCTCCCCAGACAGCCATTTTGCTTTTTTTGCATTTCTTTTCCAAGGGGATGGTCTTGATCCCTGTCTCCTGCACAATGTCACGAACCTCCCTCCATAGTTCATCAGGCCCTCTATCTATCAGATCTAGTCCCTTAAATCTATTTCTCACTTCCACTGTATAATCATAAGCAATTTGATTGAGGTCATACCTGAATGGTCTAGTGGTTTTCCCTGTTTTCTTCAATTTAAGTCTGATTTTGGTAATAAGGATTTCATGATCTGAGCCACAGTCAGCTCCCGGTCTTGTTTTTGTTGACTGTATAGAGCTTCTCCATCTTTGGCTGCAAAGAATATAATCAATCTGATTTCAGTGTTGACCATCTGGTGATGTCCATGTGTAGAGTCTTCTCTTGTGCTGTTGGAAGAGGGTGTTTGCTATGACCAGTGCATTTTCTTGGCAAAACTCTATTAGTCTTTGCCCTGCTTCATTCCACATTCCAAGGCCAAATTTGCCTGTTACTCCAGGTGTTTCTTGACTTCCTACTTTTGCATTCCAGTCCCCTATAATGAAAAGGACATCTTTTTTGGGTGTTAGTTCTAAAAGATCTTGTAGGTCTTCATAGAACCATTCAACTTCAGCTTCTTCAGCGTTACTGGTTGGGGCATAGACTTGGATAACTGTGATATTGAATGGTTTGCCTTGGAGACGAATTGAGATCATTCTGTCGTTTTTGAGATTGCATCCAAGTACTGCATTTCGGACTCTTTTCTTGACCATGATGGCTACTCCATTTCTTCTGAGGGATTCCTGTCTGCAGTAGTAGATATAATGGTCATCTGAGTTAAATTCACCCATTCCAGTCTATTTTAGTTCGCTGATTCCTAGAATGTCGACATTCACCCTTGCCATCTCTTGTTTGACCACTTCCAATTTGCCTTGATTCATGGACCTGACATTCCAGATTCCTATGCAATATTGCTCTTTACAGCATCGGATCTTGCTTCTATCACCAGTCACATCCACAGCTGGGTATTGTTTTTGCTTTGGCTTCATCCCTTCATTCTTTCTGGAATTATTTCTCCAGTAGCATATTGGGCACCTACTGACCTGGGAGTTCCTCTTTGGTATCCTATCATTTTGCTTTTTCATACTGTTCATGAGGTTCTCAAGGCAAGAATACTGAAGTGGCTTGCCATTCCCTTCTCCAGTGGACCATGCTCTGTCAGACTTCTCCACCACGACCCACCTGTCTTGGGTTCCCCCGCAGGCATGGCTTGGTTTCATTGAGTTAGACAAGCCTCTGGTCCTAGTGTGATTAGATTGACTAGATTTCTGTGAGTATGGTTTCAGTGTGTCTGCCCTCTGATGCCCTCTTACAACACCTACCATCTTACTTGGGTTTCTCTTACCTTGGGCGTGGGGTATCTCTTCATGGCTGCTCCAGCAAAGCACAGCTGATGCTCCTTACCTTGGGCAAGGGGTATCTCCTTACAGCTGCCGTTCCTAACCTTCAATGTGGGATAGGTCCTCTAGGCCCTCCTGTGCCTGCACAGCCACTGCTTCTGGGGTTGCTCCTCCCAGCAACCGGCCCTGGCCTCAGGTGTGGGTGGCTCCTCCCAGCTGCCGGCCCTGGCCTCGGGCTCAGGGTGGTTCCTCAGGATCACTGCCCTTGGCCTAGGGTGCGAGGTGGCTTCTCCCGGCCACCCCTGACCTTGGACACGGGGTGTCTCCTCCCAGCCGTCCCTGACCTTGGACGCAGGATAGCTCCTCCCGGCCCCCGCCCCTGACCTCAGAGGCGGGGTGTCTCCTCCCGGCTATTTGTTAAAGAATAATTTCCATTCCTTTATGTTTATTTTCATGTTACTCAAAATATCAAAGGGATTAGGCCAGTTTTATATGAAAGAAAATGGTTTCTTCTTCTCTCTAAAGTAAAAGTTACTGTGACAGGATAAAATATGTTAAAGGTCAATATACCCTATGTGAATTAGGTGACAAATCAGAATAAAGTGGGTGCCGGTAGACCTCTATGTGCCAAGCATTGAGCAGGTCTGTGGGGATACAAAGGCAAATAAGACAAGTTCTCTGCCCCAACAGGGTGTGACTTTTGTTTTATTTATTTATTTATTTATTTATTTTAAATGTTAAAATCTTTAATTCTTACATGTGTTCCCAAACATGAACCCCCCTCCCACCTCCCTCCCCATAACATCTCTGTGGGTCATCCCCATGCACCAGCCCCAAGCATGCTGTATCCTGCGTCAGACATAGACTGGCGATTCAATTCTTACATGATAGTATACATGTTAGAATGCCATTCTCCCAAATCATCCCACCCTCTCCCTCTCCCTCTGAGTCCAAAAGTCCATTATACACATCTGTGTCTTTTTTCCTGTCTTGCATACAGGGTCGTCATTGCCATCTTCCTAAATTCCATATATATGTATTAGTATACTGTATTGGTGTTTTTCTTTCTGGCTTACTTCACTCTGTATAATCGGCTCCAGTTTCATCCATCTCATCAGAACTGATTCAAATGAATTCTTTTTAATGGCTGAGTAATGCTCCATTGTGTATATGTACCACAGCTTTCTTATCCATTCATCTGCTGATGGACATCTAGGTTGTTTCCATGAGGATTCAGGCAGACCTCTCTTCAAATTGAGGCTCTGTAATTTACTAGCCTTGTGACACAGGACATGTTAATCACCCTCTTGATCCTCAGTTTTCCTCTCTGTAAAATGGGTGAGAAATATCTTGAGTTCTGCATTGAGAATGGGGTTTGCACATGATTGCCTTAGTGATGATAGCTGCATATATTCATGGATCTGTTTCTAAGCTTTCTTTTCTTTCCATTGGTCAGTTTATCTGCATTTGGTCCAATATTAGTCTTAAATATTATAGTTTTGTAATAAGAATTTACATTGATGTAGAGGGGGTGCCCTCCAATTTCTTTTTATTATTAAGCAGTATTTTGACTATTCTTGACCTTTTGCTTTTCCTTATAAATTTTGAATTAGCTTGCAGTACAGAGATGGAGGAGGAATAGGACAGGGGGACCACTTTCTCCCCCACAAATTCACTGAAAGTTCATTTGAACACTGAGCAAATTCCACAAAACAATTTCTGAACACTGGCAGAGGACACCAGGCACCCAGAGAAACAGTCCATTCTCTTCAAAAGGAGTTAGGACAAAATATAAAAGATAAAAAGAGAGACAAAAGAGTTAGGGATGGAGACCAGTCCTGGGAAGGGAGTCGTGAAGGAGAGGTTTCCAAACATCAGGAAACCCTCTCACCCACGGGTCTGTGGGGAGTTTTGGAATTTTGGAGGGCAACATAACCAGAAGGAAAAAAGAAAAGAGAACCCACAGATTATGTGCCTAGCTGTGACTTCCAGCAGAGAGGTAGCCCGGACGCTTGAGTTGGCCAGCAGCAAGCAGGGGCTGAACAGGGAGATGTGGGATGTCCCTTAGGGTAAGGGACAGGGCCTGAATGCCCTGAGGACAATCTGAGGGAGCTAACCTGAGATAGCAACCCAAACTGTTGAGTAACCAGAGAGAAAAATAAGAGAGAGAGAGAACTTTCCCTCAACAGCATGGCCTGCTCACAGAACAAAGGATGGAGCGAACACCAGAGGAGAGCTAGCCAGCTGCGGACCAGCCCCGCCCCCTGCCGGAGGGAGAGGCAAGAGGATGACAGCCAGAGCCAGAAGGTGAGAGGCAATCTCGACCCCAGAGATGGCATCCTCTACTAAGCTGTGAGCAGGCTCCCAGTTACTAACCAAGCCTTCCTGGGATCCTGGATGATTGACATCCATCAGGAGGGTTGCAGTCAGAGATCAGCTCCCCAGAGGAGACACACGGCACACCTGAGACAGCATTCTTGTGGTGCACCCAGGAAACCCAGGGGCTGTGACCGGGGAGGTGATAAGATGCACCGCCCAGCTGGGAGAGTGTGCTTGCCAAACACCTGGTCGCCTGAGCTGCTCAGACCTGGAAAGGCACAAAACACAGACCTAACCAAGTCTATGCCTTTGTGGAGTACCTGAGAACCTGAACCTGAGTGGCTTAGACCTGGGAAGTGCATGCAACCCAGGGCTTGCTTCAGACAGAGCCCTTGCAGAACAACCTGGAACCTGAACAGTGTGGACTGGGAAAGCACACATGCCATGAGAGGGGGCAAACTCAGTGTGGCCCAGACACTGCGAGCACTCCCCACACACGCCAGTGATATTTCTTTGAAGTGTTCCTCCCTCCCCACAGCACAACGGAACCAGTTAGCCCAAATAAGTGACCATCTTCACCCTCTTGTGTCAGGGAAGAAATTAGACATTGAAGAGACTTGCAAACAGAGGAACCCAAAATAAACAAAGAAGAGGGAACTGCTCTGGAAGTGACAGGTGCAACAGATTAAAACCCTGTAGTTAGCGCTGACCACATGGGAAGGGGCCTATAGACCTTGAGAAGAAATATAAGCTGGAACAAGGAACTATCTGAAACTGAACTGACCCCACACTGCCCTCAACAGCTCCAGAGAAATTCCTAGATACTATTATCATTTTTTAATTTAAAAAATATTTTAAATTTTGTTATTTATTATGCCTTTAATTTTCATTTTTATAACCTACTATTACCTTGCAAAAAGACCCTATTTTTAAAGCAAACTTCATATATATATATTTTTATAATTTTTATGACTTGGTTTTATTTTTATAATATTGTATTTTTGAGAGTCTAACAAGACCTTCTAGAACTAATGCCCCCCAAAGATGTTCTTTTCATTATAGGGGACTGGAATGCAAAAGTAGGAAGTCAAGAAACACCTGGCGTAACAGGCAAATTTGGCCTTGGAGTACAAAATGAAGCAGGGCAAAGGCTAACAGAGTTTTGCCAACAGAACGCACTGGTCATAGCAAACACCCTCTTCCAACAAACCAAGAGAAGACTTTACACATGGACATCACCAGATGGTCAACATTGAAATCAGATTGATTATATTCTTTGCAGCTGAAGATGGAGAAGTTCTATACAGTCAGCAAAAATAAGACCGGGAGCTGACTATGGCTCAGATCATGAACTCCATATTGCCAAATTCAGACTTAAATTGAAGAAAGTGGGGAAAACCACTAGACCATTCAGGTATGACCTCAATCAAATCGCTTATGATTATACAGTGGAAGTGAGAAATAGATTCAATGGATTAGATCTGATAGACAGAGTGCCTGAAGAACTATGGACAGAGGTTTGTGACATTGTGCAGGAGACAGGGATCAAGACCATCCCCAGGGAAAAGAAATGCAAAAAGGCAAAATGGTTGTCTGAGAGGCTTATAAATAGCTGTGGAAAGAAGAGAAGTGAAGGGCAAAGGAGAAAAGGAAAGATATACCCATTTGAATGCAGAGTTCCAAAGAATAGCAAGGAGAGGTAAGAAAGCCTTCCTCAGTGATCAATGCAAAGAAATAGAGGAAAACACAGAATGAGAAAGACTAGAGATATCTTCAAGAAAATTAGCGATACCAAGGGACCATTTCATGCAAAGATGGGCTCAATAAAGGACAGAAATGATATGGATCTAACAGAAGCAGCAGATATTAAGAAGAGGCGGTAAGAATACACAGAAGAACTGTACAAAAAAGATCTTCACGACCCAGATAATCATAATGGTGTAATCACTCACACTCACCTAGAGCCAGACATCCTGGAATGTGAAGTTCAAGTGGGCCTTAGGAAGCATCACTATGAACAAAGCTAGTGGAGGTGATGGAATTCCAGTTGAGCTATTTCAAATCCTGAAAGATGATGCTGTGAAAGTGCTACACTCAATACGCCAGCAAATTTGGAAAACCCAGCAATGACCACAGGACTGGAAAAGGTCAGTTTTCATTCCAATACCTAAGAAAGGCAATGCCAAAGAATGCTCAAACTATAACACAGTTGCACTCATCTCACATGATAGCAAAGTAATGCTCAAAATTCTCCAAGCCAAGCTTCAACAGTATGTGAGCTGAGAACTTCCTGATGTTCAAGCTGGTTTTAGAAAAGGCAGAGGAACCAGAGATCAGATTGCTAACATCTGCTGGATCATGGAAAAAGCAAGAGAGTTCCAGAAAAACATCTATTTCTGCTTTATTTACTATGCCAAAGCCTTTGACTGTGTGGATCACAAGAAACTGTGGAGAATTCTTCAAGAGATGGGAATACCAGACCACCTGACCTGCGTCTTGAGAAATCTGTATGCAGGTCAAGAAGTAACAGTTAGAACTGGCCATGGAACAACAGACTGATTCCAAGTTGGGAAAGGAGTACATCAAGGCTGTGTATTGCCATCCTGCTTATTTAACTTATATGCAGACTTCATCATGAGAAACGCTGGACTGGATGAAGCACAAGCTGGAATCAAGATTGCTGGAAAAGCCATATATGATAAACCCACAGCAAACATTATCCTCAATGGTGAAAAATTAAAAGCATTTCCTCTAAAGTCAGGAACAAGATAAGGGTGCCCACTTTCACCACTACTATTCAACTTAGTTTTGGAAGTTTTAGCCACAGCAATCAGAGAAGAAAAAGAAATAAAAGGAATCCAGATTGGAAAAGAAGATATGAAACCCTCACTGCAGATGACATGATACTCTACATAGAAAACCTTAAAGACTCCACCAGAAAATTGTTAGAGCTAATCAATGAATATAGTAAAGTTGCAGGATATAAAATTAACACACAGAAATCCCTTGCATTCCTATACACTAACAATGAGAGAACAGAAAAAGAAATTAAGGAAACAATTCCATTCACCATGGCAATGAAAAGAATAAAATACCTTGAAATAAATCTACCTAAAGAAACAAAAGACCTATATATAGAAAACTATAAAACACTGATGAAGGAAATCAAAGATGACACAAATAAATGGAGAAACATACCATGTTCATGGATTGGAAGAATCAATATGGTGAAAATGAGGATACTACACAAAGCAATCTATAGATTCAGTGCAATCCCTATCAAGCTACCAACGGTATTTTTCAGAGAACTAGAACAAATAATTTCACAATTTGTATGGAAATACAAAAAAACCTCGAATAGCCATAGCAATCTTGAGGAAGAAGAACGGAACTGGAGGAATCAACATTACTGACTTCAGGCTCTACTACAAAGCTACAGTCATCAAGACACTATGGTACTGGCACAAAGACAGAAAAATAGATCAATAGAACAAAATAGAAAGCCTAGAGATAAACCCATGCACCTATGGACACCTTATCTTTGACAAAGGAGGCAAGAATGTACAATGGAGAAAAGACAGTCTCTGTAACAAGTGGTGCTGAGAAAACTGGTCAACCACTCATAAAAAAATGAAACTAGAACACTTTCTAACCCCATACACAAAAATAAACTCAAAATGGATTAAAGATCTAAATGTAAAACTAGCAACTACAAAACTCCTAGAGGAAAACATAGGCAAGACACTCTGACATAAATCACAGCAGGATCCTCTATGACCCACCTTCCAGAGTAATGGAAATAAAAGCAAAAATAAACAAATTGGACCTAATTAAAATTAAAAGCTTTTGCACAATGAAGGAAACTATAAGCAAGGTGAAAAGACAGCCTTCAGAATGGGGGAAAATAATAGCAGATGAAGCAACTGACAAAGAATTAGTCTCAAAAATATACTAGCAGCTCCTGTAGCTCAATTGCAGAAAAATAAATGACCCAATCAAAAAATGCGCCAAAGAACTAAACAGGCATTTCTCCAAAGAAGACATACAGATGGCTAACAAACACATGAAAAGATGCTCAACGTCACTCATTATCAGAGAAATGCAAATCAAAACCACAGTGAGGTATCATCTCATGTCAGTCAAAATGGCTGCTATCAAAAAGTTTACAAACAATAAATGCTGGAGAGGGTGCAGAGAAAGGGAACCATTTTACACTGTTGGTGGGAATGCAAACTAGTACAGCCACTACGGAGAACAGTGTGGAGATTCCTTATAAAACTGGAAATAGACCTGCCTTATGACCCAGCAATCCCACTGCTGGGCATACACACCAAGGAAACCAGAATTGAAAGAGACACATGTACCCCAATGTTCATCACAGCACTGTTTACAATAGCTAAGACATGGAAGTAACCTGTCCGTCGGCAGATGAATTAATAAGAAAGCTGTGGTACATATACACAATGGAATATTACTCAGTTATTAAAAAGAATGCATTTGAATCAGTTCTAATGAGGTGGATGAAACTGGAGCCTATTATATAGAGTGAAGTAAGTCAGAAAGAAAAACACCAATACAGTGTATTAACACACACATATATATATGGAATTTAGAAAGAAGGTAACAATGACCCTACATGCGAGACAGCAAAAGAGATACAGATGTAAAGAACAGACTTTTGGACTCTGTGGGAGAAGGCGAGGGTGGGATGATTTGAGAGAATAGCATTGAATCATGTACATTTTCATATGTGAAATAGATCACCAGTCTAGGTTTGATGCATGAGACAGAGTGCTCAGGGCTGGTGCACTGGGATGACCCTGAGGGATGGGATGGGGCAGGGAGGGGAGGGGGGGTTCAGGATGGAGAACACATGTACACCCATGGCTGATTCATGTCAATGTATGACAAAAATCACTTCAATATTGTAAAATAATTAGCCTCCAATTAAATAAGTTAATAAAGAAAGAAAAAAAAATTTTGAATTAGTTTTCCAATATTCATATATTTAGATTTTATTTGGCTCTATAGGATAATTAGGCATTTTTTTTATTGTCTTACTATTCATGCACATAGTATATTTCTCAACTTTTTAGATCTTTTAAAAATGTTTTTAGTAAAAATATAAATCTTATGCATCTTTTTCTAGATTTAGTCATAGGATTTTTAAGAGTTTTTGTTGATTTTGGAAATGGTATTATTAAAGTGTTCCTGCTGCTAAGTCACTTTAGTCGTGTCCGACTCTATGCGACCCCATAGACGGCAGCCCACCAGGCTCCGCCGTCCCTGGGATTCTCCAGGCAAGAACACTGGAGTGGGTTGCCATTTCCTTCTCCAATGCATGAAAGTGAAAAGTGAAAGTAAAGTAGTTCAGTCGTGTCCGACTCTTCGCGACCCCAGGGACTGCAGCCTACCAGGCTCCTCCATCCATGAGATTTTCCAGGCAAGAGTACGGAGTGGGTAGCCATTAAAGTGTTGCCAGTATGTAAAAAGTTATTGATTTTTGTATATTGTTCAACTCTCATATTTATCCTAATGTATTTTTAAATTGAAGTATAGTTGATTCTATTAGTTTCTGTTCTATTAGTTTCTGGTATACAGAAAAGTGATTCAATTATACATATGTATACATATTCTTTTTCATATTCTTTTCCTTTATGATTTATTAAAGCATACTGAATATAATTCCCTGTGCTATACAGTAAGTCCTTGCTGTTTATGTATTTTATATATAGTAGTTCATATCTGCTAATCCAAAATTTCTAATTTATCTATTCCCCACTTACTTGTTTTGTAAACATATATTTCCTATGACTGTGAGTCTGTTTCTTTTTCATAAATGAGTTCATTTGTGCCATATTTTAGATTGCACATATAAGTGATACCATATGGTATTTGTCTTTCTCTGACTTACTTCACTTAGTATGATATCATCCATGTTACTGCAAATGGCATTAATTTGTTCTTTTTTTTCAGCTGAGTATTATTTCATTTTATGTGTGTATACACCACACCTTCTTTATCCATTCATTCATTCGTGGGCATTTAGGTTGCTTCCATGTCTTGGCTATTGTAAATAGTGCTGCTGTGAACACTGGGGTGCATGTATCTTTCCAAATTATAGTTTTCTCCAGATACATGCCCAGGAATGGAATTTCTGGGTCATATGGCAGTTCTAATTTTAGTTTTCTAAAGAACTGCCTTACTATTATCCATAGTGGCTGCACCAATTTACATTCCCATCAACAGTATAGGTGGTTTACTTTTCTTCACATCCTCTCCAGCATTTTTTATCTGTAGACTTTTTAATGATGGCCATTCTGACCAGTGAGAAGTGGTACTTCATTGCAGTTTTGATTTACGTTTCTCTAATAATTAGCCATGATGAGCATCTTTTCATGTACCTACTGACCATCTGTATATCTTCTTTGGAGAAATGTCTATTCAGATCTCCTGCCTTTTTGCATCCTTAGATTATTTTTGTTGTTTTATGTAGGATATTTGTATTTATTTTCATGAGTTATATTGGCTTGTAATTTTTCCTTTTTGTTCTCTGTCTGATTTTTAAAAATTGAACTTTTAATTTTGTATTGGAATATAGCTGATTAACAATGTTGTGATATTTTCATGTGGACAGTAAAAAGACTCAGTCATACATATACTTGTACCCATTCTCCCCCAAATTCCCTCCCACCCAGGCTGCCACATAACATTGAACAGTTTCCTGTGCTATACAGTAGACCCTTGTTGGTTATTCATTTTAAATATAGCATTGTCAGGTTTTGATATCAATGTTATATTCAACCAATGGAAAGACTTGGGGCGTATTCCTTCTTTTTCTGTTTTCTGGGAGACTTTGTTTAAGACTGGTATGTTTAGTTTCTTGAAGATTGGTTGTATTTTTTTTTTTTTTACAAGTCATTTAGGTTTAGTGTTTTCCTTGTGGAAGGATTTCAAACTACTGCTTCAGTTTTCTTAACAATTATAGGAAAATTCAATTTTTTCTTAAGCCAGTATGAGAACAGTATGTTTTGCTAGGAATTTTTCCATTTTTGCAAGATTTCAAGTTAATGGGCATTAAATTGTTTACAGAATTCTTTATTTTCTTTTAAAATTTCTTCTGCATCTACACTTTTATTTCATTTATTCCATTCTAGTACTAATATTTATACTTCTGTTTTCTCTTGGTCACTTTTGCCTGAGGTTTCCTATCTTATTAGTCTTTTCAAAGAGCAATCTTTTGTTGTTACCAATTCCTTCAGTTATAAATATTTTTATTTCATGAATTTCTGCTGTTACTACCTTTCCTTCTCTTTCTTTGGATTGGTTTTACTGTTCTTTTAGTAACTTCCTAACTGGACATCTAGATTACAAGCCAATCTTTTATAATATGTGAACAAAGCTACCAATTTTACTGTATCCCTCAAGGTTTGTGTGTGCCGGGTCACTTCAGTTGTGTCCAAGTCTTTGCGATCCTATGGATTGTAGCCTGACAGGCTCCTCTGTCCATGTGATTTGCCACGTGAGAATACTGGAGTGGGTTGCCGTGCCCTTCTCCACCTGCAAGGTTTACTATGTAGCATTTTTATTATTATTCAATTCTAAATTTTAAAATTCCCATTATGTTTTCATCTTGAATCCATGAAATTATTTACAGTATATTTTAAAAGCCTCACCATGTTAGTACATTCTGTTATTAATTTCTAACTAAATTGTGTTGTCAGAAAATATGCTTTATATAATATTGATATTTTGAAATTCATTGTTTTTTGGCCTAGTATTAATTGTTGTAAATGTTCATGTGTGCTTCAGAATAATGTCTACTGCTTTAATCTTGAGATCAGAACTTGAAATATGTCATTTGGGTCAAGCTTATTAACTGTGTTCAAATATTTTTGAATTTTCATCTCTGAGTTATTAATAATTGAAGGCTATGTTTGAAGTCTCCATGATGATGAATTTTAAAATTTATTCCTATAATTTTGTCAATTTTGTTTTATATATTTCAGGCTATTTTTAGGTGCATTGGATTTAGAATATTCCTATCTTTCTTATGAATTGCTTTTTTATCATTACAAATCAATATTCTTATCATTAAAAATTTTTTGTCCTAAAGTTTGTTGTGTCTGATGTTACTGTAGCTATGCATTTGTCTGATATGATACTTTCCTTTTACTTTCAAACTTGCCATATTCTTATGCATTAAAAGTAACTCCTACAAAACATATATACATACACACATATACATGTGTATATATATATATACACACACACACACACATGATCTGACAACCTCTCTTCTTGTCAAATGACGTTAGTCCATTAGTATTTATTATGATTAACTTAAGAGATTCTCAAGAAATATATAGTTTTTAAAAATTTCTTATTTTATAATGCCTCGTCTTGATTTTCCCTATTGGAAGAAAATGGTGGAAGTGTTAGCTATTAACAATACTACAGTATCACTATAATATTACTGCAATATTAATATTGCAATATATGATAATTATATTGTAGTATATGATAATAATATATGATAATAATATTGCAATATATGATAATCAAATCAATACATTATATACCTTAAACTTACACAATGTTATAAGTCAATGATATCTCAATAAATCTGGACAAAAAGAAGATATTGGACTGTTATGGAATGAGAAAAGAATATTTCTTTTAGAATTATTAGTATCTATCACGCTGAAAAAGAGGTTAAAAGGAATACAACTATGTATGTAGGAATACAAACAGATGCAGAAGACCCAAGTTTGACCCCTGGGTTGGGAAGATCCCCTGGGAGAGGGCATGGCAACCTACACCAATATTCTTGCCTGGAGAATCCCATGGACAGAAGAGCCTGGTGGGCTATGGACCATAGGGTCACCAAGAGCTGGACAGGACAAGCAACTGAGCATGCACACACAGAACTTCTGTGATTGGCTTTGTTGCTGAATGCAGGGAGTACACAGATGAATTAGAAGTGGTTTGGGTTTACATGAAACTGACAATATTGAAAGGGAGGGAGTTACTCAAACACCCAAGCATAATGTGACATTAGAAGATCAGACGTGGCCTGTGGTCTTGAGTTGCTCACAGGTTAGTGGTTTAGAGACAGGAAAAGGATTCAGTGCTGGACTAACGGTTGCCTGAGTAGGTGCTCTGGAGGGGGGAATCTGGGATGCTTATTGCAGAGGGTCTCAGGGCACTGGAGGGCATTCATTCATCACTTACCTAATTTTACTCTGTACTACATCGTGCCAGGCACTGTCTCAGACATTGGGGTTATAACAATGAATAAGATAGACAAAGTTCCTATCCTTAGAAGACTTAGTTGAGAGTGTGTGAACATGTGGGGCAGATAGTAAATGCATGGACACATAAGTGAACCCACACTGCCAAAAGAGAAAGACAGGGTAACAAGTGGGACCACTGTTGGGAAAGGCTTCTCTATGGAGGTGAAATCTCAGCTGAATGAAGATAGAGAGTCAGTCATGGGAAGACTTGGGGGATGAATGTTTCAGGTGGAGGGATCATCTCTTCCAAATTCCATAAACAGGCCTCATCTTGGCATGTTTGGGACAGAAAGCCTGCAGTGACTTTTGGGAAGTGGTTGGTTTCCATTTCTGCAGAACTGATTTAGAGATTAGCAAGCCTTTCCTGCTGTGTGTAACTAGAGGACAACCATGGCTTTTTCCAAGCTCCTCTGGAGAGCGCTGGACTTTTGGGCAGTCACATTACTGTGTGAAGCTGAACTTATGACATTAGAATGCAATTTAATAAGCCTCGGAGATGCTGCTTGAGGTAGATACACTTTCTCGCTTGCCCCATTCCTCGGGCTGTGCTTTGGTCTGAGCCAATTTTCAGAATAATATAGAGGAAACTGCAAACTCTAATAGGAAACTTAGACTCTATCATTTTATTTTTTCCATTTTATAGCTTTTCCTTCTGTCCAGGCTCTGTTCTGACAAGCCAAAGCTTTTTGGCAAATCGGCTGAAAAGTAAACTTAAAACAAATGAATATGATTATAGGAAGCCAGCCTACCAGGATTACTCTATTAGAGAACTTGTTTAGACAAAACCTATTTTCTTATTGCTGCAACTGACAAAACTGAAGGAAAATTACTCATGTTTGAAAGCAAAGCATAGTAAAGTGCTATAGTGTACCACTAGCTTTGTCAAAGGAAAGATAAAGAAACTATAGGCAACAATGTGTTGCTGAAAATAATAGGTTAGATGTTTATTTAAAAAGAAGAAAATCACAGAAATGAGTGACAGCTTGATTCCAAAGGTGGAAAATCTAAAAGCTTTATAAAGAATAGTATACCATGGTTTTGAATATGGACTTTGTGATTGGGTCAATATACCAATAAAGTATAGTTTTTGGGGAAAAAAAGTATATTGATTTCTCAAGAAAGAAGTTAGACCAAGCTACATTTTTAATCCAATGTTAATCTCTAACTAGAGAACTGATTTAGAGAACTGATATTCTTCATAGATTGGTTTAAAAATAAGGCAAAAATAATAAAAAAAAAACAACTGGCCATCAGAAGTTTTCTTGTTGATTATGGAACCAATGAATAGTGGATAAAACTGATGATTTGGAAAAATTTATTAAAACCTATATTCAGTGTGACCAAGTGTTCTGACATGCCCAAAGATAGTCCTCCTTCACATTCCATTCCAATACAATTATTAACAGTAGCTCCCTTTCATTCTCAAAAGTATTTCCCTAGTTAGAGTAGATCCTGAAAGTCACACTTCTTTCCAAGATGCAGTCTATCTGTCCAGCAACTGTATTTTTTTTTGCATAATTTCCATATCTGCTTCATTCATCCATTCACAAATACTTCTGAAAAGTGCAATACCAGATATTTTTCCAGTCCCAGAAATTACAAAAAAATAAAAATAAAAAACAAGAAACAAATATACTCCTTGAAGTGCTCAGAGTATATAAGGATTAATGCAAGATGGACATAATTTTTTTCAATTCACACCACGTGTTCAGCACTGACTAGGTCCCAAGGAGATAAAGGGATGAGCAAGACAAGGTCTCTGTCTTTAAGAAGGAGTCATACTCCCTGTATGCAAGACAGCAAAGAAGACACAGATGTGTATAGCGGACTTTTGGACTCAGAGGGAGAGGGAGAGGGTGGGATGATTTGGGAGAATGGCATTGTAACATGTATACTATCATGTAAGAATCGAATCGCCAGTCTATGTCCAACGCAGGATACAGCATGCTTGGGGCTGGTGCACGGTGATGACCCAGAGAGATGTTATGGGGAGGGAGGTGGGAGGGGGGTTCATGTTTGGGAACGCATGTACACCCGTGGTGGATTCATGTCAATGTATGGCAAAACCAATACAGTATTGTAAAGTAAAATAAAGTAAAAATAAAAATTTATATATATATATATAAAAGAAGGAGTCATACTGGTTGATCTGCTTGTCTCTACCTATTAATAAGATGATTAAAAGCCTCCATTGGCTTCTCATTTCACCTGGAATAAATTCTGAGCTCCTTGTCTTGGATGTGAAGCCTTTATTTGCCCCCGCTTGCCTCTGTGACCTGATTTCACCCTCCTCTTCCCCTAGTTCAATAAGCTTCAGATGCGCTGGCCTTTTTCTCTGTTCCTGGCATGGTCTGAGCTTGTCCTTGCCTCAGGGCCTTTGCACTTGCCTCTTCCTCTACATTTAAACTCCTTCCCCTGTCATCCTGTGGCTGCCCCTTTGCATCATTTGTGTCTAGGCTCAAATGTGACCTCTCCCAAGAGGCTTTCCCTCACCTCATTATCTCCCCTCTGTATCTTTTACCTTGGTTTACTTGCTACATAGCCTTTATCATCTCTGAAAGTAATTCTGAAGTATGTATGAAGTATGTATTGGGGTTATGTTTTCATGATAAAATGTAAGCAGACTCCTATCTGTCTTGTGTGTGCTCAGTCACTCAGTCATGTCTGACTCCTTGCATCCCCATAGACTGTAGCCCACAAGGTTAAGAATCCACCTGCCAATGCAGGAAACTCAGGTTCAATCCCTGGGAAAGGAAGATCCCCTGGAGAAGGAAATGGTGACCCACTCCACTATTCTTGCCTGGAGAATCCCCTGCACAGAGGAGCCTGGTGGGCTACAGTCCATGGGGTCACAAAGAGTCAGACATGACTGAGTGACTGAGCATGCCTCTGTTCATAGAATTCTGCAGACAAGAATACTGCAGTGGGTTGCCATTTCCTCCTCCAGGGGATCTTCCCGACCCAAGGGTGTTACCACATCTCGGCGTCTCCTGCGTTGGCAGGCAGATTCCTTACCACTGAGCCACGTGTCTTGCATGCGTGCTAAGTTGCTCTAGTCATGTCTGACTCTTTGTGATTCATAGACTGCAGCTTGCCAGGCTCCTCTGTCCATGGGATTCTCCATGCAAGGATACTAGAGTGGCTTGCTATGTCCACCTCCAGGAGATCTACCCAACTCAGGGATCAAACCTGTGTCTCTTATATCTCCTGAATTGGCAGGCAGAGTCTTTTACCTAGCAACACCTGGGAAGCTCATACCACCTGTCTTGACATTGCCAAATCCTTATATCTAGAGCAGTGCTTGACACATAGTAGGTGCTCAATGAATATTTTTGGATGAATGAATAGGTGCACTTTGCGACTCTTTGAACTTATGCTAACTGCTTACAGTTAAACAAGTACTCTTTAAAAATTTTTAAAAAAAAATATTGAATTGCTTTAAAATGTGTTAGTTTCAGGTGTACAGCAAAGTGATTCATTTATAAATATATATCTATTGTTTTCCAGATTATTTTCCCTTATCAGTTCAGTTCAGTTCAGTTGCTCAGTCATGTCCGACTCTTTGTGACCCCATGAATCGCAGCATGCCAGGCCTTCCTGTCCATCACCATCTCCCAGAGTTCACTCAAACTCATGTCCATTGAGTTGGTGATGCCATCCAGCCATCTCATCCTCTGTCATCCCCTTCTCCTCCTGCCCCCAGTCCCTCCCAGCATCAGGGTCTTTTCCAATGAGTCAACTCTTCGCATGAGGTGGCCAAAGTATTGGAGTATCAGCTTTAGCATCAGTCTTATACTGAGTATACTTCTCTGTGCTCTACAGTAGCTCCTTTTTGTTTATTTTATATTAATACATAAATATATGTGTATATATTAATCCCAAACTCATAATCTAACGCTTCATCGTCCCTTTTTTTCTTTAGTAACCATAAGTTTCAATAAGCATTCTTAAAAGCCTTTCCCCAGCCTCTTGCCTTCCTCCTTTCACATGATCTTTTTGCACATTGAGTTCTTGAGTTTGTTACGCTCAGTCCATTATCTTGACAAAAGAGTTATTTTATGTAACCTGCTCCAATACACCAAGGTTGACTTTTGAAACTCACACTGGTTCAGGACTGCTCTGGCTGTTGCCTTCTGTGCCTCCCTGCTCTAATAAGATACAAACTGGAGGAGATTTTCAGTTATTTGTCTTGCTTCCTTTCATATCTGAAGAATGAATACCAATCCATTTCAGTTAAGAGGGGCCAATGAGAAATCCGTGGCTTTAGCCAGGCAGTGGCGGAGCTGTGCTCAGAATTACAAGATGACACTCCTGTTTATTAGTAAACAGGATATGAATTTTGAATATTTAGTGCTGTAATGGTGATGGTGTGTCTGTTCCCTTTGGAGGCATGGCTGTTGCTATAGATGAGAGATGCCTCATTTGTTGTCAGTTCAAAATTAACTGGTCAGTGAGGGGATCAGGTTTGCATTGTTGGCTGCATCACCCTCTTGCTTTAGTCAGAACAGCTTATTTGAACTATGTATAAGCTTTGTTATCCCTTTACATGGAATAATCTTTTATTTCCTCTAAAACAACACCTTAACTTCTCAATGAAATGCTATGGACATGACTAAGGATAAAAAGAAGTGTAGTGATTTCAAACGTGGTGTCAAACATGGGTAGTGTCTTGAATGATAGTGATTTGTTTTTTCACATGTTCTCTCAACAATCCTTTCAGGTACACAAAGCAGGATTAACACATTTCTGAGATGAGCTGTAGGAGTTGAAGTCCATAGGGCCAGAAAATAGCAAAGCAAGAGCTCATTTTGGATCTTCTGAGGCCAGATTGTAATTTCCATCACATCACACTTTCTCCCCCTTTGAAGAATAAAGGAGGAGGGAGGAGGTGTAGGCAAGGAAAGCAGGAATAAAGAAGTCTGAAGCCTGTAGCCTTGGAAACATTAAGTAGGAAGAGCTTCAGACCACAGCATAGTTCTGAGAAACTTCCAGTCAGTCAGTGGGGAATCCTTGACTAAATCCTTTAGAGTGGAAGTTGGTAAACCATGGCCCATGGAACAGATCTAGCCCGCTGCCTGGTTTTGTAAAGAAAACTTTATTGGAATACAGTCACACCCTTTCATTTAGATATCACCCTTGGCTGATTTTCATGATAAAATGGCAGAATTGAGTAGTTGCAACAGAGAATGAAGGGCTGGAAAAATATAAAATCTAAAATATTTATTATCACTTTAGAGAAAAAAAATACTTAAACTTTTTTACTTAACTTTGCTTTAGAATAATCCCATGTTGGATAGGAATTGCCCCACCAAGTTCAGTTGTTTTCTGAGAACAGCCCTAGGAAAATGTGGTCTTGGTGCAAATGTTGCCCCTGGGTGGACACAAAAGTGTGAGAGTTGGAGGTTTTTAAGGAGCTATGTCCTTCATAGAAAGTTCTCTTAAAGGGAGATTTGTATTGGGGCACCTCTATGGCTACCACACAATCCAGCCATTGATTAACTATTCTGATTGTAAGTGGGATCTCCAACCTGTTGCACTGGAAATGGAAATCACTTAAAATGCTACTTAAGTAGAAAGGCTGACTTACTTAATAGACTGCATAGTAGGAATTATTTTCCTGGGATTTGACTTGATGAACTCTTTCTTAGTTGATAAAGCAGAGTTGCTGAGAGAGGTACAGGATGATGTTGGAAAGAACACTGAATGGTTGGAAAACTGGGGACCTTGTCCAACGCTGGCTATCAATTACCTCTCTGGCCTCAATGTGTCACATCTGGGCTTCAGCAGTCCCATTTATAAAATGTGAGGTTTAGACTGCTGCTGCTTAGTTGCTTCAGTCGTGTCCAACTCTGTGCGACCCTATGGACTGTAGCCCACCACGGTTCTCTGTCCATGGCATTCCCTAGGCAAGAATACTGGAGTGGGTTCCCATGCCCTCCTCCAGGGGATCTTCCTGAGTTTTAGACTACAGAACTGTTAATTCTTTCTTTTAACTGTAACGAGTATAATACAGAGATGTACTAACCAAAGAGGTGGATCTGAGCTAGTGGCGACCATTTGGTAGATCAAGATGAGGGATGATGACCCAGTATGGATGGGAGGTATTATCTGCCTAGTGTGGGAGAAACTGCAGCAAGGAGAGAATTGGAATCTTCCAGTAACAAAAATTGTCGCTCTTTAATTTCAGAATAGGCAAGATTCTATTTATGAATATGTTCAATTACATGATACTGTGGCCTAGCAAGTCGAAACACTCTTTAATATAGACAATGGCAACTTCTCTGGCAGTCTAGTGGTTAGGACTTGGCACTTTCACTGTAATTGCCTTGGGTTCACTCCCTGCTTGAGGGAAGAAAGATCCCACAAGGTTCTTGGTCAGAAAAAAGAAAAAAAGAAAAAGAAAAAAAAGCTAGATGATGGCGATAATAGCCTCACAGAGCCTGTCTGGTGGTTGCAGGAGGGCCATTGTGCTGGATCATAGAGGAGGGGTTTTTCTTCCTGCTTCTTGATAAGATCTGTTCCATCTCAGAGGAGAAAGTCAGAGGAGCTTGTATTTATCATCTGTGTGTGCCCGTGAGTCAGTGAGGAGGAGTTAAACTGAGGCACAGGAAACTCAGGAAACACCACTGCCTACATGAAATCCCGACACTGAAAATTTGTATATGTGTAATATAGATTTTCCTTGTTTGAACTTCTCATATAGCTCTGTGGTAGCAGTATCAGTGCCAAACCCTAGATTTTCCCTGGAGGGATGGAAGTAGTTCATAAGAAAGGAGAACAGTTCTTTCAGTTCTTAGACACAGAGTTGCTAAACTTAGGCAATAAAAATACAGGATGTCTCCGTTAAACTTGAATGCAGAGAAACAATGAATAATTCTTTTAGTATCAGTAAAATACAAATATATTTGTATCAATGCTGAGTGAGACCCACTTCCTGGGAGAGTTAATGAAGAGATTTTGATACTAGGTGGCATCACCGACTCAATGGACATGAGTTTGGGTAAACTCTGGGAGTTGGTGATGGACAGGGAGGCCTGGTGTGCTGTGGTTCATGGGGTCACAAAGAGTCAGACACGACTGAGTGACTGAACTGAACTGAACTGAAAAAAGTTGAAAAGAGTGAGTGGACTGTGGCTAGAACAGGGGTGGCTGTGGTCATTTTAATGTCTGTCTTTAGTGTCTTTTCTCATCCTCTAGCTAGCATGTGATATATTTTTAAAATTATAAAGTAAGAAATAAAAGGTTTAACTCCACCCTTAGAATGATCAGAGTTTATTTGAGGAGGGCTTCACTGGTGGCTCAACGGGTGAAGAATCTGCCTGCAATGCAGGAGATCCTTGATCAAACCCAGGTTTGACCCCTGGGTCAGAAAGATCCCCTAGAGGAGGAAATGGCAACCCACTCCAGTATTCTTGGCTGGTGAATTTCATGGACGGAGGGACCTGGGATCTACAGTCCAGGTCGCAAAGAGTCAAACACAACTGAGCAATTGTACATTGACTAGAACTTTAAGTTCAGTTGTAACTACCGAGCTGACCCAGATCCATATCAAACATTGTGGTAACTGAGTTTTCCGAGTCATAGTGAGAGTGAGACAGATTGCTCATTAAGAATGCCCACTTCATGGCTGAACTAAGAATGTATTCTATCATTTTATGGGAAAATGTTCTGGAAGTATAAATATCACTTTTTGGACTTTTTTTCTGAATCCCACTGAATGACAAAATATGAAAATTTTTAGTTGATTGAAAGCAACAATGAAAAATGTCACCCTTAGACTCTTTTTAGCCAGCAAACAGACATAGATAATACTATCACTTGGAGGAGCATGGGGTACTAGAAAGCTTTCGTTTTACCCATTAGAGAAGGCCACAGTGAAAAAGTGAAAAACAAAACAAAATAACAACTTTCCATCAGGAGCAGAATAACATAAACTTTCTTTTTCAATACCTTTTTCTATTATTGTTCATTGAAATTTTGTGCTTATATCAGTTAGCATAATTTTGACAAGCTTCAAAATATCTGCAACTATAATGGAAGGATTCCCCCTTTAATAAAATAAAATTTAATTTACACTGGGTAGTAGGGAGTGCTAGACATAAAGAATAATTGTGAGCATGTTATAAAAAATAGGCCATTTAACTGAGTTTCATCACTTACGTTGTATAAAGATATTAACTAGAAAGTTAACCTTCACAAGGTTAGAAGCTGCTGGCAACGTTCCTAAACTCAATGAAAACCTATGAGATCTTTATTCCTTTTATTTCACACTATATCGCTCTTCATCCAATAACTCTTGTCCCAAGTGACGTTCTTCCATTTCCAATTCCCCATTCTTTTATTGGCATATAATTAGCCTCATAGTCAAAGTTATGGTTTTTCCAGTAGTCATATATGGATGTGAGAGTTGGACCATAGAGAAAACTGAGAACTGAAGAATTGATGCGTTTGAACTGTGGTGTTAGAGAAGACTCTTGAGAGTCCCTTGGACTGCAGGGAGATCAAACCAGTCAGTCCTAAAGAAAATCAGTCCTGAATATTCACTGGAAGGACTGATGCTGAAGCTGAAACTCCAATACATTGACCACCTGATGCAAAGAACTGACTCGTTAGAAAAGACCCTGATGCTGGGAAAGATTGAAGGCAGGAGAAGGGGATGACCAAGGATGAGATGGTTGGATGGCATCACCAACCCGATGGACATGAATTTGAGCAAGCTCTGGGAATTGGTGATGGACAAAGAGGCCTGGTGTGCTGCAGTCCATGGGGTCACAAAGAGTTGGAAATGACTGAATGAATGAACTGACTGAATTAGCCTCATAATTGAATCACATTGAGCTTAACACGAGGACTTTCATTTCTCATCATATGTTGCTTTAAAATATCATATTATCAGCTCATCTTACTGTCTTCTCAGCTTAGAATCTGCCTGGCTTTTAAAGATAATGTTCAAGACATTCTGTCTGTTTTGTTGTGATATCCTCTTCTCTTCCAGTCTATGTCAAGGGCTGTTTTGCAGTTATCTGCAATTATTCCAAAGTTTGTGGTACAAAACAACAACTGTTTTATTATGTGCACTCATCCTGTGGGTGAGGAATTTGGACCAAAAATAGTGGAGATGACTTATTTCTGCTTTCACATGCCTGGGACTCAGATGAGAAGGCTCTAACGATTGGGCATGGCTTCAATAGCTGATGGTCTGAATTACCTGGGGTCTTCACTCACATATCTGGTGCCAGGGCTGGGTGCCTCAGATACTGCACTTAGCTGAGACTATCAGCTGGAATCAGTGCATGTGGCTGTTTGTGTGACTTGAGCTTCCTCAGAGCATGGTGACCTCAGGTGGTCACACTTCTTACAAAGCAGCTTGGGGTTTAGAAGAGCAGGTGTTTCATAGCTCAAGGCAGAGGTTGCATGGCCTGTGTGACCTAGCTTCAGAAGACACACAGCATTGCTTCCCTTGTACTTTATTAAAGAAAGTAGTCAACTAGCCTGCTCTGATTCAAGGAAATATAGCTAGTTAACTAGCTTGCCCTGAAAATACAGACTTCACTCCTTGATAGGAGGAACACTCAAGAATTTGTAGTCATGGTTTAGAATTGCCACACGCAGTAAACTTTAGGTAGCCTTCTTGTCTATACAAGAGGCCAGAGGGTCAGCCACAAGGGCATCCTAGACATTGTATTGGACATTCTTCATGCATGTCATCTTATTTGG
This sequence comes from Capricornis sumatraensis, assembly GCF_032405125.1. NCBI lineage: Eukaryota > Metazoa > Chordata > Mammalia > Artiodactyla > Bovidae > Capricornis > Capricornis sumatraensis. Next base: position 99,357,742 of record NC_091072.1, on the reverse strand, counting down.
GAAGAAAAAAACTTTTATGGAGACAGGAAGCTAAGCATGTATTGAATTTGTGAATACAGATGGAGTGAAAAACACACACACGTAAAGATATGCAGAGAGACAGACAGAGAGAGAGAGGGTGTGAGAGAGATCTAGAAGTACAAGAAATAGAGACAAATTTCTTAAGAATAAGGTCCAAGAACCCTTCAAGGGATGTGTATCCTCTGAAATTGGAAACATTCTCTCTGTGTGTTTGTGCACTTTGGGGAGAGTTTTATTCTTGTATCCTTGAGATCTGTCACCTCCAAAAGTTTAAGAAATATCAGTTTGAGGCAAGAAGATGGGAGACTTGAGTTGTGTGAGAAAAGATGCAGTGTATATTTTGTTTCAAGGAAAAAATTTTCAGATAGTTGTTGGAAATAAAATAGGTAAATCAGGCAGGGTGTTGATACAGACTCAGGTATGCAAGAACTAGGACATTTACGATTTTTCTATGCATCAGTTTAAATCTTGCTCTAAATCCTCTCTCTGCTGAGTCACCTGTCCCTGACACCCACCTTGGGGATGAGCTGATGCTTTGATTTTCTTCAGAGCCAGATGTGAGCATGACCCCTGGTCTGTGGTCCCCACTGGTCACTAAAGGGCACTTGTGGTCTCATGCCAGATGATCTCTTCAGGTCCAGTGACTGCTGCTTTAAGACCATGGTTGGAGCTGAGAATCCTTGGGAGGTTGGAAATTGGCAGCCTAGGCGTCTTCCTTCCAAGATCTTACTGTTTCTCATGAAGAAGGGAATCTCAGGATCCACCAACACTGATCTCCTTCTGCTTTCAGGTGAACTCGCTCTGTTATCTCCCTCACACTCTCAGAATCATGGTCTCCCCCTCCCTCCTCTTTCTGCTCACCTGACACAATCTTTCAATGATGTTCAGTTCAGTTCAGTCACTCAGTCGTGTCTGACTCTTTCCGACCCCATGGACTGCAGCATGCCAGGCCTCCTTATCCATCACCAACTCCTGGAGCTTGCTCAAACTCATGTCCATTGAGTTGGTGAGGCCATCCATCTCATCCTTGGTTATTCCCTTCCCCTCCTGCCTTCAATCCAGCATCAGGGTCATTTCTAATGAGTCAGTTCTTTGCATCAGGTGGCCAAAGTATTGGAGTTTCAGCTTCAGTATCAGTCCTTCCAATGAATATTCAGGACTGATTTTCTTTAGGATTGACTGGTTTGATCTCCCTGCAGTCCAAGGGACTCTCAAGAGTCTTCTCCAACACCACACTTCAAAAGCATCAGTTCTTCAGTTCTCAGTTTTCTCTATGGTCCAACTCTCACATCCGTATATGACTACTGAAAAAACCATAACTTTGACTAGATGACTTCATTGGAAGCAATGTCTCTGCTTTTTAATATACTGTCTAGGCTGGTTATAGCTTTTCTTCCAAGAAGCAAGTGTCTTTTAATTTCATGGCTGCAGTCACCATCTGTGGTGATTTTGGAGCCCCCAGGAATAAAGTCTCTCACTGTTTCCATTGTTTCCCCGTCTATTTGCCATGAAGTGATGGGACCAGATGCCATGATCTTAGTTTTCTGAATGTTGAGTTTTAAGCCAACTTTTTCACTCTCCTCTTTCACTTTCATCAAGAGGCTCTTTAGTTCTTCTTTGCTTTCTGCCATAATGGTGGTGTCATCAACGATGGTGAAAAGAAAGTGAAAGTGAAGTCACTCAGTCACGTCCGACTCTTTGTGACCCCATGCACTGTAGCCCACCAGGCTCCTCCATCCATGGAATTTTCTAGGCAAGAGTACTGGGGTGGATTGCCATTTCCTTCTCCTGGGGATCTTCCTGACCCAAGGATCGAACCCGGGTCTCCTGCACTGTGGGCAGGTGCTTTACCATCTAAGCCACCAGGGAATCAATGATGGTGGGCTCTTCTAAAAACAAAGAGAGTAGCTGACTTCGAGGAACACTGGCTTTCTGTTCTGTAAATATCCTATGGTAGTGAAGTGCAAAGCCTGCTACCTGCTAGAAAAATAGCAGGGGGTGGAAGGAAGATAGAGAGAATAAAATACACATTATCACCTCAAAAATACATCCTAGTACATAAGTGGGGTTTTCTACTACTTATGCTAGAGCATTTAACTTTCATATGTAACAAGAAGGAGTAATTTCAGTTGCAAGTAACTCATCTACAGTGCTTTAAACACTTAACCATTTGTTTTAGAAATTAAAAAAAAAAAACTGGAGGTAGATAGATCTCAGTGTTGATTCAACAGGTTGTGAAATTCTTTTGGCTTTTTCTTCATGATTATTGTCTTATGACCATAAGATGGCTCCTGTTGCTCCAGACATCTTGCCTACATTCCAACAGTCTACATGTTGCCAATCTTAACCTTAGGCTACCTTCTTGTTTACCTCTGGTTCACTTGCATGAACCACTGTAATTTGGTAGTCCCAATTCCACCATATCACTTTGGAATCTCAGAATTTGAAATTAGAATGCAAGCTTACCTTGTACTTCATGTCTCAGGCTAAGAAAAAGAAAACAATTCACACCCTGAGATGAAACAGACAAATAAGCAAAATCAGGGTCAATCTATATTGTGGTGTTTTCCCCAAGTGTCTGCAACTGATTCCTTTGTAAGTCATCAATGCTTAGCCTCTGAGTTTTCTGTTGGCAGAAGACAAAGGCCTGATCTCTGCTTTGCACGAACTGTCTCTCTGGAATTCTTAGTGATTGCCATCCAGCCTTGCCACTTTCAGGATGGAGAATTTACCACTTCTAAAGAGGCCTGTAACAGTTTTGGCCCAGTCCAACTACTAGAAAATTCTTTCTTATATAAGCTGAGGCAAAATTTTCCCCTTTGCAAATTCCATATATAGAGCTTCGCTTTGTCTTCTAAGAAAATATAATCAAACCTAGTCTCTCTTACTAATTTAGTTCCTTTAAATACTACAAACCATTTACAAAATTTCTCCCTAGTATTACATCAACTAAACAGACTTATTTCCTTCAACTGCCTTATTTCTCAAATAGTATGATTACTGTACCTGTGATTGTCATGGGCCTTCCTTTACAGACTGCTGGCTCACATGATAGTCTTTGCATGCCCCTCCTTCCTAAGGTCAAGACTATGGTTCTTGGTTTACCCCTGCGTCACAGGTGTCTAACATGATTCCTGTTGAATCAGTCATACTGTAAGCATTCAGAACATATACAGAATTAATAAGATTAGAAAGTGCAGCACCTGGAAGTAATTTACAGTGGTTATTAATGGCTGATTTCTTTATTCTTCCTATATGTTTCAAATTGCTTACAATGGGAATATATTGCTTTTATAACCTGAGAAGTTAAATAAGAACATGCTTTTAATTTCTAACATGTTGTACAAGACTGCATATGATATTTCAGATATAATTGACTAATGTAGACCCTTGTGGAATAATTACTTTCCTTGTACCTGTGTGCTGTAATACTTTTGCTGCAGACTTATGTTGCACTGTCTCCTTCAGTATAACTCACTCAAACATTTGTTTTGTGTCTGTTTTGTACAAACCACTCTGCCATCCTTTAAGCAGCTTGCTTTGTGGCTGCTTTGAATTAAGCTTGTCGTTGCCATATCTCTAGGTACTTTCTATGTGAAGGAAGGAGAGAATGGAGAGAAAGCTGTTTTCCCTGTTGGTCAAGTTATCTTCATCCTGTATTTCCCTTGTGGAATAAATTTTTAATCTTATATTGAGACTTTTGTATTTTTGCTTGTTACATTTCTTCTTGATAGGTTCTGTTCATCATTGTAGCTTTTAAACACTTAGATATTCTTATTCCATCATTAAGCATATTCACTATCTCTTCAATTTTCATGGCTTTCTGTATTTCAATATAGGCCATTTTCAAGTATAATATCACTGTATAGTATTTTTCTACCTACTTGCTAGATTCAAAAGCACAGTTTATAAAATGTGGGAAGAAAATGTTAAGTGACCTAAAATATTGCTGCAAAGTGATGGTGGATTGAAAGCAGTATTATTACTGTTTTGTGGATAGACCAAGGTCATGGCACAGCGATACTTCTACTCCTTACATGAACTGTGTGACTGTCATATTGGGAAGTAAAATATCATGAATTGGTTAATCCTCACATCCACATTGTTCTCATTAAACAATTTAAAATTTTTTTTCAGCTATTGGCTACACTGGGTCTTTGTTGCTGTGTGTGGACCTTCTCTAGTTGCAACAAGTGGCGGCTACTACTTGTGCTGCATGTGCTTCTCATTGCGGTGCCTTCTCTTGTTGCAGAGCGTGGGCTCTAGGGCACATGGGCTTCAGAAGTTGCGGCTCATGGGCTTAGTTGCTCCATGGCACATGTGATCTTCCCAGACCAGGGATCAAACCCGTGTTCCTTGCGTTGGCAGGTGGATTCTTAACCACCAGACCATCAGGGAAGTCCTAAACAGTCTTACTTAGGGAGACATCCACTTCTGAGAAGATGAAGTAGATGTACTTTTCCCTATTCTTACTATTAAGTGTGATGAAAACCCCTAAATACTATATATAAAATAAAGAAAAGTTTAGAAAGGAAGGCAGCCAGGTTAGAAGTCTTGGGATTCAAGGAAGGACACAGTAGTGAGTTCCTTGGGTTTTCTTTTGGCCTCATGTATTCCAGACTTGGAGTTGGAGAAGTGGTAATCTGAAATGGTCAATGAATGTAGACAAAAAAATGCTCCCAACAAAAACCTGCACTCTCAAGCTGAAAGACCAGGAAAGGAACAGCCTAGCAAGACAAAAAAACTTTTAGACAATAACTCTTGTATTCCACCAAAAAAACTGTGAGCCAGCCTCCACCCATGCCAACAAAGACTGAGTGGGGACCGTGAACTTCCACTTTCATGCTGGAGCAAGGCACCAAATTCCCCTGCCAGGTAGTATCAGGGGAGGCTGAGTAGGGATCTGGGACTTCTGCCCTACCTGGGAGTAAGAAGTGTTATTTCCACTACCCACTGGTGTGACATAAGAGGATGTCCACTGGGCCCGTCCTCTGGTGTGACTGACATAAGGGGATGACCATTGTCCATCAGTTATGAGGCCACTTACTCCCCTTCTCCTGGTGTCAGTGGAGGTCAGAAGGAAAGCAGTAAGGAAGCACCCTGCTTATGATCACCAGTGAGGTATCAATGAGCACCCAGTAAGGAGCCAGAACTCTCAACCTTCACCAGCAGCAACAAGGACCACTCCTCCTCTTCAGGTGTCAATGAAAGCCAAGTGGAGAACCTGGACTTCCCTCCTCACCTGGTAATAATGAGGCAGCTCATTCTATCCCCTTACCCTAGGGGAAGGTATCAGAGAAAGTCAGAAAAACAGGAGGCTAACTAAGATTCAAAGACATAATAATATGTGAAAGGCCCAGGTTTCAATCTAAAACCACTCATTATGATCACCAAGAACAAGGAAGACCTCCAAACGCATAAAGAAGGGCAAGAAATAAATGCTAACACCAATATGACAGAGATGCTAGATTTATTTGGCACAGATTTTAAAGTAACCATTCTAAAAATGCTTCAGTCAGCAGTTATGAACACCTTGAAACATATTTTAAAAAATAGAAAGTTTCAGCAAAGAAATAAAAAACATAAAGAAGAACCAAATAAAACTTCTGGAACCAAAAATAAACTAATTTGAGTAAAACACTATGCTGAATCAAAGCAAAATGAAGCAAAGAAAAGAGTCAGTGAACTTCAAGGTAAAGTGAGATAAATAACCATAGAGTGAACTGAACTCACGATCTCAACAACAGAGGGAAATAGACTTAAAAAGAACAAACATAGCCTTGAAAATCTGTGGAACTGTAACAAAGGATTTAACATTCATATCATCAGAGTCATGGAAAGAGAACAAGCTGAAAAGTACTGAAAGAAATAACTAATGGAAATGTCGCAAGTATGACAAAAAACATAAACCTATAGATTCGAGAAGCTGCTGCTGCTGCTGCTAAGTTGCTTCAGTTGTGTCCGACTCTGTGCAACCCAGATGGCAGCCCACCAGGCTCCGAAGTCCCTGGGATTCTCCAAGCAAGAATACTGGAGTGGGTTGCCATTTCCTTCTCCAATGCATGAAAGTAAAAAGTCAAAGTGAAGTTGCTCAGTTGAGCCCGACTCTTAGAGACCCCATGGACTGTAGCCTTCCAGGCTCCTCCGCCCATGGGATTTTCTAGGTAAGAGCACTGGAGTGGGGTGCCATGCCTTCTCGAGAAGCTAAGTAAACTCTAAAACAAGATGATCCTCCAAAAATTCCACACCTAAACACATCCTAGTCAAACTTCTGAACACTAAAAACAAATGAGAGAGGTAACTTCTTACCTACAGGGGAAAAGCAATTTGAATGACATAGAATCTCTCAGAAACCATGGAGGCTAAAAGGAAGCAGCATAACATATTTCAGAGGCTGAGAATAAAATAGCTGTCAACTCAGAACTCTATATCCAGTGAAAATATCTTTTGGGAATGAAGGGGAAATCAAAACAAAGAGAAACTGAAAGAATTTGTTGTTAGCAGACCTTTCCTATTTCAAATAAGAGCAAGTAGATTTTTTTTCACTAAATTATAAAATTATGTGAAATTATATGAAAAATATGATTTTACCTTTAATGCTTTAAAACTTTAAAGCTTTGTAGTTTTTATTAGTAACAGATAGATGCAGGTGGCATCCTGAAAGATATTTAATGAGGAAATTGTATGACAGGGGTGGTCTGGAGGTGACAGTACTAACAAACTGTTTAGGCAGATTTAACAAGTGATGAATCAAGCCCATGTTTTCATTTGTCTACAGAGTAAAGTGTTCCATCTTGTTCAATACAGTCAAAATACAGGCAATAAGGCTGACATTTCCCCAAAACCTTTTCTCTTTTAATCGTCACCAAGGAAAGGAAATGCAATTCATTTGGCCTGATTTGTCCTAATACAACCTACTGCATTAACAACCCATTTGGGTCTCTGGGCTGTAGTAATAGAATTTCTTTTTTTGAAAATTGGATGCTATTTGCTTGCCTTTCTTCTTCTGGCACTTCTATCATTTTACATGTTTTCTTTAAGATAATTAGCATCAGTTTGACAGGACAAAGCTATCAACTAAATTCTCATCCTTTCTGTGAACCTAGAAATCTGACCTCGTTCAAGGCAACCTCGTGTTCTCCTAATGTTATCTCACTTCTTCCTCTGACAAAACTTAGCTCATATCTTCATCACTCTTTGCTGGACTAGTGCAACAGCTTCCACCCTCCACTATTTCTAATCTGTTCTCTCAACTGTAAAGTCTTTCACTGCCTCCCTCTCATCTTTAGCAGGTTAACCCTCCTTAGCACAGTGTGCTATTAATGACTGTCATTGATTGATTGTTCACTATGTGCCAGACACTGTTCTAAGCAGCTCATTCACATTCATTCATTATAATAAACCTCTGAGGTAAATTCTATTATTATCACTACTTTATGGATGAAGAGGAGGCAAGTGAGGTTTAAATACCCAAAGTCACACTGCTGGTAGATGGCCAAACTTGAATTTGAACTCTGAATGGAAGCTCCAGAAAAATGGATTCATAACCATTATGTGTGTTGTCTCTAAAAGCCTGTTATTATCTGATTTCTGTTTTATTAACTTTGTGACTCTAGGACTATTTGCCAAAGGCAATTTACTGAATAATCAAGTCAAAACTGTCAAAGAAATACAGTAAGTGGGTCTAGGACAGTCCTCTGCAAAGACAAAGGCAAGGGCAGAGGTGGAGGTAAGACATTAATTTGTAAAAATCTAAAAAAATGTTATACGGGAGAATCTGTTTCTTTTTGTTTAATTTTGCTTCCCATTTCTTTTATTCACTAAAAGGATACTACCTCAGGGAACCCTGCCCCTCTGTCTGAATACTAACACATCCCTCCCTGGGACTGGCCAATCCAGGAGATATTTGCAAGATTAATGGCTTTTTAACTTTAGTTCCTCACCTCCTCCCCTTCTGTGTTCTATAAAAGAAACTGAAAAGACGTTTATTTTGAGACATTAGTCTGCCATTTTCTCGTTCTGCCAGCTTTCAAAATAAAGTTGTTTTCCTTGCCTCAACACCTCTTCTGCCACTTATTGGCCTGTTGTGTGGTGAGCAGAGCGAGCTTAGACTCAGTAACAGTAATAGGTAAGACAAAAGTTGAAAATCGTTCCAGTCACATTGAATATTGAACATCTGAAATATAAAACATGTAAAAATGATATGTGTCCCAGCTGGCAAAGTCTTGGCAAAACTAAAACCCTGAATACTTGAATAGTGTCCTGATACTTTGGTGAGTTGAGTACTTGGAAAGTTGAGTTTTGGTGAATTGATTTTCAGGGCCTTGCTGCTGCTGCTGTTAAGTTGCTTCAGTCTGTGCAACCTCACAGACTGCAGCCCACCAGGCTCCTCTGTTCCTGCCTTAACTTTTAGAAAATTAATTTCCAGAGATTAGATTTTTGGTAGATTGGACTGTTTCCTCCTTCCCAATACTATCTCTTCCCACCAACCTCAGCAACTCTGACACAAGGCTCAGTGGCACTGGGGCAGTTGTGTTGGCTGTTTAATGCTAGTGTTGGTTGGTGCCCACCATACCAGTTGTTAAATACTCAGATCATCTCTCATACATATCAGTTCATTACATTCTTGTCATATGTCCCTCTGCTGAGAACACCTACCCACTCACTGTGCCCACTTGGTGAGGAGCCCTTCTTGTGCCTTTCAAGCCTCAGCTTAAGTTCATTCTTCAGGACTCCAATAACACCTTTTGTTTCCCATATTACAGTACTGAACACATTGCATTGTAGCTGTTTATTTTTCACTTTTCCTCCTTGATTGTGAGCTCCTTTAGAGGAGCTCTTTTTCCTAGGTCCCCTTTGAAACATGTGCCTGTCACCTAGTAGTTTTCAAGAGATGAATGAGTCTTGAATATCAAATAACCTCAATCAATTTTCTATCCTTTGAAAGATCAAATAGACTTCTTGATAAATAAAACTGAGTTCAGCATTTTGTCAACAGTTATGGACATTGTGACATCTTCCTGCATCAGGGAATTGATAATAAAATTATTACTTTTTCTGTTGCACATATTAAAAAAATTCCTTCCCCACTTAAAAAGTGAGTAAAAAATCTTCATGAGGGCAATGATTATTTTCCCAGAGCTTGGCACAGAGCTTAGCACTGTGCTAAATAAATATTTATTGAATGCATTGTAATGGCTAATATTTATTGCACAGCATATACACAAAGTGCTTTACTCTCATTCTCTCACTGAATATTCTCAGTTATATAAGAGACACCTTCTATTATTTTCTCTGTAGGAGTTCCACTATATGATCCACTTTATGATGAGGAAACAGGTTTAGAGAGGTTAAGTAGGTTGCCAACATCAGTGGCCAATGAGTGGTAGAGGCAGGGTTTGAATCCAGAATACTCAATATCAGAAGCTGACTTCTTACCCACCATGCTTGAATATTACTTTAGGTAATTGAATGCTTTTTTTTTTTTTTAAACTAGGTCTTCTGATGCAGTTCACCTCTACTTATTTAGCTTGACTTTTAACTTTTTTACCTTCAGGAATGAAGGTTTTCTCTTCAAGAACTGATAGAAGCCAATGTGTCTAGAGCAACAGGAATGAAGGGGAGCTGCTTAGGATATGGGGTTAGAGAGAAAAGTGAGGGCCAGAGCACACAGGTCTTTGGAGAAATTTGGACCTTATGTAAATGGAATTGAAGTCATTGAAGGGTTTTTATTTAATTTGATTGCATCTAACCATTTTTGTCTGCTGTTGTAGATAATGTACTGTAGAGACAGGGTGGAGGCAGAGGAGGCTCTTGGAGTAGTTGGGGCAAAGGGAGCAGGAGTTTGCACTGGTGTGGCCACATTGGAGGTGATGAAAGGAGATGAAACGAGTACATTTTGGAGGTAGAATTTCTTAATAGATACTTTTAAAATTAATAAATATGTAATTGCTGCTGCTAAGTCACTTGTCATGTCTGACTCTGTGTGACCTCATAGACGGCAGCCCACCAGGCTCCCCCATCCCTGAGATTCTCCAGTCAAGAACACTGGAGTGGGTTGCTATTTCCTTCTCCAATGCAGGAAAGTGAAAAGGGAAAGTGAAGTCGCTCAGTTGTGTCTGACCTTCAGCGACTCCATGGACTGCAGCCTTCCAGGCTCCTCCATCCATGGGATTTTCCAAGCAGGAGTGCTGAAGTGGGGTGCCATTGTCTTCTCCAAGTATGTAATTATCTAACATTATATACAAAAATAGAAAAGTGGATTAAAGATCTAAATGTAAGACTGAAAACCATTAAACTGCTACCAGAAAACATAGGCAGACACTCGTTGACATAAATTATAGCAATATTTTAAAAAATCTGTCTCTTAAAGCAAAGGAAATTGAAGCAAAGATGAACAAATGAGACCTAGCTAAACTTAAAAGCCTTTGCACAAGAAAGGAAACTAACAACAAAACAAAAAGACAACCTATTGAATGGGAGAAAAGATTTGCAAATGATGTGACTGATAAGAGATTAATATTCAAAATATATAAACAGCTCATACAACTGAACATTAAAATCCAAGCAACCCAACTAAAAATGGGCAGAAGACCTGGACAGACATTGCTCCTAAGAAAACATGCAGATGGTCAACAGGTACATGAAAAGATGCTCAATATTGCTAATTACAGGGAAATGAAAATCAAAAAAACACTGAGAAATCACCCCACACCTGTAAGGATAGCTATCATCAAAAAGAACACAGAAAACAAATGATGGCAAGGATGTGCAGAAAAGAGAACCCCCATACACTATTGGTGGGAATGTACACTATGCAGCCACTGTGGAGAACAGTGTAGAGGTTTCTCAAACAACTAAAAAGAGAACTACTGTATGACCCAGCAATTCCACTCCTGGGTATATTAAAAAAAAAAAAATTGAAAACACTAATTTGAAAAGCTACATGCACTCTGACGTTCGTAGCAGCATTGTTTATAATTGCCAAGATACAGGAGCAAAACAAATGTCCACTGACACATGAATGGATAATGAAGGTGTGGTTCATATTTACTATGAAATATTACTCAGCCACAAAAAGAATGAAAATTCGCCATTTGCACCAACATGGATAGACTTGGAGAGTGTTATCCTAAGTGAAAGAAAGACACATAGTTCATATCACTTACGTGTAAAATCTAAAAGCTACAGCAGAGCTTCCCTGGTGGCTCAGTGGTAAAGAATCCTCCTGCCAACGTAGGAGACGTGAGTTCCCTCCCTGATCTAGGATGATCCCACGTGCAGTGGGGCAACTAAGCCTGTGTAGCACAACTACTGAACCCAAGCTCTAGAGCCTGCAAACTACAACCACTGAGCCCATGCACCACAACAGCTGAAGCCCAGGTGCTCTAGAGCCTGCGCTCTGCAACAAGAGAAGCCACCACAGTGAGAAGCCTGTGAGCCGTACCTAGAGACTAGCCCCCGCTCGCCAGAACTAGAGAAAGCCCGTGCATGGCAGTGAAGACCCAGCACAGCTAAAAATAAATAAAATCATAAAAAACGACAACAAACTATGGAATATAACAAAAAAGAAAGTCTTACCAATACAGAAAACAAACTAGTGGCTACTAGTCGGGAGAGGGAAGGGGGTAGGGACCATATAGGGTTGAGAATTCAGAGGTACAAACTCTTAGCGATAAAGTAAGGTACAAGGATACATTGTATAACACAGGGAATATAACCAACATTTTGTAAAAACTACAAATTCAGTATCACCTTTAAAAATTGCGAATTGCTATGTTGTATGCTTAAAACAATATTGTACATCAACTATATCTCAGTTTTTTTAAAAAAGAAAAGTTATGAATCCAGTAAGTATCAAATAGCAGAGTTACTGGCATGTAGCAAGTGCCCAGTAAGTCATGGTTACTACTGGGCTGGCCAAAAGGTTAGTCTGGGCTTTTCTGTAACATCTTATGGGAAAACCCAAAAGCACTTTTTTTGCCAGCCCAATGTTATGATCACCATTATCCCTCTCCTTCTGAGAGATGAAGTTACGGTACTAACAGTAGTGAATGATCAGCTGCCTACTCTCCATTTATTCTTTTCCCTTTAGTCCTCACCACTTACTCTACAGAAGCCGCTTTCTTAAAGTGACCTCCAAGCTGTTGAATTTAGTGTAATTTTCTTATTTTTCATTCCCTGATAGCTCTCTGAGCCTTTTAGTTTCTGCGCCATGCGATTGCTTGACACGAGATGATATACTCTTCTAATTCTTGCACATCTCCTGGGGCTCTTTCTCTGTGGCTCTTTTCCCCACTTCTGCACCCTCAGTGTAGAGGTGACCCAAGAATCTGATCTAGAGACCCTCATTCTCATATAACAGATTAGTTCTTCATATCCAGTTGCTACCTTTTTCTTCCCAAGTCATGACTTAAAACTAGAAAAGAAGGAAGCTCATCTTTGTCCTTCAGTTTCCCACCAACGATTATAAAAAATATGTAATTGGAAATCTAGCTGCTGCTGCTGCTGCTAAGTTGCTTCAGTTGTGTCTGACTCTGACACAACCCATAGATGGCAGCCCACCAGGATCCCCAGTCCCTGGGATTCTCCAGGCAAGAACACTGGAGTGGGTTGCCATTTCCTTTTCCAATGCATGAAAGTGAAGAGTGAAAGTAAAGTTGCTCAATCGTGCCCGACTCCCAGTGACCCCATGGACTGCAGCCCACCAGGCTCCTCCGCCCATGGGATTTTCCAGGCAAGAGTACTGGAGTGGGCTGCCATTGGAAATCTAGAGAGGCACACAAAACATAACTTATCAAGAATGGGATTCTTATAGAGAACTCAATTTCTACTGAGGGAATTAGGAAGAGTTTTGAATTTGGCCTAAAATACCCATTCCTAAAATTAATCTTACATGTGCTTTTTCTGGTTAGCTTATATGATATTCATTTCTACATCTTGAATAATTCATCTACCACTGACCAGCACAATGCAGTATTTCACTTTAAGCATACATCTACATTTCTTAACTCTGCTCTCAATTCTAATTACTACACTCAATTTCTGTTTCTCGAAGGGAAAAGGAATCCTGCACAGAACTGAACAACAGATAATGAACTCCATTAAGTAGGGCTGACTGAGTAGGTCTGTCTAAGAAGCTTTAAGTCTTAATTGAATTTTCTTTCCTGAGTTAGAAGTTTCATAAACTCTTAAATAGGCAAAAGTTTATCCCCAGATCTAGCAGCCTGTGAGGTGGGAGGCACAGCACTGTGAACCAGAAAGGAGGGGAAGGCTCTTCCCTCCTGCTCGATCCTGGTGTGCACCTGTTTCTAACCGATCATTTTCATAAACTGTTTGGAAAAGGGGAAAGAGAAGAGCATATTGGGTGACTGCCTTATCTTGTATCTTAACACATGTTCTCCCAGCACCATGGGAGAGAAGATCCTTCTATATTTAAGAAGTCAGGAGATTCACAGAGTATTTTTGAGAGCCTCTTGAAAAGTGAAAAAAAGCATTTTTCACTCGATTGTGTCCAACACTGTGACCCCATGGACTATAGCCTGCCAGGTTCCTCTGTCTGTGGAATTCTCTGGGCAAGAATACTGGAATGGGTAGCCATTCCCTTCTCCAGGGAACTCTTTGTTATCCAGGGATCAAACCTGGTCTCTCACATCACAGGCAATTCTTTACTGTCTGAGCCACCAGGGAAATCCCCTTAGGAGCCATGATATACTGAGCTGTGCTGCAGAGAAGTAGGGAGAAGGGAAGCTGTTCACACAGTGTCCTCCCTGGATTTCTGCTTTGGGCCCAAGTTTCAGGGTGCTGCAGAAGAGGGGGGCAGGCAGCTTTTGGTCAGGTAGCAAAGGAGAAAGAATTTCTTTCTCTGCAAAGTGGGGGCCTGAACAGAAGTGTCCTCATGGCACATAATAGATACTTTGTAATGGTTGAATCAGTGGGCAAATGGGAAGAAATGGTTCTTTAACTTTAATTTTCAAAAACATTGAGGCTGTCAGTGCTTACTGGTCCTGACTTGATTGGTGTTACAGTCAATAATCTGAAAGTGATGGACTTAAAAGGAAGTGATTGCTCTCTTTCCTTCCATCTCACTGCCCTTTCTGATCAGATTTTCAAACTACTCCATTGTGGGAAAATTTTCTGGCTTCCAGAACTCTCTATATTAGGTCCTTTTATGAGGACAAGGAACACTCTGATGTTGTTTATTCACTTATATCTCTATTTCCTATTCCTAAGACCCTGCCCAGTCTTCTATATACAGTTATATTCATGTTTTCTGTGATCCTTTTGGTTCTATATTTTGTAAAATATGAGTTATTTTGTGTGTATAATAATTGGCACTGCATTGTGTTACAAATCATCTCGCTATTATTATTATTTTAACTTTTTTTCTCTGCATAGTATGATCTCCTGTATGACTGAGTGAACATCTAATACCTAGCTTTAATTGCTGCACAGTCTTCCTTGGGGACACACCCACTATATTGCATTCTCTCCCTCCTCAGTGTTGGACGCCAGATTGCCATTGACATCCCACTCCAGAAATGGTGTTGCGGTGAGCGTCCTGGTGCTTGTCCCCTTATGGCCATGTGGGATTAATAACACATATGTGTAAAATTTTATATTGAGGTTAATTAACGGTAGTCCCTTCCTCCCCAGGATGGCTCTGCAGTCTTTCTTCCCACCAGCAGCGATAAGGGCTCCTACATTCTGTCTTGGTGTTTCCACCAGCTTGGTATTATCTACCTCTGTCCTTTTTGCTGGTCCAATGGCTCTAAAAAGATATCCAATTATAGCTTTAACTTACATTTTTTAAACAACTTTTTTTTTTTTTAGCCGTGCTATGCAGCTTGAGGGATCTTAGTTCCTAGACCAGGGATTGAGCCCCAGACCCTTGGCAGTAAAACCACCAAGTCCTAATCACTGGACCACCAGGATAGTCTCTACATTTTAAAATGAATGTATTTTCCACAAATGGTTTCTCTTTATATGTGAGCTTTTTATATTTCATATTCTATAAATTGAATATTTCTTTTTCTTTTTGCCTATTCTCTGTTGGAATTATGGTCTTCTCCTTGTTGATTGCAGGAATCTCATGTCAGTTTCAGACATTGCTAACATTTTTTTTCAAATTTGTTATATCTCTGTTAACTTGGTCTGTGACATTTTTTGTGAACAAAAATCTTTAATTTTTATAAAATCAAATTTATTATTTTGGCCTTACATTTTATACCTCTGGGATAAAAAGCTTTATTAAAATATTCTGTGACAATAATAAAAGGATCAGAGAAAATGTTTTTGATAGTTTTATGTCAAATAACAAACTTGAGAGTTGAACATGAATCTCTTCTAATGGCATTAGTCTTCTCCATTACTATGAGTGACTAAAGATTTCTATGGACCCAAGTGAGGAATAAGATTTCCTTGCAGCATGTGTTAAAGAGCTTTCTGACCTAAGTGGAGAAGGTCTTTTGAAGAAATACTCTTATTCCCCATAAGCTCTAGCTGTCTGACTCAGGGTTGCCTGGCAAAGAAGCTTGGGTCTGCCCAGGGACTGAAGGGTTTAAATGCCGCTATGTCCTCATACAGCCTCCCCTGAGTGACTTCATTTTTTGCATCCAGCCTTATTAAAGAGAGATAATGAAAAAAGACTGCACTGTGAATGTTCCCACAGTGGTTTATACTTACTAGATATTTTTTTGGTACCAATTGTTATGGACTGAATGTTTGTATTAGCCACAAATTCATATATTGAAATCTTAACCCTCAGGATGGTGATATTAGGAGGTAGGGGTTTGGAAAGGTGGTTAGGTCATGAGGATGGAGCCCTCATGAATAGGATTAATATCCTTACAAAAGAGATGCCAGAGAGCTTTCTTGCCCTCTCTTCCATGTGAGGTCACAATACTGCCAATTGTCTACAGTCTGGAAGAGAGTCCTTACCAGCACCTGACCATGCTGGACTCTGATCTCAGACTTCTAGCTGCCCTATCTATGGTATTCTGCTATAAGCTTGAACTGATACCAGTCATTCACTTAGCCAGAAAAAAATGTAGATTGATCTCCAAGGAAACTGGTTGGTGGACAAATTCAAATTTTATCCACAGTTACAATGAGGGGTACAATTAGGTGATGTAGTACATTGAATTTATGTCTATCCAAAACCTCAGAAATTTACCTTATTTGACAATGGGACAATTGAAGATGTCATTGGTTAAGGACCTTGAGGTGAAATTATTCTGGATTTAGGGTAGACCCTAAATCCAACGACTTGAGAAGAGGACTCAGAGACACATGAGAAGGTGGCCATGTGAAGATGGAGGTAAAGACTAGAGTGACACTGCCACAAAAGTAAAGGAATGTCAGGGGCCACCAGAGGCTGGATGAGAAAAGAAGGGACACTTCCCCAGAGCCTTCAGAGGAATCATGGCCCACTGAAATGTTGACTTTTGACATCTGGTCTTCAGAACTATGGGGGAGTAAATTCCTATTGTTTTAAGCCAGCAACTATGTGGTAACTTGTGACATCAGCCTTAGGAGACTAATTCAGGTGGAATGATGACATGGTAAATTTTCAGGCTGCAGATGTCCATTGGTTAGTGGACCAGAATGAGGAGGTTCTAGAGACTTCTGAGTAACCCACCTGCTAAGAAAGTTCTTTCTGTTACAATTATTGCCCTTCAGAAAGTCACCTGGTTTTGAGGTAAAGACTCTAACACCCAAGGTCCCCTCAAGTGATGGGCTAATTCTCCACTATTTAGATCAGAGACTTTGGCCACAATTTAACTCCAGCTTCACCCGGTGCCCCAGCATCCCATCTGGGAGATGATCCCCAAATTTCTCTCTTCATATGAATCCTTCTCTTTCTTTTCCTTTCTGGGGTATTTAAATTGCAATGAAGGTGAGGAGAGAAAAAAATCTAGGGGATAAACCTTATGTGATCCTTGGGGAAGGAGTTTACACAGAAGCATCCCAAGGACACCATTAATTTATGTGGCAATTATTTATTTGAAAAGTATGGAAGACTGAGCAGATTTTCAGCATTTAAAACACTGTCTGGTCTTTATGAACATCTGTCACAATTTTCTAGAAGTCTTCAGGGAAAGACTTCTGGCCCCACCCCACTTCCTCACCACAGCCCAGGCTCAGTCTTTAGTTTCAGCTCTTCCTTCATGGAGCATTCTCCCCTGGATCCTGGTTGAGCTTGTTGTGCTGACAGCAGCCTGCCTCTTCTAGCCAGCCCAGAAGTCTTGTCCCCATACTCCCCAACCCTTCCTGGGAATTCTGTTCCCTCTTTCTCCTCTCCCTTGATGCTGTTAGGCCTTTCCTTTTAAGATGATTTTTCACCCTTTATTTTCCCGATTAATGCACCCTAGGGCCCAAGAGCCAGGGTTATATAATGCCTAAAACCATGGACTTTGGAGTTCTATGGTCTGGGCTTGAACTCCAGCTCTGCCACCTACTATGTGCTATCCTAAGACGGATGCTTAACACTGCCAAAGAGATATTTTCAATGGTAACATAAACCTAAGAACTGAACTGAACAACACAATGCCTCATAGAGTGCTCCTGAGGATTAAATGAGATGCATGCAAACACTTAGCAGGCAGATCCTGGCATGGTGCCAGATACTTAAAATAGTAGCAGCTACTCTCATATGTTGCCTCTTCTCTACGTATTTTGTCAAAAGTATTGTTCAGTCCTCTTATTTGTTGTTTATCTTTAAATACAGCTTCATTATCCTTCTACAAGGTTCCCAATCAGAGATACTTGATATTTATTTGCAAGGTAAAGGCAGCCTTCCATCTTCCTCTGGATAATCCTTATCTTTTTGTTTGTGTGTTTGTTTTCATTACTGCTCACATCTGAGGCCTCTCATGTATATTTTCACCTGGAAATGAATGCCCTTGCTGGGGAGCTGTTCTTTTGATTTGACACTAACTTTTATGTAGAAAGGTGTTTTATGATTGTCTTCTCCAGTGTAAAAGAGCAGAGACATAAATTAGACCTCAAGAGCAAACTTGTTCCCAATGCACACCAAAACAAACAAGCAAATCATAAATCTGTAACTTGCTTGGGTTGGTAAAGACCAGGCTCTGTACTTAAATTCCCCTTGTGTTTCAAAACCTTCAGAAACGTTAAATGAGTAAACTCTCATAGCAGCTCTTTCAGACAAGCGTTTAGTTAAACATAGTTTCTCTCATGATATTTGAATCCAAATTTGTCCTGGAGACTCACTGGCTGTCCTGTGATCCTGTCCCAGAGTTATGCATCTCCTCTCCAAAGGAGGCCTGAAGAGATGCTGGAGGCACCGGATGGAAGGGCTTGATCAATGTTCAGTAGAGAAAGGAAAGTCTAATAAACAACTTATAGGACTGGGAACCTGGCCAGATCTGAAGTCCAATAGTTTTTTAACCTTGTAAGCAGGAAACTTACTAGATGATTTCACTCCTGGAGCTTGTTCATATAACTGCTTTCTTCTTCCCACAGATTCTACTCTGCTACAACCTCCTACTCCCATAGGCAAATGGTTGACAGGATCAAGAGACAAAAACCTAAAGGGGTGGGATGCGGGGGTGGTTGGAAGGAGACTCAAGAAGAGGGGACCATATAGTTATGGCTGATTTGTATTGTTGTATGGTGGCAACCAACACAACATTGTAAAGCAGTTGGTGTGTGTGTATGCTTAGTTGCTCAGTTGTGCCCTACTCTTTATGACCTCGTGGACTGTAGCCCGCCAGGCTTCTCTGTCCATGGAGTCTCTGGGCGAGAATACTGGATTGGGTAGCCATTCCTTTCTCAGGGGTAGGGGAGATGGTGGTGGAAATCTTCCCTACCCAGGAATCAAACCTGGGTCTCCTGCATTGCAGGTGGGTTCTTTGCCATCTGAGCTACCAGGGAAGTCCAAAGCAATTATCCTCCAATAATAATAATAATAAAATACATCAAAGATGGAAAAAAGAGACAAAGACATGCAGCAGCAGCATGAGGGCAGGATCTGTGTTTTTTGTCACTGTTTATCCCTGGTCCCTGTGTGTGTGTGTGTGTGTGCACTCACTAGTGCATTTGTGCACATTTCTCTTCATTTCTCTCTCTGTCTCTCAGCTTATTGATCCTGTATCTGACATTTAACCCTCCAATATTCATTCAATCAATGTCTATAGACTGGCTACCACTCTCTGTGGGAGGCTCTGATGTCCACCAGGAATTCAGATAAAATAGGAGAAGAAATCTCTCCTTCAATTCTTAATGAAGTATGAGAAAAAAAATCTTTGGCTTTATTTTTTTGCTTTTTATTATGATATTTTTAGGCACGCAAAAAATGTGGAGAAAAGAGTGAAACAAATTTCAATGCGCCTATTACCCAAGTTCAAAATGGATTAACAAATGGCCAATCTTGTTTCCTGTTTACCTTGATCTCCTGCTTTGTCATCCCTTGCTGCCCACACATCTGCACGAGATGACTGTGAAGGTGATCCCAGGCATTATGTGAAGAGAGTTCTTCTCTTGTCAGTGCTCCTTCTTTTGGGGCCTTAGCAGTACCAAATTTTTGCCTTTGTGTCTTGGATTTTGAAAACTGTAGAGGGCTGATGTGAGACCCTCAGTCAGAGCAGGCCTCCGGGAGACCCCAGTTATTCCCAATGCTTTTGTTTTCAGAGAACCCTGCACCTCCAGCAAATTATGGGGACAGGGCAATGGCCTTGGGTTAGGCATGGGGTGGGACATGGCTAATGACTGCTCTGCTCTACTGTGTGTATGAGAGCCCAGGAGGCTGCTCTGCCTGGCCAGATGCTGTGGCTCCTGGCCTTCCTTCCAACAACCTCCCAGCTCCTGTAGGATTAAGTTTGACTCAAAGTCTCAGGTCCATTCTGACATGGATTCTGGGCCTTTGCCATTTGTGAGCTTTTTTCTCATTTTGTCATTAAGACCGTGGTGCTTGAGCTTTATGTCACTTTGACAGGGAGAGAGCTTGAGAAATGAGTGTGAGAGTAATAAACATAGTAATAATAATAATAAATCCAATTCTTATTGAGTTTACTACATGCCCCTGTTCTGAGTCTTTTCCATGTACTCCTTTGTTAAAGCCATTCTATAAGGTAGGTAGTAGTTTATTCTCAAGACAAAGAGAGCTTATTCTCAAGTTAAAAGAGAGTTTTAACTTGACTGAGGTCATGTGGTAGAAAGAGACTGAGCTGGAACACAGACCCAGCCAGCCCAGTTCTAGAGCCCTTCTTCTTCGCTGTAGGTTTTTGGGGATCTTGTGAACAACCATTAAGCCTCTAGGGGAAAAGACTATGACAAATAAAAAGCAAAGACAAGGTTGAGAGAAGGCCGTATAAATAACTGACTGACAGTGAATCTAATAAAAACAAATGTGCCATATAAATGCAAGATGTTAATAATGAAAGAAACTGTGTGGAGAATAGGGGGATGCTGTTCTTTCTGTGTAATTTTCCTTCAAACCTAAAGCTGCTCTAAAAAAAAATAATAAAACCCTTAAAAAAGTGGGATCTTCCCAAGATAATATTGAATGATGAGTCGGCACAGGTAACATGGCTGAAAGTGGAAGTTGGAAAATTAAAACTTTCATGTTTAAATACTCTTGAGAGTGATTCCTCAAAAGCCTGATTATGTACCACTTATAATATATTATGAGGATAAAATGAGGTTCATGTATGTGAAAGCACTTTGTTAGTGGATAAGCTTCATTCTTCTGCTGATTTATATTTGCCTTTTTCTTGGGCCTGTGTCTTTCTTTTCTTTTGTGGTTTCCTGTTTCCTACAAGTATTTCCTGCCAAGTAAATCTTCATGTTGCTGAAAACTGGTTCCGTGTGTTCTGTGTTGAACCTGTATTTTTATTTCTGACATCATCCTTGCCCAGAGAATCTCTATCCCAGAGTGACTGTAAGGAATATCTACTGTTCCCACTGCAGCTGATATCTGCATGTATTATCATCAGAACTGGAGGTCAAGTTGAGTGTGCACCTGGGTTAGTGTGAACAGTGTGGGTTTCCATGCAGATCCCTTCCCATGCATTTTCATGGATATGAATAGGTAGCCATTGCCCTGTGATTGTTCTATTTTTCTTATAAAGAAAATGGCTTATTGGGTAGCTTATGTTTTTTAATTTCCTTGGGGCTATGAGAACTAAGAACTGAGATATTTGGATGAGAGCACTATAAATAACAGAATAAATATTCCCTAAAACAGTTAGGTATCTGATTTTGCTTATCTGCATGACACAAGGGGAAATCATGAATGACCCTAAGTAGGTACATCAAAGTTTTTACTCAGCTGGATCCTTCACATTTTATGAGTAGATTATAAAACCACAAGGCAGAACTTTGACATCTTCATTCAGTTTTACAACTCTGTGTAGATGGTGCTCAATAAATAATAAAGATAATATTGCTCAATTGATAAAAATAGATTTTACTACACAGGGCGCATTTGGGAATCAAGGACTGAGTCACAATTTATCTGATATATTCTGGTTCAATCATATTTGAGAAAGTTTAGCTGTGGGAAATTGCTAGAACTCTAAAAGCAACAAGTACCCATTTTTCCTTACCAGCTTTGAGGAACATGTAAAATAATTTAAGAATAAAATCAAAACAAGGGGAAATTTAGACTCACTTATTTGCTAAAAGATAAAGAACATAGTCAGAGGTATAATTTAGGAGAAACAAAAGCATGATATTTGAGAGTATAAAGACTTTTGAGAATCGTTTCCATGTGCTACAAGTGAGATTAAAACCTGTTTCGAGATGTTAATCCACAAGAGTTGTTTTACCCATTGTTTGTGAATGCATGTGCCATTATGTGAATAGAACAAAACTGCCCCTTTGGGAAGACTCTCAGATACCCTAGGACATATCTTTTCTGTGCTCTGCTTCTTACCTAGGAATCAATACTACTCTGGATTTTCCAGATGAGGCTCCTTTCCAAACTGTAATCAAGATTGCCTGGCCTCTGTCCTCAGCTATCCTTTCCTTTGCCTTTTCTATTTATGAATCTTGTTCAGTTCAGTTCAGTTCAGTCACTCAGCTGTGTCCGACTCTTTGTGTCCCCATGAATCACAGCACGCCAGGCCTCCCTGTTCATCACCAACTCCCAGAGTTCACTCAGACTCACGTCCATTGAGTCAGTGATGCCATCCAGCCATCTCATCCTCTGTCGTCCCCTTCTCTTCTGGCCCCCAACCCCTCCCAGCATCAGAGTCTTTTCCAATGAGTCAACTCTTCGCATGAGGTGGCCAAAGTATTGGAGTTTCAGCTTCAGCATCATTCCTTCCAATGAACAACCAGGACTGATCTCCTTTAGAATGGACTGGTTGGATCTCCTTGCAGTCCAAGGGACTCTCAAGAGTCTTCTCTAACACCATAGTTCAAATGCATTAATTCTTCACCACTCAGCTTTCTTCACAGTCCAACTCTCACATCCATACATGACCACAGGAAAAACCATAGCCTTGACTAGATGGACTTTGTTGGCAAAGTAATGTCTCTGCTTTTGAATATGCTATCTAGGTTGGTCATAACTTTCCTTCCAAGGAGTAAGCGTCTTTTAATTTCATGGCTGCAATCACCATCTGCAGTGATTTTGGAGCCCCAAGAAATAAAGTCTGACACTGTTTCCACTGTTTCCCCATCTATTTGCCATGAAGTGATGGGACCAGCTGCCATGATCTTCATTTTCTGAAAATTGAGCTTTAAGCCAACTTTTTCACTCTCCTCTTTCACTTTCATCAAGAGGCTCTTTAGTTCCTCTTCACTTTCTGCCATAAGAGTGGTGTCATCCGCATATCTGAGGTTATTGATATTTCTCCCGGCAATCTTGATTCCAGCTTGTGCTTCTTCCAGCCCAGCATTTCTCATGATGTACTCTGCATAGAAGTTAAATAAGCAGGGTGACAATATACAGCCTTGACATACTCCTTTTCCTATTTGGAACCAGTCTGTTGTTCCATGTCCAGGTCTCACTGGTGCTTCCTGACCTGCATATAGGTTTCTCAAGAGGCAGGTCAGGTGGTCTGGTATTCCCATCTCTTTCAGGATTTTCCACAGTTTATTGTGAACCACACAGTCAAAGGCTTTGACATAGTCAATAAACCAGAAATAGATGTTTTTCTTGTTACCCTCTCCTAAAGGAATCCCATTTTGATGCTCTGAGCCATCTGGTCATAGCTTGAGTTCCTGGCTTTCCTGCCACTTATCTTGCCTCTGTCTCTTCTCACTGCCGTCCTCACAGACTGACGTCTTTGACCCTTCATGTGTCTTTGCTCAGTAGGTGTCTCTCAATGAATCTACCCAATTTGTATCAAATGTTGTTACCCTCTCTCTGGCATTTCAAATGAATAGGTCACTTACATACATGTGAATGTACATGGCAGAAAGTAAATCAGAACCCATTGATTCTGTTGCTCTTAGTCAAACATATGTGATTAATTTCCATTGTATATTAGGTTTATAAGACCAGACAAGATGTAGTCTCTCTTGTCTGCTCACCGTGTACAGTGGGCACTGGATTTTAGCCTCTGTTTTATGAGGGATTCCTTAGTGGCTATTTATTTTGTTTCTCTGAAAAGATTAACATGAAGAATCATTCCATTAGGACAAATGCTTTTCACACAGCATCACCTGGACCCTCTGGGTTTCGTTCTGTTGGGAACTTGAAACCTCAGCCTTAGACTCCTTCCTATCAAGTTTGAAAATACTAAATAACCTTTCTGTGTGCTTATCTTTTTATTAGGCATTCACTCTATCTACACAATAATCCCATAAGGAAACTATTGTAAGTTTTCCCTCATACTATACTTAAGAAAATTGAGTGACAAGGAGCTCAATTAACTGGTCCAAAGTCACTGAGCCCCATAAAATACTGGAGTCATGACTCAAACCAGATGGCCCAGCACTAGCAACCTTGCTCTTGACTCCTCACTGCCCTGTACCTGATGTGGTTTATGTGTCTTATGCCTTAATGTGAAGATCTGCCACCTCTGAGGCTTAGATATAAGGTGTGATGCACTGCTCAAAATGAACCAAGATGCTTAGTGGAGATGCCAAAGGGAAAGCAATTTTGAGTTTCTCATAATCTCAGTCTCTGCCTCTTTTAATCAAACCAAATCAATATGCAATCCAAGGAAAAAGAATGTGCTTGCTATGCAATGTATCATCAAAAGAATTTCTAGAATTCTATTCCAACAGACTGGTGCCTGAGACCTTCCTTTATAGAAATTCCAGAGCCCCCTCTGTTTGGTTTATAACAGTTTCAAAGATTACAGATGGTCTCATTGCTCTAAAAATAAATATCTGGTGGATCTTTGAAACTCAAAACCTGGCCATTTCTTCATGTACTTTTGATTAATGAATTCATGAAAGTCACATAAAAATCAGCTTCTAAAGGCTTAGCATCTTTGATTAATATTGAATTTAGGCACTTTCCTATTTCTTCATTTATATGACAAATTTTTAACATCTGAGAAAAACTTCTAATAACTTTGTATCAGTTCCTTCTTGAAAAGTTCAAAGCCGAAGCAGGTAGCAGCAGCATTAGACTACAGTAATGAAAAAACCCACTTAATTAATGTCTGTCTTTGACAGACACACTGGCATTCATCCAAGGAAAGGGAAAAACTTTCTTTAGGAAACAGTTTGATATCACAACTTATGCTTATCCCAATTAATAGCCTCTTTGGGAAAGTGAGAGAAATCGCTTAGTCGTGTCTGACTCTTTGCGACCTCATGGACTATAGTCTGCCAGGTTCCTCCATCCAATGGATTTTCCAGGCAAGAATATTGGAGTGGGTTTCCATTTCTTTCTCCAGGAGATCTTCCCAACCCAAAGACTGAACCTGGGTTTCGTGCACTGCAGGCAGACTCTTTACCATCTGAGCTACCAGGGAAGCAAACCCAAAGCAAAAAAAGATTATTGGTGGAATGCTCAGACTCTTTCTTTGCCAGCTTCAAGTGACAGGCTGAATTCTCTACGTACTGAGATTGAATTTTCAGAGTGGTCTTTCTGAGTCCTGAGATTATTTGCTTTCAGATATCCAATTTTTTCTTTTCATGCATTATTTATGAGCTATCAACAACTCTCAGGAGCCCAGCAAGCCTTCAACTCATTGATTGATTCCACATCATGTCAAATATCGCAACTAATGTATCTGCTTCATACCTTGAAATAAAAATGTTCTTTTTGTGTAATTTTCACTTGGTGATGTAGGCCAATACTTTCAGCTATATATTAAAAAAATGTGCTTATGTGTGTACACACATGCACACATGGCCAGCTTACATGCTTTTATGGTGGTGCCCCAGTCTCTGAACTATGAAAGGTAAATAAAAGAATAAACTGGTCGTGTTTATGATAGTGAATGCCTCTTTTTTTTTTCTTGTTAAGTATTAACAGTGTATCAATGTGCAGTAAAGTTATTACTAATTATTCCTGGAGAAAAACAAATAGACTCAATTAAAATGTATCATTTTTTCATTATGAATGAATAGTATATGCTATATTAGCATTTTTAGGAAAAGCAGCAGTCATACCAATAATAAAACTGAGAGTGGAAATGCCCACAAGCTTATTCTATTAAAGCTGATCCAGGTTAGCCAGGGCATTGATACCTACACACCTGACAGACCATATCTGGAATCCACTTTTTTTCTACGAAGACCAAGTTGACAAGAAAATCCTAGACTATATTGTAACTTAGTAGCTAAAAGAACTGCATTCACTTGGAAAAAGATGAGTGATAACAGCATCGAACTGAAAAAATTATGTCTGTATTGAATATCTCCTATAGATATCTATAAGTATTATAAAGGATGTCCAAATGAAAACATCACTGTCTTTAAGCTCTGGGGAGGAAAATTGACATTCTAATTCTTTATGGGGATCAATTTGAATACTAACTCTGCTGACTCTGGGTTTTCACATAGGCTCTTGCCTCTGCTCAGAACTGACTCTTTTGCTGGTATTGCTAAGGACATTTCATTTCCCTCTTAGAGTGGCTATTTTAATACACAGGCATTGACTTGCTGGACATTTGCTTGATGATGCACTCTTACTTTTTCACACCTGGGGGTCAGAACTCTGACCTTATGTGTTTCATATGTGTATGGTCCCTGGGCTCTGATCCTTGAGGAGTTTTATTCTGTATTTTTTGGTGGGAAGAGTAACTTTCTATTTGAGATCTGAAATAAAAACAAATCACCCACTGGCAAAGAAATAGATGTCAGGATATTTCCATTGTAAAGTCATTAAATCTCTCCATCCCATCCAAATCCCAGAGATTCAGTATTCATTCTTTTAACTTTCACCTCCACCATCATGTAGGCTGTACAAGGATTTGTGTCTGCTTCTTAAGTTGTTTAAGCTAGAATTCTAAGTATGTTTCCACTAGACTAAGTCTATCCATGCATGATGCGCTGCTTTAGGGGCATGAAGAATATAATAAACTTTCTCTTACTTTTTAAAATTTCAGGCTGATTATGCAAAATTCTCAAATCAGAAATGGCAACAAATGCTTGAACTGATATTTCTACGAAAGTAAAATTCTTGTAAACAAAATTGCCCATCACAGATATATGTAAATTTTTATACATGTTTGCTTATGCCTGTTGTGTGGGCTTGAGAATCTGTGATAAAGAACCTGCCTGCCAATGCAGGAGATGCAAGAGAGGCAAGCTTGATTCCTGACTTGGGAAGATCCCCTGGAGTAGAAAATGGCAACCCACTCCAGTAGTCTTGCCTGGAAAATCCCATGGACAGATGAACCTGGAGGGTTACAGTCCATGGAGTCACAGAGAGTAACACAGCTGAGCACAAACATCACACATGTGTTATACATTCCTGAGAAGCCCCCCAAATATGTGAGCTGTTTAATTGTAAAGTTTAGTATAAAAGACTGGCTCAGATATATATGGAAAATACTAATTATTTGAATTGAAATCTTTTGAAAATATAGGACAGTAGTAAGGATGGATTCAGAAAAGCTGTATTTTAAAAAGATATATAAATTTATTTATTTTAATTGGAGGCTAATTTCTTTACACTATTGTATTGGTTTTGCCATACATTGACATGAATCCGCCACGGGTGTACATGTATTCCCCATCCTGAAACCCCCTCCTCCCTCCCTCCCAATCCCATTCCTCTGGGTCATCCAAATGCACCAGCCCCAAGCACCCTGTATCATGCATCGAACCTGGACTGGCAATTCTTTTCACATATGATAATATACATGTTTCAGTGCCATTTTCCCAAACCATCCCACCCTCACCCTCTCCCACTGAGTCCAAAAGACTGTTCTGTACATCTGTGTCTCTTTTGCTGTCTCGCATACAGGGTTATCATTACCATCTTTCTAAATTCCATGTATATATGCGTTAGTATACTGTATTGGTGTTTTTCTTTCTGGCTTACTTCACTCTGTATCACAGGCTCCAGTTTCATCCACCTCATTAGAACTGATCCAAATGTATTCTTTTTAATGGCTGAGCAGTGTTCCATTGTGTATATGTACCACAGCTTTTTTATCCATTCATCTGTGATGGACATCTAGGTTGTTTCCTTGTCCTGGCTATTATAAACAGTGCTGCGATGAACAGTGTGGTACACGTGTCTCTTTCAATTCTGGATTCCTCGATGTGTATGCCCAGCAGTGGGATTTCTGGGTCATATGGCAGTTCTATTTCCAGTTTTTTAAGGAATCTCCACACTGTTCTCCATAGTGGCTGTACTAGTTTGCATTCCCACCAACAGTGTAAGAGGGTTCCCTTTTCTCTACACTGTCTCCAGCATTTATTGCTTGTAGACTGGGATAGCAACCATTCTGACTGGCATGAAATGGTACCTCATTATGGTTTTGATTTGCATTTCTCTGATAATGAGTGATGTTGAGCATCTTTTCATGTGTTTGTTAGCTATCTGTATGTCTTCTTTGGAGAAATGTCTGTTTAGTTCTTTGGCATATTTTTTGATTGGGTCATTTATTTTTCTGGAATTGAGCTGCAGGAGTTGCTTGTATATTTTTGAGATTAGTTGTTTGTCAGTTGCTTCATTTGCTATTATTTTCTCCCATTCTGAAGGCTGTCTTTTCACCTTGCTTATAGTTTCCTTTGTTGTGCAAAAGCTCTTAAGTTTAGTTAGGTCCCATTTGTTTATTTTCACTTTTATTTCCAATATTCTGGGAGGTGGATCATAGAGGATCCTGCTGTGATTTATGTCAGAGAATGTTTTGCCTATGTTCTCCTCTAGGAGTTTTATAGTTTCTGGTCTTACATTTAGATCTTTAATCCATTTTGAGTTTATTTTTGTGTGTGGTGTTAGAAAGTGTTCTAGTTTCATTCTTTTACAAGTAGTTGACCAGTTTTCCCAGCACCACTTGTTAAAGAGATTATCTTTTCTCCATTGTATATTCTTGCCTCCTTTAAATAATGAATTTCAAGCATGCTGGTTAAACAACGTGGCAAGTTATAGATCTTAGGATCTTAAGTGAAAAGCAGTTCTATTAGTGGTAAATTTTTTCTTTTCTTTTCTTTTCTTTCTTTATTTTTTTTTTTTTGGTGTGTGTGTACTTTTTGTCTCAATGGATAAAAAGTGAACATTTCCTAATTTAGCCAATGAATTTCCTAGTTTAGCCAATGAATCTGGTAAAGTTCAAACCACTGATTCATATTTCACATCGTCTTCAGCTTTGATTTATAAATCTTAAGTTTCCCTAATTGCTGGTGTGTACAAGATGGCTATGGAGAGCCATATTCTTAACGATGGAAAAATTTTCTGATAAATTAGGTATCAAAACTTGGTTAATGGTTTTGAATTATCATGGAAAATAGATATGGTATTTAAATAAATGTGTTTATGGAGAAGGGAAAAGGTCTTCATGTACACTCTAGACTTTTGAAATTGATTTTTGAGCCAAAGCCGTACTTGAAAGGAAAAAGGCCCTTGAAAGTAAGCTTTATTTTGTTTTCAAATCTCAAAACCAGAAAGTTACTTACACAAAGACACTAGAGACTCCTTAGTGAACAGATACCAGGGGAGGGAACTGGGATTTTTATGAGAGATTTGTGGATATGACTGATGATGGAAGTAAAGTCCGATGCTGTCAAGAGCAATATTGCATAGGAACCTGTAATGTTAGGTCCATGAATTAAGGCAAATTGAAAGTGATCAAACAGGAGATGACAAGAGTGAATGTTGATGTTTTAGGAATCAGCAAACTAAAATGGACAGGAAAGGGTGAACTTAACTCAGATGACCATTACATCTACTACTGTGGGCAAGAATCCCTTAGAATAAATGGAGTTGTCATCATAGTCAATAGAAGAGTCTGAAATGCAGTACTTTGTGCATTTCCAAGGCAAACTATTCAATATCACAGCAATCCAAGTCTATGCCCTGACCAGTAATGCTAAAGAAGCTGAAGTTGAGCTTTCTATGAAGAACTACAAGACCTTCTAGAACTAACACCCCGAAAAGATGTTTTTTTCATTATAGTGGACTGGGATGCAAAAATAGGAAGTCAAGAAATACCTGGAGTAACAGGCAAATTTGGCCTTGGAGTACAGAATGAAGTGGGGCAAAGGCTAATAGAGTTTTGACAAGAGCATGCACTAGTGATAGCAAATACCCTCTGTCAACAACACAAGAGAAGATGCTACACATGGACATAACCAGCTGGTCAATATCAAAATCAGATTGATTATATCTTTGCAACCAAAGATGGAGAAGCTCTATACAGTCAACAAAAAGAAGTCTGGGAGCTGACTGTGGCTCAGATCATGAACTTATTGCCATTCAGACTTAAATTAAAGAACGTAGAGAAAACCACTAGACCATTCAGGTATGACCTAAATCACATGCCTTATGATTATACAGTGGAAGTGAGAAATAGATTCAAGGGATTAGATCTGATAGACAGAGTGCCTGAAGAACTATGGACGGATGTATGTGACATTGTACAGGGAGGCAGGGATCAAGACCACGCCCAAGGAAAAGAAATGCAAAAAGGCAAAATGGTTGTCTGAGGAGGCTTACAAATAGCTGTGGAAAGAAGAGAAGTGAAAGGTAAAGGAGAAAAGGAAAGATATACTCATTTGAATGCAGAGTTCCAAAGAATAGCAAGGAGAGACAAGAAACCCTTCCTCAGTGATCAATGCAAAGAAATAGAGAAAACAATAGAATGGGAAAGACTAGAGATCTCTTCAAGAAAATTAGAGATACCAAGGGAAAATTTCATGCAAAGATGGGCACAAAAAAGGACAGAAATGGTATAGACCTAACAGAAGCAGAAGATATTAAGAAGAGGTGGCAAGAATACAAAGGACTATACAAAAAAGATCTTCATAACCCAGATAATCACAATGATGTGATCACTCACCTACAGCTGGACATCCTGGAATGCAAGGTCAAGTGGGTCTTAAGAAGCATTACTACAAACGAAGCTAGTGGAGGTGATGGAATTCCAGTTGAGCTATTTCAAATTAAAAAGGATGATGCTATGAGAGTGCTGCACTCAATATGCCAGCAAATTTGGAAAACTCAGTAGTGGCCACAGGACTGGAAAAGTTCAGTTTTCACTCCAATTCCTAAGAAAGGCAATGCCAAAGAATGCTCAAACTATAACACAGTTGCACTCATCTCACATGATAACAATGTAATGCTCAAAATTCTCCAAGCCAAGCTTCAACAGTATGTGAACTGAGAACTTCCAGATGTTCAAGCTGAATTTAGAAAAGGCAGAGGAACCAGAAATCAAATTGCCAACATCCGCTGGATCATGGAAAAAGCAAGAGAGTTCCAGAAAAACATGTACTTCTGCTTTATTGATTATGCCAAAGCCTTTGACTGTGTGGATCACAATAAACTGGAAAATTCTTTAAGAGATGGGAACACCAGACCACCTGACCTGCCTCCTGTGAAATCTGTATGCAGGTCAAGAAGCAATAATTAGAACTGGACATGGGGGTGCGATCCTAAGATGGAGGAGGAATAGGATGGGGATACCACTTTCTCCCCCACAAATCCATCAAAAGGACATTTAAACGCTGAGTAAATTCCACAAAACAACTTCTGAATGCTGTCAGAGGACAGCAGGCACTCAGAAAAGCAGCCCAGTGTCTTCGAAAGGAGGTAGGAAAAAATATAAAAGACAAAAAATAGACAAAAGAGGTAGGGATGGAGCTCTGTCTCGGGAAAGGAGTCTTAAAAAGAGAGAAGTTTCCAAACACCTGGAAACACTCTCACTGCCAAGTCTGTGGTGAGCCTTGGAACCACAGAGGGCAACATAACAGGGAGGAAAAATAAATAAATAATTAAAACCCACAGATTACGTGCCCAATGGTAACTCCCTCAGCAGAGAAGCAGCGCAGATGCCTGCATCCGCCACTAGCAAGCAGGGGCTTGACAGGGAGGCATGGGCTGCATTGCTTAGAGTAAGGACCAGGCCTGAATGCCCCGAGGGCAATCTGAGGGAACTAACTCGGGCTAGCAAATCTGACTGTGGGATAGCTACCACACGAAAAGCCCTAACCTAAGACACTGTCAGGACCACTCACAGAACAAAGGACTGAACAGAGCTAGCCTGCTGCAGACCATCCCCCTCCAGTGACAGGTAGCCAGAGCCTGAAGGGGGCAATCGCAGCCTCAGAGAGACATTATCTACCAAACTGCAAGCAGGCTTCTTTGTAAGACTTCTTAGGGTTCTGGACAGTCAACATCTGCCTGAGAAGGTGCGCCAGTTGTACACCCAGAAAACCAAGCAGCAGGGACGGGGAAGAAGATAAGTTGCAGCAACCGCACTCGCCAAACACCTCATCACCTGAGCTGCTCGGACTTGGGAAGGGCACAAAATGCAGGCCCAACTGAGTCTGTGCCTCTGAGGACTACCTGAATGCCTGAACCTGAGCGGCTTAGACCTAGGAGGTGCATGCAGCCCAGGGCCGGCCTTGGATGGTTCCCGGAGAAGCAACCTAGAGCCTGAGCTGTGTGGGCAGGGAGGGCACACGCGCCGTGATCAGGAGCAGGCCCACTGTGGCTGAGACACTGTGAGCACATGCCAGTGTTATTTGTTTGCAGCATCTCTCCCTCCCCACAGAACGACTGAACAAGTGAGCCTAAAAAAGTGTCCACCCCCCCACCCCCACCTTGTGTCAGGGCAGAAATCAGACACTGAAGAGACAAGCAAACAGAAGAAACTAAAACAGAGGGAACCGCCTTGGAAGTGACAGATGCAATAGATTAAAACCCTGTAGTTAGTACCGACTACATAGGAAGGGGCCTATAGATCTTGAGAAATATAACCCGGACCAAGGAACTATCTGAAAATGAACTGACCCCACACTGCCCACAACAACACCAGAAAAAGTCCTAGATAGATTTTTACTATCATTCTTTTTATTTTAATTTTTTTAATTTTTAAGTCCTCTATTACTCCTCTAATTTTCATTTTTATAACCTATTATTACTTTGCAAAAAAAGAGACCCTATTGTTTTAAAGCAAACTTTGTATATATATATATATATATATATATATATATATATATTTTATAATTTTTGTGACTTTTTTCTTTTTTTCTTTCTTTTCTTTAATATTGCATTTTTGGAAATTCAACCTCTACTCTAGATTTTTAATCTTTGCTTTTTGATATTTGTTATCAATTTTGTACCTTTAAGAACCCAATCTTCAGTACCCATTTTTACTTGGGAGTGAGATTACTGGCTTGACTGCTCTCTCCCCCTTTGGACTCTCCTTTTTCTTCACCAGGTCGCCCCTATTTCCTCCCTCCCCCTTCTCTTCTCTACCCAACTCTGTGAATCTCTTTGGGTGTTCCTGACGGTGGAGAACACTAAGGGAACTGATTACTGGCTGGATCTGTCTCTCTCCTTTTGATTCCCTGCTTTGTCCTCCTTGCCACCTCTGTCTCCTTCCTCCCTCTTCTCTTCTCTGTATAACTCCGTGAACATCTCTGAGTGGTCCAGACTGTGAAGTGCACATAAGGAAGTGACATGAGGAAGTGATTACTGGCTAGCTTGCTCTCACCTCTTTTGATTCCACCTCATCTCATTAGGGTCACCTCTAACTCCCTCCTCCCTCTTCTCTTCTCCATGTAACTCTGTGAACCTCTCTGGGTGTCCCTCACTGTGGAGAAACTTTTCACCTATAAGCTAGATGTTTTATCAACCATGCTGTATAGATGGAGAAGTCTTGAGACTACTGTAAAAATAAGACTGAAAACCAGAAGCAGGAAGCTTAAGTCCAAATCCTGAAAACACCAGAGAACTCCTGACTCCAGGGAACATTAATCGACAAGAGCTCATCAAACGGCTCCATACCTACACTGAAACCAAGCAACACCCAAGGGGCAACAAGTTCCAGAGCAAGACATACCACGCAAATTCTCCAGCAACACAGGAACACATCCCTGAGCTTCAATATACAGGCTGCCCAAAGTTACTCCAAACCAAACGACATCTCATAACTTATTACTGGACATTTCATTGCACTCCAGAGAGAAGAAATCCAGCTCCACCCACCAGAACACCAACAGAAGCTTCCCTAACCAGGAAACCTTGACAAGCCACCCGTACAACTCCACCCACAGTGAGGAAACTCCACAATAAAGAGGACTCCACAAACTGCCAGAATACAGAAAGGACACCCCAAACTCAGCAATATAAACAAGATCAAGAGACAGAGGAATACCCAGCAGGTCAAGGAACAGGAGAAATGCCCACCAAACCAAACAAAACAGGAAGCGATAGGGAATCTACCTGATAAAGAATTCCAAATAATGATAGTGAAAATGATCCAAAATCTTGAAATGAAAATGGAAACACAGATAAATAGCCTGGAGACAAGGATTGAGAAGATGCAAGAAAGATTTAACAAGGACCTAGAAGAAATAAGAAAGAGTCAATATATAATGAATAATGCAATAAATGAGATCAAAGACACTCTCTAGGCAACAAATAGTAGAATAACAGAGGCAGAAGATAGGATTAGTGAGGTAGAAGATAGAATGGTAGAAATAAATGAATCAGAGAGGAAAAAAGAAAAATGAATTAAAAGAAATGAGGACAATCTGAGAGACCTCCAGGACAATATTAAACACCCCAACATTCGAATCATAGGAGTCCTAGAAGAAGATAAAAAGAAAGACCATGAGAAAATACTTGAGGAGGTAATAGTTGAAAACTTCCCCAAAATGGGGAAGGAAATAATCACCCAAGTCCAAGAAACCCAGAGAGTCCCTAACAGGATAAACCCAAGATGAAACCTTCCAAGACACATATTAATCAAATTAACAAAGATCAAACACAAAGAACAAATATTAAAAGCAGCAAGGGAAAAACAACAAATACCACACAAGGGGATTCCCATAAGGATAACAGCTGATCTTTCCATAGAAACTCTTCAGGCCAGGAGGGAATGGCAGGACACACTTAAAGTGATGACAGAAAATAATCTACAGCCCAGATTATTGTACCCAGCAAGGATCGCATTCAAATATGAAGGAGAAATCAAAAGCTTTACAGACAAGCAAAAGCTGAGAATTCAGCACCACCAAACCAGCTCTCCAACAAATGCTAAAGGACCTTCTCTAGACAGGAAACACAGAAAGGGTGTATAAACTTGAACCCCAAACAATAAAGTAAATGGCAACAGTATCATACTTATCAATAATTACCTTAAACATAAATGGGTTGAATGCCCCAACCAAAAGGTAAAGACTGGCTGAATGGATTCAAAAACAAGATCCCTATATATGTTGTCTACAAGAGACCCACCTCAAAACAGGGGACACATACAGACTGAAAGTGAAGGGCCGGAAAAATATTCCACGCAAATAGAGACCAAAAGAAAGCAGGAGTAGCAATACTCATATCAGATAAAATAGACTTTAAAACAAAGGCTGTGAAAAGAGACAAAGAAGGACACTACATAATGATCAAAGGATCAATCCAAGAAGAAGATATAACAGCTATAAATATCTATGCACCCAACATAGGAGCACCACAATATGTAAGACAAATGGTAATAAGTATGAAAGGGGAAATTAACAATAACACAATAATAGTGGGAGACTGTAATACCCCACTCACACCTACGGATAGATCAACTAAACATAAAATTAACAAGGAAACACAAACTTTAAATGATAAAATAGACCAGTAAGACCTAATTGATATCTATAGGACATTTCACCACAAAAAATGAATTTCACCTTTTTCTCAAGTGCACATGGAACCTTCTCCAGGATAGATCACATTCCAGGCCATAAATCTAGCCTTGGTAAATTCAAAAAATTGGAATCATTCCAAGGATCTTTTCTGACTATAATGCAGTAAGATTAGATCTCAATTTCAGGAGAAAAAAATATTAAAAATTACAACATATGGAGGCTGAACAACACGCTGCTGAATAACCAATAAATCACAGAAGAAATCAAAAAAGAAATAAAAATATGCATAAAAATGAATGAAATGAAAATACGAAAACCCAAAACCTGTGGGATACTGTAAAAGCAGAGCTAAGGGGAAAGTTCATAGCAATAGTCATACCTCAAGAAACAAGAAAAAAATCAAATAACTTAACTCTACACATAAATTCTGAAAGAGATGGGAATACCAGACCACCTGACTTGCCTCTCGAGAAACCTTTATGCAGGTCAGGAAGCAACAGTTATAACTGCACGTGGAACAAGAGACTGGTTCCAAACAGGAAAAAGAGTACGTCAAGATTGTATATTGTCACCCGGCTTATTTTACTTATATGCAGAGTACATCATGAGAAATACTGGGCTGGAAGATGCACAAGCTGGAATCAAGATTGCTGGGGGAAATATCAATAACCTTAGATATGCAGATGACACCACCCTTATGGCAGAAAGTGAAGAGGAACTAGAAAGCCTCTTGATGAAAGTGAAAGAGGAGCATGAAAAAGTTGGCTTAAAGCTCAATATTCAGAAAATGAAGATCATGGCATCTGGTCCCATCACTTCATGGGAAATAGATGGGGAAACAGTGGAAACTGTGTCAGACTTTATTTCTTTGGGCTCCAGAATCACTGCAGATGGTTACTGCAGCCATGAAATTAAAAGACACTTACTCCTTGGAAGAAAAGTTATGATCAACCTAGATAGCATATTCAAAAGCAGAGACATTACTTTGCCAACAAAAGTCCATCTAGTCAAGGCTATGGTTTTTCCTGTGGTCATGTATGGATGTGAGAGTTGGACTGTGAACAAGGCTGAGCGCCGAAGAATTGATGGTTTGAACTGTGGTGTTGGAGAGTCCCTTCGACTACAAGGAGATCCAACCAGTCCATTCTAAAGGAGATCAGCCCTGGGATATCTTTGGAAAGAATGATGCTAAAGCTGAAACTCCAGTACTTTGGCCACCTCATGTGAAGGGTTGACTCATTGGAAAAGACTCTGATGCTGGGAGGGATTGGGGGCAGGAGGAGAAGGGGACGACCGAGGATGAGATGGCTGGATGGCATCACTGACTCGATGGCCTTGAGTCTGAGTGAATTCCGGGAGTTGGTGATGGACAGGGAGGCCTGGTGTGCTGCGATTCATGGGGTCGCAAAGAGTCGGACACGACTGAGTGACTGTACTGAACTGAACACATAGAGCAACTAGAAAAAGAAGAAATGAAGAACCCCAGGGTTAGCAGAAGGAAAGAAATCTTAAAAATTAGGGCAGAAATAAATGCAAAAGAAACAAAAGAGACCATAGCAAAAATCAACAAAGCCAAAAGCTGGTTCTTTGAAAGGATAAATAAAATGACAAACCATTAGCCAGACTCATCAAGAAACAAAGGGAGAAAAATCAAATCAATAAAATTAGAAATGAAAATGGAGAGATCACAACAGACAACACAGAAATACAAAGGATCATAAGCAACTACTATCAGCAATTATATGCCAATAAAATGGACAACTTGGAAGAAATGGACAAATTCTTAGAAAAGTACAACTTTCCAAAACTGAACCAGGAAGAAATAGAAAATCTTAACAGACCCATAACAAGCATGGATATTGAAACTGTAATCAGAAATCTTCCAGCAAACAAAAGCCCAGGTCCAGACAGCTTCACAGCTGAATTCTGCCAAAAATTTCGAGAAGAGCTAACACCTATCCTACACAAATTCTTCCAGAAAATTGCAGAGGAAGGTAAACTTCCAAACTCATTCTATGAGGCCACCATCACCCTAATACCAAAACCTGACAAAGACGCCACATAAAAAGAAAACTACAGGCCAATATCATTGATGAACATAGATGCAAAAATCCTCAACAAAATTCTAGCAGTCAGAATCCAACAACACGTTAAAAAGATCATACCCCATGACCAAGTGGGCTTTATCCCAGGGATGCAAGGATTCTTCAATATCCACAAATCAATCAGTGTAATACACCACATTAACAAAATGAAAAATAAAAGCCATATGATTATCTCAATAGATGCAGAGAAAGCCTTTCCAAATTCAACATCTACTTATGATAAAAACTCTTTAGAAAGCAGGAATAGAAGGAACATACCTCAACATAATAAAAGCTATATATGACAAACCCACAGCAAACATTATCCTCAATGGTGAAAAATTGAAAGCATTTCCCCTAAAGTCAGGAACAAGACAAGGGTGCCCACTTTCACCGCTACTATTCAACATAGTTTTGGAAGTTTTGGCCACAGCAATCAGAGCAGAAAAAGAAATAAAAGGAATCCAAACTGGAAAAGATGAAGTAAAACTCTCACTGTTTGCAGATGACATGATCCTCTACATAGAAAACCCTAAAGATTCCACCAGAAAATTACTAGAGCTAATCAATGAATATAGTGAAGTTGCAGGATATAAAATCAACACAGAAATCCCTTGCATTCCTATATACTAACAATGAGAAAACAGAAAGAGAAATTAAGGAAACAATTCCAGTCACT
This sequence comes from Capricornis sumatraensis, assembly GCF_032405125.1. NCBI lineage: Eukaryota > Metazoa > Chordata > Mammalia > Artiodactyla > Bovidae > Capricornis > Capricornis sumatraensis. Next base: position 99,319,768 of record NC_091072.1, on the reverse strand, counting down.
ATTGCAATGAAAAGAATAAAATACTTAGGAATATATCTACTTAAAGAAACTAAAGACCTATATATAGAAAACTATAAAACACTGGTGAAAGAAATCAAAGAGAACACTAATAGATGGAGAAATACAAGATGTTCATGGACTGGAAGAATCAATATAGCGAAGATGAGTATACTACCCAAAGCAATCTACAGATTCAATGTAATCCCTATCAAGCTACCAACGGTATTTTTCACAGAGCTAGAACAAATAAATTCACAATTTGTATGGAAATACAAAAAACCTCAAATAGCCAAAGCAATCTTGAGATAGAAGAACGGAACTGGAGGAATCAACCTGCCTGACGTCAGGCTCTACTACAACACCACAGTCATCAAGACAGTATGGTACCGGCACAAAGACAGAAATATAGATCAATAGAACAAAATAGAAAACCCAGAGATAAATCCGTGCACCTATGCACACCTTATCTTTGACAAAGGATGCAAGAATATACCATGGAGAAAGGATGATCTCTTTAACAAGTGGTGCTAGAAAACTGGTCAACCACTTGTAAAAGAATGAAACTAGAACACTTTCTAACACCATACACAAAAATAAACTCAAAATGGATTTAAGATTTAAATGTAAGACCAGAAACTGTAACACTCCTAGAGGAGAACATAGGCAAAACACTCTGTGACATTCATCACAGCAGGATCTTCTATGATCCACCTCCCAGAATATTGGAAATAAAAGCGAAAATAAACAAATGGGACCTAATTAAACTTGAGTGCTTTAGCAAAACAAAGGAAACTATAAGCAAGTGAAAAGACAGGCTTCAGAATGGGAGAAAATTATAGCAAATGAAGCAACTGACAAAGAACTAATCTCAAAAATATACAAGCAACTCCTGCAGCTCAATTCCAGAAAAATAAACGACCCAATCAAAAAATGCACCAAAGAACTAAACAGACATTTCTCCAAAGAAGACATACAGATAGCTAACAAACACATGAAAAGATGCTCAGCATCACTCATTATGAGAGAAATGCAAATCAAACCCACAATGAGGTACCATTTCACGCCAGTCAGAATGGCTGTGATCCAAAAGTCTACAAGCAATAAATGCTGGAGAGGGTGTGGAGAAAAGGGAACCCTCCTACACTGTTGGTGGGAATGAACACTAGTACAGCCACTATGGAGAACAGTGTGGAGATTCCTTAAAAAACTGGAAATAGAACTGCCTTATGACCCAGCAATCCCACTGCTGGGCATACACATCGAGGAAACCAGAATTGAAAGAGACACGTGTACCACACTATTCATCGCAGCACTGTTTATAATAGCCAGAACATGGAAGCAACCTAGATGTCCATCAGCAGACAAATGGATAAGAAAGCTGTGGTACATATACACAATGGAGTATTACTCAGCCATTAAAAATAATACATTTGAATCAGTTATAATGAGGTGGATGAAACTGGAGCGTATGATACAGAGTGAATTAAGCCAGAAAGAAAAACACCAATACAGTATATTAACACATACATATGGAATTTAGAAAGATGGTAATGATAACCCTGTATGCGAGAAAGCAAAAGAGACACAGATGTACAGAACAGTCTTTTGGACTCAGTGGGAGAGGGAGAGGGTGGGATGACTTGGGGGAATGGCACTGAGACATGTATAATATCATATAAGAAATGAATTGCCAGTCCAGGTTCAATACAGGATGCTTGGGGCTGGTGCACTGGGATGATCTGGAAGGATGGTATGGGGAGGGAGGGAGGAGGGGCGTTCAGGATGGGGAACACGTGTACACCCATGGCAGATTCGTGTTGATGTGAGGCAGAACCAATACAATATTGTAAAGTAATTAGCCTCCAATTAAAATAAATAAATTTAAATTAAAAAAAAAGAATTGGACATGGAATAACAGACTGGTTCAAAGTTGGGAAAGGAGTACATCAAAGCTGTATACTGTAACCCTGTTTATCTAACTTATATGCAGAGTTCATCATGAGAAATGCTGGACCGGATGAAGCACAAACTGGAATCAAGATTGCCAGGAGAAATATCAATCACCTCAGATATGCAGATGACACCACCCTTATGGCAGAAAGTGAAGAAGAACTAAAGAGCCTATTGAGGAAAGTGAAAAAGGAGAGTGAAAAAGTTGGGTTAAAACTCAACATTCAGAAAGCTAAGAGCATGGCATTTGGTCCCATCACTTCATGGCAAATAGATGGGGAAACAATGGAAACAGAGAGTTTATTTTGGGGGCTCCAAAATCACTGCAAATGGTGACCTCAGCCATGAAATTAAAGGACGCTTGCTCCTTGGAAGAAAAGTTATGACCAACCTAGACAACATATTAAAAAGTAGAGGCATTACTTTGCCGACAAAGGTCTGTCTAGTCAAAGCTTTGCATTTTCCAGTAGTCATGTATGGATGTGAGAGTTGGACTATAAAGAAAGCTGAGCACTGAAGAATTGATGCTTTTGAACTGTGGTGTTGGAGAAGACTCTTGAGAGTCCCTTGGACTGCAAGGAGATCCAACCAGTTCACCCTAAATGAAATCAGTCCTTAATATTAATTGGAAGGACTGATTTTGAAGCTCCAATACTTTGGCCACCTGATGCAAAGATTGACTCATTGGAAAACACCCTGATGCTGGGAAAGATTGAAAGCAGGAGGAGAAGAGGATGACAGAGGATGAGATGGTTGGATGGCATCACTGACTCAATGGACATGAATATGAGTAAACTCTGGGTGTTAGTGATGGACAGGGAGGCCTGGCATGCTGCAGTCCATGGGGTCACAAAGAGTCGGACACAACTGAACGACTGAACTGAACTTGCCAGTTATGAAGTATCGTCATGCTTATTTGCTTGACACTCACAGTGCACCAACCATCAGGATTCTGTGAGGGCTCCAGGAGTGTCCCTGGATTTGTATTCTCATGGATTTCAGTATTCCTCGGTTTTGACATAGTCATTTTTATTCATTGCTGCCATGATAGGCCATTCTTGGTTTGACTTTTGGCTTTACAGCTTCTGTGACTGGATTCCTCTTTTATCAGAAACTTTCATTTAAGAATTTACTTCCTGGATTTTGCGGTCTACATCTATCCTCACTGCTTGCTTTGACTTTTGTATTGAGTTCAACCCCATTTTCAAGCTTCCCAGGTGGCTCTGGTGGTAAAGAATCCATCTGCCAATGACATAGGGTCAGGCAGACCCCCTGGAGGAAGACAGGTCAACCCACTCCAGTATTCTTGCCTGGAGAATCCCATGGACAGAGAAACCTGGCGGGCTACAGTCCATCCGGTTGCACAGAGTTGGACAGGACGCAAGCGAGTTAGCAGACAAGCACACAAGCCCCATTTTCACTGTTAATTCTGCATACATTCCTCCCTGTCAAATTATCAGGAATTCTCAACACTGTATCCATAGAGGGAGACGAGCCCCAAAGTTCTGAGCAGGTACAACAGTTAAAGAAATATGTTCTGATATTTTGAAACACAATGTGAAAAAACACAGTATTTCTTTTTATTGACAGATTCTAAGGATCCCAAAAATATTAATATTTTTCCCCAAGGCAAGATTTAATTCTAAAAATTGTTAATGTAAGGTATTTTGACAGAGTAATATCTTGACTTGTACATGTACTAGTTGAAAAACTATAATAGGGCTTAGAGAAGGAATAGTGCCAAACTTGATATTAAAAAAAGCCTTGAAGGAAATCTGCCCCATTTTTAGCTTAAATTTAAGGTGGAATTCTTATTCTCTATTAATAAATATTTGCTAAGTTTCCACTGAGAAAAATGTTGTTCTAGATACTTTCAAGTTTATATTTTGTTTGGAGAGACAAAATATAGGCAAAGTAGATTATAAATCAGAAATGAAATTTAAGATTTAAATCATAAATATGTGATACAAAATATGGCAACCTGTATTCAGGATTAATTTTTTTTTCACAAAGCCAATGAACACTTCTTTTCATCTTTTTCCATTTAGTCATAAATTTGAGCCACTAAATTTTATTTTAGCCTTCTAGGAGGATAATGATTAAACTGTATGTAAAGTCCTTATTACTAACTTCTAAAACATGAGCTAGTGAATTAATTAACTCACTTACTTTTCAAACTTGAAGTTTTTATGGTAGTTTAGGTGTGGGAATGACTAATACATAGATATAAAATTAAGAACTATATATTTTACATACTTGTTTTAATAACACCCATTATATTATTTCACCTTTATTGTATAATTATGATAGAGAGATATTAGATACCACTTAGGGTTGTGTGGTTTCCATGTAAGACCCAAGTAATTAGGTTCAGGATTTGTAAAAAAGAAACAAAAATCAAAGGAGAACTGAAGAGCACAAAGATTCCCGATCAGGAAAATGACGTGAATGTAATCCCCAAATTTCAGAAGTAGAAGAAGATTGTCAAGGTTTTTGGCAACAAATTGACTTTGTGACCCTAAGGGAGAATAACTGAAAGATTGAAATCTGTCAGCAGAATAAAAAGGGAGCTCCAGGGAAAATCAGCCTTGATGTCATAGGAGGCATCTGCTGGTCCCTCCTTTCACTGCACATCACTTTGTGTACTTGTCATGAAGAATAATAATGAAAATGAACTCATTTAAGATATGACTCTTTATCTCTGCATGGACAGGCTGCAAAACTTCATCCAAGGAGCCATATTTGAAATAAATCACATAAAATTACAACATTATTAAACCTAAGAATATCTTAGCTACCAAACAAGTTTGCCTTTGAATAATACCATAGTGTTTTCAAAACTAAAAATTGAGACAGCCTGTTCATTTTTAGAGTATACATTGCTATATCATTTTCCTTTTTTTTAAATAAAAAAGAAAGTCAGAATCTTTTATAGTAACAGGTTATAAAATGTTTTGATTTGTCCTCTTCCCCACCTTCTCCATTCCTAGGAAATAGGAAAGACTTTATGTACTAACACTAATATCTATTCATTTCACCTTATGTCAAATGTATTCACAACTCTGCAGCACAAAATAGCATATAAATTACAAAGAAAATGTGTGCTTTCTCATTTATATTCTTATCTTCAAATTCAGACCATCAGCTCAAGTTGAAATGTAGAATTTAAAACTGAATAGGACTGTAAGATCACCTCACGTTAGGCTTCTTATTTTACAGATGAAGAAGCAAACCCGAGAGTGACCGGTCCAAGGTCACAGGCTTTGTGAATGGAGCCTTGATTGAGAGTTTTTGACTGTCAGCGCAATCCTGTCTTTATATCACACATCATTTTAAACCATGGAAGAGAAAACTTCCCCAATGTATCATGCCAACCAGAGCTATTTTCTTGGTTATTTTTCTTTGTCCACAAACATATTTGTAATCTATTAGAGGCCTAATATAAAATGGTGCTAGCAAAAATGTTACTATTCTCCAGAACTTTAAGCATTGCTCTTTCTGCCAGTGTATGAGCAGCTGCCATCTACTTACAGAGGAAATTCTATATTTGATTATACAAATGTGCTCTCACAATTGGCCATTGTATGCCTTGTGGCATTATGGGGCATAATCATACCCTAAGGTTGGAAGAAGCCTCCAAGAACATCTTATCCAAGTTTATATTTTTATATGAATAAAATCTCCCTGAGAGATGCTAAGTGACTGGTAAAGGTAGAGCTGCGTTGACCTCTCCATTTTCTCATTTAAACTTTCCCTTGTGAATAACAGTCTACATTTATGAGATAGCTACTCAAGTTCAAGGGCATATGTGGCCCTGAAACAAAACCCATTTTCTCCCCACATGAGAACCAAACCAATTTCTAATTTTCATAAGTAGGGTCAAACTTCTTTTAGTATGTCTTACCATAAGACATAGGTAAAAGTTGAGAAAGGTTTGGATAATTCTTGGATATCAGTTTCATAGCAAATTTAGGAGATGTTAGACATGTTTTGAGGTATTACAACAGTATTTTGACATGATGTGATCATTAAGAGTACAGGTACTAACCCAGGATGACTGGATTAAAATGCTGGCTTTGCCACTTTCTAGGGGCATGAATTTAGCTTCTCTGATGCACAGCAGAGATAAAGTTACTCCCATCTCATGGAGTGGTTGTGAGAATTAGATGAGTTATCCACACAAAATGCTTGGTAGCTTGGCACACGAGCATCTAATTAATGCTTGTTATTACTATTATTGATGCCTTGGATGGTAATCTACTCTCTCCCAAGATATCTGCTGGGAAATAGTGTGACTTTGTAGCAAGGTTGTTCAATTTAGTTTTTAGTTTTCAAGGTATAGCTCCTCCAATATATGTTGGGTGAGCACTTCTCTGAGATTTTAATTCCTCTGCCAAAAACACAGGTAATATTGCTTTTTCTGTTTACTTCATGTGGATAGTTGCAAAAATCAAGTGAATTTATGACTGTGAAAATGCTTCCTAAAGAATAAAGCTATTGACAAATGGACATAATTATTTTTATTCTTTTCTGCTGCCTCTTCTGTTAAGAGATACAGCCTGGCTGAACAAAAATTCTAGCTGAGTGTAAGAAATAAAAAATCCTCACATTTCCTAGTAGATCCAACATTTCCTTGTGGACAACAGTTGGAAGCTGGGTTAAGGTCTGGTTAATCAGTTAGTAACATTTACTGAATGCTGAACTCTCCATAGGGCATTCTTGTATTTTTGTTGTTGTTTTTCAGTCACTAAGTAATGTCTGACTCTTTGCAACCCCATGGACTGTAGCACACCAGGCTTCTCTGTCCTTCATTATCTCCTGGAGTTTGCTCAAGCTCATGTCCATTGAGTTGGTGATGCTATCCAACCATCTTATCTTCTGGATGGACACTCTGGACAGGATTTTACACATAAATTCTAAGGTCTCTGTCATTAAAGCAAAAGTTTTACGTAAGTTTTGGTATTCATGAATGTCCCATGATAAAGGACACCAGCTCAGACTGTAATTTCCAAGTATTGTGCTGTGGGATGTGGCTTTTGAGATGTCAGCTATCACTCTTCCTCCTCTCCCAGAATGTGCTTCCTGCTTAACACATCATGAGATGGATCCCCTCTCCTCTCTGTGGGCTGGACTTTGTACATTTGGAGACCAATAGAATGTAGCAGAAGTGACAGGGACTTCTGAAGCTCACTCATTGGCAGGCTTTCAGTTTCTTCTTGGACTTCTTAAAACACTCACTCTTGGGGAACTCCCTTTCAGAATGCACATGCTGAAGCCACAGGTAGGAGCTGTAGTTGGCAGCTAGCTATAGCTGAGCTTCAACCTGATATTTAGCAGCAGCTGCCAAGTCTGTGAGTGAGCATTTTGAGCTTCCTCCCCAGTCAAGCTTTCAGGTGATTTCAGTCTCAGCTGCCTTCTGACTGCACCTGCACAAGTTTAGAGATTCCAAGTGAGAACTGCCCCAATTAACTCTGTATAGCACACAGAAGTTGAGAGATAATAAATTATTATTTAAAAACACCAAGTGTTAGGGTTGTTTCCTTTGCAGCAATAGATATGTGAAACACACATGATTTTCTTCTGAGGTAATTTTCAAATTGTGAAAATTGGAAAGAAGTGTTTAATAAAAGTCTTTGTGTGCACATTTCAAATTTGATATACCCAGTAGCTAAAAAAGCATTTGGAATGGGAAATATTTCACTCTCACTTAAAATAATAAGAAGAAAATTAATTTACTATTATGGGTTGAGAACCTGTTATATGTCTGTCATTCACTGAGTACTTTCTACACTTATCTCAGAACTGGGTTTAAAACCAAAGTTATTTTAAAATCTTATTTGGTTTTATTATACCACATAGCCCATTATATGTTATCTTCCTTAGAATGTAAAGGGTCAGTCCTGATGAATTTTACACTTTCCAGGTAGGAAGTTCTAGACCCTATAAGAAAGCAGCATGGTGAATATTGGATTTTTTGCTTGTTTGTTTTTAACAGTTGGCTCAGAACCTGGCACATAATAGGTGTTTAATAAATGGCTGTTAATAAAGATATTTATAACTTAACCAGTATTTCTCTAAAGGTACCTCTTTACCTCTTGACTCTCAAACGTTATATGTAAACTTTTGTGGTCTTTTCTTCTTCATAGATTGGTCACAAAATTTTAATTATTGTACCAAATTCAACTTTAAAAGTCAGCAAAATTTGTACTGCTTTTCTTTGAATATTTCTGCAGTCCTGCAGGACTGGCAAGAGCCCCACTTCCTGCTGGCCCTCTCCTGCCACCATGCTGGTTTTTGCTCACTCCTTTGACCATGCTGGTCCCCTCGCTCTTCCTCTTAGTCGTCACTTGCGCTCCTTCTGCGCTTCAGGTTCTTTGCTCCTTCAGGTCTCTGCTTCACTGTTACATTATCAATGAAGTCTTTATGATCACTCGTTTAAAGCAACCAACCCCCCTTTCCTACTACCTAGACTTCTTACCTGCTTAACTCCCCCTCATAGTATGCGCCATCATCTGACAAGGTATATGTGTGCTGTTTAGTCCCTTTGTTAGAAAGTAATCTCCTCATGGATAGAGACTTGGTTTTGTCCTCTGTTACATTTTCAGCACCCCGCATGGCAGGAGCTGAATGAACAGACATTATTGAATGAATGGATGTCTATGACAGTAGTTGAACTGCAGCACAGAAAAACTGACACCATATGAGAAGTGGTCTTCCCTTTATGTTTCAGGTTAGGAGCATTGGTTAACATTTTGGGTTTTCACTTCAAAGAGAAGAAAGCTGAAAGTGTTGAGAAACTTTCAGTGACATATTCTGGAAATAGGTAGTCACTGGTTGATCATTGTACATAGTATGGTTATAAAGATCATTGCTGCAATGCTGGCCAAGCTCTAGAGCCCCACCTCTCCCTTGTGAAGGAGATGCCTATGGCAGCCCTGGAGCAGGTGACAGAGGAACCTCTAATCTGGGGACCAGAAGAAAGTCAGAGTCAGCTGCAACCAAGAATAGTAAATACTTTATGTAATGAGAACTAATGTCTACCATGATTTGGGTGGGATTTTGGCTTTGTAAGTACTATGTATTACAAAAATTTTCACAGCTATTTTCATGAAGGGCTAATTTTTATAAAAATGGATCACATCAATGTTTCTTACAGCATCTGTGTTTATGGATATCCTGATCACTTGAACCAGGCTTCTACACAAATACATCACCACAGTTTAGAAGAAGAAGGATGATAAAATGGAAGGAAAAATTCTCCCTGGGCAAAAGTGCTCAAGATTTAGAGTTATAAGTCTCAAGTTTCAAAGCCTTGACAAGCATCATAGGGCTAAAGGAGAATTGAAGCCCATGGGATAAAGTAGGATCTCTGCATGGCAGAGAGATGGACAAACAGAAGCTGCTTAGCCTTCTTTCCTACAGTCAGACCTTTTTGCATTATTTTGTTTTTTAAACCTTGAGTATCATATTTCAGGGGAATGTGTTTTGCTATACTGTTTGGTGCCCAGGCAGAAACAAACCTTTCTAAGATGGCTTTAGGAAGATGTGCTGCTTACCTGGACTTTCTAACTCTGAGTATTAGAACCTAGAGAATTCAGCCTCATGTAGCTCAGGTCTGCACCTCTCTCTGTTTTTAGGTTGAGTCTATAATCAGTAAGTTCTTATTCATCCTATCTCAAAAAGCTCAAAGTTCAGCCAAAATACTTGAAAATTGAGTTCTAAAGAAATAGTTCTCTTAAATATGCTCTGCAGAATGCTAACTGATTTACTTGTCTAAAACCCTGGTGTAGTAGAGAAAAGCACTGATTTTGGAAAGAGAAGGTCTGGATTTATATGCTAGCTTTGCTGCTGGGTGAGTTACTTTACCTCTCACTCTCAGCTCCTGTTTCCCCATCTATAAAATTGGGACATAAATATCTTCCTCAAAATGGGTTTTTAAAAAGATTGAAGTATAGTTAATTTACAATGTTTCAGGTGTACAGCAAAGTGATTCAACTATACATATGTACATATATACATATACTCATATACATATGTATACATATACAAGCTTCCCAGATGGCGCCAGTGGTAAAGAATCTGCCTGCCAATACAGGAGATGCAACAGATGTGGGTTCGATCCCTGGATCAGGAAGATCCCCTGGGGAAGGAAATGGCACTTCACTTCAGTATCCTTGCCTGGAAAATTCCATGAACAGAGGAGCCTGGCTGGCTACAGTCCATGTGGTCACAAAGACTTGGATACTACTGATATATATATACTTTTTCAGATTCTTTTCCTTTATGGGTTATTATGAAATATTGAGTATAGTTCCCTGTGCTATGTAGTAGGACTTGCTGTTTATTTTATATATAGTAGTACGTATCTGTTCATCTCAAACTTCTAATTTATCCCTCCTCCTCTTTCTCCTTTGGTAATCATGAATTCACTTGCAATGTCTATGAGTCTATTTCTGCTTTGTAAATAAGTTGATTTGCATCATTTTTTTAGAGTCCACATATAAGTGATATCGTATATTTGTCTTTCTCTGTCTGACTTACTTCACTTAGTATGATAATCTCTAGGTCCATCCAAGTTGCTGCAGATGACATTATTTCAGTCTTTTTTTATGACTGAGCAGTATTTCATTGTATATGTGTACCACATCTTCTTTATCCATTCATCTGTAGATGGACACTTAGGTTGCTTCCATGTCTTGGCTGCTGTAAATAGTGCTTCCATATACATTGAGGTGTATGCTTTCTTTTTTTTTTGTTTGAATTATAGTTTTGTATTTTCTGGATATATTCCCAGAAGTGGGATTGCTGGATCATTTGGTAACTCTATTTTTAGTTTTTAAAGGAACCTCCATACTGTTTCCATCATGGCTGCACCAATTTACATTCCCATCGACAGTGTAAGAGGGTTCCCTTCAAAAGGATTTTTGTGTGGATTAAATCAGAGAAAGTAGGATGATGACTGAGTTTAGTGTTTGGTATATATTAAGCACTCAACACACGACAAAAAAAAAAGTTGGGGGGCAGGAGGGAGTCTCCTGAAGTGGATATTGTCTTTTTGGCAATCTTTCCTGATTCCACTGTAAAAACTTATCATCTGTCATGAAGTGGCGCATTCTGGTGACCACTCACCTTCTCTCTAGCAGTGATAACCTGGGGTTTTTATTGTTGTTGATTACTTCATGATCGGTTTGCTTCATCTGGACAGGTGGTTAGTCCTGCAATAGTCTTCTTATGAAGTTCTGTGCTCTACAATCCCCTCCTCTGGCTTTGCCTGCCTACATCTGAAAACTCTATAAACTCATGAAGCTATGTCTGATACACAGAAAGGGAGCTGTTTAACATGTTAATTTGACTCTGTTTGCCTCTGAATTTTTTATTTCACATGAGTTTAGTTCTGTGGGTCTAATTTCATGCTTTGGGGGCATAAGAATTTATTTTTGCTGCCATGTTATTCCATCACTTGGCACAGTGCTCAGCATATAGAGATGACCTAATATTATTAATATTATTTAAATCTATAAGAGGGCTAAGAGTCTTCATAGGAAACCAGAGCCAAAACTCAAATGTAATATGGCAAGTCCCAGCACCAACCCACCAGAAAGCAGAGGCAAATGTACTTAGAAAATTCACTTCTGCTTATGGAAATGAGGATTCTTTTTTTTTTTTAATTTTTACTTTATTTTACTTTACAATACTGTATTGGTTTTGCCATACATCAACATGAATCCGCTTCTAATAAGATATGTGACTGTAGAGACGTGAAAGAAGCCTGTGATCATTCAGCTCCCATGAAAACTACATTATATCACTGGGGGGGAAAGATATAATTCCCACACAAGGAGTAAGCTGGAAGAAAATGAACGTTTTAAATTATTAAAGGTACTTGACTCGGAGACTTTGATCCTGGCTAAGCTTTCAGAGTATGCAAACAAACAACCAGATAAGAAAGTGTAAATGACCTAGTCAATCAACTATCAGATAGCATCACCAAATGAACAGCGCTGATCATCCTTCAGAAAACTTATCAGAGTACAGGGAGAGGTTATTGAAGCATTAAGGCATGCCTAGCACACTATCACTTATATATACCCACTCTTAACTGGGCTAGTAATTTCATTCTACCTGACAGATAACAAGGAAAACCTTAAAAAAAAACAAGTCAACTTCAGCAAACTACCAACAGTAACAATGAAAAACAAGAGAGAGGCAAGGTGTGGCTCAAAAATAAGATTTCAGTGTTGAGGAGCTTTATTCTTTGAATTGTAACAGAAAGAAAAATGAAAACTAGCTTATAAAGATACAGAGAATGAACGCTTGTGTTAATGCCATTACATTGAACTCTGTTATCTTGTTTTGTAGCAAATGCTCCATAAGAATATGGCAACTTGAAATCAAGAGATTGATTCATTAGTTTACTCTGAACCTCCTTCCTATAATGTAATGGATCTGGAGATACTGAGATAAATGGAAGTCCTTTCTTTAAAGGAGCTCATAATTTATTTGAGAAGGCAATGTAATCAGGTAAATTGTAATACAATGTTGTAAGTGCCACCATGCATATAAGGGAAAAAAGGTGATGTCCTGCAAGGTTTGGAAAGGACTTCTGAATGTTTTTAAAAAATGAAATTATTTTGTAGAAGAATTTTAGCTCAAGTGTACTTTGTTATTTGAATAACAAAGAATATTATATTCTTTTAACCATGTCCTAACCTGATAAGTAAAATTTTGCAGTATTTAAATACAATATTCATTTTCCTGTCCTTTAAGCTAAAGAGAGAGCGCACGAGAGAGAATCTCATTTCAGCATAGAATTGTGCCCAAGAATTGGCTGGTGATAGAATCATGAGTTAGAAAGACTGAGGCCGTCACATAGGCTGAACTCCCACCTGACACATGACTGTCCTTTTCCACGTGTGCATGCGTGTCTCTACCTCCTCCTGGACAACTCCAAGGGCAAGCAGTCCCTCACTGTGAGTCAGCTCCTGTAGGAGCAGCCTTCTTTATACTGAGCAAAGTTCACTGTCTGGTCATTTCCCTGTTGCTATTCCATTCTCTGGAAAATGAGAGGAGACCATAGTATACCACCCATAGGATACTCTTAAAATATAATCACAGCTCTACTCAAACTTTCTCTTAAAAAGATAAGATATCTTTGATTCCTTTAGACATTTGTTTTGGAGCATTATTTCTAGATTCCTCACTCCAGGTGCAAATCTTTGAATCTTCTCTGGGATATTAAGCCCTCTTTCCCACTGTATCTTACCCTAGGCTTTGTATGTGGTATTTATCACTCTGCATGGGGTCGCAAAGAGTTGGACACGACTAAGCAACTTCACTCACTCACTCCCTCATGGAGCATCCTTGGTAGTCTGCGTGGCTGGCTTCTCTTCTCCTGGAAATTGTCACTCATTTGCTTCTCCCTTGCCTCCCAAATAGTATTGAATAGCCTTTCTCTGTGAATTTTTCCTCTTTCTTATAGACCTCTTTAATACTTATACTTTAACTCCAGTGTGCAGCTAATAGATCCAATTGACCAAATATAAAACTCTCCTTTTCTAAGCTAGTTATGCATAAGTAACTTAAAAGTAGAGCAGACTATGAGGTCCATGAGGTTCCTTACCAATTAACTCAGAGGATATTAACATCAGAGGCAAGGAAGTGTCCATCCAACACCCACCCCCAGTGTCAGAGAACCAGGAACCAGGTACAAAATACAGTGCTGCTTTAGTCTCCAAGTCCAGTGCTGAGCTGGCTGAAGATGCATGCATGCATGCTCAGTCATGTCTAACTCTTCACAACCCCATGGACTGTAGCCTGCCAGGGTTCCCTGTCCATGAAACTGTCCAGGGAAGAATACTGAAGTAGGTTACCATTTCCTCCTCCAGGGAATCTTCCCTGACCTAAGGATTGAAGCCATGTCTCCTGCATGTCCCCTGCAAGGCAGATGAAATCTTTACCCCTGAATCACTCTGGGAGCCCTGCTTAAGATGTGACCTGGCTAATATCCTCATCCTTGAGGTCATATGAAGGAGACAAAGTGCTCAAAGAAAGAAACAATGACTTGGCACACCTCTGGTTCATTTGTTAATATGCTTCTGTATCTGCTTGGGTGGAAGAGGAAAGTAGGACATACAAGTGACTCTACCCACATTTGAAAGCTGTATTGCTAGAAAATATGCCCCCCAAGTATCATAGAATCTGACCAGCTAGAGCAAGAGTTCCCCATCTTGGAGGGAGGGGGACAGAGTTCCTTTCTTAAGAGCACAGTGTAGAGAATAGTGCTGTCCTGTGGTCACCTGCTTACTTGTCTTTATCCCTCACAAAAATGGAGTTTCCTGAGGTACTTGAAGACTGAGTGTTTTGGAGAAAAATGCGTGTATCTTCTATGAGGTAGTGCAGTAGTAAATATTTACCAGACACTCAGTAGCATTTGCTAAATGAACTGTACACTCCTTATCTTCTAGTCTGTTAGAGTAACTCTCCACATGTTGTACCTGAAATTAAACGAAACTCCTCATGTATAAAATGCCCCACAACAAAACTCTCCTGGCTGTTGCTTCCTGATATGGTTACTTAGCCTCCTTGTGAGGGCTTGTTACTTCTGTTTGTGTTCAGAAGCTAGTCTAGCCCTAACCAGCTGATTTATAAAATGATGGTTTCCGTGCTCTGAATGGATACTCAGCAAGAATGGAGGCACAACCTATGCCAGTGGACTCCACAATCATCCCCTCCATCAAACTTCTCTTCTATAAACAGTTTACAATGTAGATTTCATAGAGCAGAGCTATTTTTAAAACTATGCAGTGTCATATAATAACTTAATGTTATTTTATGCACTTTATCATAAATGGCTCTTGCTTGTCCATCTATTATAGTTCATTTGTTCCACCAACAATTATTGAATGACTATGATGTATTTAGCACAGCAGAAGAAAAAGTATTTAAGCATAGTATTTGACACAAAGTAAAGATTTAACAAATATTTCTTTAAAGTGATATAATTTAATCTTCACGACAATACTTTGAGGTAAAAATTACTATTACTACATTACTGATGACCTGATAGAAATGCTGTGAGTCTAGGTAATTAACTCAAAGCCATAAAAAGACCAGATTTATGAGCTATGGCTCTGATTCCAGTGCTTATTCTATTTATCACAACTGCTTTTTGCCTTGAGATGAGGAGTAAATAGTAGGCTAATGTCAAGTTGTAGTGGGTCTAGACTGCTGGATTAAGGGAGCTTGGATTTTATTCAATATTCAGCGTTTCAGTGAATGATTGGCTAAAATAGTTTTTCTCATCCTTACCTGAACTTCAGTTTTACTGAAGTTCAGTGAACTTTCATCAAAAGTTTTTGACAAAAAAAATTAGCCATCATCAGATTTTCCTTTGTAGATTCTGATTCAGTGGGTCTCAGGTTTGGCCTGGAATTCTGTACCCTTAGTGAAAGTGAAAGTGTTAGTCCCTCAGTTGTGTCTGACTCTGTGACTCCATGGACTGCAGCCTGCTAGGCTCCTCTGTCCATGGAATCCTCCAGGCAAGAGAATTCCACTCCACTCCAATTCTCTGCTCCACTCCAGGAGTGGGTTGCCGTTTCCTTTTCCATGGTATCTTCCTGACTCAGGGATTGAACCCGGGTCTCCTCTATTGCAGGCAGATTCTTTACCACTGAGCCATCAGGGAAGACTATTCTTAATGGGCTTCCCCCTAATTAGCTTCTGATAAGGCAAAGTTAGAAAACACTGGGCCAAATGATTTGTTTGCTCTTTATAATCTTACTGTCATTTTTCTTGACTAGATTGACATATAATCAGATGTCACTGAAAGAAAGCACAGTGTTGGATAAACAGGCCTTCTGTGAGAGTCCACAGGAGCAGCCTGATTGCCAGTGAGCTCCGGATCTCCTGGGCTACCCTCAGCAGCGATTGCTGCCAACACTGCAGATCCTCTAGGCCACTGATGTCAGGGATGACTGTGGTCACTGCACCTCGCAGTGAATCTCAGGGGATGGCTGCACCCTCACCTTGAAGTACCAGCTTTGGCAAACTCTCCACTGGCAAGTGCACTTGATGATGCCTGACACAGAGGATGAAGTATTGATGAGAACACATCAGAAGCTCATTCTAAAAGGGGCACTTCTAAAGAGCTCTTCAGAGGGAGACTGCAGAGGGAGGCTGCAGAGAGACAGTGCTCTTTGCAGTTGGGAAAAATGCAGCATAAGCACATGCCTCTTTGAAGAGTCTGACTGTTTTAATACATTTGTTTAAAGTGACACTGTGTTTAATGTGTGAGAAATCTCTTGAGGGGAAAAAGTCATACGCCCAAATGAGGGTGAGGAAGTAGAATGTGTCTGAAACTCTCCTTTGTGATTTGTTCAGCTGAGCCCAGGATATGTAGAGGAAATCACCTTTGCTGTTTGGCCAGTGTTAAAAAATACTCATGACGCTTGTTAAAGATGGTAAGACAGACTTTATTTAAGACTATGTTTCTAAGTGCAGGGACCCCTCCAGTGGGATGTTCCAAAGGGGAGAGAGCTTGGGCTCAACTCTGCACACCTCCTGTGCAAGTGGAAATTTATTGACATAACAAGATTCTCACTAAAGACAGGCTAGGATGATCAGACATACATGGAAGATAGTGGAGGATGAGGAACCTGATCAGATATGGGAGTGATCAGATAAGGAAAAGGAGGGATTCTTGCTAAACTGACATAGTAAGACTCTTGCTAAAAACTAGAGTTTACAAGAAAGTGCCCACATGGGCCTAGGAGAAGTTTCAATGGCCTGACCAAAGGCTTGGTCAAGCAAAGAACATTTGCCATCAGTGATACTGAAAAGAGAAAAGAGACTTTTTCATCTTCTCCATGAATTATGCCTCAAATTCCTTGAATTCTTCCTTGAATAATATGCTTAAGTTGCAACTGGCACCAGAAGCCAGTTCCATGAAAGTTAGTATGGCTCATGTGTGATGAGCAGGAAAGGGTTAATGCTTTCCTTTACTGGCCTCAAGCCAGTTGCTGCAGCCCAAGTGTTGTCACAGCCATGCCATTGTCAGAAGATTTTTCTTGACATGAAAAACAGAGACAGGGAGTGCCTTCGGGGTTTAGAAACCATAGGACTTTCAGAGTCATGTGCCAGAGATATATGGCTTCAACTACAGAAAGACAATTTCCTTTTTTTTTTTCCTTGTGGTGATAAAATGATCTACTTAGAGTCATATTTTTGGCACTGCATTTAGAAAACAGATTTAAAGAAAAAGAATAATTGATAAAGTAAAAGAGAAGCCATATCAGCAGTAGAAATGGCATTTTTACAGTTAAGAATCTTATCACAATCTATTAAGTAAACTCAGTCAGCCAAGAACTGTGCCTGCCTGATACAGGTTTAAATGATTACATAAACATGAATATATTTTCAATGAACTTAGTCATAATATTTTTGGTTCCTTCTTTCTTTGCTTCTACCCTCTCCTCTATTCAATAACATTTCTACAAGCAGAAACCCCCAAATCCAGGAGGAATTAGGTAACCATGTAGCAGTCAGTAATATAGAATCAAGTAGTCTTGGGCATCCTGACTACATGTTCCATGAGCCCACCACCTCAGAAGTGGGGGTGAACATGAACTATTCCTATGGTGGAAGTACCAGGAACCAAAAGTAGAATTAGGGTTTAAGAACTCTTTTCTTCTTGAATCCACACTTAAAAAAATTTCATCTGATACTTTGTTAGCCCCATGATTTTTTTTGCACATAGTTGATATTATAGCCTATATAAATTTTTGATGTTAGAACATCATCTTTTCATATTGTAGAGCTCCAGTACAGAGTAGGAAACATATCTGCTACTTAATAAACATTTAGTGAATAACAGTAAATTCTGGAGAAACTGTATTTGTTGTATCGGGCACAGCTCACATAGGATGAAAAACCTTAAATGGGCTCACTACCACTAGAACACACTTCTACCATTGTCATATTTAAGGGGCAAAATGATCTGACAAAGTTTACATTATCTGATACATTCCTCAAAAGGTTTATATTTGTATAAACAGGATATCCTTTTGTCGATCAAAAAGATTCTATGAACTTCCTCTGAAGAGATATCACCCAAATAGTCAGCGATGTCTCCTTCTGTGGATGGAGTCATACATAATGAATGTTCTCTGATGGCTGCAGGAGTTGTGTGGCTATACTTAATGTTATAGAACCCAGTGGAGTTCATTTAATCAAGTCTGTAATGGTGGTATTGACTGTAAAATCTAATGAAGTGGTACTAAACTTAGTTGATTTGAGATTGGAGTGGGAGTGTTCAAAGGCATGTTTGATGCCATTTGTAGCCTAAAGTGTTGTTAAGGACAAAGGCACAAATGGTTCAGATAATGGAAAACCTCCTTGTTTTCATTTTGAAAGTCTTTTCTACTGTTTTTGAGTTGAGAAAAATCCTAACAGCCACTATTCAAAACCTGTTAGCTCTCTATGTAAACAGGGCATCTCATATTCTGAAGAATCAAAAGCAAACTTGGATCTTCATGAATTTCATCTGAGATTTGAAAAATAGGCTCTTGTAAAATCTGTCTGCTGTTACTGGACACTTGGTCATAAAGTGAAAATAATTGGCTAGAGGTGGTTATCCAAAGGTTAAGAGTCTGGATGAGTGCCTGCTTCACATTGAGAAGGAAAGAACTGACTGTGAATTTATCAGAAGGCTTAAGAAATATACAGGTATTTCTCAAGAAATAAGATAAAAACAAAATTAAAAAATGTTTAAAAAGGGAGCATGTGTATGCTGGAGATGTAATGGAAAAAAGATATTGTATTAGTTTAGGAGTCAGGATGAAAGTCTTCAGTCTAGAGGAAGTGCCTGTGTGAACTTTTAAGAGTAAATGACCTAGATGCAAATTGTGACCAATAAACTGGATCTGCGCCGCAAGAAAATACTAAAACCAAATCAAGGTAATAGAGTGAGAGGCATGGAATAAAATTACTCAGTACATTGGAATATAAAGCAGTTATCTGCAAATATTAATATATGGAATAGGTAGCTTGGAAAGTTTCACTGAAGGAGAGAAAAAGTTTGGGAGATAATGTCAGAAGTAATGTACTAGTTTATTTCCATGGTATTAAAGGATGCTCATAGTCTTAACATCCAAATCCATTAATGGAAATAAAGTTTCACAAGCATTTGTAGAGGCTAGAAAAGAGCAAAGAGGAATAAAGAGCTTAGACACAAGATTTCTCCATCTTCCCATGACAGCATTTCTCTGGTTAAAAAAGTGTCTTCATTTACAGTATCCTGAATTAGAATAAAGATCACACACTTCCTCCTGTTTTTGAAATAGCCAAATAACCAAAACCACCCATCAAGGTCTCAGTTATATTTTTATTCAGAAGATTATAATTTTTGAAGCAAAAGCAAAATCTTACATTTTGATTAGCTTGTTCACGTGCGTTTCCAATATTAAGTCAGATAAAGCTGACCAAGGACAGGAGAAGCAGTAATAAAACTATCCTCAGGAAACTTCCAGGTGTTACTTAATTTGTCTGTCCATCCTTCCTCCCTCCATTCCAATAAGATACAGGACACCCAGTGAAACTGGAAGTCCACATAAATGTTAGTAACTTTTGGAGTATAAGTATAGTACATACAATATTTGAAACATACTTATAATAAAAAAACATTCACTGCACACTTGACAGTCAAATTCACCTGGGCATCCTGCATTTTTTTTCTTACTGTGACAAAACATGTATAACATAAACACTATTATCTTCACTATTTAAAGAGCATAATGGTATTAAGTATATATATATTGTTGTGCAACCACCATCCCTCTTCAAAACTCTTCATCTTGCAAAACTGAAGATCTATGTGCATGAAACAATAATTCAGTTTCTCTCTTTCAAGGCCCTGGCAACCACCATTGTGTTTTTTTGTCTCTCTTTGTTTTTGACTGCTTTAAGTACCTCATACAAGTGGAATCATACAGTATTTGTCTTTTTTGTAACTGGATTGTTTCATTTAGCATGATGTTTTTAAGACTCATTCATGTTACAGCATATATTAGAATTTCCTTTTTTAAAGCAGAATAATATTCCACCATGTGCATATATTAGAGAAGGAAATGGCAACCCACTCCAGTATTCTTGCCTAGAGAATCCCAAGGACAGAGGAGTCTGGAGGGCTGCCATCTATGGGGTCGCACAGAGTTGGACATGACTGAAGTGACTTAGCAGCATGTGCATATATGCCCCATTTTGCTTATCCATTTATCCATCAGTGGATACTTGGGCTGCTTCTACATTTTAGCTATTGTGAATAATGCTGCTATGAACATGAATGTACAAAAATCTTGTTAAGACCCTGCTTTTAATTCTTTTGAGTATACACCCAAAAGTGGAATTAATGGATTATATGTTTTTAAATTAAATTTTATTTAAATTTTTAATTTTTGAGTGCTGCCTCACAGTACCATTATCCACTGTAGTTGTAATGTTTTCACATTTCCACCAACAGTGTACAAGGGTCCCAAGTTTTCCACAACCTTGTCAACATTTTTTTTTTATGGTACCTATCCTAATTAGTGTGAAGTGGTATCTCTTTGTAGTTTTGATTTGCATTTCCCTACTGATTAGTGATGGTGAACATCTTTCATATGTCTCTTGACCATTTGAATATCTTTTTTGGAGAAATGCCTGTTCAAGTCCTTTGCCCATTTTGAATCCAGTAGTTTGTCTTTTTTCTTAAGTTTTAGAAGTTCTCTATATATTCTAAATATTAATCCTTTATCAGATATGTGCTTTGTAAATTTTCTCCCATTCAGTGGGTTGCCTTTTGACACTGGATAATATCTTTTGATGCACTTGTTTTGAATATTCATGAAGTTCAGTTTGTCTAGTTTTACTTTTGTTGCACATGCTTTTGGTGTCATATCCAAGAAATCACTCTCAAATCCAATGTCATGAGGTGTCTGTCCTATATTTTCTTCTAAGAGTTTTTCAATTTTAGCCCTTATGTTTAGGTCTTTGGTCTATTCGAGTTCATTTTTGTATGTAGTGTTATGTAAAAGTTTATCTTCATTCTTTTGCACTCCATGTGCATATTAAGTTTTCATAGCACCATTTTTTGAAAAGATGGGTCTTGGCACCTTGCCCAAAATCATTTGCCCATATATGTTAGGTTTATTTTTAAAATGCATATTTCTATGTCTTCCCTGGTGGCTCAGTGGTAAAAGGATCTGCCTGCCAGTGCAGGAGATATAGGTTTGATCCTTGGTTCGGGAAGACCCAACACTCTGCAGAACACCTAAGCCTGCGCACCACAATTATTAAGCCTGTGCTCTATAGCGAATATTGTTTTCCAATTCATGAGCATGGGCTGTCTTGTCATTAATTTATATCTCTAATTTCAGCAATATTTATAGCTTTCATTGTGCAAGTCTGTCATTTCCTTGGTTAACTCTTAAGCATTTTATTCTTTGTGATGCTCTTGTAAATTATTTTCTAAATTTCCTTATCAAACTGTTCATTGTTAGTGTATAGATATGTAATTGACTTTTGTGTATTGACTACTACTTTGCTGAATTTGTTTATTAGTTCTAACAGTTTTTTTGTGTATTTGGAGTATTTAGGGATTTCTCCATAAAAGATCAGATTGTCTGTGAACGAAGATTATTTTGCTGTTTTCCTTTTTAATTTGGATGCCTTTATCTCTTCTTGCCTAATGACTTTGGGTAGAACTTCTAGTATTATGCTGAGTAGAAGTGATGAAAACAAGAATTCTTGGTTTATTCCTGACCTTAGAGGAAAAGCTTTCAGTTTTCATTACGGAGTATGATGTTACCTATAGGTTTTAAATATATTCCTTTATTGTATTGCATTCTTCTATTCCTAGTTTGTTGAGTAGTTTTGTAATGAAAATGTTGGATTTTGTCAAAATTTTTCCCACATCATTTGAGATGACCATGTTTTTCTTTCCCTTTCATTTTGTAAATGTCATGTATTGCACTAATTTTAATATGTTAAACTATCCTTGCATTCCAAGAATAAATACTACTCGACCATGTTATCAGTTCAGTTCAGTCTCTCAGTTGTGTCCGACTCTTTGCGACCCCTTGAATTGCACCACGCCAGGCCTCCCTGTCCATCACCAACTCCGGAGTTCACTCAGACTCACGTCCATCGAGTCAGTGATGCCATCCAGCCATCTCATCCTCTGTCGTCCCCTTCTCCTCCTCCCCTCAATCCCTCCCAGCATCAAAGTCTTCTCCAATGAGTCAACTCTTCACATGAGGTGGCCAAAGTACTGGAGTTTCAGCTTTAGCGTCATTCCTTCCAAAGAAATCCCAGGGTTGATCTCCTTTAGAATGGATTGGCTGGATCTCCTTGTAGTCCAAGGGACTCTCAAGAGTCTTCTCCAACACCACAGTTCAAAAGCATCAATTCTTCAGTGCTCAGCTTTCTTCACAGTCCAACTCTCACATCCATACATGACTACTGGAAAAACCATAGCCTTGACTAGACAGACCTTAGTCGGCAAAGTAATGTCTCTGCTTTTGAATATGCTATCTAAGTTGCTCATAACTTTTCTTCCAAGGAGTAAGCATCTTTTAATTTCATGGCTGCAATCACCATCTGCAGTGATTTTGGAGCCCCCCAAAATAAAGTCTGACACAGTTTCCACTGTTTCCCCATCTATTTCCCAGGAAGTGATGGGACCCGATGCCATGATCTTCGTTTTCTGAATGTTGAGCTTTAAGCCAACTTTTTCACTCTCCACTTTCACTTTCATCAAGAGGCTTTTTAGTTCCTCTTCACTTTCTGCCATAAGGGTGTTGTCATCTGCATAACTGAGGTTATTGATATTTCTCCTGGCAATCTTGATTCCAGCTTGTGCTTCTTCCAGCCTAGCGTTTCTCATGATGTACTCTGCATATTGCCTAATTTCGTGTCTTTAATTTTTTTGCTTGCTTTTGTTTATATGACACTGAGGTCAATCTAAAGACAAAACATTGCCTATTACCTTCAATGGGAAGAAGAATAAACATTACTTGTACACTGTGTTAGGACAAGGTCAACCATTTGTTAGTTCTGAGCAATGACCAAATAAATAAAACTATTTCAAGAGGTATTAATCTTTAATTTTATGGGTCTTTATATTTTATTTGGGGCTTCCCTGGTGGCTCAGAGGTTAAAGCCTCTGCCTGCAATGCGGGAGATCTGGGTTCAATCCCTGGGTCAGGAAGATCCCCTGGAAAAGAAAATAGCAACCCACTCCAGTATTCTTGCCTGGAGAATCCTATGGATGGAGGAGCCTGGTGGGCTACAGTCCATGGGGTCGCAAAGAGTTGGACACGACTGAGCGACTTCAATTTGAAGTCTTATCTATTTAACATTGTATTAAAACTTGTAATTTTGACTTTTTGAAATCATTTAACTTTGTTTTTATCTTCCTTAGATCTTTTAGTATTGGATCTCTTAATATTTTTGATATATTGAAAAATCCTTCTTTCTCTCTCATTCTTAGTCTCTCACATATTTTATTAATTCCTGGTTTGCTTTTATGATAGCCATCAAGAAGCACAGTAGGAGACAGCAGAGGGAAAATTCTCCCCATAAATCAGAAGGATCAGGTCCTCTTTCCTCAACTGAAATATCAGATGCTTCTTAACATTTCTCCTAGAACTTTCAGCTTGGATTTTAAAAAAGCCTCGTCTCAGAAGACCTGGAAGACCAATAATCTACCTTTTTCCAGGGTTATAATTCTTGTGCAGATGATATAAGCAGCATTTTACACTTTCCTTACTTTATATGACATTTTCTGGCTTAAAATTTCTGGATTCTTCTCTTTTGCCCCCTCTCTCCCACTCTCTGGATGTGAACACACACACACACACACACACACTCGCCAAGCCATTCCCCTGTAGAGACACTGCTTCTCTGGCAGCCCTTTCAAGGAGTGGTTGTTCTCTCCCCACAACCCTCACACAACTGGTACTGGATGTGAGAAAGGCATTCCCCTGAACTTCTCTCCTCCTCATTTCTAGTCCCCCACCCCCTACTTTGTTGCTCATGACATCAGATTATATTAGCTACTCTTCCTTTGGTTACTCTCATCTACTGATCCTGGTGTCAATTTCCCTCATATCTAGACAATTTTTGCCCTTGGCTCTCTGTCCCTTTCTTTAATGTAATTGTTATCTTACTTGTCTGTTGTTGGGCCAGTTACATAATTTGTGAGTTCAATATAAAATGAAAATATGAACCCTTATTCAAAAATTAGTAAGAATTTCAAGGCAGTGACAGCAGAGCATTAAACCAAGTACAGGACCCTTTTAAGCACAGGTCCCTGTGTGGTTACACAGGTCATGTCCATGAAGCTGGCCACTTGGTTGGGAACCATTATTCACCTGCCCTCTAATTTTCGTGGATGATGGAGCTTGTGATCTGTTTCTGTGACTGAGGAATATTGGAGTAACTGCTTCCAGCCTCTGTTGCTACTCTTTGAACTTTCTTTTTTATAGGCAGCAAAGAGCAGCAGAGCTGATGAATAAGAGATTACATCCCTTGGACCACTTTTCATCAGCAAGTGGGCTTAAGAGAAACTGCTCCTGCCTCTTCTTTACCCTTTTGGATTCCTTCTGATTGGGCTCAGGGAAATCACCTTTCATTTCCAGTTTTCATGCAATGAACCAGCTCGTTGTCCCAACATTTCAGGCCAATAATTTGGGTTCAACATTCTAAATTAAGTAAAGAGAGATTATGACACCCTACCTTTGCTCTCATATTCAAGCCATGTTCATCAGCACAGTTTCCCCAACAATCCTATGAGTTGACAGCTTCTGGGTACTTATCTAAACCACAAGTAAAGCTGATACTTTGATCCCCATGTGGCTCATACTTTGTCAATATTTCCTACTAATATTAGAACATCCAAACTTGCAATATGATACTTTCAATTTAGGCTCCTTGGTAATAAAGTTTTGTCCTGAAATATGCTCAAATAGTTCCCCAATTGCTATTTTTTTTCCTAATAGTCTCCTTTAAGAAATTTGAATTGAAAAAAAACACGTCTGCCCACATTTATAGTTTTAGACTTTCCTATCTCTGACTGGCAGGGAAAACAATTTTGGCAGAGGTGAGGATGAGTTGAACCTCTTTGTTTCTGACAACCTCAGGGAAGGAAAAACATGACTGATAATAAGAGGTGGTTGCTTCAGGGCCAGCCCAACTGACAGTCTCAGTCAAGCAATGGCTTCGGTCTTAGGGTCTTTTCTGACAAGTAATAATCTCTGAGCAAGCACAAAAGACAACACCAAACGTTTGTGTTTTTAGAAATAAAGAAATTTCTATTTATCATTCCCTAAACCTCTAATGTATTCCCTCTGTTTAGGCTGAGGGACTTTCAAGAATCTGCCCTGTGAAATGTGTTGTATTTAGTTGCAGGGTATTGTTAGGGTGATAATTCATTATATCACAGACATTTCTGTTCATCCAGAAGGAGGCAAATAATTTTTCAGGTATTAGAATCAGTAATATTTTTATTCCATATAGGCTTCATATTTGCTTTTACATTGTAGACACTGATTATCATTTTGCATTGGTCAAAAGAAAACAAAGCTCCAAAATCTCTACTTCACCTCTCACAAAGGGTTCTACGTTGTGTAAGTGAATTTAATTCTGTCTTTATCTTACCTTTTCTCCTTCTTCCCCCCAACCTTTCTCATCCTCAACTGCTTGTTTTAGAGTTTATGCATTTGTCTTTGCATTTCAACATGTCACTTTAAATCCTTACTACAATAGGGAAAGGTATGTATACATAAAGGCATGTATAAATAAAAAAGGAATTAATGAAAACACAGCACAAGATTATTTGATCTTTACACATAGAATTTAAATCACAGAGTTTTGAAATCTTGTGGATATGAGAGGAGGCACTGGAAATTTAAATTTTTAATCCCAGACTCCATCACCTGTCACTTCTGTGGCCTTGTAAATGTCTCATAAATATAGATTTCTGCTCTGAAAAAGATTTAAAAATTTGACCTGATGTTCAGAGGCAATGTGAGGACTAATTTGGTCATGTGCAGTATAAATTTTAAAGCTTAGATTCATGGATAGGAAATGAGTATTGTTAACTATGTCTTTGGGAGACAGGCAGTCCTGTGCTCCATGCAAAATCCACAAGTTGAATATCAACTCTGCCCCAATAGGGGTCCCTTAATTGTAACATACATCATTCACCACTGGCTAAAGTTGTGTCGTAATGTTAGTAACACCAGTTCCCAGACACTTCTGACCTAATTTAAAACTTGCAATGACTTTTGCTGAAGTATTTCCTTCTTAATTTTTAGCTCTACTTAAAAGGTATTATTTAACAAGATAACAATGCACCCCTTGATTCTAACCATCCTAGTTAAATACACAGAAGATGTTCACCAACATTTTGTCTTAAGCCGCTCTTTTTCGATTAGCTGTCAACAAGAGACCATCTTTGTTCCAAGTGAAACTAAGTCAATTATCGTTGATGCTTCAGCTTTTCTTTCATCTTATGGGCTCCAGGGCATTGAAATAATGATTCTGCTTTCCTCCTTCCAGAAGACTAGTGATGTCCACTCTGTTTCACTTAACATTTAGATTTTTGACTCCATAAACTGTTTAACCTGTTCAACTCTTTGCAGCTTAGTTCAGCAAGGGTAATTCAGGTCTGTTTAAAATTTAACAGCAGAAACTAGGACATTAGGCATCATACTTATAGTAGGTTCTTTCCTTTAGGATAATCAGTGCCCATTTACTCATAGTAATTTATTGTGTATTATCTAAGTCCCTGCAAAATGAACTAAGGACAGATTTGCTCATTTATCTGCCTGCAATGCAGGAGACCCAGGTTCGATCCCTGGGTCGGGAAGATTCCCTGGAGAAGGAAATGGCACCCCACTCCAGTATTTTTGCCTGGAGAATCCCATGGATAAGAATAACCTGGCAGGCTACAGTCCACAGGGTCACAAGAGTCAGATATGACTTAGTGTCTAAACCACCACCACCACAAGAGGCTTAGATGAGGACAGAAAGTCCTGGAAGTGTCAAGGATGATTAAATCTATTTTGCCTAGGAAATCAGTTAACTGGACCATATGTTTCACTGGGACAGAGCTGTGTAAACAGTGGTCTTTAACATGTAGGGTTACAATATTTAATAAACCAGAAAGATGAAATATGTATACCCTCTTTCTTTTTCTTGGTCAAAAGTTATTCAGCATGCCACTGGTAAATACAGTATTCTATCTTCAGGTTTATGAAAATTGAAGTAAACTTCCATAAATTAGTATCTCCTTTCATTATTTATTAAATTAAAACAAGGACCATAATTATTTCCATTGATGTGTCTCATGATATACTCCGCTCTGATGCGTAATTTGGATTAAGTATAATTTGATTTAGTTTAGTCATTTTCTGTATACAATCTCAATTAATAGATGCAAGTGTTAGAAGGCAACTTAACTGGTTTTAGAAGTGACTTCATAACTGTGTTGACTTTGGACAACCTACTACTTTGTTCTTAGCTGCATTTTTCTCATCTACAAAATGTTGGTCACTATCCTTATATGCCAAAGTTGCAGTAAGGTTTAAGGAAGATAATCTTTATAAAATGTATAGCGTAGCATTTGTCATATCATATGGACTCAATAAGAGGTTAGTTTGATAAAAAACATCACCATAGTTCAATAAAAAACATAGTGCTATTCAAAGATAAACTAGTCAATCTTCATTATAAATTCTACATGCCATGTAAATGTTATGGCTACTGCTCCAATATTACTATGAAAATGTATAGTGGTTACTGTTATATAATTGAAATACATCATTCTATAATAAAAATTCTTGATCTCTGGGAGAATTGTCATTGGAATTACCACCAACAATAAAGTGACTGTTTTATACACTGCCTCCCTGTACACACGAATGAGAGTTTCTATACAGTATATGCAAGGAAGTGGAATATCTAGGTTATAGGGTACACACATATGCTTAGTTTTAATAGGTAGTACAAAAGTATTTTCATAGTGCTGTACCGTTTTACACTCCTACTAGCAATGTTTAAGAACTCCATATATTTTTGCCAACACTTGATAGCATAAGACTTAAAAATTTTAGCCATTCTGGTATACAGTGGTTTTCATTTTTGTCTTCCTAAATAATATCTCATTTAACAAAAGTTCCTAATTTTAATGGAGATCAAGTTATTAATCTTTTCTTATATGGCTAATATATTTTTGTTTTCCTGAGGGATTTAAAAAAGTTTCTGTCTAAATTATTGTCAAGAAAATATTATTTTATATATATATAATTGCCCCCAGATTTTTTGCTTTACCTTTTATATTTAGGTCTATAATTCATATGGAATGGTATGGTGTGAAGTAAAGGGTCAAAATTCAAGTTTTCCATATGGCTGTAAATTTGACCTGGTGTCATTTATTTAATCATCTTTCTCCACTGATGTGCATTACTAAATTTTTAATAAAGGTCTCTATATATAGTTGTCTGTTTCCATGCTCTCTATTCTGTTCCACGTATTTCTCTTTCTGTAGACAGTCTCACAGTTTTAATTACTATAGCTTTATAATAAGCCTTTATATCTGGGAATATCTACTTCTGATCTACTTCTGGGAATATCTACTACTTTTGTTTTTCTTTTCAAGAAAGAGGATTGCTTTGGGTATGTCTTGGCATTTCCAAATGAATTTTAGAATCAACTTGTCAATTCCACAAGTATATCTGCTAAAATTTTTATCTGGATCGCATGGAATCTATATATAAATTTGAGAATTACCATTATGACAATATTGAGTGTTTCAATCCGTAATCATGACATAGCTCTCTATTTATTTAAATATTCTATAGTTTTCCTAAAATGTTTTACAATTATTTGTATAAAGGTCTTGCACATTATATTTGTGATTATATTTATTCAAAGGTATTTGATACTGTTTTAAATAATGTTACTTTAAAATTGTCTTTTTATTGTCATTTGTTGCTTATATGTAGAAGTAAAACAGATTTTTGATATTGTTTTAGTTTCTAGTGAGCTTAGTAAATTCATTTATTAAACCTAATAATTTATCTGAAGAGTCTTGAATTTTCTACTCATAGAATCATGTTGTCTGTAAACAGGATGGCACTATATTTTGTCCTTTTTAGTTCTCAGTCCTTCATTTTCCCTGTCTTAACACCTTGCTAAGACCTCCTTACCACACTAAATAGAAGGGATGATAGCAATCAATTTTGCCTCATTTTTGTACAGGCCTTCTATGTGTCACCATTAAACTACAAAGTAAGTTCTTTGTAGTTACTTTTTATTAAATTACAGATATTCTATTTCTAATTTGCTGAGCACTTTTATCATGAATAGATACTAAATTTGTCAAATGTTTTCTCTGCATCTGTGAGAATAATCACATGATTTTTCTCCTATACTCTGTTAATGTGCTGAATTACACTGATTGATTGTCTAATATAAAACCCAACCTTTCATTCTTGGAATAAACACAAATTGGTCATGATGTATTATCATTTTTATTTATTGCTAGATTCATTTTGCTAACATTTTGTTTAAGGTTTTTATATTTTTGTTGATGAGAGAGAATGGCCTCTAACTTGCTTTCTTGTACATCCTTGTCAGGTTTTGGTGTCATGGTTCTTCCAAATTCAGAGTATAAGTTGGAAAGTGTGATTTGGAAAATTAATGAACATTGGTGTTATTTTTTTTCTTAAATGCTTAGAAAAGTTTGTTGGTTCTGGGGCATTCTTTGTAAGTATATTTATTTTTAGGGAACATTTTCTTTGACACAGATCTATTATCAATTAAAGAAAGCAGATGATTTAGAAAAGCAGCAGATACACAATGTAAAAGTGAGTGAACTATTTCTAGAACTTTCTTATGAATACATAAGATGTGTTTATGTGTTTATTTATGCATTTATAAATAAATAAGTTTAATCTAAATTTGAGCACCTACTGTATATGCAGTCTTTGAAGTATCATTGATGATTTTTGATTAAGGATGTGACCCATTTCACTACATGAAAGTAATATTTTATTCAAGTTAAGGGCTTCCCTAGTGGCTCAGATGGTAAAAAATTCACCTGAAATGAAGAAGATAAGGGTTTGATCCCTGGATCGAGAAGATCCCCTGAAGAAGGGAATGTCTACCCACTCCAGTATTCTTGCCTGGAGAATCCCACTGATGGAGGAAACTGGCAGGATATAGTCCATGAGGTCACAAAGAGTTGGACATGACTGAATGACTAAGCACACACATGCAGGTTAAGTTGTCCAAAGAATTGGATAGGGCAGAAATAAGAAATTGAAAGACCAGTGTGAGGCTGTTGCAATAATCCAGACAGGGACTTCCCTCGTGGCTCAGTGGTAAAGAATCTGCCTTTCAGTGAAGGAGGCTTGGTTTTGATCCCTGATCCAGGAAGATCCCATACCTCACAGCAACTAAGCCCATCTCTCTTTAGTTGCTAAGTCGTGTCTGACTCTTGCAATCCCATGGACTGCAGCCTGCCAGGCTCCTTTGTCCATGAGATTCTCCAGGCAAGAACACTGGAGTGGGTTGCCATTTCCTTCTCCAGGGGGCCTTCCCAACCCAGGAATCAAACCCGGGTGTCCTGCATTGCAGGCTGATTCTTTACTTACTGAAGGAAGCCCATGCATCACAGCTATAGGGTCTGGGAGCCACAACTACTGAACCACATACTCTAGAGACCATGCTCAGCAACAAGAGAAGCCACTGTACTGAGATGCCTGAGCACCACAACTAGAGAGTACCTCTGCTCACCACAACAAGAGAATAGCAATGATAAAAGATCCAGCACAGATAAAAATAAAAAAATAAAATTACAACAAAGAATAATCCAGACATAAAGTACCAAAGACTTGACTTTAGGTAGCAACTGTAGAAATAATTAGGCAATGAGAAAGTTGGTAAAAGAGGAAGCAATAGGATTTGTTGACTGACTGAAAGTCAAGGGTGAGGAAGGAAGAAGTTCAGTCTGACAAGAAGTCTTGAGTCTAGGTGATGAAATCAAGATGGGAACAAGACTTGCCAAGACAGAATATTTCTTCATTCTCATAAAGCTGATAATGTTTATCAAACTGTACTTTCTACATTTTCTTGCTGTTTATTTTGATTCAGGGCCTTTGTTTCAGACCCAGAATTTCAGTCTTAGAAGCTGGGTCCCTGTTCCACCAGGGAAACTGTACATTTTAATCAAAAGCAGATGGGCAAGACTGTATTAGAAGGCTTTTACTCATTCACCAGCCATCTTCTCTGATGTGATGGTATTTAATTCAGCGTTTCATAGGCAGAAATCATTAACAGCTCATCTCCCTCAGATGTCTGGGCAAAGGAAGAAAAATGGATAAAAATTTAAAATTGTGGGGTTAATTACAGTAACTAAATTTGGAATTGGTAATTAAAGTCTACATAACAGAAAAATGCAATTACATTGAAAAGAAATGTAATCCTCTGGAATATAGTATTATCATGAAAAATAATGAAGAGTAAATAACTTAGGCTATATTTAATATATAAATTTATTTGCTTGAGGTATAAACATTGACCAATGATAAACTTATATCAATGTTTTGTGTTGTTCAGTGTGTAATACATTTCAATATTAGCTATTGAAAAAGTAATTTATCATCGCACTAGATAACATGTCTTTTTGAAGGTGGGATACCAATATGTAATGAGAAAAGCTACAAAGATTTGTGCAACAAGAACATTTTCTAGTTTTCTGGCCCACACATTTAAATGTGGTGAACCCACTCAACTAATGACAATAATAAGAGCTTCTGTTTATTTAGTGATTACTACATGCCTAGTGCCCTACGCAATCATTTTGTTTTGTCCTCATAACCATCCGATTTTTCAGGAAAGGAAGCTGAGACTTGACAAGTCTCCATCACTTGCTTGTGGTCCTAGTGTGAGAATGGTGCAGAGGAAAGATGTAAACTGGAGTCTTCTAGACTTCAGAGCCTATGTTCTTACTATTGTTGTGTACATGCCACACCATCCATCTGTGTGCTCAGATTTGTAAATTAACATTTATTTTCTGCTTCTTTATAATAATGTTACAGGCTTCCTGAGAGCAAGACATGTCTTACTCATCTCTGTAAAGTAGAGGTGGTTGGTGCTGTGCATCAGGAGGCTATGACCTCTTGTATGTTTTCTGTGAGTTCAACAATCTCTGACACACCTAAAGGAAGAAGGGAGTAGGCTATGGGTCGTGGGGGGATGTGCTTGAACATAAGGGGCTCTTGGGAAGCTTGTCATGGATCGGGAAAGGAGGACGGAGATTCTCAAGTTTGGGCCAAGAATAATGACAGTGGAGAAACTATTTTGAATATGTCAGGGGCTGTTTTACTCAAATTGTGTCTCATTCAGCACTGCTTAGGCTGGTCATTTACCTCTTTAAATCTGAGAAAAGTTGTAACTAAGCAGAGATCTGTATTGTTTGAATATCTGAGAAACATGAGGGTGATGATAATAGTAGTAGTAGCAAATGCAAAAGCAATAGTAATAGTAGTTATCAACTTTCCTCCCTAGTAGAATGGGAATATTCTTGCAGTTTTAATCAGAATTCAATGTACGTAAATGTTTTTATTCATTTTACTAATGAAGATTCTGAGACTCAGATTGGTTAAATAAATGTTTTAAAATCTCACAACCATCATTTGGCAGAGGTTTCCACAATTCTTGGGGCTTCCCTGGTGGCTCAGACAGTAAAGAATTTGCCTGCAATGAGAGAGACCTGAGTCCGATCCCTAGGTTGGGAAGATCCCCTGGAGAAGGAAATGGCTACCCACTCCAGTATTCTTGCCTGGAGAATTTCATGGACAGAGGAGCCTGCCAGATTGCAGTCCATGGGGTCACAAAAAATCAGGCACAACGGAGTGACTAACCCTTTTAACACTCCATGACTTTTGGCTATTTTTACTATACTTCTCTAGTGCTGTTTTATGCCTAGAGTGCAGTATAACGGGGAATGAGAAGTATTTTGTCCTCCCGAGAGAGAAGAATGTAGGAGAAACCACTTCTTGTGCATGTCTCAGCTCTACCTTGCCACTTTATCCATTTTTAACCCATGTTGGGAACATCAGGGTTGCTTTCACATGACTGTGGGTGGTCACAGGGAGGAGGAAGCATCCAGTGGTTAATGGGAGATGGTATTTGGAAGCACATGTGAAATAGTCCCTGGAGCTCTCCTGAATTATGAGGGATTTGAAAAGGGCCAAGGCTTCCCAATTCTGTAGATGAGATGAATCTCAAGAAAATGTTGTTATTATGCATTATTGCATATCTGCATTTGTAGTCATGGACCTAAAGATACGAGCTTGGGAAACAGTTTGTTGAATAGAATGATACTAGAAGGAGGATCTTGTTTTCATAATGTGATCTGAAGTCTTATCCATCAGGTTCAGAATAGAAATAGAAGTCATTTTAGGTATTTTAAGTAGAGAGAAATTTAACATAGGGGATTAGGGGCTTGCAAGGAGATCCAACCAGTCCATCCTAAAGGAAATCAGTTCTGAATATTCATTGGAAGGCCTGATGCTGAAGCTGAAACTCCAATACTTTGGCCACCTGATGTGAAAAACTGACTCATTTGAAAAGACCCTGATGCTGGGAAAGATTGAAGGCAGGAGGAGAAGGGGACAACAGAGGATGAGATGGTTGGATGTTATCACCGACTCAATGGACATGAGTTTGAGCAAGCTCTGGGAGTTTGTGATGGACAGGGAAGTCTAGCGTGCTGCAGCATATGGGGTTGTGAAGAGTTGGACACAACTGAGCGACTGAACTGAACTGCCTAGGGGCTTGCAGGATTGGTTGGAAGGGGTGAAGATGTGTGTTATAGACTGGCCTCCAGTTCTGATTCTCAGAAGCATATAGAACTGACCTATGAGGGAAGGTGCAAAGGGCAAGCCACTCAACTTCTCAGGCTCAATTTCTCTATCTAAAACTGAGGGTAATAATAATAGTACCTATCACCAAATGTTGTTGGGATAAAGTAAGACAAGAAAAAAGTGCATAATATTTAAAATATTAAAGGAAATTTGGAAGAATTTATTCAGCTGTGATCTGTGGATCCTGAACTCAACAAGCATTTATGGTTCAGGCATGGTTCTGGGCACATGGGATGGATCACCAAACCGAACAGACAGAAATCCCTGCCTTGAAGAGCTGAACTTCTAAAAGGGAAAGGGGTTAATAAAATAAGATAGTATTAATAAGTAAATTATATATTATTTTAGAAGGATAAAGAGAAATGAAGATGAAAGGAAGAGCACATACAGGGAATGCCAGCGGTAGGGGAGGCCTCACTGGGAAGGTGGGATTTGAGAAAAGACTCAGAGAGATGCAGATATGCCAGTGAATGCTAAGAAACTTGAGGCAGGAATTCTAGCAGTCAAGAGGCTGCATGCCTGGCATGTCAGAAAAGAGAAAAAAAAAAAAAGCGGCAAGGAAGTGAAGTCATTGTGACTGGAGAGGAGAGTGAAAAGAGGGTGGGACCAGTGGGATTATGGGGTCTGCATCATCACCCAGGGGGCTCGTAAGCCACTGCAAGGACCTGAGCTCTTACTCTGAGTGAAATGTGAGGCCCTTGAAGAGTTCTAATCAGAGGGAATGCGATCCTATATATGTTGTAAAGCATCACCCAGCTTGTTGAGTTAGAAATAGACAGACACACATTGTCACCCCATGCATGAAGACATAATAACATAGTCATCACTGCATGATCTGTTCAGCAGATACTTATTAAGAACCTATAAGGTGCCAGACACAGAGTGTGGGCTGGAGTACCATGGTCATCAAGGTCAGTGCCAGTTCCACCAGTGAGTTTTAACCTATGACTGGAAAGCAGGGTCCCAAGGATGTAGGACAGAAGGTATAGAGCCATGATAGGCTTTGAGGATGTAGGGATGATGGCGGAGAGGTGGAGACTGCATTGGGGAAAAAAAAAATCCTATGTATATAAATATGCTAATGAACACAAGCAGTTAAATTTTAACACAAGCAGTTAAAATTTGAACGCTGTCAAATTGAAATCATAGCTCCACTCAACAAATCACTGATGTTCAATGGAGTGAACTGGAAAATGTGTGGAAATCTCACATGACTGTCATTAGGCAATCACGACGTAGGATTAGTTGAAGAATAGAAATGAAATATTACGTTTGTTAACCCATCAGGTGGTACTCCTATAACATTACACATCTGCTATTATTCAGGCTTACTCTGCAATTACCTAATTGTGTGATTTCTACTCTCTCAGTAATCTTATAAGATTTTATCATTTACCTTGTCTCAGATGTGAGGTAATTCTTGTGTTTCAATATACAGGATTGCGTAACAGCAGATTTCTCAACACCTACTCGCACCCCATTTTTGGAACAGCTTTACAGATATGTCCTTCTCTTTTCTATAAAAATCTTTGTTTTTAATCTCACTAATAAGGGGATTCATTCATTAACTATTTTGTATTTTAGGTCTTAGTCCCAAATCACCTTCTCCCCACAGACAATTTAGATCATCTAGATACGAATAACTTTTTCAGTTCTAAAGAAAGTATTGGATGATTATAGGCTATCACATATCAAATGACTGGGATTATGAGTGTTTGAAAAGTTTTCTTTTGCTCCATTTCTTTAAAGTGAGCTCCTCTCCTTAGGTTAGAGGAGATCAGGCACAGACCTTTTTGCTGGGGAAAGTGTAAGAAATGTTTGGGCAGAAACAGAGTCACAGGCTTAGAGAATGAATTTATGGTTGCCAGGGGGGAAGAGTGATGGGATGGGATGATTAGGGAGTTTGGGCCGACACATACACACTGGTATATTTTAAATGGATATACAACAAGATCCTACTGTATAACAAAGGATACTCTCCTCAATGTTATGGCAAGCTGGATGGGAGCGGAGTTTCGGGGAGAATCTATACATGTATATGTATGGCTAAGTCCCTTTGCTGTCCACCTGAAACTATCACAACATTGTTAATTGGCTATCAGTTCAGTTCAGTTGAGTTGCTCAGTCATGCCTGACTATTTGTGACCCCATAGACTACAGCACACCAGGCTTCCCTGTCCATCACCAACTGCCGGAGGCTGTTCAAACTCATGTCCATCAAGCTGCTTTATTGACTATGTCAATATCATCCAACCAGCTCATCCTCTGTTGTCCCCTTCTCCTCCTGCCTTCCGGGAAAAGGAGAATCCTCTAGCATCAGGGTCTTTTCCAATAAGTCACTTCTTTGCATCAGGTGGCCAAAATATTGGGGCTTCAGCTTCAGCATCCGTCCTTCCAATGAATATTCAGGACTCATTTCCTTGAGGATGGACTGGTTTGATCTCTGTACAGTCTAAGGGACTCTCAAGAGTCTTCTCCAACACCACAGTTCAAAAGCATTAATTTTTCAGTGCTCAGCTTCCCTGGTGGCTCAGAGGTTAAAGCATCTGCCTCCATTGTGGGAGACCTGGATTCGATCCCTGGGTCAAGAAGATCCCCTGGAGAAGGAAATGGCAATCCACTCCACTATTCTTGTCTGGAGAATCCCACGGACAGAGAAGCCTAGTAGGTTACAGTCCACGGGGTCGCAAAGAGTCGGACACGACTGAGCAACTTCACCTTCACCAGCTTTCCTTATGGTCCAACTCACATCCATACATGACTACTGGAAAAACCATAGCTTTGACTAGGCAAACCTTTGTTGGCAAAGTAATGTCTGTTTTTTAATATGCTGTCTAGGTTGGTCATAGCTTTTCTTCCAAGGAGCAAGCGTCTTTTAATTTCATGGCAGCAATCACCATCTGCAGTGATTTCGGAGCCCAAGAAAATAAAGTCTCTCACCATTTCCATTCTTTCCCCATCTATTTGCCATGAAGTGATGGGACCAGATGCCATAATCTTCGTTTTCTGAATGTTGAGTTTTAAGCCAACATTTTCACTTTCTTCTTTCACTTTCATTAAGAGACTCTTCTGTTCCTCTTCGCTTTCTGCCATAGAGTGGTGTCATTTGCATATCTGAAGATATTTATATTTCTCCCAGCAATCTTGATTCAGCCTGCACTTCATCCAGTCTGGTGTTTTGCATGATGTAGTCTGCATATAAGTTAAATAAGCAGCGTGACAGATTACAGTCTTGACATACTCCTTTCCCAATTTGGAACCAGTTTGTTCCATGTCCATTTCTAATTGCTGCTTCTTGACCTGCATACAGATTTCTCAGGAGGCAAGTCAGGTGGTCTGGTAGTCCCATCTCTTGAAAAATTTTCCACAGTTTGTTGTGATTCACACAAAGGATTTGACATAGTCAATAAAGCAGAAATAGTTGCTTTTCTGGAACTCTCTTGCTTTTTCTATCATTCAGTGGATGTTAGCAATTTGATATATGGTTCCTTTGGTTTTTCTAAAGCTAGCTTGAACATCTGGAAGTTCATGGTTCACATACTGTTGAAGCCTGGCTTGGAGAATTTTGAGCATTACTGTGCTAGTGTATGGGATGAGTACAATTGTGCAGTAGTTTGAGCATTCTTTGGCATTGCCTTTCTTTGGTATTGGAATGAAAATATACCTTTCCCAGTTCTGTGGCCACTGCTGAGTTTTCCAAATTTGCTGGCATATTGAGTGCAACACGTTAACAGCACGAGCTTTTAGGACTTGAAATAGCTTATCGGGAATTCCATCACTGCCACTAGCTTTGTTCAGAGTGATGCTTCCTAAGGCCCATGTGACTTCAGACTCTGGGATGTCTGGCTCTAGGTGAGTGATTACACCATTGTGGTTATCTGGGTCATGAAGATCTTTTTTGTATAGTTCTGTGTATTCTTGCCACCTTAAAAAAAAAAAAAATCTTCTGCTTCTGTTAGGTCCATACCATTTCTGTCCTTTATTGTGCCCCATCTTTGCATGAAATGTTCCTTTGGTATCTCTAATTTTCCTGAAGAGATCTCTAGTCTTTCCCATTCTATTGTTTTCCTCTGTTTTTTTTCCCATTGATCACTGAGTAGGGCTTTCTTATCTCTCCTTGCTATTCTTTGGAATTCTGCATTCAGATGGGTATATCTTTCCTTTTCTCCTTTGCCTTTCGCTTCTCTTCTTTTCACAGCTATTTATAAGGTCTCCTCAGACAACTATTTTGCATTTCTTTTTCTTGGGGATGGTCTTGATCACTGCCTCCTGTACAATTGCAGGGTTGGGGTGATGCAAGGGAGATGTGCCCAGGGTGCAAATTTAAGCAGGCATTCCCTTTCAGGGTGGTGCAGGTGAGTGTCATTTCTGAAGGCTTCTGTTCAATCCTGAGCTTGCTGTGCCTCCT
Organism: Capricornis sumatraensis; assembly: GCF_032405125.1. Lineage (NCBI taxonomy): Eukaryota > Metazoa > Chordata > Mammalia > Artiodactyla > Bovidae > Capricornis > Capricornis sumatraensis. The sequence goes on along the minus strand of NC_091072.1, from coordinate 99,281,440 downwards.
TGAATACTGCACGCCCTAGATGCCTTGCCTATTTTAATCCAGTCTTGTCTTCCAATTTTCAACTAATCATGTGGTGTTGAGCCCCCAAAACCCTCACAGTTTTGTTTTCACTCCTCAGTCCCGAATGAAGTTGTCTGTTGGATCCTCCAGTATGCCCAGTAAATATTTATGTATCTATTTGCCTTTCATGACTCTGCTCCAGAGTTTCCTCCTGAATGCTCGCTACTCCTGTCTTTACATCCCGCAGGACTTGGCATGGACCTATGTTTGTTTGTCCATCTTCAAATTTCAAAATCTTTGAGGAAAAGAGTGACGTTATACTTGTGTTTGTGTTCTTAGCACCCTAGCCCAGGGTCTATACCTATCAGCTCCTCAATAAATAGTGAGTAAACAAAAAAGCACCACACTCAGAAAGCACTCTGTGTGTAAAAGCAGTCATTCTCAACCCAACCACATTTAAAAAAGCATATCTCCTTCCAGATGCAAATGAATCCTAATTGTGTTCCACATAGGGATGATCTGACATTACTATCTGTTGACTGTGCAAATGAAATAAAATAAAAAAAATTATTGCTAGAAAAGAGATACCTAAAATGTCAGGCACATTATTATCTAAGGCTTAGCCAGCTGTCAGCTAATTACCTCAGCCACAGGTTCTAACGTAAACACAGATGCAGCAGAAGTAATTACCACTAGAAAGCAAAAACTCTTCCACCCCTGACTGGAAGGCAGCCTTGGGGGCCTCTTTGTGAAGGAATGAAGACAGGCTGGAGAAAGCCCTATAGACAGATTGGAACAGGGAAGCACTCAGAGATTTTGATGGGAGGTTGAGAAGGCAGCACAATTTAAGAAGAGGAATTGTTTGATGAGAGGGCCATAGTAGCTTCTTGCCCTAAGTGGAGGGACTACCATGTGAAAGCAGAATTTAGGATTGTTTTGAGTTATTACAGAGACCACTACCAGCAGTTATAACACAAACAATCAAACAACAAAAAAGCAAAACATGTATTGAACACCAATCTATTTGAACTGTGGTGTTGGAGAAGACCCTTGAGAGTCCCTTGGACAACAAGATCAAACCAGTTAATCCTAAAGGAAATCAACCCTGAATATTCATTGGAAGGACTGATGCTGAAGCTGAAACTCTTAATACTTTGGTCTTCTGATATGAAGAACTACCTTATTGTAGAAGACCCTGATGCTGGGAAAGATTGAGGGCAGGAGGAAAAGGGGGTGACAGAGGATGAGATGGTTGGATAGTATCACTGACTCAATGGACGTGAGTTTGAGCACACTCCAGGAGATAGTGAAGGATGGGGAAACCTGGCATGCAGCAGTCCATGGGGTTGCAAAGAGTAGGACATGACTGAGTGATTGAACAGCAATAACAACTATTATCAGAAAGAAAAAAAAAAACAACTGTACATTTCTTATACTAGCCCCTCCTCAATTGGGCACTATAACCCTGACTGATGAGGACACCAAAAGTGAAGAGAGTTGCATTACTTGTCCAATGCTGAGCATGAGATTCAGGCTATTGTCCCAGAGGCTGTGCTCTGTCTTCTGTGTTACTCTGGACAGAAGGCAGAGCACAGGCCCGGGGACCCGGAACTCCCAGTCCACGCTTGCACTGGCAGAGTTCCTTACAGTTTACAAGGCACTTCTGTGCATGTGATAACAGCAAACTTTTGAAACAGATGTGAAAAGGAACTAAATCCTACCACAGGACTGACTTGTTCAGACTCCTGTGGCCAAATGTCAGCTGAGGCTGGCCCCTGGTTTTAAGTGACTTTCTAGCTCTGCCTAGGCACTTGCCAGCAGGGACTTTTACAGGGAGTTGGGAGGCTGGATTGGGTGGCAAGCTAACAATCCCAAGATTCTGTGGTCCTCAATTGCTTACACTTAACTCCTGGTTTTATAACATCCATCACAGAAGAGTGAATGAATAAAGGAAGAGTTATTTTAGTGAAGGAGCTGTATCATAGTTGTGTTGAGTATAGTAAGACCTTGAGATGGAGGAATAGTATACAGGCAGCAACAGTGGGTCTATAAAGAGGACAGAGGGCACATACAATATAAAATACAAAGTTTGTATAAAACAGTAGACAATAAGAACAAAAAACTAAAAAGAAAACGTGGAAAATGATGTAAAAATTTTGTGGAAGAAGATTCCTTGTAAAATGGAATGTGAAACTATTCTAGATGGTAGAACATACTTTTCAGTGAATTTCTAAGATTATAAGGATTTTACTGTGTGGATCACAATAAACTGTGGAAAATTCTGAGAGAGATGGGAATACCAGACCACCTGATCTGCCTCTTGAGAAATCTGTATGCAGGTCAAGAAGCAACAGTTAGAACTGGACATGGAACAAGAGACTAGTTCCAAATACGAAAAGGAGTACGTCAAGGCTGTATATTGTCACCCTGCTTATTTAACTTATATGCAGAGCACATCATGAGAAACTTTGGGCTGGAAGAAGCACAAGCTGGAATCAGGATTGCCGGGAGAAATATCAATCACCTCCGATATGCAGATGACACCATCCTTATGGCAGAAAGTGAGGAGGAATTAAAAAGCCTCTTGATGCAAGTGAAAGAGGAGAGTGAAAAAGTTGGCTTAAAGCTCAACATTCAGAAAACGAAGATCATGGTAGCTAGTCCCATCACTTCATGGCAAATAGGTGGGGAAACAGTGGAAACAGTATCAGACTTTATTTTTTGGGGCTCCAAAATTACTGCAGATGGTGATTGAAGCCATGAAATTAAAAGACGCTTACTCCTTGGAAGGAAAGTTATGACCAACCTAGATAGCATATTAAAAAGCAAAGACATTACTTTGCCAACAAATGTCTTGTCAAGGCTATGGTTTTTCCAGTAGTCATGTATGGATGTGAGAGTTAGACTGTGAAGAAAGCTGAGCACTGAAGAATTGATGCTTTTGAACTGTGGTGTTGGCGAAGACTCTTGAGAGTCCCTTGGACTGCAAGGAGATCCAACCAGTCCATTTTAAAAGAGATCAGTCCTGGGTGTTCTTTGGAAGGAATAATGCTAAAGCTGAAACTCCATAATTTTGGCCACCTCATGTGAAGAGTTGACTCATTGGAAAAGACTCTGATGCTGGGAGGGATTGGGGGCAGGAGGAAAAGGGGATGACAGAGGATGAGATGGCTGGATGGCATCACCAATTTGATGGACGTGAGTTTGAGTGAACTCCGGGAGTTGGTGATGGACAGGGAAGCCTGGCATGCTGCAATTCATGGGGTCGCAAAGAGTCGGACACGACTGAGCGATTGAACTGAACTGAAGGATTTTATGGTGAAAGGAATACTATATGATTTTATGGTGAAAGGAATACTATATGATATTAATGAATACTTAATTGGTGAATGACTTCAGTCTATATACACACACACACATATATATGTTCGTTTTATTTCAAAGCTCTTTTCATTGCATTTAATTTTTTCAAATAAAATTTTGTAGAAATTTTTTGTGATTGTCTTGTAGAGGTTAAGCTTATTAGAAATATAGATTTCAAAACAGTTAAGCAATACCAAGAGGGAGATTGCCATTAAAACAGTGTATCTCTGACTTTGAGATCAAAGCAATCCAGGTAAAACCCATGGGTTTCTTTCCAGAAATGCAGATTGGTTACCCTGGAGGTGATAGAACAAAGGACTCTGGAGAACAATGTATAATCACTGACCATCTTAGACTGATTGGTATACCCCTTTACTATGACAGAGAAAACCAGAATGAAATATTTACATAAATGGTTAATGCATTCCTACCTTATGAAAGGGGTTAATCTAGGGATCAAAATTGCATTCAGAAGATTGGTTTGTCTTAAAACATAGATTGTGATATTCTCACTCACCATAATTTATAATCACATACTTTGTTGCATCATTGCTTATTTAATATTCATCTCTTTATTTAGATTATTTTACTTGCTACCATCTATCCAGTGTCTACCAATAGAGACTGACATGTAGTAGTCATTCAACAAACGTTTGTTAAATGAATGAATGATTTCATTAAACAATGGCAGCAGGATGCAGTATAACTACCTATCCTGGGGACTGGAATTCTCTTGAGTACTGGTTAACACATTTTCCATCCTAAGAAATATAGGAGATGACATATATACTCTCTGGTTCCTTTGTTAACCACAATCATCATGACCTCATATATAGCAAATTATTATTATACAACTGAGTAAATTGCAGGTGTTGTCACGTCATTTACTTTCCAGATTTCTGGGATCCCTGAAGATAGGGGCTGTGTGTTCATGGTCTCCATGTCCTGTCCCCTGATGCTTAGCAGCAGGGCCAGATGTATGATGAATATTTGTTGAGTGAGCAAATGATTACCTTACTGAGAATACAACCAGGTTCATGGATAGAAAATAATTGCGCTGCTTCTAATATCATGGCAGAAGCCTCTACTTAATGATGTAATTCTTTTCCACTGAGGAATGGGATCATGACCTCTTTCTCCACAAAAGCTCTAGGCAGCATAAGTAATTTACTGGAGTTGGTAAGTTGAAATCTATTTTCTATCCCTATCTTATTAGTTGGGCCTGAGTAAGGATGTTACACTGGTTATGAATCAATAATAAATATTTATATACTATTTACTATTCTTTGTACTACACGTTGGAGATATGATCCTCACCTTTAAAAAGCTCATTCTATAGTGAGGAAGAAAGATCCTCAAATCCAATGTGATAATATAGTAGGATATTTGCTATAATAAAAATGTATGTATCAAAAGTGGGTAAGGGGCAGAGTTTGTGTTCATCTGGTACAGTGCACATAGTAGGTGGTGACGGTTTAGTTGCAAAGTTGTGTCCAACTCTTGTGACCCTGAAGATTGTAGTTTGACAGGCTCCTCTGTCCATGGGATTCTCCAGGCAAGAATACTGGAGTAGGTTGCCATTTCCTTCTCCAGGGGATCTTCCCAACACAGGAATTAAACCCAGGCCTCCTGCATTGCAGGGAGATTCTTTACCAACTAAGCTATAAGGGAAGCCCATGGGGTGCACATGGTAGGGCCTCAATAAATATTTTTGAAAGAGTAGATGAGTACAAAGTTTTTCTCAGTCTAGTCTGAATATACCCTATAGGAATCTTTCCCCACCCACCACTCCCTACCATGTACATTAAGCCTCAGAGATACCTAATTATCCATCTTTCTTTGAATTTGCTATGTGCCTTTGACTGGACTTCCCTTTCTTCTCCATCTTGAAAGCTAGCTCTCATTCTTTAAGACACAAATCCCTAGGTAAAGCAAATCGATAAGCTCACTGTTTTCCTCTTGCCTTATGGTTCTCTATCCATGCAAATCTTGTCTGTTTTCGTGAGACATTTTACATGTTCGCTCCTCACACAACTTTTTACCCTCTAGTTTTCTTCTTTCCATTTCATACTGTTTACAAATATTTTGTGAAGGTGAAGATTTTAAGAAAGCTAATTATCTAACAAGTTCTAGAAGAGACAAACGACCCAGCAAAGGCAGATTTAGAGAAAATAATTAGACCAGACCCAATCATCACATGTCTATCTGATTCTAGAGCTGAGCAAATCTGAACAACCGAAAAAGACTCTTCTATGTTAGTTAACGAAGAGTCATGGATAGAGGATGCGGACTCCCCCAGCCCTGCCCTGTGTATCTCTGCTGTCCTCCTCACTCTTGGATTTGCTCTGAGAAATAATCACTGTTAACACTCCTAAACCTGGGTTATCAGAAATTCTTGCCTACTTTACTCTCACTTTTTCTCTTTCTCAAATATTTGAGACAGAGCAGTCTACTGTCAGTGATGAAAAATAATAACTGAATGCTAGATTAAGAAGTGCACTGAACAAATACACATAGAAGGCAAAACCGTCCACCACTATATGCCGACTCTATTATGGACAATAGAACATGTCAGAGAAAATATATTGCAGTGGGCATTTGGGAAACATTGAGATTCTAAAAGGTGCATAAATATACATTCAAGTATAAGACAATGATGAAACTCAGCTGGCTGGGTAGATATGAGGAAACTTTAAGTGCTAACTTTACTGGAGTGGTGCAGTGACACTGCCTATATACTTCTACTTTGTCAATATGATGGTCAAAGAAAAAGTGAAAAAAGAGAGGAGACAATGATTTTGTGTCCCTGGAGCTAGCATGTATTCAGGAGTATATTTAAAAGGCGTGAGAGTGCTGTGGCCATGTCTCTTCTTGATGGTTTCTGTTTCTATAACTCCCTGCATCCTGTCTATTGCTCTTCTAGTTTTCTTTGCATTTGTGCTTAGTGCCAGATAAGGCTCTTCTCAAAAGCAGAAAGTAAAGTACTAGGAGGCAAGCACCCCTGGGAGAAGGAAATAAATACAGTGCTACATAATTTTGCTGAGTGCTTCCTCTGTGCAAGCACTGGGTTAGGCATCAAAAACATAAAAAAAGGAAAAAATTTGAAGAAGCTTGCAATCTTGTTTGAGAGACAAGAGGGACATAGTTGAACTAATTAAAAATAGATATAAACAGTAGTATATTTTACTTTTAAGGAGCTATAAGTGTAGCTGAAGTAAAGAGAAGGGAGGGATTAGAGCTTGGTGGAGGGATAGAATAAAAAACTCAGGAAAGAGATAAGGATTGAGAGTAGTTAGACAAGAACAACAATGTAGAGTTGCAGAGAATAGAAGATCAAATAAACATATCTTAATGTAGAATGAATAGATGTGTTAAGAGAAGAAAAAATTTAAATGATTTGATACAAAAAGGAGAAAGCATTTCAAACTTGGAGAAATAATTATAGATATTGTTTATTTTTATAGAGTTTATTTAGAATTAATTGTGCTTTTAACTTATCCTTGAGCTTTGCAAGTGAAAAAAAAATGGAAGTACTAGCCATCATTTATATTTTCTCATAAAACGGTAACATTACAACTGGAAAAAACAAAAAGGAGTAAGATGAAAGTGAATTTCAAAGCAACTTTAAGCTTTTGCTATTGTAACATGACAATTTGTTCACCAAAACATCAGAAAACAATTTTATCACTTGTGCTAAGTGATATTCTATGAAGAAAATAATATTTTACAAATGTTAAAATTGTGTTAATCTTATAGACACACACATAAATCTATTTTGGCTTGAAAATACATGACCCATAAATGATGAACATAACCTACTGTAAATGAATGATAATTTATGGACAGAAAGTCTTATTATAGGTGCAATTTAGACTTTGTATATATAAGTTATCTACTGCTACATAACAAATTATCCCTAAATTCAGCAGCTGAAAGTAACAAATATTTATTATTTCAGTTTCTTGGATCAGAAATATGGGAGAAGCTTAGCTAGGTGGTTCTAATTCAGGCTGTTTTCTGTTGCAGTCAATTACAGTGAAAATCTCGGTAGGGGCTGCAGTCATGTGAAGGTTTGACTGGGGCCGGAGAAGTTACTTCCAAGATGGTTCACTCTCATCTGGCTGTTGGCCAGAGGTTTCAGCTCCTTGCTGGATACTGTAGAGAGGCCTTTCTTCCTCACTAGATGGACTCTACTTAGGGTTCTTTGAGTGAAATTGTATCTGACTTCTTACAGAGATATCCAAGAAAGAGAAAGGCAGAAATTATGTTCTTTTATGACTTAATCGCAGGTATTTTACTCCATCATGTCTGTCATATACTATTTATTACAAGTGAGTCACAAAGCCTAGCCCACACTCAAGGGGAGGGGAAATTAAGCTTTACCTCTTGAAGGGAGAAGCATCAACATTTTTTGTGGATGTATCTTAAAACCATCACCTACATTATCTTAAATATACATCTATTTGTATGAATCTGCTTAAGAAATAAATGACAAACCTCTGTTTTATTTCCGTTGACCTTAAACATTCAAGAAGGACTAGACCAAGTGTGCTGCTACATTTTACAGTAGAGAAGTCTTAGTCTTTCACATCCTTTAGACTACAAATTGCAATACCCTGTATTCTCACTACGCTAGACTAAGTGGTTTAAATGTGTAAATAAACATTGAAATTAACTAGATTAAAGTTTAATTATATTATTTACATCTGTGAGTTTTGCTCTTGTATATTAGAGAACAAGAAAGAATTATTTAAATATCCAAATCAAAACATTAGATAGAGCAAGTAAATGCCATTGAAGATTTTGTTAGATGCAAATTGACCTCTCCATGGAACGGGTAAACTTTTAACAGATAAGCACAAACACATTTGTTTCTTTTTCTGAATATCTGAATTGCTTTTCTTTAAACTTTTTTTTTTTAATTTTTATTTTTACTTTATTTTACTTTACAATACTGTATTGGTTTTGCCATACATTGACATGATTCATGTCTTTTAACTTTTAAATAAAAGAATTAGTCCTTAACAGATATGTGAATTAATAAAATACAGTCCTCAGCTTAGGTGATATGATGATTAATTTTATATATCTACTTTACTTTACCATGAGATGCCCAGATAGTTGGTCAAAAATTATTCTGGGTGTGTCTGTGATTTTGACTGAGATTAACATTTAAATCAGTAGATGGAGTAAAACAGATTGTTGTCTCTAATCTGAATGGGCTTTGTCCAATCAGTTGAAGGCCTGAATAGAGTGAAAACCTGATCCTCCCCAGACTAAGAGAGAACTCTTTCTGTCTGCCTGCCTTAGAACTAGAACGTGTTTTTTTTTTTTCCCCGCCCCCCATTTCAGGAATAAAAACAGTCTTTTTCCGGATTTGAACCTGACAAACTGGAACTACACCACTGGCTTTCCTGGGTCTCCAGCTTGCTGACTCACTTGCAGATACCAGGACTTGCCAGCCTTCACAATCACATGAATCAATTCTTTATAATAAAGCTCTATGTTCTATTGGCTTTGTTTCTGTGGAGAATCTGAATCCACATTTCTAAGTTATATATATATTTTAGTTCTATCTCAGTCAAAGCCACCATGAGTCTCAAGACACATGTGGGCTGATGAGTCCTTGCTCTAGTTTAGACAGAGTGGGCAGCCTGGTACCTGTCTCTTCACTTCCTAGTAAACAGAAGAGTGGAGCAGGTGATCTCTATGTTTCCTCCCACTTCTGAAAATCTGATATGCCACGACTCTAAAAGGACATCCTCCCTGGATCTGGTCCTGACAGTTCAGGTTCATCCAAACGAAGATGACCTTGGCATGGAGGATCAAGTGCTCTACATCTGGCACTAATTCAGGTGAGTGAGAGGTGAGTGAAAGAGGAAAGATCAGGGAAAAAAAAAAAAGGCAAACAGAAAGTTTGTGGTCCTTGAATTAGTATGTGTGACAGCTCTGTGAAAAGATGAACCTCAGTGCCCAGTTTCTCTCATTCATGCTCAGGGGATTTGTTCTTATAAGTCCTATTAAGTAGGTAAATCCTCTGTGTCTCTGAGAAAGCACAGACTAACAAACATCAATTTACTTGCTGCTGTTTGCATGCTATCTCTGTGGTAGGTGCCTACCTAATTCTCATGGAAGACATGCTTGCTGAACCTTGAATCTATATGCTGTCTTTCATTTGTTTAGTTTAAATAAACCACACACAATAGATTGCTAAGATACCGATACAAGCTTGAAACAATATAGCAAGACCAAAAAATTATAAAGTGTAGCTCTTTATGCTAGGGTTATCACACTCCTACTAGATTTCAAAGCACATAAAGAGAAGAATTACAGGAAACCAAATGGAATTAAGATCATATCACATGTTTAGAGAGGCAGAGCATGTGGAATTTAGAGTCATGGAGATCTGGCTTTGAATCTCAGCCTTGTTAGCTGCAGGATCATTGACTTGAAAATCTCTCTCCAAGGCTCAGTTTTCTCAGCTGTAAAAAAAAAAAAAAAAAAAAAAGAGAGGGGGAACGAGTGGGGACTGAGGACAGTTAAGACCTATTTCATAAGTGAGTTGCAAGGGAATGGAACATAAAAATTACACAATAAATGGTAACTTAAAAATTTAGTTATCACATTTATTTTATTAAGTTTGGGAGGAGTCTCTCATGCAGAAGTAAAGCTGTGTGTGTTGCGTGTCTTCATTTACAATTGCTAGGGAATGGCAACCCACTCCAGTGTTCTTGCCTGGAGAATCCCAGGGACGGGGGAGCCTGGCGGGCTGCCGTCTATGGGGTCGCACAGTCGAATACGACTGAAGTGACCTAGCAGCAGCAGCAGCAGCAGCAGCAGCAGGGATACCCTAGATTTTTCATTTACGCTGCGGATGTCTGTTCAGAGTGAAATGGCAGGAGGAGGGACAGTGATGTTGCATGTCTTTTCTCTCAAGGGAAGCCCAGGAGTTTCCTGAGAAAAGGCAGTAGCAGGTCATGTGAAGACTTACCAGGCAAGACCTTGGGATCTGTGTGTAAGTCCAGTCGGCTAGGAACTAAGCCACTGGGATGTTCTTCGAAGTTCAGGTTTGCCATCACTTTACAAACTCTGGGGAGGTCCCAGAGATTATTCTCTGTGACACTATGTGCCGTACTGCTTCTCTAGGGCAGTTCTACATTTACTCTATGATGTTTTAAAACTAATAAGCATAGCCCGTTGTATGGATGTTCTTGATCCCAAATCATTTAATTTAAGAATACTTAATTCTAGAACTAAAGCCACAACTTTTTTAATAGCTTCTAGGCACTGTAAATTTCAGTTTTCTTTAAGTCCCAAACAAACTTGTTAATGTTTGTTGAAATATTATGTAGATCAGTTGATCAATAGAAGAGTTAATTTCCTTGACAATCCATCTCTGCAGATTTCATTTCACATGAGCACAAGAGTCAGTTAAGATGTGGCTTGCCTAGCATATATAATGTGAAAGTACATTGAAAAGAAGCCCCGTTGTTTCCCATCCCATCCCGACTGTGGCTGCCATATAAAACCTGCCGAGCTATATATTTTTCTCATCTTAATAAGCACATTATACAATGGCACGGAATGTCTTCCTCTCAGAGACAAAGAATGCTCAGGGTATTAAAAACATCAAAAGCAGAAAAAGTTAAGCAGTTGCAACAGGTACAGATCTAAGGCAAAGAACTACATCTCGCCACGGAACCTCAGATCAAATATGCCTGCTTTTTCCTTTCGCCCTTTGGGGTAGTTCCTCTGATAAATAATTCACAGACTGCAGTGCAAAGTAGTTTGCATACTGACAAGATTAAAAAGAATGCTTTGTCTGGGTTAAATTTACAATCTGAAACCTTCCTTTAAAATGTCAAGAAGGTAATTAATTTAAGAAGGTTTGCCAAGCAGAGTCTCTGACCCTGTCAGAAAAATTTCATTTCCTGAGGGTGAAGGGGATGTTACATTTATCTTTCCCAAATGCCTGTTTTGGTTTCCATTTTAAGACCATTTTCTGCCTTCCTAATATGCTTTTTATAGCCCTTTTCTTTTCAAGCAAAAATTAACCCAGTATTCTTTCCTGGTGGATTTTTAAAAAAAGAGATTAACAAACATAGCTTGCAAATTACCTCTGAATGGGAAGTTGAGTACAGGTCAGACCTTTTGACATAAGCAGCAGAGGAACATTTTTCCACAGAGAGAGTTCTTCCCTGCCTGCACATGCAGACAAGCCTTTGGAGGAGCAGCAGGAAATGCATAAATTCAACAGCATGAAAATTCGCTTTTGGCATAGCAAAACATCCTGTCCCACATATGCTCTGTGGTGTGTGTTCTTATGAATGAATGCTGTGACAATCAGTGGGGTTTTTACAGCAGCTGTTTGAGCCAAGTTTACTGGTGTGAAATTTTATTATCAATTGTGTCCCTTTAGCTAATTCCTGGAGGCATCATGGAAGAGATGAGACAATGCATTGCTGTTTGGAAACCTAATCCAAAATTGACTGGTCATGTGTGTGCACACACACACGCACATATAGCAGAAAAAGAAAACAATTCATCGACCAACTAAAACCATGTTGCATGTCCCCTGAAGAGTAGGATTTGCCAGGACAGCAAAGCTAAGTAGATGTCATTTCGTTGATGCTAGTCGGGAAGAAATAATTTCATCTCTAATTTTCTTTAGGAAACAAAGGTCAGCTGAAATGTGACATAATGCCAAATTAGAAGAGAAATAGCTCACAATATATGAAATTTTAAATAAGAATCTCATGGTTTTAATGCAAATCTAAATCAGAAATAAGTTCAATATAGATGCTTTTGAATGCTTAGCTGTCCTTTCTCGTTACCAGCTCTTGAACCTGGTGAATGAATGGTTTGTGTTGCTACAGTTCAGTTTCCTGAGATCTGTCTTCTACATCTTGTGACATCTTGGTGGGGTCAGGATGTGCTATATCAGTTTGACATTTGTGTTCTCTGAGACTTGGGGAAAAAAAGCCACTGGACAAATCTTTCTGCATATTTCTCACTCATTACCATCACAACCTGGAAAAACTGATATTAAGGGCGTATATTGGATTCTATCTTTCATGGAGTCTACGCTATTAATATGCTAATATTCAACTATAGTCTCTATTCTTTCCACTTTGGATATCAGTTGTCCTTTTAAAAAATATTGAAATTGCCTGCAAGTCTTTTGTCAAGTTGTGGTGTGTGTGCTCTGTCGCTCAGTCATGTCCGACTCTCTGCAACCCCATGGACTGCAGCCCACCAGGCTCCTCTGTCCATGGGATTTCCCAGGCAAGAGTACCGGAGCAGGTTGCCATTTCCTCCTCCAAGCAATATAGTATAGATTAAAAGCAAAATATAGTCCAGTATGAATTAGTATAAAATCAAATAATCTTACAGCTAAAAGTGCAATTTAAGTTAAAAAATATCTGTATTTTCTATTTCTTTAACCTTTATTTTAGAAAATCTCAAGGCATCAGTTTAGTTTTTTCAAAGAAAGGGATGGAGAAGAACCTCAGAAACTGGCTTCAGAGAAATATTTAACTTAAAGATGATAGTGTTAGATTGTTGGGTTGGCCAAAAAATTCATTTGGGGTGTTCCGTCAGATGCTAATGAACTTTAGAGCAAACCCAGTGGAAAGAAATATATGTCAGAGAGGAGTGTCACAAGTTTGGCTTATTGGACACCTCTGAAGGTTGGCCTGTTTTGTTTCTTTTTTAATTTATTTGGCTGTGTGGGGTTTTAGTTGCAGCATGTGGGCCCTTGGCATGTGGGATCTTAATTCCTGAACCAGGGATCAAACCCACCACTCCTGCACTGGAAGGTGGATTCCTAACCACTGGACCACCAGGGAAGTCCCTAAGTGTTTTGATTTTCAAACAACAGCAGGCTGTGCTCAGTTTAGTCAATGGTATCCGGAATAGAAATGATCCAGATTCTCCAGGTATTAAGGGAAACTCTCAGACACTGGAACCATCATTCAAGGAAAGTCTTTCATTCAAGAAAAGGACAAATTTTAGGAAGGAAGAGGTAGTGAACATAAATTTAATTATTCTGAGATCAAGAAGAATGAACATTAAAGAAAGTACTCTGAACTTGATAACCAGAAGGGCACAAGTGGCCTTTCATTTCAGCAGCTTGTTAGCTTTGCAAATAAGATTTCAGGACATTTTTAAAAGTGACCTGGGCTGAGGAATTAAATACAGGGAGTTTAAATTGCTTTTTGTAGCCAGAAAGAAAGAGAGTTCTGGAACAGTGAATCAGAGGGAGAGTAGAATTCCTAGAAGAACTTTTTTCCCCATTAAGATAGAGAATATAATTATATGTATGCATGCATGCTAAGTCTCTTCAGTCATGTCTGACTCTTTGTGACCCTACTGACTGTAGCACTCCAGGCTCCTCTCTTCATGAGATCTTCTAGGCAAGAATACTGAAGTGAGTTGCCATACCTTCCTCCAGGGGATCTTCCCAATCTAGGGGTTGAACCCACGTCTCTTACCTCTCCTGCATTGATGGGTGAATTCTTTACCACTTGTGCAACCTGGGAAGCTCAATTATATATATAGGACAAGAGAAAGGAACCAGCATAGAGATATAAAAAAATTCAAGTGAGAGATGGAGCAATTAATAGATCAATATCTTGGGTGAAGCAAGAGGTGTAGGTCCAAGATCAAGAGAGAAAGTGAAGAGACTTCCCTGTTGGTCCAGTGGTTAAAACTTGACCTTCCAATGTAAGGGTTATAGGCTTGATCCCTGACCAGGGATCTAAGATCCCACATGCTGCATGGTGTGGCAAAAAAAAAAAAAAAGGAAAGAAAAAAAGGGAAAAAGGAGAGAGACAGAGAGGTAAGTGAAGCCATAGAGGAAAAAAGGGAACAGAACAGTTTTTTTTCCTCTGAGACAGGAGGAAGAAAAGATTAATGAAGGATTGGAGGCAAGTAAATAGCGAGAAAAGAATTGAGAGGATGCGGAGCATTAAAAAATTGATGCTTTTGAACTGTGGTCTTGGAGAAGACTCTTGAGAGTCTCTTGGAGAGCATGGAGATCAAGCCAGTCAGTCCTAAAGGAAATCCTAAATATTCATTGGAAGAACTGATGCTGAAGTTCCAATACTTGGCCACCTGATACAAAGAGCTAACTCATTAGAAGACTCTGATGCTGGGAAAGATCGAAGGCAGGAGGAGAAGGGGATGGCGGAGGACGAGATGGTTGAATGGCATCACCGACTCGACGGACATGAGTTTGAGCAAGCTCCAGGAGATGGTGAAGAGCAGGGAAGCCTGGTGTGCTGCAGTTCATGGGGTCTCAAAGAGTCAGACACGACTGAGTGACTGAACAACAACAATTTAGTTGATATCAATTTTATCAGGAATGTAACTTGCATAGGAGACAGTTGATCTCCATTTTATCAGGAGGCACCAGAAGATAGTGTGAGAATTTGAGCAGAAGAAATTTAGATGAGATCCTGGAGAGTGAAATAGATGATCCACCTTAGATATTTGAGATACTTGACTAGCAGGTAACAGAATGGAAGGGAGGGAGTGTGCCTTTAAAGTGATTCTTCTGTGCTTGTAATTTTCCCAGCAATGCTCAGCCATCTATAAGATAGATTGGATAAAGCAGACAATGGGCTTTTCTAAAGAGGAAGATAGAACTGTGTGATAGAGAAAGAGAGTGAGGGTGCTCAGCACGCTCTTGAGAGCATGGCTGATCATGCCATCCCATTTGTGCGTACAGAGACATGATCCAGGAAGGGGCTAATGGGCAGGAAGAACAGAACAGGAGGAGATTGGGGTTTGAAGGTGATGAGGATGAAGGTTAGGCTTGGGAACAGTGAGTGAATCATATGTGAAGAATGACAAAGCGGCCTAGAGGCAGAGAATGCTGAGATGTGGCTAGGCTTGAAAGTGAAAGTCACTCAGTCGTGCCTGACTCTTTGCAACCCCATGGATTATACAGTCCATGGAATTCTCCAGGCCAGAATACTGGAGTGGGTAGACTTTCCATTCTCTAGGGGATCTTCCCAACCCAGGGATTGAATCCAGGTCTCCCACATTGCAGGCGGATTCTTTACCAACTGAGCCACAAGGGAAGCCCAAGAATACTGGAGTGGGTAGCCTATCCCTTCTCCAGTGGATCTTCCCAACCCAGGACTTGAACCAGGGTCTCCTGCATTGTAGGTGGATTCTTTACCAGCTGAGCCACAAGGGAAGCCTGTGGCTAGGCTTATGGAGACTAAAATATAATGAAGATGACAGTAGTGCATGTAGCCAAATTTAAGGACGTGTGATACAAGAATGCTGAAAGATCATCAGCTTCAACACTGTGGGAGGGTGGGACCGTTAAGGAAATGTTAAAATTATGATGGAAGAGGCAGAGCCTAGAGAAGATGGAAAAACGGGAAAAGTGGTAGGCAGCATAGACTTTAAAAGAAAGATTACTGAATGATGGCCTCAAACATAGGTCTGGAAGTGATCATGGGGGCAAAGATGATATTGATTCTTTTCTTATCCAAAGGTTTTTAGAGAGTGCTGCTGCTGCTGCGTCACTTCAGTCATATTTGACTCTGTGTGGCTGCCAGGTTCTTCTGTCTCTGGGATTCTCCAGGCAAGAATACTGGAGTGGGTTGCCATTTCCTTCTCCAGTGCATGTATGCATGCTAAGTTGCTTCAGTCGTGACTCTATGTGACCCTATGGACAGCAGCCCACCAGGCTCCTCTGTCCATGGGAATCTCTAGGCAAGAATATTGGAGGGGGTTGCCGTTTTCTTTTCTCTTTTAGAGAGTAATACTCAATAAATATTTAAGCAGTGTCTCTTAAGTATAACAAACACTGGATTTGGGAGTGAGCATGCAATTGACAGACCCAGTTTGTCCTTAAAATCTAGTGGGAAACACACACACCAAATTTTATATATATATATATATATGTGTGTGTGTGTGTGTGTGTGTGTGTGTGTGTGTGTGTGTGTATAATAAATTATGGTAAGATCTATGAAGAAAACGAGCATAATGATATTTTGATAGAGAAATGCTCAAAACAGTCCTACTTGGTCATATTCGTGCCCATTAGTGAGAGTGAGAACATATAACTCACAGTCTGAACAAACTTTTTAAAACATATATCAGAATATATTCTTCCCTTTTAAAAAGTTGTAGCTACCAGGGAAGCCCTTCACTTCCTTTAAAAACCTTGTATTTCTATTACTCTTAGGATAATCTCTGAATTCCTTATCAAGGTCTAACTGACCCCATATGATCTGATCCCTTTGTGTTGTCGCTCAGTTAAGTTGTGTCATACTCTTTATGACCCCACGGACTGTAGCCCGCCAGGCTTCTCTGTCCATGGGATTTCCCAGGCAAGAATATTGGAGTGGGTTGCCATTTCCTTCTCCAGGGGATCTTCCCGAGCCAAGGATGGAACCCACATCTCCTTCTTGGCTAGCAGATTCTCTACCACCGAGCCACCAGGGAAGCCCTATGAACTGATTCCTCAAATCTCTCCAAACTCTTCTCCATTTCCCATCTTTTTCACTCCAGTGACTCCATCCTTTCTGCGCCTGAAAGATGCCAATTGCCCTCCTACCACAGGCCCTGGGACATGGGCCTCCCAGGCCCTCTTGCACTCACTCCTCTGCCTCCTGTCAGCCTCCTCCCTTCTTTTCAGAGAGGCCCTCATTGATTTCCCTTGCTAGGCTATCTTTCATTCCTCTATCCTACTGTTCACGTCTCATCATCAGTGAGACCTGCCATTTCAGCTTCTTAAATAAATCCTCTCAAATTCATGTCGCCTAGGCTATCTTTACCACCACCATGTATCAGTTCAACCTGTCAATGTCTCGTCTAACAATAATATCTAGTCTTGTCATAAAAGACTGACAGAAAGTCAACCATCCCTTTTCTAGAGGCAAAGTTTCAAGCTGAAATATCTGATCCTAGACAGACCTTCCTAAGCATGACTACCAACTTTTACTCAGCAAGTGGCAGACTTGCCCTTGAACTCTCACCTTCCCAATGGAAATGGAACAAGGAGTACAGAATGCCCATGCCTAGAAGTGTACTTAAAGGTGTCAGGTTAGCATATTGGGTTGTGCAGTGAAGAGGTTTTTTTGGGCTTTGGTATCCAATACATCTGTATTCACAATCTAGCTCTTCCATTGACAAGCTGTGTGAACTTCCACTAGTACTGTAGATTCTTGGCATCTTGGTGTCCTCATAAATAAAATGGGAATAAGGCCCTATTTGCAAGACTGTTTTGAAGATAGTGTAAGTACCAAGCAGAGTGCCTGGTCCATCCTGGACATTCAGTGCTAAATTCCTTCTATTTTGTTTTTCTTAGATTTTGCATAGGAAACAAGGATGTAAATCCCCACACATTTTGAAATGTGGCCATTACAGGCACAAGGACTGCCCTTTGCAGTGACTCTGAATTCAATCCACATGCTCAATAAAGCAAGGATGGGCAAGTTGAGTTTGAAAGTTCTCAAAAACTGAAGAACATTACAAATGCTATTCCTTGTTTACACTATTGCGTTGTGCTTATTTCTACATTTCCAAGAATCATACTATTTCAGAGATGCAAGAAGAGTCCTTAGAGGGTATTTTGGGGTATAATACAAGTAATTCTGTGCCTGAGTCAGGAGATAAGGATGGGAGGTTTGGATTTGCAGCTAATGAGCCATATGCCTCATAGTCCTGGCCCTGCTTACCTCATTGAGTTGGTAAGCCCTTGGTAGGATGAATCAAGGCTCCCCAAGAGCATGCCCGAGAGCCAGGAAATGGTTATTGTTTTGACCAGTCATCAGGGTTTTCCTTTGTTTAATGTTTTCAGACTTGCTTTTTTTCTAGCTGGTTTTGTTGAAGTCACAAGGGCAGAGTTATCAGTGTAGGAGGTGAGGAAGTGTGTCTGGGAAGCCAAGGAATTTGAGCAAGAAAGATAGTGAGCTTTGGAGACTGTGTGATACCACTTCTTCCGTCAGCCTCCTCTGCAGAATGCCAGTGAAACCACTCAGCACTACAGTCATTTTGGAAGTCGATTTTTGTACTTTCAGATGTTATGTGCAATTGGCCACCAGCATAGTCTCTTCCTAGGAAATTTGGTAACATGTGGGTAACTCAAATGGCAATGTAATACTTAAGAAAGCACCTTAGAAGTCCTCATGACAATCAGAGACAAGCTGTTATTCTTTGCTTCAACACATAGGCTTTGCAGATGAAAAATCTGAAGTGCACAAAGTTTACATGATTTGGTTGTGGGTGTAAGGCTTCCCTGGTGGCTCAGTGGTAAAGAATTAAGCTGCTAATGCAGAAGACATGGGCTCAATCCCTGGATCAGGAAGATCTTCTAGGAAAGGAAATGGCTACCCTCTCCAGTATTCTTGCTGGTGTAATCCCATAGATAGAGGAGCCTGGTGGGCTACAGACCTCAGAGTCGCAAAGAGTCAGATATGACTGAACACATAGAAGCCTTTTAGTACTTTGTATTCCCCTGGCATCTAGGGCCTAGAGATTATACTGAAGGTATACTTACATGACAGGTATACTGTTATGTATACTGATAGGTATACTAAGATTTGCTTAGATGAAGTGATTTCTTGGATTGTCTTTTGAGTGAACTGATAGAGAACATAGCTTCCTTCCTCAGTCCCTAGGACTTGTACCTCATTTTTATGGTGGCAAATTAGGAACATGCTGAGTAAAAACTTGACAAAGGGATGTCCATATGTTTTTACCTTGTTCAAATCAGCTTAACAAATAAAAAGGGCAATAGTAACTTTCTGTTTAAGTAGCATAGAGTTTGGGCTTGCCAGGCGGTACTAATGGTAAAGAACCCACCTGTGAATACAGCAGATGTAAGAGACAAGGATTTGGTCCCTGGGTCTGGAAGATTCCCTGGAGGAGGAAATGGCAATCCACTCCAGTTTTCTTGCCTGGAGAATCCCCATGGACAGAGGAGCCTGGCATGTAACAGTCCACGGGGTCGCAAAGAGTCGGACATGATTTAGAGACTAAACTTCCATCACCATTTTAGCCTGTTCCATGGAGATTTCTATGAGGACCCAGTGCTGTGCTTGCTGGGTTTAGTTGCTCAGTCGTGTTTGACTCTTTGCGACCCATGGACTGTAGCCCGCTAGGCACCTCTGTCCAGGGGAGTTCTCCAGGCAAGAAAACTGGAGTGGATTGCCATTTCCTCCTCCAGGGGATCTTCCCAACCCAGGGATCGAACCTGGGTCTCCCACAATGTAGGCAGATTCTTTACCGTCTGAGGCACCAGGGAAGCCCAAGCATTCAATAAGTGTTACCAATTATTATTATTGTTGTTTTGCTGCTGTTGGTGATGTTGCTGGTGATGGAGAAATGCCTGTTTGGAGACTGTTTCCAACTCTCAGCCCAGTGCTCACTCCCACAGTCAGTCTATCGTATCTTCTTTCTTTTGCAACTGGGGACATGCAACTTATTCTTTTGCAAAGCTATTGTTGATTTTATTATATCACAAATCCTAGAAAGGCAAATATGAGGGAATAGATTAGGATAAAACATGTCTGTAGCAAGTCTATGAAATTTTTAAAAAGCAAAATGAAAAATTAACACTCTTGATCTATCTAAAGTTATTACCACCACCAAAAGTGAGAATGATCAACTGGAACTGACAAATGATAAATAACCATCCAGCCTGATTACTCTTAGTACCCAAACTCTTCCAGGCCCTAACTGAGGCATTTAGTTAGGATTTAGTGAGGTGTATTTCATTCGTGCATGTTCATTCTTCATTCAGAAGATCTCCACTGAGTGTCTTTTATGTGAAGGCCCAGTTCTAGCTAACATTACAGCACTTCTTTTGTTTAGAACTATCCTGTAATGAAATGTGGAAGGAAAATCTTCTGAAGGAGAAGACACAGCTTTGTCTATAACACATACATAAAAAATTTCCTTCCAAGGGGAAAGTGAGAAACATTGAGGGAGGGAGGCAGAGTCAGAAGTCTCTAGAAATCTCTAGAAGTCTTCAGAAATCTCTAAATTTAATCTCCAAAGTCTTCCGGAGGAGGAGGAATCTATATAGTGAGGCCCTGCAGGTGGTAATGGGCAGGAAACAGGGAGGGATTTCTAAGACGAGGGTATTGCAGGCCTTGGTGGCCTAGCAGTCATGTGGCTACTAGTTTTCTTTTATTCCTGCACTGTAGAAATTTTCTTTGTTAGAATGTGGCTTCAGAAATGTATTGTCCAATTTTGCACATCTCCCCATCTCTCCCCTAATCTCTTGTGCTGTTCTGAAGAAACTTCCAAAAGCCTGCTAAAGAGAAGTTCTCTGCCCTCAGCACTGGGGAATTCTAACACTCACTATTCATCCATCATTCAAGACTTTTCTTCTTTTCTTCCTTCCATCCCCTTCCAAACTCTCTTCTGCATCTCAGGGTAGAAGCAGCTGAATTAGACCTCTAAGAATTCCATTTCCAGCAGGGTTCTGGGTTAGATTCTGCCAAAAAGAAGGACCTTACAAGATTTGGAAGATAAGAGAAAGGAAAAGCCATTTTTCTCTGGTGGCAGCTGCAGGTAGACACATTGGCAGGCAGCAGACAGGAGATTTACAGCAGCTTCCAGGAGAGCTCCTGCACATCACCTGCTTTGGTTTTGCAGTCAAGAGAGATTATCAGCAGGAATATTTCCCTATATTTCCCACTTACCCAAATTTCCTGAAGGCCAGCTATGGCTTTTCTTTTACCTTAGGACCCTAATTCTCTAAGTGTTGTGCAAGTCCTTGATTGTTAGAATTATATTGTAACGTAAAATAAATTTTTTTGAATCCATCATGCTAGGCTAAGTCGTAGTAAATCTCAGTGGCTTAATAATAATAAGTTTATTTTTGGATAATGTCTTAGTTTAATGAAGATGGAGGTAGTAGGGATTTGGGAGTGAGGGACTCTGTTTCCAAGAGCCATTTGGAGACTTAAGCTGATGAAGCTCTGCTATGCATCTTCAGCATGGCTCCAGGAAGGCTTGGGCATTAGCCTCCAGCTGAAAGACATGGAAAGAAGGTTGAGTGAGGTGATTTCATGCATCAAGTCTACATTGGCACATATCACTTCTTCCCAGATTCCGCAAACCCATCACAAGCACCAATGCAGTTGCAAGAAGGGATGGAAAATTTGGAGGAACTGTTCGCAGTGGCTCCTTCCACTTGGCCCAAGCCTTAGACCTTGGTGTTTCTAGGAGTTTTGAAACCAGATCTTTCTCTCTTTTTCTCTTTTCTCACTCTGCCCTTTTACTGCAAAGAGATCTTACCTATACTTATAACCAGCTTCTACCTCTGCTCTTGCTTTCCTCTCTACCTGGAATGCCCTTTCCCTTTTTGTCCTTCTGGTGAATGCCCTCCAAGGCATAAATGGTATCTCCTTTTTGAAATTGTCCATGAATATTCATTGTCTTTCTTACACATAGCAATAAAATACAAACTGCACGCTAAGTCGCTTCAGTCGTGTCCAACTCTTTCTGACCGTATGTCCCATGGGGTTCTCCAGGCAAGAATACTGGAGTGGGTTGCCATGCTCTCCTCCACGGGACTCTTCCCCACCCATCTCCTGCAGCTGGCTCCTGCATTGCAGGTGGATTCTTTAATGCTGAGCCACCGGGGAAGCCCATAAAACACAAACATGTAGCTGAAAAACTCAGTCTGATGACAATACATACGCATATTTGTTAGACAAAATTATTTGCTGTTTTCTTTTCTCATCAACGTAAGTTCTTTGAGGATAAGGAAGACAAGTCATATATTTTGAGTGGCCCTGCACTGACTTCTCAAAACTTAATAGGTGCTCGTTAAATATTGTTTAAATGAACTGATAGATCTGGCTGTCTAAATATTGACAGATTGGAATATAATATTGACAGATTCTCAAATATAATACAAATATTATTAATGTAAAATAGTACCTCTGTGGTTTGGTAATGGCATGTCCATGGTCAGTATTTAAACATGAATGCAGAATGAATTGACTAAAAATAATTAATACTTGAAAGAATTTGTATTCAAGTGCTAAAATAACTCTCCCATAAATTTTTTTCTACAACTTGCAAGATCCTTGTGCAGTTGGCTTTCATCACAATAGGTCATTGACAAGGTATATATTCAATCCTGGCTCAGAGATTTCCTGCCCTTTTCATCTGCCCTACATGGATTCCATCCCTTACATTCTGTTCTCCTCTTTCCTCCTTTAATCATCCCTCCTGCCCTCTCCCCTTGCCTAATTGATCACCATCTTTATTGAGCTTGAAAAGTTGTGACAAGAAGAGAGAAAGAAACGGGAAATCCATGGACGGACAGACATTTTTCCTTCATAAATTTTTATTCTGGAGTGCTCCTCTCTACCCCCAAGGGTGTGATTTTTAACAGTTTTTTTTTTCTTTTTTTTTAAGAAAGCTTTGGGTTTATTTAGGTAAGACATTACCAAGAAATATAATTGTGATGTAAACAATGTCTATAATTTGTCTTGGAGCCATTATTTTTTCTCTGAATTAGTACTAGATCAATACCCTAGTAAGTTGTCAGCAGCATTGTATTGATGTCTCTGTAAACAAATAAATTAACATTTTATTTAGTTTCACTAGGTATTCAGCTTGGCAATGGGAGAGGGGTGTACAAAGAGATAAAAGTAAGTTCTTTGCCCTTAAATAATTTACAGCCTATACATTTGAGATGTTGATAATTTATGCCTATGGAAAAATCACAGCACTTCCTTTACAAAATTCTCAAATTCTGCTTTAGGGCTCATTTCAAATCATATACTTTTCTGTTCCTTTTTGTTACTTCTTTGGCTTTTAACTGCATCTCATCATCAGAACTTTTTCCATTCCTATGCTTGTATTGTCTGATTTATTAACTTACTCTACAAATATTTAGTGGGTGCCTACTCTGTGTGGGCCATTATAGCTTTTAGTGACACAGTAGAAGACAAAGTCCCTGCCCTCAAAAGAGTTGTGTTTCAATGAGAGAGAGAGAGACAGTAACTAACCAAACAAATGTAATATTGTCAGTAAGTGCCATCAAGAAAAAATAAAGCAGTTTAAAATAATAAAAGGGCCAAGAAATGCTATTTTAGAGAGAATGCTCTGGGAGGTTATCTCCGAGGAGGTAACATTGAGTAGAGACATGATTGAAGCAGGAATTAACCATGACAAGAACTAGTCAACAGCATCCTAGGTAGAAGCAGCAGCAAATGTAAAGGGCCTGGGGCAAGGATGAGCTTCTCACATTTATAGAACAGGTAGAAAGGCTGTGTGGCTAGAGCTTAGTTAACAGAACTAACGTGCATGGCTTTTTGGTTCATCTAGTCTTTTCACTGGATGGCATCACCGACTCGATGGACGTGAGTCTGAGTGAACGCCGGGAGTTGGTGATGGACGGGGAGGCTTGGAGTGCTGCAATTCACAGGGTCGCAAAGAGTCGGACATGATTGAGTGACTGAACTGAACTGAACTGAATCTTTTCACATCCATTATTTTATTTGTATATCACAGCAAGACAGCTATCATTTTCACTTTACAGATGAGGAAACTGAAGCTCAAAGCTTAACCAATGACTTGTCCAAAGAGATGGAACGTGGCTTTGGTCCCAAGGCTTAAGACTCCATATCAAGTACTCTTCCCATACTTCAGATAATGCTATTGTGAAGGTTTCTTTGGGTCTGGGATGCCCTTAGGACACGGGAAAGGCTAGAAAGTCACTTCCAGGGAAAAGAGGGCACAGAAGGGTCAGTAGCTAGCCTGATCCTACTTGGATCATAAAATCAGATTTGGGGAAGGTCTCTTATTATTCCAGAGTTTTCTTGGGCAGTGGGATAATCTCTAGGATGTTATCCTAAAAGGAAGAAACTTCCAGTCTAGGATGGATTACCAAAGTAAATTTAGTGAGCAGATTTCCAGTACTCACTCTGGTACTTTTTGTGCATCCAGCCTGGAAAGGAAGCTCAGCAAAGACATCTTGCTCAGGGTCCAGAGAGACATGCTCATGTGGTCCTCAGAGAACTTTAGAGGAGGAATGAAATCATTGGATTTACACCCTTTCCTCACTTCTTTGTTAAATTAAGACAAAATATAGGTAACACGTGTAGATGAAGACAGACCTGGAATATGATTGTATTTATTCTTTCATGAGTGCTTCCCAGGTAAAGAATTTGCCTGCCAGTGCAGAAGACTCAGGACACACAGGTCCAATCTCTGAGTCAGAAAAATCCCCTGGAGTAGGAAATGGCAACCTACTCCAGTATTCTTGCCTGAAAAATCCTATGGACAGAGGAGCCTAAGTGGCTACAGTTCATGCAAAAGAGTCAAACACGACTGAGCACACACACATGGAAGCATTCCTTTGTAAAATATTTTTTGAGCATTTACTGTCAAACACTGTGATGGGTGCTGAAGATAAACAAGGTGTAATCCCTCCCTTCAGCGAGGCTGGGGTCTAGAGGAAAATCAAATATATAAACATGATCATCACATGATAAAACTGCCTTAGAGGAGGTGTCTGGAGAACATGTTAGAAGGAAAACAAAAAAGAAAATTTGCCCCCATTCTGTACTATCTTGTTGAGAAAAAAAATCTTGCAGCCCTGTTTCTGGTGAAGAAAGTACTCATTTGACAGAAAATTACTTTATTAGCCTTTCTCAAGTGACTTACTAAGACCTGAAGAATTTCTGAGAGTTCTTTGGATAGCCATCTGTATGTCATAGAAATAGTGTTCTTTCACTAGTAAAAGCAAATTCAAGGACTTAAGTTCATGGAATAAGGACTTACTCTGATAAAACCACAGAAATGAGCTACCAATGGATAGCTTAAACTTTCCACTTTTGGTAATATTTAGGAATAAAATAGAAATATATCTCTGCAGAGTGGGTGGGAAGATTTAAGGAGTGGACAGGCTTCCCAGTTGGCTCAGTGGTAATGAATCCGTCTGTTAATGGGGGAGACGAAGGAGACATGGGTTTGATCCCTGGGTCAGGAAGATCCCCTGGAGGAGGGCAGGGCAATCCACTCCAGTCTTCTTGCCTGGAGAATCCCCACGGACAGAGGAGTCTTGCAGGCTACAGTTCATGGGGTCGCAAAGAGCTGGACACAGATGAGCATACAGGCACACACACAAGGGCTGAACCTATGATTCTGAGATGTTTATGATTTTTATCATTGTCTGTGGTAAACTGTTACCTAGGAGACAAAATACACTTTGTATTTCTTGAAGTCATACAGTTGAAAGTCTATTAAGCCTGAGCAAAACTTCAGTTCAGTTCAGTTCAGTCGCTCAGTTGTGTCCGACTCTTTGCCACCCCATGGACTGCAGCATGCCAGGCCTCCTTGTCCATCACCAACTCCCGGAGTTTACTCAAACTCATGTCCATTGAATCGGCAAAACTTAATGCTTAATAAATAAAATTTCTCTCCAGTTTTGCATGATTCTTTCTAAGTAACTTTCCCGAGCTGGGAACTTACATACCAAATACCTCAGAGTGGAAATTCCAGAGCTCTCTGTTTGTGGTTAAAGACTGATGCTTACCCTGGAAACTTCTCAAAGCCTTGCCTTCCTGTTGTAAATCTCAACTCCTGCCTCTGTCTCTCACATTTCACCTTCTCCTTACTCTTCAAACTTGACCCTCAGGATGGTTACCTCAGTGACTCCCTGGGCCCCACTGCACCAAGGGATGTTTAGTCTAGCATAAATTCTGTGTCAGTCTGCCTTGGGACATGGCTGAAAACTTTGATTCTAGAAACTTCTCACCATGAGTTGCAGGCAGTCCAGACAGGCTCTGCTCACTCCATCAGGTCAGACAGCTTCCAGTCTTGCCATAACACCAAGTTCACTACAAAACAAAGGGCAGGGGATAAGGTAATTTTATTACAAGCCTATCTAGAGACTCTGGAAGTAGAATGGAGACACCTTTGTGATGGATGAGCTACCAATGGATAGCTCATACCAACTGGCTGGGCTTTCCTCTCTGTTTCCTAAAAACTGACCACTGATTTGAAGTGAAAAATCATCTCCACACTGAGAACAGTGTCTCAGGTGAAGATGGGCATGGTTGATCTTTATTATTTATGGGCTTCATACTTGTGGATTCACCTCCTTACTAAAGTTTATTTGTAACCCCCAATCAATATTCTGACACTTTTGCGGTCATTCATGGACATGCCCAGAAGACTGAAAATTCAAGTTGCTGTGGCACCCCATTCCAGAATGCTTGCCTGGAGAATCCCATGGATGGAGGAGCCTGGTAGGCTGCAGTCCAGGAGGTTGCTAAGAGTCGGACACGACTGAGCGAATTCACTTTCAGTTTCATGCATCGGAGAAGGAAACGGCAACCCACTCTAGTGTTCTTGCCTTGAGAATCCCAGGGATTGGGGAGCCTGGTGGGAGGCCGTCTATGGAGTCGCACAAAGTCGGACACGACTGAAGCGACTTAGCAGCAGCAGCAGCAGCAGCAGATGCACTATTACCAGCTAAAGTCAAACAAGGTGATCCTCTGTCTTCATACTGTAAACAAGTGTCCTTTTTGTGGTCTCCTTAGTGCACATTTGTTTCCATCTGTGTGCTTACTTGTTGGCGATTTCAGTATTTAAAATGACTTTGAAGCATAGTGCTGAAGTGCCGGCTAGTGTTTGTCAGCGCAACAGGGCTGTGGTGTGTCTTAATGGAGGACATAGGTGCGCTAGATATGCGTCATTCAGGCATGAGTTATGGGGCCATTGGCTGTGAGTCGAGTGTTAGTGTCAACTGTATATATTACGTAAGGTATCTTTAAACAGAAACACACATAACGAAAGGTTATGTATTGTTCAGTTAACGAAAATGTGGCCAGAGGCTCACAGAAATCTACTTCTGTATTTTGACTTCTGTATGTTGACTTCTGCAACGGGTCAGTATTCACTAATTCAGTGTTTGTAGAACAATTTATAGAACATAACTATAAGCAAATTTATAGAACATAACTGTAAGAGTATAATGAATATTATATGTGTGTATATATATGGGCTTCCCTGGTAGCTCAGATGGTGAAGAATCTGCCTGCAATGCAGGAGACCTATATATATATATACTTGATACTCATATATATTAACATAATATATATTTTAATTTAAGTGCTATTGACACAATACTATATTTGTTTCAGGTGTACAACATAATAATTCAATCTTTGTATAGATTACTCTCCATACAAAGCTATTGTAAGATATTGACTGGATTTCCTGTGTTGTACATTGCATTCTTATAACTTATTTATTTTATACCTTTCAGATTGTACCGCTTAATCCTCTTCTCACTATCTTGCCCCTCTCTGTCTACACTGGTCATCACTAGATTGTTCTCTGTAGCTGTGAGTCTTTTTCTGTTCTATTACATTTATAGATTCCATATATAAGTGAAAACATACAATATTTGTCTTTCTCTGTCTGACATATTTTTTATATGTTTTTTTTGTTGTTGTTGTTAGCACCTAAAAGGAGCCACTTATAAATCTGTTCACTATCACATTAATCACATTCTGGAGGAGAAAATCGTGAAACTCGTGTGATCTTCTCTAACGAGTAAAATAAATGTGATTTTTATGAGATAAAATGTTCACAATTAATCAGAACCTTTTTACTGTATCAAAATTTACTTTCTCTATGTATAAAGAATGTGAAATTTCAAGGCAAGGAGACAAAGGAAGGCCACTTCCTAATCAGCCCCTGCATTTGTGGAGAACAAGGCTCATCCACTCACCACCGAGCTTTGTGGAACATTCATAATTCATGGAAGGGGCCATCTGAAAGCATTTCCCAGAATTGTCACAAAATTCTGTCAGCTCCTGCAGTGATGAAAAAGTTCAGTCTTGTGAATATGATTAAGGTGCACTGGAATCTAAGAAAACCATCAATAGCCGCTCCAGCTCGCTTCACGCTCTTGGAATATAGTCTGGAGAAGAAAGTCGGTTCTGACAGATGATTTCATGGCATTTTACTCAGTATGGGATGTATTTGAGAAGCAGTGTATCAAAATCTTGACCTTTGCTTTATTTTTTTCTCTATTGTTTATTTAAAAGATTAGAAGCACTCCAAAAACCTTTCTTCTAAATGTCTTCCCTTGCATGCAGCACCAAGAATTCTGAACAGATTTGACACACACGCTGTCGGAGCATAAATCAGCCAAGAGGAGGATCCTTGTAAATTGCTCTCCCCTTTATAATTTCATCTCATTAGGGAAGAAGGGACAGGTGGGTGTACTGGTAGTTACAGATCAGGAATTGTATTTTCTTTTCAGAGCAGTGAGGATGTTTTCACATGCAACCCCCTTCTGAGAAAACTATACAGGTTTTTATTATGCATAAAAATTCTTCTCTGGTGGCTTTTTGCAGTTTACAGAAAAAAGTGTGAACTAAAATTAGAAACTGCTTAGCTTTTACATATTATTGACTTCTTAGGCTTAGTGTAAAAAGATATGAAGGGAGCCCACAATAAAATCTCTATTCCTTTGGTGGATTAAGATGAGTATGTAAAGTAGATTTGTGAAATAGACTCATTAATCACTGACACCCAATGTATTTGGTAGATCAAGGATGAAAGAATGTGGTCTAGGAGTTCCAAGGACTAATGAGTGATGTTTATGGTCACATTTGCAGAATCCTATTGTTCATTAAGGGCTTCCCTGATGGCTCAGATGGTAAAGAATCCACCTGCAACCTGCAATGTGGAAGATCCAAGTTTGATCCCTGGGTCAGGAAGATCCCCTGGAGAAGGGAATGGCTACCCACTCCAGTATTCTTGCCTGGAGAATTCCTTGGACAGAGGACCTGGCAGGCTACAAAGACAAGACTGAGAGACTGACACTTTTGCTTTCTTTGTTTATAATGTCTGCTTTCTAAATACAGATCTCTTGTATTTCAACTGTGAGGTCTCTTGATAATGCAGAGGGTAAACAATGATTTCAGAATATACAATAATGATATGATGATGACTGTATGCAGTCATTTTATGTCATGGCTTTTCACCTTTATAACAACCCTGTGAAGGGATCAAGTATTTATTTAAGTATTTATTCAATGCTGTTTTTGAACTCAATTGAAAATTTAAAAATTGTTTTAAATTGTGGTAAAATATATATAATATAAAAATGACCAATTTAACCATCCCGAGTGTACATCTTAGCAGCTTCAAGCATATTCACAGAGTTGCGCAATCAACACAACCATCCAGTTCCAGAACATTTTCATCATCCCGAACAGAAACTCAGTATCTCTTAAACAACTCCCCCTCCCCACAGCCCCTGGTAATCTTGATTCTACTTTATGTATTTATGAGTTTGTCTACTCTAAAGACCTCATATAAGTGAAACCGTATAGTATTTGTCCTTTTGTAATTGGCTTATTTCACTTAGTATGGTGTTTTCGAAGTTCATCTGAGTAGCATATCTCAGAATTTCACTCCTTTTCAAAGATGAATGAATAATTAATTTTTTAACACCAACTACTATTCTGGACACTATTCTAGACCTGAGGTTCTTACTGGGAAGTGGTTGTGTTTGCTTCTCCCTGGGGATTTCCATACTCTGGGAGCTCTGCCATTTTGCCCTGACTTCTGGTTTCCAGAATCCATCCCCATGTCTTTTCCTTTTTCAAACCTAAACTCCAAACTTGAAACTCAGATTGCTACTCTCTGAGTTGAGCTGTACATCTATAGTTCAATAGATTTACACTGATCACTTTATACTGATTTATACTGATCACTACACGTTAGCCCCCCAAAAGTGTTGTAAAATTGTATGCTAGTGACATCCTGAAACCAGTGCTTCCAAGAGGACTTTTGATGGTATGCCAAAGGAAGTGTCATGGCACTGCATAACAGGGGACAGCCACTTTTAATTTACACCCAGGTCAGGTAGTGGATTTTCCTATCCAAGGGAATAAATCAAACTTTTCTCCCAGGATAAGAGAAAGCACCAAAGCAAACCAAAAAATATCTTATTCCCATGATTACTAAAGCAGGCAACTGACATTTCTAGCAGTATACTGAAGGGAGGAATCTCCATGGAATCCAAAATAGACTATTCAAAGAAATCCATAAGAAGTCATTAAAGACTGAGGACTGGATGGATACAAGGATGCAACCATCCTAATACAAAATTTCATGGAAAATACAAGAATAGCTGCTTAGTTGGGACAAAGTAAAGGTTAAAAAAAAAAAAATGTGCTGGCAGGACCAGAAGAGGATTCTCTTTACCTTAATAGTCAAATATTTCATACAAATTCCTAATACATAGGCAGGCTTCCATGATGGCTCAGCAGGTAGAGTCCATCTGAAATGAAGGAGACACTGGAGATGGGGGTTCAACCTCTGGGTTGGGAAGATGCCCTGGAGGAGGAAATAGCAACCTACTCTGGTATGCTTGCCTGGAGAATCCCATGGGCAGAGGAGTCTGGTGGGATATGGTCCATAGGGTCCCAAAGAATAGGACGTGGCTAAGCATGCATGCAATACATAGGAACTAGAATTTGATGTAATATTACTATAATATTCAATAGCCTGTCATATTAATCCAGGTTTTTTAACTGTATAGTAAATGTGTTTTAATTCCACAATATTGGCTCAGTAATTCTGTACACATGTTTTGTTGTATTCAGAGAGCTCAAAGTTAAGGAATTCCTGTAGGTCAGGGGGTGGCTCTCAAACTTCAGCATGCATCAGAATACCCTGGAGGGCTTGTTAGAACTAGCTTCCTCCAGATTTTCTGATTCAGTTGGTAAAGAGTGAAGCTTGAGGCTTGAATTTATGTCAAGTTCCCAGGTCATCCTAATGCTTTTGGTGCATTAACCCCAATGTCAGGACTACATTTTATGAATTCCTAGGTATATCTAGGTGTATATAACTCACCTAGATCAGATGAGTTAAAGTTTAGTTGAAATTCTGATACATAAAGTAATTTTCAAATCTGCTCATCTTTTGTATTTTCACTGTTATCAGAGATATTCAAGCCACCATCAGTCTCTCACCTGAACTACAAAAGCCTCTAAATGGGTCTTCAATTTCCTATCATGTATCCCTCCAATTTCTCAATTAAAAACAGCTATGGTTATCTTTAAAAAAACTAAATCAGACCATCTGACTCTTCTATGTAATATTCTTCAAACACTTTCCATAGCACTTACTCCATAACACCGAGCTGCTTCTCATGGCTCTCCAGGGCTTGTTTACCATCATTAGGCTCTAAGTTGCTTGAGAACGGGATCCAGTCAGCATAGCACCTGAGAGGTGGCGGGGGTTCACTTGGTTGGCTCACAGAGGGGACAGGGGCAGGCAAGCTTATGTTGAATGCAGTGTTTATTGTCTGGGTTCATCGACAGCTTTTAGAGTAAGGAGTCCGTCACTTGGGGCATTTGTTCCTTCAATTAATGCCATTTTGATGCCTTTGCTGTGAGTCATAACCACGCTTTCTCTGACTGCTGAAACTGTTAGTGGGCTGCGTCAGTACGGCCTAGTGACTAAACTAAAATATAAGGCTTGGTTGGTATCAGCTCTCCTCTTCTACCCCTGTGCTATTTTGAAGAGTCTCCTGAGAGGGTTGCCCAAGGAGCTGAGGAAATGGAGTGAAACTTTGATTAAATAATTAACCAGTGGTGTGCCCAGATCAAGGGAAGAGACTGTCCTTTGGCAATCTGCATTACATCCAAGGCTACATTTAGGGACTGTATTTAGTTTGGGATAAACTTTTTAAAAGGACAGAGTAGGAAACTGTTCAGGAGAGAGCAGCTATAGTTTAGAATTTGAAGTTTGTCACAGGAAAGAGCTGTAAATGAACTCAGGAGAAATCTTTGGAGAGAAGCCACCATCTTGAAAAAGAATGATGTTTACTCTAATCGTCCTGAGGGAATGACAAACTTCAGATAAAAGTTACAGGGAAGCAGATTCTGGGTCAGGATAAGGAAGAATTTTCCAGAAAGTAGAGCTGCTGAAAAATAGAAAGGAATTATTTTGTGAGGGAGAGAATTCCTCTTATACTGGAAGTGTTAGGGAAGAGATGGTGAGGAGGGTGGGAAGACAGAAGGTAGTAACATTTACCGTGAGCTAGTAACTTTACCTATATGATTATTCAGAGGAAACCTTATTTCCTTGGCAGCAGATACTTTCAAACCCCTACCATCTTTCTGAGGGAGGGAATTTACTGAGAAGCCTACAGGGTGGGTATTGAGATGTTCACACATTGGTGGAACAGTAGATGGTCCTTGTTCAGCTGTTTAACAGACCTCTTTTTTGTTGATGTTGTTGCTGAATTCCATTTGCAAACTGAGGAGAGAGATCTATATTTATGATAGTGAAAAGAGGGTGGGGGGATCTGGTTTAGTGTGATTGTTTCAAGGAAGAAAAAAATGTGAGGTAAGGTAGTTGCCAGTGGAAATAAATTTTGAGAGAAGAGCAGAGATGCTGAATGGGGAATTAGATGACCTTTATGTTGAAGGGTTTCCAGTACAAAATCTTTTCCTCCCACCTTCCTACCTAATCTTCTGCAAAATATATATTTCTTTATTAATGAATTGCAGCTTTAGCTATGTTTTTCGGAAACCAATAAATGCTAAAATAGCCTAAAACAGATTCAGAGGAATCATGATGGGTCATGGAAAAATAGCCCCTCTATACTATACATCTGAATAATCCTCATAGCAACAAGAAGCAGTGGGCATCACTGTCTTCATTAACAGAAGAGTGAAATGGGGTAATGGGAAATAAGTCACTTTTTCTAAGTTACTAGATGATTCATTGGATTTTTCACTACCTCAGAGACAACTGGAAGGGAATTCTTTCTTTAGATATAAAGTTAGGACAGATTATTTCCAATATCACTTTTATCTCTTAAAATTTCATGAAGCAGAAAAGAGAACACGACAGTTATCTCACTTCTCTGCAAGTACAAGAACAGAGAGTTGAAGTACGATGCAAATAAAGATTATTAGGTGGTTATTTCCTGGGGCTAGGTGCTATCGACAGGGCTTGCTCCACGGCTGCGTGACCAGTGCAATCACCTTGACGTGTGCTTATAAAAACCCCCTACTTGGTTTAATGCTCTACAGTTGCCATCTTGAAATTGTTAATAATGTTTAACCTTTAATAATTTTGGATAAGGAGCCCTACATTTTTATTTGCATTGAGCCCTGCAAGCTAGTGGCTGGTGTTGGCTAAGTTGAAGGAGATTTAGGCACCTGGTGCTGGCACACTGTCCAAAGAGTCTGACTGTGTTTCAGAAACCACAGAATCCTGGTCTTGGAAAGGATCTGGAAATTATTCTATTTAGTGGATCTCACTGCTCTCTGTATATCAGGATCACCTGAGGAACTTCGGAAAAAGACGTATAACCCCAGATATTCAAGATTTAATTTGTCTTGGTGGGGCATCATATTTTTAAAAAGTTCTTTAAATGATTCTGAGAAGCCTTGACCTGATTCATTTGTGCCTACTGTTGTACGTTTAGGGCTTCCCTGGTGGCTCAGACAGCAAAGAACCTGCTTGCAATGCAGGAGACCTGGGTTCGATCCCTGGGTTGGGAAGATCCCCTGGAGGAGGGCATAGCAACCCACCCACTCCAGTATTCTTGTTGGGAGAATTCCATGGTCAGAGGAGCCGGGCAGGCTATAATCCATGGGGTCGCAAAGAGTCAGACACGACTGAGCGACTAAGCACACATTGTACCTTTAAACCAGATTTGTTACATTTCATTTATTAATTCAACAAATATCTGCCAAGGTTCTACTATGTGTAGAATATTATAATACATTTTAAAAGAGATAGAAAAAATAAGTAAACCAAGGTTATTGTTCTTAAAGCACTTCCTTGGTGACTCAGGTGGTAAAGAATCTGCCTGCAATGCAGGAGACCCAGGTTCTATCCCTGGATTGTGAAGGGAATGGCAACCCACTCCAGTATTTTTGCCTGGAGAACTATGGACAGAGGAGCCTGGTGGACTACAGTCCATGGGGTTGCAAAGAGTTGGACATACACACACACACACATTGTCCTCAAAAATCAAACAGTATAATGGACTTTCCAGTTGGCTTGACCATCCAATTCATTGTCTTGGTTCTCTGGAGATGCTGCTGGTCTCTTTTCCCTCTCTTTCCATACTGAATCTTTAGCACTAGTATACAGCTTCCTCCTCATGGATGATCTTGAAGGCTTTAAACATTATAACAGCACACATATATATATATTTTTTTCAATGAAAAGGTTTACACTCCCAATGTATTAGTATCTATGCTTTTAGACAGTACTATATTACTGGAAGAATTGGCATATGCATTTAAAAAGGCCCATTGTTGGAAGAAACTTTTTTTTGCAATATGCAGTCCCAATGTTATATTTTAGAGCAAAGCCTAAATCTCCCACAAGATATCATCATCACCACCTGGGGCGTAATTTAAATTTTAGATGCTTTGTACAGTCTCATTTTTCTTAGTCTGAAACCAACAAAGCATGAACTCCAAACATACACAATCATACAAATGCAGTGTGGGTACGGCAGAGCACCTGTTTTTAATCTCAAAAGGAATTCTTTATTGTCAATATATCTGAAAGATGGGGAACAGGAAATTCATTCTTAATGTTTCTCTTGCTTTGGGATATTTTTGGCAATAGCACCATGAAATGTTCTTGCTGTGGACAAAAACCGATGGCAAATCTGTTTAGGAATCCACCTGGGTATGTCTTCCCAGATCCAAGTTCACTGAAACTCCACACCCCAGTTAAGAAGTGGCTACTAAAGTTAAAAAGAAATACATAAGAAAAGAAGAAAAGCGGCTGCTATTCTATCCATAAGACCTCCTGCTTTACCCACAAGTCCCATAGCAGAAGTTCATAGCTTCTTTCAGTTCAGTCAGTTCAGTCGCTCAGTCATGTACAACTCTTTTCAACACCACAGACTGCAGCATGCCATGTTCCCCTGCTCAACACCAACTCCCTGAGCTTGCTCATACTCACACTCGAGTCAGTGGTGCCATCCAACCATCTCATTCTCTGTCATCCCCTTCTCCTCCTGTCTTCAATCTTTCCCAGAATCAGGGTCTTTTCCAATGAGTCAGTTCTTTGCATCAAGTGGCCAAAGTATTGGAGCTCTAGCTTCAGCATCAGCCCTTCCAATGACTATTCAGGACTGATTTCCTTCGGAATTGACTGGTTTGATCTCCTTGCAGTCCAAAGGACTCTCGAGAGTCTTCTCCAACACCACAGTTCAAAAGCATCAGTTTTTCAGTGCTCACCTTTCTTTATGGTTCAACTCTCACATCCATACACAACAACTGGAAAAACCATAGCTTTGACTAGATGGACTTTTGTTGGCAAAGTAATGTATCTGCTTTTTAATATGCTATTGCCACCAGGGAAGCCTCATAGCTTCTTTATGAAGGACCAATTAGATCTCTAAAGAGTATGAAAGGAATCCTGGGTCCGTCCATAGAAAGGACCCATAGTTTAAGTCAGGTGGTAAAGAATCCACCTGCATTGCAGGAGACCCCAGTGCAATTCCTGGGTTTGGAGGAGGAAATGGCTACCTAATCCAGTATTCTTGCCTGGAGAATTCCATTGACAGAGGAGCCTGGAAGGCTACAGTCCAAGGAGTCGAAAAGAGTCAGACACAACTGAGTTACTTTCACTTCACTTCACTTTAGTGACCCTGCTCAGTAACTCAGTGCTATGCTTAGTTGCTCAGTGGAGTCTGACTGTTTGAGATCCCATGGACTGTAGCCCTCCAGGCTCCTCTGTCCATAGGCATTCTCCAGGCAAGAATACTGGAGTGGGTTGCCGCGTCCTCCTCCAGGGGATATTCCCAATGCAGGGATCGAACCCAGGTCTCTCGCATTGCAGGCAGATTCTTTACCATCTGAGCCACCAGGGAAGCCCTTAGTCTAAAGTCTCAGTCTGGAAACAACACTGCATTTGACAGTAGAAGGTCCACTTCCCTGCCCTACCTTCCAGCCATGATCCAGGCAAATGATCGTGCACCGATGACTCAGTGCTGATTCCAGAAAGGAGGGCAGGGCCGCTTTGTCCCTTAGGTGAGAGTCTGGATATTTGGCTTTGTAGGGCCTGCAACAGATACAATTCTGAGTGTCCCCTCTTTTTCAAGAGAAAGAAGACAACAGTATAAACCAAATAAGTAGATAAATGATAGAATAGGCGAAGAATTCACAGTTAACTATCAGAACCTTGGAGCTCCAGCATTTTAAAAGATCTTTTAAGGTAATTTACCAGAAATGTTTAGGGTCAAAATGCTTCCTGGTTGCAGCCTGGCTTTTTCTAACCACCTAGAATGATGCATCTCTGAGCAGCTCTCAGCACTCATGGGGACCTGAAGCTGAAGCTTCCTTAGCTTCAGGGTGAAGTGGTCCAAACCGATTCTCATCTTTCCTTCTGCCAGAGCTGAAAAGCTGATTTGCTTTAGTATATTTACAACACAGGGTTCCTTGCTGAAGCGAGCATTATTAGCTTCTGTTAGAGACAACACAGTTGCCTTCCATATAAAAAGACTTGCTCCTCTTAACAGAACTCTAATCTTACCACTGCTTAATTCTTGATCTGGTATAATGGTGTTCCTTCCTGCTTCTGGCTTAGATTGCAAAACCTTGTATTCACTCTAAGTGACTTCCATTGCCACACAGATGGGAAACATCAGCTCTTGGCTCCAAACTTTCCCCCTAAAAGGATGTTTCAGTTTTTCCTGCCACATGTGTGACCCTGCCTGAAGGACAAGCATCTGTGAGAAGAGACTGTGGCCACAGAGATACTCTGTGTGGTTGGTGCACCCTAAGGACATGCTGGTAAGAAGCACCAGCAAGCATGTTCCATAGTTGCCATCCAAGTGGTCAGCATCAAGAATCTTGGTGATGGATTCCAGGATTCAAGAACAGCCCCAAACTGCTATATATTCAGTGTGTGCATGCATGAGTGTGTGCTCAGTTGTTCTGACACTTTGCGACCCCATGACTATTGTCTGCCAGACTCCTCTGTCCATGGGATTCTCCAGGCAAGAATACTGGAGTGGGTTGCCACTTCCTGCTCCAGGAGATCTTTCCAACCCAGGAATCAAAACTGCATCTCCTCAGTCTCCTGCATTGGCAGGCGGCTTCTTTATCACTGAGCCTCCTGGGAAGCGTATTGCATGTGGAAGGCATTTGTCCTGGCCAAGTGAAGCCTGGATACACCTAATGGTTGGAAAGACACTCATGAAAAATTTTAAAAACTAGAATCACTGCTTGCTGCATCATGATAAACCTGGAGTTGGTCCTCTTTAAATGAGGCAAAAGCGTAGCATCCAGGGTTCATTCCATGCCAAACTTCTCTGGAGCATGAGTGATGGTGAGAAAACCTGTTTAGGTTAACAAGAACATCAAATGGCTAGAATAATGCCATATTTCTCTCTCTCACTGGAGGTTCTGTTTTGTCTGCTTAAGTCAAATAATTACTTGGTACTGCTCTGAATTTCATCTAAACATGTGTTTTCATGTTAGATTTGTCCTGTCTCTTTAAGCTTTCACTAGCTTCTCTGGATTATTGGAGAGAAAAGGGGGAAATAGGGTCCTATTCCCAGTCTCTAGAAGCAATAAGAAAAGAATGAAAGGGGGATGGGGTGAATGGAATTCCAAGGAAGGCCCAGGGCAAAACAAACTTAAAAGAGCTGTTGAGTCCCAGAGCAGGTGCTTCTGGCCTCCAGCCAGCATCTGCAAACAAATCCTGTTTCTGTCCCAAACTTTGACCCCCACCTGCTTTCCCACCATGAGTGTCAAATAACTGGGACAGTTCTTTACATTTTGTAGAAAAGCAAGCTGCTTAATATATGTAGACCAATTGACCAATATAATATCTTGGTCAATTTTGGGAAAACAATGAAAAATATTTAAGGTGCATCAAGAAAGCTTGCTTTAAAGAGAAGCATGCAGAAGAAAAAAAGAAAAACAGTAGAGTTTGGGCTCCTGATAAAATAATCATTGCTGTGGACAAGGCTATGAGAAGTAGAGGAAGGCATGGTTGAATTTTAAGTTTGTGCTCAGTATGTGCCATGGAGTGTCCTGCCTATTGTCACACAGCTGTCTCTGGTGTAAGCTACTATTATTCCAGTTCCACACATTATACTGGGTTGAATATATTTTGCACCCCCAAATTTATATCTGCTGGTGTCTCAGAATGTGACTTTATTTGGTAATGAATCTTTGTGGACAAAATCAAGTGAAAATGAGATCACACTGAATTAGGCTGGATCCCAACCCAGTGACTGGTGTCCTTCTAAGAAGAGGGATATTTGGACAGAGAGGACACCATGTGAAGACAGAGACACAGG
Organism: Capricornis sumatraensis; assembly: GCF_032405125.1. NCBI lineage: Eukaryota > Metazoa > Chordata > Mammalia > Artiodactyla > Bovidae > Capricornis > Capricornis sumatraensis. The sequence goes on along the minus strand of NC_091072.1, from coordinate 99,242,754 downwards.
GGGAAGTCCAAGTGAAGATGGAGGCAGAGATTAGAACACGCATTTCCAAGCCGGGGAGCAATAAGCATGCTGGCAGCATCAGAAGCTAGAAGAGTCAAATAAGAGCCCAGTGGCTCAGATGATAAAAAATCTGCCTGCAATGCAGGAGACCTGGGTTAGATCCCTGGATCAGAAAGATCCCCTGGAGAAGGAAATGGCAACTCACTCCAATATTCTTGGCTGGAGAATTCCATGGACAGAGGGGCCTGATGAGCTACAGTGCATGGGATTGCAGAGAGTCAGACACGATTATGTGACTAACCTTTTCACTTCTTTTAGAGTCTTCAGAGAGAACATGGCCCTGGGGATATCTTGATTTTGAGATATCTGTCCTCCAGAACTGGGAGAAAATACTTTTCTGTTGCTATGGGGCAGCTGGTTTGGGGTCATTTGTTTTGGCAGTCCCAGGAAAGTAATTCACAGATGAAAGACTCCTGGTTCCTAAAGTCCTGCTAGAGTTCTTTGTGCAGTTTTGCCTGGGTAAGGGATGCTGCACACTGAACCACACAGAGTCAGTCCTGGGAAGTGACTGGCTTCATAATTGACATGCTTGGTTTTGTCTACTTGAACAGATCCGTTGAATTCCAGAGAGAGATGTAAAGTCTGAGGACCGTCATAAATTGCAGCCACAAAATTCATATACCTATTTATTTTTCTTCTCATTGTATCCTAGAAAAGATTCAGAGTGTCTTTCAAAGAGGCTAACAATAGAGCAAGATAAAATCAATTAAAAAATAAGAAAGATGGCACAGAGGGAAGAAAAACAGTGACAGGAAACAGCAGCTATAAACCCACATGACATACTGGCCTTCCTCTCCTTCCTCATCCCTCTCAGGCTGAGAAGGTGGACCCTCTTGGTAGGAGTGAGAAACTTCAAAGTGAGATAATGCCAACTTTGATTTTTTTTTCTCTAATTTGCCTAAATTCAATGAAAATTTCAAGCTGTTGCTTCAAATAAAAATGAGCTCTAATTATTCTTCTGCTTTTCATATCATTTTCAATGAGACAGCATTGCTGTTCCAGTTGATCCACCAGAAAGCAGTGAAAGAAACCTCACATTTTCTGGGGCCTCTGCATCCTTTTAAACGTGCACTTCTGAAATGTTTAAAAACAAGTCTGCCTTTGGAGCATTTGTGTGGAGAAAAAAAGGGGAGAGTCTGGAATGGTTTAACATGCTGTTGTTTGTGGTTTATCAAATCAGGCACGCACACTTCTATTAGAGCAGAGACAAACCAGCCTGGCAGTTATTGTTTCATCTGATACTGAGCCTTTTCTGGGTTTTTTTGGTCATCTTCAGCCGCGTATGAAAAATTTATCCTGCTCTGTCTAAGGGAGCAACCGTATAAATAAACAAGCCTCCTTTGTAGGAGGCTTAACTCTAGAATAATTCTATATTGTTCTCTGTGGGGCTTCCCCTGCTGAACAGACCCCAAACTATCATCTGGGGACCCAGGCTACATAGACTGCCTTGGGTTAAGTTGTGCTGCACAGATAGGAACCTCTAATCATGTTTTAAATACCAAATATACAAATGTGCTTTTTTTTTTTTTTTTAAGGGCATCCTATTCACATGACTCTGGATGTAAATGAACTTTATTTGGAGAATATTTTACAAAGGAAGGTCAAGGAAAATGGCCTACTCCTAGCTCAGTGCTTGTTGATTGTACAGTCATACTTTGACAGCGAAGAACAACAATGCCGTAGATGCATTACTGATTTATTCATTTCTCAAAAGGAAGTGTTTTAGATTTAAAAACAGCTCCCCTGCAACAAGGCAAAGTACCCTTAAGGTTATTTAGTCTGTTGATTGCTGGTGTTAAGTCAATGACGATCTGGGCTTTTCACAGAGTGATTATTCTTAATGAAAAATTAACTGTAGTCTTCTAGTAAAGACAGCACACAAAAGCAGACACACCGGGTGGTATGACCTGACCCCAGATGTGGCGCTCGGGTGAGAGAGTTCCTGTAGATGGCAGTGTAGCACTTCAGCAGTGGCTCTTGCTGGGTGTTCCTGGGATGCGGATGAGATGCAAAGGATAAAAGCTGCTGCGAGAGCAGGCTTTGCCCTCCAGCCAGCAATTTAACTAAGTTGCTGGTTCGCTATTCGATTTCATAGTTGCCCTCTAAATGAATCTTTTCTGAACTCAGCAAAAGTACAAATTGTTCCTTCATACACCCCAAATTGTCCTTTTGGTGAAGTGGGTTTTTATTTTTTATGCCTTCTATTTTTTGAATTTCAGTTATTTTGAAAGGGCGATAGGACTTAAACATTCCTTTTCTTGAATTGTAAATGCAATTAGCTTAGCTGCGGAGCACTCTTTGAGAATGAAACTCTCCTCCATTGAGATGATCATAAACTACATTTCGTACAATGCACCAGAGCACAATCCACAATGAAGATCTTTCTATATTAACCCTATGGCTAGGTTTCCAGGATGATTTTTCTTTTGTTCTGATTGTTTTCCTTCCTTCATTTTTTCTAAAGCCTTTTAAAGAATTTTCCTCCCTTCTGCTCAGAGAAAATGGATGACTGGGAATTGAAAAACAATCTAGAAATCACAGACTTAGGTAATTTATAATAAAATGAAAGTATGATGTCAGTTATTTTCTTAATTGTTTTGACCTTTAAAGCCTGATCAGGGTCATATTCTACTGTGGAGTAAGTGAGTGATGGCAGTTGTGAAAGAATTTGTGGAGTTGTGCCAGTCATTCCAGGTTAAGTTTTCCTCTCCCACCTCCCCAAACATTCCTCATTGCTTCAGCAAGCAGCTGTGCACCAGCAGCGTCAACAGCACACAGTCATGATGTATTTGCTCCTCTAATGGAGCTATGTTCCCATGAACTGGAATATCTGTTGTAACTGATAAGAGTTTTCATCCTCTAACTTTGGCCATTTAGCCACAAAATGTATGTATATTAAGAAGTGGCAAGTTTAGATATGAATGATGCATCAGAATCTGTTGTTGATATAATTGGGATGGAAATTTTATAGGCAGGATCTGGTATGTAACAGGCAATCAATGCCTTCTGTTGAATAAATGAATTCTTAAATGGAAGTAAAAATAATGAGTATACTAAGGGTTGAAGAGACATTGACTAGCTATCTAAAAGCCCAGAAAAACATCAGAAAGGCTTATGAGCAATGGGAATTCAGAGATGAGGAGGCCAAAGTAGGGGGGAAAGGAGGTAACCAATGGTGCTGGGCTTATGCCCTTAGATATAGGAAGAGGGATACAGAGGAGATCAAAGAATCTGGAAGGATGAAGGAAAGGGGGTCAAGATGCATTGAGATGCATCAGAGGAGATTAACAAAAATCTGATGATGCAACATTGAGTGGTGAAAGAAAGATTAAGGAATCTGGAAATTTGGAAACACCATCAATAGGAGGCAATTGCACAGGTGACAATCTAGGCCTAGAGGAGAGAAAGGCCGAAGGATGTTAGGAAACAGTGAATAACTCATCAGTTAGGGGCAAAGGCAGTGTTAGTATCACAACCAAGTGTTAGCAGGCCTTCCACGGCAAAGTCGATGCTTTCTTTCAAGACTTGACATGAGGGAATGTTTGTGTGGAATGAGTCCATGAGGGAGCTTTCTTTCTTCCAGGATAAAGAAAAAAGGAAAACAAACAAACAATTCTCCGTTTTTCTGATCTGCTAAAGTAAGAAATTGCTATGAAGAGGTGACAAGAATACACAGAAGAACTATAGAAAAAGATCTTCATGACCCAGATAACCACGATGGTGTGATCACTCACCTAGAGCCAGACATCCTGGAATGTGAAGTCAACTAGGCCTTAGAAAGGATCACTATGAACAAAACTAATGGAGGTGATGGAATTCCAGTTGAGTTATTACAAATCCTGAAAGATGATGCTGTGAAAGAGCTGCACTCAATATGCCAGCAAATTTGGAAAACTCAGCAGTGGCCACAGGACTGGAAAAGTTCAGTTTTCACTCCAATCCCAAAGAAAGGCAATGCCAAAGAATGTTCAAACTACCACACAATTGCACTCATCTCACATGGTAGCAAAGTAATGCTCAAAATCCTCCAAGCCAGGCTTCAACAGTACGTGAACTGTGTTTAAGCTGGTTTTAGAAAAGGCAGAGGGACCAGAGATCAAATTGCCGACATCTGTTCGATCACCGAAAAAGCAAGAGAGTTCCAGAAAAAATCTACTTCTACTTTATTGACTATGCCAAAACCTTTGACTGTGTGGATCACAACAAATTATGGAAAATTCTTAAAGAGATGGGAATACCAGACCACCTGACCTGCCTTCTGAGAAATCTGTGTGCAGGTCAAGAAGCAACAGTTAGAACTGGGCATGGAACAACAGATTGGTTCCAAATCAGGAAAGGACTACATCAAGGCTATATATTGTTACCCTGCTTATTTAACTTATATGCAGAGTACATCATGAGAAATGCTGGACTGGATGAAGCACAAGCTGGAATCAAGATTGCCACGGGAAATATCAATAACCTCAGATATGCAGATGACACCACCCTTATGGCAGAAAGTGAAGAGGAACTAAAAAGCCTCTTGATGAAAGTGAAAGAGGAGAATGAAAAAGTTTCCTTAAAGCTCAACATTCAGGAAACTAAGATCATGGCATCTGGTCCCATCACTTCGTGGCAAATAGATTGGAAACAGTGTCAGACTTTATATTCTTGGACTCCAAAATCACTGCATATGGTGACTGCAGCCATGAAATTAAAAGATTTTTGCTCCTTGGAAGAAGAGCTATGACCAAGCTAGACATATTAAAAAGCTGTTTTTTAAATAATATGTCTGATACAGAAAAGTAATCAAATATACTTTGTAGACAAAGTCCCATATACTCAGAGTTATGGTTTTTCCAGTGGTCATGTATGGATGTGATAGTTGGACCATAAAGCTGAGCACCAAGGAACTGATGCTTTTGAACTGTGGTGTTGGAGAAGACTCCTGAGAGTCTCTTGGACTGCAAGGAGATCCAAGCAGTCCATCCTAAAGGAAATCAGTCCTGAATATTCAATGAAGGACTGATGCTGAAGCTGCAACTTCAATACTTTGGCCACCTGATGCAAAGTACTGACTCATTAGGAAAGACCTTGATGCTGGGAAAGATTGAAGACAGGAGAAGGGGATGGCAGAGGATGAGTTAGTTGAATGACATCACTGAATCAATGGACATGAGCAAGCTTTGGGAGCTGGTGATGGGCAGGGAAGCCTGGTGTGCTGCAGTCCATGGGGTTGCAAAGTGTCAGACATGACTGAGTGATTGAACTGAACCGTACTGATTATGCAGGGTTCTGGGCTATGCCATGGAGACATGAAGACAAACCAGATTATCCCTTCTAGGAGTTTAGAGTCTAATTGGGAGGAGGTGGATTATTAGAGAATAAGCAAATAAATGCTTTCATTCATTCATATGTTGTCTAGAGTCGACTTTGATGGGCTGCTTCATAACAACTTTCATGTTGCGGGGCCATTCTCCATGGACCACTCTGCATGTCTCATTAGCAGAGGTACTGACAGTCTTTTTGTTCTGAATTATCTTTTCGTTTGTATAGAAAATGGCCTGGAAACATTAGAATTATGTTTGTATGGAACAGAGAGTATATTTGTTTACTTGTCTGTACAGTTCAGTCACTTAGTCGTGTCCGACACTTTGCAACCCCATGGACTGCAGCACGCCAGGCTTCCCTGTCCATCACCAGCTTGCTCAAACTCAAGTCCATCAAGTCGGTGATGCCATCCAACTATCTCATCCTCTGTCATCCCCTTCTCCTACTGCCTTCAATCTTTCCCAGTATCAGGGTCTTTCCAATGAGTCAGTTATTTGCATCAGGTGGGCAAATCAACTTCAGCATCAGTCCTTCTAATGAATATTCAGGACTGATTTCCTTTAGGATGGACTGGTTTGATCTCCTTACAGTCCAAGGAACTCTCAAGAGTCTTGTCTAACACCACAGTTCAAAAGCATCAATTCTTCACCTCTCAGCTTTCTTTATAGTCCAACTCTCACATCCATACATGACTGTTGTGTATACTTTTCTGTATAGTAAAGATAATTTGCTCTTCTGGGGCAAAGGTTGAGGTAGGTTTGCTCGTAGCACTTTATAGAAGACTTGGGATCCCTAAGTCTGGTAGTCCTCAGCTCTGATAGAAACCCACTGCATGCTCAGCATCCACCATGGCTGGTTCGCATTGTTTCAATATTTATTTATTTCCTTGGCTATGCCAGCAATCAGTTGCAGCGCACAGGATCTTCAATCTTCATGGCAGCATGTGAGATCTTCAAGTAGCAGCATGCAAACTCTTAGTTGCAGCATGTGAAATCTAGTTCCCTGACCAGAGAGGGACCCTGGGTCACCTGCACTGGGAGCTCGGAGTCTTAACCACTGGACCACCAGGGAAGTCTCCCACATTGTCTCTAGGTGATGTGGGCCTGGGAAGGAGACAGCACTGCATGAACGCAAAGCTCATGCTGCTTGTCATGATATGAGTTCTTTGTCTCTGACCCAGGAGTCTGATGTCTTCTACCGGCACATACCAAAATGTGACTAGGTAACTTGTTACACTGCAAACAGGGGGAGAAAAATCTCAGACTTTTCACAGTTCTGGACAGTTCAACCCCTGACTTTGTAATACATTTGAATGCTGTAATATTTGAAAAAAAGAACCTGTTAGGGGGACCATATCTTCCAATCTTCCATTTATATTTCATTTTTGGTCTTGAATGACTGTATCTTCATCTTTGTTAATATAAAATGAAAGTCTGGGCTGCTGAACTTATCCAAATGGCCTCTGTGCCCTTTTCCTGAAGAGTTGGGCTGTAAAACAAACATTTGGAGAGGAAAATTGAATCTCATTATAATGAAATAACTGCAATGTTCTCATTTGCTAATGCTCCCATTCATTTGTAATTCAGCCCACAGTACCATGAGAGATATTCTACTTGGAGGTGTATGATGACAAATTAAATAAATAGAATATGTGTTTGTTAAACAAACAAACAAAACAACAAAATGTTACTTTCATACTTTACTATTAACACATAATTCAGGAAACTAAAATTGACTTCTTAAAAGCAAAGATTACAGTCTAGTGCCAGGTTCTAGAAATCAGGGGTCAATGACCTCTAAGCTTTAATTCTTAATTTACAGTTCTCAAGGAATAGTGGTCCTTGTATGCGTGTGTGTGTGCTTTCCTGTTTTTTGTTTGTTTTCTTTTAATCATCACTAAATGTATGCAGTTTAAGATACCTTGGTATAGAACATAGGGGAAGATATAGAGAATATTTCACTTTAATGGAAATTGCAGAGTTTCTAGGTATTTAGGTAAAAATTGAAGCTCAAACTATTGCTTAGAAAAGGTAGTCTGACCAGGACAGGCAGATAAGGGCTGTCATAACATTTATTTGATGTAGCAATCAAAGCAAAATAATGCATGAGGCTTAGTAAACCACATGACTCTATATGAGAAAGGAGAGGAAATAAGGAAGTAAGGGTGAGAGCAGATGGCACCAGCATTAATTGCTAATTGTTGTATATTCCATAGCAAGAAATAGAGATAGCCAGTGTAAAGAAAGCTGAGTGCTGAAGAATTGATGCATTTGAACTGTGGTGTTGGAGAAGACTCTTGAGAGTCCCTTGGACTGCAAGGAGATCCAACCAGTCCATCCTAAAGGAGATCAGTCCTGGGTGTTCATTGGAAGGACCGATGTTGAAGCTGAAACTCCAATACTTTGGCCACCTGATGCGAAGAGCTGACTCATTTGAAAAGCCCCTGATGCTTGGAAAGATTGAGGGCAGGAGGAGAAGGGGATGACAGAGGGTGAGATGTTGGATGGCATCATTGACTCCATGGACATGGGTTTGGGTGGACTCCGGGAGTTGGTGATGGACAGAGAGGCCTGGCGTGCTGCGATTCATGGGGTCACAAAGAGTCGGATATGACTGAGTGACTGAACTGAACTGAGGAGTCAAATCTCTATATCTTCAGCACTGCTGATATTGCAGTTTTTCAGAAGATGTATCATCATTTGAGCTGGGGATTTCCCTTCGTTTCTTCTGTAGTTCCCATCATGGAGCTCTTGTTTCTAAACACAGTGGACTGGAATAGAGAAAATGAGAGCCTCCATGGTCCCATTTGTGCGTCTGTTCCAAGACCCTTTGCCAAGAGTAGGCCACTGGGCATTCTTGGCTCCTTTCCTCATGACCACACCTTTTCTTGACTGGAGTTTTATCATCTTTTGGGTGGCCAAACGATGGATCAAAGGGAAAGAAGGTTCTCATTTCAGCAGAGTAGACTTAAGTCACCCATTCTGTTTCCTTTATTCCATTCCCTGTTATTAAGGGTGTCCTAGGTAGCTCAGATGGTAAAAAATCTGCCTGCAGTGTGGTGTCTTGATCCCAGAGTTGGTAAGATCTCTTAGAGTAGGAAAAGGCAACCTGCTCCATTATTCTTGCCTAGAAAATTCCACAGACAGAAGAGCCTAGCAGGCTATATGGTCCATGGGATTGCAAAGAGTCAGACACAACTCAGCACAGAAACACACACCTTTGAGAAACTATTGCTCCAGTCAATCATCACTTTTATATATCCATTTAGGCCAAGGAAGTGTGCAGTTTTTATTCCCCAAAACGTCATAAATATATTTTACATATTTTCTCCAGAAACCTCCCCAAAGCATCAAGATATCATTTAATTAAATTGACTCTGGGACAAGATGTCACATTTCTTATATAACCTCTCAAAGTCCCCAGTTCCCCCCATGCTCTACTCCTAAGTTCATCTTTTATTCTCATGAAGAAATGAAAGTCTTTCTTCCCACCAAATGAGTCTCTTCTTCCTGTTACCCTAAATAAATTAGTTACTCAAGGTATATAAGAAACAGTTTCCTCTTTCATTTTTCTTTTTTCTTCTTAATGTCAGCCAAAGGGACTTCTTCCAGCAGCCTGTTAGAATCTAACTCACCTTTGGCAGCTTCTGCTCAGCACCTCTGTGGGAGCTTTTGTAGTTCCTTCTAAAACTCCAAAACAGATTAATTTTCCTTTTTAATATGCTCCACTTCTCCACAGTTCCACAGGGTTAACAGGATACATAGGAATGAATCAATGCAAGGCTCATACCCACAACATATAAGAAACTTCAGTATATTTCTTTAAAACATGTGACCAGGAAGCAGTTTATAACATAAACATTAATTCCGATAAACCATAGCATTTCCCAAACAAAGTTGGTTTTTCTAAGTTCCATTACAAATTGCATTCTAGTCTCCGGCCACACATTAAAATTACTCAAGGGGAGTCTTAAAATCTCCTTATTTTCCAGATCCTACTCCAAGCCAACTAAATATCTAGGGGTGGGACCCAGGTATTGATCACTTTTTGAAAAGGTTTAAGAAATCACTGATGGAAATCCAAACTAAATTTTTTTTTTCAGCTGTAAATGATAACAGATTAAATTGTCTAGAGGAAGAGGATAGAATGACAAAGGAAAGAGAGAAGCAGATAGAAGACTCCTGATTTCTACACTTTTAGGGTCTCATAAGGGCTTCTCTGGTGGCTCAGATGGTAAAGAATCCTGCAATGTAAATCCTGCAGGTAAAGATATCCTGCAAGGAGGGAGACCTTGGTTTGATCCCTGGGTTGGGAAGATCCCCTGGAGGAAGTCATGGCAACCCACTCCAGTGTTCTTGCTTGGAGAATCCCCATTCAGAGGAGCCTGGTGGGCTGTAGTCCATGGGGTAGCAAAGAGTCAGACACTGCTGAGCGACTAAGGACAGCACAGGGTCTCATAAACACCTTGCATTACTCAGAATTTACCACCTGATACCTTAGAAATGAAAACTCACTTGGGATAACTTTCCTAAGAAGAAGTTCATTGTGCATTAAGCTTTTCATATTCCAGAAAGGAAAACAAACCTTTAAGAGCCCCGTGTACCTAATTAAGTACAGCGAAGGCCAAGTCTGCCCAAGCATTCAGATCTCTCCCTGTCTCTCCTCACCCAATTCTCCTTCAGAGAAGGAGAAAATCAATGGAATAGTAAACCCAAATGAAGTAGGATTCAATAGTAAATGAAATGTGTTAATGAAGGGTATTTTTTTAGAGGAGCAAAATTATTACAATTCTTCCTTATTTAAAAGCTTGCATTTAAGTTAAAATAGTGTCCATGCTTAATGAAAACTGTCTTAGTGTCCTGCATGTCACAGTGAATATATACAAACATGCAAAGATATTTACCTTGGAACATTATGTCTTTTCTAAGAGTAGTGACATTATCAATTCCTTTATGTAGGTTCAGAAACAGGGCCCTGTGCTCTTTCTTATCCACAAAGGAATATGCTGGTGCGGTACATTTTCCCGACGTGCTAGGAGAAAAAAACAGATGAGGCCTCTCTTAGGCTGTCTCAGGTCTTCTGTGCCAGGGCCACGTCCTTCACAGAGTTTACACACGGATTCCAAGTATCTTATTGCGAATTGTCAATATAACCTTTCCATCAGTTGGAAACTCCTTATGCTTGCAGAAAAGGTGAGGTATAACAGTCATTTCTCACCCTTTCCTTTCAAAAGAAATAGCTCCACAGCTGCAAAATTCATTTCTGCACAACTATAAGCCCATAATATTCCTGATTGGTTTGGTAGACTGATCTGCTGACAGACCATAATAGAGGGAAACATTGATTAATTGATCTGTTACTGGCTTGTAAGGCTCTATATGGCAATAAGAATATGTGGTATGCAGATTAGCTTTAAATTATTTTTATTTAGGGGCCCATCAGATGAAATAAGTGATGAGGCAGTATCATCATTGATTTGTGGCACAGAAAGAAACAATTGACATTACATGCTGCAGACTTAGAAATAGTTTGCAATGTTTATTTGAGAAGTCTAGAATGGCTCTTTGGCCTGGAAGGCTGTGACCTGTGTACAATGCAAAGTATGATAACTTACATTTGTGCAAAGCATTGCAGTTTACAAATAATTTTTTCATGCATTATCCCATTTGACCCTCACAACAAATCTGACGGATATGCTGGACAGGTATTAGAAGCAAAGCAAAGCAATTAGGGCCAAGAGATTGCCCCCCGCCCCCAGTAATTTGCCCTATTTTAGTCTCCAGAGTACAGAGAGCAAAGGAGAGTTGGAAATTATTTAGTGGATTCTGGTTGTTCAAACATATTTAAGGTATTAATCACCACACCAAGAAATATCATGCTATCAACATTATTTCTTAATATGAAATGTGCTGAAATAGAACCTGCCATTATAATGTGAAGTATATTACATGGATTTGAGTGTGCTAAAAGGAGAATAATCCTTCAATTTGATTACTAAGTACAGAAAAAGCTCAAGATAAAATCCATTAACCAGTGTTAAAGATTTTGCCACTATATTTACAAAACCCATGGAAAAAAACAGACATTGCTGTAACATAGAATCCAGACAAAATTAGTGTGGATTTTTGACACTCAGGGAAACAGAGACTGAGTACATAATATTAACATTGGACAACAACTTGTGAGCTATATGATCAAACGAGATTTACTGAGTCTTCCCAGGTGGCACTAGTGTTAAAGAATCTGCTTGCCAGTGCAGGAGACGTAAGAGATACGGGTTCGATAGCTAGGTCAGGAAGATCCTCCGGAGAAGGGTGCAGCAATCCACTTCAGTATTCTGGCCTGGAAAATCTCCATAGACAGGGGAGCCTGGAAGGCTACAGTCCATAGGGTCTCAAAGAGTGAGACACAACTGAAGAAACTTAGCAACATAATACAGTCGCATGTGTCCAGAAGTATGCCAAGTGCTGTGGGAGTTTGAAAAAAGCTCCCTGCCCACAGAGTTCACAGTCTAGTTTGCCATCAATTAATTTATGCATATCCCATTTCTTAGTAAGTAGTGACAAGTTGGGAGCATATGGAATGATAACTGCTCTAATAATATTAAAGGTGATAACAAGCAGAAGTAGAGACAGTCTTTCCTGCTCTACTTTTTTGGGCTAATTTGTCAGAGTATCATAGCTTGAACAAAAGACATGTCATTAGGAAGCTGTACTAAGAAAGCAATATTCTCATCCTTCTTAAAAAGCAATATTTTCATCATTTTTAATGTCAGTCTGCAAACCAAAGTGACTACTGATAACTGTTCAATGAAAGGTCAGAAAACAAGCATACCACTGGATTTGTTTAGGGCTTACCTTATCTTTCTCCAATAAACCTTAAGTCTCATAACCTGAGGCTCTCCACGTTTTACTCAACTGCAGTTGAAGATGATTATAATGATTTTTTTCCTTCATGCCCTTCCCACTGAAATGGCTACATGGTTTTCAAAGACAAGGACAGTTTCCAAAGACAGATGAATTTCCTTTTCACTAGAAAATATGTAGTTTTTCTTTTTATAGGAACTGAAAAAGATTAATAGTAGGGGTGGTTCAGAAATAAGAACGCCTTTGAAAGGGAAAGAGACAAAAGAAGCCATGGCAGGGAAGGGAGATTTGACAGGACTGTGATATCCAGGCTGTCCAGGGAATCAAGTGTAGCTGGAAGTGTAATTATAGTTTTGCTTCCCCAGGGAATAATTAAGGGATTAGTGGTCCCAGGGAAGACAAAGACAGTCTCAGTAGAGTAATAAAACTCTTTCTTCAATACCAACAGACATTGATAAATAGCTCCCACAAAAGATTAGACTTTGTTCTAAATCCTAGTATCCCTGGCCCCAGTACCTCCTCTCTATACCTCTGCTCACCTTTAGATGTGGCTGAGGTTCCTGCTCTCCTTTTCCTCCACCCCAGGGCTCTTCCACCTTTCCTCTGATTGTGTCCAGATGATTCTTCCTGGTTTTGCTTCTGTCCCCATTTTTCCTGAAGGAAGTTTGGAACTATCACTCACAGGGGGACTAGATGGCCAGCTAGGAGCCCGGCAATGCTGTGATGAGATTGTTTGAGGGTGGGGAGACCTGGTCAGAACCACTGAGGAAACGAAAAGCTTCAGGGACAACAGACCATGGTTTCTAGCTCACCCATTTGGTAGGAATCTTCAGGTAGAGCTGATGGGTCAGGTTAGTCACTCAGTCTTGTCCGACTCTTTGCGATCCCATGGACTGTAGCTCACCAGGCTCCTCTGTCCATGGAATTCTCCAGGCAAGAATACTGGAGTGGGTTGCCATTTCCTCCTCCAGGGGACATTTCTGACCCAGGGATCAAACCCGGGCCTCCTGCATTGCAGGCAGATTTTTTACCATCTGAGCTACCAGGGATCCTTACCAGGGCTGATGGGAGCTATCAGCAAAGACCTGAAATTCAGTATAGAAAACCAGTGGAGAGGTTGTGTCTCCCAGCAATGGCCAAGTAGCATGTATTAATCTAATTCTTCTTTTGACCACTGTAATAGACTTTCTCTATATATTTATATATATATATCTCCCAAAACTAGCAAGAACTGCAGGGGATTTAACCCTTGAAAGAAGGAAACTGCTACACTGGGTGAAATCCACATACATAAGACTCTTCTCCAGAAGTCACTTCTTCTGGTCCTCATGAGGCCTATGGGAGATGCACAGAGGTATTGACCTGAAAAATTAGAAGGCAGAGTTTGGGATGCTGAGGTGGATGGAAATTGAGACAAAATATCTCTGAAAGGAAGGAAACTAACAGTCTTGAAAATTTACCTAATTAGATTTCAGAAATTTCTATAAAGCCCACAACTTTCAAAATATAGAATTACCAAGAGAAAACAAGAGGAAAAGAATGGAGCAGAATAGAATCTAGAAATAGAACCAGTGAGCTTCCCTGGTAACTCAACGGTAAAGAATCCACCTGCCATGCAGGAGGGGTTGAAGGAGATGTGGGTTCAATCCCTGAGCTGGAAGATCCCCTGGAGGAGGAAATGGTAACCCACTCCAATATTCTTGCCTGGGAAATCCCATGGACAGAAGAACCTGGCAGGCTACAGTCCATAAGGTCATAAAGAGTTGAACACAACTTAACAACTAAACAGCAACAAATATATGGTCAATAGATTTCTTTTTTAAACCAAGGAACAAATTAGGTTAAGATAGAGATTTTTTTTTTTCAGTGAGAGTACTGGAACAACTGGATAAACATATGAAAAAAAAATTAACCTTGATCTCTACTTTATATTCTATACAAAAATGAATCTGAGATGAGCTGCAGGTCTAAATATAACTTCTAAAACTATAAGGCTTCTAGAAGAAATCACATGAAAATATCTTTGTGACCTAGGAAGAGGCAAAGATAGATAATTTATTTATCAGTATAGACTTGTGGATTTTTATCTTACTCAATGATTTATAATTTACTAAACCAATATTTAATTTGATGCTCATTTGTCAGATTTGACCAGAGGGAGCCACTCGCACTGAATCCTATGTCCTTTTGATAGATCATCATTATTTTTTGAGCACATCTGATACAGAACCATGTCTATCTAGGCTTATTTTATTCTTTCCTCCCCAAGCTCTAGAATCAGCTATTTCTCCAAGGAGATTTTATTCTTTTTTATTGGGAATGCTATAGATCTAGGCTGTTACTTTGCCCACATGAACAGATGTATTTGATTTTGCACTCAGTGGGACAATGGCTATCAATATCCATTGGAAGATAGCCATGAAGGATGCTTACCATCCTCCAAGTTCACTTGGAATGTGAATCTCTCCCTGCAAGGAGTTCTTAGTTTCACTTAATGGACTTGAGACAAGGCAAGCCTGTCTAAAACAAGAGAGAATTCTAAGAGGAATATGTTTTCATGCTCGATGTGTAACTATGGGATCCAGAAGACAGAGGCATTGTAGGGCTTGTCAAAGGGTATCAACTTTGAGATCAGACAGCATGGTATGACCGAAGGCTGTAGAGAATATAGCGCCCTCTGGAGGCAGCCAGGAGATTAGACTGGTGGATAAATAATGGAGACGGTAGAACAAAGTGCTGGGAATAATTTTATTTTAACAGAGGGATGTGAGAATTTTGTTAGAGAGCCAACTGGGTTTACCCCATCCACCTTCCCTCCACCCAAATAGAAGTCTTGATCAGAAAGGAGAGATTGGGTTATTCCAGCAAAATTAATTGTTTAGTAGAGATCTAAGGCACACAAAGAAGAAAATAGAGAAACTCCCTACTTGCTATCCTTCCAAAGACAGCTCTTTCCAGGTTAGGAGCTGAATGCTTAATACTGGACATTGCAACTATTAGGCATAAATATGCTAAAGGGGAAACTGAGGGTAGAGAATCAGTCTTCTTCAACTACTTAAATCTTACTTCTTATTTTTTTCTAACCTAGGAGAGGAATCAACAGGTTAGGTAAGACATTGTCTATATTCAGTGAAGCAAAAATCAGGAGTTAGCATAAATGTGGCGCATTGATCTCAGCTTTATGATTAAGGTCTGAGGAAAAGAGATGCACAGACAGAAAAGGGGGCAAAGAAGCTGCTGACACCCGGACCTGTGTATCTGACCTACTGGAACACACCGCACCACCTGGTGGTTATTTTGTTTGTTTGTTTTTGTTGTCATTTTTTAAGAACTGCAGTATAATTGCTTCACAATGTTGTGTTAGTTTGTGCTGTACAGCTATGTGAATCAGTTATAAGTATACATATATTCCTTCCCTCTCGTGTCTCCCTCCATCCCCCTTGCCCACTCCATCCCTCTAAGACGTCATAGAGCACTGTTGCCTGTGGCACAGGGAACCCAGCTTAGTGGTTGTTATCTGAAGGTATATGCTCCATCCTGGAGAACACTCATTAGTCTCACAGCATCATCTCCAAGGTGGTGCCCCAGCAGCACTTTCAAAAGATCATTCCATTGCTCTATCAGTCCTGCAGCTGCTGTCAGGTGGGTCCCTTGCTATGAAACGATGTTATGTAGAATAACGCTGTGTTAGCCCTGGATGGCGGTGGTTGGGAAAGTCCTTTGGTCAGGAAAGGCAAATCATCCTCTGAAATAGGGCACTCTCTCTGGGAGCATAAAAGGAATTTTACTCACTTAGTGAAGGCAGTGGAAGTTGTGATTTGAGGAAGGCTGGGCCCCAGCAACCCCAGTAATAAATTTTGAGGGTAAATCTGGGGCGGAGGTAGCAGGAGCAGGAGCATGCCAGGGACTGCATCAGTCAGGTCACTGGATGGCAGCCAGCAAGACCCCTGCAGCAAGCGCCGGTGAGGGCTCCACAGAGAACGGGTGATATGGAGCAGGAATTTCCCTGC
The DNA here is from genome assembly GCF_032405125.1 of Capricornis sumatraensis. Lineage (NCBI taxonomy): Eukaryota > Metazoa > Chordata > Mammalia > Artiodactyla > Bovidae > Capricornis > Capricornis sumatraensis. The sequence goes on along the minus strand of NC_091072.1, from coordinate 99,226,508 downwards.
CAGAGAAAGAAAGACCCAGCCATTCCTCTATAGTCAAAGGCAAGGCTATTCTTCTTAGTATAGTTATTGCTTTTCTTTGTCATGTGCTTTGATTGTTCTCTTCTGTAAGGTTTTTTTGGGGGATGAATTAGAACATGGGCTTCCCTGGTAGTTCAGATGGTAAAGAATCCACCTGCAATGAGGGAGACCTGAGTTTGATCCCTGGTTTGGGAAGATGCCTTGGAGAAGGGAATGGTTACCCTTGGAGGAGGGCATGACAACCCACTCCAGTATTCTTGCCTGGAGAATTCCATGGACAGAGGAGCCTAGTGGCCTATGGTCCATGGGATGGTAAAGAGTCAGACACAATTGAATGACTTTCACTCACCCACTCAGAAACATGGGTTACACAAGGGGCTCTTGTGCTCAAGTTCAGCCTTGGTGGTGTTGGTGGTTGGGGTATGGGTGATGTTGGTGTGGCTTCGGGGCTGGTGTGTAGATTCAGAGACAGTTGGCCCATCTTACTTGTACTTAGTTTCCAGAGTTTGCAAAATCACATGGAAATTGAACAGATGTTATTTGGTGATGTTGAAAGGTCTGATTATAACACAAATATTTTCAGAAGGAACATGGGAAATGTCAAAAATTGTCAGTTCAGTGAATATCTCCTGGTGATAATGTTTTCCAGCAGTAAATTTCTACTGGTTCTCTCTCTCATTGTCAGCTGAACAAAGCACTTGCATGCTTTGCTGGTTTCTAACTAATGAGTTGGTTTTGCTCCTTTAAAACAGTAATATATAATAGAGAGTATCTATTGAGTCAATAAACCTTTAATCAGAACTGTCCTAATAACAAACTGCACAGCATCACATGAAATAAGGTTAAAGGTTCTAAACTTGAATCATATTTCTGGCTTTGAACTTTTCAACAGGCAAATAAGAAAATAAAAGGGATTATGTCATATTTATTGTGCCCAAGAAAGTACAAAGATATTTGTTTCACAGTTCCTTCTTTTTAGAATTTGAAAGTAAAATAGTCCCCAAATAATTTTTTAATGATATTTAAATGTGCAATTTTCAATACTGGGAATGGTAAGGTCCAAGTCCTACTCTTTCTCAAATTCTGGTCAGTAAATTAATTCCTCATGAATTCTATGGTTTCTTTGATTATTATAGTAATATTTTTATAATGAGCACACTGGTATCTTGTTTAATAATTTTCTTTAGAAAATGAATATTTTTCTATTTTCTCAAGCATTGATATTTGTTAAGCAAAGTAGTCTGCCTTCTGCAGTCTGTCTTTATTCCATGGGAACATGTAGGATTTGAAAAGTTTGTTGGCCTTGATGGTATTCTACTCTTATAAGCCACCTAGAGATTTTCTATTTCACATGTTGCTTTGCTTAAGCATCAGTATCAAAGCTTGTGTTGTCATCTTCCTGCTACTGGCACTCCACTCAGTCTCTTTTAGACAGGTGTTCTTTTTTATTTATTAGCTCTGTTGGGTCTTAGCTGTGGCATTTGGGATCTAGTTCTCTGACCAGGAATCGAACCCAGGCCCCTGCCTTGGAAGCATGAAGTCTTCACCAGCGGACCATCAGGGGAAATCCCGGGCAGATGTTCTTCTAATAGTCCATATGTGTCTTAACCAGCTCAATGACACGTGTCTTTGGCAAGGGGGAAAGTGGGTCAGGTCAGAAGAGCCCTAACAGAGGTCCCGTGGCCGTTTCCTCCTCTATGGTCCTCCCCTGGCTCCCAAATTTCTTCCAGTCTTGAAATGACTTACTGACCATTCTCCTCTCTAGTCTCTTTCCTCTCCTTTATTCCCCATACTTGCTACAAGAACTAGGTTTTCCAAGTGCAATTCTAACCAGAAATCTCTAATGCCTCTGAGAAATGTATCTTAATATTTCTGTATTTTCAAGTGTATTTTGATATTGTCTGAATGATGCTTTCCTGGGAGAAGGCTGACTGGAAGAGCAGAAATGAGCCAAGGGTGTTGCCTGAGCACTCCTTAGCCTGGAACATTCTTGGTCTTTCTGTTCTTTGAATGAGAAGGAATTCCAGAAATTCAAGGCCATGTTCAACAGTACATAAACTCTTAAAAGATGATGGAAACCCACCTCTGATAAGCTAGTTAGAGAAGATCCACCTAGGAGGCCCCACAAAAAACCAAGTCCAAGTGCTGTCCTAGAGCTACATGTGAAAAAGTTGAAGGGTGGAACCAGTTGTAGAATCTCTGTGTGAATGCACTTCAAATAAATTGCACGAATAAAAAGAAATGATTTAAGGGCTGGAGGTCAGCTTTCCTGGGCTAAGATCAGAGAAATCTCTAGTAGCGGTAAAGGAGAAAACTGTAGGGAAAGTAGAGGGGTAATCTGGTGGCAAAGAACTGCCTGTCTTTGGAGCCAGAATAGAACTGCGTCACCCACAGGGGCAGCGGTAGGAGGACTGAGTGGCTGGGGTCATTTCAGAGCTGAAGTATCGCTTTGAACCTAGGTCTTAGAGTAAAGCCTGAAAGAAGTTGAGCTGAGTTCTGGCAGGGGAAACAGTGGAAACAGTGGCTGACTTTATTTTTCTGGGCTCCAAAATCACTGCAGATGGTGACTGCAGCCATGAAATTAAAAGACGCTTACTCCTTGGAAGGAAAGTTATGACCAACCTAGACAGCATATTAAAAAGCAGAGACATTACTTTGTCAACAAAGGTCCATCTAGTCAAGGCTATGGTTTTTCCAGTGGTCATGTATGGATGCAAGAGTTGGTCTATAAAGAAAGCTGAGTGCCGAAGAATTGATGATTTTGAACTGTGGTGTTGGAGAAGACTCATGAGAGTCCCTTGGACTGCAAGGAGATCCAACCAGTCCATCCTAAAGGAGATCAGTCCTGGGTGTTCATTGGAAAGACTGATGTTGAAGCTGAAACTCCAATACTTTGGCCACCTGATGGGTAGAGCTGACTCATTTGAAAAGACTCTGATGCTGGGAAAGATTGAGGGCAGGAGGAGAAGGGGATAACAGAGGATGAGATGGTTGGATGGCATCCCTGACTCAATGGACATAGGTTTGGGTGGACTCCAGAAGTTGGTGATGGACAGGGAGGCCTGGCATGCTGTGGTTCATGGGATTGCAAAGAGTTGGATATGGCTGAGTGACTGAACTGAATTGAACTAAGATCTACAGAAATGTGACCTTGTTTATAAGTAGGGTCTTTGCAGATGGGAGTAATTTTTTAAAGTCTTTATTGAATTTGTTACAATATTGTTTCTATTTCATGTTTTGGTATTTTTGGCTGTGAAGCATATGGGATCTTAGCTCTGTAAACTAGTATTGAACTGGTGCCCCCTGAATTGGAAAGAGATGTCTTTTTTTTTTTTTTAATTTATGTATTTATTTGGCTGTCTTGGGTCTTAGTTGTGGCATGTGGGATCACTGTTGCCTCATGAAAGATCTTTCATTGTGGAACTCTCTAGCTGTGGTGCTCTGCCCCCAGAGCTCGAGGGCTCAGGATTGCGGGGTGCAGGCTCTTGCTGTAAGACATGTGGGATCTTAGGTCCCCAGCCATGGGTAAACCTCGCATCTCCTGCATTGCAAGGCAGATTCCCAATCACTGGACCACCAGGGAGGTCCCACAGATGCAATTAATTAAGGTGAGGTCATACTAGATTGGGCTTCCCAGGTGGTGCTGGTAGTAACGAACCTGCCTGACGATGCAGGAGACATAAGAGATGCCAGTTTAATCCCTGGGTCTGGAATATCCCCTGGAAGAGGGCATGGCAACTCACTTAAGTATTCTTGCCTGGAGAATCTCATGGAACGAGCAGGCTACAATCCTAGGGTCGCAAAGGGTCAGACACGGTTGAAGCAACTTAGCATGCATACTAGATTAGGGTGGGCCCTGAGTTCCAATGACTGGTGTTTTTATAGAAGGCCATGTGAACACACAGGGACATAGATACATAGAGAAGAAAGTCACGCGATGACAGAAACAGAGATTGAAGTGATGTGTCAGAAAGTCAAGAAATGCCAGAGAGAGTCAGAAACTGACAGAAGTTAGGAGGAAACAAGGAGGCTCACGCTTCCCTAGAACTTTCAGAGGGAGCAGGGCCCTGCCAGAAGTTAGGAAGAAACAAGGAGGCTCACGCTTCCCTAGAACTTTCAGAGAGAGCAAGGGCCCGCCGACCCCTTGACTCTGCACTTGTGGCCTCTCGAACTGTGAATGAATAAACCTCTTTTCTCAAAAATATTTTGAAAAAAATTGTGGTAAAACACATGAGATCCACCCTATTAACAAATTTTTAAGTGTATAATGTATATCAGATCTGTGAAGTTTTTTATTTTGCATGACTGAAACTCTATGTGAGTTGAATAGCAACTTTCTGTTTTCCCTTCCTTCCAGTCCTTGGTAGCTATCATTCTACTCTGTGTTTCTATGAATTTAAATATTTTAGATACCTCATGTTTGTGGAATCAGGCAGTATTTGTTCTTCTGTAGCTGGCTTTTATTACACTTAACACAATGTCCTCAAGATTCATGTTTTAGTCTGGAACAGGATTTCCTTCTTTTTTTATGGCTGGATATTATTCTGTTTTATGTATATACCAAACTTTCTTTATCTATTCATCCATAGATGGATATTTAAATTATTTCTACCTCTTGGCTATTCTGAATAATGATGCTGTAAACATAAAAGTGCAAATAACATCTTCGAGATTCTTATTTCAATTATTTTGAATATATACACAGGTGGGATTGCTGGATCATTTATTTGTTCTATTTTTAACTTCTTGAGAAACCTCCATATTGTTTTCCATAGTGGTTGCACCATTTTACATTCCCACTGATAGTGCACAAGGGTTCCAACTTTTCCACATCTTCAGGCCAACACTTCTATCTCTTGTCATTTTGGTACCTGACATTTTAATAGCTGTGAGGTAATATCTCATTGGATTTTGATTTTCATCTCCCTAATGGATAGTGATGATGAGCATTTCTTCATCAGCCATTTTATATCTTTGGAGAAATGTCTATTCAGATCTTCTGCCCATTTGTTAAATTGTTATTTGTGTTTTGCTGAGTTGTAAGAATTCTTTATGCATTTTGTATATTAACCCCTTATCAGATACATGATTTGCAAATATTTTCTCCCAGTCTGTAAGCTGCTTATCTCTGTTATTTTAAGCCCTCTCAGTTCAGTTCAGTTCAGTTCAATTCAGTCACTCAGTCGTGTCCGACTCTTTGCAACCCCATGAATAGCAGCACGCCAGGCCTCCCTGTCCATCACCAGCTCCTGGAGTTCACTCAAACTCACCTCCATCGAATCGGTGATGCCATCCAGCCATCTCATCCTCGGTCATCCCCTTCTCCTCCTGCCCTCAATCCCTCCCAGCATCAGAGTCTTTTCCAATGAGTCAATTCTTCACATGAGGTGGCCAAAGTACTGGAGTTTCAGCTTTAGCATCATTCCTTCCAAAGAAATCCCAGGGCTGATCTCCTTTAGAATGGACTGGTTGGATCTCCTTGCAGTCCAAGGGACTCTCAAGAGTCTTCTCCAACACCACAGTTCAAAAGCATCAATTCTTCAGTGCTCAGCTTTCTTCACAGTCCAACTCTCACATCCATACATGACTACTGGAAAAACCATAGCCTTGACTAGATGGACCTTTGCTGGCAAAGTAATGTCTTTGCTTTTGAATATGCTATCTAGGTTGGTCATAACTTTCCTTCCAAGGAGTAAGCGTCCTTTAATTTCATGACTGCAGTCACCATCTGCAGTGATTTTGGAGCCCCCAAAAATAAAGTCTGACACTGGTTTGTAGCAATTTGTAACAGCAAATTTTAATTTATAACCCTGGGAAACTGATACAGGTATGGAAAATAATTTCAATTATGTAAAATGGCTCTATGTTCTACAGAAAAAAATGCATAAGGGAAATAGATCAAACTGTTCTTAGTTCTTATTCCTGAGTGTGGAAATAAAGGTGATTTCCATTTTCTCCTTTGTAACCTTTTGTATCTTCCAAGTTATTTGAAATGAGAATCCATTGCTTTCTTTTAAAAAATAAACAATATCTGTTTTAACCTAAACTTCAAACTTCATAAAAATCTTCAAAGATATTTTGAAAGTCCATCATGTAGTAAATACTTATTGAATATCTATGATTTACTTGGCATTGTTCCAAATGCTGGATTGAGTCAGAGTTCCTACCCTCAAACTACATTCACATATGAAGAAATAGACCAAATGTAGTTAAGGGAATAAATCAATAAAATAATTTTTGGACATGTGAGAACTAAGTAGAAGATAAAATGAGAGAACATAACAGAGAGGATTTAGAGAGGGATTGGGGGCAGGAGGAGAAGGGGATGACAGAGGATGAGATGGCTGGATGGCATCACCGACTCGATGGACGTGAGTCTGAGTGAACTCCCGGAGATGGTGATGGACAGGGAGGCCTGGTGTGCTGTGATTCATGGGGTCACATAGAGTCGGACACGACTGAGCGACTGAACTGAACTGAGAGTGGTAGAGGAGCTGAAACTGATTATTTTATTGAGATCTCAGTGAAGTGAGGGCAGGAGCTATGGTGAGGTTCTGGAAGCAGAAGAAATAGCGAGTACAAGGGCCCTGAGATGGGCAGGAGCTGGTATGTCTGAGGGACAGAGAGAAGCTATTGGAGCTGGAGTGAAGTGATTGAGGAGGGAGAGGGAAGGGAGACATGCAGGGCAGATCTTATGGGCATGCAGGCTGCAGTGGAGGTCTCCACGGTCAAGGTGTGGCCCAGTCCTGGTGAGGAGTCGGGGCTGTAGTGTGGTGGCAATGGGAAGTCCATTGGAGGGTTTTGATCAGGGAAGTGTAATGTATCGATAATTGCATAGCAATTCACTCTGGCCATTGTGTGGAGGATGTACTTTGTGTGTGTCTCTGTGTGAGGGTGTTCAAAAAATAAAGGTCAGTCTAGGCAGTTTAAACAGAAAGGAATGAATGAAAGAAGCCTCGGGAGCTCACAGAAACTCTGAGAGGGCCAGAGAGTTGAATTTGGAGACTGCACAAGCAGACCATTCTTCAGTGACATGCTGGCTACTCCAGTGGGGACCCTACTGGGCCTCAGGGACACAGGCCTTACAGCTTGCATTTGAATCCTAGACCCAGGACTTAGGAAAAGACATCTAGCTTTTCCTAAGCTAACGTAGATTCTAATCTGAAGCAAACCACTGATACAGTTTAGGATTTCTTTAGCTAAGAAACTCAGGAATCAATTTAGTTATTTTTTTTCTCCTTCTTTGAAAAGGATTGCTTTAATGAAAAATTTCCAGTTGCTTCCAGTTTTCCTAAACCATTTTAGATTCTTTCATTTATATCAGTTTTATTTTTGAAATATTTGATCTTTTTCAGACTGCCTGCTTTTTACTGAGTAACATTTAGGGAGAAAAGTATACTTTTTTCCTTTTGAATTTGTTCTCTTTAATAAAAGTTTCATACAGAACTTAGAGGTTAAGAAACCTCTAAGAATAATCTGACATAATCTACTGATGGTCAGATAAGCTGATCCAGCTTTCCAAAGTGGGTCAAGTGCTATATTTCTAAAAATTCGTAGGTGAGATCAACTAATACAATTACATATTCCAGAAACAAGAGTAAGAAAGTGGAGGATTTGTACATCCCATATATAAGCCTGTTTCTCTCTGTGTCTTACACATACATACATACATACATGTATGCATGCATGCATATATCTCACCTAGAATTCTTTGCTTGGTGTAGTGGAAAGACTGTAGGACTTAGAGGCCAGTTCCAGTTTTCTTCTACCTACTAACCTTTGGAATGGCCTTGAGTAGGTCATTTCTCTTTTGTTCCCTTTTATTCTCAATCACAATGGATTGTTGAAAGCTACCCTAACCCTAAAGGAGATTAGTCCTGGGGTGTTCAATGGAAGGACTGATGTTGAAGCTGAAACTCCAATACTTTGGCCACCTGATGCGAAGAGCTGACTCATTGGAAAAGACCCTGATGCTGGGAAAGATTGAGGGCAGGAGAAGGGGACGACAGAGGATGAGATGGTTGCATGGCATCACCGACTTGATGGACATGGGTTTGGGTAGACTCCAGGAGCTGGGACTCAGGGAGGTCTGGTGTGCTGCCTCCCTGAGTTCATGGGGTCACAAAGAGTCGGACGTGACTGAGCGACTGAACTGAACTGACTGAAGAGAGATCATGAACTTTGAAGAGCTTGTTAGCTCTAATTTCTCTTCCTATTAAGCTGTGGGTTCCTGGTAGGCATATTCTCAGCATTTCTAGCATCTACATACAAGGGTAGGAGTCATGTCCAAGCCTAATCAACTGTAGTGCTGTTGCCTGTCTGCCTTTCCTGTGGGTCCTGGAACCGACTGTTGGAGATGCCTTAATGTGCACTGAAGCTCTTTCGTCATGCCAATGTACCCATGTTACATCTGTTTCATGGACTCTGTTGATCATAAAACTGGTTTTTCTTATTTGGGATGATAACTGATAACTGACTCTTCACTCCCTTTCCCCTGTTTCTCTAATCTGATGGGCTGGTGAGACATCATTTATTTGCAAGTTTCCATTAGAAGCAGTCTAGGAGGCCAGACTCATGAATCACAACAGAGTGGAAGGTGCCCAGGGACTTCTGATGGGAAACTGAAAAGAGCAAAGTTGAAAGCCATTGTGATTTTTTGCTCTTCACTCTGAAGTTATCCAAATTAGCTGAGTGGGTGAATACTTAATGTTACCACAGCATATACGTAATTTGTCCTGTCTGCTTTTAATCTTTATACCAATTTTATAATCTTAATAACATTTTAATTAAAAATAAATGAACTGAATACTCCAATGGAACATTTTAAATGGAGACTATCAGGTTGGAAGCCCAAGCTCAGCTGGAGAGACAAACAAAATGAAAACATTTCAAAAATATATATAGCTGAGGTATCTCTCCCCATCTGCTCACAGATCATAGTATTTCAATGACCAAGGCATCCTAAAAGTATTAAAGGCAGGTCTCAACTCACAAAGAGAGGGAGATCCAGACCACCTTTGGTTTTGGAGACTGTTCCTTGAATGTACATATTCCCATCTCCCTTTGGTCATTAATCTCCCATGGCTTATTGGCTTAGAGAACTTTCATTTTTCAAAAAAATATTTAGTTTGGGGAGCATTGGGTCTTTAGCTGCAGTGTGTGTTCTCTCAAGTTGTGGCACACAGGCTGTAGACCATTTAGGTCCAGTAGTTACGGCTCAAGGGCTTAGTTGCCCCATGGCATGTGGGATCCTTTTTCCCTTGATCAGGGATTGAACCCCTGCTTTGGAAGGTGGATTCTTAACCACTGGACCACCAGGGAAGTCCTTAGAGTGCTTTCTGTCCTAAGCAAAAATTTGAGCTGGCTGTCTCAGACTCAGACCTTCCCCTGTTATCTAGTAAGTACCAAAGTCATATGCCCTTATTTGACCAAACTCATAATATATATATGAGTGTATATAAATGAATAATTCCCTGTACTTCCTAGAGAAGTTTACTTAAAAAAAAAATGCCATTGGTTTCAACACATGTCTAAAGGAATTTCAAACAGTCTCAGAAAAAAAAGTACACAATCGAAGGAGTGTGAGGGGAGATGCTTTTGAATTCAAGACCCCAGTGCCCTAGAATTTCTGGGGCAGTTCCGGTTTCAAATAGGTTATGTCATTGTCCATGGAATGTTTTAATATTTGTTTGAAGTACACGACCAATCAGCCACAATGTATGTGCCTCAGTCCCTAATCACTGCATTTTAAAATTATACCATTATAGGGAATCTCTGGTGGTCCAGTGGTTAGGACTCTGCATTTTCACTCTTGGGACCCTTAGATTCTATAAGCTCTGCAGCATGGCCAAAAAAAAAACTCAGTTATTAAAAAAATTATACTATTGTTAAAGTTTTGGACTATAGTTTTGGAGAAAACAATATTTATATTTTTAGAATCTCATTGACAGTGGGATTGGGTTTTTATTCAGAGTCTATTTCTTCATTATATCTTAGGATTCTGATTCTATTAGAATTATTAGGCACAAAGGAAAAATGACCATCAGATTAAGAACTGGAACAAAGCTGAATTTATTGATTGCTTGACAAAATCCCATCAGTCAGCTACGAGGACAGTGAGTCTCTCCAAGTGGAAATTAACAGGACACCAAAGGAGGAATCACATTGAATATGTCAGGCAGGATTCTGAGTTCAGGGCTCTCACTGCCTCCCATGGCAGAGACACCATTTCTTTATAAATGGTTACTTTCAGTTTTCAGAGGACTGATGCTGTTGCTGTTCAGTCAGGTCTGACTCTATGTAACCTCATGGATTGCAAAACACCAAACTTCCTTGTCATTCACTATCTCCCAGAGTTTGCTCAAACTCATGTTCACTGAGTCGGTGATGCCATCCAACCATATGCTGGGAGATCAGATTTCTAGCCAGTGTGAGATGAATTCTGTAAGATATCAGTGGTCTAAAGTCATGCATCAGACATGCTTGTTGTGTTGCCCATGTCTAAGGCTTAGCACGGTTGCTTTTGCTTTCTCTTCTTGATGAAATACATGTTGAAGGCTTTGAATTGAACAGTAATAGGGACTGTTTATTTTCACTCACTTATTTACTTATTCATTCTTTTTTGTAAGTATTTGTCAAGTTCCTACCACATGCCTGCTATTGATGAATGGTAAAAAGTGAAATTGCTTAGTCGTGTCTGACTCTTTGCGACCCCATTGGCTGGAACCTATCAGGCTCCTCCAACCATGGGATTTTCCAGGCAAGAATGCTGGAGTGGGTTGCCTTTTCCTTCTCCAAGGGATCTTCCTGACCCAGGGATTGAACCCAGGTCTCCTGCATGGCAGGCAGACGTTTTACCATTTGAGCCACCAGGGAAGCTGGTGATAGGGATGAATGATAGGGATGACAGATATAAGCCAGATGTCACATGAGATAAATTTTCTATCCTAAGGACTCTGAGAAATCTAATATCTTCTGCAGGGTTTGTATTTACTGGTTACTCAGAACTGAAACCTGCAGCTTACAGTCAACCTGAGCATGACTTTACTACTCAACACTCCTCATTAATCAGACTTTATTTTTTCTGGGAAATTCTTATCCAGGAAGATGACTGTCTCATGGACTTTCTGAAATCCATTTATTTCAATAATGAACTACCCAAGTAGCCTTCATCAAGGTAAACAGCTTCCTCCCTAGAACAATGGATTTATTCAACTGGGTTTATCAAAGGACTGTTTATTCTTCAAGATTTCCTATAAAACCTTGCTCTGTCTGTGTCTGCCGATTCTAAACTATTACATCACAAATTTCACTCAATTCTCCATTTACATTAAAGGACTCATCTTAAATCAGACCCTTATCTTTCCTTTGTATTCTCTTTAAAGATGTTGTTAAGAGTCTGTCAAGGTAATGACCTCTTTTATTGAGAGGAGCAATAAACTTGGCTTTGCTTAATCTATAAAATTTTGGTGGGCTTTTTGGGTAGTTGGCAATCAGAAGCTCAGCTGTTAAAGAATCTATCTGCAAAGCAGGAGACCCTGGTTCAGTTCCTGGGTTGGGAAAATCCCCTGAAGGAGGGCATGGCAACCCACGCCAGTATTATTGCCTGGAGAATCCCAATGCACAGAGGAGCCTGGCTGGCTACAGTTTATAGGGTCGCAAAGAGTCAGACACAACTGAGCAACTAAGCACACACACACACACACACACACACACACACACACACACACACACACAAGGGTTATATCCTCAAGGTGGATCTGGGTTTAGTTTGTAGTCTCATTGAAATTTTATGTATCACCATCTATTCCCATCTCTTATCTGCTCTATGCCAACAAGACATAAAATTGTCTCCCTTTCTTGCTTTCCAAAATCCCTCAATCCCCAAGTTTGACCAACACAAAATCCATTTGTGCAAAGCATTTAATATTCTGGTGACATAAATGGCACATGAAAAGTGAAAGTGAAGTGAAAGTGTTAGTTGCTCAGTCATATTTGACTCTTTGCGACCCCATGGACCATAGCCCACCAAGCTCCTCTATCTATGGAATTCTGCAGGCAAGAATACTGGAGTAGGTAGCCATTTCCTTCTCCAGGGGATCTCCTTGATCCAGGGATTGAACTTGCATCTTCTGCATTGCAGGCAGATTATTTGCGATCTGAGCCACCAGGGAAGCCCTAAAGGGGTACATATATATCAGCAATGACAGCTTAAATTGAACACTAGACAATATTGTCTTTGAGAGCCCTTCAACCTCCCCACCTTCTAGACCAATGCTACTCAAAGTAGTGGACTCATCAATTCACTGTGAGGTAAATCTTGGAATTGAGAGTAAGCATTTACAACAATTGATCAGGGATGGTTGAAAACTACCCCTTTCCAAAAAATACCACACTCCAACAAGAAAAAACTTAAAAAAAAACAACAAACCCAAACCCTGTCCCTCACCACAGAGAGTCTGAGAAATATTTTCCAGAATCTCCAGCTTTTGATTTAGTGGGATAACCCCACCTTTACCCTTAAGCAACCCTGGGAAACTCAGTTCTCCTTACTGTGTTATGTAGAGTGATTTATAGTATTTCCTGTTCCTCTGCTTTGGGTTTACTTCTGGATATGTGGAGATGCATCTAAGGCATTCTACTAAACAATGGTTGTGTACTCTAGTTCCCACTATGAAAGAGCACAAAAGAACTGGATGCAGTCTTGCAATTTTAGTCTTGTCTTTTCTCTCTCTCCAAGAATCTCTGAGAAAGAGAATTGTTGTTGTTGGTTGATCACTAAATCAAGTCTGATTCTTTTGTGACCCCATGGACTGTAGCCCACCAGGCTCCCCTGTCCATGAGATTTTCCCCAGGGAATGGATTGCCATTTACTTCTCCAAGGGATCTTCCTGACCTAAGGATCAAACCCAAGTTTCCTGCTTGGCAGGCGAGTTCTTTACCACTGAGCCACCAGGGAAGCCTGAGAAAAAGAATACTGCACATCATAAGTCCTTTCTGTCTAAGAGAACTATGACATTTTTCCTAATGGGTACAAGTTGGCATAGTCAGCTTTGGTTTAAATGTTTTTTGTCCCATTACATCATAATAGATTAGATATTGTCTCTGACTTTCAATCATGATGGTGTGATCACTCACCTAGAGCCAGACATCCTGGAATGCGAAGTCAACTGGGCTTTAGGAAGCATCACTATGAACAAAGCTAGTGGAGGTGATGGAATTCTAGTTGAGCTATTTCAAATCCTGAGAGATAATGCTGTGAAAGTGCTGCACTCAATATGCCAGCAAATTTGGAAAACTCAGCAGTGGCCACAGGACTGGAAAAGGTCAGTTTTCATTCCAATCCCAAAGAAAGTCTATACCAAAGAATGCTTAAACTACCACACAATTACATTCATCTCACATGCTAGTAAAGTCAGGCTTAAAATTCTCCAAGCCAGGCTTCAGCAATACGTGAACCATGAACTTCCAGATGTTCAAGCTGGTTTTAGAAAAGGCAGAGGGACCAGAGATCAAATTGCCAACATCTGCTGAATCATCGAAACAGCAAGAGAGTTCCAGAAAAACGTCTATTTCTGCTTTATTGACTATGCCAAAGCCTTTGATTGTGTGGATCACAATAAACTGTGGAAAATTCTGAAAGAGATGGGAATACTAGACCACCTGACCTGCCTATTGAGAAACCTGTATGCAGGTCAGGAAGCAACAGTTAGAACTGGACATGGAACAGACTAGTTCCAAATCAGGAAAGGAGTATGTCAAGGCTGTATATTGCCACCCTGCTTATTTAACGTATATGCAGAGGACATCATGAGAAACGCTGGACTGGAAGAAACACAAGCTGGAATCAAGATTGCTGGGAGAAATCTCAATAACCTCAGATATGCAGATGACACCACCCTTATGGCATAAAGTGAAGAAGAACTAAAGAGCCTCTTGATGCAAGTGGAAGAGGAGAGTGAAAAAGTTGGCTTAAAGCTCAACATTCAGAAAACTAAGTTCATGGCATCCAGTCCCATCACTTCATGGGAAATAGATGGGGAAACAGTGGAAGCAGTGGCTGACTTTATTTTTCTGGGCTCCAGAATCACTGCAGATGATCAGCCATGAAAATAAAAGACCCTTACTCCTTGGAAGGAAAGTTATGACCAACCTAGATAGCATATTCAAAAACAGAGACATTACTTTGTCAACAAAAGTCCGTCTAGTCAAGGCTATGGTTTTTCCAGTGGTCATGTATGGATGTGAGAGTTGGACTATAAAGACAACTGAGCGCTGAAGAATTGATGGTTTTGAATTGTGGTGTTGGAGAAGACTCTTGAGAGTCCCTTGGACTGCAAGGAGATCCAACCACTCCATCCTAAAGGAGATCCGTCCTGATGTTGAAGCTGAAACTCCAATACTTTAGCCACCTGATGGGAAGGGCTGACTCATTTGAAAAGACCCTGATGCTGGGAAAGATTAAGGGCAGGAGAAGGGGATAATAGAGGATGAGATGGTTGGATGGCATCACCGACTCAATGGACATGGGTTTGGGTGGACTCCGGGAGTTGGTGATGGACAGAGAGGCCTGGTGTGCTGTGGTTCATGATGTCGCAAAGAGTCAGACATGACTCAGCAACTGAACTGACCTGACTTTAAAGAACTCATCATTTTGTGAGGAAGTAGGCAGGTAGGCACATCATAGTAGCACTGCAAGTAAGTGCAGAGTGAGCTCCCAAGTGTCAGAGGGATGCTGAGGGTGGAGGGCCAAGTGTGCCTGGGGATTCAGGGGACACGCTGCTTTATATCACTGATAAGATGAGTGAATGAAACATGGTGGATGAAATGTTGCTATGGCATGGATCTAAAGTAGGATTCACGCTATTTCTCTTCTCTAGATGACCGTAGTTTACCCTCCAGTGGCACCAATATGCAGTCGAGATAATACTGAGAGTGGAGGGATGGCAGGAGCTTCATGGTTATAGAAACTAAAAGGCATTTAATTGAATTTCCAACAGATGGGGAATAATGAAATCATTTATTATCATTTCACAATGAGTTAATTCATAGGTAAACCTCCAATGATCAAATGGTTTTATCCAGCCTCCTGCTAGAGATTTAATATTTTCATCTGATTCAACTCTGTTATTTCCTGGCTCAATTTAGTGATTAACATGGCATAAAAGTAGCAATTTCTTGATTATTAAAATCCTATTTGCTGTACATTATAAAGAGAATCTATTTTAAAGCCATTACTAAATAAACAATGTGTAATAATAAATTAACATGGAACAATCATCTTCTAAAACCTTAATGACAAGTTTATCAGAGAATTTTAATTTAAAACAGTATTACAAAAATAAACTCAGCTGCTAATTTTTTCACAACTTTTTGATGTTGAATAATACATCAAATAACTCACTTTGCAAATAACAGTGTATGGCATTTCCTCCTAAATTTCATGAGCAAAGCAGGGCATTTGCACATAGAATGATTAGGAGTTCTAACTATGGTGATCCTGAAATGGCTTAGCCAGGAGCTCAGTTAAAACTGTCAACAGCTTCCCAATGTCCAAATTCAGGGCTAACCCTTACCTTGTATTTCTGACCTTGCAAAGTGCTCATTTATGAGAATAAGTGTGAAACATTTGGCCATGAATCAGCATCCTCAAACTAGTCCCATGGAACTGGCCTTTCCCCTGGAAGAAACATATGGGGGTGTTATCCAATGGTACAATATTCACAAGTTCACATTATTTATTTCTAAAATTATCTATTTCATTTGAGACAAAGAACACATAGAATTAAAAAATGTTAATCATATCACCATTCAGAGGTGGTCACAGTCAATAGTTTGATGTGCATTCTTTTTGATCCATGTCTGTTTATAACATACTGTATATCTAAAAGTCAAGGAAGAAATACAAATATTTAGATATACTTTTCTGAATGTGCTCCTTTGTCTTTTAGTTTTATTATTCAAGTGTTGTATATTCCTGGTGGGATTAGATCAGAAAACATAGCTTGATCCTATGATAATCAAAGTTTACTACTATTTTTCTCTTCCAGAAGTACTTGCACAAAAGGTACACACCACATATCACATAGAGGAGACAAAAACCTTATCATGAACTTGTCATTTAATCAGTAGGCTTCAGTATCACAATTTTTTGTCCTTACACACTATTTCATTTGGGGTCATTTTAGGGAGAACCATCTTGGTTTCAAGAAATACCCTTGCTCAAGGCTCCTCAGTGAAAAAGTGCTTCATTGCAGTGATACATGTGGGCTGGTGCTGGACCCAGAAAACTGTGGCCATTTAAGGCAGCCCTAGGACAGTTGCTTTTCTCTGCACATCTGTTGCATTCTCTTCTTTTTACTACCAGCGTCCTTCCTAATAACTCTTGTCTCTGTTATGTGATGACCGTCTCTGCCTAGATTAATGCACTGTGGGAACGCTTAACCCATCATTTTGGTTCTGTCTCTGTAACCAACAGCTCTAGTCTCTTGATTTGCTGTTGTCTGTGTTCATCAGTTTATGCCTGACCATTCAGTCCGTTCACTCCTGGCAAGGTGAGATCAGGTTCACGTGGTGTAAAAGTTGGCTTCACCGCTCAGGAAGAACTATAGGTGAGGCAGAATCTTTAGAAGGGCATATGGTCAAGCATGCAGTAATCAACAATTCTAATGCAAATGTCTCTGCAGTTGGCTAATAAATTCCCAAAAGTCAAATCCTTGACCCAGACTATACACATTTAAAGAGCTTCTGGTGTATATTGCCAAATCCCTCTCTAAAAATGTGTTTATTTATATTCTTACCTGCACAGTTACTTACCTTCCCCTGCACCTGCATCAGTGTTGTGGATTGTACTATCACTATTTCATTTTCAGATTTTTTTATTTTTGAATTTTAAGAGAGAAATTTAGTAGGTAAATAATTATGAGACATAAATTTTGTTTTACCAATATCCTTGTTGAGTGCATGCTCAAAGTGTCCAACCCTTTGCGACCCCATGGACTGTGGCCCAGCAGGCTCCTCTGTCCATGGGATTATCCAGGCAAGAATACTGGAGTGGGTTGCCATTTCCTCCTCTGAGGAATCTTCCTGACCCAGGGATTAAATCTGTGTCTCTTGTATCTCCTGCATTGGCAGGCAGATTCTTTACCACTAGCACCATCTGGGAAGCCTGTGTATAAGTAAGGGACAATTAAATCAACCCCACTAGCTAGAGTTGTGATGTGGATTCCATGCACTGCAACACATAAAACCAACGTCATCAACCCACTTTAAAATGACAAAGAAGTGTCCTAGATTCCTTAAGAAATGCATTCCCTATTTACTAATGAACTGGAAACCCATTTTATATGTTTATGGGCCATTTTTTTTCCTTTTGTGATATGTTTGGTTATATTTTTCCTAATAAGTTGTTTACCTTTTTTCTCATTGATTCGTAATTCTTCATCTGCTATTCTACTCCTAAGTATATTTTCCAGAGAAATTCTTGTATTTGTGCAACTCTTCATATAAATGTATATGGTGGTTTTAGTCCCTAAGTAGTGTCCAACTCTTGTGACCCCATGGGCTATAGACCTCCAGGCTCCTCTGTCCATGGGATTTCTCAGGCAAGAATACTGGAGTGGGTTGCCATTTCCTTCTCCAGGGGATCTTCTCAACCCAGGAATCGAACTCAGGTCTCCTGCATTGCAGGCAGATTCTTTATCAACTGAACTATGAGGGAATCCCATAAATGTATATAAATGTTCATAAGTGGCATTTTTCTTAACAGTGATAAACTGAGAACTGATACATGGAAGCAACCTAAATGTCCATCCACAGATGAATGGATAAACAAAAAGTGGTATATATACACAATGGAATATTACTCAGCCATGAAAGAGTGTAATAACGCCATTTGCAGCAATATAGATGTACCTAGAGATTATCCTAATAAGTTAAGTAAGTCAGAAAGAGATGTATGATATCACTCACATATGGAACGTAAATTATGGCGCAAATTAACTTATCTACAAAAAAGAAACAGGTTCACAGACATAGAGAACAGACTTGTAGTTGCCAAGGGGGAGGGATGGATTGCAAGTTTGGGCTTCATAGATGCAAACTAATACATATATAATGGAAAAACAGCAATGTCCTGCTGTATAGCACAGGGAACTATAGTCAATATCCTGTGACAAACCATAATGAAAAAATATATACACATATATGTATGTAACTGAATCACTTTGCTGTATACCAGACTAACATACTATTGTAAATCAGCTACACTTCAATAAAATAAGGAAAAAAAGAGAAATGAATTTTTTAAAATTGTGAAGTTATTCAACCAGATAGCCATAAAAATAAATGAATTACAGTTATGTTTTAGTTATCTATAGTTGTACAACAAACTACCTTGATACTTAGTGGCTGAGAACAACAGGAACCTTTTTAAACTAGGATTATTACTTTTTATAATTTTTTGTGTTGACTTGTTTATCTGCTAGTTTTTGCCTGGGCTCACTCATGAGGCTACATGTAGCTGGCGGGTCAGTGGGGACTGGACTCAGCAGCCGCAGCTGGGATAATAGGACCTCTCTTTCCACATGCCTGGATTTCTTTGCAGCATGGTGGTCTCAGAGTAGTGTAAAGAGAATGAAAGCAGGAGATGCAATCCCTGGAAATTGTATAGCATTAATCTGCTGTGTTCTGTTGGTCAAAAGAGTTACTAGATAATTCCACGTTTAAGGAGTGAGGAAATGGGTTCCACCTTTGCATGGAAGGCATAGTAAAATGACAAAGCAAATGAGAATGAACAAAAGGAGGACTGACTCATGGAGGCCATTATTTTAACACTCTACTATAATAATGTTTGCATGTTTTGTGATCATACTGTTCTTACTCTCTCAATTCTGTCCAGTTTTCTATAACTCTCCTGAAATTCAAGGGATTGTTTATTTTTTAATATGGACTTTCTGAAATGGCAACCCACTCCAGTACTCTTGCCTGGAAAATTTCATGGACAGAGGAGCCTTGTAGGCTACAGTCCATGGAGTCACAAAGAGTCGGACACGACTGAGCGATTTCACTCACTCACTCACTTCTGAGTTTTAGGAGGGTGCCTCCCAATAATTTCCTGGATCCTGACACGCTGGAAAGAAAAATCACTAATATCTGCATTTCATATCTGCCTGGCTATATTTTTAAAGATCTCAGTAGTCCCTGTAATGGTTTGTTTTAATGTGTCAGCTTGTCTAGGCTGCAGTACCTAAATGTATGGTCAAACATATCTGGATGTTGCTGTGCAGGTGTTTTTTAGATGAGATCAATATTTAAATTGCTTTCCTCGTGGCTCAGTGGTAAGGAATCCACCTGCTAAAAGGAGACATGGGTTTGATCCCTGGACTGGGAAGATCCCTGGGAAGGAAATGGCAACTCACTCCCATATTCTTGCCTGGGAAATTTCACAGACAGAGGAGCCTGATGGGTTATAATCCTTGGGGTCGCAAAAGGGTCAGGCATAATTTAGCAACTAAACAACAATAACATTTAAATCGGTTGGCATACAGTAAAGCAGGTTATCCTCCATAGTGTGGTGGGCCTAATCCCATTAGTAGAAGACCTTAAGAAAAAAATCTGACATCCCTTGAGGAGGAATTCTACCAGCTGCTGATCTTTGAACTCAAGTTATAGCATCAACTCTTTCTTGGATTACAACTGGTTCTGTTTCTCTGGAGAACCCTAACATATTCTCCTCAAAGAAACTGCTTTTCTCCTCTAGTTTAATCTCCTTATCTTTATGTTATTTTATTCTTTCCCTGCTCCTGCTCTGATCGTATGAGTAATGAAGCCCTCCAGTTCCCTCTTATTTCTGTGAGTGAATTTGGTTCCAGGCACATATCCATTTAATTTCCTTTTAATGTTAATTTTCCTTTTAACCTTTGGGTATGCAATATAAATGTGAATTATGAGTGTGATATGAGTAAAGGATCTCATTCTTTTTGTTTATTAATAAATTGACCTTTTTTTTTCCTGTGGTAGAATTTATAATTTGTATCTTGAATTCTAAATATATCTGGAAAGAACTTCTTTTCCTGAAGTATCTGACAAAACTTCAGAAATATATCTGCCTGGAATGTAGATGCAATCCCAGAGGTGATGCAGCCATTGTATGATCATGAAGAAAGAAACCAAACTCTAAGTTTGGAGTGGCAAGCAGATAGAGTTAACCTGGTCCCTAATAGAAATATTGAGCCTTAGACTACCTACTCCCATATTTTTTGTTATTTGGCAAAAATAAGTATTTTCCAGTTAAATCAGTTTAGTTTGGCTTTTCTCCGGAAAGCAGACTAATAGAATCTTAGATGACATAAAAGATGTTTCAGAATCTAGAAAACAAATAAATGAACAATACAAACATTGAAACCAAGAATTTCAGTGCTATTCTTAACATTAATATTTTTAAAAATTTTAATTATTCACAGGATTTATGTTTATTGTCTGTTTTCATCTTTGTAGTAGTCCTGGAGAGAAAAACAGTTTTTATTATCCCCAGAATACAGACAAGGAATACGAGGCTCAGAAAAATCATGATTTGTGATTCTTTTTAAAACCAGGCATGTTATTAGGCAGAGATCAGACTCTGGCTTCTCAGTGATTTATTTGACTATAATTCCTGGCACATGGTAGGTACTCATTAAATGAATGAATGAATGAATGGTATACATAAAAACATTAGTTCAGAACCTGGCATATACTGTGTGTTAAATAAATAGATGTTAATAACAATAGTAATAACAGTATGTTAACTTTGTGCCTCTTAACTTACAGAAGCCTATGGATTTTTCTTTTTATGGTTTTATTTTTGAATGCATTGGGTCTTAGTTGCAGCATGTGGGATCTTTTGTTGTGGTACATGGTCTTCTCTCTAGCTGTAGCTCATGGACTCAGTAGTTGCCAGCTCAGGCTTAGTTGGCTGTGGCATGTGGGATTTTAATTCTCCAACGGGGGATTGAAATCATGTCCTTTTGCAAGGCAAGGTGGATTCTTAACCTCTGGACCACCAGGGAAATCCCAGGCCTATGGATTTTTTCTCTTTTAAGTACAGACTGCAAGCTTGCCTCTTGTGCATAAACAGCACCAACAAAGGCTTCCTTTGCCAAGTGATAAGAGAAATTAATTTATTCATTCTCCAAAGAAAGCAGCAACAAACACATAAAGCTTAGATAAGAAATTTCAAAGATAGGTCCCTTTGGATTAAGAATTGTTGTTGTTTAGTCACTAAGTCATGTTCGATTCTTTGTCGACCCCGTGGACTATAGCCCACCAGGCTCCTCTGTTAATGGGATTTCCCAGGCAGGAATACTGGAGTGGGTTGTCATTTCCTTCTCTGGGGGATCTTTCCAACCGAGGGATTGAACCTATCTCCTGCATTAGGCCACCAGGGAAGCCCTTGATTTAAGCCTATTTCTTAGTAAAAGTGTTTATTTAATTAGCTAACCTCTCCTCCCCGCAACTCCGTTTAAGTGTCTGACTGTCAGAATATAAAATGTAAATAACTATGACTCGATTCTTGACTAAGCTTCTTCTATGCTTAAAGGCAAAGGTCTGGGTGTGATTTCCTTGTAATAATGTCTCTATTAAAATAATTATTATTTATTTTGTAAACCACATTGCGTACACTATTTTATAAATTCTCATACCAATGCCATGAAGTAGCTGCTGTTACACTGTTTGACAGTTGTTGTTCAGAAGCCTGGTCATGTTTGACTCTTTGCGATGCCATGGAGTGTAGCAGGCCTGGCTTTGATAGTTAAATGAACTTAAAGAGCTTGATTATGGGATCAACTCCTACCCTGAGCAAATGGTCACCAGGGTGATAAGAAAGAGGAAATTAGTTCAGTGAAATTTCACCCCTGCCCTTGTAGGCGTAGTTCACAGCTCATGCCCTAGTCTGCTGATTACTCAATGGTGGTATCTTAGGATAGGAAAGGTGAGGACTTTGCAGTATCTGCTGGAGAAAGTATTGACCACAGAGCAAATCAGGAGCAGGCTCAGTCCATACACTGAGAGCATTAAGCAGACATTACACCAATTTCAGTCACAGAACATGTGATCTGAGTCTTTCAGACAAATTCGTTTACCAGCTGGCCTCTAAAGCTGTGACTTTCCCCTGGGTTTGCTATCAACTTTAGCTACATCTATAATGGTAAAAAAAGTAGGAAATAATGTAATTACTTAGGAAAACCTGACCAAAAAATAACCTAGGAAATTACAAATGCATAGGTTTCCTTCCAGAGCTTTCTATAATATTAACAATGGTGTCTTACATTTGTAATATGCTTGCAACAAACCTGGCAACTTTTTTCCAAGGACAAAGATCTAGGTTAATAAAGCTACTCCCTTGATTAGCTGAGTTACTTCAAGTTAATCAGTTAAGTTTTAAGTCTCCTCGTCTATACAGTAATAATAGTACAAGTAATAAAACACCTCATTCAGCTGTTAGGATGCCAAAAACAGATGTTATATGGGCAAGCCCTTTATAAATTTTTGTTGACCGAAAAAGAGTCACAACCTGAAAGCAGAGAGTTATTTAGTGGGAATGTTAGGATGTCTAGCCCAGGAGACAGGATCTCAGTAACTCTGAGAAAACTGTTCCAAGGAGGCTGGAGGGGGAGTCAGGCTATATACAAGCCTGCAACAAAAGTGAAAGTGAAAGTCTCTCAGTTGTGTCCAACTCTTTGTGACCCCTTGGACTGTATGGTCCATGGAATTCTCCAGCCTAGAATGAGTAGGTAGCTTTTCCCTTCTCCAGGGGATCTTCCCAACCCAGGGATTGAACCCAGGTCTGCCACATTGCAGGCAGATTCTTTACCAGCTGAGCCACAAGGGAGCCAGCAGGCAATCTGCACATCAAAGGTCAGATATCAAGTTAAGGAATTTAGTGTTCTCTGTGTGGGAAGATGCAAGCTTCTGGGCTCCCTGAATTCATTCGTTTCATATGCACCTAGCTTTGGGAGCCCTCATTCACATTTGGAGGCTAGAAATTGCTGATGGTTGTGACATTTCTTGTTTATTGATGTGGCAGGGTATATTTTCATTTCACAATTTTTTTTTTTGTTACTTCATTTATTTATTTATTTTTTAATTTTAAAAGCTTTAATTCTTACATGCATTCCCCAACATGAACCCCCCTCCCACCTCCCTCCCCATAACATCTCTCTGGGTCATCCCCATGCACCAGCCCCAAGCATGCTGTATCCTGCATCAGACATAGACTGGCGATTCGATTCTTATATGATAGTATACATGTTAGAATGCCATTCTCCCAAATCATCCCACCCTCTCCCTCTCCCTCTGAGTCCAAAAGTCCGTTATACACATCTGTGTCATTTTTGCTGTCTTGCATACAGGGTCGTCATTGCCATCTTTCTAAATTCCATATATATGTGTTAGTATACTGTATTGGTGTTTTTCTTTCTGGCTTACTTCACTCTGTATAATCGGCTCCAGTTTCATCCATCTCATCAGAACTGATTCAAATGAATTCTTTTAAACGGCTGAGTAATACTCCATTGTGTATATGTACCACAGCTTTCTTATCCATTCATCTGCTGATGGACATCTAGGTTGTTTCCATGTCCTGGCTATTATAAACAGTGCTGCAATGAACATTGGGGTACATGTGTCTCTTTCAATTCTGGTTTCCTTGGTGTGTATGCCCAGCAGTGGGATTGCTGGGTCATAAGGCAGTTCTATTTGCAATTTTTTAAGGAATCTCCACACTGTTCTCCATAGTGGCTGTACTAGTTTGCATTCCCACCAACAATGTAGGAGGGTTTCCTTTTCTCGACACCCTCTCCAGCATTTATTGCTTGCAGATTTTTGGATCGCAGCCATTCTGACTGGTGTGAAGTGGTACCTCATTGTGGTTTTGATTCACATTTCTCTAATAATGAGTGATGTTGAGCATCTTTTCATGTGTTTGTTAGCCATCCGTATGTCTTCTTTGGAGAAATGTCTATTTAGTTCTTTGGCCCATTTTTTGATTGGGTCGTTTATTTTTCTGGAATTGAGCTGCATAAGTTGCTTGTATATTTTTGAGATTAGTTGTTTGTCAGTTGCTTCATTTGCTATTATTTTCTCCCATTCAGAAGGCTGTCTTTTCACCTTGCTTATATTTTCCTTTGTTGTGCAGAAGCTTTTAATTTTAATTAGATCCCATTTGTTTATTTTTGCTTTTATTTCCAGAATTCTGGGAGGTGGATCATAGAGGATCCTGCTGTGATTTATGTCGGAGAGTGTTTTGCCTATGTTCTCCTCTAGGAGTTTTATAGTTTCTGGTCTTACATTTAGACCTTTAATCCATTTTGAGTTTATTTTTGTGTGCGGTGTTAGAAAGTGATCTAGTTTCATTCTTTTACAAGTGGTTAACCAGTTTTCCCAGCACCACTTGTTAAAGAGATTGTCTTTACTCCATTGTATATTCTTGCCTCCTTTGTCAAAGATAAGGTGTCCATATGTGTGTGGATTTATCTCTGGGCTTTCTATTTTGTTCCATTGATCTATATGTCTGTCTTTGTGCCAGTACCATACTGTAAAAATGCTATAGAAATGTGGCACATTGTTCCTGCTCATCATTTCATCCTCAGAGCGCCTCTGTAAGGCAGTTAAGGTGGACATCTCATACAAGCCTGGCAGCACTCAGCCACACTGCTGTGATAAACCCAGTCTACCCACGCAAGGCAATAAGGACACGACAAGAGCCACGGACATTCCCGTGATACAGAAACTCTCAGTCATGGTGGCACAGACTCTGACTCGGGTAATTACCATAATATGACAAGGCCAGTTAGACACAGGGACATGGCAAATGGAAGGTATAGTTTGGGCCAAGGCAGAAAAGAAGGAGAGATGACCTCAGTGGAGGTAGATTACCTTTATTCAGGCAAGGAGGGGTGACAGTCGGCCTAATGGGAGAAGGATCAGGGAGGCTTCATATTTAAAGGAAGGTTTGGGGAAGCGATAAGGGGAAACGTTAGTCAGGTGGGACGTTTTAGGTATTCTTCAGTTGAGATGGCATTTGTAGTTGAACAGAGGGTGGGAGGTTTTAGGCAGGGGATGATAAGCCCTCTGGGCAGGGAGTGATAAGTCCCAGGTTGATGCAACAGGCCCAGAGCACCAGGGTGGGACCTAAAGTTTGGTTTTGTTTTCCCTGAAGTTAGATGATTCAGCAAGGGCCTTTGAGACCGTTGTTTTCTTTTTCAGGCCCAAAGACTCCTTCAGTGTTTCTCAAAATTGACACAGCCACCCCATTCACAATATCACAGACAAGAAACACAAATACACATATATACTTGCACAAATGAGGGAAACTGAGGTTAGATAATTTAGATGATTTACCTAAGGCCATCATAAATAATAGATCCAAGATGTGAGATAAGGAGTTGTACTCTAAAGAACTGAGCCTTTATTGCATCACTAGCCTAATTTCAGAAAGTATCATATACTCCAATACCAACCACTATTCTCATGTATCATGTAAATCAGCATGCTCTTTGCTGAGGTGTGGGAAGATCTGCTGGAGAAGGGAGAGGCTACCCACTCCAGTATTCTTGGGCTTCCTTGTGGCTCCGCTGGTGAAGAATCCACCTGCAATGTGTTAAACCTGGCTTTGATCCCTGGGTTGGGAAGATCTCCTGGAGAAGGGAAAGGCTATCCACGCCAGTATTCTGGCCTGGAGAACTCCATGGACTGTATAGTACATGGGGTCACAAAGAGTCAGACAGGACTGAGCGAATTTCACTTGTTGACCAGAGTTAACAGTGTAAACTTCTTGCCATAGATACTCTATTCTCTTTCTAAAATACTTTGGCCAGAGAAGTCGAATGATCATGAAACTAAGAGTAATCATCAGTTAGATCCATTAAATTACAACTTGCTTAATAAGTAATGAACTGTAAACTGCTTTCACTGATCAAGTTAGCTATGATTGTTTTTACAAAAACTTGTATGTCTTTCAAGCATCATAAACCTGGTTTGGTAACTATCACAGAATTTCAAAACTAAGAGATGATCTTTATAACTCCCTTATATTAGAGAAGAATTCAGAGGAGTTAACTGACTTCTCCTAGGTTGCATAGCTGATCTGTGACAGAGCTAGACCAGAACCAGGTCTTGGATAGTCATCTAAGATGCCTTTCACTCCCTCTCCTCAACTGTGCACCCTCTTTAGAATTCAGCTAATGTGCCAATGGGGGGCCATGTCCTTGATGGGTGTGACAGGGAAGGTAAGCCTCTATAGCACAGTATACATGTTGAAACAAAGGGATATTATTTAGACCCTGAGAACATAACAGAACTGTCCATTGTGAAGTATTGGTTTGGCTTTTCTGTAGTAATAAGAGAAGGAATAAAAAGAGCCAAGAGGAAAAACCATTTGTTGCCAAGTTAGTAACTCACATCATATGACATTTAAACGATGAATGCAATATTTAAAAGAGAGGCTATAGCCTTGCATGAGGTGATCTGTTGGCTAAGTAGGCTCTATGACATTTTGAAAAAGCCAAGAGTAGTAATTATCATACAGTAGGTTTTTAATGGGGGTCCAGAAGGTAGCAGCTAAAAAGATACAGGAAAGCAGCATTAGCAAACTCACTGCCTGTAACCATAGCTGGATAAACCAGGAAGCTTTAGCTTCTTCTCTGGAGGAGGGCATGGCAAACCACTCCAAGTAATTCTTGCGTGAACAATTCCATAGACAGAGGAGCCTGGTGAGCTATGGTCAGTGGGGTTGCAAAGAGTTGGGCGCGACTGAAGCGTACCCACCCCCCACCACCTCTGAAAGAAGTTGTGGGTCCAACGCAGCTGAACCACATTAGGACACTCATCCTTATGAGAAGAACTTGCATTTCCAGTTGGTCTGTTTGACTTAGAGTTGCATGACGTGCTATATACCTGGACAAAATCCAACTGGCTACCTTTCCTGTCATCAAATAGAAAGGCAAGGATATGACCAAAAAAAAATATAAAGTAATATTTATCTTTAAGATACAGAGTTAGGGCTCAAAGGATTATCTTCAAGCCTGATGCTTTTTAATGAGGAACATAGGAGAGAGAAAGGTGAGTTGAGCTCCTTCCATGAGGATGACTATGTGTGAGCAAAAGACAATTAAGAAAAATAAATGACCACTTTTATTTAGAGCATTCTACAACTTTCAACTGAAATGAACCACCAATCTTGCATTGCAGGAAATTAAGGACCAGGGAAGAGAAATAACTTGCCCAGATTCTGGACTGTGGGAACCCAGGTGTCCTGCCTCCCAGCTTAGGGGTTTTCTATAACTCTACAAAAAGATTCAAAGCTTACTAAGGGAAGATACTTTGTCCTTCCTTCTTCCCCTGTTCCCTTTCCCCCTACTTTCTATTTACTCAGCATTTATTGAGAACTTAGTGTGTACTGGGCACTCTTCTAAGTTCTGGAGACACTGTGCTTGATGCATAGTTCCTTTCTTTCTCTCTCTCTTTCCCTAGTATGTGATAACTACCCATACATTTTTTACATGAAATAATTATTTTATTGAAGAATCAATTTGCAATTCATGATTAATAATATATGTAGATTTTCCATGTTTTATTGGTCATTCTGATTTTCTTTTCTTTGAATACTTTTTGCATATCTCTTTCTCTCTTGGTTTTGATGCTTTTTTAAAAAATTGCAGTATAGTTAATTTCCAATGTTGTGATAGTTTCAGGTATACAGCAAAGTGATTCATTTAGTTCAGTTCAGTTCAGTCTCTCAGTCATGTCCGACTCTTTGCGACCCCATGGACTGCAGCACGCCGGGCTTCCTTGTCCATCACCAACTCTCAGAGCTTTCTCAAACTCATGTGCATTGAGTCGGTGATGCCATGCAATTATCTCATCCTCTGTTGTCCCCTTCTCTTCTTGCCTTCAATCTTTCCCAGCATCAGTGTCTTTTCAAATGAGTCAGTTCTTTGTATCAGGTGGCCTAAATATTGGAGTTTCATCTTCAGCATCAGTCCTTCAATGAATATTCAGGACTGATTTCCTTTAGGATGGACTGGTTGGATCTCCTTGAAGTCCAAGGGACACTCAAGAGTCTTCTCCAACACCACAGTTCAAAAGCATCAATTCTTCAGTGTTCAGCTTTCTTTATAGTCCAACTCTCACATCCATATGTAACTGCTGGGAAAACCATAGATTTGACTAGACAAACCTTTTTTGGTAAAGTAATGTCTCTGCTTTTTATATGCTCTCTAGGTTGGTCATAGCTTTTCTTCCGAGGAGTAAATATCTTTTATTTCATGGCTGCAGTCACCATCTGCAGTGATTTTGAAGTCCCCCCAAATAAAGTCTCTCACTGTTTCCATTGTTTCTTCATCTATTTGCTATGAAGTGATGGGACTGGATGCCATGATCTTAGTTTTCTGAATGCTGAGTTTTAACTTTTTCCACTCTCCTTTTTCACTTTCATCAAGAGGCTCTTTAGTTCTTCTTCACTTTCTGCATATGGTGGTGTCATCTGCATATCTGAGGTTATTGATACTTCTCCCAGAAATCTTGATTCCAGCTTCATCTATCCCAGCTTTTCACATGATGTATTCCACATATAAGTTAAATAAGCAGGGTGATAATATACAGCCTTGACATACTCCTTTCCTGATTTGGAACCAGTCTGTTGTTCCATGTCCAGTTCTAACTCTTGCTTCCTGACCAGCATACAGATTTCTCAGGAGGCAGGTCAGGTGGTCTGGTATTCCCATTTCTTGAAGAATTTTTCACAGTTTGTTGTGATCCACACAGTCAAAGGCTTTGGTGTAGTCAATAAAGCAGAAGTAAATGTTTTTCTGGAACTCTCTTGCTTTTTCTATGATCTGGCGGATGTTGGCAATTTGATCTCTGGTTCCTCTGCCTTTTCTAAATCCAGCTTGAACATCTGGAAGTTCACAGTTCACGTAGTGTTAAAGCCTGGCTTGGAGAATTTTGAACATTACTTTGCTAGCATGTTAGATGAGTGCAATTGTGCGGTAGTTTGAGCATTCTTTGGCATTGCCTTTCTTTGGGACTGGGATGAAAACTGATCTTTTCCAGTCCTGTGGCTACTGCTGAGTTTTCCAAATTTGCTGGCATTATTGAGTGGAGAATTTTCACAGAATCATCTTTTAGGATTTAAAGAGCTCAACTGGAATTTCATCACCTTCACTACCTTTGTTTGTAGTGATGCTTCCTAAGGCCCACTTGACTTTGCATTCCAGGAATTCTGGTTCTAGGTGAGTGATCACACCATTGTGGTCCTCTGGGTCATGAGAGTCCTTCCTTCGTATAGTCTTTCTGCATATTCTTGCCACCTTTTCTTAACATCTTCTGATCCTGTTAGGTATGTTAGATACCATTTCTGTCCTTTATTGTGCCATCTTTGCATGAAATGTTTCCTTGGTATCTCTAATTTTCTTGAAGAGATCTCTAGTCTTTCCCATTCTATGGTTTTCCTCTATTTCTTTGCATTGATCACTGAGGAAAGCTTTCTTGTCTCTCCTTGCTATTCTTTGGAACTCTGCATTCAAATGAGTATATCTTTCCTTTTCTCCTTTGTCTTTCACTTCTTTTCTCAGCTATTTGTAAGGCCTCCTCACACAACCATTTTGCCTTTTTGCATTTCTTTTTCTTGGGGCTGGTCTTGATCCCTACCTTCTGTACAATGTCATTAACCTCTGTCCATAGTTCTTCAGGCACTCTATCAGATCTAATCCCTTAAATCTATTTCTCACTTCCACTGTATAATCGTAAGGGATTTGATTTAGGTCATACCTGAATGGTCTAATGATTTTCCATACTTTCTTCAATTTAAGTCTGAATTTTGTAATAAGGAGTTCATGATCTGAGCCACAGTTAGCTCCTGGCTTTGTTTTTGCTGACTGTATAGAGCTTCTCCAACTTTCACTGCAAAGAATATAATCAATCTGATCTCGATATTGACCATCTGGTGATGTCCATGTGTAGAGTCTTCTCTTGTGTTGTTGGAAGAGGGTGTTTGCTATGACCAGTGCATTCTCTTGGCAAAACTGCTATCCTTTGCCCTGCTTCACTTTGTACTCCAAGACCAAATTTGCCTGTTACTCCAGGAATCTCTTGATCTTACTTTTGCACTCCAGTCCCCTATGATGAAAAGGGTATCTTTTTTGGGTGTTAGTTCTAGAAGGTCCTGTAGATCTTCATAGAGCCATTCAACTTCAGCTTCTTCAGCATTATTCATTGGGGGCATAGACTTGGATTACTGTGATATTGAGTGGTTTGCCTTGGAAACAAACAGAGATCATTCTGTCATTTTTGAGATTGCACCCAAAAACTGCATTTTGGACTCTTTTGTTGACTATGATGGCTACTCCGTTTCTTCTATGGGATTCTTGCCTGCTGTAGTAGATATAATGGTCATCTGAGTTAAATTCATCCATCCCAGTCCATTTTACTTCACTGATTCCTAAAATGTTGATGCTCACTCTTGCCATATCTTGTTTGACCACTTCCAATTTACCTTGATTCATGGACATAACATTCCATATTCCTATTCAATATTGTTCTTTACAGCATCAGACTTTACTTCCATCATCAGTTACATATATATATATGTTCTATAAATATATATATTAGGTTATATATAGTTATATTCAATTCTATATATATATATTTATCACTTTTCAAAGACTTTGATACATTTAGAGGAAATAAGTTACTTCCCCCAATTTTTTGAAGACGTAGTGTCACATCTTGAAAGTGTCAAGGATTTCTAATAGGATTTAAAGTGGACATTAGTTTGTTGGACTCATTGTAACTACCCTAGTGTCACAACAAGAAAGGCAGCTAGTAACAACTTAAAAATAATTTTAATCCATGACAGCAATTGATACTTCCTGCATTTATCCTGTAGCTCCAACAGTACAGAAAATTTTAACAGGGAACAAGGTAGAGTGCCTGCTTAAAATTTCAGGACAAATGACTCATGAAGATCAATTCATAATTTGGATTAGGGCAATATTATCTCTGCCAGCATTCACAGCCAAGGTGAATGACTTTGTATTGGAAATGTCTCCTTGAAGAGGGTGATATAAACCCAAGATATGACTGCCAGCACTATTTTCATATTTCAGATTAATATGATCTTGGCATATTCAGAACAATAATGCTATTTGATTCTTCCAGTTAACTAATCCCTTATATTCTCTCTACTGCTTCCCAATGCCATCACACTCTACTATTTCATTTTCTGTCTTGATTTAGAAAGTTTTTTCCCTTCTCATCACATTACTCAGGCACATTACTGAGGCACATTACTCAGTACTAATTTTAACTTTGATGAAAAATCATGTGATGAAATGAATAAGCAAAGAGCTTCATCATTGAACCAGGCTTGATTTAAATTATTTAGTTAAAGCTATTTAATTCAGAAAAATGACCCACATAAAAATTGGCAAAGAGAGCAGGTCCAAAAATAAATATTCTAAGTTGTATATTGATTCTTGCCCCCACCTATTGACAGTATTAATTTCTTATGGTTGAGATTTTCAGACACTTTGTGCTTTTTAAAGCAATTTTACACTTGTTTAAATTTTAAAATTGTTTTCATATTTTGCTGCTAATTAATTTCCTAGGAATCATGCCTACTCTGCATTATTTTCTCAAAGATAGAAATAACCTAAATGTAAAGCAATAAAGAACTGGTTAAACAAAATTATGGGCATGCATAAATGATGGAATACTATGTGGCTATTAAAAATTAATTTTCAGAAATATATATCTATTTCAGAAATATACATATCTATGAAGTGTTGTTAGGCTTAAAAAGCAGTTTAAAATATAGTTTTTACTGTATGACTCTGTTGAGAATAACCTAACAAGTACAATAAAACCTAGAAAAGAGTCTAAAAAATTCTACATTTGTTTAAACCTGTAGAATGTACAATACCAAGAATGAACTATAATATAAACTCTGGACTTTAGGTGAATATGATGTGTTAATGTAGGCTTATTAATTGTTACAAATATACCAGTCTGGTGGGGAATGCTGATATGGTGGAGGATACACATGTATGGGACAAGGGATAAATGAGAAATCTATATTCCTTACCTTAATTTTGCTGTGACTGATCTTCAAAAAGTCTTAATACAAAGCACACCCAAAAAACCTACTGCAAACATGTTACCTTTTCCTAAGGGCAGAGACTTGATCCCAAGCATAGAGTCTCAAGCCCCAGAGGTTTATTCTCAGACCTTGAAACCAAATGAAATTTGCTTGGCTAAATTTCAAAATTTATTGGGAATGGTGACTTATTTTCCTTCTATTTTCTCCCTTTTTGAGCCAGAACGTCTATAATTGATACCCTATTCATTGTATTATGGGAGCAGATAACTTGTTTCTTGAGTTCTACAGGCTTAAACAGGGAGGGAAATTGTGGCCCTGAATGGATAATATCTACAACTTTATCCAACCATACCTGATTTAATAAGTAAAGTGCCTTGCTCAGTTCCTGGCTCATAGCAAGTGCTTGGTAATCTTACCTGGTGTTAATGTTGCTCTTGTTGTGAAATCACACTGGCAGGCTACAATCCCTGGGTTGCAAAGAATTGGACACGACTAAGTTATGATTAACCTAGACAGCATATTCAAAAGCAGAGACATTACTTTGCCGACTATGGTCCGTCTAGTCAAGGCTATGGTTTTTCCTGTGGTCATGTAGGGATGTGAGAGCTGGACTGTGAAGAAGGCTGAGCACCGAAGAATTGATGCTTTTGAACTGTGGTGTTGGAGAAGACTCTTGAGAGTCCCTTGGACTGCAAGGAGATCCAACCAGTCCATTCTGAAGGAGATCAGTCCTGGAATTTCTTTGGAAGGAATGATGCTAAAGCTGTAACTCTAGTACTTTGGCTACCTCATGCGAAGAGTTGACTCATTGGAAAAGACTCTGATGCTGGGAAGGATTGGGGGCAGGAGGAGAAGGGGACGACAGAAGATGAGATGGCTGGATGGCATCACAGACTCGATGGACGTGAGTCTGAGTAAACTCCGGGAGTCGGTGCTGGACAGGGAGGCCTGGCGTGCTGCGATTCATGGGGTCGCAGAGTCGGACACGACTGAGAGACTGAACTGAACTGAACTGAACTGAAGTACCTCCTGATATTGTTGGATTTTTGCAGGTGACTGAGAAAGCCAGGGAACCCTCAGGCTTTCCTGCCATTTTGGCTAGAAATGTACTCTGGGGTTGTTATTGTAGAGTGTCATTGTTTATTCCCTAAACTAGTCTGGTTGAACATTACCATTCCTCTATCATTATCACTTAATCATCATCCCTATCCTCATAATTGCTTTGTGAGAAAAGCAAATTCCCATTATTTTACTGAGACATTATTGGATATTGACATTTAAGGACTTTCAACAGTGAAGACTATAATGTAATATCTTATGATAATGAATTGGTCCTTTATGTTGCTCCTTGTAATATTTCATATTCCAGTTTTAAAGTTATGTTTCTATGTTTTCTCAGGAGGCTTGAGAACTCTACTATCATAATGTCTTTAACTCCCTTTGGAATCATAGCTTCAGGTCATAGTTACTATCCTCTTACTTGATGTTCTTCCTGGGAGGCTAGTCTTTGTCCTATACTGAATGACAGCAGGCACCAGCTATGTACAGTCCATAGCAATAAAGGCTACTACAGCTGTTTGGTTTTATATTCATTTCCCTTCCATCACATCAGCAAGCATAAATATCCCCTATAATCATTTAATTCTGTCTGTTATCAAAGTTATCCAATGATGAAATAATGAGCCTTTCCATTTATGTTAGTTTTTCCAATGTTTTAAGCCTATTTCTATTATTGTACTGTGATTCTGGGCTGAAACTAAGTTTCCAAGTTTATTTCTCAGGCATCTATGGTATGTGTTAGAGACTCTTAGAACAAAGAGCTGCAAAAAGAGGACTTTGTGGGAGATTTTGTGGGTTTATATCAGTTTTTCTGAATTTCGTTTGATACACTTCTCTCTTCACTGTGCTCTGAAGCAAAGTGATGGTGCCTTGTACACGGCTGAAAAGGACACCTGGAGAACGGGGAGGAATAAGCCCCCAGAAAGCCAGTGGATATATGTCTTGCTTCAGATATGAGAAATGGTGATAACAGCTGAGAAATTATATAATATTTATGGTGTGATAAAACAACTAATCTTGAATTTATTGAGTGGCTTCTAAGTACTTTACATGTGCAATAACCTTCCACGACCCCAGTAATTAAGTGTTAGTATGAATCCAAATTTGAAGACGAGGACTGAGGCCCAGGTAAATTACAGAACTTGCACCAGATCACCCAGTGAGTAATGCTGGAGGCTCTTAGCCATTGTGTAGATAGCCTCCCTTTTGCTTGCTGGCACTGTGCCACACCTCCTGATGACAATTCATTCTGTTTATGCGTGCGAGCGTCAGTCACTGCACAACTCATTCTGTTTATGCGTGCGAGCGTCAGTCACTGCAGTCATGTTTGACTCTTTGTGACACTATGGACTATAGTCTGCCAGGCTCCTCTGTCCATGGGATTCTCCAGACAAGAATACTAGAGTGGGTTGCCACGTCTTCTTCCAGGGGATCTTCCCGATCCAGAGATCAAACCCAAGTCTCTTGTGTCTCCTGAACTGGCAGGAGGGTTCTTTACCGTAATCCCACCTGGGAAGCCCTGATGACAATTTAGTCTATTTACAAGAGTTGAGTCATTTGGAGTTGCAGAAAGATCAGCTGCTTTTTAGTCTGATAAATTCCAAAGAGTCTGTAGACACAAACCAGAGTGAGGAGTGCAGTGCACAAGGGGATGAGGACATCAGGGCCAAGTGGTAGTCATTCCACAGCAAGCAACCCGAGTCAGACCAAGACTAGTTTCTAATATGCGGGGAGAAAGAAGAAATCTGGTTAAAGCAATGGTTATCAATATTTTGGTGTAAGAGGATCCTGACTGGGTTGTTGTTTTTCAGTCACTCAGTCATGTCTGTTTGCAGTTCTACAGACTGCAATGTGCCAGGCTTCTCTGTCCTTCACTATCTTCCAGAGTTTGCTCAAATGAGTTGGTGATGCCATCTCATCCTCTGTCATTCCTGTCTCCCCCTGCCTTTGATCTTTCCTAGCATCAGGGTCTTTTTCAATGAGTCAACTCTTCACGTCAGGTGGCCAAAGTATTAAAGCTTCAGCTTCAGCATCTTGTTCCTGTGAATATTCAGGGTTCATTTCTTTAGGATTGACTGGTTTGATCTCCTTGCTATCCAAGGGACTCTCAAGAGTCTTCTACAATATCACAGTTCAAATGAATCAATTCTTTGGTGCTTAGCTTTCTTTATAGTCCAACTCTCACATCCATACATGACTACTGGAAAAACCACAGATGGACCTTTGTTGGCAAAGTAATGTCTCTGCTTTTCCATCTAACTTCTCCATTCAGGAGCTTTCGTTCTTACCGGCACTGGGGATGCACCCTACCTCCTCTCTCCCCACCTTTCCATAGGTACTCTATCAAAGGAAGAAATGAACTTCCTTTCCACTCCAGTCACATTTCACAGACTCTGTCATAGAGACCAGAAGCTGCCATGACCACAGCCCACAAAGCAAAGTCGAGAAGGGGGAGCAATTTTGTTTTCCTTTTCAAGGGGTGCTTTTTGTAGTAGATGGAAAAGATCTCTCTTGATGGAAAAATTTGGCAAGATATTTCACCCTCTACTCCAATTTTTTTTTTCTGTATCAAATTTAGTAAAAAATTAGGACCAATAATTAAATAATACATTTATCATGTGATCTTGAGATGGTGACCCCTACTCTTGCAAGGTACCTGAAATGCAAGCAGGTAGGTTGCACAGAAATACTAAGTCCTTAATCAATACAGTGAAGTGTTTTTGGACTCCCCAGCTTGATAAAATCGAATGATCAGTTGCTTTGTAATATAGATCTGGTATGGACTTCCCCGGTGGTGCAGCGGTAAAGATTTGCTTGCAATGCAGGAGATGCAGGAGACTTGGGTTCCATCCCTGGGTCAGGAAGAACCCCTGGAGGAGGGGATTACTGGCAACCAAGTCCAGTATTCTTGCCTGGGAGAATTCCATTGACAGAGGAGCCTGGCAGGCTACAGTCCACTGGGTCACAAAAGAGTTGGACATGACTTAGCGATTGAGCACACCAGCACAAAGAGGATTAAAGAAATTATATATATATATATATATATATTAATATATATATATATATATATATATTTAAAAGTCCTACCTCTTGATTAACCATTGCTGAATGTTCTTAGACTCAAGCCTTCTCTCTTTCCTCTCACTCAAATACCCGCAACTGTTGAATCCACTAATCACATACCACAAGGGCAAGAGAGCTTCCAAGTATAAAAAGGAAAATTATCTGTCATGTGCAAAGGCAAAAAATAAAGCCACCTCTCTTGCTAATTCCATTCGTAACAGTCCCAAGATGCTTCTCATATAGAAAATTATGCTCTAAAAACCCCAGAATGAATTTGAAAACATCTCATGCTCCAGAAATCTGCTTCTAGAATGATTACAGAATTCTGCATTCTACAAACAAAGCCCCATTAATCCCCCTGTTGACTTGCTTCTTGCTGCACTTCTCTGGAGCTGTTTCAAGTGTGCACACACACACACAAAGCACTGAAATATTTTATATAAATAAAGCAGGACTGGATACCAAGTAGTGTCAAAGATCTTTACTCTTTGGCTGTGCTAAATGCCTATGACAGCTTGGTTAGCCACTGAAAAATCACTCTAATGATATATTTGCTAGAAATGTCCCCAGTTGCTTTAGAAAAAAGATTCAACCAGAAAAACACCCGATATTCCAGCCCCATCATGAAAGTAGACAGAATCCGCAGCTGAAAGATGCTTATAAGACTACATGAGAAAGTCTGCAGAAAAAGTTCAGACAGAGATGAGTGAAGTGTTCTGAGCAGAAAGGAATATAGAGGTAGAGATCCAAAGACACTGCTCATAGAAAAAGTAGAAATCTGAGTGCTTATTTATTTCTTCATTCAACAAGTCAAATACTTGTTTTTTACCAGGCACTGCCCTAGGATAAAGGTTACAAGATGAATAAAACACAGCCGTTGGAACATATGCACTGAAATGTTACAGGAAACCCTAGATCTGATTAACAGAAATAAAATGGGAAAAAACCTAAATGAGAAATTGGGTCTGGACAAAGGAACATATTGAGGGCCATTTTTGCACAGATCTCACTGTGGGACAAATCTTAAAAGCTGCACAGTCTATAGAAAGATGAAACACAAAACAGCAGGTCTTGTACCACTAATTTGGGACCTTTTTGTCTTAGAAGAGTGTATAAGAAGTTGATTGGGTGGAGCTTGATGATGAGAAAAGACCAGCAGGGCTATGCACAGGCAGGAGGGTGAGGAGGGTTAAAGGGTGGTATCATGAGCTTTCCTACAGCTTCTAGGTCTCCATGGAGATAAAAAGTTTTGTCAAGATCTGACTCTTTGGTTCTCATACACTGGACTGTGATGACTCAGCCATGGATGGCTACCACTTAAATGAAGTCACTTTAAATATCTATTCAAACCACTTGTGTAATCAGGTTGAATCTATTTCTAATGAACAGAGGAAGGCTTCTAGCTGTGTTGACAGCTCTTGAACCCTGATAGCACACTTATCACAAAGATTCCCCAGAAGCTGGCTCTGAACAACTCTTTGCATTTGCCATTTGATTAATTAAAGGAAAACGGCAGAGAAGATTCACCCTAGCTGGGTTAATTTAAGAGCTATTGGCTAATTTTGATTGGATT
Organism: Capricornis sumatraensis; assembly: GCF_032405125.1. Taxonomy (NCBI): domain Eukaryota; kingdom Metazoa; phylum Chordata; class Mammalia; order Artiodactyla; family Bovidae; genus Capricornis; species Capricornis sumatraensis. The sequence goes on along the minus strand of NC_091072.1, from coordinate 99,188,658 downwards.
CTTTAGTAGGATAGGGAAGAGGAAAGGAAAGAAAGGGACTGGAAGCAAGAGGAAGAGAGAAGAAATGTAATCATGTAAGAGTGGAGAACAAAAAGAGATCATTGGGTAGCAGATTTATCTCCTGTTTATTTGAGTATGTGATTATTAGATCTTCAAGCTTCAGATGACTTTGATTTGATTTCATATCATCCTTATCCCATCCTCACTCCAAATAAGAAATTTCATTCAACAGTTGATGGGATTTTTTTGTTTTCGTAAAATCTGGTTTCTCTTGATATACTCTGGGCAAATCTCAACAGGCTACCTCATATGTACAATACAATATTAGATGTCATTAGATTAGATCAGTGGCATGACTTAAAAGAGTTTGAACACTAATAAAAGAATTGTGAGACCTTGGTTGGGAAGCTTCTTTACCTGTCTGAGCCTCAGTTTCCTAAGAGGGCTGGCTTGGATGATGGCTTACAGCTCTATTAACACAATCGTATGATGTTCATTTCTGGGACACCGAGTGCAACTGATACCCTTTGTCTTTTATATCAATTATGAGTCTTTGTTTTGGTACAGTAATTTTTGCAGGTCCTAACAACCTATTTGTTGCCATAATACAATGCTGAAGAAAAAAAATAAGCAACCATAATTCTAGGGAGATTTAGAATATTTATTTATCATGAAGCTAATTTTGAGTTATTATCTGGTTTAGGCCTGTAAGTTTTACCTGGCCAAAATGAATTTACGAGGTTGTGGGAAAATAATTTTCTGACTGCTTGCACAGGTATCCTTTGATATGACCCATCATTCTCCCCTGCTTTATTTAAAATTTGCACCACTTGTAGTCTAAGATACTAAGCCTCCAAACAAAAGCAAAGATGGAAAGCATGCTCAGGCAAAGAATTTGAGATGGTGTGAACAGGACTGTGAGAAACAGCATGCCAAGGACGAATTCAAATGTAAGCATTCGGAGGATTAGTGTCCCAGGGAAAAGCTTTTTCATCGTCTCCATTTTTGACTAATCAAAAGAAATCTTTAAAATAACACTGTAACTGAGAATTCATTTTCCCTCCCTTTGGAGAAAAACAGAAAGAAAAATCAGAAGCATCCAGAGGCAAACTACAGCAACAGCGACAGATATGAATTGGCAGTACACAGGATCCTTCAGGGTGGATTCCAGGAACTAAGTACAGTCAAGAAGATCCTGAACTTGCAATTAATTATGTAGAAAGTACTCTCCTCGCTGCTAAGCAAGGGAATTTGAATTCTCAGCTCTGAAGTGGTCAGGCCGGGCTGCCACATACATTTCAAACTGTGAAATGAAGAGTTTCCTAGGAGAGGTGCCCCTGTTTTGCATAAGGACTCTGCTCTAAGGATCTTAGCTTAAGAAAGGGGAAGATGTTGGATCTTTGAGGCTGATGGGAAAAGTGGTAATTAGAAAGCATTGATTTGCAACCTTAAGTGAAAGGGAAAAGGGAGATGTAAACATGACTGGTTAACTGAAATTTCTTGCCCTTTCTCAAAGGAGAGTCCTTATCAGGGTGAGCAGTGCTGGGCTAAGTTGCCAAAGGGAGCCAAGCTTCTCAAAAAGGGATGATGGAGAGTCGTTGAGCCTGGTGACTGTTTGGGTAATAACAATGTAATAGGAGACTCATGGAGGATATTCTAGGTCAATACAATGAACAGCAGTGGGGAGGGAGGCCTGTGGCCACATGACTGATTATCTCTACAATGTGTGCACTTACAACTATACTGAAAGACAGGGTGATGGAGGGATGAGAAAAGAGCAGATGAAGTACTCACAGAGCACAGAAGCGAAATCTATGATCTTACTTTGGGAGAACCAAGAGAAACATCCCAAAGGCGGACCTGGAAGGAAGAGGGCAAAGACTTGGTAGGAAGAAGAGAGGCAGTGCATTCCAGGTGGGAAGTACCATAGAGGCAACAATAGCACTAAAGCAGCAAGTCTGAATAATAGGAGTGACTTGGTACAGCTGAGAGATAGCACATGAGACGGGAAAGATAGGAAATTGAGAAAGGGTATTTGGGGTCAGAATGTTATGAATTTTAGATGCAAAATTTATTTGCATCTATTCACTTGCATTTATTTAGATGCTTTGTTTTGGCACCAACAGAAGGAGCATACAATTAGAATTGAAGGACATAGGGAGACTGAGAACTGTTAGAGACAGCAGTAGAGGTACGAGTTGATGTTGACCATCACAGAGCAAGTTAAACAAGAGGGATGGATGTGGGAAACATCAGGGGTCCGAGTGTGCTGGATCTGATGGCTCATCCCACATGGGGAATAGAGGACAGGAGTTAAGAGACGGAGTTTTAAGCCTGGGTGCAGGCGGACCACCATGGCATGAGCAGAGAGAGAATACAGAAAGGGGAGGAGGGTGGCCTGAGGATAGAGTTACATTCTGGGTGGGCTATGCATATGAGAACAGAGATATATACCCAAGAAACTGCTTTGGTTACATAAATGCAGACCTAGGAGCCATCCCAGAAGAACGACCTGGAAGTGGAACTGGAGACATCCCTCATAAAGGTGGTAATTGACGTCAAGATTGAAACAACAAGCACAGGTTAACTGAGGGAGAAGGGGAGAGGAATGTGGACAACATCCTGGGGATGATAACATGTAGGGAGCAGGAAGAGGAAGGCACATGTGCTGAAAGGTGGGGAAGAGGGAGTGGAGAGGATGAGTAACCAGAAGTCCAGACTTCAGGAAGCTGAGGGAAGGCACATTTTGAGGAGGGCTGAAGATGGTCACCAGGACTTTACTGGGAAGCCAAGGGCGCTGAATTGAGGTCCTAAAGAGGCATCAGTGATCTTCTAAAGAGTGGTGTCCGTTACACAGCAAGAGTGAGTATGGAGCTTAGACACGGAAGCAGCATGTGTTGTAATTAAAATATAAAGCTTTTGTCTTTATTTGTGGAGACAGTAGGTTAGCGATTGATATGCCATGGTAATAAATAAGGGCTTGGAAAGAGTAAATATTTATTCAAAATGATACCTTTTCGTTTTCTTATTTCAAACCTGGAAATCCACTTATGCTCATATAATCCAAAGTAAACTGAACCAATAAACAAAACATTAATTGGGTTAAACAAGTGTTCATGCCTCATTCAGCACATAGAATAAAACCAAATACACCTACAGAGGTGCAGTATTTCCATGGCTCAGATTTGCTGAATTCTATGTGTTGCATTTAGAAATGAGGGTAGTAAGTAGTGTGGAAAATTCTGAAAGAGATGAAAATACCAGAACACCTGACCTGCCTCTTGAGAAATCTGTATGCAAATCAGGAAGCAACAGTTAGAACTGGACATGGAACAACAGACTGGTTCCAAATAGGACAAAGAGTACGTCAAGGCTATATATTGTCACCCTGCTTATTTAACTTATATGCAGAGTACATCATGAGAAATGCTGGTCTGGAGGAAGCACAAGCTGGAATCAAGATTGCCGGGAGAAATATCAATAACCTCAGATATGCAGATGACACCACCCTTATGGCAGAAAGTGAAGAGGAACTAAAGAGCCTCTTGATGCAAGTGAAAAAGGAGAGTGAAAAAGTTGGCTTAAAGCTCAACATTCAGAAAACGAAGATCATGGCATCAGGTCCCATTACTTCATGGCAAATAGATGGGGAAACAGAGGAAACAGTGTCAGACTTTATTTTTCTGGGCTCCAAAATCACTGCGGATGGTGATTGCAGCCATGAAATTTAAAGATGCTTACTTCTTGGAAGGAAAGTTATGACCCACCTAGATAGCATATTAAAAAACAGAGACATTACTTTGCCAACAAAGGTCTGTCTAGTTAAGGCTATGATTTTTCCAGTGGTTATGTATGGATGTGAGAGTTGGACTATAAAGAAAGCTAAGTGCTGAAGAATTGATGCTTTTGAACTGTGGTGTTGGAGAAGACTCTTGAGAGTCCCTTGGACTACAAGGAGAGCCAACCAATCCATCCTAAAGGAGATGAGTCGTGGGTGTTCATTGGAAGGATTGATATTGAAGGTGAAATTCCAATACTTTGGCCACCTGATGGGAAGAGCTGACTCATTTGAAAAGACCCTGATGCTGGGAAAGATTGAGGGCAGGAGGAGAAGGGCACGACAGAGGATGAGATGGCTGGATGGCATCCCCGACTCAATCGATGTGAGTCTGAGTGAACTCCGGGAGTTGGTGATGGACAGAGAGGCCTGGAGTGCTGTGGTTCATGGGGTCGCAAAGAGTCGGAGAAGACTGATTGACTGAACTAAGCTGAACTGAACTGGATTACTGTGGGTAGCAGACTGTCCCTCTCTGCCTTTGTTGATCTCACATTTTCTCCCAGGTGTGATGTGACTGACATAACTTAAAATGCTCAGAACCAGTCTTCAAATTCAGGTCTGCAGGGCTGAGATGGGAAGGAGGAGGCACCCACCATGAAATCTGAAGGTCTGTGTTTAGGTTCTAGCTCTGCTATTGACCTGCCACTGACTCCAGGTTAGTTCTGTCTCCCCTGTTCTTTTTTCCTTTGTCTACTAATTGAGCCCCTTAGTACCTTCCAGGCACTTAATCAAGGACTATACGAAATTTCACTTAACTCTGTCAACGAACCCAGAGAGGAAGGGAAACAATCTTCATTTCACAAATAGAAACTTAAGTTAATTTGATCTGAAGTCAAATAAAATATGTGGGATTATCTTTCTCTCTGGTTCCCTACCCAATTCTTACTTTTCCTGCAATATTTTTCTATTTAGTTTTCTCTTACCTTGGTAATAGTCCATCTTCTCCACTAGACTGAAAGCTCTCATAGGGAAGGAAAATTCTTGTTTTTTTATATGCTATATCTTCAGAATGTGAAACACTTAACTGAGTTCTTGATGAATATTTGTTAAATGAAAACCTGTGCTGAACATACGAATACACTTACATTGACATGTAACTGATATGAATATGTGTATTGGAATAGATACATAGGTATGTGTTAGATATAGCATTCACATCAAATGAGACTAGATCCTCAAGCTTATTTTGTTCTAGTCCCTGCAAAGTGTAGAATTACAAATGCAAAAATGGAACCATAAATATTCTGATGTGTCCCATTGGGATTTTTCCATGGCTGTACTGCTTTATCAACTATCTCAGGAATTCTTTCCTTATTATTTTCCTACTAAGTCCATGAAGGGTTAACATTTGTGAAATCCTGTTGTTCTGTTGACCTGGGAAGCCAAAATAATCCCATTTGAGCCACTGAATATTATAAACCTTTACAAATGGGAGATAGGGTTTGTTGTTGTTGTTGTTCGAGTGAAAGAAGAGGGAAAGAGAGAGAAGAGGCTGAAGACATTTTATGGAGGAGGATACTCAAATCCAATGGGCTAGATAAATTGTTCAAGGTCACTGAGCAAATGAGTGTGGAGTAGAGACTAGCATCAGTTCTCAGTCTTAAACTCCTTGAGTGTGATGTCAGTGCTCCTTAATCTGTTGCCTAAGAGCATAGCCCAGGAGCTTTGATAAAATAAGAGTGACTCCACATTCATGTGTTATGAGTTAATTGGTCTGCAATGGGACCTTAGCATTTGTATGTTTTCAAAGTTGGGTATACATCCAGGGTTGAGAACCACTTAATCATATGTTGCCCCTTCTCAGTACATTACCCAGATATTGCCATGTCTGGATCTTTGAGAATATTCAACTTGCTTATCCATATTGTTGCAAGAACAGGCAAACTCCTTATCTAATATCTATGGATTAAATCTATATTTTCCAAAGCATAATTGGTTCATGCTGATCATACAGACCAGGAGAAATGTCGGGTTTATTGTCAATTTGAGGAGCACTGGATTGTCATTCCCATGGCTACTGGGTTTTACTTTTTTCTCTTGGAGCTTCTGGGGGGAAATTTTAAAGAAGAAGAATGGTGAGAAAAGAGAAACAAGATTAGGGTAGCAGTCGAGTATTTGTGGGAGGCTAGTAAGGAGGGACAGTAATAGCAGGGAAAAAAGCTAGAAAAAAGTTCCATTGAAATATATTGTAAGGGCTCTTTCCTACCTTTCTTCTCCAAGATGGACAATGTTTTACATGATGTTATTATGTGAGCAAAAGTTATTATGTGGAACAGAGACAGCCTCCCAGCACAGTAAAGGAAAGGTCTGAAAGTAACATTAACAGGAATATCATTACTTTCTTTCTAAATTCTATATATATGCATTGCATTAATATACTGTCTTGGTGTTTTCCTTTCTGGCTTACTTCACTCTGTATAATAGGCTCCAGTTTCATCCACCTCATTAGAACTGATTCAAATGTATTCTTTTTAATGGCTGAGTAATATTCCATTGTGTATATGTACCACAGCTTTCTTATCCATTCATCTGCTGATGGACATCTAGGTTGCTTCCATGTCCTGGCTATTATAAGCAGTGCTGTGATGAACATTGGGGTAAATGTGTCTCTTTTGATTCTTTGTTTCCTCAGTGTGTATGCCCAGCAGTGGGGTTGCTGGGTTGTATGGCAGTTCTATTTCCATTTCTATTTTAAAATTAATTTTTATTGGAGTATAGTTACTTTACAATGTTGCATTAGTTTCCATGAAAGTGTTAGCCAGTCAGTTCTTTTTTTTTTTAATTTAAATTTATTTATTTTAATTGGAGGCTAATTACTTTACAATGTTGTATTGGTTTTGCCATACATCAACATGAATCTGCCATGGGTGTACACATGTTCCCCATCCTGAACCCCCCTCCCATCTCCCTCCCCATACCATCCTATTTCCAGTTTTTTAAGGAATCTCCACACTGTTCTCCATAGTGGTTGTACTAGTTTGCATTCCCACCAACAGTGTAAGAGATACAATATTGTAAAGTAAAATTAAAAAAAAAAAATTAAAACAACAACAACAACAAAAATATAACTAGTACCTGATTTTCTAGGATGAAAAATGCAGGTTAAAAAATCCTCAAGGATTTTCACAATTTTTATAAATGGTAGAGAATACGCAGAGAAAATACTAGTTTGTACATAGAAATAAGTCAGTTTATGAATATTTTAGAGTTGAATGTAGAACATTTAGAGATTTTGAATGATCTATTTTTTATCACAATCTGTAAAAAAAATCATTAAAGACTACTTATTTGCTGAAAACAAAAACAAAAACAAAAACAGGAATATCAGACAAGGTGGCGAGAAGGAAGGCTTTGGACCAGAATCAGAAAACAATTCCCATCTTCAAGGCTTCCAGACCAAGGCCCAGATTAAGAGAAATGATGCTTAAATACTGAGCTTCCCAAGAATTCTGTGTTTGCATGTAGCTTATAGAGACCATTTAGCATTTCCTTAATTAACGGACCAGATACAATTTCTAAGTGTGCTGAATTAACCTACTGTGTTCCTTGTTTTCTCTGGACACTGTGTCCAGTCGCTAACCACTTACCTCATAGGGCTGACTTTTGTTTTGTCCTGGCCTAAACTCTTCAGTGTATCTAGCTTTTCGCTTCAGCGTCCTTCCTTGTCATACTTTCATCTCTTCTCCTGGGGAATCTTATTAAAAATTCCCTGAGTTACCTCATTTCTTGAGGCCACGCTTCACTTTCTCATATACTGACCCTTTGAGGAATGCCGATCAAAGGCAGAAACTGAACGATCGGGCAGTACAGGATGATATCTGCAATTTAAAACAGTGCTAAGTAGAGACCCACTGTAAACTGAATTCAGATCTGATAGGAATCTATTTAAGTTAAATTCAAGAGTTTTTCTACTCTTCTTGGGTAAATGAACAGACTTTGGCGGTTGATTTCTTACCCGTTAAGTCTCTAGAGTACCAATGAGTACACTAAGCCAGACATGTGTATCTATCAAATGCCCCCTGCCCCCACCAGGGCTAGTTATGAGGCTTTCCAAGCTCTCATCTTATTCCCAAGGATCAGCCAAATCCTAGGAGGCTGTGGGTCAATGTGTCACTCTGCCAGCTTGAGGTGGCAAGAATCTGTCATCAGAAGGCATTTTCTGTGAGTCAACATCACCCCTCCCTGGAGTGCTCAATACTGACAGGTGCTCCCAGATGAGGTCCTTAGGAAAAGTTAATTTGATGACACTACTGAAACTTGGTGATTGGAGGCTCGAGGTGGAAATGCAAATTTATTAACATAGCCTGAAAGCCCAGAAAACAACGTCAGCTGAGGTTTACCTCGTTGCTTGTTCTCTTGGGTCTTGAATGCTACCTTCATTGATCTTCCTCTCATGCAACTGTCACGGCCAGATTCTCAGAGAATTGACCTGGCTGTGCTTTCCTTTCTCCAGAGCCCTGTATCTCATACTCATTTCATTTGACCTCTGTTGCCATTATTCTTTCAAAATTCCACCTTAGGGAATAAGAACTGCTCTTAATGCTGCTTTGAGCCTCGGTCAGTACTTTGTACATGGTAGGGATTTAATGAATGTTTTGATTTTAACAAATGTGTTGGCTATTCATTATGTTATCAGAGGCTACTGATGACTTCCTAATTAATACATTTTTTTTTCTTCACTGACTGTCTAAGAGATGCTATCGCCTCACCTGTCGTTCTTGAAACTGCCTCTGTCTCCATGGGGTGTGTAGTAAAATGACCAGGAGGTTGTGAAACCAAATATCTTTGTGGAATCCTCAATACAGCGCTTACAATCTGTGTGTGACTTTGGTGAAGTCATAATTATTCTTTTATTATTATTAATTTTTATTGGAGTATAGTCGCTTTACAGTGTTGTGTTCATTTCTACTGTGCAACAAAGTGAATCAGCCATATGTTTACATATATTCCCCTCTTTTCGCATTTCTTTCCCATTTAGGTCAGCACAGAGCATAGAGTTCTCGGTGCTATACAGTAGGTTTTCACTAGTTATTTTATAGATAGCAGTGTATATATGTCAGTTCCAATTTCCCAGTTCATCCCACTTGCTCCCTTTGCACCTTGGTATCCATATGTTCACTCTTGGTGTATTTGTCTCTATTTCTGCTTTGCAAATAAGATCATCTATACCATTTTAGCACTCATCTCACATGCTAGTAAAGTAATGCTCAAAATTCTCCAAGCCAGGCTTTAGCAATGCATGAACCATGAACTTCCTGATGTTCAAGCTGGTTTTAGAAAAGGCAGAGGAACCAGAGATCAAATTGCCAACATCTGCTGGATCATGGAAAAAGCAAAGGAGTTCCAGAAAAACATCTATTTCTGCTTTATTGACTAGGCCAAAGCCTTTGACTGTGTGGATCATAAGAAACTGTGAAAAATTCTGAAAGAGATGGGAATACCAGACCACTTGACCTGCCTCTTGAGAAATCTGTATGCAAGTCAGGAAGCAACAGTTAGAACTGGACATGGAACAACAGACTGGTTCCAAATAGGAAAAAGAGTATGTCAAGGCTGTATATTGTCACCCTGCTTGTTTAACTTCTATGCAGAGTACATCATGAGAAACGCTGGACTGGAGGAAGCACAAGCAGGAATCAAGATTGCCAGGAGAAATATCAAGAACCTCAGATATGCAGATGACACCACCCTTATGGCAGAAAGTGAAGAGGAACTAAAAAGCCTCTTGATGAAAGTGACAGAGGAGAGTAAAAAAGTTGGCTTAAAGCTCAACATTCAGAAAATGAAGATCATGGCCCGGTCCCATCACTTCATGGGAAATAGATGGGGAAACAGTGGAAACAGTGTCAGACTTTTTTTGGCCTCCAAAATCACTGCAGATGGTGACTGCAGCCATGAAATTAAAAGACGCTTACTCCTTGGAAGAAAAGTTATGACCAACCTAGACAGCATATTCAAAAGCAGAGATATTACTTTGCTGACTAAGGTCTGTCTAGTCAAGGCTATGGTTTCTCCTGTGGTCATGTATGTATGTGAGAGTTGGACTGTGAAGAAGGCTGAGCGCCAAAGAATTGATGCTTTTGAAGTGTGGTGTTGGAGAAGACTCTTGAGAGTCCCTTGGACTGCAAGGAGATCCAACCAGTCCATTCTGAAGGAGATCAGCCCTGGGATTTCTTTGGAAGGAATAATGCTGAAGCTGAAACTCCAATACTTTGGCCACCTCATGTGAAGAGTTGACTCATTGGAAAAGACTCTGATGCTGGGAGGGATTGGGAGCAGGAGGAGAAGGGGACGACCAAGGATGAGATGGCTGGATGGCATCACTGACTCGATAGACATGAGTCTGAGTGAACTCCCGGAGTTGGTGCTGGACAGGGAGGCCTGGTGTGCTGCGATTCATGGGGTTGCAAAGAGTCAGACATGACTGAGTGACTGAACTGAGCTGAACTGATACCATTTTTTCTAGATTCCACACATATGCATTAATATACAATATTTATTTTTCTCTTTCTGTGAAGTCACAATCTTTCCAACCTCACTTCTTTCCTCTATAAATTTCTTTCTACCTGACAGAATTGGGATGAGGATCAAATTGGGGTGGGGGTAAAATTAATGATAAGTGTATATGCAAGTACCTAGCAAGGGGCAGCTTAGATGAGGAGAAGGGATGGGTCATGCATCTGTGGAGAGAAACACTCCCAAGCACAGACACAGCTAGTGAAACAACCCTATGAAGAAAAATGATCTGCTTACACAAGGTAAGACAACGGACTGATGTGGTTTGAGTAGGGGAGCAAGGGCAGGAGTGATACAAGATAGTCTGAAAAAATAAACACGGGACAGATTATATAGGAACGGTAGAAATTTTATTTTTATTCTAAGTGCAGTGGTGTACCATTTGAAACTTTGAAGTAAGGGAAACCATTTAAAAGCCATTTAAATTTTTAAAATATCATGATGGCCACTTTGTCAGGAGAGACAAAAGCAGTGAGATGATTTAGGAGGTGTTGCAGTCATCCCAAGGTTGATTGAAGGGGGCTTCCCTTAGGGGGGCAATCATGGAGATGAAAACAATGGACACATAAGGATATGCTGTTGAGGAGGAACCAACAGTCAAATATAAATGCTTTTACTGACATTTAAGGCTTCCCTGGTGGCTCAGCAGTAAAGAAATCCCCTGCAATGCAGGAGACACGGGTTTGATCCCTGGGTTGGGAAGATCCCCTAGAGAAGGAAATGGCAACCCACTCCATTGTTCTTACCTGGGAAATTCCATGGACAGAGGAGCCTGGTGGGCTACAGTGGAGCTGCAAGAGTCAGACACGACTTATCAACTAAGCCGCCACCACCACCAGACATTTAATACTCCTCACGATTTGGCTACAACTGTCTATTGTAACTTTTACTTACACTTCACTCCTTACATGGCCCTTGGTGCCACCCAAACTGTGGTTCAATTAACCCCCTTTGTCATTCCCGCACCCATGTCTCCTTAACATCTCCTCATTAAAATGCCCTTTCTATATAAGTACTCTTTAAACTTTCTAATTGTGAACATGCCCCCATAATATGTGCATGTTTATTTTATAAATTGTATGCATGTATATTATTAGTTCATATGGTTAATATTAGTTAAGCTTTATTTTTAAAAAGTATAAAATAAACAGTGAGTACACAAGAAATTTCTAATAATTTCTCCCTCCTCTCCAAGGGATGTCTGGTGAAACTCACCCCACCCTGCCTCTGGCTAAGCACTTCTCACTTGGTGAACACATCTCTAGGCTATCAATTTCTATTGACTCTTTAAGATTTAATTCAAGCTGCCTTTCCTATGGAAGTAACTACTGATTCTTTCACTTTGAAGTCCTATAAACACTTGAATTCTACCACCTTCATTAAACTGAGCATTTATCACTCACCATTTGTGGTACTGTACCCTGTCATGTCCTGTCTTTCCTCACCTGGACTACAGGCTCCTTGAGACCACTGACTAATGTCTTAGACTCCTTTTAAATTATGATATTTATTGACTGGAAGAAGACTCTAATAATAAAAAAGCAAACTATTTTAGTCATGGACATCAAAGGTCATTCATTAATTCAACAAAAATGACCACCGGGTGTCTAATACAGAACAAGCATCCAAGTTGCTGGGTATCAAGAAACGATATGAGTGGCAAGGTCTCTCTTCTCATAAGAGAGAAAAGAGGGAGACATTTGAGAGGTAGGGTGACAGCAGATAAACAAACAAGCAAACAGATAATAGTCTAAGATAATTTAAAATGAGTGATTAGTTCCACAGAGAATATCAGGTTTTAGGAACAGTGATTGCGGTTCACGTGATGTGATGACTGGAGTTCTATGAGAAGGTACCGTTGTACCTCTTTGTCCTATACAGTGGGCAGATCCTGAAGGGTTAAGCTTACCTGAGGTGAGTTAAAATGCTTACCCTCGCAGGTATGCAGTTTACTTTCACCATCTGTTTAGTTCTATTCCTACTTCCATGGTCATTAAGATTATTAAAAAAATTTCTTTGCCATAGTGACCAATTCTACTTTTGAAAGGCTAGGCAGTAGCTTAAACATCAATATCATAAATCAGTAAAGTTAAAGCTAGCTGCCATCACAAACTAATCCCCCAAATCTCAGTGGCTATACATAATAGAATCTAATTTCTTGCTTATGTAACTGTTCAATGTGGGTGTTCTTTGCATGTGACTTTTTGAGATTTAGTCTTCTTCTGGCTCCCTCCTCCTCTAGGACCTCAGAGTTCTCCACATTTAGCCAGAGGACGGGAAAAGAATGGAAAAGATCACATGTGGGGGGATTTTGCAAATAAGATCATCTATATCATTTAGCAATAAAAGTGGTGATGTGCACATTCTAGCACGCGGCCAAGTCTCAGTGCAAAAGGGACTGGGAAGTGTAGCCTCCTGTGATCCTGGAAGAAGAGGAAATTAATTTTCTAAAACGCTGGTTAGTTTCTGCCACAGTCAGCTTTTCCAAAGCTCTTTTTTTCTAAGGCCTGAAAAATAACCAAATTTACCCATCACCGTAAAGCCAGAAAAGCATAAATGATAAAATGGGCCTTTGACAATGAATTTATCTCTAACGATTATTTTCCCCCTCACTCATTTTAGATACTGTTAATATTGTACATACTATTTATCCCCACAAACTGGCCCATTTTCACCAATCTCAACAATAAATCATGATTCAATCTTGAATTCTAAATGTAACCCTGATGGAAAACTTGTCACAAGTAAAAATTCACTGTCTATACTCTCCAGCTTATTACACTCAATGCCTCAAAAAGAGCCAGAGCAACACCTGTTCTTCAGATAAGGAAACAGTTGGCTACATTAGCTGCTAGAATGACTAACAGTAAAATGTGCACATTTATTCAGTCATAAGTTCTTTGCTTTTATGGTGCTAAAATCATCTTTGTTGCTCTCTTTACTTGTTACTTGTAATTTGAAAAATCAGGTTGGATTACTTCGACTTCTGAATGCACATAGGGGCTTTCCTGGTGCCTCAGTGGTAAAATCTGCCTGACAGTGCAGGAGATGGAGGTCCCACTCCTGGGTCAGAAAGATCCCTTGGAGGAGGGCATGGCAACCCACTCCAGTATTCTTGCCTGGAGAATCCCATGGACAGAGGAGCCTGGTGGGCTATAATCCACAGGGTTGCAAAGAGTCCAACAGGACTTAGTGACAAAACAACAACGATGCACACAGACTTCTAGTCATCGCTTCTTTCAACGTGGAGGTGGGGAGGGCAAGTGTCTAGGAGCTCAGGAAGCCTCGGTGCCTTGACATTTTATTTACTCTGTCTTTTTTGCTCATAGCTACACCTGCTCGTGGCTACGTGACTTTTGCATGCATGAGGCACAATTTATCCTGCTTGAATGCTCTGAAAATAAATGATGATGCATTGAACTTACCACTAGCCCTGGACTGAAGGAAAAAGGGAATTATAATATGAATTTTGTTAGGGTTAAGTTAGGTTAGGCCAAAATGGGTACAAACGTGTCCAGTTCTGACTTCTGCAGCTGGGAGGAGGGAGGTTGTGGCACAGGTCGGAAGGGCAGCAGCAGGATTTCTGAGGATTGAAGTTAGCCAGATTTGAGTCAGGGAAGCTGGGGTAGGAAACCAGAGGGTAGCCAAAGAAATGAAGCTAAATGTGAATTCAGGAAAGAGGAGAGCTGATCAAGAGTGTGGAAGGCATGAGATGGGAATGAAATCTCTCCTAAAGACAGGGTGAGGAGAGCAGTTGAGAATAAATTATCCCTCTGCTCCTCACCCTCCCTTCACCCCAGCCACTCTAGGCACCCTTGTCTGAGCTCCCATAAAATTCTGTGTTCTTTTCGAAGCCTCCTCCTCTGCATAGCACAGTGGAAGTGCACTGGCGACAGCAGAACTTTCCTCTCCTATTGCTCTGCAGCAAGTTCAAGAGATGACTGTTTTCTATGATTTGGTTATGCACACTGAATGTAGTAAAATATCTGTTTACAGCCATTCTACCTAATTTAATCAATTATGCATTAAGTAACCTCTATTTTGTGGATTCTATGTGTCAGGGGCAGGTATATAAAAATGAAGTAATACAGAGATCTTGGCATCAAGGGGCTTGTAATCTAATGGGAAATGTAGGCATAGAAATGAACAGTTGAAATGTAATTCAACACTCACAGACTTAGAAAACAAACTTATGGTTAAAAATATGGATGGGGGAGACAAATTAGGAGTTTGGGATTAAAATATATATACTACTACATATTAAATAAACAACACGAATGTACTGTAGAGCACAGGGAACTATTTTCAATATCTTATAATAACCTATAATGGAAAAGAATATTAAAAACTATATAGATATGTATTTATATATATAAAACTAAATGACTGTTGCATATCTGAAACAACATTGTAAATTCACTATACTTTGATTTTAAAAATAGTTATAAAAAAAGAAAAAATCTTAATTCAACAACTCCTGTTAAAGATGTCTGATTAAGAAAATCCATTTTGTTTCTCTGTGATACTACTGAAATGATAGGAAAAAATATAAAAATAAGGATAAACCCATTGTGAAACCAGAAACCAAACAAGGGCAGAGCCACTGCGTACCACTAAGTAAAAAAAGAAAAATGCATTTTTGGAAGCCTTTGGAAAATGGACTATCCATAGGCCAAGAACACTAAGGAATTTCTAGGAGGCACATAGCAGATGGGCTTGGATTGATAGAGGGCTGCCTGTGGCCCATAAAAACAAAAGCGAGCATCATTCAAGAATGAATTGTCCCAACTGCATTCAGAAAAAAATCCTTAGATCAGAAATTCAAGACTTGCAAATAGAAATAAGCCAAGGGATGCTTGAAGTGAAGTGAAGTCGCTTAGTCGTGTCCGACTCTTTGTGACCCCATGGACTGTAGCCTGCCAGGCTCTTCTGTCCATGGGATTTTCCAGGCAAGAATACTGGAGTGGGTTGCCATTTTCTTCTCTAGTGGATCTTCCCAACCCAGGGATCAAACCCAGGTCTCTCGTATTGCAAGCAGATGCTTTTACCATCTGGGCCACCAGGGAAGTCTAAGGGATGCTTATGTGGTGATTACTAAAAGGCCTGTGGGACCAACTGCTCAAGTCTCCACCGTTAAGTGGCTGAATCAGCATTTGCTGCAGTTTAGCGATGCAGGAAGAGTTCTTTAAACAAATGAGGCCATTGATTTATGGGAAAATCCAGCATGAGTATTGATTCCAAGGGAAGTGGTGAAATAAAGCAGTGGACACGGAGCTCGAAGGCTCAGGAGTCAAGCTCTTTGTTCACTTTCCCTCACTCACTGTGGTCAAATTTTCTGTGATTAGCAAATCTTCACTGCTGAGGGAGAAAAAGCTTGTCCCTTTTGCTGAAATGTGGAAGGACTACTGCTGCTGCTGCTAAGACACTTCAGTCACGTCCGACTCTATGTGACCCTGTAGACGGCAGCCCACCAGGCTCCCTCGTCCCTGGGATTCTCCAGGCAAGAACACTGGAGTGGGTTGCCATTTCCTTCTCCAATGCATGAAAGTGAAAAGTGAAAGTGAAGTCGCTCAGTCATGTCCGACCCTTAGTGACCCCATGGACTGCAGCCCACCAGGCTCCTCTGTCCATGGGGTTTTCCAGGCAAGAGTACTGGAGTGGGGTGCCATTGCCTTCTCCGTGGAAGGTCTCAGATAGACAGTATTTGTCTTATAATACTAAAAGAAGTAAAGAAAATAGAGGATAAATGAGCAAGGAAGATAAATATAAGTAAAAATTTCTGATATGAATAAAAACTTGACAGGGAAGGAGGAAACTAAAACAAACTTAAAAAGAAACACTGATAAGAACATGTTTATGAAACCTATGAACGAAAGTAAAAAGAAAATCCTGTGAGTCAAGGGAGAGAAAAGTTGCTTACAAAAAGCAAGAATTGGGCTAATAGCAGAATGCTCTGTTGCCTCATGGTATGTTTAAAAATAACAAGACAGTGTGTACAAAGTTCTGGAGGAAAATGGTTTTGAGATATCCTGAATCTGCCAACTTATCATTAAGTACTAAGGCAAAAAAAAAAAAAAAAAAAAAAAGCCTTCAAAATTCATTGCTCATGTCTTTCTTTAACTTCCTTCCTCCCTTTCTTCCTTCCTTTCAGATTATCTTCCTTTCTCCTGTGTTCCTTTATTTCAACCATCCTTCATCACTTCTTTCTCTCCCTCTGTCTTTCTTTCCTATTCATTCTTCTATCCATCCATCCAAAGTGAAAGTGTTAGTCACTCAGTCCTGTCCGACTCTTTGTGATTCCATGAACTGTGGCCTACCAGGCTCCTCTGTCCACGGAATTCTCCAGGTAAGAATCTGGAGTAGAGTGCTATTGCCTTCTCCAGTGCATCTTCCCGACTCGGGGATCGAACCCAGGTCTCCTGCTTTGCAGGTGGATTCTTCCGTATGAGCCACCAGGGAAGTCCAAAGAAACATGAAAAATATGAAATGTTTTTCTCTGGCTAGAAACATTATAGTATATTTGAAATTTTCTTCTACCATCCTGTATTTTATTTTTTCTCTCCCTCTTTTTTCTAACAACTCATTACTATTGCTGCCACTATATTACTAGCACAATCGCCAGCTATTAAATATATTTTACATGAAAGCTGTGGTCTGTACTATTGATATTGATCTCAAATGATCCTTACAATGAAAATGAAACTCAGATATTTTATTTGTGACATTAAAGTAGTAATAATTTATCATTTAACTCCCTACTCCCCAGAGATCCTTTCTCTAATCCTCTTCTTGCTTCATCAGTCTCTTAAGCATGGGAACACAAAGCTTCATCAGGCAACTCATTCCTTTGACGGGATTTTTAAGATGCTCTCTCATAATGTGCCGTAGTTTGAAGTACGTTCTGCACACTGTGCTGTCCTGTGCTTAGTCGTTCAGCTGTGTCTGACTCTCTGTGACCCCATGGATTGTAGCCTGTCAGGCTCCTCTGTCCTTGGGGATTCTCCAGCCAAGAATGCTGGAATACCATGCCCTCTTCCAGGGGATCTTCCCAAACCAGGGGTCGAACCCAGGGCTCCCCAGTTACAGGCAAATTCTTTACCACCTGAGACCCAGGGAAGCCCATCACTGGTCGTACCCTTATTGATCTTTCAGGGTCTCATGTTGTCTCTTCTTCCAGGAAGCCTCTCTCACTTCCTCTGCCTCTGGGTTAGTGCCCTTCCTCTGGGCTTCTACAACATCTTGTACTTCCCTCCATCCGAGCACATACGCTACAACTGTGCTTTCCAGAACTGTATTCCCCAAGGGGGGATGTGAGAGGCTATAAAGGCAGGATGGAGTTGGCACTGCTTCTTGCTGAACCCTTAGTGTCTGACACACTATTCAGCAGAGTTGGTCATGCAAAACGTGTGAATATGGTAATGAATGCATGTCTTCCTAACTAGGTTAGCTCATCCAGCTAATAGCTAGAAACGAGGAAAGGAGAGCCTAAAATACTGGGCAATGAGCCATTTAAAATTCTAAATGTGACATTAAAAAAAAAAAAAAATCCCTCTCTCTGTCACTAGCACCAGAGCCCTACAGCAGTATTTCTCCTTCTGTCTTCTGGTCCCCAACAGTCAGAACTAAGCCCGAGAGGAATTTATTTTCAAAAGAAAAAATTTGAGGTGTAAGCTATTGCCTTTACCTTCTTAGAAAGAAAATGGAATTCAAGCTGCTTGTTTTGATGCTCCTTGGTTATTACCACTGCCCACTGCTGATAAGAGATAGGTATCAGATATTGTTAAGAGTTTGATTTCACCTCCAGATACCCTTTCCTGAAAGTATTTAAGTCATTCTCTTCTCTTCCCCCTTTAGCTTTGTGTTTTTAGTTTCCAGTGACTTAAATTCACTCGTACGTAAAAGCGGAAAAAAAAGAGCAAGAATTCAAAGCAATGTGTCTCTTGTGTGCGATTGATTCTCAGCAGTTTGTTATTAAATCTTTAAATAATTAAATACAAGAGAAAACATTAAAGCAACATTATAAAGCCAACCATATGTTGAAAATATAAATGGAGAGGAGGGGTGTGGAGAAGGCTATACAATTAAAACTGCTCCTTGTTAACCTTGCTCCATGGTGCCCATGCTGATCATTCCAATGCATGGCCCACACACAGGATCCCTCTGCTGGGAGGGCTGAGTTGAAAGAGAAGGTGAGCGCTTTGTCTGGAGCAGTTTGCCAAGAAGAAAGGTCAGTGAGTAAGGAGAAACACAAAAAGACAATAGGAGGGTAGGAATGATGAGTGAGTCATCAAAGGGTCCTTCAATTTGTTCTGTTTGTTCTTTATAATCTGGAGGGCTCCCAAGAGAGCAAATCTCCTTCCCTTCAGAGCACAAGGCCTGAATTATAAGGTGCAAAGTCAGCAAAGGATACAGAGCATACAGAGCAGTGTCGTAGGTGACTTCTGGGTGTGGGCTTATGAAACACCAGTTTTCACCAGATTGTAGAAAACAAGGAAGAGGAAGGCGGCAGGGAGCCAAGGTCCTGGACAAGGAGAGCACGACGGACGATGTGGAGCGTGACTGTGCCATGGGTTTAATTGTGTTCCCCCAAATTCGTATGTTGAAGTCCTAACTCCCCAGGACCTCAGGGTGTGTGGCTTTATTTGGAAATCAGGTTATTTCTGTATGTAATTAGTTAAGATGAAGTCACACTTGAGTCACAAAGGTCCGTCTAGTCAAAACTATGGGTTTTTCCAGCAGTCATGTCTGGATGAGAGAGTTGGACCATAAAGAAGGCTGAGTGCCAAAGCATTGATGCTTTTGAAATAGGGGGTTGGAGAAGACTCTTGAGAGTCCCTTAGACTGCAAGATCAAACCAGTCAATCCTAAAGGAAATCAGTCCTGAATATTCATTGGAAGGACTGATGCTAAAGCTGGAGCTCCAATGCTTTGGCCACCTGATGCAAAGAACTGACTCAGTGGAAAAGACCCTGATGGCTGGGAAAGATTGAAGGTAGGAGGAGAAGGGGACGACAGAGGATAAGATGGTTAGATGGCATCATCGACTCAATGGACATGAGTTTGAGCAAACTCTGGAAGATCGTGAAGGGCAGGGAAGCCTGGTATGGGGTCACAAAGAGTCATGCAAGACTGAGCGACTGAATAGGAACAACACACTTGAATGGGAACCCTTACTCCAGTATGACTGGTGCCCTTATAAAAACGGGCAACTTGGACCCAGCTCCACTAGGGAGACCACTATGTGAAGATGAAAGCAGAGATTGGGGTGATGCTTACGAGGTAAAGAATGCCAAGGATGGTCAGAAAATTCTTCACTGCCCTCAGAAGGAATCAGCCCTGCTGCCATTTGATCTTGAGCTTCTAGCCTCCAGAACTGGGATGATACATTTCTGTCATTTAACCCACTCTAGTCTATGGTACTCTGTTGTGGCATCCCTTCCAAATGAATAAACTGAGAAAGACCCAAGTTGTGAGGTTCACATTGTTTTTTCTCACTTGTACAATTTAGGGAGTACTTCACCTGCTACTGCTTTGCAACTGGTCAATCAGCAGACCCTCCCATATCTCCCTGCTTCATGCCAATGTGCAAATATTTTCATATAACTTTGTTGCATGTGAAATAGCAAACACATCTCCCACTCTGTCTAGCACTCAGCACAGGGCCAGGCACTCAGGAAATGCGAAAAGTATAAAAACGATTCTTGTCATTTGTGACACAGACCAGCAATCTCTGTGAGAGTACCCTGCATAGTAGGCATCTGAATGAATGAGGCTGGCTTGCAAAGCATGTGAGAAGCCTTGCAGAGCAAGTGTTGATAACAATGGCAATGGCACCAACTATTTTTTTTTTTTGTTTGTTTGTTTTTTTGATGTACCACATGGCATGCGAGATCTTAGTTCCCTGACCAGGGATTGGACCTGGGCCCCTTGCAGTAGAAACACAAAGTTCTAATCATTGGACACCAGGGAATTCCAGAACCAGCTAGCTATTGAGAACTATGCATCAAATATCACATCGCATCATCATTTTCAAAGACAGTTCATTGAGTTACCTGGTATTATTACTCAGAGTACACAGAGGAGGGAACTAGGTTAGGAGCACAAAATGAACTTGCCCAAGGTCACACTGCTAATAAGTAATGGGACTATTGTTTGAATCCAGATCTATCAAACTGAATCTGAATCTAATTAGGAAAAAGTAAACATTTGTATTGGGCTTCCCAGGTGGCACTAGTGGTAAAGAACCTGCTTGCCAATGCTGGAGATATGAGACATAGATTTGATCCCTGGGTCAGGAAGATCCCCTGGAGGAAGCATGGCAACCCACTTCAGTATTCCTACCTGGAGAATCCCCATGGGCAGAGGAGCCAGGTGGGCTACAGTCCATAGCGTCTCAAAGGGTCAGACACGACTGAAGGGGCTAGCATATATTTGTATTATATTGTTGTAGCTACTCTGGCTAATTGGCTCTGAATTGCACAATTTACAGCAGCATTGAGATTTCAATCTTGGCCTCAATGAACCAGCCAGAGATAATTTCACTGGATGATGCACTGCTTAATTTTTTTTCATTTAAAAAGTCACATATTTTAAAAACTGTGTGATTTGTAATTGATTATCCTTTAAACATTGTTGTTTAATTTTTCCCACTCCTCATTTGGATCTGGCTTCCCCAAATGGTTTGTGAGTTCCTTTGAGGTCAGAAATCATGTCATATATATTGGGAGTTCAATAAATCATTTCTTAGGAAAATTAATGCTAAGCTTTATCTCCTTGATTCTTCCCCTCCCAATTCCCTAACCTTCCAAAGAAAAGTCAAATCATTTCATACTCATCTTAGTCTCTACATCTCACATCCAATACATCAGCAATCCTGTTGGCTGTATCTTAAAAGTATATCCAGAATCACTATTTTCATCATCGCCTCCCTAATCCAAATCCTCATGAATTCTTGATGCTTTACTGGAAAATGCTTCTAACTGGTCTCTCTGCCTCCATCTCTGCTCTCAAGATCTACCATTCAGTCTGAGAGTTCCTCTTAAAAAGACAAGTCTTGTCTCACTCCTCTCCAAAACTCTCCAGCACCTTTCATCAGACCCATGACAATTGTGAGTCATACTTTGACTATGCTTCCTGGCCCGTTACTACCAGACTATCTCTGCAACCACTCTGATTCTTGCTCACTGGGCTCCACCAATCTGCTTCCTGTTCCTGAGAGCACTGAGTATGTTTCCTTCTCAGGGCATTTGCACTCACTGTCCTTTCTGTGCAGAATACTGCTTCTCCAGATAGTCTCATGGCTTTGTCCCTTGTTTTCTTCTGGAATCTGCCCAATTGTCACTGCATCAGAGAAGCCTTCCCTTCCTGCCCTATATGTAATATAAAGTGAAAGTGAAAGTGAAGTCGCTCAGTCATGTCCAACTCTTTGCAACCCCATGGACGGTAGCCTACCAGGCTCCGCCATCCATGGGATTTTCCAGGCAAGAGTACTGGAGTGGGCTGCCATTATGTAATATGCTGCTGCTGTTGCTGTGTCGCTTCAGTCGCGTACGACTCTGTGCGACCCCATAGACAGCAGCACACCAGGCTCCTCCATCCCTGGGATTCTCCAGGCAAGAACTCTGGAGTGGGTTGCCATTTCCTTCTCCAATGCATGAAAGTGAAAAGTGAAAGTGAAGTCGCTCAGTCGTGTCCGACCCTCAGTGATCCCATGGACTGCAGCCTTCCAGGCTCCTCCATCCATGGGATTTTCCAGGCAGGAGGACTGGAGTGGGGTGCCATTGCCTTCTCCATTGTGTAATATAGTCTCCCACAAAAATCAGTTCTATCCACAACACTGCTTCATTTTGCTTCATAGCATTATACTTCAAATTTATTTTTAATTGGAAGATAATTGCTTTACAATGTTGCATTGGTTTCTGCTGTAGGACAATGTGAATCAGCCATAAGTATACTGATATCCCTTCCCTCTTACCTGCCACCTCACCCCCATCCCACCGCTCTACATTATCACAGAGCTCCAAGCTGAGTTCCTTGCATCACACTTATCATTTGGCTGTCTCCACTAACATGCAAGCTTCATGAATGCAAACATTTTGCTTTGTTTACTTCTGTATCTCGAACTCCTAGAACACTGCCTGGCACATAGGAATTCAATACTTATCTGTTGATAGATTAAATGAATGAATCAGTGAATGAAGAAAGAGAGTCCCAGTGGTTACAGGACTGTTGCCTCATCTCTGTACATAGCAGAGTAGAGCCGTTGCCTTGCATGTGGGTAACATTTCACAGTTTTTTTTTTTTCTTCTGTACATTAACTCACCAAATCCTTAGAAGATCTATGAGAGTTTGCAGAACACATGTTCGCTCTGAAGAAAGAGGATTATACACAGGTGAAGTGACTGGCCCTAGGACACACAATTAGTAAGTGACTTGTCAGGTCTGAGAGCAAGAGTCTTTAATCCAAGAGTCTTTTCACAAACCAAGTTACCCTTGTCAGTCCTGACAAAGCTGGGGAATTATTTCACTCCTTGATACACTATACTGGTTTAGTCTATCCTCTGGCTGATGTCAGAGTTGAGGGACCGGCTGTGGGCTGAGGAAATAGCTCACGTTGAGGATTTGGCTGGAGACACCTGTTTCAAGTACAGTGTCCTTCAGGCTTGAATGAAGGGTTTACATGCCTGCTGACAATTCCAGAAGAATGTACCTGGGACTATTCTTATAGGGACACTGTTCTCAGAAAGGTTCACGTGACTTTGAATGCTTTCAAGTGTGCCAGTTCTGAAGGAATCATTTGAATCTCATCAGATTTAGACTTCTCTTTGGCAGTGATATGAGATTTTTTTAGGGGGAAAAAGAAAAACAAAAAACTTTCCCTGGTAGATATTTCAAAGAGTGTAGGAGGGCAATAAGGTGGTGAAAGGTGGACTCCTATGCTTTCAAGAAACTTCCATGGAACCAGCCAAAAAGATAGACTCACTATGCAGGAAAGGGACCCAGTAGGTGGGAGAAAAGTTTGGCTTACTGTGATGAGTGAGGGAAGAATACTAATGTGTGTTTAGTTTCTATTCTTCATCAGACACAGTTCCTCTACCTCAGCAGTGACAAGTAGAGGAGAGGCTGGGACAGAGAGGAGGGGACAGAAAGAGTGGAAGCAGCTGGGTCTCAAAGCCCCATTGGGGACCAAGCCATATTTTCTCTTCGGGTTTGTGGGTTTGACATGTGTGTTGACACCAAAGTTCCCTCTTGCCTGTTTTCTTCCCATTCTTAATTAGCATGTTTGTTACATGCATCAAGCATGTTCTGAAGTTTATGGGAGCTAAGGAGAATACACAGATTTATGAGTTATATAGCCTGCTCTTGAGAAGCTTATCATTGCTAGTGTAAGAAGCTATTTCTAAACAGATTGGAGGAGGGAAGTTAGGAATATATATTGAATTATGTTTCTCTGGACAGTTTTGAAGTTCTATCAAGTGGATACTGCCATGGAGAAGCTCCATAGGTTTATCACGTGTTCTTTCAGCGTCTGAACCAACCTCTGTGCACACCAGTATGGAGAAGCTAGGATTCATTCAGCATTTGCCAGTGAACAACAAGGATGGCCTGCCCCTACGTGGATCACTACCTTGTCTTGGCAAAGGGGCTTGGGTCATTATGAACTATGAGCCACACCATGTAAGGCTACCCAAGACAAAAGGGTCATAGCGGAGAGTTC
Source organism: Capricornis sumatraensis (assembly GCF_032405125.1). NCBI lineage: Eukaryota > Metazoa > Chordata > Mammalia > Artiodactyla > Bovidae > Capricornis > Capricornis sumatraensis. Next base: position 99,164,587 of record NC_091072.1, on the reverse strand, counting down.
TGACAAAATGTGATCCGCTGGAGCAGGGAATGGCAAACCACCCCAGTATACTTGCCGAGAGAATCTGATGAACTGTATAAAAGGACAAAATGATGACACTGAAAGATGTGTCCCTCAGACTTGAAGGTGTCCAAAATGCTCCTGGGGAGGAGAGGAGGAGGAGCACTAATAGCCTCAGAAAGAATGAAGCAGCTGGGCCAAAGCAGAAACGATTCTCAGTTGTGAAAGTGTCTGGTGATGAAAGTAAAATCCGATGCTTGAAAGAACAGTCAAACTTTGGGAGATGGTGAGGGACAGGGAAGTGCTGCAGTTCAAGGGGATGAAAAGTGTTGGACACGACGAGGCAACTGAACACCAACAACAAAGGTTGTGTTTAGTGTCTGCTGCTTGCCTTACACAATGCTGGGCACAGAAGCACTGTGTAGCCAGATCCATTTTCTGAACAGAGGCGTTTCCCCAGGTTTTCCTTGCCCTTCACTTCTGCTTGTCACTGGTACTTCTACCTTTTAGCCTTTCAGTAAACACAGGAGACACATCCCATATACCCATGGGACAACATTTTTTGTTCCTCCACTTCACACCCAACCTGGGGGCTTGGAAACAGACCTGGCCAGCAGCCTGCACACAGTAGAAAAATTTATTACTATTTCCTATTTCCTCTACAGGATAAAAAAAAGAGCTCTAGTCTGTATTTTGACATTTTAAGAAGACTTACAGGAGTTATGCCACATCAAATAAGCTGACGTTATGACATGCTGACACTAATGTTCAACAAAGTGCATTTATTGCAGAATTTAGAGGCTGGTCACATACCTCCAAGCTGTTTTTATTACTATTATTTCTTCTTGAGCCTGCCTACCTTGGTATTTTCAAGAAAGGAAACTCTTCAGTTTTATTTCTGAGAATGAAGCTGATGTGAGCAACTTGTGCCCATTCTCTTATCTCAGTTCACCAATGTGGTTGATAAATCATACATGGGCTTATAATTATTTCAGTATTTTCCTCTGAAGGGTAATTCAAAGTATTCTAGCTTCAGATGCTAATATTAAGGGCATTTTGAGAAAAACACACTTACCTTTAAAAGTTGAGCAATATTTTGCCTGTTTTGCTGCTTTGCATATTGTCTACTGGAGACAATGATCCTTGGTAGTTGACATGTCTCATGTCAATCAATGTTGAGCACCTACTTTGTGCTCATCTCCGTAGAGGAATTCTACTCTAAGTCCAATAACACTTAGATGAGCACCAGCCATGTGTACAACCCCACAGCAGTAGCTGCAGGGCACAATAGATGGATTTACAATTTAAGAGAGAACACAGGACATACACAGAAATAACTTAGACAAGGTCAGTGTCAGGAAAAAGGCATAAGTCAAGTGATGCAAGGGTTCAAAGACATAAATCTGCTAGGCTTTAAGCTCCACAAAGGCTGTGTTTCTTGGGGCCCAGTATCACCAGTGTTTTCCCTACTACCAGGCACATGGTAGCTTCTCAGTAAATATCTGCTGATTGAGTGAATGAGGATTCCATATGGGGATGAGGGAAGGTTAGGTGAGGCTCTGATGTAGAGTTTGAGTTGAGTCTTACAAGATGGTAAGAGTTTTCAGAAGCTAATCGAGGTAGGAAAAGGGTGTTGTAGGTGGAGGGCAAGGCATTTGTTAAATCATGGAGGCTGGAATCCTATGGCAGAGAAAATGATGCATACATGGGAGCAATGGAAAGAAAAGTAGATAATTGTTGGAGCTAAATTTTGGGGATCTTGGGACTTCCCTGGTGGTCCAGTGGCTAAGACTCTGTGCTCCCAATGCAGGGGGCTTGGGTTCAATCCCTGGTTAGGGAACTAGGTCCCACGGGCCACAACTAAGAGTTCAAATGCCTCAACTAAAAGAAAAAAAAGATCCCGCATGCCACAACTAAGGGTTCATATGCCTCCACTGAAAAGAAAAAAGATCTGACATGCCTCAACTAAATAGCCCACTAAGATCTGCCTGGAGAAGTCAAATAAATAAATATTAACAAATTCTGGTGATCTTAGGTATCAGGTTAGAGATTTTGAATTTAATTTGTAGGCATTGGAGCAACATTAAGGTATGTTGAACAGGAACTTGGCATGATCTGAACCATGATTTCGGAAAACTGAGGTGGTAGTGATTATGTAAGATGTAGCAGCCAAACTTAGATGTACTTCAGGATTATCTGGGAAGCTTTTAAATCATACAGATCTATATACCAAGACCAAATGAACTGGGAAATCCATAATCTGTATTTATCCCAAGTTATCCAGGTGACAGTCAACCAAGTAGTTCATAGAATTCCAGATGACCTGTGTCTGGGGGCAGTTCTTCTGGGAGCAGGGCCTGGGAAGAGGGATGTGAAGAGAGGTGGGGGGCCAGACAGCAGCCTTCACCAGTCAACCTGCAAGAAGAACTCAAAAGAAGGACTGTTCGGAGATCATGGGAGACTACAGAGCCCTGTAGTAGAAGGATGGGGCCACGTTTTAGTCAGGAGTTGAGGAAATAATTCTTGAGGGAAGAATCAGAACCTAAGAGGATTCACAGATGGGAATCTAGCAACATGAGCAGGTGCCAGGACCAACAAGCAGAGGCGTGTTGTGTGGCTGCCAGGAGCACAGACATACCATTGTTCCCACCTTCACCTGTCAGGCGAGTCCTACGGAAGAGCTCCCCAAAAGCAATCAGGTGCATCAATCATTATCTCCCCGCATCAGAACTTTCATTAGTATCTGGTACCTGAGTCAAATTTTCGTGTGATAAAACATCATATATACTCAGATACAGTATCAATGAAAGAGGGTGGTAAGAGGCCTTAAATGCACTGAGTTTTTTTCTATCTTGAGAATCCTGCAATAGTAGCAATGTGAAGGCTTGATCTTATTTCCAGAGCAACCGAGGACTGCAGAATGAACAGCAGCACTGTTCTAAAGTCATAGCATGAACTTTCTACACGTAATGAAAGAAACTTGAAACACAGCTAGAAAAATAAAAGGCTTTGAAGATTTATTAACTCTTAGAAATGGTATTCTAAGCACTACATTTAGCAGTCTATTGTAGGGGGAGGTATTAAAATTGGGGAGGATTATATATAAATTTTTTATTTTATTTTCATTTTCCTTCCTTTAAAAGAACAAAGATTTATTTAGGTACCAACAGCCAAATAGCTTAGTTTTGAAAAGAGGGACCTGGGTAATATAAAATAATGGAAAAAATAATGCACAGGAAATCAAAAGAACTGAATGCTTTCATAAATAACAACAATGGTAGCAATAAAGCTACACTGAATTTAGCGATGTCTGTGTACTAGCTACAGTGCCTAAGTGCTTTACATGCATTATCTTTTGTGATGCTCATAATTACCTAAGTTGCTATGATTAACATCTTCAGTTCACAGAGGGAAACTTGTATTAATTGTCAAGAGGTGGTAGGTAGTCTTGAGTGGTAGCACAACTTGAATTTAAATGCACACCTCTACCAAGCACTTTCTGTCTCTACCAGTCACCAGCTATCGTGTCTTGTACCACATGAAACACTCACTGAATCCTCATAAAAACGCTAGGAGTCAAGTGCTATTATTATTTTATTCCCGTTTGAATTCCCGTTTTACAGATGAGACCACTGAGGCATAGGAAACTTGACTAACTTCCCCCAAAGTTATGCCATTAATAAGTGGAGAAGCTGAAACTGGAACAAGATAACTCTCATTCAGAGTCTGATTCTCAGTCTAGTAACACAAGGAGGATGAAGAGGAGGAGGAGGAGGAGGAGGAAAATGGAAGAGGAAGAGGAAGATGAAGAAGAAAGAGGCAAGGAAGGAAGAAAGAAAAAAGTATTTTCCAGTAGGATACCACCAGTTTCTCTTCTCACTTCTATTCTATTCAATAATTTTTACTAATGTTGTGTTAAAATGTTGACGTCACAGTTCTGTAAAATTGTAGCAATTGCACTGAGTGAGAGATTTGGGATTCAAGTCAAATCTAAGGAGCAGAACAGATTAACTAACAGAAAGATATGTGAGTGAGATAAATACCAGATTTGACTCATGGATCAGGAAGCACAGGGACTTGGTGAGATGGTGCCAAGAAAGAGAAGGAGATCCTTTTGTACATGATAATAGGGGAGTTTTAGGTGACAAGAAGCACCATAAAAATGAGTCAATAGGGGCTAATAGCACTTTGCTCCCAACCTTTCTGTGACAACATAAACAAAACTATGCCAACTTAGGGCAGTAACAGAACCCCTCTGTTTGATGTGGCTGATTAGAAGAAATCAGGAGAGCTGCATTTTGTTCTAGGTGCCAAAGTTCAGTGGGGGCTTCCTAGTGGTAAAGAACGGATCCTCCAATGCAGGAGACGAAAGACAGACGGGTTCAAACCCTGGATCCAGAAGCTCCCCTGGAGGAGGGCCTGGCAAACCACCCCAGTATTCTTGCCTGGAGAATCCCATGGATAGAGAATCCTGCAGGCTACACAGTCCATAGGGTTGGACACAACTGAAGCTACTGAAGCACACATGCATGAGAGGGTATGGCAAGAAAGATGGCTGCCAGGATCAGCAGACTCTTCCACCGCTAGCGTCACTGGAGAGGATAGAGAGATCTTTCCATTGAAAGCAGCAGCTGAGTCATGTGCTCATATTTAAACCAATCACTGTGTCCAGGGGAGGTGGAGACCAAGGTTGACTCAGAGGGGATCACATTCTTTAAAACAGAATTTTTTTAAAAATTTAGGAGTGAGGATAAGTAAGAAAATCTCAAACTCAAAAGCCATAAAAGAGAAAAGATCGGAAACTCAAAATTCTTTACAGAGAAAAATACTATAAGCAAAACATCAAGAAGAAACTGGGATAAAATATACATAAATTAAATTCCTTCAAATAATATTCTTAACACATTACAAACCATTTTGAGAAACAAAAATGAGCAAATTTTAATATGTACAAAAAGGATAGGCTATTCATACAGATAATGCAAATACCAATCATAATGAAAAACACAGAAAGATCAATATAATTTTGTGATGATAAGTGGTGAAGAGAACTCTGTTATTGTTGGGGGAAGAGGATTTTGGTACAATTCTTTGGGAATATTGATCAATATCTCAACATTTAAAATGCACTTACCCTTTGATCTAGCAATACCATTTTAGAAATCTTAACTTGTATGTGTAGGTGTAAAAAGAAGCTGTTTGAAGCATAATTTGTTCGATCAAACATTTAGAGAAAATGTGAATACCCATTAACAAGGACTAGAGAAAAGCAATTATGGTGCTTCTGAAACCAAGCAGGATCCTGCAGGGTCCTTCTGGGTACAAAAGCCCTCTTTGACTCTTTCTTGTTTGTAGAAAAAGGGATTTAGTCTCCTAGGCCTTCCCTGAGTCCCAAAGAGCAGAATCAAGCAGTTAATAGCATAAGAGATTCACAAGACTTTAGTTCCTCCTGAAGGGATTTAGATAACCATCTGGTGCCAGTCTTTGAGTTGTTCTACAGGGCTTCCCATGTGGCTCAGTGGTAAAGAGTTGTCCTGCCAATGTCGGAGACAGAGACTCCATCCCTGAGTTGGGAAGATCCTCTAGAGAAGGAAATGGCAACCTACTCCAGTATTCTTTCCTGGGAAATCCCAGGAGTTGGACATGACCAAATGACTAACAACAACAGAAACTAGGATCCCTCATGGGGTGGAAGATGGTGACTGCAGGCTGACCACAAGGATCTGGACCCGAGACTGGTTGGAACCAGAAGTCGATCTAGACTCCAGATATATCCCCCTCTTACCTCACCATCAATCAACCAGTAGAAAGTCACATATCCTGTAGCCCTCATCCCAAATTTTGCCTTTAAAAACTTTCCTGAAAACCATCCTTGAGTTTGGGTCTTTTGAGCACGAGCCATCTGTTTTTTTTGCTTGAAACTCTGAAATAAACCTTTGTCCGCTCCAAACCCTGATGTTTGTGTTTGTTTGGCCTCACTGTGCCTCGAACATATGAACCTGGATTTGGCAACACTTCTGTATTATTCAGGGCTTCCCAGGTAGCTCAGTGATAAAGGATCTGCTTGAGGCAGGAGCTGCAGGAGACCTGCTTTTGATCCCTGGATCTGAAAGATCCTCTGGAGGAGGAAATGGCAACCCGCTCCAGTATTTTTGCTTGGAACATTTCACTGATAGAGGAGCCTGGAAGGTTGCATTCTATGGGGTCACAAAGAGGTGGACATGATTGAGCATTCACGCAGACCATATTATGCGCTACTATCAATGAAGGTTTTTTTTTTTTAAAGTAATAAAGCTGATCTTATAGTCTATTTTCTCAATGTACATGAAAATATTTAAATTTTTTTCTTAAGAGTTTTACAAATACAATTAATTCAAGTTTCATTTGGATACTTTCTTTGATATTTATAACGCTGTTTTAAATCAATTATTGAAAACTTGGAGGTAGTATCTTCACATATATTAACAAATAGTGATATCAAGATATCTCCTTTGTATACAGATGTCTAACAAACACATGAAAAGATGCTCAACATCGCTCATTATCAGAGAAATGCAAATCAAAACCACAATGAGGTACCATCTCATGCCAGTCAGAATGGCTGCTATCAAAAAGTCTACAAGCAATAAATGCTGGAAAGGGTGTGGAGAAAAGGGAAGCCTCTTACACTGTTGGTGGGAATGCAAACTAGTACAGCCACTGTGGAGAACGGTGTGGAAATTCCTTAAAAAACTGGAAATAGAATTGCCATATGACCCAGCAATCCCACTGCTGGGCATACACACCAAGGAAACCAGAATTGAAAGAGACACATGTACCCCAATGTTCATCGCAGCACTGTTTACAATAGCCAGGACATGGAAGCAACCTAGATGTCCATCAGCAGATGAATGGATAAGAAAGCTGTGGTACATATACACAACGGAGTATTACCCAGCCATTAAAAAGAATACATTTGAATCAGTTCTAATGAGGTGGATGAAACCGGAGCCGATTATACAGAGTGAAGTGAGTCAGAAAGAAAAACACCAATACAGTATACTAACATATATATATGGAATCTAGAAAGATGGTAACAATAACCCTATATGCAAGATAGCGAAAGAGACACAGATGTACAGAATAGTCTTTTGGACTCTGTGGGAGAAGGCGAGAGTGGGATGATCTGAGAGAACAGCATTGAAACGTAAATTATCGTATGTGAAACAGATGGCCAGTCCAGGTTCGATGCATGAGACAGAGTGCTCAGGGCTGGTACACTGGGATGACCCCAAGGGATGGGATGGGAAAGGAGGTGGGAGGGGGGCTCAAGATGGGGAACACATATACACCCATGGCTCATTCATGTCAATTTATGGCAAAAACCACTACAATATTATAAAGTAATTAGTCTCCAATTAAAATAAATAAATTAAAAATATATGTCCTTTGAAGATATAGCAGAAAGAAAAGATTTGAGGCCCAGAATTTTATCAGAAATAAAACATTCTTCTTTTTAAAATCTCATTGAAGCTGGTAGAAATATTTAGCTCCTCGGGCAGAAAGGAATTCATGGAACCATTCAATTCTAGCCTGCTCTATTCACTAGAGACTGTCATGTAAATGCCTGACAGAACTCGGAGTATGAGAAGTTACACAACATCAGTATTCATTAAGATGGGTCATTCAGTACAAAGTGAGCTCATTTTACCAATATAAATTTGCATGGATTGAATGAAGGGAAATCAAAGATGAAGGAAAATCCGAAGTGTGACCTTGAGTCATTGCCTGTGGGTATAGTCTTGTTTCATCAGTGTCAAGGAAAGAAGGGGTAACTTTTAAGCTGTCTTGGAGCATCAGAGCATGCAAATTACCTCCCAGTTCTCTCCCCTGTTGAGAAATCAAACTAATACATACCTGCCTATTTCATACAGAAACATAATCTCTCACCTCACACTAATGACAGGGGGACCCAATGTGGGTTGCAAAATTTTGAGCTCAGAAAGCATGCAAAAGAAAATGACAAGCAAGAGTCAACCGCAACACGTGACAGGCTTGTGCTAATCGACTCGGACAGAATTTCTTTAGACTAAGTTACATATGGACACTAAAGTGCCACAGACGTATCCAAAGGGAGAACAGCAGGTAGCATGTCAATAAAGTGGAGTGGTTTGTTCTTATCCCTGCCCCAACTAAGTACTTTTGCATCCCTGAATGCTGGGACTAATAGGTTAATAATAAAGTTTCCCCAGGGGGCAGGTAAGACTGGTAAAGAAAATTAAAATAAGTGTCCGATTTTACATGTAGCATTTTCTTAGGTTATTCTCAAGTTAGCCTGTATCAGGGCTCTGTGTAGATCTCTTGCATTCCTTCCCTTTTCACTGTTATTTTCTTTTCCCCTCCCCCTGGTCCCTCTTTTCTTGTCTTCTCTTCTTTTCCCTCCTTCCCTCTCTCTCCCTTTCTCTCCATTCCTCTCACTTTTTGCTTTTTTTCTCTCTCTTTAAAATACTCCTTCTTGGTAATTCCCTGGCCGTCCAGTGCTTAAGACTCCACTGCAAGGGGCACAGGTTCGATCCCTGATTGCGGGGCTAAGATCCTATATGACTCCCAAAGGACCCTCCTAAGAAATACTCCTTCTTTTCCAATAGCCAGCATCTGTCTTTTTTATTTTTCTTTCTTTTTTTTTTTTTGTAGGCCATCTTCAGGCTATCATAGGACACTGTCTGTATACCCTGAGAGATAAAAGTACCTAGCAATGGGGCCCCACTCCAGTACTCTTGCCTGGAAAATCCCATGGACCGAGGAGCCTGGTAGGCTGCAGTCCATGGGGTCGCTAAGAGTCGGACACGACTGAGCGACTTCAGTTTCACTTTTCACTTTCATGCATTGGAGAAGGAAATGGCAACCCACTCCAGTGTTCTTGCCTGGAGAATCCCAGGGACGGGGGAGCCTGGTGGGCTGCCATCTGTGGGGTTGCACAGAGTCGGATACGACTGAAGCGGCTTAGCAGCAGCAGCAGCAGCAAGTTCCATGTGCCTCTAGGTGGCCTAATTCATTGGGTATAACAATGAATAACAAGGTATGAAAATCCACCTTCCTTGTTATTTTGAGGATAATTTTAGGATAGCTCACGCTCCACAGGTCTCCTGCAGCAGCCCTGACTGAGGCACTCTGAGATGGTACCTTCCTGCCTTCTTCTCTTCATTATTTTTTCTACTCCCATCCATAGTTTTCCCAGACACTTCCTTAGCCGCTTGACCACACGTTTTTATCTTGGGGCTGCATCTCTTAGAACACAGTTTCGTCTGTCACAAAAGTTAAGTTGACAAAGAGATAATGAAATGTGACTTTTAAGATCTTTAAAAGAAATTCCATTTAAATTTGTTTTTCAGTTTTCAAAAATTCCTTTGCCAAATGATTTATCTAGTTGAGAAATAGAGAGCCATCATCACAGCTGCGTGCACATACGCTAAGTCTTTTCAGTCATGTCCACCTGTGGAACACTATGGACTATACCCTGCCAGGCTCCTCTGTCCATGAGATTCTCCAGGCAAGAATATGAAGTGGGTTGCCACACCCTCCTCCAGGAGATCTTCTGACTGAGGGATAGAACCCGCATCTATCCTGCATTGGTAGGCAGGTTTTTAAATATCAGTGCCAGCTGGAAAGCCTTATCATAGCTACAGGTAACACCTAAAATAATTACCTGTGACAGGTAATAATTGAAATCGGATGAGGATGAAGCTTAATGAAGGAAATGCTTGTATTACTCCAACCCCAACATTGTTAGCAGAAATCCAGTTTTCCATATTGTATTTTCCCCATTCACTTGGTTTTTATACACACACGGTAGGATTTTGTTTGTGATTTCCTCATGAACTCAGTTTATTTTGTTGAGGTTACTAACCATTAATTCCAGTCTTTACTTTATAGACTTTGGTACCATCCAGTACTGAGCAAAATTACTAACATGAGGTAAGATCTCTGCTGTTGCTGCTAAGTCACTTCAGTCGTGTCTGACTCTGTGTGGCCCCATAGACAGCAGCCCACTAGGCCCCCCTGTCCCTGGGATTCTCCAGGCAAGAACACTGGAGTGGGTTGCCATTTCCTTCTCCAATGCGTGAAAGTGAAAAGTGAAAGTGAAGTGGCTCTGTCGTGTCCGACTCTTAGCGACCCCATGGACTGCAGCCTTCCAGGCTCCTCTGTCCATGGGATTTTCCAGGCAAGAGTACTGGAGTAGGATGCCATTGCCTTCTCCGGGTAAGATCTCTACACATTTACAAAAGACTTAGGAATAGTTAGTATACGTCATTCTAAAAGAGAGGAAATAAACTTTCCAACTGAAGGTGGTGAAACAAAGAACTTTCTACATGTGCAATCCACGCAGTTCTGCTAAGATGTCTTTTTATATAAAAGTGTGTGCATCTTTGGGCTTCTCAAGTGGTGCAGTGGTAAAAATTCTGCCTGCCAATGCAGGAGTCACAGGAGAAGCAGGTTTGATCTCTGGGTGGGGAAGATCCCCTGGAGAAAAAAATGGCAACCCATTCCAGTATTCTTGCCTGGAAAATTCCATGGACATAGGAGCCTTGTGAACTACAGTCCATGGGATTGCAAAGAGTCAGACACCACTGAACGACTGAGCATGCACACACGTGTGCGTCTTTAAAAATAGGGTAATATCTAGTCCTGACCACTATAGCATATGCTTTTCCAGAGGGCCAGATTTTATAATTGTATGCCAAGGAGCATTAGATTTATCAATTCATTCTTTCTGTACCCTCCAAATGTAGGTATTCTGTCACAACAGGGTGTCTTACTCAGAAGTGAAGTGAAGTGAAGTGAAAGTCGCTCAGCTGTGTCTGACTTTTTGTGACCCCATGAACTATACAGTCCATGGGATTCCCTAGGCCAGAATGCTGGAGTGGGTAGCATTTCTCTTCTCCAGGGATCTTCCCAAGCCAGGTATAAAACCCAGGTCTCCTGCATTGTAGGCAGATATTTTACCGCTGAGCCACAGAGGAAGCCCAGGGCATTTAATTACTCTGATAATTGAAAGATTATCTAGTTCCCTTGCAGGGTCCTTTCCAAACAGGGACTTGTGTGACCGTGTTTCCATTCAAGTATGAACAGAGAAAGCCTCCATGCTCAGAAGAAAGTGGCCACTGGGAAATGATGTATCCAGGCCGAGAGTTGAAATACCAGGGAAAATGTATCCACTTTTGTGAACTTCCTTGCCATTTTATAATTTCTCCGTATCCTTTGGTCTGGAGTGATCTCTTTCTCATCTAGCAAACCATCAGCATCCAATCCTGGAAGTCCCAGTCCCAATGTCTTTTCCTCTGTGATGCTTTCTTGACTCTTCTTGACAGAGGAAGGTTTTCTGACTTCTGGCCCTCTTTTTATATTATATATAGTATTCTATTATAAAGCAATTACTATTATGTAATTTAATATCCCAGATTTTAGCACGATGATGGATATATTGAATGTACTCAGGACACATTTATTAAAGGTTGAATGAATGAATGAGGAGGTGAATAATTACTAATGAGCAGATAATTAAGTCATTAATTAGGTTATGGAGAATAAAAGATAAAAACCAAGTGCATGGGCAGAAAATGTGTACTCTAAGACATTAGATGTCTTTTAGTCTGGAGTCTTTTAGAGACAGTTCTGTAGAGGAGATTAGATTTGGATTGGACCTTAAAGGATGTTAGTCTAGGGATCAATACTATTATTCATAAAAATGCTTTCAGAAGCATAGAAAGTGCCGTAAGTTGCAAAAACTGTGTTAGTACTGATTATAGTACATAGAGTATACTGATCTATTTGTAACTGATACTGTAGAGAATATTTACAATTAAAAAAAAGAAAAAGAAAGCCTTAAAACACAGTTGAAGTAAAGCATCTTTTTAATAATAATAAACTTACATACTAATAGATATTTTCAGAAGTGAAAAAGAAGCCCTAAAAAGTTTTTTTTTAATTTTAGTTTTTAGCAAGGTAATTATTTGATTTTGCAATTTTTATCTGTAGTAATATTTGCATTATAGTCCATTCAGGGACTGACATTAACTTTAAGCTATCTGGTTGGAATCTAAAAAGTATAATACCTTCATATACCACATGGTCCTCTTCCATCATTTTTTCCAGTTTCTTCATTTGCAAAATACGTTCATAATTCTTCATTTCTAAAAATTAGAATTATACTGGAGAGGAAAGAAAAACACATCACTTACACTAGTGCTGATATATTCTAATTATTATTTCTAAGCACATACTTAGAAAAATGCCAGAAACAGACACAGAATCAGACATAAAGGCTAAGTTCAGATTAGAGCAATTGTCCAGTTACTTTCATATTTATCTAGAGGACTGGCTCCCAAATCTCAAAGCTGTCAGATTTAACTAACAGCCACTTTATTAACATTTTCACAAACATTCATCTGCCTATATGATAGAGGTGCTGTGTGGCTTGTTTGGAATAAGCTGATCTGAGGAAGCGGAGTTGACGTGGTATGAATGGCAGTCTTCTTCTCAGTCAGTCTTTAAGTGTCACGACTAAATTTCAGATCACTGTTTGCCTAACCTCAGCTAGGTAGTTCATCATATGATTTCCATGGCTGATGCAAGCAGTCCAGGACAGCTTCTAACACACTGAAATAATTTTGCTAGTGATAATTTTGTAGTGAGCCTTAGGACAGAACTGACTACCCCATTAAGTAGGCAGAAACTGGGTTGGCTGATCCAATCTCTAATTTTGGGCTTCATGTTTGCAATGCCATTCAGAAAGGACACCTTGCATTTTACTATGTCATCTAGAATTTAGTAGACATGTCAAGGGGGAAGTGAGGGACCTTTGAAAAACTGGAACTTTTACCATTAAATGTACTCTGCTACAGATGTGGGTTTGTTTCTCAAAGGAAAGCAGTCAGTCATTTTGGCTTCAGTATGGCAGAGGGAGACATTAAGAGGATTGTTTTTGAACACTGGCAATCAATTATCTGAGTCATGGCTTTTTTTAAAAAGATACTAATTGTTACTCATTTACTGTGTTCTAAGTGCCATATTAAGTGTTTTACATAGATTATCTCATTTAATCATTTCTATAACGTTATGAGGCAGATCCAAATAGAATTTCCATTTTATAGATGAGTAAATTCAGGCTTATGTAACCAGTCCAAGGCCACACAGCTGGTAAGTGGGGATATAAGCCCAGGAAATTTGGCTCTAGAATTCGTGTTTATTTGTACCTTATATTTATTTATTTTTAGGAATGGTATCAAAATTAACCACTGTAATGGTGCAGTTGAACTGCCAAAATAATGGCTTAGAATCAAGTATGACTGGGTCATTTTGGGGGCATTTATCGCATTGGAACCACTGGCATTCAAAGATCTGTTCCTATCTATATAGTTTAGCAACTGATTCATATCAACCAACCTCAACAGAACTGACTATACCACCCAGAAGGACCATTTAATAGTTTTCAGTGGGTGGTTATTTCTTTCCAGTGGCAAGGTTAATAGCATGAGTATTAAGATCAATCAGTCTTGAACTTACTAGTTGTATAACATTACATAATTCTGTAAGTCTTGGTTTCCCCACCTATTCAATATAAAATGAAGAAGATAATTGTCCCATTTCATGAAATTGTCATGACAGTTTATATAAAGTGCATTTTATGCAAGTAGAGTCAGTCAATAAGCAGTAGATATTATTAATGAAGTTCATGTGAACATGATCTGTTTCTGTTATCCTGCTGCTGCTGCTAAGTCACTTCAGTCATGTCCGACTCTGTACGACCCCATAGACGGCAGCCCATCAGGCTCCCCCATCCCCGGGATTCTCCAGGCAAGAACACTGGAGTGGGGTGCCATTGCCTTCTCCAATGCATAAAAGTGAAAAGCGAAAGTTAAGTCGCTCAGTCGTGTCCGACTCTGTGCGACCCCATAGACGGCAGCCCACCAGGCTCCTCTGTCTATAGGGTTTTCTAGGCAAGAGTGCTGGAGTGGGGTGCCTAGTATCTAGAAAATCATATGAATAATCAGTAGGTAGTCTGATGAATATCAAATATGATAAAAGAAAGTTGTTAATTATTTTTACTTTCTCTGTTATTATAGAATATTTTAATCAAACTTGAAAAGTATTTGTCCATTCCTGTGTTTACTATACCAGGCACTGAAATACTCATGTTTGTCAGAGTATACTCTCCTTTAAACAGAACTGGATAAACACAAATGCATCCCTAAGCTTTAATTCTACTTTTACACAATTTCTGTTGAAACAAACTTCCTCATGCAAGGAATACTATGTTTCCTCAATTCTTAGATGCCATCTATAGTAAAACAACACCATATTTAAGAGGAAAAAAGGCTTCCCAAGTGGTGCTAGTGGTAAAGAACCCGCCTGCCATTGCAGGAGACATAAGAAACTCCGTTCTGTCTTTGGGTCGGGAAGATCCCCTGTAGGTGAGCATGGCAACCCTCCCCAGTATTCTTGCCTGGAGAATCCCATGGATAGAGGAGCCTGGCTGGGGTACAGTCCACAGGATCACACAGAGTCGAACACAACTGAGTGATTGAGCATGCCTGCCTGTTTATGATCCCTACTTCGTTAGTACTTTTGGGATTTACAGTATAATTTCAAGCCATATTTAAAGCATATAAGGATTTATGATACATTTTCACTTTGGTTTAACTCACAGTTTGCTTTCTTTTTTCTTCATTTGAATTAACTGTCCTTAAAGTTTAAACAGAAGGCTTCCTAATGGCTCAGCAGTAAAGAATCTGCCTGCCAATGCAGGAGATGCCAGTTCAATCCTTGGGTGGGGAAGATCCCCTGGAGAAGGACATGGCAACCCACTCTAGTATCCTTGCCTGGGAAATCCCATGGACAGAATAGCCTGGTTGGGGTACAGTCCATGGGGTCTCAAAGAGTTGGACATGACTTAGTGACTAAACAACAACAAGAAAGGTTAAACAGATCCTTTTGGAAGCCATCCAAAAACTTTTGGCAAAAATGTATTTGATCCTTTGGTGATGTTTAGTGGCTGAGTCATGTCTGACTCTTTAATGATACCATAGGCTGTAGCCCAACCAGACTCCTCTGTCCATGTGATTGCCCAAGCAAGAATACTGGAGTGGGTTACCATTTCCTTCTCCAGGGGATCTTCCCAATGCAGGGATCAAATTAGTATCTCCTGCACGGGCAGGTGGGTTCTTTACCACTGAGCCACTGGGGAACCCATTTGGTTTTTAGGTTGTGTAGTTTGTTACATAAAATCTCCTAGATTTGGAAATCTTATGATCCAGTCGAGGGGTTCAGTTCAGTTCAGTTCAGTCGCTCAGTCATGTCCGACTCTTTGCGACCCCATGAATCGCAGCACGCCAGGCCTCCCTGTCCATCACCAACTCCCAGAGTTCACTCAGACTCACGTCCATCGAGTCGGTGATGCCATCTAGCCATCTCATCCTCTGCTGTCCCCTTCTCCTCCTGCCCCCAATCCCTCCCAGCATCAGAATCTTTTCCAGTGAGTCAACTCTTTGCATGAGGTGGCCCAAGTACTGGAGTTTCAGCTTTAGCATCATTCCTTCCAAAGAAATCCCAGGGCTGATCTTCAGAATGGATTGGTTGGATCTCCTTGCAGTCCTAGGGACTCTCAAGAGTCTTGTCCAACACCACAGTTCAAAAGCATCAATTCTTCAGCACTCAGCCTTCTTCACAGTCCAACTCTCACATCCATACATGACTACTGACTGGAAAAACCATAGCCTTGGCTAGACGGACCTTAGTTGGCAAAGTGATGTCTTTGCTTTTGAATATGCTATCTAGGTTGGTCAAGGGGTTGGCAAACTACAATTCACAGGCCAAACCTAACCCACCTAATGGTCTTGTAAATAAAGTTTTATTGGAACATAACCACATCCATTATTTTCTATATTGCCATGGATACTTCTACATTTGTTGTTGTTGTTGTTGTTGTTCAGTTGTGTCTGACTCTTTGTGACCCCTTGGACTGCATCATGCCAGGCTTCCCTTCCTTCATCATCTCCAGGAGTTTGCTCAGACTCATGTCCACTGAGTCTGTGATGCCATCCAACCATCTTATCCTCTGTCATCCCCTTCTCCTCTTGCCTTCAATGTTTCCCATCATTAGGATCAGAACTGAGTAGTTAAAATACTAGGCATTGTTTCAGGCAAAATCATGCTTACTGGAGTAACACAAGAACATAAACCTGAAAATAAACTATTTTTTCATATGGGAAAGTCCCTAGCTTCATTCCACTTTCTTGTTACATTATTATACATCTCTATTTAAAATGTAAGCTCCATGAGCACTGGACTTCCTTTTTCCACTGTTTTATCCTCTGTGCCTGGAATAGTAGATACTCAGTAAACAAGTGCAGAATAAATGAATGAATATGTCATTGACTTTGGAAACTGTGGTGAAAGGGACAAGGCAAAGACATCATCTCTGATGAAACTCCCTTTGAGTATTTTCATATATCAACAACTGAAATTTACCAAATAAATAACAAGAGCGAAGAGTTGAGGAAGTCATAAATTGAGGTTCCCACAGCGTCAACTTTTTTATTGTAATCCTTGGTTTAAGACCACTTGCTCAGGTTTTTCTGCTTGTATTATTGAAGGACACTTTATTACAAATGAAAATAGAAAAAAAAAAACTGCAAAGAGGAATTTGCTAGCAGCATTTGAACCAGGATTCTCATTTCTGTTTCTTTCTGAATATTGGTGTCATTATCTTCTAGTGTAGACTGGCCTCTTCTTAGATTAGAGGACAAAGTTGCCAGGAGTCTCAGATTCACATCTTAGTCTTCCACAGCCAGAGAACATGTTTCTCTCAGTGCACTGGGAGAGACGTTCATCTAATCCAGCCTCCCCTCATCATCACTGGAATACCCATTTCCTTTACTTCATTTCTCACGTGGATTCTATCTGTGACCTTCCTCATCCATTCTCTGCTCCCCTTCCAATTCATTTCCCCAAGCTTACAAGGTCACTATTTTGCTTAAAATCTGCAAGGACTCTTCTCATTCCTTACATACCAGCACCCAAGCTACTTTCATAGCACACGCAGCCCTCTTTAATTTCTTCCAACTTGGTTATCCAAGTTCATTTTTTAAAATCTCCACCTTATTGCCCTCATTAAACCCTGAACTCTAGCCATACTGAGTTATTTACTTGAAATTCCCCACTAATGGCCCTATCTGGAATGGCTTTCCCACCTTCATCTGATGCATTGACATCTCAGTTCAGTTCAGTTGCGCAGTCATGTCTGACTTTTTGGGACCCCATGGACTGCCACATGCCAGGCTTCCCTGTCCATCACCAACTTCCAGAGCTTGCTTGAACTCATATCCATCGAGTTGGTGATGCCATCCAACCATCTCATCCTCTGTCATCCCTTTTTCCTGCCTTCAATCTTCCCCAGCATCGCGGTCCTTTCCAATAAGTCAGTTCTTCACATTAGGCAGCCAAAATATTGGAGTTTCAGCTTCAGCATCAGTCCTGGCAATGAATTTTCAGGACTGATTTCACTGATGTCTAAGCATCCTTAAAGATCAGCTCAGCCATCACTCCTCCTGGGAAGTCTTTTATTTTCCCATCTGTGAGATATCCTTCATATCTGTTCCCACAGAATTTTGTTTTAGTCTATCATACCAATTAGAGTATTTTTATTATCTGGAATCAATTGTCTCACAGATGAGACTGTGAACTTGAGGGCCAAAACTGTGTTTTCTATTTTACCAGTATCTAGCATATATTCTTATTAAGATTTATTGGGCAGGCAAATAATTGCAAGCGTGAATGACTTAGCAGAGTTACATTAACAAATGAAAGAGAATTTTATCTCATAGACTATAAATATCAGCATTTCCCATGGTTAGACAGATGTGGAAAGATATATTCGCATGTCTCAGAAGTCTCATTTAAAACAAAAAAGTATGAGAAACAATTGGATATGGGCATTAAATGCAAACTGTATGGGCATTGAAACCTGACCAACTTGGTTGGGAGGGCATCCCTGGTGGTTCAGATGGTAAAGAATCTGCCTGAAATGCAGGAGACCTGAGTTCAATTCCTAGGTCAGGAAGATCCCCTGGAGAAGAAATGACAACCAACTCCAATATTCTTCCCTGGAGAATTCCATGGACAGAGAAGCCTGGCAGGCTACATACAGTCCATGGGCTCCCAAAGAGTCAGACACAAGTGAGCGACTAACACACACACACCCCTAGGTTAAGAACTCACCTCTTTTGCCTGCTGCTGCTGCTGCTCACTTCAACTGTGTCTGATTCCTTGTGACCCCATCGACTGTAGCTCACCAGGATCCTCTATCCATGGGAGTTTCCAGGCAAGAATACTGGAGTGGGTTGCCATGCCCTCCTCCAGGAGATCTTCCCGACCCAGGGATTGAACCCACATCTCTTAACATCTCCTGCCTTGGCAGGTAGGTTCTTTACCACTAGTGCCACTTGGGAAGCTCTTCTGACTACTACTTACATGATTTGGGGCAGATTACTTACCTCTCTGTGCCTGTTTCTTCATTTATTTAATATTTTGTTAATAGTGATAGCTAGTTTATAGGGTTGTGTGTGCATTAAACCAGATAGATTGTGCAAAGAACTTAAAGTGTTGTGTGGCACATAGTAAGGTGCTGAATAAATGTGAACTTTAATAATATTGTTTGCTATTGTCTAACTAAATTTTATGCCATGGCCAGAGTCTATGCTAGTGAGAACTATCTTCTATAGATATAGACATGTTCAAATCTGAATTTTAAAAAGTCAACAAACAAACAAATTAACAAAACTTCACAGAACTACTACTTTGAAGTTACGTGACATATTTGCTGATGTGGCAGAAGAAAATTAATTCTTAGATTGGCACAAAAGTCAATTAACCTAACTGTCCTGGTTAGTATGCAGATCACCTCCAAATGGCAAAATGTATCACTGCAGCAGTTTAGAGTGGGGATATTGCTTTTTTAGTTATAGTTTTAAAGTGAGTTTAAAATATATCAAAATTTATACCAAAAGTGTGCAGAATGTTCCAGAATGTTTGAATAAGTTGGGGATTTTAAAGATCATGATTGGAACTATTGGTCTAGATGAGCATTATCTTTCAATCAAATGCTTTTGTTTAACCTCTTAGTATTGTGTGTATGTGTATGTGTGTGCTTGTGTGCATTTTGTATGTACATTTAGTCAGAATTAGCCACTGGTAACACTCTCTGGCTTTTAGTGCTCTTTTGTGGCATCATATTCAAATTGCAGGAGCAGGAATAGAGGAGAAAATATTACCTTTAATGTACTGAAGACAGAATAAAAGAAGGTTTGAAATTAGTGATTTAATACACTAGGTCTAGTAAAATTCTTTGCATACCTGGTGATGGAACTGAAGTGGGTTGCCATGCCCTCCTCCAAGGAATCTTCCCTAACAGGGATCGAACTGGCATCTCTTATGTCTCCTGCATTGCAGGCGGATTCTTTACCCACTGATCCACCTGGGAAAGCCAGTATTCTTGCCTGGAGAATCCCATGGACAAAGGAGCCTGAAAAGCTACAGTCCAGAGGGCTGCAAAGAGTTGGACATGAGTGAAGTGACCAAGTGCGCACGCAAAATCAAAATGGGACTTTTCATGTTAATGAAACTGAATTTATAAAAATCATGTAAAAATCCTCCCTATAAACCTTATTATAAAGTCCTCTAACCCAAAGTCATTTGTTAAGAAAAGTGTAGATATTTGCTTCTGGGTAAGTGACTAGGAAATCTACTTAAAGTGTTGTCAATAAGGAGTTAAATTGGAAGCTGTTTTGTTTTAAATGAATGAAGCCAATTATTAACTTCAGAGTTTTGTCTTCACTTTGCATTGTAGCACGTGCATTAGAAAACAAACGTAACCTTAGGTAGTTAAGGCCATAGGTATTTATATTTTCAAAGGAAAGAAAATGCTTTTTAAAATCAGATATATACACACGAACATTATATAAATAAAATACTTACTGACTATGTGAAAAGATTGAGCACTTATTTAATAAGCCTGAAAATGCACAATGGGTGATATAAAATGCATATAAAATTAAACCAAGCAGGTACATTAATCACTGCCACCAGGACAAATGAATTCAAGCAGCAATCATTTATTTAAATGACCTGCAGCAGGATGGAGGAGAATAGCAGAAGATAAAAAGCACTAGGAAAAATTTATAGGTTTTTCACTCACCAAATACCTTAGGGGTTAGGGGAAATATAGTGGGAAATGAGCAGACCTATTTGGCCTTCTTTCTGACAGAGACGGAGAAAAGGGGTTAGAAGGGCGGCCATCTTCTTAATGACCTAATTGTAAATCCATTTGTTTTAGATGGCTAATCTGTTTTTATTGTGTCAGTATAGATGACTTGGATAATTGCTGGCCCCGTGGCTCCGAAGTCATCAGATGGCACATTATAAATTGGAAGGTAGCCAGGTCTTGCCCAATATAGAGTTGGTTAAAACCCTTGATGACATAAGTGTCTGATAAATAAAATATACATCGTCAGTGAAAGTTTAGCTTGATAATTAGATTGGAGAGCAGGTTGTTTCATGTTTGAAATCCTCCAAGCTGTGAAATACTCAGAGTTTAATCCAACTCAAGAACAAATTCTAGTAAGTTTGGGTAAAGTCTATTTTTTTCACTTTCAAGAATTACCTCTTAAACTGGCTTAATAAAGAAGCCTGTCATCCGTCTGTTATCTTAGAATTATCTGAAAAATGTGGCTTTGATAAATTAAGTGTAAATGAGACATAAATGCATCATAAATTGTGGGATTAGTTTTCTCATGAAAGATATACAGAATCCAGAGTTGAAGATGAAAAAAAATATATATTTTTGGCAATCAGTTTTTGCCTTGGGGTTTCTATAATACTTTTATGATAGTCTGTTTCCCTCTCACCCTTTCTTCTCATGGGATTTGTGTACCTAAGAAGTGTTAGGGGCTTCTTGTAGGGCTGTGTAATGACACTGACCCTATTTAAATGAGCATTAAAAGGGGACAAGACAGCAGCTTTCACCTTCTTTAAAATAGTACGTAAAATTCTCATACATTAATCCTCCACCCATTTTATACTGTCCCTTAGTGGGGTGATTAGGAGAGAAAAAAGAAAACAACCCTAAAAGTAATCTACAAATTTTATCAATACAAATGGTGTTCTTCATAACCAGAAGCATATAGCTTCAGCAACCAACCGTGTCTTTAGGGAATTCACCTCCATGCAGTTGTCTTCAAACCCTTCCCCCTCCAACTCACACTTCGGCATCACAGAACCCTCACATAGTTGATTCACCAGTATATTTATGGGTGTCTGGGTGAAGTTAGAAGCAGCAGGATGTACATTTCTGAAAAGCACTGTTCACCTTGGCCCTCATTTGTGTCACACTGATTCCACACCAAGGACTATTTGTCCCACCAGGATCTCAGAGAGAAGATAAAGGAATCTAACAGATTCCTGCTCTGTCCTACCACTTGGTCCTCAGATTCATGAAGAGCACATGTGCCCTACTAAATGCCTCTACATCACTACTGCCCATCAGAAATGCCACTTTGCTAATGTCTTAATCTGCTTCCACAACTTTCCTTCTCAATAGATCAACTCTTCCTATTTACATATTCCTATCTTCTCACTTTTCCCTTTCCCTTCCTCACTTTTTTTGCCTATCTCCTTACATCATTTGTTCCATCATTGTTACCCTCCTTCTCTCCATTTTTTGTGACACATTTAGTGACAATGGGAGGAACTTCATGACTATTACACTTTGGGAAGAGGCTTTTGGAGAAAAAGACCAAATATATCTTCTTAATGAACTTGAAGTTTTCCCATCACAGTCCCCATGGCCCTTAACTGATCATAAGGGACCAAATGGGCACTTGTAGCTCTATTATTGGCCCCTCGTGGTCTCAGAAGGTCTCATCAACCCAACCCACTCTAACCATGTCTTCTCTCAGATGAAGGAAACACAACAAAGTCTAACCATCTCTGTTACCGTGGAAACAGAAGTTTGCTCCCCTGTCCAAGAGTAACAGAATGAAAAGAGATAATGCCATTGACATAAGGATGGATTGTCATTGGCAAGAAAATAAGTAGCAAAAGAAGTGATTTTCAGGGAAGCCATATTTTGACAAATTCAAGGGAGAATCCCTGAGACATAAAAGGTCAGGTAAGTGGTCTGAGAGCTACGACCTGACATAGCTTCAATTGCAGAAGCAGTGACTAACCGTTGTAACCTGGTTATATTTACTCTTCTCATTAGGACAAAACCCTGAGGGAAACTGTACAGTCCTACTTACATGGTGGTTCCATATTTAGGTGGACTTCCTGAATTCTGGTGTTTCTTGTCTGCCAGTAGATATTCCCAAACAGGTAGGGGCTTCCTATAGGGGGAGAACGAGATTGGTGGTCAATCTTGACTCCTCTTCTGATCTCCTGTACCTCCCATCAGTCAACAGATCTTTTAGACTCTACTTCTGCTAGCCCCTCCCACCCAGCCTAATGCAACATCTTTCTGCCTCGTCCCTGTGACTCTGTTGACTGCACATCACCCCCAGATTGCCTTTCTTTAACTTGTGGGTCATATCTGGCCATTATGTGCCTGACCAGACAACTTGGTCATTTTACATTTTCTGCCTTGGTTCCTACTTCTTCAGTATTTAGACTCTCTGTTCTGAAAAATTTTTAGTTTTTCTATCTTTGAACATCTTATATAATATGAGACTGTGGGATACTTGAAAGCACAAAATATATTTTACCCATTTATCCAATGTTTTCCAGCATTACCTTTACATCTCTCAGAGTAGTTCTTAGCAAATGTGTTGTAATATTTGTTTAAGATATATAGAAAACCTCTGTTTATTTGGTGAAGGAATTAAAATTGTGGGAAATGGATTACCCCACTATTCCCTAACCTGCATAAACCAGTGGAATAAAGCATTCTTAATACTAAGCACTTAAATAAAGAGAAGAGGATGGGAAAAGGAGAAAAAAATGAACCTCCCAGCTAGTGAATCTCTCCCACCTCTGGATGCCAAACTTGATGCTTTCAAGATTAAGGCATTTACCTTTGGCAGTAAAATGGTTGGCATGGAAAAGAATTAATGACTCCTCCAGACAATGACTTGAATACTGCTGGGTCTAGCTTATTTGAAGAAGAAATTCAGAAGGACCACATTGAATCTCAGGGCATTTACTGAAAAAAATTAGGTGTATACCGCAGCAATTCCGTTCCTTATCTTGAAACTGAGCAGGACACTGCAGGGTCTTCCTAGGGACAGGACCACCTCTCCCTGTGTCCTCTACCTCTTGTTTGCAAAAAAGCTTTGGCCTCCTGGGCCTTTCCCAAGTTCCAAAGAATAAATTTAACCAGAGAAGTGAGAAAATGCAGAAACAAAGAAAAGCAGTCAAGAAAGACACAATGCTGACAGCCTAGTCATAAAACAAAGTCAGAGCCTTCTACTTCCTCCTCAAGGACTGTAGATAGTATCCTGAGACATATCCTTGGGCTGTTTGGCAGAGATTAAACCCTTTACCAGGTGGAGGAAGTTAACTGCATGCTGATCACCAGAATGTGGACCCCAGACTGGTTGGAACAAGAAGGTTGATGATTGAGTTTCTTGAAACATCACCCTGTTACCTCACCATCAACCAATTAGAGAACTAAGCAAGAGCTGATCACGTACCTCACAACCCTCTTTCTCCCTTACACTGTCTTAAAAAAAACCCTTTCCTGCAAGTCATTGGAGAATTTGGGCCTTTTAAGCATGAGTTTCCTCTTCTCCTTCCTTTGACTTGCAGTAGATACTTACTTTGCTTCACCTCGACCTGATGGTAGTAGACTGGCTTTCCTGCATGTCAGGTGAGTAAGCCCAAGTTCAGTTTGGAAACAGTATGGGGATTTTTCCTGTTATTTTTTCTTCCCCTTACCCTGCTTCTGGCTAAACTATAGATCTCACTATTTGAACCTGGATCTTAAGTCTGATTGACTTAGTTATCATTCTATTGAGTGTTTCATCTGTTTATATAGACTATATAAATATTTGGTGCCCCCCCAGGCAAAAGGATGATACTTAGTTGGCCAAGAAATTAATTTGGATTTTTCTGTAAGATGCTATGAAAAAACCCAAGTGAACTTTTTGGCCAACCCAATACATCCCCATTCTGTTGAGCTTGGGCAGTGATCTGACTTGTTTTACCCAATGAAAAGAGAGCTGCAGTGACATGAATCACCTCCTGGTAGAAGCTTTCAGAGTCAGCATGCTTTGTTCATTATACCTTCTTTTTCCTGATCTTTAATCAGGGAAGCCTGTGTCAAGATGAAGCCTTCATCAGCCCCAGTCCCTGAGTGACTACCACAAAGGGCCCTTTTGGTCAAATATAATTCACATAAAGCATGAACAGAAATAAACTTGTTTTTAAACCACAAAGATTTTGGAGTCATTTGTTACTGCAGAATAACAGCCTATTTTGATTGATATAAATATGTAACAAAGATAATTAATAACAAAAGCTGAAATATTTGTGTTCTAGTCTCAATAATAAGTATGAAATTTCACCTAATCTGATACATTTGAACTATAAAAACATATTCCATATGATATTTACTTCTACTAAGGTAAAATAGTCATTAATCGTATTCTTTAGGAGATTACCACAAATAAGCTTTTACTCTTTCCTTTTTAAGGTGAGAGTCTTCTGAGCAAGGGCTTCCATGATGGCTCAGAAGTAAAGAATCTGCCTGAAATGCAGGAGACACAGGAGTTCGGTTTGGTCCCTGGGTTCCGAAGATCCCCTGGAGAAGGAAATGGCAACCAGCTTCAGAATTCTTGCCTGGAAATCCCATGGAGAAAGGAGCCTGGGAGACTATAGTCGATGGAGTCTCAAGGAGTTGGACACGACTGAGCGACTGAGCACACGCGTATGCACACATGTACTTCTAAGCAAAACTGTAACTCCACAATTTTCCTTCACTGGTTTTCCTTGATGAATGAGTCCATATTATACTACATTGCTGTTCTCCCAGTGCAACCCTTGACACACAATAGAAAATTAATAAATGTACACTCAGTTAATTATTATAGCAATGATGCAATATTTATCCATGCTGCTGCTGCTGCTGTTAAGTCGCTTCAGTCGTGTCCAACTCTGTGCGACCCCATAGACCGCAGCCCACCAGTCTCTGCTGTCCCTGGGATTTTCCAGGCAAGAACACTGGAGTGGGCTGCCATTTCCTTCTCTAATGCATGAAAGTGAAAAGTGAAAGTGAAGTTGCTCAGTCGTGCCTGACTTCTAGTGACCCCATGGACTGCAGCCTACCAGGCTCCTCTGCCCATGGTATTTTCCAGGCAAGACTACTGGAGTAGGGCGCCATTACCTTCTCCATAGCAAATGCTAAATAAATGTTTGTTGAAGTTAGTTGAACTACATTGGAATATAATTCTAAAATATTTTGGAAATGTAAGCATTTTGTATTTTTGTGATCAATCTAACACATATCAGATAAATCTTTTCTTCTCCATCAAAATGAATAAGTGCATCTTTCAATGTTTAGACAGATTTGTATGGTTTTATTGAAAAGTGATTTTAATTCTATAATTAGATAAAACTCCCTCATTTCTAGGCAGTGTGGCAAAGATTTTCAAATGTTAGATAGTATATATATCACCTGAAAAGCTTTTTATAACTGGATATTCCTGGGTTTGATACTCAGAAATTATGATTTTATAGGTCTCGGCTGAACCTTCATTTTTAACTAGTGCCCCATGGTGATCTAATGCAGGTCATTTGTGGACTCCTTTGAAAAATAATCTACCAGACTTGTTGCTGAACCACAAAAGATGCCGGGATTCTTGGGCTCTGGAGGAGAATTCAATCCGGGGCCAGAGACAAGGCTTGATCGCTCAGAGCTTTTGTGTAATAAAGTTTTATTAAAGTATAAAAGAGATAGAGAAAGCTTCTGAAATGGACATCAGAAGAGGGCAGAAAGAGTACCCCCTCGGTAGTGTTAGCAATGGAGTTATATACGTTTTAATTAGTTATTACAATGAATCAAAAGAATGTCTGGAGGTTGTAAAGATCTTACTAGACCCACTCCCATAATTTACATTTTAAGATTACAGGATTAGCCAGGTCTTTTCCAGAAACTGTCCTAAAGCAGGATACATTATTGTTATATAATCTTGAGGAATATAGAGGAAAAAAAAAAGTTTGTCCTTTCCTCCTCCTCAAGAATTCCAGACCCCTCTCTCCTTGGGGACCCCTGGACTTCTTATCAACCTGCCTAGGAATTGACTCTCTCAGCATCCGGGTGGCCTAGGGGCCAGGTTAAAATGCAGATTCTGATTCAGTAGTTCCAGGACCAGGCCTGAGAATTTGAATTTATTAATTTTTCTCATTAATAATTTTATTATGAATATATGCAGAAATTATAATACTCTAAATAATTTATATAAGGAAAACATGTAATTGAATTTCATTTTCCCTGTTTTATTTCAACTTTTAGTGGTACTACTAGAAAATTTTAAGTTCCTAATTTGGGTCCATCATATTTCTTTTCTTTTTTTCTATTGGAGTATAATTTCTTTGAGAATCTGCATTTTAAACAAACTTCTCATGGTTGCTGGTGCTGTGAATTCTCAAGCCACACTTGGAGTAGGAAAGAAGTAAAGAAAAATACATTTCATTTTTCCTAAGCTTGTGGATAGAGATTTGCACCTGTTCCATAATTATTTTGAATTTTAAAATCAGTTTGTGCTTGCCAGTCAACTGCTTAACTAGATTCCACACTGCCTGAGGCCAGGAAGCAGATTAATTATACTTTTTCTCTCTTCCCCCCTTAGCTCCCATCTTAGCGCTGAGCAATCCCCTAGCAGGCACTCAATAAGTATGGTTGATTGATTGATGAAAGTACCAGAGAACAGCTGTAGAGCAACATGAAGTACATAATTATATGCAGTAAAATACCATTTTTACAGAATGGGTTTGGATCAATGTCAAAATGGATTTTCAGGGAAAATGAAAATTGACAGCATGCATTAAAATTTTTGAAAAACATCTTATTTGATTTGGATATTGTATCAAACATGCCAATAAATCTGTTTCCCATTTATGAATGATATGGATTATGCAGATACTCAATTTAAGGTTACAGTTAAAAGTATGCTAAGACTTTAATGTCACTTGAGGTTGGTATTTTTGTTACAATAGCATTGCACAAAAACTAGAAACCCATTATTGTGTAAACAATATATACTTGTTAAGGAGATGTAGTACAAGAAAGCGATCTTAGCTATAGATCCTAGATTAGACATAATTTATTAGTCACTCAGTCATGTCTGACACTCTGTGACCCCACGCACTGTAGTCCACCAGGCTCCTCTCTCCATGGAATTCTCTAGGCAAGAATATTGTAGTGGGTTGCCATTTCTTTCTCCAGGGGATCTTTCTGAGTCAGGGATTGAAGCCCAGTCTCCTACATTGAGGGAAGATTCTTTTACCATCTGAGCACCAGAGACAGACTCCAGACATAATTTAGTTGAGATGAAAATAGTCTTGGAAAATGAAGCAGAATGGGGTTAATATTCTTGTAGCTACGTGATGCACTTTGCAGCTCTGGGTAGACTCCTCACCTATATACTCACTCATTCATCCACTCACATATATTTATTGTGCACTTGCTATGCTGGTGCTGTGTCAGCAACATGTGCTTGCCACCCTTGAGCTAACAGCCTAGTGCAAAATTCAGGAGGACAGGCATCATAATACTGCACAGTAATGGCTAAGAATGGAGAAATTCAAGTTCATAAAGAGTCACGTGACTATGACCTGAAGCCATCAGGGAAGGTTCCTGGAGAATGTGACTGTAAACTGAAATATGCCCTTTGAGATATCCCATTTAGACACTGGGACTGAGGTAGAAACTAGACAAAGGGGGAGGAGCTGGGGGGGGTGAAGGAGGGAGCACTGGGGGAAATGTTTCTATGGCTAAGGGAATACCTTGTGCTAGGGAGGTGATAGAGAGCTCAGTGGATTTGGCAAACTGGAACTGAATGATAAGGGTCGCTTGACTTAGGTGTGAGGTGAGAGAAGGTCAAGATGGTGCTGGATGCTAACCAGGAGCCAGATTATGAAGTTCACTTAAACCATATTGAGGTTTGTACTTTATCCTGAAGACCATGGTTTAGATGGGAGGAGCATGTTCTTGTTTTTGTTGTTTAGTCTCTGAGTCGTGTCCAGCTCTTTTGCGACTCCATGGACTGTAGCCCTCCAGGCTCCTCTGTCGATGGGATTTACCAGGCAGGACTATTGGAGTGGGTTGCCATTTGCTTCTCCAGGAGATCTTCCTGACTCAGGGATTGAATCTGGGTCTTCTGCATTGCAGGCAGATTTTACACACCTGAGTCATGGGGGAAGCCTGGGAAGAGCATGACTGTGTTTTTATTTTTATATAATATCATATAAGAAATGAATCGCCAGTCTAAGTTCAATGCAGGATACAAGATGCTTGGGGCTGGTGCACTGGGATAACCCAGAGGGATGGTATGGGGAAGGAGGTGGGAAGGGGGTTCAGGAGTGGGAATTTATGTACACCCGTGGTGGATTCATGTTGATGTATGGCAAAACCAATACAGTATTGTAAAGTAAAAGAGAAAAATAAAATTAGAAAAAAATAAAGAATTAAAAAAATTAACATATTTGTTTTATAATATATAATTTACAGATATACAATATGGTTATTTGAAATTTTTAAAGTTTATATGTCATTTATAGTTATGCAGGTCATGAAGCAACAGTTAAAACTGGACATGGAACAACAGACTGGTTCCAAATAGGAAAAGGAGTACGTCAAGGCTGTATATTGTCACCCTGCTTAACTTCTATGCAGAGTACATCATGAGAAACGCTGGGCTGGAAGAAGCACAAGCTGGAATCAAGATTGCTGGGAGAAATATCAATAACCTCAGATATGCAGATGACACCACCCTTATGGCAGAAAGTGAAGAGGAACTAAAAAGCCTCTTGATGAAAGTGAAAGAGGAGAGTGAAAAAGTTGGCTTAAAGCTCAACATTCAGAAAACTAAGATCATGGCACCTGGTCCCATCACTTCATGGGAAATAGATGGGGAAACAGTGGAAACAGTGTCAGACTTTAGTTTGGGGGGCTCCCAAATCACTGCAGATGGTGATTGCAGCCATGAAATTAAAAGACACTTACTCCTTGGAAGGAAAGTTATGACCAACCTAAATAGCATATTCAAAAGCAGAGACATTACTTTGCCAACAAAGGTCCATCCAGTCAAGGCTATGGTTTTTCCATTGCTCATGTATGGATGTGAGAGTTGGACTGTGAAGAAAGCTGAGCACTGAAGAATTGATACTTTTGAACTGTGGTGTTGGAGAACACTCTTGAGAGTCCCTTGGACTACGAAGAGATCCAACCAGTCCATCCTAAAGGAGATCAGCCCTGGGTATTCACTGGAAGGACTGAGGTTGAGGCTGAATCTCCAGTACTTTGGCCACCGCATGCGAAGAATTGACTCATTGGAAAAGACCCTGATGCTGAGAGGGATTGGGGGCAGGAGGAGAAGGGGACGACAGAGGATGAGATGGCTGGATGGCATCACTGACTCAATGGATGTGAGTCTGAGTGAACTCCAGGAGTTGGTGATGGACAGGGAGGCCTGGTGTGCTGTGGTTCATGGGGTCGCAAAGAGTTAGACACGACTGAGTGACTGAACTGAACTGAACTGATAGTTATAAAATTGGCTATGTTCCCCTTATTGTACAATATATCCTAGTAGCTTATTTTATACATAATCATTTGTATCTCTTAAGCCCCACCTCTATGTTGCCTCTGCCCACCTCTCTCTCCCTGTTGATAGCCACTAGATTTGTCCTCTATGAAGAGTCTCCTTCTTTTATGTTATATTCATTAGTGTGTTGTGTTTCTTAGATTCCACATATAATATCACATATGTAGAATCTAGATTAAAGTTTTGGTGTTTGTTTTGCTAATAGTTTTATCACAGCATTAACCTCCTTGTTATATAAAGAATCTGTGTGCAGGACTCTGAGAAAATATCACCTCTGGAAACAGCACTGTGATCTTTGGCTACCCAGCTGGGCTCTAGTTTCCAAGGTGCTCCTGATGAATGCAGATATCTGAACCAATATCACTGTATGCTGGCCTTTATCACAGAGATCATACTTTCACCACCAGCGTTCTGCCTTTCTTATTTCTGTTGTTCATTGTTTAGCCCCTAACTAAACAAGAGTGTCTGACTCTTGGAGACCCCAAGGACTGCAGCACACCAGGCTTCCCTGTCCTTCACTATCTCTTGGAGCTTGTTCAAACTCCAGGAGTCAGTGATGCTGATGCCATCCAACCATCTCATCCTTTGTTGCCCCTTCTCTTCTTGCCCTCAATCTTTCCCAGCATCAGGGTCTTTTCCAAGGGCTGCCTTTCTTACTACATGCAGTTTCTTCCCTCTCCTGGGTTAGAGTGTGTCTTTATTTTAGGAAGTTCATGCTTGGAGGGTGTTTGTGTTTAGGTGATATATGCATCCCCTGCGTTTTCACTGTCTATGTATGGTCCAGCTACCCAGCTAGACTGTGACTTCCCACAAAGCACGGTTATATCTTCTTCAGCTTGGTGTCAATCTTAGAGCATGTGTGCTCAGTTGCTAACTCATGTCTGACCTTTGCAACCTCATGGACTATAGCCCACCAGGCTCCTCTGTCCGTGGGATTTTCCAAGCAAGAATACTGGAGTGGGTTGCCATTCCCTTCTCTGGGGGATCTACTGACTTAGGGATCAAACCTGGGTCTCCTGCATTTCAGACAATTCTTTACCCTGAGCCTCCACCAGGGAGGCTCTTCCTGGGGCATGACACTTACCAGTAATAGACTGAATAGAGAAGCTTGTTTAACAAAGTGAAGGTTTTCCCTCTCTCATTACATATATTTGGTATGTGGGTACTGAATAAATTCTCACTGACTGTAAAACAGAGGATGGTGTCAAATAAAATCTGGGATTAGGAAAAAGTATTAGATCTTTTCCATAGTCAAAGGATGAAAGAATGCAATTTAATTTAAATCCTTTTTGTCTTCAGGGGAGAAGTCACTCTGGCAAGTACTATAAGCAATCTGAAGTCACCATGGCACAGCTGACTCAAAACAGTCATACCCATCCTACAAATCCAATTCAATTTCTCCTTTTGTCTGGCTTAGCAAGGAAATTAACCAGACAAGCCACTGGGGTTTGTTATAATAATACTTCCTAGCATCTATATGGTTCTTTCTGGTTTAATGAACTTGACTCACATTAATTACTTAATCACATAAGCCACCATGAGGTGGAGAACCAAGGCTAGTTATCCCCATTTCTTGATAAGGAAATTGAAAATGCAAAGGGGTCACTAGCTGCAGATTGTTCTGCCAGTCTGCCAGTTAAACTCAAGATTAACTCCCGGAAGGCTACTACACAGTTCATTAGCCCAAAATGTCTCAAGCTGAAAACTGTTCCGGTAGTTCAGGAAGAGAAAGGGCTCTGCATAACTGTAAGGGAGAACAGACATAGTAGCTGGAATCATTGCCTTATTTCTCCTTTTTCCCTCTGAGCACGGAAACAATTTCATGGAGCCTTGAGGTAGCGTTTTAACCTTGGGGCCAGATCCCGTGCCTGAGTACCCTGTTCCCCAAGAGCTTATTTTTGCAGGTGCCTTCATTTCCAGAGGATACCAGAGTTTAATTTAGCAGATTCTTGCTTCTGAGCACTCGACAGTAGCCTGGTGGGTCGGAAACTTGGCCATGGATAGGATCTTGCTCCAGGGATCATTTCTCTAACCTAGCTGGACTCCTGGCTATTCAAAATTAGAAGTCACCCACTCTCTCCTTTGACTGATAGGCCGTCTGTGGATTGAGAATACTTTGCTACATGATGTGGCAGTGTTTATTTCATAATGGGCTTTGGGAGAAAAACTCACTTGGGATTGTGCTTATTTGGAAAACTTGGAGCAGCTAGTTGAGTAAATTGGTATATGTCACATCTACAGCTACAGCATCCGAGCATTTGGAAAACCAGCAGGAATTAAAAAGCAATCCCAAGGGTTGCCTTGCAGTGTACATTCTACATACATGATAGGCAAGATGGGAATATTAGCTGCATATTAGCTGCTCTAAGCTTAAAGTGAGGTCTAATTAAACATAGAAAACCCTCAGAGTTGTATCAGGCCTTCCCTGGGTGTCCCTGGGCACTGCTAATTGAATACTTAATGTTTTCTATCCCTTAGGTGATTGGAAGTTACTTGGAAACCCCCAGAAATTCGTTTGACCTCTTTAATTAATCTGAGTAGTCGACTATTAAAAGACTTATCTTTAAGTATTTTCTTTTTTGCTATTTATTATGAGATTTCTTTCCATTTCTAACACCTTCTCAGACTCACCCCTCCCAATGCCTCCACAGCTCCATGCCTTCCTTTGTTCAAGCCTCTCCTGCTCCAGTTTGCATTTTCAGTTTGGAGAACATTACTAGGGAGTGAGGTGAGCCCAAGTCCTGTAGGAATTAGCAGAGAAGACTTTTTGGCAAAGGAGTGAACGTATTCCTGCTTCAGGAAAAAATGAGAACATTAAGAGCTACCGTGTATGGCATATCAGGCATTTTTAGGTCTTCACACTTAATATCACACTGAACAATGAAACCAATCATTCAGGAAGGATTAGATGATAAAATATAGAATTCTACATTTTTCAAAATAAATGTGTATTCTTTAAATTAAAAATATGCAACTTTCTCTCTAGAACACATTGAATGTTAATATTGGAAAGGATGTCTGGTCTAACCACCATTGTTTCAGGGGTGGGGAAACTGAGTCCCAGAAAGGTCACAGGGTTGGTGGAAAGTTAAAGACCACGTTCTGACTCCCAGTCCAGGTTGTGGGGTAGAGAGAATAGATAACGGATGTAGAACCTGAGGACTGGTTCTGTTGATGGCTGTTGCTCAGGGATATTGTTTAACCTTGGCAGGCTGCTTCTGTGCACCAAGGAATTCAACTATGTGCTTTCTGAGGTCACTTGCAACTATGAAAACTTTGTCATCTCTACTAGATTATCCTGCATCTTATAATAGCAATAAATATATTTAAAAATATGCTCAACACTAGAAAAACATTGGATTATGCACTTACCTGCACACATTTTTATTCTCTCCATCCCCACCAGTGCTTTTAGATTTTTATTAGAAATGAAAAGACTAAGAAAAAAATCCTACACAAAACATAATACCCCAGAAGCAGAAACTACAGGATCTCATAAAATGAAAGCTACCTGGTTATGTACCTTTGATGTTCAGCTCATGTAAAGTAAAAAGTTTTAGAGTATGAGGAACTTCTGATTTTTGGCTTTAAAAATAAATATCAGGAATTCCTGTTGAAACAGGAAACTCTGGTTCTGAAACTCTGGTGCACAGAGCTTGAAACTGTAGTCCAAAGAGGTACAACTACGTCTTTTTGAGAAACGTATTTTAAAATAAAATAAAATAAAATGGGCTGTTTTGGAAAAAGGAGGGTCAGCAGGGGAAGCTTGGGTGCAGACCATCAACGCTGGCTGGTTTCTGTCCCAGGATGCCTCCACATCACTGTACTGCTGTAGGATGTCAGGAGGTGTGAAGACAGTGACAAAGTCTGAGCTTCAACAAACAGCTTGCCACTGCAGACAAACCCACCTACAGAATTTTAGTAAATATACAGAGGTGTCTTCGTTGCCTCTTACCTTTTTATACATTGATAAAGTATGCCTCTGTCTTCTATTTTTTTCTTTTTTGCTAGTAATTGCTAACATCAGTCTATTTATTTGATACTACATTAAATGAATAATTTACGCTCAGATGCCACACTGAATAGACCATTTGATTAGTGGTTAAACTTCTCTGACATAAAAGTTGTAGAATTTTTTTCAGAAAGTATAGTTGGCATTAAGAGACACAAGATAAACATACCATATCAGAGAAGATGGTTCATTGGTGAACATATATATATATATATGTATATAGTAATAGGAATATATAATATATGCTTATTATATTGGGAATGTTGTGTTCTTTGTTAATTTTCACTATGAAGTATTTCAGGTGGTTTAAATGGTGGCACTAAAAATAAAGCAGTGGCACTGAACAGATGGGTTGAATTAAGAATGGGTTTAATGCCAAGTTCACTCATGTCTGAATGGTGAAAAGAGGTATTCATTTAAAAGTCTTCTTATTACCTTTTCTTGAAAAAAAAACTCAGTGTTTTTTCCTCCTTTCCTTTTTGATGACAAATCCATTTTAATAACTATAATATACATATTCTAAAGGATTCTGAGAAAATGTAAAATAGAATCACTGTCTGAATAGCACATAAAGAGTTGGAAAATATTTTAAATGGAGAATAAGTTTGC
The DNA here is from genome assembly GCF_032405125.1 of Capricornis sumatraensis. Classification (NCBI taxonomy): domain Eukaryota; kingdom Metazoa; phylum Chordata; class Mammalia; order Artiodactyla; family Bovidae; genus Capricornis; species Capricornis sumatraensis. Next base: position 99,130,120 of record NC_091072.1, on the reverse strand, counting down.
CTTAGTAGAAATGAGAAATGTCTGTTAAGTTTGGAATCCAATAAAATATTATGAAAACTAGTTTTGAGACGCACACAATGATTTTTTAGAGGTAATTTATTTTATCTTAATGAACTACGATTTCAACTTTTAGGAGAAACTATTTTGAAGCCACAATGAAGTATCTAAGCATCAAATGACTATTGAAAAATGAAAGGTTGAGTTAATTGTAAATAAATCAGAAGCATATGTTTTAATTCTTCCTTAAAATATATATAAATTAAAATAAAATGTTCTTCATAAATATGACTTATATCAAGCCAAACCTCAAATATGTGAAAAGTAGTTCGAGCTATTTGACGAGTTTGGAATTGAAGTAGACAAACTGAAAATTAAATATATATTACAAAGTGAAAGAAGCACTGGCATATCTATTTGCTCAGGAAGAATGAATGTAGTCTGTGCATTGCTCTTGGGTCAGAGGATTTTGGTTCTAATATTAATTGTCTAAGCAAGTCAGTCTCTTCTTTGTTCATTTATACCCCAGTGGAAGGGTGATCTCTGGATCTCTTTCAGCTGGAAATCTGTGAAATGCTGAGGAACAAATGCGATAGTGCATGGAAAGAATCTGCAAAACGCATAGCATCAGACTGCCGCTTGAAAGTATATATTGTGTGTTTCTCAGCAACATTTTAATTTCCTTAGACACAGAAGTCATTTAGTTATGTACCTAGCATAAGGAGATCTAAAAATAGCTAATCAATGAATGATTACATAATGAATAAATATGTTCCCTTCAAAATAAAAATAATTACATAACTATAAAGTCATATATAAGCATATATATATATAGCAGTTTTTGATTCTGAAATGACTTCTGAGGGTATTATTTATATAGCTAAGTTGAAACCAAGCAGGAACATGTAGGGGCTTTCCTGGCTACAGATCCCTCTGCATCCCCGCTTACTGTTGACTGAGAAAAGAGGTTTTAGAGATACACTGTACTGCAGATGGTGATTGCAGCCATGAAATTAAAAGATGCTTACTCCTTGGAAGGAAAGTTATGACCAACCTAGATAGCATATTGAAAAGCAGAGACATTACTTTCTCAACAAAGGCCCGTCTAGTCAAGGCTATGATTTTTCCAGTGGTCATGTATGGATGTGAGAGTTGGACTGTGAAGAAAGCTGAGTGCTGAAGAATTGATGCTTTTGAACTGTGGTGTTGGAGAAGACCCTTGAGAATCCCTTGGACAGCAAGGAGATCCAACCAGTCCATCCTAAAGGAGATCAGTCCTGGGTATTCATTGGAAGGACTGATGCTGAGGCTGAAACTCCAGTACTTTGGCCACTTCATGCGAAGAGCTGACTCATTAGAAAAGACTTTGATGCTGGGAGGGAATGGGGCAGGAGGAGAAAGGGACGACAGAGGATGAGATGGCTGGATGGCATCACTGACTTGATGGAAGTGAGTTTGAGTGAACTCCGGGAGTTGGTGATGGACAAGGAGGCCTGGAGTGCTGTGATTCATGGGGTCGCAGAGTTGGACACGACTGAGCGACTGAACTGAACTGAACTGTACCCTCCTAGGTTCTGCATGTGCAGCAAAGAACAGGGCCCAGCAGTCAATATTTGGGGAAGTAAAAACTGCAGGAACAGAGGACAGTCATGTAGGAAAGTAGCGATAACTTAATAAATCAGTCAGAAGGACCCTCAGTTCGGTTTTAAAGGTAAAACTATGTCTGACATATATTAAGTTGTTCTGTAGATACTAAATCCCCCATCTGGGCTTCCCAGGTGGCTTAATGGTAAAGAATTCACCTGCCAAGCAGGAGACACGATTCCTGGGTTGGGAAGAACCCCTGGAGAAGGAAATGGCAACCCATTCCAATATTCTTGCTTGGGGAATCCCACAGACAGAGGAGCCTGGTGGGCTATAGTCTATGGGGTCACCAATAGCTGGACACAACTGAGTGACTAAACGACTAAACCCCCACCAGGTGGAGGAAACAGCATGCTCACTAGCAAAACAGAACCCCCAGATTGACTGCAACCAGAAAGTTGATAATGTTGACTCCTGAAATACCACCATGTTCCCTCACCATCAGCCAATTAGAAACATGTCCATGAGTGGATCACACACCCTGTAACAATTGTTGCCTCCCCAAATCAGCATTTAAAAACTCTTCCCCATCTTGGTGGTGCCATCCTGGCTGCCCAGAGTACATGCTGCCTCTACAATGACTCTGCTGCAAAACAAATGCTGAATGCTATTTTCATTTCTCACCTTTTTTTGTAAATAAGAAAATTCTCTTCAGATTTCTTTTGGTTAGTGAAACAGGTACTAATGTAGGTCTTTCATAAAAGCAAAGTGATGTGAAGTGAGCTTTTGAAAAGTGGGGGATACCTATACACATTATCTATATTTCAGTACGCTGTTCTTAGTTGCTCAGTTGTGTCCAACTCTTTGTGACCCAATGGACTGTAACCCACCAGACTCTTCTGACCATGGGGATTCCCCAGGTAAGAATACTGAGTAGGTTTGCCATGCCCTCCTCCAGGGTATCTTCCCATCACCGGGATCAAATCCAGGTCTCCCACATTACAGGCTGATTCTTTACCTCTGAGCCACCAGGGAAGCCCAAGAATACTGTATTGGGTAGCCTGTCCCTTCTCCAGGGAATCTTCCTAACCCAGGAATTGAACTGGGATCTCCTGCATTGCAGGTGGATTCTTTATTAGTTGAGTTACCAGGGAAGCCCATATATATGTATGTATATACTATAAGCCCATATATATGTATATATATACATATATGTATATATATACACATAACATGATGTATGTTGTTATGGACTAAATGTTTGTGTCCTCTCCAGATTCAAATATTGAAGTCCCAATACCCAATAAGATGGTATTTGGAGGAAGGGTCTTTGGGAGATAACTAGGTTTAAATGAAGTCATAACGGTGGGACCTCCATTATGGGCTTAGTATCCTTATAAGAAGAGAGACCAGAGTCACTCTCTCTGCCATGAAACGATGCAGTGAAAAGGCAACTATCTTCAAGTCATTAAGAGGGTGCTCGCCAGGAACCAAATCAGCTAACACCCAGGTCTTGAACTTTTCAGCCACCAGAGTTGTTTAAGAAATAAACATGTTGTTTAAGCCAAAACAAACAAAAACCCCCCTTTCCCCAAAGCCTCTGGGGAGCTCAGATCTTTGGAGCATGAGCCTCCTATTCTCCTTGCTGGGCCCTACAGTAAATGCTATACTTTCCTTCACCACAGTTGCTGTCAGTAGACTGGCTTTGCTGTGCTTTCAAAGAGAAGACTCAAATTTTGTTTGGTAACAAAGCCACTGGATTGAGGCCCACCAGTGTCCTAAAAAACAAATATGTCTTCTTCATCTTCTTCCTTTTGTTGGGTAGAAAAACTAAGGGCTGAGCCTGGGCTGCCCTGAAAATACCACTATGACTCTATATTGATTCATTCATTCTCTGCTTCAGAATGGAAGAGAAATTAATTTTCTGAAAGTTTCTCCTCATATCATCATGTTAGACTTCCTCACTCCAGAGTGTACCATGTGCTTATAAGCCCAGAGTCCTTAAAAACTTTACCAGACCAACAAACACCATTTCGAAGCATAATTAGCTGTCCATCCACACACAATTTGTGTCAGACATGTTCTACTCTGCCTCTGTGTCTTCATGCCGTCAAAAACAGAACCTGTTACTAACCTATAATTTTGAGCTCAGGAATGCCCTCTGTTTGGGAGTATGACCTGCTTTTGGCAGGAAAAAGAGAAAGACTTCCCATTTTGTATGAAATTTGCCATATAATAAGCTACTTTCTTCCTTGCTGATGCCTTTTCCTGCTATCAATACCCATGAATTAGATTTCAACTTTTGTTTTCTTAAGCTTTTGATCCCTGCTGCATGACTCACTCTCCCACCCCACACTTGTTAGCCTGAACTCTTTTGAGAGCCAATGCAAACTCACTCCAGGTTTTCATGAATCTCAAGTTCAAATCCTGCCTCAATCTGACTGATAATACTCCATATATACTCTACAGTTGTTGCACTCTTTGTCAATAGATGCATCACTGAATAGAATATAGTAACATTTAAATCAAGAAACTGGCTCCTACAGATATAATCCTTTCTAAGTTTTGCAGAAATTTGGATTCCTAGAACTAGAAAGGTTCTTAACGACAGTCTGGTGCTCTAGTTTTCAATCTGCTTCCCACAAAAACCATAAAGTTACGGAGATAGTTCAAGAACTCTAATTGTTTGATTCAAAACAATTTTGGGGGCTATACTTTATAAATTTGTAAATTACTAAAAATAAAGCTCTCCTCAAATAATGCCAGATACCTAAGTTTTAAACATATTGGGGACCACCAGTTTTCAAATTTTCTCATGAATGGCTTCACAATAAATAAGTGACAAGAGTTGAATTTATTAGCATAAATCACATTTATGCTAATAAAATGCTGCTATTGTTTACATAGCATTCACACAAATTTGCAGGTAAGCTTCCAGGTGAAAAACAAAAAGCTTGAAAAAGTCTAATCTAATCTATTCCCCAGCCAAAATAAGAATCTCTTCTAAAATGCCTTGGACATGATCTTAGAGGGAGAACAGTGAGCAGTCCTGAAGAAAGATCTTAGTTCCTCGGCCAAGAAATGAACCTGGGTAGCCTGGACCAAAATGGAATCCTAGACATCAGACTACCAGGAGCTAGCTGTTAGAAGCAATGTGACCCTGGCTCTTTCCCTCATTTGAAAGCAAGAATGCTTCAGAGGGCAAAAACTGTAAAAACAGGCACAAAGTTTGTTATTAGAGACATAGCATAACGTGTGGGAAAGCATACATAGAAATAGTTTATTTAAGACAGAAGCAAGGCAGAAATACATACCCAGAGAGAAAGGGTATGAGCAGCCGCAGAGATACACACCCAGAGAGCAGTGCTTGAGTACTGCCTGAGGAACTCCTGTAAAGAGGTGATTTAAATCATTTATATAGGATAGTCCTTCCTGGTCTTTGTTCACAATTGGCCAGTTATCTTTTTTTTTTTTTTTTCACACCTGATTGGCCATAGGAGCCTCTCCAAGATGTGTGCTCAACTTTTTGCTAAGACGGATCCCACAGCAGAGGCCTGTGGGGGTATGTGCTGTGCTTAGTTGCTCACTCATGTCTGACTCTTTGCGACCTCATGGACTGTAGCCCCCGCAGGACCCTCTGTCTCTGGGGATTCTCCAGGCAAGACTACTGCAGTAGGTTGCCATGCTCTCCTCCAGGGGATCTTCCCAACCCAGGGACTGAGCCCAGATCTCCTGCATTGCAGGTGGATTCTTTACTGTCTGAAGTGTGGGTGTATGTCCATAGTCATTATGGGGTGGCACCCCCTCCCTTTTTTACTGCCAAGAAGCCTTCCTGCACACGTGCAGACAGGGAAATCTTCCTTGACCTCAGGAGTGGTCATCTTATCTCTTTACTTCAGTAGAGCTCAGTTTTTCCTTGGAGGGTCTGGGTGAGAACAAACCTTCAGTTTTACTCCACTTGACAAACACCAGCTGTCCGAACCAGGGGCCCATCTATCTCCTACCTCAGACAGTCTTTCCAGCCTCTGCTTGAATCCTAGGGCCATGAGCTCCTCACTCTACAGCTTTGCCTATTCCACTGTTTCAAAGTTTGCATTGTTGAGTGGACAGACATCTGTTGCCTTGTAATTTCTCACCATCGGTCCAGGTTCTGTTCTAGAGAAAACACTGAACCATTATAAATCGTTTTCTACATGGCAGCTCTTTGACTATCTCCTGTCAATTTGTGTTAGGACTTCAGTACAGTTTCAGATAAAAAGGAAAACTAGATGTTTGGCAAATAGGCAGGTGCATGGATAATTTAAAATGGATGCAAGGGCAGAAAAGATGCTTGGAAATGTTAAAAGTGGACCCAGTTTTAAGGACCATACCTCTTAATGTTCATTACAGCATTGGTTGTAGTAACAAAACAGTTGGATGTAACATAAATGCATGAGGTTAAGTAAATTACAGTAGCATTGTACTGGAATATCATGTGCCATTAAAAATTAAGCAGTGGAAGACTAATGTCATGGAAAGATTAAAACCATGTGTTGGTATGGAAAAATAAAAGCATGTTGTAAATTTTTATACTTTATACTTTGTGTTATTAATATATATATATACTTAAAATTAATGACATACATGTATATTGAAAAGACACTAGAAGGATATTAACCAAACTATTTACAGAGTCTATTCGAATGATAAGGATGGCAGGTGGTTTTTATATCCTTCTTTCTGCATTTTTGATTTTTAACAAAGGTGTATCTCTTTATAATAATAAAAAGGAACAAAGGAGTATTCTCTCCTCTTTTTCTAAGGGTGATAAGAAAGGCTTAATTTCCTTCATTGTCAGAAAATACCAGTCTGCACAATTCTGATATGTTTATTCAACAACCAGTCAAATAAAGAAATATTGGGCTTGATACAAAACTATGAAATTCTTGAGTTGGGTGCTAACTGTGGATAGAAGTTTTATATTAAGCTGGGTATGCCTGTTGAGGTCAAGCTCGCTTCCCCTGAAGCTCATGGGTTGCTCTCCAATTCTCCAGTTCAGATACCTGGCTGTGTTCTTTCTGCTTAGCTTTGCATGTATTTGGTGCACTTAATCCATAAACCATTCTCAGCTTCCAAATATGTTTCTTTCTGTTTGTAAGCTTTGACCTCCAGGGAGGTCTCCATTGAGATGGTCTATATCTCTGAGTATTGGCCACTCATTTATTCAACTCCTGTTATTTGCTACAGTTATGAATACAGAGCAGACATTCTGTAAATGTCAAGTGTGTTCATTGCCTTGACAGTGGTGGCCCAGCGGACCTAAAGTACCAACTGGAAGTCCAGCCCTCTGTGCCAGACTCTGGCTGTGAGAGGAAGGACATGAAAGAAAGTTGAGACGGGGAAGCGCCGTTGTGTGTCTGGCAGGCACATGCTCCTCTAGGATTAACTTACAATCAATCTGCTATTGGGCACCAGTGTTGACAGCCTAAGTGGGGCTACACTGGGTGACATATAAGCTTCTGTCTGCTATACAGATACAAATGAGCACTAAAATACCATACCATATAATCTATCCAGTTCCTTAACAATCCCCTGCCTCCCCAACCCTGAAACCCACAAAGGGCAAATGTGCCCAACTGACTGTGATGTCCAAGTAATTTAGTAAGCTGAAAGGAAACACAATGCAGCATCTCAGAAGATGAATATAAAATTACTATGAAAGCTCCGAAAGGGAAAATAATCATGAAAATTGCTGCAGCACAGAGTAGCTAAACCAAATATGCAAAGGACATAAATATCATGAACATTTTAGCGTTTAAATATGACTTAAATCACGATGGGTCTGAAAAGGATTATATGTGGCAAAATATATTTGTGTGCGTCTTAGTTAAAAATCATCACATAAAAATCAAGCACCCTAGAATCATTAATCATTAAATCTATTGAATTATCAGATTTTTGTTGTTGTTTGCTTGCTTGTTTTAATCACTCAGTGATTACCTATCAGAATTCCCAGGCACGAGGTGCTAGCGGTAAAGAACCTGCCTTTCAGTGCAGGAAATATACGAGATGCAGGCTTGATCCCTTGATGGGGTAGACTCTCTGGAGGATGGCATAGCAACCCACTCCAGTATTCTTGCCTGGAGAATCCCATGGGCAGAGGAGCCTGGCAGGCTACAGTCCATAGTGTTGCAAACAGTTTGAAAGAATGAAGCAACTTAGCATACATGCATGAAGTCTTTATACAAATTAATTTTGATCAAGGTGTAAAACTTACTTTGGTTACCAGTGATTATACACTCTACCACAGTAAGGCCTGCTGAATGAATGTGGGATTGAGAAGTTCATGCATACATCTGTAGAAGAGTGTACATCTCAGTGGGGTTACAAGTAGGAGGCTCAGCATGCAGGCTAGCCAGGGCCAAATCTGGAGGACTTGTTTATTGGAACATGCAAGAGGAGAACTCAGCCTATTGAGTATGTAAGAGTGAGGTCAAGGCAAAAGAAACAGTTCTAGTCACATGAGACCTCAGTGCAGTGCTTACTGATGGTGTGTTAGTCACCAGGCTCCTCTGTCTGTGGAATTCTCCATGCAAAATACTGCAGTGAATTGCCATTTCCTTCTCTAGGGAATCTTCCCAACCCAGGGATTGGACTCGGGTCTCCCTCATTGCAGGCAGATGCTTTACCATCTCAACGACTACTAGGGAAATCAACGAAGTGAGTGATAGGGTAACTCACAGATGCTTTCACAGACAACAGGAGACACCGTTGGACTGTAACAACTGTCTTGTCATTGCTGATAAATTTTTGAAAGCTGTCTTGAGTTTCTAAACCTTTTTGAATGTGTTTCTAGAAATTCAAGCTTTGTAAGTGTGCTACAAAGCCCAACAGGCTGGCATCAGTAGAAGTTGGACAATGAAACTTACCTGCCATGGCCCCTGTACTTCCATTAGCAGGTTATCCTTCAATCTTGGGCACTACCATGCCTTGCAGAGGCTACTGGAGTGATAGGTATGCTGTTTAAACATAGTTTTTCTACCCAGATAAAGATATGAATGACCCCTTCCTGCTATTTGTCACTTCTTTGCACAACCCCCTCCACACACACATTCCAAACTAAGGAATCACTAATATCCTTTCTGGAAAAAAGCATAAATCCATTTTTAAGAAGTCACTTACTGGACTCCATAAATTACAAAACCCAAAGACTAGGTTTTGAATTTGATTTATCTCTTCTTCATTTTAAGTGGGTTTGAACAGAAGTGATAAAACTCTTGAAATAGCACCTGAGAAATATAATCTTCAATATGTCACTGATCAAAGGGGCCCATGAACATGCCCTCAAAGGTTTCTTTACAATGTTTAGGCCCAAATACCTGTGCTTACTACAGTCATTCTTTACTCAGGGACAGAATTTGAGGAATGTCTCTCACAAACCAAAATTCAATACTTTTAATCCTGTTCTCTTGAAATAGGATTAAAATTAAAGACCTTTCACAATGTATCAAGGAGAGTTTGAAATTTTATTTTATGTTATTGAAATTAAAATGTCCACATTTTCATATGACTTTCAATTCCCAAATCATCTTGTCATTCTCCTCTCCCACCTTCTTCACATGACGAACAGCCTTTAATCTTTGTTCCCAAATTTAGTCCTTGGATGTCTTTTCCCCCCTTTTTATTGAAGCTATTGCTTTGAAAACATTGAATAAATCTGACATTTAAACTCCTCCAATATACTGTCATATATTTCCTCTGCCAGGAGCCTAGAGGTTCATGTTAAAATATAGCTTGTGGTGTAGAAATTGCTGCTAAGAAAAGTAAGTCATTTCTTTTTCTTTGCAAGAAACCCCTCGCCAGCAGTAGATCTAAAAGGATTATGCAAGCTCTCTCTTTTTTTTTTTTTTCTTCTCTACAATTTTTGAACCTGTTTGATATAAAGGAACTTCAGATGGAATGACCCATAAACCCCTTTCTCTAATACAAAGGCCATTGCTTCTGTATGCCAGACAGTTAATAGTCACAGGCTGAATTCTCTTTGAATAGACTCCATTTGGGCAAGTTTTAAGGGTCCCTTACAGTCAGTTCAGGGTTATATAGCATCTTAAAAATCCTACAGCTATAGGGGCTTTAGAGATTATCTAGTGTGCCTGATTTTAGAGGTGAGAAGAGGAAAATAGAGCAGAGTTAAAGGGATAGTTTAATGTCATGAAGCTGTTTGGGGCAGAGCCAGGACTAGAATTAAGGCAATTCCACTTGTAGAGTTCATTTCATTATATAATGTTTTTCATGGGACACAAATAGAAGCTCTCAGTGTCCTTATCCTCATCCAGAGTCAAATGGACATGGGCAGTTAAGTAGCTGTAGGCAGCCTTTTTGAGCAAAGCTAGAAGAAAGGCACTGTGGGACTCCTGGAAACTGCTTGGGCAGAAGAAATTGAGATATCCTTCTCCATCCAGCTTGGCTACAGCATACCTAAGCGACTCTAGCTTCTAGGAGACACTTCCCTATAAAGGGTTGAAGATGGAAATCTTCATGGGCGGCTACAGTTTCTGGCTTTGTGTAAAGGGACAGCAAAGTCAACCTGATTTGGGAGTCTGTTCTGACAGCAAACACACAGGCGGCTAGTCCTTGGGCCTCTTATTTTAGAATAGCAGAGTTGAAGGCAGAGAGCGGCCAAAACAGCAACAGTAGAGCAGAAAGGGAGCAGCTGCCACAGGGACACAACTTTAGCACAGAGGATTTGAGCAGGTGTGCCAAGATTGCAGAGCAGTAGGAATCTGAGCCTCACCAGTCTGGGTCCCCTGGTGGCTCAGACTATAAAGAATTCTGCATGCAATGTGAGACCAAGGTTCGATCCCTGGGTTGGGAAGATCTCTTAGAGAAGGGAATGGCTACCCACTCCAGTATTCTTGCCTGGAAAATTCCATGGACAGAAGAGCCTGGCAGGCTACAGTTCATGAGGTCACAGAGACGTGGACCCGACTCAGCGACTAACACTTTCACTTTCAGTCAAGGTCTGAAGTCTGTACCCTCCAGAACAGAGTGTCAGGACCCGTGAGGACTGGAGAAACACAAGTGGAGCAGAACTTCCAGAAAGCTGGAAAGGAAGAAATAAGAGTTGCTGAATTCCTCTGCAGACTGCAGTCAAGGGTGGACTGACCTTCCTCAGCTGCCAGGTAGTGAACACTTCTGGCTCTGTGGATCCTCCAGTCTCCATCACAACTGCTTTTCAGTGCAAAAGCAGCAGTAGACTGTGCAGAAATGGATGGGCATGGCTCTTTGCCAATAACTATTTATAGAAAAAGGCAACAAACAGGAGTCTACCAACCTCAGAAATAGATCCTTGTAGCTTCAGTGGTGAGAGATGGTGAAAAGGAATTGAGAGACGTCCAAAGAAATCAAGTTCTGTTTACCTTGCAGGGCTATTCTGAGGATTAAAGGAGTTCCTACATGGAAAACGCTCAAAAAAGCCCCTGGCATCTAGTAAATGCTAAATAAAATGACTGAGGCTTGTTTTGTTGCTACTGTTGATCACATATAAATATAAATATATATATACATATTTATATATATTTGGATGGTAGTAGCTACACTCATGTAAGTACCTACAGAACAACATGATCTTTTCTAGGATAAAGCAGGAAAGGGCAAAAGATAACACAGCCCATATTTACTCTCTCTTTGGACCTGTGACTAGAAGTATTTCACAGTCAAAATTATCACATTCCTCACCCAGTTCTATTTAACTTGGGCATCAAGAAAATTTTCTTGTTGGCAGAGGTAATAAATAAATAATTTCTGAGAGGAGATAGGAACTAGTCAGTACACAGACTCAGTTCAGTTCAGTTCAGTTAAGTTCAGTTCATTTGCTCAGTTGTGTCCAACTATTTGTGAATCCATGAACTACAGCACACCAGGCCTCCCTGTCCATCACCAACTCCCAGAGTTCACTCAAACTCATGTCCATTGAATCGGTGATGCCATCCAGCCATCTCATCCTCTGTTGTCCCCTTTTCCTCCTGTCCCCAATCCCTCCCAGCATCAAAGTCTTTTCCGATGAGTCAACTCTTCGCAGGAGGTGGCCAAAGTACTGGAGTTTCAGCTTTAGCATCATTCCTTCCAAAGAACAACCAGGACTGATCTCCTTTAGAATGGACTGGTTGGATCTCCTTGCAGTCCAAGGTACTCTCAAGAGTCTTCTCCAACACCACAGTTTAAAAGCATCAATTCTTCGGTGCTCAGCTTTCTTCACAGTCCAACTCTTACATCCATAGGTGACTACTGGAAAAACCATAGCCCTAACTAGATGGACCTTTGTTGGCAAAATAATGTCTCTGCTTTTGAATATGCTGTCTAGGTTGGTCATAACTTTTCTTCCAAGGAGTAAGCATCTTTTAATTCCATGGCTGCAGTCACCATCTGCAGTGATTTTGGAGCCCCCCCCAAATAAAGTCTGACACTATTTCCACTGTTTCCCCATCTATTTCCCATGAAGTGATGGGACCCGATGCCATGATCTTCATTTTCTGAATGTTGAGCTTTAGGCCAACTTTTTCATGCTCCTCTTTCACTTTCATCAAGAGGCTTTTTAGCTCCTCTTCGCTTTCTGCCATAAGGTTGGTGTCATCTGCATATCTGAGGTTATTAATATTTCTCCCTGCAATCTTGATTCCAGCTTGTGCTTCTTCCAGCCCAGCGTTTCTCATGATGTACTCTGCATATAAGTTAAATAAGCGGGTGACACTATACAGCCTTGCTGTACTCCTTTTCATATTTGGAACCAGTTTGTTGTTCCATGTCCAGTTCTAACTGTTGCTTCCTGACCTGCATATAGGTTTCTCAAGAGGCAGGTCAGGTGGTCTGGTATTCTCATCTCTTTCAGAATTTTTCACAGTTTCTTGTAATCCACACAGTCAAAGGCTTTGGCATAGTCAATGAAGCAGAAATAGATGTTTTTCTGGAACTTTCTTGCTTTTTTTGATGATCCAGAGGATGTTGGCAATTTGATCTCTGGTTTCTCTGCCTTTTCTAAAACCAGCTTGAACATCTGGAAGTTCACGGTTCATGTATTGCTGAAGCCTGGCTTGGAGAATTTTGAGCATTACTTTACTAGCAAGTGAGATGAGTGCAATTAGTTTAAGCATTCTTTGGCATTGCCTTTCTTTGGGATTGGAATGAAAACAGACCTTTTCCAGTTCTGTGGCCACTGCTGAGTTTTCCAAATTTGCTGGCATATTGAGTCAACTGACACCAATTTGATAATTTACTGTGTGTCTGAAATATCTCCAAAACTGGCATGTTAGATGTTAAATTGAAATGTATTAGTTCAGAAAAGTTCATTCTATCCTCAGAGAGTTATTCTCTGTATTGCTCAGTTATTCAATGTAAGTCCTGAACTTATATTGAGTCCTGGAGTTCCCTGTAGCTCAAACGTAAAGAATCTGCCTGTGATGCCAGAGACCAGTGTTCGATCTCTGGGTTGGGAAGTTCCTCTGGAGAAGGGAATGGAGATCCACTCCAGTATTCTTGCCTGGATGATTTGAAGGCTGAGAAGCTAGGAGGGCTACAGTCACTGGGCTCGCAAACAGTCAAACATGACTGAGTGACTAACACACATGCATTTAATATGAGAAATAGATTAATTACCTGACTATCACTCAACGCACTTGAAGGTATGTATGGTTTGAAAATTCACTCATCAAACATAGTGTATGTCATCTATATGCCTATGATGGTCTAGATGCTGAAGAGAAAACAGCAAAGAAAGCAAAAAAAAAAAAAAAAGAAATTTCTGATCTGACATATTTAACATTTTGAGCATAGCAAAAATAATGATAAGGTCCATAAAATACCTCAGCGAGTAGTTATTCAATAGAAATTAAAGACTGATGGAAGGAAAGGAATAAAGGCACATCAGCAGCTCTTCATTTTTAAATGTCTCTTTTATTCTCCCTTCCTTTTTCTCTTTTCTTCTTTACTGCTTGCTGCTGCTCATCTGCTTCATCTCCTTCTCCTCCCTTTTCTTATTCCTCCCCTTTTCCCTCTTTTTCATTTCTTTGTTCCATTTTTTTCCCTTGAACTATTAATGTTTCTTTCAGACTTGGCAGTCACAGTAGCTTGAACATCTCTTTTTTAATAAACATTTTCTAATTCCTTACTGCGAAAATATTTTTATTTTTATCAGACAAGCTTCAGAACAGTTCCCCTTGTTTATATGCTCTTTTAAATGTAATGTAGCAAGTTTTAATTTTTTTGCCACCCCATGCAGCACAGGGGATCTTAGATCCCCAACCAGGGATTGAACCTGTGCCCCCTGCATTGAGAGTGCAGAGTCTTAATTACTGGACCGTCAGGATAAACAAGTTTATCCTAAGAACTTCCGTCTTATTTTCTAACAGACTTTTTTTTTTTCCCAAAATATGTCCTTTCTTTTTTCTGAGTGAAATTGCTCAGATCCAAGTTCATTCTGTCTTTTAGCTCAATTGAATCCTCTTCCCTTGTGTGTGTGTGTGTGTGTGTGTGTGTGTGTGTGTGTGTGTGTGTGTGCACGTGCGGATGTGTGCTAAGTCGCTTCAGTCCTGTCAGACTCTTTGTGACTCTATGGACCATAGCCTGCCAGGCTCCTCTATCTATGGGATTCTCCAGTGGGTTGCCATGCCCAGGGATAGAACTGGCATCTCTTATGTCTCCTGCATTGGCAGGCAAGTTCTTTATCACTAGTGGCACGTACTCTCTGTATGTGTGATCCTGCTTAAAATTGTCAGAATCTCAGACTTGAAATTCTAAGTGTTAGATGGGAGGCAGGGGAGGGCTGATATGCAAATATAGCAGGAATTATCTAATGTTTTTGACCACCTTAATGAGGATTGAGTAGTTTGATTTGGTGATCTTTAAATTAAGGTCATTGTAGGATAAAATACTTTACTAGTGGAATTTGTGACATCTGGTTTCTTTAAAGGGCTGTCTACCAAGTCTTAGGAGCTGGGTTCAAATCCCAGATCTACCTTTTGCAAAGTAGATGTGTGTGATTTGAGGAACTCATTACAATTCTTGGAAACTCAATTTCCTCATCTGTAGACAGTCATGACAATATCTATCCACAGATTTGTAGGGAAACAATGCACATTTTATAGGAAACAAAACTTCCCAGATGGTGCAGTGGTGAGGAATCTGCCTGCCAGTGCAGGAGACACAAGAGAGGCAAGTCTGATCCTGGAGTCAGGAAGATCCCCCGGAGGAGGAAATGGCCACCCACTTCAGTATTCCTGCCTGGAAAATTCCATGGACAGAGGGGCCTGGTGGGCTTATAGTCCATGGGGTCGCAAAGAGTCGGACACGACTGAGTGATTGAGCACACACATACTGGATGTATGATGCTTTGTTCTAGATAGGGTATAGATGCTCAATAAATGAAAACTTGTGATAACAGTAGTATTGACAGTCTGTTCCATTCACAATGCCTAAAATAATCTGACCATGTAAGTGCCTCAGAAGATGAAAACAGATATATTTTAATGAACTGGTTCAAGAATGTCTTTTTCTTCATTATTCTGTTTTTCCTTTTGCAGTCTGATTTAAAAAAAAAATATTTTCAGAGGTACTCTTCCACAGCTTAAGAGTACAATGGCAATAAGGATGTATATTTGCAAGAGGCAGGAGTTAAAAATCTCTTATTATGCTCACTCTGGAGGCATTATCTGTTTATTTTGGTATGTATTTCAGAGACTGATTCCCAAATAACAAGACTATTTGGTAATCCAAGTAGTGGTTGCTTATTTTTACTGGAAACATCATGTCTCCCAAAACATACTTTAGTTGAATAGTCAAATTTCCACTTCACAATGACTTCTTCATCCAATATTACTGTAAAGAACTGACAGGCTAGACAGCACAGATGAGTTAAATTTCACAGTCTACCACATGCCACAAATGTTTGAGCTGCCACAGAATTAATATAAACACACTCTAATAAACCTTGAAGGCTTTCCCAGTATGTCTATAGATTTCTAAGACCTTAGTAACAATGCACTGGTTTCAAAGACAGCTGAGTGACAATCTGGAAAAAAAAGTAATTCTATTTTTCTCTTCCTTACTTTTTCAGATGCATAGGCTACAATGCAAGGCCAGGTTTTAAGCAGGACTAAATAAATCACAAGTTTTTTAACAAACGAGAAACAAATTATGGCCAAAAGAAGTTCAATTACCATGTCTATATTTGTTGAGAAGAAAATGTTTGGGAAATTGGGTCACTATTGCAATGGAAGCTGGCTTACCATGCCTCAGAAAATTTCAACATCTACGATAATATATCTATAATTACCAACACCGACCTGAACCACATGTCAGTTTGTTTAAACATCTCTATGACTATTTTGTATTTTAGGTGATGAGAGACAGTGTGGAAATATTTTTATATCTGTAACAGAGTAGTATTGATCTGGAAGATAAAATAAATATTGGCTCCTGGTCATATACAACCCTCATTGACAAATATTTAATTTGGTATAGTGTCTTGGACCAACCGCTTCACTTATTGATCGGAACTGAAGCCAGAGAGGGAATGCAACTTGTCAGAGGTCATTATCTATAGTTAGTAACTCCAGGATGGAATTCTGAGCTCTTCTTACTTATTATTACTTTTCTTAATTTATTTTTTAGAAAGCTTCTTTCTTAACTCCAGTACTCTTGCCTGAAAAATCCCATGGACGGAGGAGCCTGGTGGGCTGCAGTCCATGGGGTCGCTAAGAGTCAGACATGACTGAGCAACTTCACTTTCACTTTTCACTTTCATGCAGTGGAGAAGGAAATGGCAACCCACTCCAGTGTTCTTGCCTGGAGAATCCCAGGGATGGCAGAACCTGGTGAGCTGCCGTCTACAGGGTCGCACAGAGTCGGACACGACTGAAGCGACTTAGCAGCAGCAGCAGCAAGACATATATTTAACATTTTGTTATTTTCTCCTCAGAGAACCATCTTCAAGGCTCACCTTTTGTTTTTTTTTCATTTTTAAATTGTGATAAGAACACTTAACGTGAGATCTGTCCTCTTAACAAATTTTTGTGCACAGTACAATATTATCAGCTGTAGACATTATGTTTTACAGCAGATCTCTACAGTGTATTTGTTTTGCCTCACTGAGATTTCATACCCAATGAACAGCAACTTCCTGTTTTCCCCTTCCCAACCCCCCCATAATCATCATCCTTCCCTCTGCTTCTGTGAGTCTATTTTAGATTCATTATATAAGTGGCATCTTGTAGTATATGTCCTTCAGTGACTGGCTTTTTTCACTTAGCATGAAGTTCATCCATGTTGCCACAGACGACAAGAGTTCCTTCTTTTTAAGGCTGGATACTATCTGTGTGTGTGTATGTGTGTGTATTTCACATCTTTGTTTATTCATCCATTGATGGAAATGTAAGCTGTTTCCGTATCTTGGCTGCTGTGAATAATACTACAGTGAATACGGGAGTACAGATACCTCTTCAAGATTCTTTCTTTTGATATATACTCAAAAGTGGGATTGCTGGATCATATAGCAGTTTTATTTTAAATTTTTTGAGAAACCTCCATACTGTTTGGCCACAGTGTTGGTGTCACTTTATAGTCCCACCAACAGTGCATTTTCTCCCTTAGCTACACATCTTTGCCATTGCTATTACTTTAAAAAAAAAAAAATAGTCATCCTAAGAGATGAGAGGTAATAACTTGTGGTTTTGATTTGCATTTTCCTGATGATTAGTGATGTTGAGCATCTTTTTATGCACCTATTTGCCACTGATAGCATTTTCTTTGGAAAAATGTCTATTTGAGTCCTTAGCCCCTTTGAGAAAATATCTAGTTGTTTGTTGTTTTTATTTTTTATGATTTGCTATTGAGTTGTATGAGTTCTTTATATATTTTGGAAATTAACCTTGTCAGGTATAGGGTTTGCAAATATTTCCTCCCATTCTGTATGTTGCCTTTTCATTTTATTTCCTTTGCTGTGCAGAAATGTTTCCCTTCTCAGTGAAGAATTCAGTGAATAAAAAGGAAATAGGAAAAAAGCACTAAATTAGAATTTCCATAAGGCAAGAAGTTTCATTTTCTTTCTCTTTTTTTGTAAAGTAGATTATAATGAGAGAAAAAATATGAAAAGCCGGAGGTGGTCAGTGTATGCTTTCCCTGGGTGAAAAACCCACATGGAAAGATGAACCATTACCAAGAGGTTGTTTGCTAATCATGGACTCAGAACAAGAAACACTAGCTGGAAGCCCTCAGGGCTAGGGTCAGGAAACAATGATAACCTGAAATATCTCTTCCGATGGGCTAGGTATTCACATTTTCCCCTCTGAACGACACAAGAGACATCTCTGCAAGGAAGATAACTTGCTTTAACCAAACCAACAGATATGGAGTGCTCATTCCTTTGTTGGGTATGACTACAGCTATTACTTGCTTCCCAGGTGGCTCAGTGGTAAAGAATCTGCCTGCCAATGCAGGAGATGCCATCTCCTGGGTTGGGAAGATACCCTGGAGTAGGCAACCCACTCCAGTATTCTTGCCTGGAGAATTTCATGGACAGAGGAGCCTGGTGGGCTACAGTCCATAGCGTCACAAAGAGTTGGGCGTGATCGAGCGATTGGGCACACACAACCACTGTTTGCTATCACTTACAACCGCTACTGGTACTCTACACAATTACTCACTGTCGATTATTATGCGCGTGTAGTGCAGTAGACACTGTAATCTATTCTTACAGTTAATCAACACAATTGTGGGGAAGGGTATTATTTTCCTGGGGTTAAGTAAAACCATGGAAATTTGGAGGAATGGGATAGCATAGTTCTGGATTTACCAAGGGGCTTCCCTGGTGGCTCAGATGGTAAAGAATCTGCCTGCAATGCAGGAGACCTGAGTTTGAGCCCTGGGTAAAGAAGATCCCCTGGGGAAGGAAATGGCAACCCACTCCAGTATTCTTGCCTAGAGAATCCCCATGGACAGAGGAAGGAACCTGGTGGGCTACAATCCATGGGGTTGCAAAGAGTTGGACACGATTGAGTGACTAAAATTGACAGAGGAGACCAAACTGATTCTCTTACAAAAAACAGAAGCCTCTTTAACTCAAGACTCATGCACAAAGTTCAAGTACAAGGATTCAGGGGAGGTGGAAAGAATAAAAACAATTACTTTGGAAGTTGAGTGTTAACAGTGTCATACTATCATTAGCAGTAAAGCAGCAATTATCACAGTTAATAAAATCACATTAGAACATGACAGATAAAGAAAGCACAATGGTAGAAGTTTAATGGACTAGATTCGCTGCCAGATTTTATATTGGGTGTTAGATTATTTATAGGACATATGTTCTAAGAAAACAACTGTTTCAACTGGAAATTAGCAAAGCTGAAGATGTTTTCCTCTTTGTCGCAATGAGGTTGTACATTATTCTGGTAGTTTATATGCCCTAGAAACTACGCTAAGTCCATTTCATTAAAGCATATGTGGCTTCCTAAATAATATTTATATAGTGCTATTTTTTTTGTAAATAGAAATTTCCATTTGAATTTAAAATAAACCAATTTTATAATATTAGCAGTAAGTGCTCCATGCTCCATCCTTCCAAGGAACCCTCTGTCTGCCCACCTCACCCTTTTTTGACCTTGTGCAACCAATCCTTACTCTTGGGGCCATGCCCCTCCCTGCAACACTCTGTAATCTGCTCCCGCAAACCACTTTAGTGGTTGCTTTTGCTATTTTTCTTCTGTTATTGATTCACCTTAACCCTTCGCTCCTACCATTCCCTTCTCATACACTGTCACAGAGAATCCAAGTGGTACAGTGATTCAAAGTGAGCTTTGAAGTTGAGCTTAGCCAGATGAAAGGTCCAGCTTGGAAACCCTGCTCGATTACTAATCAGGTCTATGACATTGAGCAGTTAACTTCTCTAGACCTCGGTTCCTCATATATAAAGTGAGGATAATAACATCTGTTTTGCAGGACGATTGTGAGAATGCAATTAGAGAAAGTCTGCAATGCTCCAAGTATCATGTCTCATACACAGCAGATGCTCCACAAAAGGCAATTAATAAAACTGCTGAAGGAAAAGTCCTTCTACCTGGAAGGCAGGGAAGGTCCTGGGAGCCCCTGAGGATCCAGACTATTCTAGCTGCCAGCTTGCTCTGTACTCCTTCTTGGGTTTTTCTTTGCATCCCAAGTATCCAGCCCAGTGTTTCTCTTATTGCACATACCTCACCTGAGGAGAAGATGAGAAATATAGAATCCTGGGCTCTCCAAGAAGAGATTCTGATTCCACTGGTTTTGTGTGATGGTGGGAGGGGGAGGTCCAGAAAACTTTTGTATTTTTACCACAAGTTTTTCTGGTTCCAGACCAGGATGAAGGCCCACCCTGTGACCACAAAGTCACTGATTTTTTTTCTGGTGACATGATCTGGTCTTGTTGACCAATACGGCACCACACTGATATTTCCACACTTCTAGTTTTGAGGCTAGAACAGGTCTAGCCTTAAGGTTGGTTTCTCTCCAATCTGTTTCTTTTCTCTTGCTTCTGTACTTAGTACCCTTGAAGGATTATTTATATTGACATTTTGGTTTGGGACAAGAGGAAAGAGTTTCTGGTTAGGATGCCTCCTGTGGGTTTTTCTCTGGTGACAAAAATCCCTCTTTATTTAGGGTGTTGTTTAGCTGCTAAGTTGTGTCAACTTTTTTGTGACCCCATGGACTGTAGCCCATCAGGCTCCTCTGTCCATGGGATTTTCCAAGCAGCAATACTGGAGTGGGCTGTCATTTCTTCCTCCAGGGGAACATCCCCACTCAGGAATTGAACACATCTCCTGTGTCTCCTACATTAGCAGGCAGATTTTCTTTTTTTTTTTTTTTTTACCACTGAGCCATCGAGGGAGACCATTTTCTCTAGGATACATGGTACATACATACACATACATATATGGTGATAGATGCATCATATCCAACTCTTTGCAACTCTATAGCTTATAACCCTCCAGGCTTCTCTGTCCATGGGATTTCCTAGTCAAGAATACTAGAGTGGATTGCTATTTCCTTCTCCAGAGGGTCTTTCCAATCTAGGGATCGAACCCAGGTCTCCTGCATTTTAGGTGGATTCTTTACTGACTGAGGCATCTAGGATAGTAGTTCTCAAAGGGTGGTCCTGACCATCAGTACTGGGAAAATTTTTAAAAATGCAGATTATCAGCCACTACCCTGGACTTACTAAATCAAAAACTCTGAAGTCTGCATGTTTTTACACTTTTTATTTGGAGATAATCGTATATTCACATGTCCTTGTAAGAAGCAGTAGAGAGATCCCTTGTACCTTTGATTCAGTTTTCACCAGTGATAATATCTTGCAAAACTATAATACAATAATATCACAGCCAGAACATTTCTATTCCTTTGTTGCCCTTGTGTTGCCACATTCACTTCCTCTCTGTCCTCACCCCCTCCTTAACCCATGGCAACCACTAATCTGCCCTCCATTTCTATAATTTGTCATTTCAAGAATGCAATATACATGGAGTCATAGAGTGCGTAACCTTTTGTGATTTTTTTTTCCCACTCAGCATAATTCTCTGGAGATTCATCCAGGTTGTTGCATCAAGAGTTCATTTCTTTTTATTGCTGAATAAAAGTACATGTATAGATGAATCACAGTATATTTAACCATTCACCCATTAAGGACATCTGGGTTTTCTTTTTTTACTATTACAAATAAAGCTATTATAAACATTTGTGGACAGGTTTCTATGCGAACATAAGTCTTCATTTTCTTAGGTAAACACCGAGGGAACAATTACTGCCTTACATGGTAGTTGCATATTACATTTTTAAAGGAATTTCCAAACTATTTTCCAGAGTGACTCTATCATTTTACATTCCTATTATATATACATAACTTATCAAATTTATTGGCATCATTTTTGCAGTTTAAGTGAAATATAGAAAATTTACCTCTCTTTATGTCCTTTTATCTCCTTTATTTATAATATAATTGCCTTGAGCATTTCTTCTAAATATGCTTAGAATCACATCTATAACACAGTCTTATAATTTCTGCTTCAAACCTAAACATAATTTAGAGAATTCTAGATGATAAGACAAGCCTGTTGTGTTTGTCTATAATTTTGTTTCCTATGTTCTTCCTCCTTTCTGATGTTTCAGAATATTTTCTTCGATCAGTTTCTTTTAGAGAACTTTCTTTAGCCATTCTATGTATGTCTGCTCAAAACAAACTGTCTTAATTTTCCTTCACCTGAAAATGTCTTGCTTTTCATTCCTAAAGAATGTTTTTTCTGGACATAGGATCTCAAATCGAATTTCTTTCTCTCATTCATTCTCTCTCTCTCTCTTTTTTTTTGTCAGCACCTGAAAAATATTATGCTACTTCCCTCTGACTCCATGGCCTCTGTAAGAAATCTGCAGTCACTGGTTTGTTTTACGACCACAAGAGTTGTTTTTCTCTAGCTGCTATCAAGATATTTTGTCTCTTGTTTTCAGAAGCTTAATTATGATATGTCTCAGAATGAATTTCTTTGGGTTTGTTTTGTTTGGGGATCTTGCCAAATTTGGGAACTTTCCAGCTATTATTTATTTGAGTTTTTTTCATTCTTAATTTTATCTTTAATTGATTTTATAAGGTATAATTTACATTTAATAAAATGCACCCATTTTATAGGTACAGTTTGATGAGTTTGGACAAATGTATACATTCATGTAACTAACACCACAATAAAGACAACTAGCACGTCTATCATCCCCAAAAGTTCCCTTGCCTCATATTATTTGCCCTTGCTTCAAAAATATTTGAGTATTTTTTAAAGCTCTTTCATGTTTCTCCTTTCTTCTGGAATTCCAATGACAGCAAAGCTAAATCTTTTTCAATATTAATAGTTCTGTGATTGCTGAGACTCTATTTTTTGTTTGTTTTTTGTTTCTTTCTGCTGTTCGGATTGAGTTTCCATCTATCTTCCAGTTCACTGATTCTTTTCTATGTCTTCTCTATTCCACTATTAATTCTATCCAATGAACTTTTAAATTTAAGTTATTATATTTTCCACTTCTAAAGTTCCATTTGGTTCTTCTTTATATTTTCTATTATTTTGCAAAGACTTTTTGTTTCTTTGCTGAGGCTTTTGATTTTTTCCTTTATTGTTGTCTCAAGCACATTCTCACTGCTCATTGAAGCAGTATGATGGTTTCTCTAAAATTGTTGTCCAGTAATTGTAACATGGCCATCATCTTGATGTTGGCATCTATCATTTGTTGATTGTCTTTTTTCTTTTTTTCATTCAGTTGGAGATATTCCTGATTTGGGGTCTGATGAGTAACTTTCAATTGAAATTTGAACTGTGTGTGTGTGTTTTGGGAAATTCTGGATCTTATTTAAAGTTGGCTGGCTTTGCCTGACACTGCTTTAGCAGGGGAATGAGGAGCAGTGTGTTACCTTGTTACTACCAGGTGGGAGTAGATATCCAGGTTCCCTACTCAGCTTCACTGACACTCAAGAAGGGGGCTCCATAGTGCTGGGTTGGATGGGAGTTCAAGCTCCTTAAGTGGTGTCCACTGACTTTATGGGGAGGATGGCCTCTTCGTTCCTGGATAATAGGTGAATGCCTGGATCCTCTGCTTGGCCTTCTCTGACATCAGAGGCAAAGGCACCTCATTACTGCAGGTGGTGATGAAGATCCAGGAGCCTCAAGTGGTCTCCACTGACATGGTGGGAGCTCATCACTGGTTGGAGGGGAAGAAAGTCCTGGCACCTTGCTTGGCATCTTTAATACCACCCAGAAGGGGGCTTGGGGCATTTCATTCCAGTCTTACTAGGATGAAAGTCTAGGTCTTTGCTGGCCTGGGTGAAGGTGTGGCCGGTTGTTTTTCTGTGGTGTTTTGCTGGAATGAAACTATTGTTTTCCAAAAGTTTCTGTCTTGGTAGGCTGCCTCTTTCTGAATCCTTTTGTTAAGTTGTTTTTTCTTTTTTGTCTGAGACCATTGGTATTTCCTGGTTGGTGGTTTCTTCTGCTCCAAGCCTGGGATAATGTGAGGCAAAAAGAAAACTCAGGAAACTCTCCACATTGTTCCTCCTTAGGTCTCAAGGTCCTAGTCAGGCTGTTTCTTCAGAGTCTTAGGTGTGTTACACATATGAAATGTTTGGTGATTTGAATTGCATTTAGTCAGAGGAGCAGGGAAAATACGCCTCTCCCTTCTCTTGGAAAAAAGCCACCTAGCCTGCATGTCAACAAACCCTCGAGGTGACCATGATGCCTGATAAGGTTCTCAAGAATCTGTGCCTTTTTGTTTTCGTACCCCTTTTCCTTCTACCGCAGCTGTGGGGCAAGGCACTGGGCATCCGTGTTTAACACGAGAAGCTTGCGGTTACTGCTACTCTCTTCACAGAAAAGCCCTTCCCTCACCTGAGACTCCTTTTTCAGTTTCCTGCCATGTGTGTGCCTTACATCACTTTAAAGGGTTTGGGATAGCTTCAGAAGGTGTGTGGGGAGACCAGCAAGGGCTTCAGGACAGGTTAGACAGACAACATGGTCCAGAGCGGCCCTCGAGTGCAGAGTTTGTGGCTCACACTGAACCACTCCTGGGCTGGAGTTTGTGGCTCACACTGAACACAAGAAAACAGGCAGAAAATGTGGTTCTGAATTGGAAATTATTCAGAAATGTGGCTAAAGCTTCTCAAAAGCAAAGTGCAGATGAGACACTCGTTCCCATCATGGGCATGCTTGCCCATGCACCTTTTCTTCCTGGGGAGGGCAGTTTGGGAATTAGCAACAGCCAGGAGGCCCCTGGAGAAGTGGTCTCCTTGGAACAGTGTTCCAGAAGGTTAAATTGACATCTTCAAATTGGCCTTAATCATCCAGTCATTTCAAGAACCTACTTAGTGATATCATTAGATCAATAAGATTCCCCTAACAGCAACACTGTTTTTTTTTTCAAGTTACAATAGATATCATTGGAATTTTCCAAAGTAATACTGTGTATGAATACAGTAGCTTGATTGGTTTTTTTAAAGTCAAGATTAATCATCAAGGTATTCCTTTGCTGTTGATATACTGTCATCATATCCCCTTTTAGAGATGAAGAAGCTGAGAAAGTGGGGTAGAGATTTAGTACTCAATTGTTTGTTAAAGTTTATTAAAAATAATAGGCACCATCAATAAAGCACTGTGCACAGAGTGATGTTCACAGGACTTTATACACCTGTGCATAGCGTTGGCTCTTTTTAATCCTTGGGGCAACCTACTATTACTGTCATTCTGATTTTTCAACATTGTCTCATTTGTACCCATGGGGTTTTAATTTATCAAGGTGACTGAGGAGTGACACCAGGGAGGTCAATGCCACTGAAAGAATTTATTACCTACAATTCCCAAGAGAAGGCGGAAGCAACTCCACTCAGGCCACAGAGAAGCACCAGGTTTGGTAGGAGGCAGAAGCAGAGGGCGGAGAAGGCAATGGCACCCCGCTCCAGTACTTTTGCCTGGAAAATCCCATGGACGGTGGAGCCTGGTAGGCTGCAGTCCATGGGGTCGCTAAGAGTTGGACACGACTGAGCGACTTCAGTTTCACTTTTCACTTTTAACTTTTATGCACTGGAGAAGGCAATGGGAAACCACTCCAGTATTCTTGCCTAGAGAATCCCAGGGATGGGGGAGCCTGGTAGGCTGCTGTCTCTGGGGTCACACAGAATCGGACACGACTGAAGCGACTTAGCAGTAGCAGCAGAAGCAGAGGGAAGGAGAAAGTTCAGAACAGCGACTTTATTGGGGTTTCCATGGGAAAGGTAAAAGGCAGGGCAGAATATACAGTTTAGGATTGGCTAGTATGAGTAATCTCAGTGGACTCTGGTCTATAGAGATGGTCTCTAGTTGTCTGGTATCCGGCCCTGAGATGCTTTAGGGTGGGGAAAATATGAGGCTGTGTGAGAGGTAGGCAAGGAGGGTATAGACCCAGTATTGGCTGATTAGCATATGAAAGACCTGGCCCCAAGGAGAGTGTTTACTGCCTTTAGGAACTAATTAGCCCACGGAGAAGCAGTCGGTCAGGTCTTCCAAGATGTCAAGAAATACAGAATAGTCTTTAAAATTATTAATACAAATGTGGACGTGGAGCCATAGAGAGTTTATAGGACTGGTGGGAGGTTTATAGCTCTTCTCACACAGCTGGGAAGTGGCAGAGTCTGAATGTGGAAGAGCTCCATGAGTGCATGCTAAGTCACTTCAGTTGTGTCCAACTCTTTGTGACCCCAGAGAGTCCACCCCCCAAGGGAGTCCGCCCATGGAAGTTTCCCCCCGCTATGTGACTCCAGTCCCCCTGGAGTCCCGCCAGGCTCCTCCGTCCATGGAATTCTCCAGGCAAGAATACTGGAGTGGGTTGCCATTTCCCCCTCCAGGGGATCTTCCCAACCCAGAGATCGAATCCACGTCTCCTGTGTCCCCTGCATTGCAGGTGTATTCTTTACCACTGAGCCACAAGGAAGACTATGGATGAGCTTCAGCTGCTTCTGAAGATCCCACAGAGCTTCAGTTTGGGGCTGTTCCCTGGTTCTTGTCATTATGCTCCCCTGCCCTTAATGATCTCAAGTACAAATGGCTGATGGAATATGAAAACAGAAGTGCCTTTAAAGAGTGTAAAGAAAAGAACAAAACCCTTGAAGATAGACATTGGGAGATAAAGCTAATAGAATCTTGAGCCCAGTGAAGAGAATCCTTGAGCCTGGTGAAGAGAAAGGCAAACCATCTTGGTTTACGAAGAACAGTGATACACTAAATTATGCCAAACCTAGACAGTGTATTAAAAAGCAGAGACATCATTTTGTGACAAAGATCCATATAGTCAAAGCTATGGTTTTTCCAGTAGTCATGTACAGATGTGAGAGTTGGACCAAAAGAAGGCTGAGTGCTGAAGAGCTGATGCTTTCAAACTGTGATGTTGGAGAAGACTCTTGAGAGTCCCTTGGATAGCAAGGAGATCAAACCAGGCAATGCTAAAGGAAATTAACCCTGAATATTCTTTGGAAAGACTGATGATGAAGCTGAAGCTCCACCACTTTGGCCAACTGATGCAAAGAGCCAGTTCACTGAAAAAGACCCTGATGCTGGGAAAGAATGAGGGCAAGAGGAGAAGGGAATGACAGAGGATGAGACTGTTGGATGGCATCACTGACTCAATGGACATGAGTTTGAGGAAACTCAGGGAGATAGTGAAGGACAGGGAAGCCAGTCATGCTGCAATACATGGAGTCCCAGAGAGTCAGACATGACAGCAACTGAACAACAACAGCAAGAAGACTATGAAGAGTTGGAGTTCACCCCCATCTCTACATGAAGGGCTCAGAACAGAAACACAAGGGTTCTTAGGGACACTGGAAAAGCAGTGGTAGAATGCTGGTTCAAGACATGAATCTACTTCTCAGGAAATGATTCACCCCCACCATTGTGCTTGTCCAGTATTCATATTTCTCATAATTATTATAATAATTAAAACACAGTGTGATCTGGAATCATAGCTTCAAAACCCTTTCTTTTATATTGTTCTACCTTAAATAATTGTCTTTCTACATTTATGAAAAATTTAAATATTCTTCTACTATACTCCAATGCAAAAAATATCACACTATCTTTAAAGTATTGTTAACTAGATGCTAAATCTCCAATCAGCAAGATGGTGAGAAATTCATTTCCAGTGATAAGGGAATGGGACTGGATGAGAGTGGTCCTGGTCTTGCATTTACAAGGTAACACGAGAGAATCAGGGTCTAAACAGTTTATGAAAGATTAGGGTTTTGTGTCTTCCATATGATGATTACAAAGATATTTATTATTTAAGCTTTCATGATCATTCCAAAAGCAGAAGATGCAGTTTCTCTATGTCTCTTTAATCTGATGGCCTTGCCTCACTTTCTAGGGACAGAAGTGGTGATCTTGGTACCCAGTGCACAGTCTCTGAAGATTAAAAACCTTCTGGTGAAGGAGTCAGGGTCGATCGTACTTTTCCATCAGGTACTGCTTTCTTCCTTTCAGGCTTTCAGAATGTCCCCTATCAAAGATATGGAATTGTTCTTCTAGCCTTCCAACCCCAAAGACCTTCTTTTCCCTTTTCCCCCTCTCATTCATTTCCTTAGTCAATTCAGATTTTCAAAGCAAAATGATAAGAAGGGTTGTGATTGGGTGACTTCCATCTTTGATCTTGAAACTCAACCAAAGTGAATCCAAAGCCTTCCCCACTTTAATGAAGTAAGGAAAACAACAACAACAACACAGAACAATGTAAATGAGTTTCTTAATAAACTACCCTACCATCACTCTCATAGACCAGGGAAAGGTTGTATATCCCACATCAACAAGGTGATGCAAATCTATTCAGGGTGAGACTTGAACCTAAAATTGCCATCTACCATCAACCTGCGGCCTCCAATAAAGGACTTTGCAATGGACTAGCCGGTCATTTTTCTCATTATTCAATGCAAATATGTTACACAAAGAGAGTATAACAAGAAATAACATTTCAAAAATATCATACCACATTAGAAAAAATTCCTAAATACCAGAAGAATGCATTTTCTTGGCTGTGGGACTAAAAACAGCTTGTTGGAACTCATTTTGTTTGTTAGAACTAAGCCACTCTGGAATGATTTCTTCTTTTCCAATGTGTAATGGTTCATTTCATGCATGGAACAACTGTAATGAAAACAGCTCTTTACTAAGTCTTTGCCTTTTGGCTTTAAATTTCAATTAAAATAACATTACTCAGATCTCAGTTGTCCCCATCTTTACCTCTGGTGCTTAGGCTGTGGTATCTATTGAAAATTTTATGTCTCAAACAGAAATACTTGAGAAGCTGAGAAAATCAATTTTAATGAAAGCATGGATGGGAGAGAAACAGATAATATTCCCCAAACTCAAAGACTGCAAAATGCTTTTAAACAGAAGCAATAACCATCATGAAATGCGTCAATAAAGGAATTAAAGACTTGGGAGGTGCCCAAAATATATAGTTCCAGGCAAGTGTCTAAAAGGTGTTAATAAATTTACATCTCATTATGGAGGACAGTCTAGGTTAGGTGTTTTGACCAAACAAGAGATGTTTGAAAATGAAACAGACAACTTCCACCTTGGTGAAAGTGGGGGTAATGGGCAGTTCTGGGACCACACAGGAATACTCAAGAAGAGATAGCAGCTAACTCTCCACTCTCCACAGCCACCCTCATCTGAGAGCTTCCCATCAGGAAGCTCTCATCTTCTCCCTCTTCATGAAAGCCCAACCACTGGAGCCATGACTTTTCAGTTTTCAGAAATGTACATCAGCAGCAGCAGGGCACAGAGGCTCACACCTCCTCTGCCACAATTCTGATCAAACTCAGCTCCCACATCTATCCTTCTCCATTTTCTTCTTCCCTCATGACTACTACCCTCATCTAGGTCACTGTCATCTCTCAACTCTATCACTGTAACAGCTCTCATCTCCACTCCTTAACTTCAAGTTATTCACACTAGTGCAAGAATAATCTTTAGATGGGTAATGCAGGCTGCACACATAAATCTCTTTATTCACCCCTGATTGCCTACAGAATAAAATCAAGCTTCTTTAGAATGTGTTTTGTTTCATCTGCTCTTTTTGAGGCATATTTATTTTGTGTCTACATCTGATCCTCTGTTTTAGAATAGAGGAAAACTACCAGTGTGTGTTGTTGGTGGAATGAAATGCATTCTCTCTGATAGTTTCCCAGAAAAATCTTTCCCTTTCATGTGACCCAGGGTCAGTTTACACTGCCCATCAGCACAGCTCTGATCTCTGGCAGAGCAAGTCCCTTCTTGGTCTGTTACTTGCTTTTTCTTGCCTTGTTTCTTCTTATCCTCAATTCTTCTTCTCTCTTTAATCCTGTCTCCCCACTCAGCTTGGAGACACTGCATGCCTTTTGCACTCTCTCCTCCATTTATGCCTGCTAGTCTGTGTTCCTGAACACTCTTCTTTGGGTGTATTTTTATACATTCTCCAGTTTAAATGTCAACTCCTTCAGGAAGCTCTCACTGGTACTAACAATATGGTATCTTTTCTTACAGGAATGTATCTTTACTCCTCTACTGACATAGAAATCTCCTGCTCACCCTGTTTGAGTTTCTTTTGACTGTAAATTCCATTAAGATATGGACTTTTCCCTTAAAAAATTTATTCTTGTCCATTTCTCCATCAGTCTGGAAGGACATCATTGTTGAGCTGTCAAGAAGAAAAACTACCATGTCCAGTTCTCTGACAGAACTTCAGATGTGTGGCTTTATGGCCAAGATTTGCAATTTCATATTGTTGGAGCATTCATTGACTCCCTGGGAGTTGCAACTTTCTATGTTTGCTGAGGTTGAAGCAAGAAAGAAGGCACATGCAGATTTATACAGAAATTGTGATTCCAGGAAAGATTTTATCTTTCAGACTGCTAAGTGATTTGGAATATAAAGAGTTTTGGGTGTTGAGTTTCTTGGAAGTCTGTCACTTACCTATGTTCCTGAACTATGAACTATGAATATCTGGGCTAATGAATAATCTCTCTTAGTAAATAATGATTAACAGGTACTGTGAAAAAATATTCTTAACTAGTATTTTCACTGTCATTTCTCCAGTACCTAGCTTCTCAAGGTGGAACATAGGAAAACCAGTCATTATCCCTCAAAAAGAAAATTGTCAAATTTAGCTGTAGGTGATCTAAAAGAGCACCATGACTGTAGGTGGTCTTCTGGGGAGCGTTTTTGCACTTGATACTGTAAGATTACTCCATGTTATTGCATATGATTCCAGCTAATTATTTTTTATTGCACAAATGTGCTCTTATATATACGTGTGTGTGTATGCACCTGTGCATGTGTGTGTATATATAATATAAAGCAAATTACTTATTCATTCTTCTGATTCAGGCATCTGAATTGTTTCCAGTTTTTTGCTTCTCCAACTACACAGATATTGTTGAGCAAACACAGGTGACTAATCTGAGAACAAGCCCAACAGGCTTTCCTAAGCAACACTGGGGAAACGTGTAGTGACAAGAGCAGTAGTAATCTAAGAACCCACAAAGCTATCACTTCAGGTTGCTATGACCTGTGATCATACGTGCAAATTGAATAGGAGCTTGTCACAATAAGTAGCTACTCTATTAAGGAGGTCGAGATAGTGAATGCTTGGCTATCCTCAAAAAGAAAGAAAATGGATATGGCATTTAATTTTACAATCTTCACTGTAAAGTTAATTATTCAAAATAAATAAGCTCCATATTCATTTGATTTTGGAGATAGTTTCTCTATTGACAAAGGATAAAGAAAGTTATTAATCAGTAGCTCTTATACTTGGCTGTGTGTTAGACTCCCTTGGGAGAGATTTTAAAAATTCTGATGCCCAAGTCATTCTATAAATGAATTAAATCAGCTTGTTTGGACATGGACCCCAGGTATCAGTATAATTTTTAATACTCCCTGTGTATTTCAATGCACAGCCAAGACAGAGAACCACTGCTCTAAGCCATGTGACAGAACCTGTGTGCTCACCCCTCATACTTAAATGTGGGCTGAATATTTGGAAGCTGGGAGAAAGAAAAAGCTTTCAGAAAATAATAGTTTAAAAACATGAAAACAAAGTATAAATTAAAAATTTTAAATCCACAAGCATTTAAAAAGCAGGAGACACTAAATAAAATAGTTTATCTGATACCAAAAAAGTCCCCAAATCACCTCAATGCTCCAGAGTTAAGAGCAACCATTATCTTAATACTTGACTTTTTGTACTTCTCTTTCTTTTCCCTTTATTTCTTTTCTTTTCCCCCTCTCTTCAAAGTACATTTTAAAGTTTTTTTTTTTTTTTTCTCAAGCTACCCACCCCAGTCTTGGCTGTCAGCTATGACAGTTGAGTTCACTTCAGTCGCTCAGTTGTGTCTGACTCTTGGCGACCCCATGAATCGCAGCATGCTAGGCCTCCCTGTCCATCACCAACTCCCGGAGATCACCCAAACTCATGTGCATAGGTCGCTGATGCCATCCAGCCATCTCATCCTCTGTCGTCCCCTTCTCCTCCTGCCCCCAATCCCTCCCAGCATCAGAGTCTTTTCCAACGAGTCAACTCTTCGCATGAGGTGGCCAGAGAACTGGAGTTTCAGCCTCAGCATCAGTCCTTCCAATGAAAATCCAGGACTGGCCTCCTTTAAGATGGACTGGTTTGATTTCCATGCAGTCCACGGGACTCACAAGAGTCTTCTCCAACACCACAGTTCAAAAGCATCAATTCTTCGGGGCTCAGCCTTCTTCACAGTCCAACTCTCACATCCATACATGACCACTGGAAAAACCATAGCCTTGACTAGACGGACATTTGTTGGCAAAATAATGTCTCTGCTTTTGAATATTCTGTCTAGGTTGGTCATAACTTTCCTTCAAGGAGTAAGCCTCTTTTAATTTCATGGCTACAGTCACCATCTGTGGTGATTTTGGAGCCCAAAACAATAAAGTCTGACACTGTTTCCACTGTTTCCCCATCTAGTTCCCATGAAGTGACGGGCCCAGATGCCATGATCTTCGTTTTCTGAATGTTGAGCTTTAAGCCAACTTTTTAGCTCTGCTCTTTCACTTTCATCAAGAGGCTTTTTAGTTCCTTTTCACTTTCTGCCATAAGGGTGGTGTCATCTGCATATCTGAGGTTATTGATATTTCTCCCGGCATCTTGATTCCAGCTTGTGCTTCTTCCAGCCCAGCATTTCTCATGATGTACTCTGCATATAAGTTAGATAAGCAGGGGGACACTGTACAGCCTTGACGTACTCCTTTTCCTACTTGGAACCAGTCTGTTGTTCCATGTCCAGTTCTAACTGTTGCTTCCTGATCTACATATAGGTTTCTCAAGAGGCAGGTCAGGTGGTCTGGTATTCCCATCTCTTTCAGAATCTTCCACAGTTTATTGTAATCCACACAGTCAAAGGCTTTGGCATAGTCAATAAAGCAGAAATTGATGTTTTTCTGGAATTCTCTTGCTTTTTCCATGATCCAGTGGATGTTGGCAATTTGATCTCTGGTTCCTCTGCCTTTTCTAAAACCAGCCTGAACATCTGGAAGTTTGCCTTTCACATATTGCTGAAGCCTGGCTTGGAGAATTTTGAGCATTACTTTACTAGCATGTGAGATGAGTGCAATTAGTTTGAGCATTCTTTGGCATTGCCTTTCTTTGGGATTGGAATGAACACTGACCTTTTCCAGTCCTGTGGCCACTGCTGAGTTTCCCAATTTGCTGGCATATTGAGTGCAGCACTTGCACAGCATCATCTTTCAGGATTTGAAATAGCTCAACTGGAATGACATCACCTCCACTAGCTTTGTTCATAGTGATGCTTTCTAAGGCCCACTTGACATCACTTTCCTGGATGTCTGGCTCTAGGTGAGTGATCACACCATCGTGATTATCTTGGTCATGAAGATCTTTTTTGTACATTTCTTCTGTGTATTCTTGCCATGTCTTCTTAGTATCTTCTGCTTCTGTTGGGTCCATACCATTTCTGTCCTTTATCGGGCCCATCTTTGCATGAAATGTTCCCTTGGTATCCCTAATTTTCTTGAAGAGATCTCTAGTCTTTCTCATTCTGTTGTTTTCCTCTATTTCTTTGCACTGATCACTGAAGAAGGCTTTCTTATCTCTTCTTGCTATTCTTTGGAACTCTGCATTCAAATGGAATTATCTTTCCTTTTCTCCTTCGCTTTTCACTTCTCTTCTTTTCACAGCTATTTGTAAGGCCTCCTCAGACAGCCATTTTGCTTTTTTTCATTTCTTTTCCATGGGGATTGTCTTGATCCCTGTCTCCTGTACAATGTCACGAACTTCCATCCATAGTTCATCAGGCACTCTGTCTATCAGATCTAGTCCTTTAAATCTATTTTTCACTTCCACTGTATAATCATAAGGGATTTGATTTAGGTCATACCTGAATGATCTAGTGGTTTTCCCTACTTTCTTCAATTTAAGTCTGACTTTGGCAATAAGGAGTTCATGATCTGAGCCACAGTCAACTCCCAGTCTTGTTTTTGCTGACTGTGTAGAGCTTTTCCATCTTTGGCTGAAATATAACTCTGGGAAGAACTATAAAATTAATGAAATCTCAAATTAGGACTTTGCATATAAATCCATTCTCTTATCTTCTCAGTTGCCTTTTTTTTCTTTTGCTGTTTCTCCATGTTCTTTTCACATAATGTTACTTACTTTCATCATATGAAGAACTCTGTTGGGAAAGAAGCTAGATCCTTCCTTCAAGAACATTTCAATTGTAGCATTCTACCATTCAGTATTTATTTACCAAGTGTTTGTTGAGCAGGTGTTATGGCTAGGTAATGAGAAGGGAAATGAACAAGGCATAGTACATAATCTGGTAGGAAGACATATTTTTAAGTAAAATACTTTTCTTTAAAAACTAAATTTTTGAAATAATGACACATTTACAAGTTTTTAAAATAAAAAATGTACTAAAATATCAATAAAAAGTCTCCTTCCATCATTGTCTAGTTCACAGATACCCTCCAATATGTAGGCAGTTTTGCTAAGTTCCTATGTATCTTTCCATAGATTTCAACATACACGGAAATATAAAGATGAATATTTGTTAACTCTGCTTTTTCACAAACAGTAGATTATTTCACATACTATTTTATATGTTAATGTTTTCCAATATACAACATATTTTGGAGATTGTTCTATATCAGTACATAAAATCTTATTTATTATTTTATGTAGGTGCATAGTTTTCATTGTATTTTAATCCATAATTTATTTCACCAACCTCATAGAGACTAAATTCAATTTTCCCCAATCTTTTCCTATAACAAATAGAAATAATTTCATCATCTCATACATGCAAAATCTAAGATAAATTCCTAGTAGTGGGATTGTTTAGTCAATGAACTTGTACTTTTGACAGATATTGACAACTTGTCATGTACTGAACTTATGCAAGTTTCGACACTCACCAGCAATGAATGGAGGTGCCTACGTTCTCACATCATTGCCAACACAATATGTTTGAATTTGAATTTTTGCTGATATAATGGATGAAAAATGGTGTCATGTCAATTTGTATGACCTTCATTATGAATGAAATCAGGCTCCCTTTATAGCTTAAGTGTTATGTAAAGGGGAGAAGCAAAGGATGCACTTAAACTAAATACTGTAGAGGGTCAATGTGCCACCCGACCACTGGTCGGAATGGCCATCATTATAAAGTCTACAAATAATAAACTCTGGAGAGGAAACAAATAAACCTGAATCACTATGCTTTACTCTTGAAACTAATACAGTGTTGTAAATCAAGTATGCTGCTGCTGCTGCGGCTGCTGCTAAGTCACTTCAGTCGTGTCCGACTCTGTGCGACCCCATAGACGGCAGCCCACCAGGCTCCCCCGTCCCTGGGATTCTCCAGGCAAGAACACTGGAGTGAGTTGCCATTTCCTTCTCCAATGCATGAAAGTGGAGAGTGAAAGTGAAGTCGCTCGGTCGTGTCCGACCGACTGCATGGGCTGCAGCCCACCAGGCTCCTCCGTCCATGGGATTTTCCAGGCAAGAATATTGGAGTGGGGAGCCATTGCTTTTATACTTCAATTAAAAAACTCATATTTATATAAAAAACAAACATGGTAGAAAATGCAGGGAGGAAGATATTTCTCATCTCTACTGCTGAAAACAAAAGCACAGGTTAAGCACAATTCTCTGCAGTTTGCACTGGATTCTTTCTCAAATGCCTTTCAACTGAGTCATGCTGAAATCATGACAAAAACAAGATTTCACATGTTTTTTTCTTTTCTGTTCCATCTATTCTGCTGAATCTTTTAAAATGTAACTTCTGGATTGCTACCAACATTTACAGTAAATTCGCTTTTCATTCAGCTTATTTGAGTTCCTGTTTGTCCCCTGTTCAGGTATCTTAGTGACATGTTTACCATTGACTTTCTTCATATGATTTTTAAGGTTCTAACACAATATTATGTGTTTAATTCTTGCAAATATAACTACAAAAGAGTGACATGTAGCACTTTCGAGTTTACTAAGAGCCTTATGGTATCAACACATCATCTCATTTAAGGCGCTCAAAGGCTCTGTAATTTACGCTCGAGAAATTGCCTCCATCGTAACAGAGAGAAATTAATTTGCTTGCTGTCAGTCTCAGAGCTAAGCAGTGGTGTTTTGGAATCTATACTCAAGAATTCAAACTCCAAGTCCAGTACATTTTCTAACTATAATAGACTCAAAGTAGCTGGTTGTGACAAAATATCTTTGGTTTTCCTTTGTCTCTGTCTGCACCTGTCTCCCACACCCAGAGAGAGGTCATTAGAAGCCCGAGAGCAAAAGCAGTGTCCACTCCCATCTGCCTGACTTCCCTTCCCAGACCTCACTTGCATTGACTCTTCTCTGGGTCTAGCCGTCAGTACATAAATTCCAATCAGAGTGACATAAGGGACTTACTTCACAGGCAAGTTGGTGTGCAATTGATTAAAATTTCCTCCAGTCTCCTCCTGACCTGGTCTTTCTCTAAAGTTTGTCACTGCAATCAGGAAGACTGAATCACCTACCTTGTCAATTGGGACATTTGTTCTTTGGTCTCAAATAAATTAACACAGCCCTGAAAGAAACTTTTATCCCTCTGGTATCTCTCATCGCCATCCTTTGAAGTGGTTTTGAAAGGAGCAGTTGAATCAGAACCTTTCATGCAATTGTCAGTCTGATTCCTTGGAGGTCTAGACCTAAGGAGCATTTTCGGAAGAGCCTGCACGCGTTATTCTCCTCTGCTCAGAGTCTTTCATCTGCAGCACAGAAAGTTGTGTGTGAGTTCCTCCTTGTACAAGGACACTGTTTTATTTTGGTCTGAGTCTATCATCAACTAATAATTTTATAAAAGGTTGATTCATTTGAATGAAAAGATATTAAGTGACCTCAGGTTCATGGGATGTGGCCTGCTCCTCATTATTATTATCATTTGAGTTTCTAACTGTTCCTATCTGATAATATTGGTGATTTTCAATGAGCTCTCTTGACCACGTCTCTCTGGACATTTAAGAAAATAATCCTGCTGAGTAATGAGTCCTGTCTTTTTATAAGTGAGTTGCTTTGTGGGAACCCAGAAAGACAATACCTTGGATTGATTAACTCCTTTACAGGTAATAAGCTGACCTAAGATTCAACAGGGATGTAAGATGATAAAGACATGATGTTGGAAAAAGTTTACAAAGCACAGTGAAGAATATTAAGCTGGAAAATGTTATTAAATTCAATGCCTCCCAGAGAATGAATGCTCTTTCATTTAATAACAAATCCCATTGTTTACCATGTTTATCTTCAGTTTCTCTGTGTTTTACATTTTTCTCCACAAAACTTACTTACTTTTTTCCCCCCATCTCTATTTCCTCACACTCTCCAGACCTGAGCGAACTCTCAATAAGTATTCATTAAGTCAATGACTCAATGGATCTGAAGCCCAAGCATCTTTATCCGGCTCTGGTTCCTCTCCTCCCTCGTTGAGGTGAGAATCTTCTCTGTCCTGTACTTCACACCTTTCTGTTTCTGTTGTTTTGGTTCTTCCTTTTTTCAACATTTACAATTATGCATGTCTTTCACATCTTAAACAAACAAAAAAAAATGGGGAGAGCTCTTGTTAATGAAATGTCTCCCCAACTATTATTCCATCATTCTACTTCCTTTGCAGTCAAACTTTATGAACTGTCTCTCGATACTCAGTAGCTTCTTTTCTCCACATCTGCTGTTTCCAGCTCATTATCATCTTGCTTCTGTCCCAGTGAACCCCACGGGCCACTTCCCAATACTTATTGAACTTGTTTCTCCAGTAGCATTTAACACTGTTAGACACTTGCTCTTTACACTGGCTTTAAGATCCAGTGTTTTCCTACTTGTTTTTTGTCTTGTTTCCTTTGGAAACTTTGCTCCTTTGCCTATTTTCATGCCCTCAAATATTGGTGCCCTCAAGTATTCATGTCCCTCATGGACACAGCTCATACTCTGTCCAGGTAGTTTCTCTTAGTCTCCTGGCTTCTGTGATCTTGTTCTCTGAGAGCTTCCCAGACCTACTTGGAGAATTAAAGAAAGTCGTGTCTATTATCTTCACCCAGATGCCTTGCAGCACTTCTCTCTCAAAATGCTCAAAGCTTATGTCCTCTCTTCCAGAATTTGGTTTCTCCTCCTTGTCTCCCAGTGTCAATGAATGACCCTCTCCTCCTTCCGGTTGCCCATCCGAACAGGAAACATGAGTTATCAATATCATCCATAACCTCTCCTTTGTCCTCACTCCTCTATTGAATCACAATCTTCTTTCATTTAAACAGTGAAAATATTTCTTCTTTCAGGCCTCACTTGCTCTGCCTTGAACAAGACATCATCCCGCATCACCTTTGTTATAAGGATTTTCTCCCAAGTGTTCTGTCCAGGCTTCACTCTCACTCTTGCCAGCCTTCAGTTGGTTTCCAGACACAGAGAGACTGATCTTTCTGTAATGCAAATTTCATCACCTCTCTCTGTACTTAAAGTCCTTGGTTTCCCTTTTCACTAAGTCAAATGCCTTAACAAGTCAGACAAGACCTTACAGAAGTCTCACGTATTGTCGCTATAACACTTGCGCCTTATGCCTCAGACCTACTCATCTTCAGGTCCCTTAGCTGGTACTTTCTCCAGAGAGTCTTTCCTAATTACCAGAGGCTGAATTAAGAGTCCTTACTGTGATTTCCCACAGCACACTAATGTCAAATTTGCAGTACACCGCAGTGGGCTTTTTATTCATAAATCCTCTGAATGTAAGTTCCTTGAGAGCAGAGGTTGATCTTTCTTATCATTATGTTCCCAGGATGCTTCCTGGCATATTCTAAATACTCATTCAATAATTAAAAGAAGGAAAAAAATGAGTCTGTCTAAATTATTTGAAATAGGCCTGATTAATCAATAAAAGGTCCAAGTACAATAATACATATAAAATGATTAAGGTGGTCCACCAATAAATATTATTTCTTTTCTCTTTCATACTTGGCTTCTAGGAAATTGTTACTTAGAGCTGTGGAGAGAGTTAACTTTGTCTTACAGTGATTTCAATTTTTATACTAAAACCTATTGCTATTTAGTGCCAACAGAAGTATAGAATTTTATGGCTGCAATTGTCTTATCTATAGTTCAATGCCCCATGAAAGTACTGGAATCATATTTCTGGAATAAATTGAACTCTATTGAGAATGAACAGAATGTACTAGTTGCGGGGTAGCTGTTCCATAGAATGACACTCAGATTGGTTCTCAAATTTCTCAGTTGGAAATTCAGTCTGTTATCAGATGATTTCACAGAAGAAAATAAGGAGGATTGGTATTAGCAGTGATAAAAATATCTCACAGATGGATGCATCGATGCTATTTACTAAACACATGAGTGCACACGTAGATTCAATTCAATTAGTATTTGCTGAGAACTAGAGACCCAGCATCAGATAATATAGCTATATAAACTGCAGTAAAACATATAGAAAGATGATGTTCTAAATAATACTTTAAAACTGATGATGTGCATCTCATTGAAAAAGGATAACATTTATACAAGCCTTTTTTGGTTATCTCGCTTGATTTTCACAACCCTGAAAGAAAGGAGCAGATATCATTTTTATTTTCCTGTGTTTTGTTGCTCATTTGTGTCCGACTCTTTGTGACCCCATGGACTGTAGCTCGCCAGGCTCCTCTGTCCATGGGGATTCTCCAGGCAAGAAGACTGGAGTGGGTTGCCTTGCCTTCCTCCAGGGGATCTTCCCAACCCAGGGACTGAGCCCAGGTCTCCCACACTGCAGGAGGATTCTTTACCATTTGAGCTACCAAGGAAGCCCATTTTCACTTCAGACGTGAGGAAACGGAGGCAAATTCTTTTTATTTGTCTCTTTATCCTAGATAACTTGACATACACTGAGAGATGTAAAAGCAAAATTAACAAAAAGGGTTATTGCCTGCTCACTTCCATTTTAAAGATAGGTTACCTTTTCCCCTCATCCTGCAGTCACTTAGTTTATGTTGTAGATATCTGTGTAGGCAAGAGGAGGAGGAAAGAAAGAGAGGTGGGGGGAGAAAAAGAGGGGAAGAGCAAGAATGGGGATGAAAAAGGCGTAGCTCTTGGGATATAGTTGATGACTAATCCAAGATCACTGCTTTTCCCTTTCTAGCTCTCATCTGAATATGTACAGCTACATCTTCTTCATTTCTGTCCTTAAATGCCAGAAAGTTATGAATAGCCTTATAAACCATCTTCCTGAATATGAGGGCGGATATGATTAATAGGTGATTGGCTTCTAGTGTGGATATGATTAATACTCTCCAGTCTGGATATGATTAATAGGCGACCACTTTTTATTCTTCCCTCTTTCAATGTGCCTTCCTGAATTCATTTCAGAGGCTGGAGAAACAAAATTCCGCATTTCTAGACTCTTGCAGCTAGCTCCGGATACCAGTTAGATACACTTATGCAGGATTTGGAAGCTGGTAGTGAGGGGGGTGGTTTCACCCTTCTGTTGTTTCTGTGGGCAGTGTTGAGAAGCAGTGTGGTCCTGGAAATGGACACTGGTCTCTGAGCTCCTGTCTGATCACTGGCTTCATGGGTGTCCAGAGGCAGCTGAGATATTTAGTGGGTATTTATGATCCCTGGAACAAAGCTATGGTTTACAGTTCTTGCACTCAATGGTTCCATTGTAAGTCTCCTTTTTACAGCTCCTTTAACATTTCTAGTGACTTTAGAGGCATTTAATTCCTATATTAAATCCCTTTCTGTTTAAAATACCTATAGAGGTTTCTATTTTCTCTACAGAACTGTGAAAGATATGCAAACTTTTGCATAAATTAATACAAAAAATTTGTTTTTTCCAACCAAATTTGCCCCAGTTGAGGAAGGGAGGATATCAAGAAAATGTCATTGAAACAAAGAAAGTCCTTAAAGAACAAATGTTCTACTAACTTGCATGGGCTTCTGCAGTTAGCAATAATGAAACGTGAGTTTGAATCCAGACCTTCTGACTCGGGATCCCAAGGCTTTTACTTCTATCATAATATCATTTTTTTTCAAAGCAGTTAGAATATTACTTCAGTACCTGGCAAAAAGTAGAAATCAGCATATGGTTTTCCAATTGAGTTGAATTTTCAACATCTCACAGGATATACTTTAAATATAAACACTGGGATAACTATGTAAAAAACATTTGTTCTTTTTGGAAACAAGTGAAGAAAATCCTTTATATTTGGAAGAGCAGAGTAGAAGTGAGAAAAGAGTAGAGATGTAAGAATTTTAAGTATTAGAAAGTAGTGGAAATTATCCTATTAGAGTAAAAACAGGTTTTGATTATGAAATAAAACAATTCAATTTTCAAAGATTTAAAATAAATGGGCATGTCATT
Source organism: Capricornis sumatraensis (assembly GCF_032405125.1). NCBI lineage: Eukaryota > Metazoa > Chordata > Mammalia > Artiodactyla > Bovidae > Capricornis > Capricornis sumatraensis. The sequence goes on along the minus strand of NC_091072.1, from coordinate 99,089,112 downwards.
CAGGAAAATTATTTCTGACTTTTTACTTAAATTCTTTCTCATACCAGAGTTGATTGAATTATTCAGCAAAACTTCTTTTTTTTATTTTTTTCAGAGCAATAAAGCTTCACAGGTAACATGGGCCTAATGAATGTTGCTTAAGGTCATAGGAATGACCAACAATCTGGTAAAATTGCTTTGAAAGTGAGTGAAAGTGACTCAGTTGTGTCCGACTCTTTTCCACCCCGTAGACTGTAGCCCACCAGGCTCTTCTGTACATGGAATTCTCCATTTCCTTCTCCAGGAGATCTTCCCAACCCAGGGATCAAACTCTGGGCTCCTGCATTGCAGACAGATTCTTTACTACCTGAGCCACCAGAGAAATTGCTTTAGCTATCCATTAAACTTATAGAATTCCAATTACATTTTAATGATATTTTATGCACTTTGAGAGCTCTAAATATAAGATCTATGATAAATGTTATGCAATAGTTGTATGTAGTATATTATAGACAATTTTAAGTTACTATCAAAGGTAATAAGTGACATGAGATAAGTATGAACAAATACCTCTGAAGAAATGACAGAATCTACCCACAAGAGATAAGCAAAGTGTCTGTTATAGGTGTCGAAATTAAGCAGGAATGTGCCAGATCTGGGGAGTGAGAGCAAACAACATTCTAGTTAGATGTAACAGACCAGCCCTGAGTAACTTGAAATCATGGTGATCAAGGCAACTATCACACAAAAGGAGAAAGTTGTGTTCTTGTCACTATAGTGTAAGGTACAAGGAGTAGAACAGATTGAGGCCAAATCATAAGGGTATAGATGCTCACAGAGACATTAATAAGAAGAGTGCCCTTGCAGATTTACGGCCAGAGGCAAATCCGGTGGTAGTACTAAGGACAGACAGGGAATTTGAAAAGGAAGTCTGTGCAAAGAGATGGCTTTGTCATTAATGATAATGATAGCAATACATCTGGAAAAGAGGGACTGAAACAGAGAAAATTTGAAATAGATTTGACCAGCTTTTATGAAGAGTTAGGGGTGTGTGTGTGTGTGTGTGTGTGTGTGTGTGTGTGTGTGTGTGTGTTTGTGTTGGGATGTCTCAAAGATAATTCTGAGTCTCAGGCTTCTAGCTTGGAAGAATGAGCAGATGGTGACACCATGGGTCTGAGAAGATATGCAAGGACAGGACCTTAATTCCTGGAATCAATGACAGATTCACTTAAAAAAATTATTTATTTTAATTGGAGGCTAATTACTTTACAATATTGTAGTGGTTTTTGCCATACATTGACATGAATCAGCCATGGGTGTACATGTGTTCCCCATCCTGAGCCCCCCCTCCCACCTCCCTCCTCATCCCATCCCTCAGGGTCGTCCCAGTGCACCAGCCCTGAGCACTCTGTCTCATGCATCAAACTTGGACTGGTGATCTATTTCACATATGATAATATACATGTTTCAATGCTATTCTCTCAAATCATCCCACCCTCGCCTTCTCCCACAGAGTGCAAAAGACTGTTCTTTACATCTGTGTCTCCTTTGCTGTCTTTCATATAGGGTCATGATCACCATCTTTCTAAATTCCATATATATGCGTTAATATACTGTATTGGTGTTTTTCTTTCTGACTTACTTCACTCTGTATAATCGGCTCCAGTTTCATCCACCTCATTAGAACTGATTCAAATGCATTCTTTTTATTGGTTGAGTAATACTCCGTTGTGTATATGTACCACAGCTTTCTTATCCATTCATCTGCTGATGGACACCTAGGTTGCTTCCATGTCCTGGCTATTATAAACAGTGCTGCGATGAACACTGGGGTATATGTGTCTCTTTCAATTCTGGTTACCTTGGTATGTATGCCCAGTAGTGGGATTGCTGGGTCATAAGGCAGTTCTATTTCCAGTTTTTTAAGGAATCTCCACACTGTCCTCCATACTGGCTGTACTAGTTTGCATTTCCACCAACAGTGTAAGAGGCTTCCCTTTTCTCCACACCCTCTCCAGCACTTACTGTTTGTAGACTTTTTGATAGCAGCCATTCTCACCAGTGTGAGATGGTACCTCATTGTGGTTTTGGTTTGCATTTCTCTGATAATGAATGATGTTGAGAATCTTTTCATATCTTTGTTAGCCAGACAGATTTACTTTGAATAAGTTAGATTTGATGTGACTGTAGAAGGTTAAGTTGGTCAGAGATTTTATATATATATATATATATAGTTATGACTATATATCTATATCTATATCCATATATTGGAGAGGGCAATGGCACCCCACTCCAGCACCCTTGCCTGGAAATTCCCATGGACGGAGGAGCCTGGTAGGCTGCAGTCCATGGGGTCTCTAGGAGTCAGACATGACTGAGCGACTTCACTTTTACTTTTCACTTTCATGCACTGGAGAAGGAAATGGCAACCCACTCTAGTGTTCTTGCCTGGAGAATCCCAGGGACGGGGGAGCCTGGTGGGCTGCCATGTCTGGGGTCGCACAGAGTCAGACACAACTGAGACGACTTAGCAGTAGCAGCAGCATATCCATATATATATATATATATATATATATATATATATATATATATATATAGTTTCCCTGGTGGCCCTAGTGGTAAAGACCCTGTCTGCCAATACAAGAGACAAGAAATGTGGATTCAATCCCTTGGTCAGGAAGATCCCCTGGAGGAGGGCATGAATACTCCAGTATTTTTGCCCAGAGAATCCCTTGGACAGAGGAGCCTGGCGAGCTACAGTCTATAGAAGCAATTTCATATACATATATATATGAAGTTGTATATATGTAATGTATATATGTAATCTTGAATCCTGGTCTACAGATTATGGTGTATATATGTATATATGTAATCTTGAAGCCTGGTTTACAGATTATGGTGAAAATTAGATATTTGTTTTTCATCAACAGAAAGATACTGAAGAAGTTGATGAACTCACCATTTAAAGTGATTTCATTAGGCCACAAGGTATTTTATTATAGAGGAACTGATGTGGACAAAGACCATGAAGGTTTTTTACTTTTACACCTTTATTTTCCATTTTATTGAACCATTAGAGGAAAGAAACTGGCAGAATATTTGCTTCAATTAACAGAATTATCTTTGTCCTTCCATTTATAAGATGTGTGTGTGTGTGTTTGTAAGTATGCATTGACTGCAATTCTGCTATTGCATTGATTTTAATATCGTTGACATCAATCTGAAAATGCATCTTAAAATGTCTAAATGCACCAAATATTATTGCTTATCCTTTACAAATGAATATTATTTGAATTCATTGTTTGACTAGAATTTCATAATAAAGCATATACCAGAAAACCTTCAAACTCTATAGCTTTGTGATATTTACCATCATTTAATAGATTTATGTTTGCAACTTTAGCTGGGAAATAATGTTTTTTCTTTCCTAGCTGTAATATACCGGCAAGTTGAATACCCAGGTAGGATGATTTCCAGTGAGTGCCTTTGATTGCACTGGGTAGACTGATATCAGTAATTTAGCTGGGTGTAGCCAAAAGCATGTAGCAAGCTGTCTATGCGGTGAGATGCTGGATTGACAATGGGGATAAAATGGATGCTAGCATATTGAACAATGTAATCAGCCCCAGCTACACTCCTTATGAGAATACTGGTAACCAGGCTTATATTCCTACCTCTACTCCAAAGCTCTGGCAAGAGATATGTGTATCCTTCTGAGAAACTTAAGTATCTCAAGCAAAAATACTGCAGATTCTTAAATCTAGGGCCCTCTAATAAAAATTCAGTTGGCCACTTAATCAGCCTAAAGTGAAAGCTACCAGCTAGTAAGCTATATTCACGCAGACATATTTCTTAGCTTTTCAGCATGTCAGCATTAAAAATGAATGGGCAGCCAAAGATCATCTGATATTTGAGGAAAGACTCTGATATTCAAAAAATACACTAAAGCAAGGGAAAATGAGCTCAGAAAAAACACTTTTGAATATAGAGAACATAAAAACATCAAAATAAATTAAAATTGATACAAATAAATGGGAGAAGGTATTGTAATAATTATGCAACAAAGTAATTGTAATTCTACAGTCCACTAGTCAATAAACTATTTTAGTAATAAATTATTTTAGTCCATTAGTCCTAAACTATTTTTCCCCAAAGAAAATAAACATCACATCAAAAGATCAAGAATAAAAACAACATGAGACTTCTCACATTTCAGAAGCTATAAAACAATGGGACAATAGCTTTAATTATGAGTGAAAAATTAAAATTACTATTAATCTAGAACTCTGTCTATAGCCAAAAGATCAACTCTGTGTGGAGACAGGATAGAAATATTTTCAGACAAAAACCATTTCAAAAAGTTGTCTCTCATGCACTCTTCTGAGAATTCTTTTGAAGGATGTGCTCCATCAAAATAAAGAGCAAAGAAAAAAGAAGATGATGCAGTGTACAGAATGCAAAAGAAGTAAAAGGCACAGGGAATTTTCAGGACAAAAATTAGGATTGGATGAAAATTATGAAAATTAGGACTAGAGAGTAAGCAGTAAAGATTAGAGCAAAGAAGAGAGTTCCAATATGGAATTTTTCAGGAAAACATAGAACGAAGAGATTATTTACTAGGCTTGACTCTGTGGAACTATTGTGTTCGCAGACATTGATAATGTTATTGTATACTGTGGAACGACTTCATTGTAAGGTCAAAGAAAAGTAAGAAAATGAAAATACCTGTTGAGTCAACTTTTGTTGCTTATTATTTTTTTTCTGTAGAGATTTTATGCGTGTTGCTGTTGTTATTTAGTAGATACTTTCTTTTTTAATGAATGTCTCTAAACTTTTTGTTGGTAAGAAGTTTCACCTAGTAGTCATGCTCCAAAGCTCTGCAGTCCTCTTCACTCTCAAGAGTGTCCTGGCTTGGACGATGAATTTGAGAGTTACTCTATAAACCACTTTCACTTTTTTTCTTCTAAAACCTATTCCAAACTGCTTCAGCCCCTTAGACATTTCAGAACAGAATTGGAAAGAAGCTCTTAATCATCAGGTATTGGAAAGGGTCACAGGTTATTGGAAAGAAGGCAGCTCCTTTGCACTTTTAACTCAGTCAACTCAAACTGATTATTTTGGAGGTGGAAGGAGTGGATGGACGGAGATTTCATTGAGAAGAAGTAATATTTCATATTTGATCTTCCTAGGCTAGCAGAAAAGTGAAAATGTCATAAGGATGTAAACTTACTCTTATATCTTTCTTAATTGCTTCCTGATTGGAGTCTTTTTCCAGAATTAGTGGAGATTCTAGGAAACCAAGTTATTACTTCACATCAATTCCTTCTCCTTGGACTTGTGAGGCCCAAATTACAAAACCTTCACCTGCATAAAGATGATTATTCATTCAATATCATAGAAACTCCTGACTCCTTTCAATTCTCTAATAGAGATCCCTCCTTTTTCTTTCCAAGCTATTTAAAGAGGCAGGAAATTTGCTTTATGCACCTCAAAGATATTAAACGTGTACATTAAATAAGAATATATATGAAAGGTCTTCTGAAACTTGGGAAGTTATAAAGAAACATAGAAGCATTTTACTATTTCCTCTGAAACACATAATAGTGCACAGAGGCAAGTTTGCTTGTTCATCATGTTAGCTTCTTCGCGTCTCCATGACCTACAGGAAAGTATAGAGATTTCAGGGCAACCTGTGTACTGGAAAATTTGCGAAAGATTAGATAATATTGTAATCATTCTTGGGTGCTAATTTTGTGTTACTCATTGATTCTGTGTCTTTGCCATATTTAAAAAATCTGTAGAAAAGAAGACCATTGTCCAAAATGGGAAAAGAGAAAATATGTAAGTTAGAAAAGATATCATAAATTAATGAGTCAAATCAGTGAAGATTTGGCAAATATTAATAGCAAGATTTTTAGCTGTCTATGATTTAACAAAATCTTTTTGATCAAATACTAACAAAGAATAGCAATATGTGGATGGAGATCTTTTTAGCTGACTGTCTCTCTCGCTCTCTCGTTATCAGGTACACTTCATTATTTTACATATGTGGTTGCTGTTTACCAGTCAGTTAAGAAGTTGAGTTATACTTACCTTTCAAACCAAATGTGAATCTCATTTTTGTAAATTTATTGTGTTGGCAATCTGATTTGTATTTTCAAAGTTCAAAAAAATTCTTGTTTTATTTGAAAGGTATTTACAGAACTTCTCTGCTTGTCTGAAAATGTATCCCTGTTCCTGTCACTTGGCTTAATTCTCCACATATGTTTTCTCACTTAAACTTTGCCTCGTTTGGCTGTGGTTTTTTTATGTAGCCTTTGAAACCGTCTCTAATGGAAAAATGCAGCTGTGAGCAAGATTTCCTAAAATGTACATGGAATTAATTTTCCAGGCATTTCATACAAAGGCCCTGATGTAGCTAAAGGAGAGATTTTTGCCAAAAGGAGTTTTAATGTAACCAAATGAAAGAGGGAAATGTCCAGAAAAGAGGTTAAAGGAAGTGAGCAAAGCTCTAATGCCCAAAAGAGAGAAGACAGGGGAGAAAGAGAAGAGAAAACAAAGATAAAAGAATGTGAATAATGGGGCAAGAAAGGAAGAAGCGCACACATTCCGTGGGAGACAAGAAGAAAAAGGACGAGCAGGAGAGTGAGAGTTGGAGGAGCGGGGAATCTTGTTGAGAGAAAGAAAATTTTATCTAGTACTCTCTATTAAAGCATTTGCTTAAACTGATTAATAGCCCAACTCTGTCAGCAAAAAAATTATTTTATATCAGATCAGCAAATTTCTCAGTCTCTGAATTAAACTAATTGTAGTAAAAGGGCATAGTATTCTAAAACAGCAATATTTTGAGTGCTACAGTCAAGAACTTTTTTCATAAACAACCTCTCTGGCTTCATGTTGTGCTTTTATTGACACTCTAAAGTAAAAGCCTGAAACTAAAATGTTTGAGTGTACTAATGAACAGCCAGTGAGCTTTTCATGCCCAGGGGATTATAAAAATATAGAATTGCGTGGTTGACTTCAACTACATAAACAACAGACATAAAGATTCTATTTTGTTGATTCTTTCTATCTTAGTTTTTCACCTCTTATTTACTTGAAGTTCTGAAGACAGATGACAAAAATCTAAAAGCCACAGAAGAAACAAAATATATTTTTAATATGCATGAGAGAATTCAGTGATGTGTTTTCCAGGATTGCTCCCAGGGAGTGCATAAACTTCAAGAGCATGTGTAACACATTTTCCATAGTATAAAATATTTAACATATTAATATAATACAAAGAAGTTAATAATGTGTAACCATGTGGGACTATAGGGTTCATTTTACAAGTTTATAATTATTTTACATATACTTTGCTGACATAGATGGTTTTATAAATGACCAAATTAGCACAATTTCTTGGGTGCAGTATAAGTAAAGAAATTATGTGAATGAATACTACATAATAGCTCCATAAAGGTCTATTTCAATGTTGAAGGATTTTTCACATGGAACAGAGAATAAAGAGAATAGTGTGACACAGCCTATTTAATGTTAGACAAACACCAAATACTACAGTTCCCAAATATTCCGTCATTAAAAGAAAGCATCATAAAAGCTTGAAAGAAAGTGAAAAAAAGCTTTAAAGTTTAACTAAAATACACCAGTTTATTAATGTCAAATGTAAAACTGTGATTCTATTATGTATGCGTAGCAGTTGATATATATCTTAATGCTTTAATTAAATTACCATAAAATGTAAAAATCTATCACTATATACAGCCTGAAAAAATTTAGAGATTCTAAAATTAGTTTGGTGATTTCATATAAAATAAACAGGTTGAAAACATATTTTCTCTCTTCTTGTCTGTTGCCATGTTTTTTCTGAAACGGCTGTGCAGTTATTTCTCTAGGGGTGTGCGTGTGTGCATTGTTCTTGTGTATTTGACTAGAGTCTAGTTTTGTTTAGTTGTTTGGATTAAAAACTGTAATTTTCTGTGACAAAGTGATACGTAAATCTGATCAAAGTGTGTGAAACATCCATGGTCATGACTGAACCTCAAGAAGAATAGCATCTGAAGCTACAGGAAAAATTTGTAGAGTCCTCTTCTTGGAGAAGGCAATGGCACCCCACTCTAGGACTCTTGCCTGGAAAATCCCATGGGCGGAGGAGTCTGGTGGGCTGCGGTCCGTGGGATCGCTGAGGGTCGGACACGACTGAGCAACTTCACTTTCACTTTTCACTTTCATGCATTGGAGAAGGAAATGGCAACCCACTCCAGGGTTCTTGCCTGGAGAATCCCAAGGACCGGGGAGCCTAATGGGCTGCTGTCTGTGGGATCACACAGAGTTGGACACAACTGAAGCGACTTAGCAGCAGCAGTAGCAGAGTCCTTTTCAATTTTCATTTTTACTTGGTAGAGAGTCAGAATAAGGGAAGTCTCTTGGGGCCACTGTTGGGATTCTTCTTTGCAGTTTTATTGAGTTATAATCGACATGGGAAACTTCCCAGGAGGCACAGTGGTGAAGAATCCACCTGCCAATACAGGAGATAACAAGAGACGCAGGTTCCATCCCTGGGTCAGAAGATCCCCTGGAGTAGGAAATGGTAATCCACTGCAGTATTCTTGCTTGGAAAATTCCGTGGACAGAGGAGACTGGTGGACTGCAGTCTATGTGGTCACAAAGAGTCGGACACAACTTAGTGATTGAGCACAGCAGCTCACAATTCACATTTAACACTGTTATTAGTTTAAAGTGACCACTGTCGTTTATGGCTCTTGAAATCATACAACTGATTTACCAGACACTCTGAATATCTTGAGACAACGTGAAAAAAACATAAGAAACTCTTGATTGAAAGACTGGACACAGGACTTTTATTCTATTTATTTCCATATTGGTTAATTAGTTATTTTAGGAAAAGTGAGACTAGGATTTTTTTTCCCCTTTAAAAATAGTGCATTATTAAGAAAAAAGAAAACAGAAAGAACTGTGCTCTTATTAGAACTGTATTTAGTTTTCCCTAGTCAGTGGCAAGATTGATGATAATAAAAAGTACTTTTTAATTGCAAAAAGAAAATATTTAATATTAAAACAATATTTGAATTCCTACAACAGTGGGCTCCCCTCTGAGCACCTTCTGAATTTCTCTGTTTAGTACTTGCCAAGTGGCTCAGTAGCAACTTTATTCAAGAACTCATTTAACCATTCATTCATTCACTCATTTAACTTCAAGGCCTTACACTGGTCTACAAGGTCTCACATGGTCTGTCCCTCCCTTACCTCTCTGACCTCCTCTCTCCCTGCTCACTTGGTCTTGGCCCATGAGGGTTCTTGCTGTTACTCTAACATGCCAGCCACATGCCTGACTTATACCCTTTGCTCTCGCTCTTGTCTCTTCCTGGGATTCTTCTCCCCCACATATCTCCTAGGCTCGTTTTCTCACTTCCTTCAAGTCCTTGCTCAAATGCCACCTTCTCAAGGATGCCTTCTTGGCACCTTAATGAATACACCTGACTGCCTGCTCTTATCGTGCTTCTTGTTGGTAGTCTCTCTTCCCTTTTCTTGTATATAAAATGAAATTTTCTTCCGTGAAAATGGAATTTATGTCTAGAAGCATGTCTGTCTCCTTGAAGGCATGCAAATATTTGTAGAATGCTTGAAGTTAGTAAATAGGTACTGAGTACCCACTCTGTCAAGGAATTGGTGCTTTTCTTGTTCAGTCACTCAGTTGTGTCTCTCTCTTGTGACCCCATGGACTGCAGCATGCCAGACTTCCCTGTCCTTCACTCTCTCCCAGAGTTTGCTCGAACTCATGTCCATTGAGTCAATGATGCCATCCAACCATCTCATCCTCTGTCGCCGCTCTTTACCTCCTGCCCTCAAGCTTTCCCCGCATCAGGGTCTTTTCCAAGGAGTTGGCTCTTCACATCAGGTGGCCAAAGTATTGGAATTTCAGCTTCAGCATCATTCCTTCCAATGAATATTCAGGGTTGATTTCCTTTAGGATTGACTGGTTTGATCTCATTGCTGTCCAAAGGACTCTCAAGAGTCTTCTCCAGCATCACAGTTCAAAAGCACTGGGAATAAAATGAACAACAAGACACAGTCTCTAAGCCACAAAAGTTTGTGTGGTGTGATTCCCAGGACATCCAGTATGTCGGCTGATTCAGTAGATCTTGAGTGGAGTCTGCTGCTGCTGCTGCTGTCACTTCCATGTGTCCGACCCTGTGCGACCCCGTAGACGGCAGCCCACCAGGCTCCCCCGTCCCTGGGAGTCTCCAGGCAAGAACACTGGAGTGGGTTGCCATTTCCTTCTCCAGTGCATGAAAGTGAAAAGTGAAAGTGAAGTTGTCCTGTCGTGTCCAACTCTTAGTGACCCCACGGACTACAGCCTACCAGGCTCCTCCGTCCATGGGACCCTCCAGGCAAGAGTACTGGGGTGGGGTGCCATTGCCTTCTCTGTGAGTGGAGTCAAGATATTTGCAGATCAGCCAGATGCCCCAGTGGTTTCGGATGAACCCTGTTCTCACTGTGTCCTCCTGGGAGCCGTGTAGCTGCCTTGTCATTGGCTCTTCTCTGCTTCCTATGATGCCTGAAACATACTGGGTGTTGAATACTTTTCCTTCAGTGATGAAAGGAACACTATGACAAATAAGATGTAGTTTTCTGCCTTCCAAAAACTCATGAAATTCCTACTTAGCAACTGACTATTTTTTTCCCAAGATCACTTCTAATTTGATGAGAAATGAATGCTTTACACACAAAACAGTGATATGATAAAAATAAGTGAATATGGAAACTCAGAGGAGGGAACACACCAAAAACATTCCACTAAGATTTCTACTCCTCTGATCTCGAAAGCCATATTTTTAAATTGTAACAATCTTATCTTTAGATATTATTCTCAAGTTAATAAATTTAGTGCTTAGTATATGTGGGAAAATGATGATTTTGGGGGGATAGCATTTCACATTTGTGAAGGGAGTGGGGCAGTGCTGATGATATTATAAATGCAAGTGGCCAATGGACAGGCTATTATTTCCAGATTCACAGGTACTGATGTATTCTTGACCAGATTCACATCTTGAAAAGAAAACTATGCAGGTGTGAGTCATCATGATTAACTGCAAATGCTTGAATTGCCACCAAGTGAGAACTCAAATTTTCCCTCTTATCATATGACACCTGGCCAGAAATTGCATAGATTTTCTCCAAAGGCTTGGAAAGGGAAAACTTTCATGCATCACAATAAAGTTTTACTATAATACAACTTGTCATAGCATATAGTTGAGAAGAAATCTTGTGTTTATTATTGGAAATAATGGAAAAACCTTATACAGCACAAATTCATGTATCATATGGTTGGTGAACATAATATGCTGCTCAAAACCAAGGTCCCACAAGAATAGCCTTATAAGCTAGTCTCTGAGACATAACTATCATCAGACAAAACTTTAAAATGGGTAAAACTTAATTTTGGTAGACTCAAGTCTATTCTTTTTATGTATTTTGTCAGCCAAAAAGTTATTCAGGTTTTTGCATAAGCTGTTATGGAAAAACTCAGATAAACTTTTTGGCCAACCAAATATATCCTTATCTGTACACTCGTTTCCTGCTTCATACATCTAGTACTCTCATCTTTTTCTTCTTTTCTTATAACAAATCATTATTTTTTTTTTCTGGAAAGAGAAAAATCAATAAATTCTGTGAATGTGAATTTGTCAGTGAGTTGCTTAACCAAAGCATAACTTACCACAAGTGTATTGCCTGTTTCTGTGTGTGTGTGTGTGTTAGTCGTTCAGTCATTCCAACTCTTTGTGATCCCAAGGACTGTAGCCTGCCAGGCTCCTGTGTCCATGGAATTCTCCAGGCAAGAATACTGGAGTGGGTAGCCATTCCCTTCTCCAGGGGATCTTCCTGACTTAGGGACTGAACCCAGGTCTCCCACATTTTAGGCAGATTCTTTACCTTCTGATCTACCAAGAAAGCCCATGTGTTGCGTAGTAGAGTGAATTCAGAACGTGTCCCCCAAGTTGAGTGAATTTCAGTATCAGAGATTGGAAACAATGTAGGTTTTTTTACAGTATGGAGAAGTTGGTCAGGCTCTGTAATGGATGGTTGATATGTGATATTCAATTTAATCATCATGAAGAATCCTACAAGGTAGTTGATAGTATGCCCTTTCTAGAGATGAGAAAACTGAAATCTAACAAAGTTAATTTACTTGCCAAAATTCATGCGATTCAACCCAAATCTTTCTGACTTCAGAAACTTACAAGTTCCTGCCTTCCCTAATCCCACATGACCGTAGAGACATAGAGATGTGGGTGGTATGTCTTGATGGGGACAGGGAAGGAAAGCAAGAATTAAATAGAAGTGGGGAAATACTGAAATACATTACTTGACTGTGTACATCATGAGCTAAAGCTGTGAGGCCTAAGTTATCAGAGCACTTGGAAATACTATTTAGCAGTACAGAAGCATATGTTACTGATACTACAGATGGATCTCTTTGTGAAAGAAGCTCGGCCCTAAAGGCTACATACTGTATAATTGCATGTACATTTCATGCTTTACTAGAGGTAAAACTATGGTGTTTGCTAGGGGTGCAGGGTGGGAAGGGACAACAAGTATATCATGAAGAAACTTTGGGATTGATGGGTCAAAACTCATTGAAAAGTACACCCCAAAAGGTGAATTTTACTGTATGTAAGTTAAAAATAAGCACAAATTTTAAAAAAGGAAATATCTCTTTTTGGGGAATAATGCTTTTTCATACTCACTCTCTAGATAATAAAAGTAGAATAGAAAAATCTTGAAACGTTTTGTGTTTTAAGAAACAGTCTCATGGTTTTGCCAGAGTAACACCTGAACTAATTTTCACTGGATTTATTTTAAAAGTTTAATAAGCACTGGAGTCTGAAGAAAAACATTTCCAGCTTTATTATTTTTTTATGTTGTGCCAAATCTTGCTTCCACGTGTGTGTGCATGAGTGCGTGCCTTTGTGTGCACGTGTGTTTTAAGATCACTTGTTTTCTTAACAAGTACCTTTTGAAGAGAAAAACATTCAGTTACATTAATGGATTCTCCCCTTCCCTCAGCTTGTTAAACTTGATGGAGATGAATGAGACCAAATGCAGGTGGCCACACACATAAAAAAAGAGAATAAATCTTGAGGTCAATCCTCACCTGGGGTTGGCTGGCCCTTTATTCAAAATTACAGGCAGAAAACACTTAGGTGATCTCATGCTTATAAATGTGAGCTGGCGTTCTCTAACACAGGTGTTAAAAAAGAACTCAGACAGCCAGAAAGCTATTGAGACCACATCTGTCCCCCTTACTGTACAGCTGTCTGAGTATAGACTGAAACTCTCAGGCTTTTTTTGCAATAACTTTCCTGAAATGATGGATGAACAAACCACATGTAGAATTTTGAGTTCTAATAAACCTAGTGAAACAGCCATTCAAATCCAGGAAATGGATCCTTCCCTCATCTTTGCAGCTCCCATGCCTTGCATAGTCCTTGGCAATTATTGGATGTCCAGTAAACAACTGAGAAGTGAATAAAATAAAACTTTATAGATCTACTAGCTGACTTTTCATGGATGTATCACTTTGTGTGTGTGTGCCTTCTGTAGTATGGAAATAATGTTTTATGGATATTGCATCATAAGACACTGAGAATCAAAAATAAATTAGTTACTAATATAAAAGTACACTGAATTATCATAGAGGTTTTAAATATGATATTGAACCTGTGGTGAAAATTCTAACATTATAACTGATTCAATTCTGGATTGTCTCTTTCTCTGAGTCCTTCATTTTATTTAAATGCATTTTTATAAATTTTCAAAAAGATGCCTTTACTTTAGATCTCAATGCATCTAACAGGTGAATCTGACAGGATTTATTTACTTAACCATAATGTGTTTCAAGGAAAATGAACCAAGACACCATCAAATCTTGGGCTCCTTATTCCACAGGCATTCAAACTTTGCTGGGTGAAAAAATTCTTGTTTCAACCTGGGTGGGAGGTAGAGAGAGGGACTTAAAAGAAGTAGGCTAAGAATAATAACTTAATTATTTATAAATGTCTATGTCTAAGCACTTCTTGTGGTGAATATTTCTCTACATCCTCATCCACCCACTATCTATCCATCACTTGACTTTTTCCTTTTGAGGATAAGCTAGCTGATTGCTTGAAATATTCCCAGTGCTATAGGCTTAAAAATAAAAGAAAAACCACTGTGTATCTTGGGATGAATCCACAGAGCGGGACGGTTGCCTTGACCACAGACATTGCTTATGATGGTCCCTGTCCTGCACAGGCAGGGGACGTTCACAGAACGAACCTGACTCGAGCTCCCAGCTTTGCCGTTAAGTGTCTATGTTGTGTTGCGTTTCCTCTGTGTCCTTACAGGATGTGGGGGATGCTTGGCACAAGGCAGGCTCTGACTCTCCCGTTAGATCTCTCTGGCCCTGGAGCCCATTTTATTTTCAGTTCCTTGGGGCTTCCAGGTGGCTCCTTGGTAGAAGACGCTCTGCCAATGCAGGAGATGCAAGAGATGTGGGTTTGGTCCCTGGGTTGGGAAAATCCTCTGGAGAAGGAAGTGACAACCTGCTCCAGTATTCCTGCCTGGAAAATTCCATGGGCAGAAGAGTCTTTTGGACTATAGTCCATGGGGTCGCAAAGAGTCAGACAGGACCGAGCATGCACACACCATCATCACCTGTTTTCAGCACAGGGTCTAAACAGACTAAAATAACACTCAGAAAGCAGGAGATGAGCCAGAAGTCTAGGAAAGAAAAAGGGGTAATTTCCATAGTCATTATATGTATTTAAAACCGAGGAAAAACCATTATATTCCTTTAAAACTTGGAATCCTATAAATTAGAAACTCTCACCCCGTGTTCAACGCCCAGTGAAGAGTAGGGCCCTCAATACACATTTGTTGAATGAATAATACCAGTTCTGAGTTACCCAGTAGCCAATTTTGACGACTGTGGGTTTTGTGGATATTTGCTTCTCTTAGTTGCCAATTTATAGATATTATTCTACCACCTAGTGCCTTTCATTGAGTCCAAAAGAGATAAAATACTAACATAAATCCAATTTGGGAAACTAATAAAAAGTGTAGTTCTTTCACTTTGCTTGTCAATTTTTTTGTAGGGGAGAGGGGAGCAAAACATAGATCATTCAGAATTTTTCCTCATTTTAACTTCTAGAAATATTACCTTAAGTATGCTTAATATGGTCTGATATACAAAGAGGAATAAGCCATGGCTTCACTCTGTTGAGATGAATAATCTGATATTTTTTGGGCACAAAAGTTTGATGGCTATTTCTGCCAAACTATCATATTTATAAATCTCTTTTCTACATTTCTGTTCCTCTAATGAGATGCAAATTGTGATTATTAATTGAACTTCTCAGCATTCATGTTTAGGTCAGAGTGATTTTTTAGTATGATATTACTTCTTTTCAGTTAACAACTTCCAAGTCATCCCTAGCCCTTCAAACCCCCAAGCTTTCAGAGTAAACTCTAGAATAGATACTTCCCAGCCTCTTAAGGAACTTCTATGTTGGTATTACCCAAAATGTATTATTTATTTATCTACATTTCTAGGTATTATCCTGTTAAAGGAAGGAATTACACATTTTACCTTGGCATTTACAGCTCCTAAATTACAGCATTTAGAAGGCACTTAATAAATGTTTGTTGAATGAAAGATTTGCTGTTGCTGGCATTTAGTTGCTAAGTCATGTCCAGCTCCTGTGACCCCATGGACTATAGCCTAACAGGTTCCTCCATCCAAGCGAACTCCCAGGCAATAATACTGGAATGGGTTGTAATTTCCTTCTCCAGGTGATCTTTCCAACCCTGGGATCAAACCCATGTCTCCTGCTTGGCAGGCAGATTCTTTACCACTGACCCACCAGGGAAGCCCAGAATGAAAGATAGAATTAATTTTAACACACATAATACATTGTAGAAGGCTTACCTGGTGGCTTAGATGGTAAAGAATCTGCCTGCCATGTAGGAGACCTGGGTTTGATCCCTGGGTCAGGAAGATCCCACGGAGAAGGGAATGGCTACCCACTCCAGCATTCTTGCCTGGAGAATTCCATGGACAGAGGAAAGAGTCAGCAAAAGTATAGCATTGTTGATGGAAGCTAGCAAAATTGGTACGGATAGATGGTAATGGATAAGGCAGAAGTATGTTTGTTTTGGCAAACTTTTTGGAAAATACTGGCTAAGGATATAGGATACTTTCAGAAGACTGTCTTACAAACTGATTTGAAATATCAGTCAGTGGGGAATAGCCTAATAGTCTGTGGTTAGACTGAGAATATTAATAGCCCATTATAAATGCATTGTAAGGCACATGTTCTGTTTATTTTCCCGTAAAGTAAATCCTAGCAGTTTTGATGGCAAGAGCAAAACCAATACAATATTGTAAAGTAATTAGCCTCCAATTAAAATAAATAAATTTAAATTAAGAAAAAATAAATAAAAATCCTTGAAAAAAAAAAGAGTATTACAGGCAACATCTAAGTAGGCTAGCTCAGATACTTAGAGCTATTGGCAATAGCTGACAATAGCATGTTGCTGCTACTGCTGCTAAGTCGCTTCAGTCGTGTCCGACTCTGTGCGACCCCATAGACGGCAGCCCACCAGACTCCCTCGTCGCTGGGATTCTCCAGGCAAGAACACTGGAGTGGGTTGCCATTTCCTTCTCCAATGCATGAAAGTGAAAAGTGAAAGGGAAGTTGCTCAGTTGTGCCCGACTCTTAGCGACCCCATGGACTGCAGCCCACAAGGCTCCTCTGCCCATGGGATTTTCCAGGCAAGAGTACTGGAGTGGGGTGCCATTGCCTTTTGTTTTTTTTCCACCAAAATAATATCTACTCTTATGGAGACTTCTTAACTGTATTTGGGCAGGTTTATTTCATACAAAATAAAATATATCTTTAAAATACAATGATTTCAAAATTTTAGTTTTATGCTAAAGAACAAATCAAGAAAATAGAATGTTACATAAAGAGTATGACTTGTTACTTAAATTGAACTTTTTGCAAGTGCTTGATTTATTAAAATTTACTAACTTGTTACTGGATGACTATTTACACTATTATTATATTTGTGTAATTAAAAGTTCAAAGTGCACATTTTTAGAAGGATACACATAACATTGAACAATCTTCTTTTTATCTTTCAGAAACTTGGAGAAAACTTATAGCTGTTTGCAAGATAGTTGTGAGACCAGCAGCTGGTTTTTTATTTATTCTGGACTTTTAATAGAGATTTGGAGCAGGGTACTTTTACCAACAAGAAACAAGATTAACTCACTGAAGCTTACAAGACAAAACAAAACAAAAAAGCAAATGGAAAGAGTTATATTCGAATACCTCAATTCAAGTGTCACTAAGAACCAGTCATTTATTCTAAAGCAATGGATGGGATAATTTCAAAGTTTGCTATCTTTTAGCCATTTGTTTGATTTTTTCCAGAAGAAAAACTTCAGAATATTTTGTCAAATATAACAGAAATTTAGGATGAATCCTCGGGTGAAGATATTCAGTAAAAAATTTTTAGCTCTGAAGACATTTGAAAGCTGCTAAGAGAAACAAAGACAGTTTTGCAATTTCTAGATTTACAGTGAATTGGGGTTTTTATGAATTTCTGTCAAACTTACTATCTTCCATCCGTCACTATCCATTGTTTCAAAGTCGTGTTAGTTCAGCACAATCTTTCCAGAAATGGGAAAGATGCCCAAGAAAGATTCCTTCATTTTAATTTTATCATCTTTGATATGGACATTTCCTTTGACTTTGCATGTGTGTTCATCGTGTGAAACACTGAGAGTGCTGTTGGGAGGAACGAATTACAAAAACAATTACCGAAGGAAGGAATTGCAGATCTGGCCTGAGATCACTGACTCCCTTAATAAGAGAGGCATGCCTCTATGGGCAAGAAAACAAGACTAGCCTGGGCTCCCTGTAAGATGGACCTCCAGGTATAAAAAATTAATGATAGCTGCTAGGAGAAAGAAGGATGATCTGTGGGATGTCTCTGGCTGACGGATTACTTATAATAAATAAACCTGTAGTCTCTGAGGCTTGACTCTCATTCCCCCTAAGCTATATACCAGCAGGGGGCTTTCCAGGTGACACTAATGGCAAAGAACCTATCTGCCGGCTCAGGAGAGGTAAGAGACACAGTTTCAGTCCCTGGGCCGGGAAGATGCCCTGGAGGAGGGCATGGCAACCTAGTCCAGTATGCTTGCCTGGAGAATCCCATGGACAGAGGAGTCCATGGGGTCCCAAAGAGTCCGATGCGACTGAAGCAACTTAGCAGGTATGCACATATGCCAGCGGTCCCCAGCCTATTTGGCACCAGGGACAGGTTTTACAGAAGACACTTTTTCCACTGACAGGGAATGGGAGTAGAGGTGGAGCGGGTGGTTTCAGAGGTTCAGGGGCATTGCATTTATTATGCCTCTGGTGATCTGACAGGAGGGGGAGGTCAGGCTGTAATGCAAGCCGTGGGGAGCAGCTGTACATGCAGATGAGGCTTCCTCTGCTGACTGGCTGCTCGCCTCCTGCTGTGCAGCCTGGTTCCTAACAGGCCACTGGCCAATAGCAGGCCATGGCCTGGGAGTTGGGGACCCTCGTTATATACCATATTGTGAAGTATACCATGAAAATATTTCATAAGTTAAATGTTCTGTGCAATGTAAAAAATACCCCCAGCCTGAATCGCAAAGACCTCTTTTTTCTCCTTCTCCTCCTCCTCCTCCTTCTTCTGGCTTTGCGATGGGGCTTGTGGAATCTTAGTTCCCTGACCACTAGGCCAGCAGGGAATTTCCTGTCTCTTGTCCTTGTGTCCATAGAAAAGATGGACTCGTGGAGACATGTGACAGGCTCCAGACCTCTGGACTCTGTGTGTCTTGATTGTCTTTATCCTTAAAGCGGTGGCATGTGTACTAAGTCACTTCAGTCATGTTCAACTCTTTGGGACCCCATTGATCATAGCCTACCAGGCTTCTCTGTCCATGGGATTCTCTAGGTACGAATGAGTTGTCATGCCCTCCTCCAGGGGATCTTCCTGACCCAGGGTTCGAACTCAGGTCCCTGATGTCTCCTGTATTGCAAGCAGGTTCTTTACCACTAGTGCCACCTGGGAAGCCAGTTAGTCAAGTTTGTAATTGGGTAAAATTTCTGACTCTTGGGAGCAGGATTGACAATTCATCCTTTGCATTAATTAGTTCAGCTATCGAAAATAATTACAACTTAAAAAAAAATCCATTACTACTTTTTTGATGTGATTTTCCAGAAGATGATCTTCTGAGACAAGTATGAAATTATTTTCCTCTTAGAAGGAATAATTTGTTTAATTTTAATAAAATGTTCCTTCAAAACTGGGTTGTAATTTGAGAGTAATTTTAACAACTCCAAAAGTTTCATTTGTTTGTAGATGATGTCCTCTTTAGGACCACAGAGGGAGAATGTATAGCTAAAAAATATTATACTTCAAAAAATGATGTAATGTGTCTCTCCATTTTCCCTCTATTTATATTTCTATGTGATAAGTTTTAGCAACAATTTTTCATGTCTCAGCACCATTACTGATTTCCTCCATTTCTCTAAGTAGCAGAAATGTCCATATGTCTCAAGCTCAAGGATCTGAGGTATGAATTTCCACTTTTTTTTTTTTTTTTATAGTGAAAACTTTTATATTTGAAATTAGCCAGCTGGACTCAGTTTAGATGATCCCAATTTTGTTGGCAACATCCAAAGCATCATAGTCAGGAGCCAGTCGAACATATGCCTTCTTCTCTCCATCAGGCCTGATCAGAGTATTGACCTTGGCCACGTCAATGTCATAGAGCTTCTTCACAGCCTGTTTGATTTGGTGTTTGTTGGCCCTGACATCCACAATGAACACCAGTGTGTTGTTGTCTTCTATTTTCTTCATGGCTGACTCGGTGGTGAGGGGGAGTTTGATGATAGCATAGTGGTCAAGTTTGTTTCTCCTAGGGGCGCTCTTCCGAGGATATTTGGGCTGCCTCCTGAGCCGCAGTGTTTTGGGCCGCCGGAAGGTGGGTGACGTCCGGATCTTCTTTTTCTTGTGGCTGTGGACACCTTTCAACACTGCTTTCTTGGCCTTCAAAGCTTTTGCTTTGGCTTCAGCTTTAGGAGGGGCAGGGGCTTCCTTCTTCGCCTTCGGCGCCATCTTCATGAAAAGCTCCACTTTGTTTTAAAGCTAGTTGCAAAGCAGGATGTTCTAACTTTTGTTTCAGTATCTGCAAACAATGTGCAGTAAAAAAGAAAGTGAATAAATCTGTGATTTTTGAATAAATCAAATTTTCCACTTTTTTGCCATTTGATAGAAATTCATAAAACCTTGAAGTTGTTATGTGTCAACCACTTCCTTTGCTCTTTTGTCCTTTTCATTGATCTGGAAAGGTTCATTCTTAATATGAAGATGCTCACTTCTGCTCTTAAACAAATTAACTCTCAAATCTTTTGGAATCAGTACTAGAGAATTATCAATATCAGAATAAATTAAAATATTGTTAATTATCTCTTCTGTATCAAATGATGGTCTTGGTCTTCACTAGTCTTGCTATCTCTGTCTCCCTCTATATATATATAAGATTTTGATTCTTACAAACATTTTCATTCTCATTGTTAGCGCTTATAGATGATTCACTGTTTTCTTTTAAGCTTGTTCTATCTGAATCTTGCATTAATACAGTTACTTTAGATATGCATATTTGCATTTCTGGGACTTCCCTGGTGGTCCAGTGGTTAAGACTCTGCACTTCCAATGGAGAGGGTATGGCTGGGGGAGTCAGATTCCACAACCTTCGAGGTGTGGCCAAAAACATTTTGCATTTCTACTGAATTTCTGTCAACTTCACATAATGTCCAAGGACCAAATAATGTTGCAGCCATGAATAGTATTCTCACTGGTGTTCAGAAAAATACTAAGCAATTAATTCCAAGTCCTAATGTGACCCCATGAATAACCATTCTTGGAGTCTTTGCATAAATCATTCTGGTGTCACAATTTCTTCGGGTATGTCATTGTTTGGGACTTTGAGGAAAAATTACTTACTCTTTTTAGTCTCACCTCATTACTGGAAAGTGCTGCAGATAAAGGTGTAAGATTGGAAAGACTTTCCCAGACAAGGTGGGAAGTTCACTATGAAGCTGCGCAGGTAGTGCAGACACCTTTTGAAGAGTTAATCCCAACCTTTGAAGCATTGTGGTCTAATGGGAGACACGCATCCAGGAAGATAAGCTTTTATTTTGCCCTCCAATAAGTGGGATTTTCCTTTTCTGTTTTTTTTTTTTTTCTTGTTTGAAGTTTTAGGTGGAGCTCATCAGACTCAGATTTGCAAACATGTGAAATCAGACACAAACAACGTATAGTAAAATACCAAGCTTTAGAGTAGTTCCTTGAAGATCACCACTCAGACACTAAGTCATCATCTATGTGACAGTGTGTAAGAAAATGGGTTCAGTTCAGTTCAGTTCAGTCACTCAGTCATGTCTGACTCTTTGTGACCCCATGGACTGCAGCACGCCAGGCTTCCCTGTTCATCACCAACTCCTGGAGCATACTCAAACTCATGTCCATAGAGACGATGATGACATCCAACCAACTCGTCTGCTATTGTCCCCTTCTCCTGTCTTCAATCTTTCCCAGCATCAGGGTCTTTTCAAATGAGTCATTTCTTCCCACCAGGTGGCCAAAGTATTGGAGTTTCAGCTTCAGCATCAGTCCTTTCAATGAATATTCAGGACTGATTTCCTTTAGGATGAACTGGTTGGATTTACTTGCAGTCCAAGGGACTGTTAAGAGTCTTTTCCAACATCGCAGTTCAAAAGCATCAATCCTTCGGCACTCAGCTTTCTTTATAGTCCAACTCTCACATCCATACATGACTACTGGAAAAACCATAGATTTGACTAGATGGATCTTTTTCAGCAATGTCTCTGCTTTTCAACATGCTGTCTGGGTTGGTCATAATTTTTTTTCCAAGGAGCAAATGTCTTTTAATTTCATGGCTGCAGTCACCAACTGCAGTGATCTTGGAGCCCCCCAAAATGAAGTCTTTCACTGTTTTCATTGTTTCCCCATCTATTTGACATGACATGATGGGATGAGATGCCGTGATCTTATTTTTCTGATTAGTGAAATTTAGCTAACTTTTTCACTCTCCTCTTTCACTTTCATCAAGAGACTCTTTAGTTCTTCTTTGCTTTCTGCCATAAAGGTGGTATCATCTGCATATTTGAGGTTATTGATGTTTCTCCAAGCAATCTTGATTCTAGCTTGTGCTTCATCCAGTCCAACATTTCTCATGATGTACTCTGCGTATAAGTTAAATAAGCAAGGTGACTATATACAGCTTTGATGTACTCCTTTCCTGACTTGGAACCAGTCTGTTGTTTCATGTCCAGCTCTAACTATTCCTTCTTGACCTGCAGATAGAATTCTCAGGAGGCAGGTCAGGTGGTCTGGTATTCCCATCTCTTGAAGAACTTTCCACAGTGTGTTGTGATCTACACAGGCAAAGGCTTTGGCATAGTCAATAAAGCAGAAGTAGATTTTTTATGGAACTCTCTTGCTTTTTTTTTTTTGCATTTCTTTTCCATGGGGATGGTCTTGATCCCTGTCTCCTGTACAATGTCACGAACCTCATTCCATAGTTCATCAGGCACTCTATCTATCAGATCTAGGCCCTTAAATCTATTTTTCACTTCCACTCTATAATCATAAGGGATTTGATTTAGGTCATACCTGAATGGTCTAGCGGTTTTCCCTACTTTCTTCAATTTAAGTCTGAATTTGGCAATAAGGAGTTCATGATCTGAGCCACAGTCAGCTCCTAGTCTCATTTTTGTTGACTGTATAGAGCTTCTCCATCTTTGGCTGCAAAGAATATAATCAATTTGATTTTGGTGTCGACCATCTGGTGATGTCCATGTGTAGAGTCTTCTCTTGTCTTGTTGGAAGAGGGTGTTTGCTATGACCAGAGCATTTTCTTGACAAAATTCTATTAGTCTTTGCCCTGCTTCATTCCGCATTCCAAGGCCAAATTTGCCTGTTACTCCAGGTGTTTCTTGACTTCCTACTTTTGCATTCCAGTCCCCTAGAATGAAAAGGATATCTTTTTTGGGTGTTAGTTCTAAAAGCAAAAAAAAAAGCAAAATGGCTCTCATTGGTCGCTGAAGAAGGCTTTCTTATCTCTTCTTGCTATTCTTTGGAACTCTGCATTCAGATGTATATATCTTTCCTTTTCTCCTTTGCCTTTCACTTCTCTTCTTTTCTCAGCTATTTGTAAGGCCTTCTCAGACAACCATTTTGTCTTTTTGCATTTCTTTTTCTTGGGAATGGTCTTGATCCCTATCTCCTGTACAATGTCACAAACCTCTGTCCATACCTCTTCAGGCGCACTGTCTATCAGATCTAATCCCTTGAATCTATTTGTCACATCCACAGTATAATCATAAGGGATTTGATTTAGGTCATACCTGAATGGTCTAGTGGCTTTCCCTACTTTCTTCAATTTAAGTCTGAATTTGGCAATAAGGAGTTCATTATCTGAGCCATAGTCAGCTCCCAGTCTTGTTTTTACTGGCTGTATAGAGCTTCTCCATTTTTGGCTGCAAAAAATAAAATCAATCTGATTTCGGTATTGACCATCTGGTGATGTCCATGTATAAAGTCCTCTCTTATGTTGTTGAAAGAGAGTGTTTGCTATTACCAGTGCATTCTGTTGGCAAAACTCTGTTAGCCTTTGACCTGCTTCATTTTGTACTCCAAAGCCAAATTTGCCTGTTACTCCAGGTATTTCTTGACTTCCTACTTTTGCATTCCACTCCCCTACAATGAAAAAGACATCTTTTGGGGGGTGTTAGTTTTAGAAGGTGTTGTGGGTCATCATAGAACCATTCAACTTCAGCTTCTACAGCATTACTGGCCTGGGCTTAGACTTGGATTACTATATTGAATTGTTTGCCTTGGAAACAAACAGAGATCATCCTGTCATTTTTGAGATTGCATCCAAGTACTGCATTTTGGACTCTTTTGTTGATTATGGTGGCTACTCCATTTCTTCTAAGGGATTCTTGCCCACAGTAGTAGATATAATGGTCATCTGAGTATTTACATAGAAAAATAAATTAAATTTGAAGAATAATGCCAGGAGAAGTGATAAAAATGATGATGATGCTTTTCCACTGTCAGGAAAAATTTATTTTATTTTTTAATAGTTATTTATTTAGTTATTTTTGGCCATGCTGGGTCTTAGTTGCTGCAAGGGCTTTCTCTATTTGAAATGAGTGGGAGCTACTCTCTAGTTGTGATGCACAAGCTCAGTACTTGCTGTTCACAGGCTCTAGAGTGTGAGCTCAGTAGTTATGGTACTCAGGATTTGTTGCTCCGTGGTATGCAGGATCTTCCCAGATCAGGGATTGAACCTGTGTCCCCAGCAATGGCAGGGAGATTCTTAACCACTAAACCACCAGGGAAGTCCTGTCAAGAGAAATTTAAAAAGCAGTGATTGAATGCCTCAATTGTTTTCACTAAAAACTGGAAACTCATTCAATGGATCAGATAAGTGGAGGTTTATATCTTTCAGCTATTTTCTCTGCTTTTGCAGAAAGAAAGGTCCAGGAGATTTTACTAAGTATTGTATAAATTTTTGATGAATGTTGTCATGAAGATAGTGGGAAATTTCAAGTGTGGAGATATTTTAAAACTGATCAAAGACATAAAAAATGGATAAAATTGAAATTTATGAAATGTATAGTGAATATGATATTTTGTGGATTGATGCCAAATTTCCCATGAAAGCTAGGTAATACAGCAGATATGGAAGAACTGTAGGAACTGGGCTCAGTCCTCACTCCTAAACTCCAGGTTCTCAGGGCCATCTGCTTACGGCACTTTTCCACTGCAAAGCCTCACAGGAACTTCAACTTGAGTCTTTACTCCTTTGTGGCCTTGACTTGTTTGTGTGCTCAGCACTGTCTCAGACAATGATTCTAAGATTCATGACTTGGATGACTGTATGAATCTTAGAATCATTGTATGAATCTTAGAATCATTGAGAGTGCTGAGCACACAAGTGAATCAAGGGCACAGAGAAGTAAAGACTCAAGTTGAAGTGCCTGTGAGGCTTTACAGTGGAAAAGTGCACTAAGCAGATGGTTCTGAGATCCTCGAGTTTAGGAGCGAGGACTAGGATGCAGGTGTGGATGTTGGATCATTGTGGAAAGTGGGGTCCCATCCACAGAAGTGTAAGAGTTTGTTGAACATGAGAAGAGGAACAAGTGGGGGCAATATTAATGGAATGGGAGGAGGAAGCCATGAAAATAAAAACGATGTTCAATCAGATGCAAAAGGAGGAAGTGGCCAAAACTGATCAAGTGCCAGAGACAGTGGAGAAGGGCCACTATTGAGAAGGTTACTGAAGAACTGAAAGGCACATCAAGTGGCTATTACTCTTTTAGAACTGGGCTGCAAAGAAAAGGAAAGAATCATAATTAAGAGTCAGAAACAGTTTTGGTCAGGTATAGGTTTGTTTGTTTTTTTTTTAAACTGAAATATAGTTGCTGTACAATATAACTTCCAGGTGTACAACATAGTGATTCACAGTTTTAAAGATTATGCTATATTAATAGTTATTATAAAATATTGGGTATATTCCTTGCTGCACAATTTAGCCTGGAGTTGATTTTATATCTAATAGTTTGTACCTCTTATTCCTCTGCTCCTATACTGCCCTTCCCCCACCCTTTTCTCTCCCCATTGGTAACCACCAGTTAGCAATCTACTCTGGACAAGGTTTTTTAAATAGGAAAACTTCCTATTTATTATTTATTTATTTATTATTTTTATTTTTTATTTTTTATTTATTTTTTATTATTTTTATTATGAAAGAGTACATGTTTCTCATAAATAGTCCAACAATGTTTACATTAAAATGTGAAAATCATTTATTTATTATTTTATTATTTTTATTATGAAAGAGTATGTTTTATTTTATTTTTATGTATTATTTTTATTATTTTTTTTATTATGAAAGAGTACATGTTTCTCATAAATAGTCCAAAAATGTTTACATTAAAATGTGAAAATCATTGCTCAGCCCAACTCCTAGTAGTAGTGTTACAATTACTAGAAACCACACCCTTCCCTTCACTTTATGGCAGCTCTTTAAATTTCTAGGGTAACATAACAAAAGAGGCGGGAAGAAGTTTATTCAAGGGGTTTTAAAATGGCATCTCTTATTCACATCTTAGCCAAACCTGACTCAAGAGAGGACAACTTTCATTTTAAAAACACAAATGATACAATGCTTTCTCCACTACCTCTCAGTAACTGACACCTTCTATCACCATAAAATCAATAACAAAGAGGGCCCGTAGAAAACATCATCCAGTGGTTTTGTCTCAGCCTTTGGATAGTCAAGACTTAAATCTGGATTGGTATTGCTCCAGCCTGAGAGCTATCAAGGAAAATAGAAAGAGCAAAAGAGTTTTGATAGAGCACAGGGTAAACATAATCAGCAAGCAGGGAAAAAAGGAACTTTCAGTACAACACAGCCTGAATTTAATTATGAATAGATATCTAACCCAGATTGAGAAACATTCTACAAAGTGGCAGAACAGTACTCTTCCAAACGTCAGTGTCATGACAGACGAGGGAAAACTCTGGAATTGTTCCAGGAAAAGGAGATACATATACATGCCCTTTGATCAATAATATCATTCAAAATCTTCTTTGGCTTGAGGACCATTATTGGAGCAAAGGAAGAGATCTGAAAGGGTTTGTAGGTTAGATAATCAAGGTGTATAAATGCTAATTTCCTAATTTTGATAATTATGTAAGAGATTTTATTTAGGGTTTGTTGCCATACACTCTGCAAGTGTATGGCAGTTCCTCACCCAGAATTTGGCTTCAACATTGAGATTTATGATGTCATACACACTTGAAGAGGGAATGGAAGATTTATTATTGCTTACATGATAGGTGTATCTTGGGAGAACAGGGCAAGCCTCCCAAGCAGGTCTGAGAAGAAAAAAGATAGAAGATAGAAGACTGGCTCGGGATTTCATTGTAGTTAGGAGGGGGACCAGACTGAGGTTTCCCAAGCTCAGGGAGGGGCTGCATGGTCTGGATTGCTCCATGGCTCTGAAGGAAAAAGCATCAGGATTTCCTATCAGGTTGCTCAGAGGGGAAGAGAAGGGCTGAGGTTTAAAGTTGTCAGCAAACCTCAGGAAATGGAGTCAGACTCTATCACAAGGTCGTCATTGTTGTTGTTCAGTCCCTAAGTCATGTCTGATTCCTGACCCCATAGACTGTAGCCCACCAGGTTCCTCTGGCCATGGGATTTTCCAGGCAAGAACACTGGAGTGGGTTGCCATTTTCCTCCTCCAAGGTACTTCTCAACCCAGGGATCGAACCTGCATCCCCTGCTTGGCAGGTGGTTTCTTTACCACTGAACCATGACAGAGTTAAAAGGATATTATTTCTGCAGCTTACTCTCAAACAGATTTAAAGAACTATATATACACATATATAAAGAGAGAAGGCGAGAAAGAGAGAGAAAGCAAATATAAAATGTTAGCTTTGGGGGAATCTGGATAGAGACTACGAGGTTTTTTGGTACTATTTTTGCAACTTTTCTATGATTGAAATTATGTCAATAAAAATGTATTTTTTTAAAAAAATTAAGGGAACACTAGACCTTTTAAAACTTGCTTCCTCAGAAGAAAATGTCAGATTCCTGTAAAGAAAAAGTAACAAGGAGACAAAGGTAGCCTTCTAGGAAGTTTCCTCTTCTCTGAGTAAATTTCCAGATGATAGACCCTCCTCACATGATTATAAATATGCCTCAGTAGTAGCTGTTGACTACATTGTTGTGTATAGTCTTCTAGATATTTCTCTATGACCCTGCATGTGCTTAGTCGCTCAGTCATGTCCAGCTCTTTATGACCCCATGGACTGTAGCCCACCAGGCTCCTCTGTCCATGGGGATTCTCCAGGAAAGAATAGTGGTGTGGGTTGCCATGCTCCCCTCCAGGGGATCTTCCTAATCCAGGGATCAAACTCAGGTCTCCCACATTGCAGGCAAATTCTTTACCATCTGAGTCATCAGGGAAGCCCAAGAATACTGGAGTGGGTAGCCTATCCCTTCTCCAGGGAATCTTCCTGACCCAGGAATCGAACTGAGATCTCCTGCATTGCAGGCAGAGATTCTTTACCAGCTGAGCTACCTGGGAATCCCATGTCCCTGCATATATGTATATAATACATTAAATTTGTATATCATTTGACTCAATAATCCCACTTATAGAAAGTTGTCACAAGTAAAAATGATAGGTATACGAACATATATATTACTAGTGTGTTTACCATAGTGTTGCTTTAACAGAGGAAAAAATGCATAGGAATAATCCTTGTATCCTTAAAAGAGAAATATGAGCTCCTGTGTCTGCGTGTGAGCTAATGGAAGTAGGGGTTGCAATTATATACGTTCCTTTTCAGAATACAACATGGACTGGAATGTTCAACACTTACTTAAAGGACATGGATGTACTAGTTGTCAGTTGTTTTAATTTATCCAACATCAATTCTCCATTCTTCAGCTAATAGTACTCTCAATTTGGCTTTGAGAAACTACCTGTCCACAAACTGATTTAGTCTTGGAGGAGAGCATTTCTACACTGGTGCTGCTCACCCTGACAAAGAGGTGGGCATCTCTCTCTCTCTCTCTCTCTCTCTCTCTCTCTCTCACACACACACACACACACACACACACATACACCTACATGGTATTTGGAGAATATTTATACAATATGTGGGCTTCCCAGGCATCTCAGTGGTAAAGACTCCACCTGCCAGTGGAGAAGACACTGGAGATGTGGGTTCGATCCCTGGGTCAGGAAGATCCCCTGGAGAAGGAAATGGCAACCCAGCTCCAGTATTCTTGCCTGGGAAATCCCATGGACAGAGGAGCTTGACTAGTTAAGGTCCATGAGGTCGCAAAGAGTCAGACACAACTGGGTGAATGAGTACATATCCAATATGATGGTACCTTAAAGAGAATAGAGTATTCATCTGTTTCTTTTCCTAGGTCAAGAAAAAGGACTAACTCATCCTCTTTTCTTTGATTGGTGAGCTATTCCATGTCTATGCAGTAAGTCACGCATTCTTTAATTTTTGCTTTGTTAGCAGATGCTGTTTCTGTAGATTGTAACCAGAGAGAGCTAACAGATACAGAGAATGAATGCGTGAATGTACAAATGAACTAACAAAGACCAAAGATGGACTCATCAGGGATAGCTAAAAAGTATGTCTTATATTGGGCTTCTGGTGGCTCAGCTGTAAAGAATCTGCCTGCAATGCAGGAAACCACCTGCAATTCAGGAGACATGGGTTCTATCCCTGGGTCAGGAAGATTCCCTGGAGAAGGAAACGGCTACTTATTCCAGCACTCTTGCCTAGAAAATTCCATGGACAGAGGACCCTGGAGGGCTACAGTCCATGGGGTTGCAAGAGTTGGACCCGACTTAGCAACTACACCATCACCACCCATATGATATATGATAATGTGGTTACAGAGGCAAGCGGAAGGGAGACCAAATTAATTTAGAAAAAATAAGATCTAGCTAATATTACCCCCCAGTATTTTCCTTTGATGAAGCTGCTTTTAAAGGCCTTAGGTTTTCATGGAGTTAGAATGAGATTTTTCTGGCAGAGGCTCATTTGCCATTTAATTAGTAATTAGTAATCCCAAAGGTTAATGTGAAGTTGCAATTAATTTATTTCAAGCTTGATTTTCTTCTGCAAAGGACAGAACCAATGCATATATTCAGATACTAATGATTAGCTTAAATATTCTAGCCAAGTGAAATATTAAATAATATTTTAAGACGAAATAATATTTGGATTCTCATATTTATTTTATTCTATCCATATTTTATTTCCTAAGAGACATGTGGAGAAATGCTCACTTTTAAATATGCTTAAACTTCCTTCAGTCATTAGATTTCCATGGTGTAATTAGTTAGTTAGGTCAGTCACTCAGCTGTGTCTGACTCTTTGCGACCCCATGAACCACAGCCTGCCAGGCCTCCCTGTCCATCACCAACTCCTGGAGTCTACCAAAACCCAAACATGGTTGGATATCCATTGAGTCGGTAATGTCATCCAACCATCTCATCCTCTGTTGTCCCCTTCTCCTCTTGCCCCCAATCCCTTTCAGCATCAGGGTCTTTTCCAATGAGTCAACTCTTTGCATTAGGTGGCCAAAGTATTGTTGAAAAGCTTCAACATCAGTCCTTCCAATGAACATCCAGGACTGATCTCCTTTAGGATGGACTGGTTGGATCTCCTTGCAGTCCAAGGGACTCTCAAGAGTCTTCTCCAACACCACAGTTCAAAAGCATCAATTCTTCGGTGCTCAGGTTTCTTTATAGTCCAATTCTCACATCCATACATGACTACTGGGAAAACCATAGCCTTGACTAGATGGACCTCTGTTAAGCACAATATTTAGTGTTTAGAGGAAGAATCCAGAGAAGGCAATGGCACCCCACTCCAGGACTCTTGCCTGGAAAATCCCATGGATGGAGGAGCCTGGTGGGCTGCAGTCCATGGGGTCGCTAAGAGTCAGACATGACTGAGCGACTTCACTTTCACTTTTCACTTTCATGCATTGCAGAAGGAAATGGCAGCCCACTCCAGTGTTCTTGCCTGGAGAATCCCAGGGACGGGGGAGCCTGGTGGGCTGCCGTCTATGGGGTCGCACAGAGTCGGACACGACTGAAGTGACTTAGCAGCAGCAGCAGAGGAAGAATCACGGGAATTAATCAGTTCCATTTGAAGTCCACACCCATCAATAGCATCTTTTTTGCATAGTATAGGTGGCACTTCATCTTAGTTTTTTTTTTTTTTTTGGTGATTTTAAGGTAGATGACCTCATTGAAAGGTTTACCAGTATACCCAGGTTTACAAGAGAATTGTCATTTTAGAGACTGCCAGAGCAGTTTCAAGATGAAATGTGTGGGCCAAACACATTTGTGCTGAACAGATTACTTGTTGGGTGTGTGGACACAATTACTGTATCTAAAATGTAATGTATCCTCTAATTATCATGCAATTCCTGGTTGAAAGGGTGTGGGAAAGTGAATCTCAGTTCAACTGAAGAAACTTGTCATGAACTGCAGTGAGTAATGCAGAGAAAAACTTGGAACACTGCCTGGTAAACACCTTCTGAGATAGGGATCAGGGAAAATGAGTAGCAACTGTCCACCCCGAAACTTGTTCCTTCTCCTCTTAGTGGCCTGCAGCAGAGGGGTCTCACCTGCATAGTCACCAGTTGCACTGCTGCAGGTCCTAGAGGGAAACATCGAGACCTCTCTGGCTAGCCTCTGCTCTGGGCTTCCACTGAAAATTCTTCTAAGAACACAACCATTTGGAGGAACAAAATATGTTTAAATTGTTATACGCTGCTACCTAAAATATTTCTGTTACTTCCCTGAGGACTAAAAAAAAAAAAAAAAAAGACACATTTTCTTATTGCTTTGTAATAAGTAAACTTACTTTCTCAGTCTTGACTCTTCCTGGACTCTCATATTTACATTATGGGATATGTGGCAGATTTTGAGAAAGGAATTATGCCCTGTGATGTGGAAAAAGGATTTTCTAAGTTCAGGTTTAAAAGATTTCTCTCTTGTATTTGACATGAGTAATTCTAGTCACAATTTAATGCCTATAAGCCATGGTAAGTGTCTGTCACTTATCAGCTGATTGTGTGTGTGGTGGATACAGGAAAAGCTACAAGTATAAGCCATAATACAAAATCAATAAATTACCAGACTTTTATTTAAAATAGCTCATGGCTATCATTTATTGAACTCTTGCTGTGACTATTTTATTTAGTTGGATACTCATTTGATATTTACTTTCATCTTGGCCTCTGAGATTTGAGATCCCATGTAGCCATTCTATGATTAGAAAGCTTCAAGACTTACTCCAAATGTGTGTTGTGGCTCCAGAAATTCCAGACCACCCCTTACAGTTCATGTTTCCATGAATATAACACTAAGAGATAAAGGGAAAACCTTAACTTTGTACCAACCCTTTAAAATTCACCTGAAAATTTCTAAGTCCTGCTCATATTTTCCCTTATTCCAAGAAATCAAAAGAAAACTTTGAGCCCTATAAATTTATGCTTATAAATCAAAGACATAAAAATTAGCACCCTCTCATACTAACTGAGGGCTTCCGTGGTATCTCAGTGGTAAAGAATGCACCTGCTAATTCAGAGGACATTGATCCCTGGGTCAGGAAAATCCCTTGGAGAAGGAAATGGAAACTCTCTCCAATATTCTTGTCTGGGAAATCCCATGGACAGAGGAGCCTGGAGGGCTACAGTCCATGGGGTCGCAGAAGAGTAGGACACTTCTTAGCGACTAAACAGCAACAGCAACATACTAAGTGATCGATAGCATTTTTAACTGGAATCTCTAGCCTTCATTCCCATGTCATATCTTTTATTCATGCATTCAACAAATATTTATCGAGTGCCTACTCTGTTCCCAGCACTGTTCTAGAGACAAGGGATTCATCAGTGAAAAGTAAACATACAAAAATTACTGCTTTCATGTAGCTTACACATCGTACCTGACACTTAGGTGAGAAACGCTTTGGAAAATGAATTTTAATTAAGATCATTCTTTAAAATGTAGATGGTCTTCAAATGACAAGAATGTTATAAAGTGTAATATAAAAGTTTATCTGTATGTTTAGATGATATCTAATTAACTTCTCAAGGTGATATACATATATGTTAATGTATATATGTTAATGCATACATACATACACACATGTAGACTTCCCGGGTGGCTCAGTCAATAAAGAATCTGCCTGCAATGCAAAAGACCCAGATTTGATCCCTGGGTTGGGAAGATCCTCTAGAGAAGGGAATGGCTACCCACTCCAGATTTCTTGCCTGGAGAATTCCATGGACAGAGGAGCCTGGTGGGCTACAGTCCATAGGGTCACAAAGAGTCAGACATGACTAAGGGACTCACACACATACGCACACACACACATGCACACACAGATATACATACACCAATGCACAATGTAAAATAATGAAAAATCCCATTGCAATATAATATTTTAAAATTGAAAAGTTAAGAACATTGAATAATGAGAAATGTTTTGATATATATGTATGTATTTGTGTGTATTGTATGAATATGTTCACAAAGTGAGTTAAAAGGAAAAGGAGATGGATGGATACCCTTTAAGGACTTGAAAAGGACTTGGGCACTTACAAGCTTTAGAGGCTAAGACCATTTGTGTGTGTGTGTTTATGTTCAAGTTCAGTTTAAAATCTATGGCTCTCTTTCTTTTGGTACTTAACTTTCTTGGTAAAGTTATGTTTTTCTCACTTCTAAAAAGGAAAGACACGTGATGATGAAAAGGAATAAATATGTTAGGTGAAAGAATAATTGGGAAAATGGAAGATGAAAAACATATGTTAAAATCTGGAGGAAGAGCAAAGAGAGGGAATCAAAAAGAGATGATTAACTAAATTATGTTCACACATGATTGCTCAGTCGTGTCCGGCTCTTTGCAAACCCAAGGACTGTAACCTGCCAGGCTCCTCTGTGCATGGGATTCTCCAGGCAAGAATACTGGAGTGGGTTGCCATTTCCTCCTCCAGGGGATCTGCCTGACCCAGAGATCAAACTCGCGTTACTTGAGGCTCCTGCATTGGTAGGCAAATTCTTTACCACTGAGCCCCCTGCTGCGGCTGCGACGGCGCAGGAGCGTGGCAGCTGCGATGTCTGTGATGGCACAGGAGCACAGTGGCGAGGAGCTACCCCATTCCAAGGTTAGGGGCAGCGGCTGTGCTTTGATGGAGCAGCTGTGAAGAGATACCCCATGTCCAAGTTAAGAGAAACCCAAGTAAGACAGTAGGCACTGAGAGAGGGGATCAGAGGGCAAACAGACTGAAACCACAATCACAGACAACTAGCCAATCTGATCACATGGACCACAGCCTTGTCTAAGTCAGTGAAACTAAGCCATGCCATGTGGGGCCATCCAAGTCGGGTGGGTCATGGTGGAGAGGTCTGACAGAATGTGGTCCACTGGAGAAGGGAATGGTAAACTACTTCAGTATTCTTGCCTTGAGAACCCCATGAACAGTATGAAAAGGCAAAAAGATAAGACACTGAAAGCGGAACTCCCCAGGTCGGTAGGTGCCCAATATGCTACTGGAGATCAATGGAGAAATAACTCCAGAAAGAATGAAGGGATGGAGCCAAAGCAAAAACAACACCCAGTTGTGGATGGGAATGATGATAGAAGCAAGGTCCAATGCTATAAAGAGCGATATTGCGTAGGAACCTGGAATGTCAGGTCCATGAATCAAGGCAAATTGGAAGTGGTCAAACAAGAGATGGCAAGAGTGAACGTTGACATTCTAGGAATCAGCGAACTAAGATGGACCGGAATGGGTGGACCGGAATTTAACTCAGATGACCATTATATCTACTAATGTGGGCAAGAATTCCTTAGAAGAAATGGAGTAGCCATCATAGTCAACAAAAGAGTCCGAAATGCAGTACTTGGATGCAATCTCAAAAACAACAGAATGATCACTATTCATTTCCAAGGCAAACCATTCAATATCACGGTAATCCAAGCCTATGCCCCAACCAGTAATGCTGAAGAAGTTGAAGTTGAATGGTTCTATGAAGACCTCCAAGATCTTCTAGAACTAACACCCCCCAAAAGATGTCCTTTTCATTATAGGGGACTGGAATGCAAAAGTAGGAAGTCAAGAATCACCTGGAGTAACAGGCAAATTTGCCCTTGAAATACAGAATGAAGCAGGGCAAAGGATCATAGAGTTCTGCCAAGAAGAGAATGCACTGATCATAGCAAACACCCTTTTACAACAACACAAAAGAAGACTCTACACAGGGACATCTGGCGATGTTCAACACTGAAATCAGATTGATTATATTCTTTGCAGCCAAAGATGGAGAAGCTCTAAATAGTCAGCATAAACAAGACTGGAAGCTGACTGTGGCTCAGATCATGAACTCTTTATTGCCAAATTCAGACTTAAATTGAAGAAAGTAGGGAAAACCACTAGACCATTCAAGTATGACCTAAGTGAAATCCCTTATGACTATACAATGAAAGTGAAAAATAGATTCAATGGACTAGATCTGATAGACAGAGTGCCTGATGAACTATGGACAGAGGTTCATGATGTTGTACAGGAGACAGGAATCAACACCATCCCCAAGAAAAAGAAATACAAAAAAGCAAAATGGCTGTCTGAGGAGGCCTTACAAATAGCTGTGAAAAGAAGAGAAGTGAAAAGCAAAGGAGAAAAGGAAAGGTATACCCATCTGAATGCAGAGTTCCAAAGAATAGCAAGGAGAGATAAGAAAGCCTTCCTCAGTGATCAATGCAAAGAAATAGAGAAAAACAATAGAATGGGACATTTCATGCAAAACATTTAATGCAAAGATGGGCTCAATAAGGACAGAAGTATGGACCTAACAGAAGCAGAAGATATTAGGAAGAGGTGGCAAGATAACACAGAACTGTACAAAAAATATCTTCAAGACCCAGATAATCACGATGGTGTGATCACTCATCTAGAGCCAGGCATTCTGGAATGTGAAGTCAAGTGGGCCTTAGATAGCATCACTATGAACAAAGCCAGTGGAGGTAATGGAATTCCAGTTGACCTATTTCAAATCCTGAAAGATGATGCTGTGAAAGTGCTGCACTCAATATGCCAGCAAATTTGGAAAACTCAACAGTAGCCACAGGACTAGAAAAGGTCAGTTTTCATTCCAATCCCAAAGAAAGGCAATGCCAAAGAATGCTCAAACTATCACACAATTGCACTCATCTCACACGCTAGTAAAGTAATGCTCAAAAGTCTCCAAGCCAGGCTTCAGCAATACGTGAAAGGCGAACTTCCAGATGTTCAAGCTGGTTTTAGAAAAGGCAGAGGAACCAGAGATCAAATTGCCAACATCCGCTGGATCATGGAAAAAGCAAGAGAGTTCCAGAAAAACATCTATTTCTGCTTTATTGACTATGCCAAAGCCTTTGACTGTGTGGATCACAAAACACTGTGGAAAATTCTGAAAGAGATGGGATACCAGACCACCTGACCTGTCTCTTGAGAAAACTATATGCAGGTCAGGAAGCAACAGTTAGAAGTGGACATGGAACAACAGACTGGTTCCAAATAGGAAAAGGAGTACATCAAGGTTGTATATTGTCACTCTGCGTATTTAACTTATATGCAGAGAACATCATGAGAAACGCTGGGCTGGATGAAGCAGAAGCTGGCATCAAGATTGCCAGGAGAAATATCAATAAACTCAGATATGCAGATGACTCTTGAGAGCCCCTTGGACTGCAAGGAGATCCAACAGGTCCATTTTGAAGGAGATCAACCCTGGGATTTATTTGGAAGGAATGATGCTAAAGCTGAAACTCCAGTACTTTGGCCACCTCTTGTGAAGAGTTGACTCACTGGAAAAGTCTCTGATACTGGGAGGGATTAGGGGCAGGAGGAGAAGGGGACAACCGAGGATGAGATGGATGGATGGCACCACTGACTCAAAGGACATGAGTTTGAGTGAACTCCAGGAGCTGGTGATGGACAAGGAGGCCTGGCGTGCTGCAGTTCATGGGGTCGCAGCATCAGACATGACTGAGTTACTGAACTGAACTGAACTGAACTGATGCTGATGACCCCACCATTATGGCAGAAAGTGTGAAAGAACTAAAGAACCTCTTGGTGAAAATGAAACAGGAGAGTGAAAAAGTTGCCTTAAAGCTCAACATTCAGAAAACTAAGATCATGGCATCCCGTCCCATCACTTCATGGCAAATAGATGGGGAAACAGTTAAAACTGTCAGACTTTAATTTTTGGGCTCCAAAATCACTGCAGATGGTGATTGCAGCCATGAAATTAAAAGACATGTACTCCTTGGAAGTAAAATTATGACCAGACTAGACAGCATATTAAAAAGCAGAGACATTACTTTGCCAACAAAGGTCTGTCTAGTCAAGGTTATGGTTTTTCCAGTAGTCATGTATGGATGTGAGAGTTGGACAGTGAAGAAAGCTGATCGTCAAAGACTTGATGCTTTTGCACTGTGGTATTGGAGAAGACTCTTAAGAGTCCCTTGGACTGCAAGGAAATCCAACCAGTCCATCCTAAAGGAGATCAGTCCTGGGTGTTCATTGGAGGGACTGATGTTGAAGCTGAAACTCCCATACTTTGGCTACCTGATGAAGAGCTGAAAAGACCGTGATGCTGGGAAAGATTGAGGCCAGGAGGAGAAGGGGACGACAGAGGATGAGATGGTTGGATGGCATTACTGGCTCAGGTGACATGGTTTTGGGTGAACTCCAGGAGTTGGTGAAGGACAGGGAGGCCTGGTATGCTGCGGTAATGGGGTCGCGAAGAGTCGGACACTACTGAGTGACTGAACTGAAATAAGCCACCGGGGAATCCCAAATTATGTTCAACACCAATCACAATGCATCATCATTAGACAAAAAGCTGGAGGCCTGGAGTGATTGTAGTCAGGCTGGACAAACAGCCTAGAACAATACCTAGAACACAGTGGGTCCTCAGTCGATATATCTTGAATAAGCAAATAATGAATCAATAAAATTTCATTTATTGAATTAATGTTTATTTAACACCTTTTGTGTCTATACAAATATAAAATTTTCTGATCTCATGGGGCTTCAGTTCAGCTCAGTTCAGTTCATTTCAGTCGCTCAGTCATGTCTGACTCTTTGCGATCCCATGAATTGCAGCACGCCAGGCCTCCCTGTCCATTACCAACTCCCAAAGTTCACTCAAACTCATATACATCAAGTCAGTGATGCCACCCAGCCATCTCATCCTCTGTCATCCCCTTCTCCTGCACCCAATCCCTCCCAGCATCAGAGTCTTTTCCAATGAAGTCATGGAAAAGTCATGAGTCAACTCTTCGTGTGAGGTGGCCAAAGTACTGGAGTTTCAGCCTCAGCCTCAGTCCTTTCTAAGAACAACCAGGACTGATCTCCTTCAGAATGAACTGTTTGGATCTCCTTGCAGTCCAAGGGACTCTCAGTCTAAGGGGCCTTAGAAAGCATCACTACGAACAAAGCTAGTGGAGGTGATGGAATTCCAGTTGACCTATTTCAAATCCTGAAAGATGATGCTGTGAAAGTGCTGCACTCAATATGCCAGCAAATTTGGAAAACTCAACAGTAGCCACAGGACTAGAAAAGGTCAGTTTTCATTCCAATCCCAAAGAAAGGCAATGCCAAAGAATGCTCAAACTATCACACAATTGCACTCATCTCACACGCTAGTAAAGTAATGCTCAAAAGTCTCCAAGCCAGGCTTCAGCAATTCATGAACCGTGAACTTCCAGATGTTCAAGCTGGTTTTAGAAAAGGCAGAGGAACCAGAGATCAAATTGCCAACATCCACTGGATCATGGAAAAAGCAAGAGAGTTCCAGAAAAACATCTATTTCTGCTTTATTGACTATGCCAAAGCCTTTGACTGTGTGGATCACAACATACTGTGGAAAATTCTAAAAGAGATGGGATACCAGACCACCTGACCTGTCTCTTGAGAAAACTATATGCAGGTCAGGAAGCAACAGTTAGAAGTGGACATGGAACAACAGACTGGTTCCAAATAGGAAAAGGAGTACATCAAGGCTGTATATTGTCACTCTGCTTATTTAACTTATCTCCAGAGAACATCATGAGAAATGCTGGACCGGAAGAAGCACAAGCTGAAATCAAGCTTGCCAGGAGAAATATTAATAACCTCAGATAGGCAGATGACACCACCCTTATGGCAGAAAGTGAAGAGGAACGAAAAAGCCTCTTGATGAAAGTGAAAGAGGAGAGTGAAAAAGTTGGCTTAAAGCTCAACATTCAGAAAACGAAGATCATGGCCTCTGGTCCCATCACTTCATGGGAAATAGATGGGGAAACAGTGGAAACAGTGTCAGACTTTTTTGGGGGGGCTCCAAAATCACTGCAGATGGTGATTGCAGCCATGAAATTAATAGGCGCTTACTCCTTGGAAGAAAAGTTATGACCAACCTAGATAGTATATTCAAAAACAGAGACATTTCTTTGCCGACTAAGGTCCATCTAGTCAAGGCTATGGTTTTTCCTGTGGTCATGTATGGATGTGAGAGTTGGACTGTGAAGAAGGCTGAGCACCGAAGAATTGATGCTTTTGAACTGTGGTGTTGGAGAAGACTCTTGAGCGTCCCTTGGACTGCAAGGAGGTCCAACCAGTCCATTCTGAAGGAGATCAACCCTGGGATTTATTTGGAAGGAATGATGCTAAAGCTGAAACTCCAGTACTTTGGCCACCTCATGCGAGGAGTTGACTCATTGGAAAAGACTCTGATGCTGGGAGGGATTGGGGGCAGGAGGAGAAGGGGACGACCCAGGATGAGATGGCTGGATGGCATCACGGACTCGATGGACGTGAGTCTGAGTGAACTCCAGGAGATGGTGATGGACAGGCAGGCCTGGCGTGCTGCGATTCATGGGGTTGCAAAGAGTTGGACATGACTGAGCGACTGAACTGAACTGAACTTGCTGCTGCACTGGGAATAAAGGGGGTGGAAAAGGCCAAAGCAGGAAAACCACTGATAAGGCATGTCAGGGTGGAGGCAGTTGGATGTTGTCCAGTCTTGGGTATATTTTCAAAGTAGAGATGATAGTATTTGCTGACATATACTGTATAAGAGAGAAAGAATAACTCCAAGATTGGGTCTATAACTCCAGTTATGGAGTTTCCATTGACTGAGCAGATTTTGGTGGGCTGGAAATCAGAGGTTTCATTTTGGACATGCTAAGTTTAAGATGCCATTAGACATTTAAGTACAAATATGCAGTAGACAGTTGGGATTCTGGGAAAAGGTCTTGGCTTAAGTTGTACATTGGTGGGTCACTAGTGGTATTTAAAATGAGGTGAGCGAATGATGGCGTTAAAGATTTGAATATTCATAGAAGACAGGAGATAAGAAACAAGTCTTGGGACACACTGAACTTAAGAGACATGAGTGATAATGAAGAATGAACAAAGAAGATGGAGGTGAAACAAATGTTTTTCATTTGCCCATTTGGAATTTGTAGGAGTTGTGAGCTTGGCGTTTACCCATTTTTCCAACAGGAAATTGTGAAAAGTTATTTTGCCCAGGCACTGTGCAAGCACCATAGATACGAAGATGAATAAAATTTGATCCCCAGTCTCCTGTCAATGAGTAAACAGTTATCTTGCAATGGATAAAGTCCTGTGATAAAATACCCATGAACTACTATAGGAGGTCAGGAGAGCAGCATCTGAATCACGTGGGTGGACTTGAGGTCTTGAATCAAAAGAAGCTATGGCTTAGTGAGGAAAGTGGAAACAGGGATGCCTATCATTAGTTCTCTCTTTCTCTTTCTATTTGTTTCTTTTGTGTGAATTGTTAGTTTATTGGGATAATTTTCCCTTGTTTTGACAGTCTTATCCTGTTTTTAATGTTTGACTTATACCTTAATTATTTGATTCCATTCAAACAACTTACACAAGTGCTCTTCAGGTTATAATTACGACATGTTCTTTATTTCGACCAGTTTTCGTAACTGAAAATTTTCTTCAAATTCTTTCTAAACTTGTTTTGTAAAACACTTTTCCTTCAGAAACTCTCCTCTAGTCTAGTCCATGACTACAATACAAACAAAGGACAGTTCTAAGTCTAAAACTTTCAGGTAGTTCCAAGAAATATGGTGATTTCCATGCAAGTGTTAAGTGACCAAATTTCAAAAGTTGGAAAAAAGAAATGATACTGGTGGGGAAAAATATCAAATAGCAGTTTTCTCTTGTCATATTCATTTCTCAAAGTCATCCATAAGCCACTTGCCAGATCTGTAGTTCAGACAAACGTATGATCTCTGTATTTGGTGAACATATCTCACTCAATTCACTTTCCTGTGATTTTGTTTGTTGTATTTGCTTAATATATTTTGCAGAAACCTCCCACCAATAGGTGGCGTTTGGAATCTAGAAAAATATCAAACATGTCGACCCAGAAAATAGTCCACTCAGTCAATCTCCTCATTTTAACAGACGCTGCCAAGACATTATTTTATTATGTGGCTAGTGGCATCACCTTTTTTCATATCTGCCTGGTAAGCATTAATATATCTTGCAACAGGAATAAAATGATGGGGTGAATATTCTTCTATCAGCTTCTTAAATTAATACTAACATATTTACAATGTTCTTCCAAACAATTTCATTTTCTATAGGGAGATGAAAAAAGAATGATTTAACATGTGAAGTTAAAACTATACACATAAGTTGCTTGAATATGATTTTATGTGAAGTACTTGAGATTGAAGAGATCTGCTGGTCAATCTATAGTAAAAAAATATAATATTCTAAAAAAGCCTAAAGTTTCTATAAATTAACTTGGCTAATATATTGAAATTCTCTCCAAAGATAAATAACTTGTTTGTTAAGTTGTCTGTGCTCTTAAAAATTAAGAAAAATAATGATATTATGGAGAGCTAAAACAATGGTATTTAGAAAGGACAGGAAGACCAAAGAAGATAAATGCAGCTGAGAATGGCAGTTCATGTGGATAAGAATTAGGTTAGTAAATCAAAACTAGTGTATGAGAGTGTTCATTACTCACAGCCATAAAAATATAATTTTACTCACTATAACATTTTACAGAGAACAACAAAATTGTGATGCTTAGCCAATCGACCTGTTGTTTAACAGAAAATATTACACTACATAGAGAAGGCAGTTGATTTATTATAAAATCATTGAATAAATCAAAGAGTCAATTTTAAACCTCCTTCCATACACCAACATGTTGTTCTGAGGTAATTTATCAATCTCCATAGAAACTAGGTGTTTGGAAATGCTTCTGAAGTAGGATATCATCTCTGGCCTTTAACAGAAATGGTTACAAATAATTTTGCTTTTCCAGCCTGTAAAGCTGATTATAGGAAAACTTAGCTATATCGTGGAGAAGGCGATGGCACCCCACTCCAGTACTCTTGCCTGGAAAATCCCATGGACGGAAGAGCTTGGTGGGCTGCAGTCCCTGGGGTCACTAAGAGTCAGACACGAATGAGCGACTTCACTTTCACTTTTCACTTTCATGCACTGGAGAAGGAAATGGCAACCCACTCCAGTGTTCTTGCCTTGAGAATCCCAGGGACGAGGGAACCTGTTGGGCTGCTGTCTATGGGGTCGGACAGAGTCAGACGTGAATGATGTGACTTAGCAGCTATATCATATTCTTAAAGCATTATTGGGATTGCTGAATTTAATAGACTATTTTAAAGTTTCCTGATTGTTATAAAATGTTAAAAACTAGAAATAGAATTTGCTTATAAAACAAGAAACCCAGAACACAGGTTTGTATCAGTTCTTGCCCCCAAAATGTAGCTTTTCTATGTTGTCTATTGACTTAATTTCTGATGTGGTAGTATCTTGTTCTAAAAAAATGAATATACTATGATAATTTTGTGACTAACAGGAGTAAAGTGTGTTATTCTAAGACATATATTTTAAAATTATATATATATACAGATAATGTTGTGCCACGTTAATATATGAAAGAGAAACAAGTTTGATAACTGAAAGACCCTGTTGATCTGATCGTATCTAAAATATGTTGTGGCACTAAATAAGTTGTTTTTATAGTTAATATATTAAGATATTTAGTGATCAGTAAATATCTAATTTTTACAATTTCCTATTAATATAAGTATATGGCTAAATTTGGCACCC
This sequence comes from Capricornis sumatraensis, assembly GCF_032405125.1. NCBI lineage: Eukaryota > Metazoa > Chordata > Mammalia > Artiodactyla > Bovidae > Capricornis > Capricornis sumatraensis. Next base: position 99,046,220 of record NC_091072.1, on the reverse strand, counting down.
ATATTTTTGTTAATTTTATTTACTATTTATTTATTACACCAGATAGTATTAATATTACTTAGTTCTTGATTTAAACGTACAAAAATTTTCATTATAATATGAATCAGAGTACAATAAGCAATAACCATGTGCCATTAATAACCTTTAAGGTATGTCATATATTTAAATATTACCATGTAATGAGCCATAAAATCAATGATAGCTGTTGATTATTTGCTGTTACAAAATATCTACTGTACAAAAATTAACTCCTAATAAAATTTAGCAATTTATTACATAAATATATTTATAATTGTTTTAAATGATAAAATGCTAAACTATTATTAGAATTTTAAAAAACTTTTATTAAAATTGTGTTCATAAAAAAGCAGAAAGTCATTATAAAATAATATTATAACAGTTGAATAAAATTTTGGAGAAAATAGAAAGGTGGAAAAAAGTGAAAAGTACTTCAGAGTTCTTAATGTGAGCAGAATGTGGCCAATTAGGGTACAGATGAAGCATGGGTAAATTTACAACATGTCCCCATGGAAGCTATCACTACAGAATTTCACTACAGAAGCTGTCACTTTAGAATTTTTATAGGCATAGAAAAATCACAATGACCTTATTACGCTAAGCCTATGTCTGCTGATCCACGTACATAGCCTAAATAAGTAAGACATTTCAGTTTTCCAAAGGATAGTACTAACATGACGTCTTCAGAAATTTATTAGACACAAATTCTTCAAAATAGTGAAAAACCCATAGCACTCCATTTAATTTATTATCTTTGATGATTATGCAATTTTCTTTTTTATATTTTAAACTCTTCAGTTGATGGAAAAATCAACTGAAGATTGAGACTGATTCTACAATTATTGGCATAATACCTACTGCATTTTCATAAACATGAACAAAGTAAACTAGTATTTTTAAACTGAAATCATTTTTACTGATATAATTACCACAATGATATGATGACATTTTATACTAATGATAAAAATATTGATGTCCTATATTTGAATGAACAATACATGACTTTGCTTTTGGCAAAGTGATGCCCACTGCCCAGAAAATCATCCAAGAAGCTTTATGTGCATGATAATGGGACTTTTCATTTTACAGAAACCAAAATCAAATTTGAAAGCATTATGGCCGAACTTTTATGCAGAATATAAACGTTGACAAATAATATTGCACATTATTTAGGAGTGAAATATAAAACCAGATCCTGATAAATTATGTATATATGTATATATATGTAAAACAAACAAATAAATTTAATAGACTAGATAAAAAAGAGTAAATTTAAGCCAAACATTTTGGAAGCCTGGGATTCTAAAGCATCTCAGTTTGGAAACATGGAAAACATAATCTTTTGCTACAAAAGATCCTTGGGAAAAAAAATCTAAAGCATTCTAAATGTTCTGTTCTATAACAAACAATTAAGCAAGAAAATTTTTTTACTATCACTTAGGGTTTCTTTTTGCTCATCCAAGAGCTATATAATTAATACTTTTTGGCTTCAATGAAATACTGAAATGTTTGAAAACATTTAATAAATGCAAATTCAAAACCATTGCAGAATCCACAATGAAAAATTCAAGTCATTGCCATTAGGCCATTAAAACTCAATTAGAAGCAGTATGTGCTCTTACATAAACTGATTGTGATATTAATAAAGATATACATTATAGAACACAAGCCAAAAGTATTTCAAAACCATATTTTTGAAAATGTATTCACTAAGAACTAATTTGGTTTAATGTTTTACATGAAATGATGCATAAGGCAAAATTTGATATACATAATGTCAAGTAATTACATTACTTTTAATGTAATTTAAAGTATTTACAAAGCCAATATCATTGAAGGCAAACAAATTGTGAACATCTTCCCATTGATGTCAATTTATCCAACATAGAAAAGGGAAAGTTACTTTTACCTCAAATTCCATTATCTGTTTGGGATTCAAAACTAAATTTCAAATTGATTTTTTAAAAATTTTGCACCCAACATAATTTTGAAAAACTAGATTTATGGTCATAAAAATTTTATGCCATTTTTAATACTCTTCTGACATTTAATTTGAATTATGATGACACTGCTGCTGCTAAGTCGCTTCAGTCGTGTCCAACTCTGTGCAACCCCATAGACGACAGCTCACCAGGCTCCTCCGTCCCTGGGATTCTCCAGGCAGGAACACTGGAGTGGGTTGCCATTTCCTTCCCCAATGCATCAAAGTGAAAAGTGAAAGTGAAGTCGCTCATTCATGTCTGACTCTTAGGGACCCCATGGACTGCAGCCTACCAGGCTCCTTCGTCCATGGGATTTTTCCAGGCTAGAGTACTAGAGTGAGGTGCCATTGCCTTCTCCAATGATGACACTAATCAAGGAAAAATAACTCTTGGACAGAGTGAGGGCTCTGCTGTGGTTTCTGCCTGACAAGACAGTGAAAATCTGACCAAACACAGAGGGACCAGGTGTATAGGAAGGGATCTCTGGATTAACCACCAAGGAATAATTCCAAGGCAATTAGTTTAAAGCACTGAGGATTTACTCATATAGAAAGTGAGGTCGTTCAGTCCTATTTGACTCTGTGACCCCACTGACTGTAGTCTGCCAGGCTCCTCTGTCCATGGGATTTCCCAGCAAGCATACTGGACTGGGTTGCCATTTCCTTCTTCAGAGGATCTTCCTGACCCAGGGATCGAACTCGAGTCTCCCACATTGCAGGCAGAAGGAAATACAAAACCTAAGCAGAACCTGTAAAAGTAACAGCCACAAAATTTCAGTGGGAAAAGTGATTCATTGGTTTACTAAAAACCTTGGCATGTGATTTCAGGGTTGGTTGGAGCTTCAGTGTAAGCCAATCGTGGAAGCTCAAATACCAATGTATATTTTTAAAAACAATGCTGCAAGAAAGGCTGTTAAACTTAGTAGCCATTTCTGTTCAGAAATAGCATAAGTGAGAATTGAAGCAGTCATAAAGGATTTTGTTTCCTATGAAAGTAAGTACATAATTATTTTATAATAAATTATATTTTATTCAGTTCTTTATTGTGATTAAATTTTCAATTTTCTAAATTTTATGTTTACTACTTAAATGTATAATTTACTAAAGTCATTTTATATTTGTTTCACTTGTTATAGCTATTAAGATATCAACTTAAAAAAAATTCTGGAGTTCAAGGGAGCCCTTTTATTCTAACTGACAATGAAAGCACTCTTTCAGCTATAGTGGCCCTGCTGATATATCCTTCATAGAAAATAGACCTCAGAAAAATTTCAGGAATTCTCAGCATCCTTCTAAATCTGTGCTTCATGTTGTCACTCATCTTAGCCTCCAAAATCACCTATTTCAAATTAATTTTCTAAATATGAACTTTCAGTTCACTGTCTTAAATATATCTTAAATTATTTGGCATATATATATATATATATATATATAAAATATATATTTGTCCATCATCTAGAATACCTTTGTTACTTGCTCCTTGCCTAAATCCTAACTGTCCCTTGGGACTCAACTCAAAGTTCACCTTTTCTTTGAAGTTTCCCCTGACCATTTCGCTCACAGTGAACTCTCTCTTTTCTGATTCCTAAAGTACTAATTACTACCACCATCACCTGGCACTTGTGCTGCTGTAAAATATAACAATACAACTTGGACTCTCAGCTGTTAACTTGAGCTATGCCAAGTAACTCTAGACAACCTCCTTGAAGATACCTGAGTTGCCCAGGAGAACTTTCTTAGATGATGGAAATGTTCTGTGTCTGTGTGGTCCAATATGGTAGCCACTGGCCATGTTTAGCTATTGAATGCTTGACATGTAATTAATTTTAAGTAATTTAAGTAGCCACATGTGCTAGTGTCTTCCATAATTGAGAGTACAGCTCTAAAGTTATTTTGTAGTAATGCCACACAAAGATTAGGGAAAAGCGTCCCCAAAACCCTAAGCAGGAGGAGAAATTGAGACTTTGTCGGAGTAAGTTTACAAGAAAAACATTTTAACTCTGCTTAATTTTCTTTCATTTCCTTAAAGGCTGCATGTTAAACAATGAGTAGCAATACATTTTAAGCATCTGAAATGAGTAATGATGAATATTATGAAACTAATTCTCGATTGCCTTTGACCCTGGGATGCTGCTGCTACTGCCTTTTTACCATGGTAACCATAAAAATGAAGAGAGAAGAAAGAAAGGTCCAAAGGTCACAGAGGGGAGCAATTGGTCTCTTTCATAGGTGTGCCCTTATAGACTAATTTCCTAGCTTGCTTATTTGTATGTTTCTATGTATTTCAGGTTTTCTTGAAATTATTTTCTATATTCTTCTGGATGGAAAAAAAATAAGTCCAGATATAAATTATACTTGTTAAAGCCTCCCTGTACATCTTTCTAAGATCATTGTGAATCATCTAGCAATTAAGAAGTATGTGCCTGGCACATGGGAGATACTCAATGAATATTTGTTGCATAAATTCAAATTAAATTTTTGTCTTGAAGAGAGATCAGTTTTTACTTGGATGGCCTTAAGTTTTGAAGGTTTAACCAAAAGTATTCTGGTTTTTATAACCTTCTTTATTTCAAATTTGCAAGCATCTTGGTACTTTTTAGCCTCGTTGGAAGATATAACCTCCAATGCTTTGAGATGCTTTGAGATTGATTTGCCTTCTGTCCAAAAGATAAAACCTAGTGTCTGATAATGTCAGTTACTCAATGCCATTGACTCTTCAAACCATTATGTGAAACTTTTTCAAAAAAATGCATGTATCAGAATAAAAGTTGAAAAATCATTTATCATCTGATTCCAAAGTTCCATAGTTCAGTTCAGTTGTTCAGTCGTGTCAGACTCTTTGCAATCCCATGAATCACAGCACACCAGGCCTCCCTGTCCATCATCAACTTCTGGAGTTCACTCAGACTCACATCCATCGAGTCAGTGATGCCATCCAGCCATCTCATCCTCGGTCATCCCCTTCTCCTCCTGCCCCCAATCCCTCCCAGCATCAGAGTCTTTTCCAATGAGTCAACTCTTCGCATGAGGTGGCCAAAGTACTGGAGTTTCAGCTTTAGCATCATTCCTTCCTAAGAACAACCAGGACTGATCTCCTTCAGAATGGACTGGCTGGATCTCCTTGCAGTCCAAGGGACTCTCAAGAGTCTTATCCAACACCACAGTTCAAAAGCATCAATTCTTCAGCGCTCAGCTTTCTTCATAGTCAAACTCTCACATCCATACATGACTACTGGAAAAACCATAGCCTTGACTAGACAGACCTTTGTTGGCAAAGTAATGTCTCCACTTTTCAACATGCTGTCTAGGTTGGTCATAACCTTTCTTCCAAGGAGTAAGCGTCTTTTAATTTCATGGTTGCAATCACCATCTGCAGTGATTTTGGAGCCCAGAAAAATAAAGTCTGACTCTGTTTCCACTGTTTCCCCATCTAGTTCCCATGAAGTGATGGGACCAGATGCCGTGATCTTCGTTTTCTGAATGTTGAGCTTTAAGCCAACTTTTTCACTCTCCTCTTTCGTTTTCATCAAGAGGCTTTTTAGTTCTTCTTCACTTTCAGCCATAAGGGTGGTGTCATCTGCATATCTGAAGTTATTGATATTTCTCCCAGCAATCTTGATTCCAGCCTGTGTTTCTTCCAGCCCAGCGTTTCTCATGATGTACCCAGCATATAAGTTATATAAGCAGGGTGACAATATACAGCCTTGACGTACTCCTTTTCCTATTTGGAACCATAAAACACATCAAATATAAGTTATTCCATTTCTTCCACTGACTTCTATCAACGTTACTATTAGAGGACAAAGTCTTGTACAGCTCTTCCACATCCCCTTTGATGAAAGCTGAGATAGTGTTGCATCAGATGTAATAGCTCTTAGATTCTGGGAGACATCCTAGGAGCAGATCCATTAAGCACAGGGATGTGGAAATAATTCTGATTTCTGCTCCTATGCTGGTCTGTGTCACCGGTGATGCGTCCTCCTGGGAGCAAGTCTCCTCTTCTATTAAGACTTGTCCTTACAACTGCCCCACCCAGAGCCTGCTCCCAGCCTCTCATCCCTGCTCTGACAGATGTGGCTGCTCTAGCCCTCTAGTCAGGAAGCTGACTCAAAGCTTTCCTTTAGCCCTGATCTGTCAGAATCTATGGAGCTAACAGTTTCTCAATCAGGGGAGTTCTCAGGCAACACAAATCTTGCTGAAACTCTTAGGTCTGTCTCTTAAGACTTTTCAAGAGCAAAAGGATGGAGGGAGAGAGAAGAAAAAGAAAGCAAAAAGAGAGAAACAGAAGAGACAAAGGGAGATAACTTTCTCCATTTCCCACTAATTCAGAACAAAGACAGAAGCCCCATGTAGCCCCAGTGAGAAGCAGCAGGGATGACTCATTAAATCTCAGGGCATTACCTTTTGTATGAGAGGAATTCACCATGGGAGAAGGATTACTGTAGGTCTTTGTAATTGTGACAGATCTAATACAATGATTCACATATAGCAATTGTCAAATATTTGGGGATTAACCAGAAGGCAGGTAGAACATTGCCCCTCCCAATCAGCACGCACAGGAATTCATAGTTCCATTCTTATCTCTAAAATTCAATAGACATTTCAATAGAGGATTGTCTTAATAGCTGATTTTATAGTGTGATTTTAGAAATAGTTTTAATCTTTTTGATTCAGTGAACTAAAATGCATACCCAGATAGCAGGGTTGGTAAATGTGGGAGATGAAATAGTTTGCATGGAGTGAGAAGAGGGGAGGTTGGGGGTACACCTGGAAATTAGCATCAGATCTCATTGAAATAAGATGCTTAATCCTAGCTGAAAGTAGCATGTGCAAGTTCACCCATCACCAATTTCAAAAGCATAAGAAAATTGATTCTTTCTCAATGAGTGATTTGAAAGGAGCATTTTGAAACAAGCCTGCAAAATTTTTGATAATTTTTTCTAATCAAATGAAAGTTTGCTTCCTATGTAAATGTGCAAAAGCAGGTGGTAGTTTATCAAATTCCAAGAGTTAATTTATATTGTCCCAGGCTATTCTGATTTACCATTTCTTTCTGTAAAGGGATGGACAGTGATTTAATTTGTGCTTCTAACTCATCAATGTTTGCAAAAGCTCTATAAGGCACATCTAACCCTTTTGCTTCTTGCCTACACAAATATACATGTACCACAAACACACCCATACATCAGGCAGAATTTGACAGATGCATTCATGATGTCTAGAAATACTAAGCCATCTAGATGGAAACATTCATTTTCCTTATATTTAAAGTGCTTAAAATGTTTGATAGGACAATAGAGCAGTGACACCATTTCTGCATCCTAAGTAATAAGACAATTCTTACAGTTTCCTCAGTTGCACAGGGAAACTATACCACCATAGGGTTCTCTCCCATACTCATTCAACTTTCATTTATTCACCCATCTATTCACTCATTGCCTTTGTCTCTTCTTCTGAGTTTCCTCCAGAAAACAGAGCCTGAGACAAGAATCTATGTATGAAAGATTTGGAGGGAGGAAGTCATCCCAAGGAATGGAACAGGGAGACCAGGGACAGAGGCAAAGCCAGTCCATTGCCGGGAGCCAGCGTGAGGAACTCCGCCCATGGCAAAGGTCATGAGGAAGGAGGCTTGGCATACGCAAAGGCGTGATCAAGCCTCAGGAAACCCCCTGTTCCCAAGCATCTACCCCCAAAACCAGAGTCTATCTACTTTACTGTTTCATGCTCTTGCCTACACCTCTGACTTTATGGGGGGCTGTTCCCCACTGGTTCTCTTGGAGAAGGACTAAATGTGCAGCTCCAAGTTAATAAAAATTCCTGGGTGTGACAAGAGTGTTTCAACTTACAAACTCCTCTCAAGGTTCTCTAGCCTGCCTGAGCGGGTTCGTCCAGCCACATGTGATTGTTTACAGCCTCCCAACCATGAGAGGCAAGAGATGCTTTAAAACTTTCTAAATACAGACTCTTTTGAGAAGTTAGAAAATTATTAGTATAGTATAGTGGGTTGATTAGGAATTATATTGGTGAAGGGTTTTTCATTTTTTGTGCCAATAATTACTGCTAATTCCCTGCCCTGGGTGTGACAAGGGTGTCTCAGGTCAAACCTCTTTGCTGATAGACTAGCTTGTGTGACAACCTATCAACCATAAATAGCACAGAGAGTTTGGAGTATTTTGAAAGTCTTAATTAGCATAGGGCTTTTCTCATTGTTGAGTCAATGATTGCTGCCAGGCCTCCATATCCTTAGGCACCTGGGAATATATTAATCAGTGTATTTGGAATACAGAAAAGGAAATATAGTAGTTTTTGATGCTAATGAATTTTCTCTTTTGTTATAGATCACTGTACTTTGTTATAAATCACTGCATCCTTGCTATGCAAAAATGTAACTTTATCACTATCTTAAGACTAAATAGATCTTAAGGGGAACATTGGTGAAGGGTTTTCATTGTTGAGCCAATATTTGCTGCTAAATCTCCATATTCCCTGCCCTTATAATGAATACAACTAGCATATAGGAAAAATAAGTATTAATCTTTAAGATTAATCATGTTAAACCTTAGGCTAAGTAAGTTCCTTTCTTGATTGTAACCCACTATACCCTCACCCTATAGGAATGAAACTTTATCTGCTACCTTCAGAGGGTGGCACCTGGTTTAAGAAAAAACACCCTTGGAAAAAATAAGTTTTTTGGTTATCAGAAAGAAAGGATCATAAAATGTCAGCAGGCCTCATGGCCAGAAGCTGATGTAAAACCCATAGGACCTTTGTATAATTTTATAGGAAGCACCTGATTGTGACAAGGGTCAGGTCTGCTGACCCCCACAAGACTCTGTATTCATCCTTATGTATAACAAAAGGTATATAAACAAACCTAAAAAATAAAGAAATCGGATCAGTTTCTGGAAAGACTGATTCCCTCGTGTCATTTTCTTCCCTTCTGGCTGAATTCCCATCTGGTACGTGGTTACTCACAAGCCTACTAACTTTGCCTGGGCTTCTAAGATCGGACTGGGTAGGCCTCCGACGGACCGGGGAGTGCCTCCTCTCTTTCGGGAGAACAGAAAGACGCCTGTGGCCTACGTAGGTAGTGATTGGCATTCCACGTAAACCAAGTTATTCAGCCTCCTTTTCTCCACTAATTTTCCTACTACACTATCCGTTTCTAATCTCTCTATATATCTGTAATTAAATAAGTTTTTTCCTAGGATGCCTACTCCGTCTCCCCTTCGAATTACCCTGGATCCACCGGGGCTGGACCCCGGCAGTCCATGATTGTGCCCTCAAATGGTTCACCATTGCTGGTAACTGGAATTCAATTCCACAACTTTCTGATGACCCATTTAGGGTGTGCCTCAGAATTGTCCACTGGAGAAAGAGTATTTATTTACCAGCTTCCATCTGTCTTTTGTCCTGGGTGACCCCTTGGAGTTTTAATCCTCTTGTTTCACCTATCGTTCATGAATGAATGGGAGACCTATTCATAGGTGTCCCAGTTCACAGTGTTAGAGAAGGCGAGAGGCTGATGACAAGTGGCACAGGATACAGCAGAAATGAGCTGCTGTTAGGTTATACCCATGCAGAACTGACTGCTGCTGAAATTGCTGGAGTAGACTGCAGGCTGAGAGGTGTCTGATACATTCATTTAGCATCTATTGAGAGCAATTCTACAAAGGGATTATAGGGCCATTACAGTAATAGATAGAGTGTTAGGAGCATAATAGGAAGTAGAGAGGAAATAATGAACTAACCTTCAGCATGAGGTTGTGTCTGTTACATGTGCTCTTGGACCCTGGCTGTAAAAAATTGGAGTAGTGGTGGGAAGGAGATCAGAGAGGAACATAAACTGGCAGAGTTGATGTTCACTGACAGCAAAGAGAGTTTCACTGGGTGAGCCTGGAACAGATTTGCAAAGAGGGAAACCACAGTAGCGGGGCTGGGTTTGAATTGATAATAGTAGTCAGGGGAGGGGATTGGGGTGGCTGATATTCATATAGGAGTCAGGGGAGATAACTGGGGGCAGGTGATGTTTATACGAGATACTATGTGTTTGTATGCTTAGTTGCTCAATCGTGTCCGACTCTTATGACCCCATGGACTATAGTCCATCAGACTCTGTCCATGGGATTTTCCAGGCAAGAATACTGGAATGGGCTTCCATTTTCTTCTCCAGGGGATCTTTCCATCCCAAGGATTGAACCCATGTCACGTGGATCTCCTACATTGCAGGTGGATTCTTTAACCCACTGAGCCATTGGGGAAGTCTATAAGAGATACTAAGAAGGGAAGAAATGGGGAAAAAAGATTTTTAAAGATTTTACTGTCCATGAATTGTAAACACACTTGATATTTTCAAGAAACTTTGGTAGAGGTATCATTTGTTTCACTCCAATTCTCTTGCCCATCTCGTTTTTTTTTTTTTTTTTTTTCCCATCGCAACCCTGTACAGAGAAGAGTCCTAAAGGGAGAGCAGGGAAAATGGGAGTGAAATAATTAGATTAGATCATAAATCACCATACCACTATTCTGTATTTGACTCCTTTAAAGGTACTGATGGCTCGGGTGGGCTCTATGCTGTGCTGTTTGGATACTCTTTTGGGAATGGAGGCCTTATTCCTCCGTCAGCTCAGGGATAACCTCTGTTTAGAGAGCTTCCTTATCAGTCCCACTGCATTCCTATAGGGACCCAGCTCCAAGGATAGATTCATACAGGATATAAGGGCTCAGTCCCATTACCCAACTGGGGACAATGGTAAAGGGTCATCCCAGTCTCAAAGCTCTCTGTAGGTGTTGCTGAGTACTCAGACAAGTTGGCATCACAACTGGTCACAGTGCCTTATTTTGGTGTTAGTGGTATTAATATGGACTTCCTGGTGGCTTAGATGATAAAGAATCTGCCTGCAATGGAGGAGACCACAGTTTGATCCCTGGGTTGGGAAGATTCCCTTGAGCAGGGCATGCAACCCACTCAAATATTCTTGCCTGGAGAATCCTCATGGATAGAGGAGCCTGGTGAGCTACAGTCCATGGGATGGCAAAGAGTCAGACATGACTGAGCAACTAAGCACAACACAGTATTAATACATGATATACTGACTCATGATATACATGGCATTACCGACTCGATGGACATGAGCTGGAACAAGCTCCAGGAGTTGGTGATGGACAGGGAAACCTGGTGTGCTACAGACCATGTAGTCGCAAAGAGTCAGACAAAACTGAACGACTGAACTGAATTGATTGATACAGACTCAGTTTTCTTCAACCTAATTTTTTTCTTTCTTTGTCTACCCCATTATGCTATAACAACGGTTTAATTTTATAGTAAATATAGACATTTGTTGTTCTCTTCTCTTTAGAATCCCCTTGTAGATGAACAGATCTGTCTGCTTCCAAAAATAGCCCTTTTTCTGTTCAGCCCACCACTACACATGCTGTGCTCACTGCTCCTATGTCCTTGCTCACAAAGCTCACTTTTTCTTAGTCCCTTTCCCTCGACCCACATTTCTAACTCGGTCTATTGGAATCCTGCTCATTGTTTATGGCCCAATTCACATTCTGCCTTCTCTGTGATTCCTATTCTGACTTCTATTTCCTTTGATTTTTCTTCTCTCTGAAATTAGATAATAACCATTCCCTATGCTGTGCGATAGCACTTCCTCATTTCATTTTTGGATTTTGTTTGCTTATGTGTATATCTTACTCATTCAAACTAGAAGGCAATGTGTTGGAGGCAGAGCCCAAGTGTGGCTCCTTGCATTCACTGCAGAATGTTGCTGTGCTATGGAGTGTGCATGCTACGTCACTGCAGTCATGTCTGACTCTGCAACCCCATGAACTATGGCCTGCCAGGCTTCTCTGTCCGTGGGATTCCCCAGGCAAGAATACTGGAGTAGGTTGTCATGCCCTCCTCCAGGGGATCTTCCCCACCCATGGATCCAACACACGTCTATTATGTCTCCTGCGTAATTCAGGTGGGTTCTTCACCAGTAGTGCCACCTGAGAAGCCCACGCTACTGGGTAATAATCACATCTATTATGCACTTAGACTTACTGGCTACAGTGTTTAGCACTTTCCATATATGAACTCATTTAATTTTTACAAGTACCTAGTGAGGTATATGTTATTAATATTATTCCTCATTTTGCATTTCAGGAAACTGAGTCCTAGAGAGATTGAGGGACTTCTCAAGAATGTACAGTTGGAAATGGCTTGATCTGTTTCAATACCAAGTCTTGATTCTGAGTCACTCAGCCATATGCTTCCAATACATTCAAGAAAGTATAACGGATTGACTGATGTAGATATAAATTCCAAAGTATGGGTCTGTTTGTGTGGGCCCAGAGGACACGATGTAGTTGGACAAGATGTAGCTTCACTTCCCTAGGATACAGTGTTTATTTTGTCAATGACATGTTTAGTAGTGCCAATGAGAAAACAGCTGTGAGCAATAACAGTTAATACATAACTTCTTGCAATCTCATCTTTGTGCTGAGTTTGGCATCAAGTCATGAATTTACTCCTCAAATATGATTTGGCATTGCTACATGCATTTTAGTCATCACGGTGGACATCAAAATATTAGTCATGTCTCTCAAGGAACTGACATGACAAATAACAGCAACATGGAGCTTGCAGGCATCTGTACTCTGTGGAGTACTCTTTAAGACAGGGGATGCTGGAATCACGCATGACTCATGTATACAGAAATCATGATGTAATAAAATTCATCAGTGCTCTTTCACATTTGCTGTTTCTAAGTATCAAACAGAGATTTCCAGAAAAGAAAATGCAACAGTCTGGAGAGAGTATTCAGAAACACGTCATGCTCAAATTATCATACATTTGTGGATAACTTGTTATTATGGGGTTTGTGTCACCTCAGCTTTTAAACAGAGTTTGTCCAGCTGTAAATAATAGCTCAAAGCAGTCAAGGCCAGAAAGAAAAAGTCTTTGAGATCTCCATTTCACCTTAAAAATTCATGCGACTTCAGTTTTCCATGTGTGTTTTCATTTTTTAAAAATTTAAATGACCACTAAAACTCAAATAAATAGACCTCAAATGAAAGTCATGCTCAAGTTATTGTCTACAGGGTAATTTTCTGAATACTACATTGTGACCTATTTTTGAAAAATAAAACCCTGAAGAATCAAAGGCCACTCACACTGTATATCACTAATATCAATGCAATAATTATTCTTTACTATTGGAGAAGGCACTGGTGACCCACTCCAGTACTCTTGCCTGGAAACTCTCATGGACTGAGGAGCCTGGTGGGCTGCAGTCCATGGGGTCACTAAGAGTCGGACATGACTGAGCGACTTCACTTTCACTTTTCTCTTTCATGCATTGGAGAAGGAAATGGCAACCCACTCCAGTGTTCTTGCCTGGAGAATCCCAGGGACAGAAGAGCCTGATGGGCTGCCATCTATGGGGTCGCACAGAGTCGGACATGACTGAAGCGACTTAGCAGCAGCAGCATGTTGTCACAATATTTTTAGATATGTATGGATCTTAGTAGCAACATTTAAAAAATATTTCATTCTTGTTAGCCATGCCAACTATCAATGAAGAGAGAGTTCCAGAGTGTCACAAATAGATAGTAAGTTTCAATATTTAAAGATTCTCTTGGTGGAAATTTTGATAATTATATCTCTGATATAAGGTCACAGCTCATGTCTATATCAAGAAATAAAGGAAGGGGATCAAGATGATGGAACAGGAAGACCCTGGGCTCACCTCCCCACTATGAACACATGAAAACTACAACTACAGGTAGGGCAGTTCTCATTGAGAACCACCAGAAGACTAGCAAAATGTCTCTTCTTGAACCAGGGCAATAAAGGAAGAACCACGCAGAGCCTAGTGGGAGGGGAGAAGAAGTGATCTGTTCAGAAACCACATCTCTAGTGGGTGACCCAGAAGTGAAGGGGTTTATCACAGGTTGGGGGTCCTCCCTTCGGAATAAGGGATTTGATTCTGGCACCTGGGGTCTGGCACCAGGAAGATGAGTCTCCTTGGATGATTTGAAAACCAATGAGTCTTACCGGAGGGCAGTAAGAAACAGATTCTGCCCTTAACGATTGCATATGCAGACTTGTTTGCTCCCAGTCATGGTGCAGAGGCAGCTGATTGAAAACTGACTGCTGCTCTAGCTGCACTGCCAGGATGACTCCAGAGCACTCCCACCTCAAGCATGCCCATGGTCAGAGTCAAACCCCAAGGCAGCACCTACTTCCAGCTTATACGTGTCTGAGGCTGCCTCAGTTATACAAAAGGCAGAGTCCTGCCAACACTCAGTAATCATCAGTTCAGTTCAGTTCAGTAGCTCAGTCATATCTGACTCTTTGCAACCCCGTGGACACTGCACGCCAGGCTTCCCTGTCCATCACCAACTCCCAGAGCTTACTTAAACAAAGCTCCATTAAGTTGGTGATGTCATCCAACCATCTCATCCTATGTCATCCCCTTCTCCTCCCACCTTCAATCTTTCCCAGCATCAGGGTTTTTCCAATGAGTCAATTCTTCACGTCAGGTGGTGAAAGGATTAGAATTTCAGCTTCAGCATCAGTCCTTCCAATGAATATTCAGAACTGATCTCCTTTAGGATGGACTGGTTGCATCTCCGTGCAGTCCAAGGGACTTTCAAAAGTCTTCTCCAACACCATATTTCAAAGGCATAAATTCTTCAGCACTCAGCTTTCTTTACAGTCCAACTCTCCATCTAACTCAACATCCATGCATGACTAATGGAAAAAAACATAGCTTTGACTAGACGGACCTTTGCTGGCAAAGTAATATCTCTGCTTCTTGATATGCTGTCTACGTTGGTCATAACTTTTCTTCCAAGGAGCAAGTGTCTTTTAATTTCATGGCTGCAGTCACCATCTTCAGTGGTTTTGAAGCCCCCCAAAATAAAGTCTCTCACTGTTTCTACTGTTTCACCATCTATTTGCCATGAAGTGATGGGACCAGATGCCATCATCTTAGTTTTCTGAATGGTGAGTTTTAGGCCAACTTTTCCACTCTCCTCTTTCACTTTCAGCAAGAGGCTCTTTAGTTCCTCTTTGCTTTCTGCTGTAAGGGTGGTGTCATCTGCATATCTGAGGTTATTGAGATTTCTCCTGGCCATCTTGATTCCAGCTTGTGCTTCATCCAGTCCAGCTTTTCTCATGATGTACTCTGCATATAAGTTAAAGAAGCAGAGTGACAATATACAGCCTTTATGTACTCCTTTGCCAACTTGGAGCCAGTCTGTTGTTCCATATCCAGATCTAACTGTTGCTTGTTGACCTGCATACAGATTTCTCGAGAAGCAGGTCAGGTGGTCTGGTATTCCCATCTCTTTCAGAATTTTCCACAGTGTGTTGTGATACACACAGTCAAAGGCTTTGGCATAGTCAATAAAGCAGCAGTAGATATTATTTTCTGGAACTCTCTTGCGTTTTTGATGATCCAGTAGATGTTGGCAGTTTGATCTCTGATCCCTCTGCCTTTTCTAAATCTAGCCAGAACATCTGGAAGTTTACAGTTCATGTACTGTTGAAGCCTGGCTTGGAGAATTTTGAGCATTACTTTGCTAGCGTGTGAGATGAGTGCAATTGTGTGGTAGTTTGAGCATTTTTTGGCATTGCCTTTCTTTGGGGTTGGAATGAACACTGACCTTTTCCAGTCCTGTGGCCACTGATGAGTTTTCCAAATTTGCTGGCATATTGAGTGCAGCACTTTCACAGCATTATCTTTCAAGATTTGAAATAGCTCAACTGGAATTCCATCATTTCCACTAGCTTTGCTCATAGTGATGCTTCCTAAGGCCTACTTGACTTCACATTCCAAGATGTTTGGCTTTAGATGCATGATCACACCATCGTGGTTATCTGGGTCATGAAGATCTTTTTTGTACAGTTCTTCTGTGTATTCTTGCCACCTCTTCTTAATATCTTCTGCTTCTGTTATGTCTATACCATTTCTGTCCTTTATTGAGCCCATCTTTGCATGAAATGTTCCCTTGGTATCTCATTTTCTTGAAGAGATCTCTAGTCTTTCCCATTCTATTGTTTTCTCTATTTCTTTGCATTGATCCCTGAGGAAGGCTTTCTTATTGCTCTTTGTTATTCTTTGGAACTATGCATTCAAATGGGTATATCTTTCCTTTTCTCCTTTGCCTTTCACTTCTCTTCTTTTCTCATCTATTTGTAAGTCCTCCTCAGACAACCGTTTTGCCTTTTTCCATTTCTTTTTCTTGAAGATGGTCTTGATCACTGCCTCCTTTACAATGTCACAAACCTTTGTCCATCATTTCTTCAGGCACTCCGTCTATCAGATCTGATATCTTGAATCTATTTGTCACTTCTACTGTATAATCGTAAGGGATTTGATTTAGGTCAGTGATCATGAGGGCAGTCTTATCAGGGGAAGAATGAATACTCTGACTCAGCTCATGGCTGACACAAGAAAGATTTTTTTTAAGCAAAATAAGCACATGTTCTTCCATAGAAGCTTGGATTCTATTCCATCTGCTTTCTCCTTTAATCCAGGCAAGGTGAAACTATAGAAAATTTAAACATTTTTACATGAAAGATATACATAGCATAATTTTTAATGTAGTCTTTAATGTTGCCAAAAAGTTGATTCTGTTTTTCTCTTATTTTGACCTGATACCTCAGTTGGTAAAGAATCAGAAGACCCTGGTTTGATTCCTGGGTCGGGAAGATCTGCTGGAGAAGAGATAGGCTACCCACTCCAGTATTCTTGGGCTACTCTGGTGGCTCAGCTAGTAAAGAACTCACCTGCAATGTGGGAGACCTGGGTTCGATCCCTCGGTTGGGAAGATCCCTTGGAGAAGGGAAAGGCTACCCACTCCAGTATTCTGGCCTGGAGAATTCCATGGACTGTATAGTCCATGAGGTTGCAAAGAGTCAGACACAATTGAGTGGCTTTCAGTAGCACTTAGCATTTGGCATTTGTTGACATTTCCCTCATTCTCAATACACTGTCTTTGAAAGTGAAACTGCTAGCTGTTCAGTCATATCCAACCCTATGGACTATAGCCTGCTAGACTCTTGTGTCCATGGAATTCTCCAGGCAAGAATACTGGAGTGGGTTGCCATTCCCTTTTCCAGGGGACCTTCTTGACCCAGGCATTGAACCTGGGTCTCCCACATTGCAGGCAGATTCTTTACCATCTGAGCCACCAGGTAAGCCCCATAAGGTTTGTTACTAATGGACAAAGGAGTCTGGAAGGCTGCAGTCCATAGGATTGCACAGAGTCGGACAGGACTGAAGTGACCTAGCACACAGGCACCTTGTTTTTAGGGCCCCATAAACTTCTGCTTTCTTTCCTACCTTCTCATCCCAGCCTCCTTTGCTCGTCCTTCCCCCTCTTTCTGAGCTTACCCCCAGGACTCAGTCCTCTCTAGTGAAGTGAAAGTCATGTCCGACTCTTTGCAACTCCATGGACCATACAGTCCATGGAATTCTCCAGGCCAGAATACTGGAGTGGGTAGCCTTTCCCATCTCCAAGGGATCTTCCAAACCCAGGGATCAAACCCAGATCTCCCACTTTGCAGGCAGATTCTTTACCAGCTGAGCCACCGGGAAAGCCCAAGAATATTGCAGTGGGTGGCCTATCCCTTCTCCAAGGGCTTTTCCCAACCCAGGAATTGAACTGGGGTCTCCTGCATTGCCGGTGGATTCTTTACTAACTGAGCTATCAGGGAAGCCCATTCCTAGGTGATTTCACATAATCTCAGAGCTTTTTATATGGAGCTTCCTATGTGGTGCTGGTGGCAAAGAACATGCCTGCCAATGCAGAAGCTGTAAAGAGACACAGGTTCAATCCCTGATGAGGAAGATCCCCTGGAAGAGGTCATGGCAACCCACTTCAGTATTCTTGCCTCGAGAATCCCATAGAGGATCCGGTCAGGCTATGGTCCATGGGGTCACAAAGACTCAAACATGACTGAAGTGGCTGAGCAGGCACATACAGAGTTTCATATACCATCTCTGTGTTGCCAAATCCCACCCACTACCTCCAGGCCTGTTGGTCCCTTGAGGTCCTGGTTCATATCTAATCATTCATATCTGTATGCTCAACACCTCTATTGGGGGTCTAATCTGCATATAAAACTTAATATATGTGAAAAACTGAACCACTGATCAATCTCCCCTCAGTAACCTTCCCACCATGCGCTCAGTCCTCCTCAGACTTTCTGACCTAACTAAAAGCCTCCACCATTCACCCAGATGCTTTCAAGTTCAAATACTAAGCCTCATGCATAAGCCCTTTATTTCCCTCATCAGTTCAGTTCAGTTCAGTCGCTCAGTCGTGTCTGACTCTTTGCGACCCCATGAATTACAGCATGCCAGGTCTCCCTGTTCATCATCAACTCTCGGAGTTCACTCAAACCCATGTCCGTCAAGCCAGTGATGCCATCCAGCCATCTCATCCTCTGTCGTCCCCTCCTCCTCCTGCCCCCAATCCCTCCCAGCATCAGAGTCTTTTCAAATGAGTCAGCTTTTCACATGAAGTGGCCAGAGTATTGGAGTTTCAGCCTCAGCATCAGTCCCTCCAATGGACACCCAGGACTGATCTCCTTTAGGATGGACTGGTTGGATCTCCTTGCAGTCCAAGGGACTCTCAAGGGTTCTCTCCAACACCACAGTTCAAAGGTATCAAATCTTTGGCGCTCAGCTTTCTTCACAGTCCGACTCTCACATCCATACATGACCACTGGTAAAACCATAGCCTTGACTAGACGGACCTTTGTTGTCAAAGTAATGTCTCTGCTTTTGAATATGCTATCTAGGTTGGTCATAACTTTCCTTCCAAGGAATAAGTGTCTTTTAAATTCATGGTTGCAATCACCATCTGCAGTGATTTTGGAGCCTCCCCAAAATAAGGTCTGACACTGTTTCCACTGTTTCCCTGTCTATTTCCCATGAAGTGATGGGACCAGATGCCATGATCTTAGTTTTCTGTATGTTGAGCATTAAGCCAACTTTTTCACTCTCCTCCTTCACTTTCATCAAGAGGCTTTTTAGTTCCTCTTCACTTTCTGCCATAGGGTGGTGCTAATTTGAAGTGAAGTCGCTCAGTCGTGTCCGATTCTTTGCGACCCCATGGACTGTAGCCTACCGGGCTTCTCCGTCCATGGGATTCTCCAGGCAAGGATATTGGAGTGGGTTACCATGTCCTTCTCCAGGGCATCTTCCCAACCCAGGGATCGAACCTGGGTCTCCCGCATTGGAGGTAGACGCTTTAGCCTCTGAGCCACCAGGGAAGCCCCCATAGAGTGGTGTCATCTGCATATCTGAGATTTCTCCCAGCAATCTTGACTCTAGCTTGTGCTTCTTCCAGCCCAGCATTTCTCATGATGTACTCTGCATATAAGTTAAATAAGCAGGTGGACATTATACAGCCTTGACGTACTCCTTTTCTGACTTGGAACCAGTCCGATGTTCCACGTCCAGTTCTAACTATTGCTTTTGACCTGCATACAGGTTTCTCAAGAGGCAAGTCAGGTGGTCTGGTATTCCCATCTCTTTCAGAATTTTCCACAGTGTGTTGTGATCCACATAGTCAAAGGCTTTGGCATAGTCAATAAAGCAGAAATTAGATGTTTTTCTGAAACTCTCTTGCTTTTTCAATGACCCAGTGGATGTTGCCAATTTGATCTCTGGTTCCTCTGTCTTTTCTAAAACCAGCTTGAACATCTGGAATTTCACGAATAACTCACATCAAATACATATAAAAGTTCTTTGCTTTTTTTTTTTTTTCCCAAAATATATCCTGAATTTGACTCCCTCTCCCCATCATCATGGTCAAAAGCATCTCTTGCTTGGGTTACTCCCAACAATTACCCTTCCATTCTTACTCATCCCAGCTGTATCTAATCCTCACATAGTAGCAAGCGTGATTTTGGCAAATGTAAATCAGACCATGTAAAAGCCTAACAGTAACTTCCCATTATACTTAGAGTAAAGTTGAAAGACCTTTCCTTGGCCAAAAGTGCCTATGTGATTTGCTGCTGACTACTGATCCTATTTCATGTATGCCAACCCCTTTTTTTCTTTTCTCTTTTCCACCTGTACTCTCCTTCCTGTGGTCCCTGAACACACATCCTTTCCCATCCTAAAGTCTATATATTTGACACTCTTTTTTCTTGGGATATCTTTCCCTACACCTTCAGGTAGATAACTCCCCACACTGGAGGTTGCTATTCAAATTTCACCTTTTCAGAGAGGCTTTCCCTATATTCTCTATGGATTATCCATCCTTTATTACACTTTCTATTTCTCACAAAATTTATCTGCATATAAAATTATATACTTGCTTATTTCTTTATTAAAATGTTTGCCCTCTAGAAAACAGAGACATCTAATTTATTTTTATTTACAGTTATATCCTCAGCACCCAGCATGCTCTTATATGTATAGCTGTTGTTCTGTGAGTGTTTGTTGCATGAACAAATGAACGAGAGAATCCATCTCAGCTTCCAACACTGTCTAGGCTCCCTTTTATGGAAATACAGAAAAGGGGGTTAATAGACACATGGTAGTTCTGTTTGGGGAAAGGAACCCAATCTGAAGAAACAAAGCAAAAATCTTCCTATGAGATAATTTTTAAGAAAAAAATGAAAAATACATAGGTAATTATTTAATTTATATAGTTACCAAGATATAAGACAATATTGAAGACTGGAACTTACTAAGAAGAAAAATATATAATTCAGAAAAAGTTTATTTTAGCTGATAGGGGTCTTTTGTAATCCCATGTGAATCTTAGGATTTTTTTCTATTTCTTTTTTTTAATATAAATTTATTTATTTTAATTGGAGGCTAGTTACTTTAAAATATTGTATTGATTTTACCATACATCAACATGAATCCACTACAGGTATACACCTGTTCCCCATCCCGAACCCCCCTCTCACTTCCCTCCTCGTACCATCCCTCTGGGTCATCCCAGTGCACCAGCCCCAAGCATCCAATGTCATGCATTGAACCTGGACTGGCGATTCATTTCATATATGATATTATACGTGTTTCAATGCCATTCTCCCAATTCATCCCACCCTCTCCCTCTCCCACAGACTCCAAAAGACTGTTCTATACATCTGTGTCTCTTTTGCTGTCTCACATACAGGGTTATCATTATCGTCTTTCTAAATTCCATATATATGTGTTAGTATACTGTATTGGTGTTTTTCTTTCTGGCTTACTTCACTCTGTATAATAGGCTCCAGTTTCATCCACCTCATTAGAACTGATTCAAATGTATTTTTTTATTGGCTAAGTAATACTCCATTGTGTATATGTACCACAGCTTTCTTATCCATTCATCTGCTGATGGACATCTAGGTTGCTTCCATGTCCTGGCTATTAAAAACAGTGCTGCTATGAACATTGGGGTACACGTGTCTCTTTCAATTTTGGTTTCCTCGGTGTGTATGCCCAGCAGTGGGATTGCTGGGTCATAAGGCAGTTCTATTTCCAGTTTTTTAAGGAATCTCCACACTGTTCTCCATAGTTCTATTTCTGTAAAAAATGCCATTGGATCTTTGACAGAGTTGGCAGCGAATTTGTAGATTGCTTTGGTTAGTGCTGACATTTTAGCAATAGGTTAGTGCTGACATTTTAACAATACTAATTCTTCTAATCCATAATTATAAGATATCTTTCCATTTATTTGTGCACTTTCAATTTTTTTTGTCAGTGCTTTCTAGTTTGTAGTGTATAGATCTTTCAGTTCCGTGGTTATATTATTCCTAAAATTAAAAAATCCTATCATAAGTAGAATTATTTTCTTAATTTCTTTTTTGGAAAGTTCATTGTTAGTGTATAAAACATAACTGATTATGGCATGGTGACTACAGATCATAGTACTGTATTTTATATTCAAAATGCTCTCACAGACTAGATCTTCAATGTTCTCACCACACACATGTAACCATGTGAGGTGATGGATATGAAAGTAAAGTATGAAAGTAAAAAGACATACTTGTACCCTATTTAATGTTCATCCATAACAAAATTGCCTTCACTGACATGTATTTTGATCTTTTGAGACATTCTTGTTGCAGGAAAAGTGATGTATTGGATTGTATTGGGAGACCAACCTACATCAAAGACAAAATAGGAAACAGACTCTTGGGACCAGCCCAGAGAATCTTGGTATCAGCAACTGATAAACTGAACAAATGATAAATTGATTAATGCTGTCTGCCAGACACCAAACTGAATTAACTCTGACCATTTTTGTTTATCAACTTACATATTTCAAAGAATGAACATCTAATTTGTTTGTCTTAGGTTAACTTGTTGATTCCTTGATGTGGCAGGACCCTTTGATGTGGTAACTCCTCCAAGCATCTATCCTTCTTTCTTTCCACAATGGAACTCCTGAGTTTCAGCTGGGCCCACAGGCTTACCAGCTAGAGAGTATGTTTCTTTTGCAGCCTGGTGTGACCAGGTGAGTTATTTCTGGTCAATACAAAGTGAACAGAAATTATTCCACAGCTTTCAGGTCATTTTAAAGATGAAGCCATTTTCCCCAGGACTTGCTTTGTCTAGTCCCCTTGAAGAAACACGGACATGTGCACCATGTTAGCTGTGGCCAGTGTTGACAGCTCAGGGAATGACAGTAGCCTAGGGAATGGCGGAACAAACATATGAGAGAGCTGGGATCCTGGAGTGATGTTCTGCAGCAAGGCTGATCTACCAACCTGAAATGGCTACTAGGAGAGGAAAAGAAACGCCCACCTCTTACTACTTCCAAGTTTCCTTTTTATATCTGTTTACAACGTATCTTGACACAACTACATCAACCTAGGGAGGATAAAACATGAGATTAACTGACTCCCCTTCACAAGAGATAACTATTTCCTTAAAAGACTTAGGATGCTAGAACCCTGCCCACCCCCAGCTGGCAGCCGCCCCCACCTAAGTGGAATCAATTCTGGGTAACTAAACCAATAAAAGTCCAATACAGCTTTCATGAAGTAACAAATATATTGTACAGCTTTGTTACAAACAGGCAATTTAAACCTATTGCTGTGTTTGCTTTAAGAATATTTTGAGAACTTTGTCCACGACATCACTCCTTATATTAAAGTGTCCCTTAAAATACTTGGTATGAAGTCAAAATGTTCTATGTGGCACTGTGGTAAAGAATTTGCCTGTCAGTGCTGGAGACAAAAGAGACACGGGTTCAATCCCTGGATAGGGAAGATTCTCTGGAGTAGGAAATGCAACCCACTTCAGTATTCTTTCTGGGAGAATCCCATGGACAGTGGAGACTGCTGGGCTCTAATCCAGAGGGTCACAAAGAGTCAGACATGACTGAGAGACTTAACATAAACGCATAGAGCCAAAATGCACAGAAAAGTTATTGTTCTCCACAGAGGGATGATCTGATCATGATTTCAACAGAAAAACAATGTGCATAAAAATGTTTTCCCCTTCATTTGGTGTGAGAAAGTTGAGAGTCGAATTTACAGTTCAAATAATGAGTATACTTCTCCTTATGGCCTGTAGAGTATTGTCTGCCCATACTTTCTTAGTCTACTTTTTATTTCCTGCATTTTGACTTCATATTATAGTATTTTATTTTGTACGCTTTTATTGTCACTAGACTCAACCACTGTATAAATTGGTAGACTATAAATACATGAGAAAGTAATTCAATGAAACAGAATGCTCATGAGTTTAAAAGATACATGTGCAACTTTAAAAAATTTTTTGGAGAACTCATATATCTTCCATCTATCCCCACCAAGCTCCTATTCTCCTTTTAGGGTTTCTGTATATTTTCTCCACTCTCTTGTCCCTCAGTCTTCCCACAAAGTCCTTATATCTTTAATTATAACCATTTAACCTTATGTTAAGAACACATGGGATCTAGGTTTTGAAGAGTCTGAAGTTTATACTACACAGGGACCCATCTTTATTAACTATACAACTAGGAATTAAATTGAGTATTACTGAAAATGAGAAATCATAGCAATACATAAATGTTTATTTATTAAAATTTTTAGTTTTTTTTTTTTTTGGCTGCACTGGGTTTTCACTGTGGTGCGTGGGTTTGTCATTTTGGTGGCTTCTCTTGTGGTGCATGGGCTCTAGGGGCACAGGCCTCAGGAGTTATGGCTCATGGGCTTAGTTGTCTCACAGCATGTGGAATCTCTCAGGTCCAGGGATTGAACCACATCCCCTGCATTTTGGCAGGTGGATTCTTAACCATTGCACTGCCAGGAAAGTCCAATAAATTAAAAGAGAGAGAAAAGAAAATTACAGGGGCTTCCCTTGTGGTCCAGTGGTTAAGAAGACATACAGATGGCTAACAAACACATGAAAAGATGCTCAACATCACTCATTATCAGAGAAATGCAAATCAAAACCACAATGAGGTACCATTTCACACCAGTCAGAATGGCTGCGATCCAAAAGTCTACAAGCAATAAATGCTGGAGAGGGTGTGGAGAAAAGGGAAGCCTCTTACACTGTTGGTGGGAATGCAAACTAGTACAGCCACTATGGAGAACAGTGTGGAGATTCCTTAAAAAATTGCAAATAGAACTGCCTTATGACCCAGCAATCCCACTGCTGGGCATACACACCGAGGAAATCAGAATTGAAAGAGACACATGTACCCCAATGTTCATCGCAGCACTGTTTACAATAGCCAGGGCATGGAAACAACCTAGATGTCCATCAGTAGATGAATGGATAAGAAAGCTGTGGTACATATATACAATGGAGTATGACTCAGCCATTCAAAAGAATACATTTGAATCAGTTCTAAGGAGGTGGATGAAACTGGAGCCTATTATACAGAGTGAAGTAAGCCAGAAAGAAAAACACCAATATAGCATACTAAGGCATATATATGGAATTTAGAAAGATGGTAACGATAACCCTGTAGGCGAGACAACAAAAGAGACACAGATATATAGAACAGTCTTTTGGAGTCTGTGGGAGAGGGAGAGGGTGGGATGATTTGGGAGAATGGCATTGAAATGTATAATATTGTATATGAAACGCATCACCAGTCCAGATTCTATGCATGACACTGGA
Source organism: Capricornis sumatraensis (assembly GCF_032405125.1). Classification (NCBI taxonomy): domain Eukaryota; kingdom Metazoa; phylum Chordata; class Mammalia; order Artiodactyla; family Bovidae; genus Capricornis; species Capricornis sumatraensis. The sequence continues at coordinate 99,021,143 of NC_091072.1, read as the reverse complement.
TGCTTGGGGCCGGTGCACTGGGACAACCCAGAGGGATGGTATGGGGAGGGAGGTGAGAGAGGGGTTCGGGATGGGGAACAGGTGTATACCTGTGGTGGATTCATGTTGATGTATGGCAAAATCAATGCAATATTGTAAAGTAATTAGCCTCCAATTAAAATTAATAAATTTATATTAAAAAGAAAAAGAATCCACCTTAAAATGCAAGGGACACTGATTCAATCCCTGGTCTCGGAAGATCGCATATGCTGTTCAGAGCAACCAAGCCCACGCGGCCTCAACTACCGAGCCAGTGCTCTAGATCCCAATAGCTAGAACTATTGAAGCCCAAATGCCAAGAGCCTGCGCTCCACAAGAAGAGAAGCCACTGGAATAAGAAGCCTCTGCTCCACAATGACTAGTAGCTCCTGCTTGCTGTAAATAGAGAAAGCCCTTGTGCAGGAGGAAGACCCACCATAGCCAAAAAAAAAAATACTAAATAAATATAACAAGTAACCAAAAAAAAAAAAAAAGCAAGAAAAATGACTAATACCACAAACAGAATAAAATCTGGAAAAAAGCTAATATTATTCAACTGCCTGACATCTCTCTATAATACTTCCCTTTCTTAAATGTTTGAGTGCCATACTCTCTAATCACATCTTCACATACCAACAGATCTGTAGTACTATTTCCCATAGAAAGACTATAAAGGCATTTGAATTTATTTTATAGTGGGTAGTCAGGAAAGTTACTTGCATTGTTGTAACCCATTGTATATATGCCGGCAAATTTGTAAAACAGCAGTAGCCCCAGGACGGGAAAAGGTCAGTTTTCATTCCAATCCCAAAGAAAGGCAATGTCAAAGAATGCTCAAACTATCACACAATTGCTCTCATCTCACACACTAGCAAAGTAATACGCAAAATTCTCCAAGCCAGGCTTCAACAGTACATGAACCATGAAATTCCAGGCGTTCAAGCTGGATTTAGAAAAGTCAGAGGAACCAAAGATCAAATGGCCAACCTCTGCTGGATCATGGAAAAAGCAAGAGCATTCCAGAAAAACATCTATTTCTGCTTTATTTTGACTATGCCACAGGCTTTGACCGTGTGGATCACGACATACTGTGGAAAATTCTGAAAGAGATGGGAATACCAGACCACCTGACCTGCCTCTTAAGAAATCTGTATGCAGATCAGGAAGCAACAGTTAGAACTGGACATGGAACAACACTGGTTCCAAATAGGGAAAGGAGTACATCAAAGCTGTATATTGTCACTCTGCTTCTTTAACTTCTATGCAGAGTACATCATGAGAAATCCTGGACTGGATGAAGCACAAGCTGGAATCAAGATTGCTGGAAGAAATCTCAGTAACCTCAGATATGCAGATTACACCACCCCTATGGCAGAAAGCAAAGAAGAACTAAAGAGCCTCTTGATGAAAGTGAAAGAGGAAAGTGGAAAAAATTTGCTTAAAACTCACCATTCAGAAAACTAAGATGATGGCATCTGGTCCCATCACTTCATGGCAAATAGATGGGGAAACAGTGACAGACTTTATTTTGGAGGGCTCCAAAAAAACTGCAAATGGTGACTGCAGCCATGAAATTAAAAGATGCTTGCTCCTTGGAAGAAAAGTTATGACCAACCTAGACAGCATATTAAAACGCAGAGATATTACTTTGCCAACAAAGGTCCGTCTAGTCAAGGCTATGGTTTTTCCAGGGGTCATGTGTGGATGTGAGAGTTAGACTATAAAGAAAGCTGAGGGCCGAAGAATTGATGCTTTTGAACTGTGGTGTTGGAGAAGACTCTTGAGAGTCCCTTGGACTGCAAGGAGATCCAACCAGTCCATCCTCAAGGAAATCAGTCCTGCATATTCATTGGAAGGACTGATGCTGAAGCTGAAACTCCAATACTTTGGCCACCTGATGTGAAGAATTGACTTGTTTGAAAAGACCCTGATGCTGGGAAAGATTGCAGGCAAGAGGAGAAGGGAACGACAGAGGCTGAGATGGTTGGATGGCTTCACTGACTCAATGGACATGAGTTTGGGTAAACCCTGGGAGTTGGTGATCAACAGGGAAGCCTGGCATGCTGCAGTCCATGGGGTCACAAAGAGTCAGACACAACTGAGCTGAACTGAACCCATTTTTAGGAATATTATTCAAACTTTTAGGATGATTGTTCAATTGAGAAAATATCAGTGATCACGTTTTATATATTTTAAATATGCTGGGGATATTTTCTAGTGTAGTAATTAATCTTAATACTTTCAGAATCTTTGACACTTTAAAACAGTTTGCTCTTAATACACTCTTTGTAATGGTATATTGTAGGTATTTTTAATGAGCATTTGGTATCTAGTCAACATGAAATTAAATAATATACTAATCAAACCAGGGTATTCTGCATTGCAGGAAGATTCTTTACCAACTGAGCTACCAGGGAAGCCCTCATTAATTCATATCTCTTCATTAATAATAGTAACAAATAAGTTAAGGGTCCCCACTTTACTTTCAAGTTTATATATTTCTTTCGGTAGAAGATTGTTTTTGGTACAGTAACACTGCTTCTTGATGTCAGAATACTTTCTATTGATTTCATTATTCATTTTTATCACTTTTTTTCATATTCTATTAATTTTATGAATGATTTTTTCTCTTGGTAGTTTCAAATAGTTAAAGATAATAGAAAAGGACTGTGTGTATATATCATAGTAATATGCCATTTCTCACTTATTTTATTACAACATGCCAAAACATCCCATCAAATTTCAGTTAGCAGTAATTTTGACCTCATTAAATACATTGTTCCTATCTCAAAAGGAAAAATTGATGCTTTTATAATATTATACACTGCCCTGTTTTGTATATTCTTGACAGAAAAAAATATCTTTTTGACTGATGATTGATGAGAAAGAAATCTTCAGCTTACAGGGCTAAACATCTTGCTACTGCAACATTTTCCTCAAACAAGTATCTTTCTCCTTAAATTTCAGACCTTATTTTTCTTTCACCACCCCATACTTCCAGGGCTGAAGTTCGTGTTCACATCATGATGGCACATTTGGCCGTTCACTGATCCACGGAGCACTGTGAGTCACCACAGTGGGGACCAGGAGCCCACTCAGAAGCTGTTCACTCACTGAGAGAGCTGGTAATAAAAGCTGAAAGTGACAGCAAGCTGAAGAACTGTCTTCTACAAAATCCAAGCTCAAGGTACGGGATTCAGTGGGATTTCCCCAAGGCTGATCCGCAAAATTCTGGTGGCTACAGCAATGCTACCTGGCAAAAGCAACGATGAAAGAGTGGAAAGAGACACCCAGTCTTAACTTGTTCTTAAAATACATTTGAAAATTTCTAAAAATATGATCATGTGAACACATGACTAGCATCTTTTGGGGATACCTTGAAACTTAAGCCTTCTTTACGGTATTGTAAATCATCATTATGTGGAAGATAGTTTAAAGCTTATATAAACAGAGAAGGAATTAAGACAATCATTAGAGGCCCTTTTTAGAAAAGCTAGTCTTAGAAAAATACTTTAAAGACTACTTTAGCAGTAGTTACTTCAATAAGCCTAAGAATATATTCTTGAATGGAAAAACATCAAGATGAAATTATCTTTTAAAATAACTTACCTTTGACTTTGTAAGTAAGTGATACAAAATTTTACTTTGATACAAATGAGTCAAAATTTAACCTTGAATCACATCATCTGAGGAGATTTACCAGTGACATTTTAGTATAATTCCTTGAAGTATTTTTTTTTTATATTTATAAACACTTGGTATCTATAAATAATACTATGCTTGCCTTTTCTCACTTAATACTCTATCTTTAAATTTTTCTTATCACAATCAAATTTTATGTTTAAGTAGAAATGATTTACTATTAAAATATTGTAAAATCAAAAAATATATTTTCAGTATTTAAAAAATAGGCAGTAACCATGTGAATGTGCTGTTGATACGCTCCCTCAAGCTGATTGGGATGGGAAGAGGAGGTAGTGGGTAAAAACAATTAAAAAATAATCAAAATTAAAAAAAAATTAGAACTCATAAATGTTGAAATAAATTAGAATGAATGAATCTGTGCATCTAATGTGTGATATAACCACATGCTAAAGATAGAGAAAGTTTAAAAAAATTAAACTCGATTAATTAAACTTGAAAGAAGTCTATTAATAGCAATGTTAATTTCTATTATAAAACTATTTTATATGTTATAGGACAGTGCAAATAAAACTACATTAACATTTTAGAATCCGAGATTTCTAGTGTAAGAAAAGAGAGATACAGTTAATTAAAATTAACTTTGAGGAAACTAATTAAAAATCTTAGAATGCTAAAGTTTGACTGTACATACAAACATGATCTTTTTTTCTTCTTTTTGAAGGTATGTGTTTTCTAGCTCTGTTCTCTGAAAAGACCTAGAAACAATGAAAACCCAATGATTCTAGCATCCAGACTCTGAAGCCTGAATTTTATATTCTGCTACAAAGAGCCAGGACTCTGGTACAGAAAACGTAGGATTCTACGACATCTTGTGCCTAAAAAGGAGGAAAACAAAGACTAATGGGGTTGTGTCGAATGCTCATAAGAGTAAATTTGGGCAAAAACTAAGAAATTGACTGTAACATATAAAATATACTAAATATTCATAATTATGCTGATGAAAAGATATCAAGAGTAAAATTCAGTGGAGACCATTAGAAGTAACTAGAGTATCAATTTCTTCCTTGGAGAACTGGTAATTAAAAGGAAAGAACTGAGTGTTTATCTTCTCTGGGTACAAACTGTATTTTAAGAAAACTAAGTCGTTTTGGCTGATGAAAGAAAGCTCTTCTTTACTGAAGAATTCCAATGAACAAAAATTGTAAAACATAAGGAATTATCTCATATATAGGGAATCTAGAAACATTGTACATATGAACCTATTTGCAAAGCAGAAATAGAGACACAGATGTAGAGAACAAAGGTATGGACACCAAGGAGAGAAGGGGGATGGGAGAAGCAGGGAGACTGGGATCGACATATACACGCTACTGTGTATAAAATAGATAACTGAGAACACGCTGTAAAGCACAGGAGAAAAAAAGAAAGTACAATTTGTTTGTAGGCCATATAGTAAGTTAACCTTAAAAATGCATGCCAATATACATTAGGTTCAGATAAACACTGATTCCACTTATATGAGGTAACTAGAATAGTCAAATTCATAAAGTCAGAAAGTACATTGGAAGATGCCAAGGTAATGAAGAGGGGGAATGGGGAATTAGTGTTTAACGGGGCAGAGTTTCAGTTTGGGAAGGTGAAAAATTCAGGAAATGGTTGATGGTGACATTTGCATAGCAATATGAATGAACTTAGTGCTGCAGAAATATACAGTTAAATATGGTTAAAAGAGTACGTTTTCTATTATGTGTCTTTTACCACAATAAAAAATTAAAAAATAATTAGAAAATTACCATTTTTCAGAATCTCCTCACAGTGCAGGAGATCCAGTTTCTATCTCCCTGGGGAAGGTTCCCTGGAGAAGGGAATGGCTCTCCACTCAACTATTCTTACCTGGAGAATTCCATGGACAGAGGAGCCTGGCAGGCTACAGCCTGTGGGGCCACAAAGAGTCAGGCACAACTGAACGACTAATTAAACAGGCCTTAAATCAAAGACTGATGTGGAGTGTTACAAAGGAGAGACCAGATGGTCACCACTTGAAATCACTGATCAATTTCAGCATCACTAAAAGTAGAACCACCAGACATGTAAGGCCTCTGATATGATGCAAATTGAAGCACAAGGATTTTACATTCCTGTCAAAAATGTTAAATCTATTTCTAATCAAGACTTGAAATAATTTCCATTTAGACTAAAAAAGTAGGCGCAGAGAGATCAAGACTATAACATAAAATTTTTATGAAAACTTTTGATTGTAACAGATTCACACCTAACACAGTAAGACACAGAAGCTAACTTAACATTATTTTCTTAGGTTTTTTTGTGTACTATTTTCCACCTTTAAAATTTAGACATAATCATATTATATATCCACTCCTCTGGAAGAAGGCAGAAACAGATTGAAAACTATGTTCAAGTAAGTCAGATATAGTTAGACAACACAGTAAATGCATGCTTGAGATCATTTAAGCTCCTCATGGTTGGTGTCCATTTGGAAGCAACTAAGGATGGCACCCCACTCCAGTACTCTTGCCTGGAAAACCCCATGGACGGAGGAGCCTGGTAGGCTGCAGTCCATGGGGTCATGAAGGGTCGGACACGACTGAGCGACTTCACTTTCACTTTTCACTTTCATGCATTGGAGAAGGAAATGGCTACCCACTCCAGTGTTCTTGCCTGGAGAATCCCAGGGATGGAGGAGCCTGGTGGGCAGCCGTCTATGGGGTCGCACAAAGTCGGACACGGCTGAAGCGACTTAGCAGCAGCATCAAGGAACCAACAGAGGGCTTCCCTGGTGGCTCAGACAGTAAAGAATCTGCTTGTAATACAGGAGACCTGGGTTTGATCACTGGCTGGGAAAATCTCCTGGAGTAGGGAATATCTACCTATTATAGTATTTTTGCCTGGAGAATTCCATGGACAGAGGAGCCTAGCAGGCTACATCCATGGGGTCCCAAAGAGTCAGACACAACTGAGCGACTATCACTTTCACTCCCCCCGCCGCCGCCCAAGAAACCAACAGAACCATTAAAGGCAAAGCAAGCTTTCTGGAGCTCCTTTTTAAGTCTCATGGCAGATTTTGGATGTCAGTTTTGTTATAAAACTGATGATCTGTCTTCTAGTAAATTACTCATTTGAAGAAATGATTAAATTGCATCAAGGGGAAAAATTCATTTGAAAACTCCAAAATTACAAAATACTTGTCTTCCATTTTCTTGTTTTTATACCTGCTTCTTTGTCTGAAAACAGAGGTGGTCTATTTATTTATTTGGTGAAGCATTCTGAGGGCTCACAGAGGCACCCGATTATGATCAACTTCAGCTTGCTAGTCAAGGTTCCAAAAAGTTCAGTTTCTTAAAACCTATAATCATTGGAAGGACTGATGCTGAAGTTGAAGCTCCAGTATTTTGGCCACCTGATGCAAAGAACTAATTCATTGATACAGACTCATGCTGGGAAAGATTCAGGGCAGGAGGAGAAGGGGGTGACAGAGGATGAGATTGTTGAATGGCATCACTGACTCAGTGGACATAAGTTTGAGCAAACTTCTGAAGTAGTAAAGAACAGGGAAGCCTGGTGTACTACAGTCCACGGGGTGGCAACGAGTCGGACACAACTTAGTGATGAAACAACAAAATCATCTCCATGAATACTGGCATTGTCTCTACCTCCATTATTTTTTTGTAATTGGGGATGACATGTTGGACATACAGAGAACTGTTTATTTACTATCCAAATTTTATACATTCAACCTTAAAGTACTCACTTCCATCCGCCATTCTTCCTGAAAGAAAAGACAAAAATATTTCTGTTCCAAGTTGATGAAATGTTAAATTATCCATTCTAGCTTTTTCTTTTCTTTCAGGTTATATAAAATATCTCTTCAAATAAATTGAACAGGTCATCCATTTAAATAACACAAAGATGTCTCATTTCCTGAGATGAAACAAACTTCCCGCAAAGCTAAAGTATATATTATGGAAAAATACAATGCAAACCATGAAGTACATAGAGGTGTAACATTCTTTGGAACTACTTAAGGCTTTTAGATTGGTATGATTATGCTGTCATGTAAACAATCTATATGAATTCTTTTTGCTCCAGCAGTTGCAAAATAAATTGTTGTCAGAGATTGGAAATCATTTGATATGCCCTCTTAATATGAAAAAGAATCAGAGATCACACATTTCTGAATAGCAAAATTGGACAAGGTAAACTATGTGAAGAAAAACGAGTGGAAAAATACATTGCAGAAAAATTTTCAGAGAGGAAAGAAATTGCCGAAGACATCTTGTTAGAAATACGTGTGAAGTTCCTCCCTTAAAGAAGCTTCATATAAGTTTCCTAAGTTCAAGAAGTTAAAGTATCAGTTCAGTTCAGTTCGGTTGCTCAGTCGTGTCTGACTCTTTGCGACCCCATGAATTGAAGCACGCCAGGCCTCCCTGTCCATCACTAACTCCTGGAGTTCACTCAGACTCACGTCCATCGAGTCAGTGATGCCATCCAGCCATCTCATCCTCAATCGTCCCCTTCTCCTCCTGCCCTCAATCCCTCCCAGCATCAGAGTGTTTTCCGATGAGTCAGCTCTTCGCATGGTGGCCAAAGTACTGGAGTTTCAGCTTTAGCATCATTCCTTCCAAAGAAATCCCAGGGTTGATCTCCTTCAGAATGGACTGGTTGGATCTCCTTGCAGTCCAAGGGACTCTCAAGAGTCTTCTCCAACACCACAGTTCAAAAGCATCAATTTTTCAGCACTCAGCTTTCTTCATATTCCAACTCTCACATCCATACATGACCACTGGAAAAACCATAGCCTTGACTAGACAGACCTTTGTTGGCAAAGTAATGTCTCTGCTTTTGAATATGCTATCTAGGTTGGTCATAACTTTCCTTCCAAGGAGTAAGCGTCTTTTAATTTCATGGCTGCAGTCACCATCTGCAGTGATTTTGGAGCCCCCCAAAATAAAGTCTGACACTATTTCCACTGTTTCCCTGTCTATTTCCCATGAAGTGATGGGACCAGATGCCATGATCTTCGTTTTCTGAATGTTGAGCTTTAAGCCAACTTTTTCACTCTCCTCTTTCACTTTCATCTAGAGGCTTTTTAGTTCCTCTTCACTTTCTGCCATAAGGGTGGTGTCATCTGCATATCTGAGGTTATTAATATTTCTCCCTGCAATCTTGATTCCAGCTTGTGCTTCTTCCAGCCCAGCATTTCTCATGATGTACTCTGCATAGAAGTTAAATAAGCAGGGTGACAATATACAGCCTTGACGTACTCCTTTTCCTATTTAGAACCAGTCCGTTGTTCCATGTCCAGTTCTAACTGTTGCTTACTGACCTGCATATAGGTTTCTCAAGAGGCAGGTCAGGTGGTCTGGTATTCCCATCTCTTTCAGAATTTTCCACAGTGTGTTGTAATCCACACAGTCAAAGGCTTTGGCATAGTCAATAAACCAGACATAGATGTTTTTCTGGAACTCTCTTGCTTTTTCGATGATCCAGCAGATGTTGGCAATTTGATCTCTGGTTCCTCTGCCTTTTCTAAAACCAGCTTGAACATCAGGAAGTTCACAGTTCACATATTGCTGAAGCCTGGCTTGGAGAATTTTGAGCATTACTTTACTAGCGTGTGAGATGAGTGCAATTGTGCGGTAGTTTGAGCATTCTTTGGCACTGCCTCTTTTTGGGATTGGAATGAAAACTGACCTTTTCCAGTCCTATGGCTACTGTTGAGTTTTCCAAATTTGCTGGCATATTGAGTGCAGCACTTGCACAGCAGCATCTTTCAGGATTTGAAACAGCTCTACTGGAATTCCATCACCTCCACTAGCTTTGTTCGTAGTGATGCTTCCTAAGGCCCACTTGACTTCAAATTCCAGGATGTCTGGCTCTAGGTGAGTGATCACACCATCGTGATTATCTGGGTCATGAAGATCTTTTTTTGTACAGTCTTCTGTGTATTCTTGCCACCTCTTCTTAATATCTCTGCTTCTGTTAGGTCCATACCATTTCTGTCCTTTATCAAGCTCATCTTTGCATGAAATGTTCCCTTGGTATCTAATTTTCTTGAAGAGATGTCTAGTCTTTCCCATTCTGTTGTTTTCCTCTATTTATTTGCATTGATTGCTGAGGAAGGCTTTCTTATCTCTTCTTGCTATTCTTTGGAACTCTGCATTCAGATGCTTATATCTTTCCTTTTCTCCTTTTGCTTTTCATATCTCTTCTTTTCTCAGCTATTTGTAAGGCCTCCTCAGACAACCATTTTGCTTTTTTGCATTTCTTTTCCATGGGGATGGTCCTGATCGCTGTCTCCTCTACAATGTCAGGAACCTCAGTCCATAGTTCATCAGGCACTCTGTCTATCAGATCTAGGCCCTTAAATCTGTTTTTCAGTTCCACTGCATAATCATAAGGGATTTGATTGAGGCCATACCTGAATGGGCTAGTGGTTTTCCCTACTTTCTTCTATTTAGTCTGAATTGGCAATAAGGAGTTCATGATCTGAGCCACAGTCAGCTCCTGGTCTTGTTTTGGCTGACTGTTCAGAGCTTCTCCATTTTTGGCTGCAGAGAATATAATCAATCTGAATTTGGTGTTGAACATCTGGTGATGTCCATGTGTAGAGTATTCTCTTGTGTTGTTGGAAGAGGGTGTTTGCTATGACCAGTGCGTTCTCTTGGCAAAACTCTATTAGCCTTTGCCCTGCTTCATTCCGCATTCCAAGGCCAAATTTGCGTTACTCCAGGTGTTTCTTGACTTCCTACTTTTGCATTCCAGTCCCCTATAATGAAAAGGACATCTTTTTGGGTGTTAGTTCTGAAAGGTCTTGGAGGTCTTCATAGAACCGTTCAACATCAGCTTCTTCAGCATTACTGGTTGGGACATAGACTTGGATTACTGTGATATTGAATGGTTTGCCTTGGAAACGAACAGAGATCATTCTGTCATTTTTGAGATTGCATCCAAGTACTGCATTTCAGACTCTTTTGTTGACCATGATGGCTACTCCATTTCTTCTAAGGGATTCCTGCCCACAGTAGTAGATATAATGGTCATCTGAGTTACATTCACCCATTCCAGTCCATCTTACTTCGCTGATTCCTTGAATGTCGACATTCACTCTTGCCATCTCCTGTTTGACCACTTCCAATTTGCCTTGATTCATGGACCAAACTGCCGGGAGCCAGCGTGAGGAACTCCGCCCATGGCAAAGGTCATGAGGAAGGAGGCTTGGCATATGCAAAAGCGTGATCAAGCCTCAGAAAACCCCCTGTTCCCGAGCATCTAACCCCAAAACCAGAGTCTGTTTTATGCTCTCACCTACACCTCTGACTTTACGGGGGGCTCTCCCCCATAACCGTTTCTCTCGGAGAAGGAGTAAATGCGCAGCTCCAAGGCAATAAAAATTCCTGGGCGTGACAAGAGTGTTTCAGCTTATGGACTCCTCTGAAGGTTATCTAGCCCACCTGTATAGGTTCGTCTGGCCACATGTGATTGTTTACAGCCTTCCAATCTGAGAGGCACGAGATGTTTTAGACTTACTAAAGGCAAATTCTTTTGGGGAGTTAGAAATTATTAGTATAATGGGTTGGTTAGGAATTATATTGGTGAAGGGTTCTTCACTTGTTGTGTCAATAATTGCTGCTAATTCCCTACTCTGGGTGGGACAAGGATGTCTCAGGTCAAACCTCTCTGCTGACAGACTAGCTTGTGTGACAGCATTATCCATACTCCTGCCACATGATTGTTTACTACCTCTTAACCATAAACAGCACAGAGAGTTTTGGAGTATTTTGAGAGTCTTAATTAGCATAGGGCTTTTTCTTCTTCTTGAGTCAATGATTGCTGCCAGGTCTCCATATCCTTAAGCACCTGGCAATATATTAATCAACGTATTTGGAATATAGAAAAGGAAATACAGTAGTTTTTGATGTTAGTAATACTAGACTTTTTGAGTTAATGGATTTTCTTTTTTATAATAGATCACTGTACTTTGTTGTAAATCACTGTGTCCTTGTTATGTAAAAATGTAACTTTATCACTGTCTTAAGACTAAATAGATCTTAAGGGGAACATTGGTGAAAGGATTTTCATTTGTTGGGCTGATGTTTGCTGTTAAATCTCCATGTTCCCTACCCTTATAATGAATATAACTAGCATATAGGAGAAATAAGTATTAACCTTTAAGATTAATCCTGTTAACCTTGGGTTAAATAAATTCCTTTCTCGATTGTAACTCACTACACCCTCACCCTATAGGAATGTAACTTTATTTGGAGGGTGGTGCCTGGTTTAAGAAAAAACACCCTTGGAAGAAATAAGTTTTTTGGTTATCAGAAAGAAAGGATCATAAAATGTCAGCAGGTCTCACTCATGGCCAGAAGATGATGTACCTTTTTTTTTTTATACATTTATGTGAAGCACCTGATTTTGATAAAGGTCAGGACTGCTGACTCCCACGTGACTCTGTATTCATCCCTATGTGTAACAAAAGGTATATAAGCAAAGCCAAAAATAAAGAAATCGGATCAGTTTCCGGAAAGACTGATTCCCCCATGTCACTTCTTTCTTGCTCCCGTTTTTCTGGCTGAGTTCCCATCTGGAGCATGGATGCGATTCCACATAATCCGAGTTATTCAGCCTCTTCTCCACTAATCTTCCTACTACACTATCCATTTCTAATCTCTCTATATCTGTAATTAAATATGTATTTTTCCAAAGATGCCGACTCCGTCCCCACCTTCAAATCACCCTGGATCCACTGGGGCTGGACCCCGGCACCAAACATTCCAGGTTCCTATGCAATATTGCTCTTTACAGCATTGGACCTTGCTTCTATCACCAGTCACATCCACAACTGGGTATTGTTTTTGCCTTGGCTCCATCCCTTCATTCTTTCTGGAGTTATTTCTCCACTGATCTCCAGTAGCATATTGGGCACCTACTGACCTGGGGAGTTCCTCTTTCAGTATCCTATCATTTTGCCTTTTCATACTGTTCATGGGGTTCTCAAGGCAAGAGTACTGAAGTGGTTTGCCATTCCCTTCTCCAGTGGACCACATTCTGTCAGACCTCTCCACCATGACCCTCTCATCTTGGGTGGTCCCACACGGCATGGCTTAGTTTCATTGAGTAAGACAAGGCTGTGGTCCGTGTGATTAGACTGACTAGTTTTCTGTGATTATGGTTTCAGTGTGTCTGCCCTTTGATGCCCTCTCGCAACACCTACCATCTTACTTTGGTTTCTCTTACCTTGGATGAGGGGTATCACGTCACCGCTGCCCCTCCTGACCTTGAACATGGAGTAGCTCCTCTCGGCCCTCCTGTGCTGTGCAGCCACCAAATATAGTGTAGAAAATGATTTTTGAAACCTTTAGAGTGGAATCTGCAGGGGAGGTAGTGACAATTGTGAATAAACGGGAGAAAACTGGAAATTTTCAACTGCTTCTTTGGTGAACCTGATGAAACAATAAAGAAATGTGTCAAACCTCTGGTTCACTATTTCAGGAGGCATCGATGCAACAATTATAAATAAACATAAGAATGACTGAAAGCTTTGTATAGTCACCGTGAAACTTTATCTGCTTCAATGTTTTTTAAAAAAACAGATACTGATGTTTATTGCCCTTTCCCTGGTAACATGCATATGCAGGTTCACACACACTCTCAAAGATGTTCTGTTTATCCCCCACCATGCTGCTCTTCATACAAGCCAGAGTCAATTTGACTTAATGCTTTGGGCTGCATTCCAGAGTAAACTTCTGAAGACTGAGGGATGAAAAGAAAAACCCACCTGTTACTAGGATACCAAGGTCCTTTATCTTCTGACATTCAATAGTAAATTGGAAACAAGTCGAAGATGCACCCATAATGCAAGAAAGCAGCTTGAAAGGCATGCTGCTTCCATAGACATCTCATTACAAACTGGCTTAGAGAACATTGCCCATAGTAAAGTCACTGGTAGAATCTTCCATAAAGTAAAAGAGTCACTAAAATGCAGATTAGAAACAGCAGAGGGATTTAATTTGAAAGAGTCACATAAAGTTTGGGTCATACCACTGAAGCAGAAAACAGCATTCCTGCTTCCATTCTCTGGTGCAAAGTTTTAAACTGAGCTAAATGAAAAAAAAATGTTTGAATATGCTCCAAAACCTGGAAATAATTTTGTACTTTACATGTTGTCTGTTATTATACCTATCAGGGAGGGACTATACAAATGCTTTATAAATGTAGTTATTAAATTACTTTCCAGGCTTGTCTTTCTTGTCCTAAATAATACAATTTCTTTTTAACAAATTCTCCCATTTCTCAACTCTTTAATTATTGCTATCACTTATCAGGATTTCTTCAGTTTCTCTAGGCCACCTTGACTTGCCACATTGTAAAACTTTCATCGGATGACTGAAACTTAGCTATTAGTATTTAAATTTGTGAGAGTTGTACAGGACTGCCATGTGACTTTCATGACATATTTTCATATAACATACAATATACACATAAGATTAACATTTTCTACTTACTGTGTCATTGGTGTAAGACAGCTAGAGAATTTCTATATAATTTTCTATATGATTAATTAGAACATCAGTATAATCTGAGAATCATAAGACAATTTTAAATGGTTATCTTATCCGTGTAGTAAGGTGTTGTTATCATAATGTAAGAGCAATCAAATTTTACATTTTTTGCAATATGTCAAAGGTAGCAATCACGAGCATGGGAAATGCATCACTTAGTTTTGTCTTCTTTTCTGAGAAATAAGAAAACGTGTTGTGGGTGATTTTAGCCATAAGAGTACATTCAGTTTTCTTTACACAGAGTTGTCTTTCTGTTCCCAGCCTTGTGTTCTGAGCAGTATAGTACCAAGAGACTACCATTTAAAAGGACTCTTGAGACCAGATCATTTATGTCAGCACTGTGCTTTGTGAAATTAACACATTGTACTTGTCAAAGGGCTATTGTAATGGAAATCTATTCTTCTGCAGTTGACTCCAGAGACCACAAATCATTTTCCCTGCCTGAAGACATGTCTCCAGGAAAAAAGTCAAGAGATGGCTTTAGGTTGTTATGGAGGTGACATTGCTGCAAAGACAAGCTTAACTACCCTAAGCAGCACGAGAGTCAAGCTTACCTTATTTCTAAAAGTGAAAAATATAATCATTAAAAAGATACTGGGATAAAGAAAGCAAAATCCCTGACTTTTCCACACTCTTTAGCTTACTACTTTGAAAGAATGAGCTGTAGGACTTTGAATCCTATAGGCAAGTGTCTTTTAGTTGTTCGTGTCCCTTCTAGGGGCTATGATGTGATGTCATGGAAAGAGCCTTTTCTTAAGAATCAGGAGACCTGTGTTTGAGTCCAGATCTGACATTAATTGGCCCAGTAACCCTGACAAGGCCACTTAATCATTCTTCAAGTTCTTCATTTGTAAAATGAAGGAATTGGACCAATATTCCAATGATACCATAAGAAATCGATTTTGTTCTATAATTTATCAGTTTCTACTTATTGTTAGAACATATTTAGATTAGCTCAAGATAAGAACTGATCACAAAAATACACATCTCACATTCTTGGAGGCAAAATATGGTGCTGAATGCACATTTGAGGGTTTTCCCATAGGCTTCCCTGGTGGCTCAGGCAGTAAAGAATCTGCCTGCAATGCAGGAGACCTGGGTTCATTCCCTGGGTTGGGAAGATTCCCTGGAGAAGGCAATGGCAACCCACTCCAGTATTCTTGCCTGGAGAATCCCACGGACTCAGAAGCCTGGCAGGCTACAGTCCATGGGGTTGCAGAGTTGGACACGACTGAGAGACTAACACTTTCACTTCCACAGCATAGGCCTGGGTACAGGTTTTGTAAAAGCCTTCCCAACCTGACTCAAGAATGCAGCACCTTGGACTACTATTAACAAACAAATGTTCCTGCTTAATTCCCACAAATTTGGTTTGTAAAATCCATAGAAAATAAATGCATTTTCAACTACTTTTTGGGGTAAAGATAATATCTTGGGGCATTTTCTCAGCAACCCCTTGTGAATTGGTCATTATATCTACAATGAGAAAAAAGAGACACAATTATATTTAATGGAACAGATAAAATATGGTCAACATGATCAAGCAAGAGCAGTTACTGCAATTTGCATTCTTATGAATTTCTGTTACTGAGTGATGTTCAGATTAGTTGGACAAAACAGAACTCGGCCACGCTCCAGGCCCATAGAATCCACACACAGTGGCTTGTAATTGACACTACAAGACCTCACAGTCAAAGTGTAGTAATATTAATAGTTAATACTGTCATTTATAAGCAATATCAAGAAACTAATTACTATTATTAACTAAACTAATGTTAGAAACACTCAAAAAGTTGTTTATGAACAGCAGAAAACTGGAATTGGGTTATGCAAAAAGGCACCAATAGATCATTTTGTAGAACTACACCTTGAGATGGTTGGATGGCATCACCGACTAGGTGGACATGAGTTTGAGCAAGCTCCAGGAGTTGGTGATGGACAGGGAAGCCTGGTGTGCTACAGTCCATGAGGTAGCAAAGAGTCGGACATGACTGAGTGACTGAACTGAACTGATTTGAACACCTTTGTGCCCTGTGATTTTTGTGTAGGGCTTCACTCTTCCCTGGTGGCTAAGAGGTTAAAGTGTCTGCCTGGAATGGGGGAGACCCAGGTTCGATCCCTGGGTTGGGAAGATCCCCTGGAGAAGGAAACGGCAACCCACTCCAGTACTCTTGCCTGGAGAATCCCAGAGAGGGAGGAGCCTGGTAGGCTATAGTCCATGGGGTCGCAAAGAGTCGGACACGATTGAGTGACTTCATTTTCACTCTCTTTACTCCCGTCTCTGCCTAACCATCATGCCAGGTTAACAAACCAGTGAGGTAGTTGCCAGCTTCTTTTACTCTTATTCCCCTAGGCAGCTTAATCTTTTCTTTTTTCACTTTAATTATTTTATTTTCCTGATTATTAATTCATTCTTTTAAAACATATAATAATGCAGATGAATAAAGCATCAGTCATAAAGCTCCTATAACTGAGAAAAGTTTTAGGGATGAACTAAAACTCAAGGATATTTGTTGCACGTATATGACTTATAAGTCCAACAAAAAAGTGAAGCATTTTTAGTTCAAAATATATGAAATTATAAGGAAGAGTGGAATAATGTGTCCCTTTTCCAAATATGGTCATTCAAATGGCAAACAAGCATTTCTGAAATATAAAGACAACAATGAGAAAAGTGAGCCATCCACACCAAATATCTGGAGAACAAGCCTAGTTTTCTATTTTATTTCCTTACAGAACATACACTTAAACATATCCTTTCATGGCCAGCAAGTAGAGTGTAGTACTGCAAAACAGTCTGTGTACTGGTCTGAAATAGACTTAGGAATAAATAAAATTAATAGATCATGAATCAAAAATATATGTGAACAAAATAAAGACATACCAAAAGACTGACTTTTTAAGCACTTTAACATTCAAGAAGGATGAATAATGTATGACTACAATGTACTCTTTTTTCTTTTTACAAAAACACTCATAGTAGGGAATGAGAAGTTCCTTTCTTGATAGCGAAAATAAATCTACTTTAAACCAAAGTAAATATTTTAATTAATCATGGGACACTAGAGGCATTACTATTACAATTGATTAAAGAATAAAACAGAGATTAGGCTGCTGAATTTGAAGGAAGAATGTAAACGTTGAATTCATATTAATGTTTAGCTGCTTTTATCTTCATTTAGTAGCAATCAACATTGAAAAGTTATGTATTAGACTCCAATGATGTACCAGTAAATTGGTAAGGTATTGAGGATTGTGGTGTTAAGTAAACACAGTTGCTGTATTTAGGGAGTTCTTAGTTTAGAGAGGAGATAGACAAGTATACAAAGAATTCTAGATGGTTATGACACCTGCTGTGATGATAATGGTTAAGAACTGATTGCTATGGGGGGTATTTAAGAAGGGTAGCTTCTATATTATGTCTAATAAGCAAACAAGACTCAGGACAGTAAATTGAAAATAGAATGCAAATTATAGATAAAAGGAAAGGGATGCAAAAAGCTTTGGTGTGCAAGACAGCATAGTGTATTTAATGAATTGTAAATGGTTTTCAAAAGCATTGTCTAAATAGTCCTTAATATGTTAAGCTCCACTAATTTTGTATTTCGATATATTTTGGAAATGACCAAAATATTATATGACTCCATTTTTTATGGCTATGAGTTGGTATTAATTATTACTGCAAGAAAATTCTTTCTTATTATTAATTTGACTTGATTCCTAGTCATAGCAGAGCCTTATGTTCCAATTCTTGCACTGGCCGTTGCTTTTTATAATTCATTTACTGAAACATCAATTCCAAATCTCTGTGTTTGTATTTAATATCTGCCCCGGAACTCCAGAGTATTTCCAGCTTTCTCAAAACCATGGAGCTAGCCACATAGGACTATCTTGGGAAACCTTCCACAGTTCATTATTAATACTAGAAGTACTTGATTAGGTCATGTCTAGAAGACTGACAGGGTCTACTTCAAATATGGAAGCCATCTTCATAAAGTTATTAATTCATCCTATACCTACCCCCATTTTTACATCTTTCAGAACTTTAACAACCCTCTAAAATTTTCTATGTGCTCTCATGGGATGAAACATGGCATCCGCAAATAAGTAATCACATTTCATTTCAGTAAGATTTACCTTTAAAGTAAGCTTTACCTCTTGTTTGCAGATAGAAGTCCATCTTGAGCTAGAGTAGTTTCTATGATGGAATATAACCAGAAAGCTTACAATCTTTGACTTTTTTTTTTTAATTGTACCAGGAGGCTTGTGGGATTTTCGGTCCTGGATAAGGTATTTAACTCAGGCCTATGGCAGTGAGAGTGAAGAGTCCTACCCACTGGACCACCAAGGAATTCCCAATCTTTGCCTATTGACCTCAGAAAATAACTTGCAGTTCAGCATCTCTGTGGAACTTATAGTCAATAAACATGCATTGAATAAATAAGTGAATGTTGATGGATCTGCATTTACATTACTGACTAGATAGTCTCTGAGGTCCAGTCTAACTGTAAATTTTAAAGGTTCTCTAGAAAATAAAGTGTAAGGAAAACTCCAAATTTTCTTCAAAATTTTTAGAAGAAGAGAGAAGGAAAAGTACAAGGTGATGGAGGGGGAGGAGGAGAAGGAAAGAAAATCTGTAGCTGGGAGAATCAACACAGTGAGGCGTTTGTTTCAAGCAATGGTCTGGAGTGTTCCATGTCATTCATATTCAGACAACACTATTCAAATCATAGCATCTGTTCCCTTAGGCAGGAATTTGAGCCCTAAAAGGTAAATAATGTGAAGGACTGTATAATCTATCTGCAGAACACTTCCTAGGTAACACAAGTGTCCCGATCAGCTAAAGAGGTTTTGAGAACTCCAAAGGTAATTTATTTAGTTGGACAATGATGTTTGTCAACAGCAGAAAAAGCTTGGAAAATTCCTTAAAAAGGAAATAATTTTTTTTTTAACAAAATACAATCCAGTTTGCCCAGAAAGCTAGTAAGTTGTGGAGCTGGCTTGAACAAGAATTAATACACACGTTGGGAAACTTTCCTTCCCTGGCAGGTCCTTCATAGCACATGTACAGAATATTATTCTTCCAAGACACAGTACGAAGCTTAGATCATGCCCACGTTTAAACACAACTGCTCTTCCTACCAAGGCTTCATCAGACTATAGACTGGGTGATGGAATGGTTACAGTTTTACACAGATACAACCAGAAAGAATAACTTACTGTGGTGGGGTAAAAGTACCCATGACCTCAAAATTGGGCAGGAGGCTTTTTTTTTTTTTTTTGTCCAAAACTGTTTTGGAAATAACTATCTCTCTGAGAACACTGGATTATAAAACCATACTCCCAAGATTTCAGCAGAACAGAGGCACAAGAAACAAGAAAATCTAATTATAAAGTAACCCCTGGAAAAGGAGAGAAGAAAAGAGCCAACAACTCTGATCCATCATTCACTGATTCACCATATGGGAATGAATGTATGAATGTCTGCTCTGTGCCAAGTGCTATTCTAGGCTCTTGCAATAGGAGAGTGAGTACAAGTCAAATTACCTCTGCCCACTTACACTTTATGTTCTTATAGAAGATAGTAAAGATAAATAAATAGCAATAACAAAAACAGAAACTGTCAGGTTGTGACATATGCTATAGAGAAAAATTGATCAGGAAAGGAAAGACAGGGATTGGTGAATTGAGGAAAAGGGAAGATACAATTTTCAACAGGCAGGTCTGGAAAGGCTTCCCTGAGAACATTAATTTAGGCAAAATCTGAAGCAGGTCAGAGTGAGAGTTAAGGCTAGCTGGGGGAAAATGCTGGCAGAGGAAGAATCTCTTTCTTTATGCAAAGATTTGGCTTCAATATTTTATTTAGCTTATTGAAGAAAAGCCAGTGTTCCTTAGAAATAGACACAATGAAGATTCTCGAGTGTAAACTTTGAGCAGTTTCAGAAATTTCGAACAGTTGGCACGAAACATCTTACAATGAGGAAATAACAGGTTGTCAAAGACTAGCATGGACTCAGAAGAGCATAGGTTATGCAGGGAGGCTCATAGAAAACATGTCCTGGAATGCATTCTTTTATTTGCATCTGGCTCAGAGCTTCATCAAGCTCTGCATAGGTAAATATCAAAACCACCTGGTGAAGAATCAGTCGTTTATTGTGATTAACATATATTGAGGGCTTCCCTGGTGGCTCAGTGTTAAAGAATCCACCTGCCAATGCAGGAGACATAGTTTCAATCCCTGATCCAGGAAGATCCCAAATGCTGTGCAGCTACTAAGCCCATGGGCCACAACTGTTGGGCCTGTGTTCTAGACCCGGAGCCACAGCTACTGAAGCCCATGTCCCCTAAAGTCCGTGCTCTGCAATGAGAGAAACTGCTACAGTGAGAAGCCAGCCCATCACAACAAGAGAGTAGCCCCAACTCTCTGCAACTAGAGAAAAGCCTGTGCAACAACGAAGACCCAGCACAGCCTAAATAAGTAAATAAAATGATAAAAAATATGTATTTAATGCTTATTACATGTCACCCAATGTACCAAGAACTTTTCAAGCACCATCTCATATAATCCTCACAGTAACCTTAAATAACTAGTAGGACTGCTGTCTTCATTTTTAAAAAGAATAAAATTAAGATATGGGGAGGTTAAATAATTTGCTCAGAAAGCTAGTAAGTTGTGGAGCCAGGATTTGAACTTAGGCAGTTTAGCTTCTATGTTACAGGTTGAGAAAGAATGTGCCATGTTCAACTGTATAGACAACAACATAAAATTCTCATTCCTTCTATCTTTAATTAAGTGTATTTAAATGAAACACATCAAGAATAATAATGTAGATAACTTCAGACATTATTATAGAAATAAGAAATAAGGCAGAAGCCCTAACTGTCAGTTGGTTGTCATCAAGGTAAACATTCTCCCCCATAAGAAGCTGCCCATTAACAGGGTATTCATAATGGGCTGTTACTCTTTAAGCTTAACTGTGGACAGCTAACACTGGCTGTGGAAACTGAATGGGGAAGAGGAAACCAAGAGGAACCCCTTGCTTACTGCTTCAGGAGGCCAGCATACAGAGTAATTACATATAAAACACAAAGGAGAACAATGGTCTCTGAAGAGGGGGCAGTTGGTTTTCATCTAATAATCACTGTAAATGTGCAGAAGTGAAGTGAAGTGAACTGAAGTCGCTCAGTTGTGTCTGAGTCTTTGCGACCCCATGGACTGTAGCCTACTATGCTCCTCTGTCCATGGGATTTTCCAGGCAAGAGTACTGGAGTGGGTTGCCATTTCCCTCTCCAGAGGATCTTCCTGACCCAGGGATCAAACCCAGGTCTCCCGCACTGTAGGCAGACGCTTTACCATCTGAGCCACCAGGGAACACTTATTATTTAAGCCACACCCCTTTAGCAAGCTTCATCTAATTTTTATTCCCAACTTTATCCCTTTTTATGTATCATTATTTTCTGAAAAATGCTTGAATAAAATCTGGGAACAATGCAAAGACTTTGGAAATAAAAACACGATTTTCTCATATCAAGTGTTTCAGACCTGATAAAAGCTCTCTCTTTTTAAAAGACAGATGTTAACAATCAAAGGTAATTTTTTTCTGGGAACTATTTTCAAGTGCTAGTAAAAGAGCATTAGAATATTTTCTAGGAAAACTGTCACATAAAGGTCCCTTGCCTGCATGTGTATTCAGTTGTGTCTGACTTTTTGTGACCCCATAGACTGTAGCCTGCCCGGATCCTCTGTCCATGGGATTCTCCAAGCAAGCATACTGAAGTGGGTTGCCATTTCCTTCTCCAAGGTATCTTCCTGACGCAGAAATCCAACCTGTGTCTCCCAGGCACCTGCATTAGCATGTGGGTTCTTTACCACTGAATCAACTGGAAAGCCCAAGGATCCCTTAGTCATTGATGAAGCAAATAATAAAATTGTTACATGTCTATTTGGATTTCTTCTGAAGCCATTGTACTGAACTTCTTAAGTAAATTATCATATCTCCTCCTGAATTATCTAGCCAATTGCCTCTGTTTTTTCCCTCACTCTGCAAGATAAAAGCTTGGTATTTTAATTATTTCAAAATGTACACTTTTTTTTTTTTAGTATAATTGCTTTACAATGTTACATTAGTTTCTGCTGTACAATGAAGTGAATCAGCTATATGTATACATATTTCCCCTCCCTTTTGAGCTTCCCTCCTAACCTCCCCATCCCACCCCTCTACATTATCACAGAGCACTAAGCTGAGTTCCCTGTATTAGACAGCAGCTTCTCACTAGCTATTTTACAGTGTATATATGTCAATCCTACTCTACCAGTTTGTCTCACCCCTCCCCTCACCTCCTCACTTCCAAAGGTCTGTTCTCTACATCTGTGTCCCTCTTTCTGCCCTGCAAACAAGCTCATCTGTGCCATTTTTCTGGATTCCATTCATATGCACTAATATACACTATTTTCCTCTTTCTGGCTTTCTTCACTCTGTATGACAGACTCTAGATCCATCCACATCGCTACAAATGACATAGTCTTTCCTTTTATGGCTGAGTAATAGTCCAGTGTATATATATACCACGACTTCTTTATCCACTCATCTGTATTCATCTGTTGATGGACATTTAGGTTGCTGCCATGTCCTAGCTGTTGTACACAGTTCTGCAATGAACTTTAGGCAATATGCACCCCTTTATTGAAAGCTATTAGTCATAAGATTTTGTTTGTTGCTCCCCTCGTTTTCTCAACTAGTGAATCTTTAGGTCAACAAGCTGGGTACTTCCACGTTGGCATAATAGCTTTGTTTATGTCTGTATATATATGAATATTACCTGCCAGTTATCTCAGTCAGTTTTGAAATAGCTTTAATGCATATGGCATCCCTTACTATTTCCAGGAAACCAAGGCTTCTGAGTAGTGGGAATATCATAAATAAAATGACCCAGCATTTTCTGGCTGGAAGTTACCTCTGTTAGAGAATGAAGTCACTAAGTTATGGACTCGTCACTTTCTTACTCAAATTGACCCTTTCTAATGACTTAATTGACTGTCTCAGTCTCAGGTTCTTCAGAACTATCACTGACTTTGTGGAAAACAGCTTGAAATGAGGCATGATCAAGACTTTAAAAGTTATGTTATAGACCCATGGGCAGAGAAGCCTGGAGGGCTACAGTCCATGGGGTCGTAAGTGTTGGACATGACTTAGTGACTAAACCACCACCACCACCTTGCTATAGAATGATCTCTCAGTGTTCCTTCTGACTGAGAAACCACACCTACTTTTGTCTTTACACACTACACCTTTGGGTTTTGTTTTATGTCATAATTATGTAATTTAGGCTGGAGTCCCAGCAGACTAAAGGACTATCCCTGTAACGGTCTCTTTCACTTTAAAGGTCTAAGTTTTGATGCTCCTGATGCATGCTTCCATAGTGCTACTTGGGCAGTGATATTTAAGCTTCTCTCTGTTTTCATACCCATGGCACAGAGACCCTTCACAAATATTTGTCTTTGTATCTACTTGACTAGTGAATGGTGGCCTAGGGTTAACTTCTGTTGTTGTTCAGTTGTTCAGTTGTTCAGTCACTCAGTCGTGTCTGACACTTTGCAGCCCTGGACACTGCAGCACGCCAGGCTTCCCTGCCCTTCACCATCTCCTAGAGCTTGCTCAAACTCACGTCCATTGAGTCAGTGATGCCAAACAACCATCTTGTTCTCTGTCATCCCCTTCTCCTTCTGTCTTCAATTTTTCCCAGCACCAGGGTCTTTTCTAATGTCAGCTCTTCACATCAGGTGGCCAAAGTAGTGAAGTTTCAGCTTTAGCCTCAATCCTTCCAATGAATATTCAGGATTGATTTTCCTTAGGATTGACTGGTTTTATCTTCTTGCAGTCCAAGGGACTCTCAAGAGTCTTTTCCAACACCACAGTTCAAAGCATCAGTCCTTTGGTGTTCAGCCTTCCTTATGGTCCAACTCTCACATCCACATGACTACTGGAAAAACCATAGCTTTGACTATATGGACATTTGTTGGCAAAGTAAATTTTTGAAACCTGGATTAAAGATTTACAGAATTCACCTTATTTCTCACAATATCCATTTGCATCGTGATTTTCAGCCAATAACATTCAGCAACTCAAATTTTCTAAATTTGCTCTTACAATTATATTGTTAATACTTTTTATGATGAAAAATGCACTTGACTGATTGACAGTGGGACATTGTTTTTCTCATGAGCGAGCCTTGGATTCATATTAGAAGGCTTAACATCTTGGCTCCTTCAAACTGCTTGCCAGTCTAATAAGACTAATAAGTTAGGCTTATCTGGGGCACTGGCAAGGTATGCTTATCTGGGGCATTGGCAAGGTATGCTTATCTGGGGCATTGGCAAGGTATGCAACTGTAGCCCCAATGTCTATTGCTGAACTTCAAGAAAAAATTCCAACTCATATTTCCAACATTGAAACTCAACTTTATCTTTTGCTTTCTTTTTATTTTAACTTTATTGTTCATGTCAGTATTTGCTCAAGTTGGCAGAAATTCCCCTCAACTCATTTTGTTTGGCCAAATATGTCAGCAGGTCTTCATCTTGTTCTTGAATCATTCGCCATTTTTGAAAGTCTTAGAGACAATGCCAGCTGTCAGTGCTGTCAAGTTATGGTTCCCCCAGAGGCTTAGGAGTCCCTCACACAAATGATTGGATACATGTATTGGTATTGTCAAGTCCGTTTGCCGTCCACCCAAAATTATCACAAAACTGTTTATCAGCTGTTCAGTTCAGTTCAGTTCAGTCACTCAGTCATGTCCAACTCTTTGTGATCCCATGGACTGCAGCACACCAGGCTTCCCTGTCCATCATCAACTCCCAGAGCTTACTCAAACTCATGTCCATTAAGTCTGTGATGCATTCCAACCATCTCAGACTCTGTCATCTCCTTCTCCTCCTGTCTTCAATCTTTCCCAGCATCAGGGTCTTTTAAAATAAGCCAGTTCTTCACATCAGATGGCCAAAGTATTGCAGTTTCAGCTTCAGCATTGGTCCTTTCAGTGAATATTCAGGACTGACTTCCTTTACAATGGACTGGTTGGATCTCCTTGCAGTCGAAGGGATTCTCAAGAGTATTCTCCAACACTGCAGTTCAAAAGCGTAAATTCTTTGGCTCTCAGCTTTCTTTATATTCCAATTCTCACATCCATACTTGATTACTGGAAAAGCCATAGCTTTGAGTACACAGACCTTTGCTGGCAAAGTAAAGTCTCTGCTTTTTAATATGCTGTCTAGGTTGGTCATAGCTTTTCTTCCAAGGAGCAAGCATCTTTTAATTTCATGGCTGCAGTCACCATCTGCAGTGATTTCAGAGCCAAAAAAAAAAAAGTCTGTCACTATTTCCACTGTTTCCCCATCTATTTCCCATGAAGTGATGGGACCAGATGCCATGATCTTAGTTTTCTGAATGTTGAGCTTTAAGCCAACTTTTTCACTCTCCTCTTTCACTTTCATCAAGAGGCTTTTTAGTTCCTCTTCACTTTCTGCCATAAGGGTGGTGTCATCTGCATATCTGAGGTTATTGATATTTCTCCCGGCAATCTTGATTCAAGCTTGTGCTTCTTCTAGTCCAGTGTTTCTCATGATGTACTCTGCATATAAGTTAAATAAGCAGGGTGACAATACCCAAATTTTGGAAACAGCACAGTGAAAAGGAAGGGACCCAGGTTTTCTGTCCTCTTGAGCTTTCCCCTTTTCTAAGTCCATGCACTCTTCTCTGTTTAGCTGAAAGATAGGGAAGGAGGACAAGACTTATGCACTGGAGTGTTTTAAAGTCCAGATCCAGTACTATATTACATCACCTCTGCATACATGCTATTGTCTAGAATTTTGTCCCATGAGTCTCCTAATTGCAAGGCAACTGAGAAATGTGGGCTAGCTTTGTGCCCAAGAGGAAAGGAAACCATTTTGATAAATACTTATCACTGTGTGCCACAAATGGTGTTGTGGGCCATTCTTATGTATTCTCTCTTCACACTATTGGGATGGTAGTGGAAAAAATGGCAGTGGAAACGATCATTGTCAAATACATTTATGAAACTCTCAGGTTGAAATATAAAGAAATTGGTGCCCAGATTCCAGATTCACTCCTAATATATTTAGAAAGTTGTATGAAGCAAGTTTGCTTCCTTGTTTCTTATTTTCAGCCTTTCAGTTCAGTTCAGTCACTCATTCATGTCCGACTCTTTGCGACCCCGTGAATTGCAGCACGCCAGGCCTCCCTGTCCATCACCAACTCCCGGAGTTCACTCGAGTCCGTAATGCCATGCAGCCATCTCATCCTCGGTCGTCCCCTTCTCCTCCTGCCCCCAATCCCTCCTGGCATCAGAGTCTTTTCCAATGAGTCAACTCCTCACATGAGGTGGCCAAAGTACCAGAGTTTCAGCTTTAGCATCATTCCTTCCAAAGAAATCCCAGGGTTGATCTCCTTCAGAATGGACTGGTTGGATCTCCTTGCAGTCCAAGGGACCCTCAAGAGTCTTCTCCAACACCACAGTTTAAAAGAATCAATTATTCGGCATTCAGCCTTCTTCACAGTCCAACTCTCACATCCATACATGACCACAGGAAAAACCATAGCCTTGACTAGATGGACCTTAGTCGGCAAAGTAATGTCTCTGTTTTTGAATATGCTATCTAAGTTGGTCATAACTTTTCTTTTTTTTTTTTTTTTAACTTTTTATTTTTACTTTATTTTACCTCACAACACTGTATTGGTTTTGCCACACATCGACATGAATCCACCACGGGTGTACATGTGAAGCGTCTTTTAATTTCATGGCTGCAGTCACCATCTGCAGTGATTTTGGAGCCCCCAAAAATTAAGAAGGTTTAAAAGTTTGCCTGTTTCTCTCCTTAAAAATACAAATAGGTAACAATATTGCATGTGTGTAGTGTCTTCAGGTTTTCAAATATATCACTGCAATTTGAGATTTAGTTTTTACAATCCTAATTTGAAGGGAAAATTAATAATTTGGATCAGTATAATGGAAACTATTATGTAGAAATATGTCTGGAATGTCAGTTTTCTGATATTCAGTGTAGGCCTTTTTTTCTTCAATACAAAGATAGAGGAAAACAATAGAATGGGAAAGACTAGAGATCTCTTCAAGAAAATTAGAGATACCAAGGGAACATTTCATGCAAAGATGGGCTCAATAAAGGACAGAAATGATATGGACCTAATAGAAGCAGAAGATATTAAGAAGAGGTGGCAAGAAGACACAGAAGAACTATACAAAAAAGATCTTTACTACCCAGATAATCACAATGGTATAATCATTCATCTAGAGCCAGACATCCTGAAGTGTGAAGACAAGTGGGCCTTAGAAAGCATCACTATGAACAAAGCTAGTGGAGGTGATGGAATTCCAGTTGAGCTATTTCAAATCCTGAAAGATGATGCCGTGAAACTGCTGCACTCAATATGTCAGCAAATTCGGAAAACTCAACAGTGGCCACAGGACT
This sequence comes from Capricornis sumatraensis, assembly GCF_032405125.1. NCBI lineage: Eukaryota > Metazoa > Chordata > Mammalia > Artiodactyla > Bovidae > Capricornis > Capricornis sumatraensis. The sequence continues at coordinate 98,993,396 of NC_091072.1, read as the reverse complement.
GGAAAAGATCAGTTTTCATTCCAATCCCAAAGAGAGGCAATGCCAAAGAATGCTCAAACTACTGCACAATTGCACTCATCTCACAGCACCACTGAAGCAACTTAGCAGCAACAGCAGCAGCACACACTAGTTAAGTAATGCTCAAAATTCTCCAAGCCAGGCTTCAGTAGTACATGAACCATGAACTTCCAGATGTTCAAGTTGCTTTTAGAAAAGGCAAAGGAACCAGAGATCAAATTGCCAACATCTGATGGATCATCAAAAAAGCAAGAGAGTTCCAGAAAGCATCTACTTCTGCTTTATTGACTGTGCCAAAGCCTTTGACTGTGTGGATCACAATAAACTGTGGAAACTTCTGAAAGAGATAGGAATACCAGACCACCTGACCTGCCTCTTGAAAAATCTATATGCAGGTCAGGAAGCACCAGTTAGAACTGGACATAGAACAACAGACTGGTTCCAAATTGGAAAAGGAATATGTCCAGGCTGTATATTGTCACCCTGCTTATTTAAATTATGCAGAGTTGCTGCTGCTGCTAAGACACTTCAGTCGTGTCCGACTCCGTGTGACCACAGGCTGCCCCACCAGGCTCCCCCATCCCTGGGATTCTCCAGGCAAGAATACCGGAGTGGTTTGCCATTTCCTTCTCTAACGCGTGAAAGTGAAAAGTGAAAGTGAAGTCACTGAGTCGTGTCCGACTCTTAGCAACCCATGGACTGCAGCCTACCAGGCTTCTCCACCGTGGGATTTTCCAGGCAAGAGTACTGGAGTGGGTTAGCATTGCATTCTCCGTATACGCGGAGTACATCATGAGAAATGCTGGGCTGGAAGAAGCACATGCTGGAATAAAGGTTGCTGGGAGAAATATCAATAACTTCAGATATGCAGATGACACCACCCTTATGGCAGAAAGTGAAGAAGAACTAAAGAGACTTGATGAAATTGAAAGAGGAGAGTGAGAAAGCTGGCTTAAAGCTCAACATTCAGAAAACTAAGATTATGGCATCCGGCCCCATCACTTCATGGGAAATAGATGGGGAAAACATGGAAACAGTGGCTGACTTTATTTTTTTGGGCTCCAAAATCACTGCAGATGGTGACTGCAGCCATGAAATTAAAAGACGCTTACTCCTTGGAAGGAAAGTGACGACCAACCTTGACAGCATATTAAAAAGCAGAGACATTACTTTGTCAAGAAAGGTCCATCTAGTCAAAGCTATGGTTTTTGCAGTAGTCATGTATGGATGTGAGAGTTGGTCTATAAAGAAAGCTGAGCGCTGAGGAATTGATGCCTTTGAACTGTGGTGTTGGAGAAGACTCTTGAGAGTCCCTTAGATTACAAGGAGATCCAACCAGTCCATCCTAAAGGAGATCAGTCCTGGGTGTTCACTGGCAGTACTGATGTTGAAGCTGAAACTGTACTACTTTCACCACCTGTTGTGCAGAGCTGACTCATTTGAAAAGATCCTGATGCTGGGAAAGATTGAGGGCAGGAAGAGAAGGGGATGACAGAGGATGAGATGGTTGGACAGCATCACCGACTCAATGGACATGGGTTTGGGTGGACTCCAGGAGTTTGTAAAGGACAGGGAGGCCTGGCCTGCTGTGGTTCATGGGGTCGCAAAGAGTCAGACACAACTCTGCCACTGAACTGATTCAGCATTTATACCATAAGTACCTAGTATACCTTCTAATCGAAATAGAAGGAAATAAACTTCAAGTTCACTAATTCATTACATCTCTATTTTCTAGATCTCATTGGGAAACATGAAGCATTTTTTTTTGGCTAAATAAATCTTGGAACTATATTTGTGATTTTTTTCTCTCTCTAAACAGCTTAATCACAGTGACTATGGGATTGTGTTGTTTCCCTCAAACTTTCTTACTTACAAAAAAAGATTATTTCCAAAGTCAACAACCACAACAACAAAAAAAACATTTTTAATGTTTTGTTCAATTCAGTTTTAGGACCCAAAGAATCTAAATAGATTAGACCAGAACTCAAATTCAAGATTTCACCTTACTGCCTTGAAGACTGCCCATTTATGGTTTGGAAGAGAACACACAAGTAGTGTTCAAAACCAATACTGAATAAAATGTTTTGAAGGAATTAAAGTAGTCTATCCACTAGATCTCTCACTGAAATGTAAAAATTTTGTCTCAATATATTTATTTTAAAAATTGTGGGTCAAATAATCATCTTGCAATAAAATTCAGAAAGCAAATTGATTATTTAGTTGGATGAAAATAAAGAGAAATTAAAGATGCTTACCACCAGTGGGGGAATGGGATTAAAAAGAATATAAGGAGAAAATATCTCCAGGCCCACCCACTGTGAGAAGAGGCTCAGTTGGACCCAAAAGCAGGAGTCTAAAACCAACATGACAAGAAACAGCAAAAGGAATGAAAACTTGGCCTTCGTTCCTGCCCACACACATGCAACTGCAGTGGAAAGACTCACCAAATGAATTGGCATCTGATAGCTTGCATATTAAGAGAATCAGCAAAGGCTTTTTTGCTTATGTTTGGTTGAAAGCTCTTTTCTAAGTTCACAATATAAAATTATGAACATATTAGTCAAAAGAATTTGTGCTATTAGTATTCATGAAAAAGTGCAAGAAAGTATGGAAATAAATAAACACAGTAAATAAAATATCAATGGAAAGGTTACATTTCTTTTGCCATTATTGTAAAAATTATGTATACTATATTAGAAAATGAAAGCTATAATGCAGGAATCTTGACTTGTCATATGTAGTTTTTATAACTTCAAGCAAAAATGGCTCCAGATATATTGACTTATCTGTAGAAATAAATCTCATATGCTTAAACACTGGTAACTGATGACTACAATGATTAATAAGGTAATGAAGTTTGTTGTATTAAATCATTAATATAGTCTTATTTGCTTTGCAATTCTCCCTAGATGGGCATTTCACATGGCAAAAGCTCAATATATAGTTGTTATAATCAATAATAATCATCATAAGATTAATAGTTACTGTGGCTCAGATCATCTTTTTTTTTCTTTATCTAATGGTTTTCAAGACAATCCGTCATTTGGAGACCACAGTGTACCAAGATGTTGTATCAAAAGTTACTAAACTTACTTGAATTCCATTAACGTGTCAAAAGTTTTGCTTTTTAAAGTTACCAATTTCAACAAATATTTCTTAGGAACAAAGAAGCAGATACAAATACAAGCTTGCTATGAAAATATTTGATATGTCCACTGACTATAACTCACTTCAGTAAAAAATTTCTGGAGAAGAAAGAGAAGAACGTCATCTTAAGAAATGATATTGGAGACTTCCCTGGTGGTCCGTGGATTAAGAATCTGCCTTGCAATTCAGGAAACGTGGGTTTGATCCTTGGTTGAGGAACTAAGATCCCACATACTGGGCACCAACAAAGCACTCAAGCCACAGCTAGAGAGTCTGTGTGTCCCATGAAGATCCTGTGTGCCACAACTAAGACCGGGGCAGCCAAATAAATTAATAAATATTTAGGTTTCCCTGATGATCCAGTGGTTAAGAATCCACCTTGCAACGCAGGGGACACCAGTTCAATCCCTGGTCCAGGAAGATGCTACAAGCTACGAGGCAACAAAGCCTGTGGGCCATAACAATTGAGCCAATGCTCTAGAGCCTGTGAGCTGCAACTTCTAAGCACGTACACCACAGCTACTGAAACTTGCATGCCTAGAGCCCATGCTCCACAACAAGAGAAGCCACCATTATGAGAAACCCAAGCACCACAATGAAAATTAGCCCTCAGTCTCTGCAACTTGAGAAAGCCCCTATGCAGCAATGAAGATCCAGTGCAGCCAAAAATAAATAAATAATCATTTTAAATAAATAAATAAATATTTTGAAAAAGGAAATGATGTTGAATGGCAGTGGGTATGGCTAAATAAAGCCCACCAAAACCTCTCTCTTCCATAAAAACAATAAGAGCACTGGCAAAAAATTATTTAATTTTTTAAAACCCTGGAAATTAACCAAAGGCTTGCACCAACCTGGAGATCATTTAAGAAAGATGACTAAACTTCAGTAAGAACAGCAAGCTCTGTGGCATTTACCTTGTTCCAGTCCCCACTCACCTTCACAGTTCTGTGAGAGTCTTAAAAGCTAACAGCCCTGAAATTGTGGTGAAAGCTGGTTGCCTAGCAGACGCTGGAGGCCAAAGAAGGGGTTTGAGTTCCTTTAAGTTCTCCTTCCCAGATAACTATTATTTTCTGGCCTCCCTGGCATTTTCCTAGAAAATCCCTTTCGTGAACCTAGTCTATTTGACCTGACTGAGAGCTCTTTTTTTGAACTGTGGTGTTGGTGAAGACTCTTGAGAATCCCTTGGGCTGCAAGGAGATCAAAGCAGTAGACCCTAAAGAAAATCAATCCTGAATATTCATTGGAAGGACTGATGCTGACACTGAAGCTCCAATACTTTGGCCACCTGATGCAAAAAGTCAGTACATTAGAAAAGACCCTGATCCTGAGAAAGATTGAAGGCAGGAGAAGGGGATGACAGAGGATGAGATGCTTGGATGGCATCGCTAACTCAATGGATATGAGTTTGAGCAAGCTCCAGGAGATGGTGAAGGACAGGGAAACCTGGCATGCTGCAGTCCATGGGGTCGCAAAGATTCAGACACGACTGAGTGACTGACAACAAGAGCTCTCTCAGTGGAAAAAAAAACAGCCTTTTCTCTGGGGCATTTATCAATAACCATCAATGGCAGCTGTTTAACATGACATGACAACTGCTTGAAGCTGTGATAATGGTTGGGGCAAACAATAAATAGAACAAAGCACTTAAATGAATACCTGGAGAATGAAATGTCCAGAGGAGGCTTTAAAAAGTTCCTGAGAATCTAAAAAGCAATGTACAAGAGTTGAGCTCTGCAAGTACTTAAGAAAGATCTGAGAGGGCTCTACCATCTCACTTACTGTTACTCTGAGGTTCTGTGTGATCAGGAAGTGAAGACTAAGACAGTGTGGCAAACCACCTGCCTGTGCATTTGGGGCATGTCCCCAAATAAACACTGAGTCCTTCATAAAAGGTTTCATCAAAGGCTCCAAAGAGAGACATATTGGTTCAAGGCCTTTAAAAATATCTCAGACCAGTCATTATCTAACCACTAAGCTAATTGAACAAGTAGGCACACACAACAAAGAATACAGACTTATTTCAGGAAATTAAAAGAAAAAAAAAAAAAAACCCAGCCATATTAAAAAAACAGCAACAACAACAAATACTGGTGAGGAGGAGGAATTTTATTTCCAGTGTTACCGCATTATATCACTAAAATGTCCAATTTTCAAAAGTAATTACAGAATATGTGAAGCAATAAGAAAGTGTGTTCTATACATAGGAAGGAGAAAAGAGCCAACAGAAATTGTATGTGGAGAAGCCCAGACATTGGACTTACTAAACGAAGACATTCTATCTGGCTTAAATTCAGCTATTTCAAATATGTTCAAAGAGCTTTATACAAGAACAATGTCTCATCAAATAGACAATATCAATATATAGATATAAATGATAAAAAAGAACCAAAGAGAAATTCTGAGTTGTAAAGGACAATAGCTTAATTGAAAAATTCTGTAGAGAGTCTCAATGGCAGATTCAGCTGACAAAAGAATTGGACTTGAAGATAGATTATTTGAAGTTCTCAGGGAGGCCTGGCGTGCTGCGATTCATGGGGTCGCAAAGAGTCGGACATAACTGAGCGACTGAACTGAACTGAACTGAATCTGAGGAACAGAAAGAAAAAGAAGTGAAGACAATGAAGAGAACCTGAAAGTTCTGTGAGATACCATCACATGTATCAACATATGTATAATCAGAATCCCAGAAAGGAAGCAACAGAAAGAGTATCTGAAAAATTAATGTCCAAGCCCTTCCAAATTTGATGTAAACATTACTCTACACATACAATAATCTCAATGAAATTCAAGAAGGAAAAACTCAAAGAGAGCCAAATGTAGAGACACCACAATCAAAATTTCATATGCCAAAGTCAAAGAGAGAACCATGAAAGCAACAAGAGAAAAGTGGCTAGGACATTCAAAGGCCCTCAATAAGATTAATAATTCTCATCAGAAACGGTGAAGGACTGGGGCTTCCCTGGTGGTCTAGTGGTTAAGAATCTGTCTGCCAGTGCAAGGGACACAGATTTGATCTCTGGTCCAGGAAGATCCCACATGCTTCAGAGAAACTAAGCCTGTGTGCCATAACTACTGAAGCCCGGAGCCTGTGCTCTACAGCAAGAGATGCCACTGCAATGAAAGCCCCATGCACTTCAACAAAGTGTAGCCCCTGCTCGTTGCAATTAGAGAAAGCCCATATGCAGCAAAATGACCCAGTGCAGCCAAAATTTAGAAATCTTAAAAAAAAAAAAAAAAAAAAGGAACTGTGAAGGCCTAAAGGCAGTTGGATGACATTTTCAAATGCATAGACAAAGTGTCAATCAAAAACTCTATTTCTAGGACACTAATCTTCAAAAAAGAAAAAGACATTTCTGTGAAATAAAAAACTGAGCAAATTTATCATTAGAAGACCTGTCCCATAAGTAATACTAAAGGGTGTTATTTTGCCTCTAGACAGTCAATTCCAATTCACATAAAGATATAAAGACAAGTAAAAATATTTACAAAGGTAAATATAAAAGATAGCATAAATTTTTGTTGTTTTTGTTATAACTCCTTTTCCTATCTAACTTAAAAGAGAGCTATATAAGGCAATAACCTTAAATCTGTACTTGGGACTTCCCTGGTGGTCCAGTGGCTAAGGCTTTGCACTCCCAATGCAAGCGGCCTGAGTTCAATCTCTGATCCCACAAGTTTCACTTAAAGACCTGGCATGCCAACAAAGACCTGACACAGCCAAATAAATAAACATTTTTAAAACACTTTTGTATTAAGACTAATGGTATACAGTGTATAAATATGTAATTTGTACTAATGAGAGGGAAGAGAATAGGGCCATATAGAATGGTCTATGGTACAAGGTCAATCATTAAGAAGATACTATATTATTTCATTTATATATTATTAGCATATTAATATATTAATTATATATATAAACCATAATCAAAGTCTCTAAATACAGAACAAAATTGACAAACAAAGAGGAGAAATATACAATTCAACAGTAAGTGGAGATTTTAATAATGTGTAATTTTAATACACTACTTTCAATAATGAATAGAAAATTAGACAAATGATTATCAGGGAAGTAGAAGACATGAACAGCATCATGGATCAACTGAACCTAACAGATATTTTAAAAACACTCCACAGAACAACAGCAGAAAATCCATTCTTCTCAAGTACACAAGGAACATTCTCAAAGATAGACCATATATTAGCCTATAAAACAAATCTCAATAAATTGAAATCATAAAAAGTATGCTTTCAGCATTATGAATCCAGGTACCTTTATTGAAAGATCTCTTCATCTGGAGCCTTCATTAGAAGGCTTCCTGAGTTGCTGCTGCAGAGTCTACCTTACTTGGGAAAGAATAGGGGGACTCCTGATGACCGTTTTCTTCACTTAGTGCTTCCTGTTTCTTGCCTTTCCCCTTGGTGTTCCCTGGGATTCTGGGTACATGAACCTTCAGGAACCTTTTCTGTTCAGGGCTGCCTCTACAGAGAGAGATGACTCCCACCCATATGCTAATTAACTTGGTCCTTGACCAGTGTCATTTCATGAGGAAAATGGAATAAAGGAGAATCAGCATTCTCTCAAGTTTAGCCTCTTGCATAGACTAAGTAAGGAAATAATTAAAGACTTGATGGTTATTTTGGCTTGCTATCTTAATTGGCTACTCCAGCACCTGGCAGCTTAGCTCTATCCAGCTCTCCTGAGCTCCTATCAGACAGAAGACCAAAACTGGCAAGTCTTTAGCTAGACTGGCCAAGAAGAAACAAAGAATGCTCAAATTGCTAAAATCAGAAATGAAAGAGGGAACATTACTACCAATATCACTAGAAGAAAATTACAAAGAGAGAAAATTATAAGTAATTATATGTCAACAAATTAGATAATCTAGACAAAATGACGAATCCCAGAAAGGCATAAGCTACTGAAATAGAAAATCTAAATAGATCCACACCAACTGAAGAGATTCAATCAGTATTCAAAAAACTTTCCACAAAGAAAATCCCAAGACTGAATGACTTCAATGATGAATTCTTCCAACATCTAAGGACAATAACAATACTTCACAAACTCTTCCAAAAAAATAGAAGTATTCGATACTCTTCCAGTCATCCCATTAGACCATACTACACTGATACCAAAAATATCACAAAGACAAAGACATCACAAAAAAGAGCAAATTACAGACTAATATTATTTATGAATATAAATGCAAAAAGACTCAACAAAATACTAGAAAAATTATCCACAATGTGTGAAAAGTATTATACAAAATGACCAGGTGGGATTTTCCCCAGAAATGCAAGTCTGGTTCAAAAGTCAATTGGTATAATAAACCAATTAATACAATGAATGTCAAAACATGCATGATTATATTAATATATGCTTTTAAAACATTTGACAAAACATTCAATACACTAAGATAGGAAGGAATTTCTTCAGTCTGTTAAAGGGCTTTATAAAAAACCCCCTACATTTAACATTGTACCTCATGATGAAAGATTGAATGCTCTCCTTAAGATTAGGAAAAAGACAAGGAAGTGTTTTGTTTTGTTTTTGGTTGATGTTTTTATTTGTTGAAGTGGAGCTTCAGTCACTCTATACACATTTAAGAAACATGGTCCACTCTTTTTTAAAATAACCTCTTTACTTGTTTTCTCTAAGGAAGTGCATTATATTTAATATTTTTCTAGAAATTCTAACCAGGGAAATTAGGCAAGAACAGGAAAGGAACATCTTCCATATCTGAAAGAAAGAAGTAAAAGTATGTTTATTTACAGATGACATGATCTTACTTAAAGAAAATGATAAGAATCTCCCCTGCCCAGTACTAGAGCTTATAAGTGAGTTTAACTAGGTTACAAGATAAAGATCAATATAAAAATTCAATTACATTTCTATGCACTTATAATCTAAAAATAAAATTAAGAAAATAATTCAATTTATAACAACATCCTTAAGAATAAATTTAAATGTAAGACTTTTACATCAATAAACTATAAAACTTCATTGGAATAAACTAAAGATATAAATAGATTCAAAGACATCCTGTGTTTATGAATTGGAAGACTTACTATTGCTAAGATGATCATAGTTCTCAAAGCTATTTACATATTTACTGTAATCCCTATCAAAATCTTCTATGATGATTTTGCATTAATTGATAGACTGAAATTCATCTAAATATGCAAGATACCTGGAATAACTGAAATAATGTTGAAAGAGAAGAGCAAATTTGGAGGGCACACACTTCCCAAGTTTAAAACTTACTACAAAGCTATCGTAATCAAAGCTATGTGCTTTGACATGAGGATTAGTATACAGATCAATAGAATCGAATTGAGAGTCTAGAAGCTAACCCTTACACCTATGATCAATCAATTTTCAACAAGGGTTCCAAGACAATACACTGTGAAAGAATAGTCTTTTCAACAAATAGTACTGTGAAAATGATATCCAAATGCCCAGAAATAAAGATAGATCCCTATCTCCCACCACATACAAAAATTAGTTCAAATGGATCAAAGGCCAAATGCAAGAGCTAAAACAATAAAATTCTTAGAACTCATAGGCACAAATCTTTGTAATGTTAGATTGTTGTTGTGTTTTAGTCGCTCAGACTATGTGACCCTATGGACTGTGTAGCCCACCAGGCTCCTCTGTTCATGGGATTCTCCAGGAAAGAACACTGGAGTAGGTTGCCATTCCCTTCTCTAGAGGATCTTCCTGACCCAGGGTTTGAAGCTGGGTGTTCTGCATTGCAGGCAGATTCTTTACTGTTTGAGCCACCAGGGAAGCCTATGATGTTATATTAGGCAATGGTTTCTTATGTATAGCACCACACACTAAAATTAAAAAATTTTGTGCTTTGAAGGATACTATTAAGAAAGTGAAAAGATAACCTGTACAATGAGAGAAAATATTTTCAAATTACATATCTGACAATGAGTTTTTATCCTGACTAAAGTATTCCTACAACTCAACAGTAAAAATTTAAAAATGGGCAAAGAATTTGAAAATAAACATTTCTGCAAAGATTATCAAATGCCCAATAAGTACATGAAAAGGTGCGCTACAGCACTGGTCCTCAGGGAAATGCAAATCAAAACAATGAGACCACTCATGTTCAATAGGTTAAATATTTTCTTAAATGTTTTTAAAAAACCAACAAACAAAAAATAACAAGTATTTGGGGAGGATGTAGAGAAATTGGAACCCTCATACATTGCTGATAGGAATGTAAAATGCTACAGCCATTGTGGAAAATGGTTTGGTGGTTCCTCAACATGAAAAATATATGATAGAATCAGAATACAGTAGAATCCAACACATAGAACACAGAATCCAACACAGCAGTTCCACTCCTACTGGAAGGGAAACTACCCAACAGAACTGAAGACATGTTCACACAAAAACTGTACATGAATGTTCATAGCAGCATTCTTTGTAACATCCTAAATGTAGAAATGGTCCAAATGTCTATCGACTGTTAAATGGGTGAAAAATGTATATTCATGCAACAGAATATTTTTGTTGTTGTTTAGTCCCTGAGTCATGTCCAACTCTTATGCTACCATGTGGACTGTAGCCTGCCAGGTGCCTCTGTCTGTGAGATTTTCCAGGCAAGAATACTGGAGTGGGTTGCCACTTTCTTCTCAGGGGATCTTTCTGATCCAGGGATCACACTTGAGTCTCCTGCTTTGGTAGGTTCTTTACCACTGAGCCACCAGGAAATCTCCAACAGAATATTCAGTTCAGTTCAGTCGCTCAGTCGTGTCCGACTCTTTGCGACCCCATGAATCGCAGCACACCAGGCCTCCTTGTCCATCACCAACTCCCGGAGTTCACTCAGACTCACGTCCATCGAGTCTGTGATGCCATCCAGCCATCTCATCCTCTGTCGTCCCCTTCTCCTCCTGCCCCCAATCCCTCCCAGCATCAGAGTCTTTTCCAATGAGTCAACTCTTCGCATGAGGTGGCCGAAGTACTGGAGCTTCAGCTTTAGCATCATTCCTTCGAAAGAAATCCCAGGGCTGATCTCCTTCAGAATGGACTGGTTGGATCTCCTTGCAGTCCAAGGGACTCTCAAGAGTCTTCTCCAACACAGAATGTTACTCAGCCATAAAAAAGAATGGAGCTTTGAAATATGCTACAACATGTATGAACCTCAAAATATTACACTAAGTGATAGAAGTTGTCCACAAAGGTTATATGTTGTATGATTCTATTTATCTTAAATAGGCAAATAGAGATAAACAGTAGTTACCAGAGGCTGGAGACAGGGAAGAATAGGAGTGATGACTAATAGATATAGGGTTTCTTTTGCAGATGATGAAAATGTTCTGGAATTACCAAATAGTGATGACTGCACAATTTTGTGAGTATACTAAAACCCACTGAGTTGTATTTTTAAAAGGTGAATTTTATTATGTGTAAATTATATCTCAATAAAAAAAGAATTTTTACTGGTTTTCATCAAACTTTATGTTATTATGGTATAGTTGAGAAACAGCTTAATAAAATTTTATTTTATATAATTTATATAGTAGTCATGTTTCTTTTGCTTGATCTTTTGCTTTTTATTAAAAACCATATTGAATGTACTCATTGGCATTATTACTCTACAGTTTTCCACATAAAACAGGTATAAGAAACTGTCTATAGTGCTTTCCTGGTGACTCAGCGGTGAAGAATTTGTCTGCCAGTGTAGGAGACATGGGTTTGATCCTTGATCCAAGAAGATCCTGCATGCTGAGGAGCAACTAAGCCCTTACATCACAACTACTGAGCCTGTGCTTTAGAGCCCAAGAGCCACAGCTACTGTGCCCACGGACTGCAACTACTGAAGCCCACATGCCCTCGGGCCCATGTCGGAACAAGGGAAACCAAGGCAAGAAGCCTGCTCAACTCAGTTAGAGAGTAGCCACTACTCTCCACAATCAGAGAGAAGCTCACAAAGCCACAAAGGTCCAGCACAGCCAAAAATAAATAAATAAGTAAAAATTAAGAAATAAAACATTTATAGACTATCTTAGACAAAATTGACAAAGCAAAACAATGTAGAATTAGTGAACTGGAAATTATGGAGGATATAAATAAAAGAAACACATCTGTAGATATTAGTGATGTTTTCAGGTAGAAGTGTGTGTGTAGAAATGATAATGAATAAAATATGGTTTTCTCACTAACTTGAATGATGCAACCAGGAATCTATTGGCAGCAGGGTAGCTGGTAGATTACTTTTAAACCAGAAGAATCTTTGGTGCCATGTTTTTAAAAAAAAGATATACTGTGATCAATCAGTTCTGGTATGTACCCCCTTTATAGGGATCCATGAGCTTGTGAAGAAGTGAATGGTGAAGAGTAGTAACTGCTAAAATTTTACATCAAATCACCTAGTTGTACTAGGACAGTTCCACTAAAGTTACTTTAATATGATTTCTCCTAAAATAGTACTCCTTTTCAAGCAATGCTTGATTAATATAGTCATAGCAATTATTTCTATCCCTTTTCCACCCACACAATGTCAGTGAAAACAGTTAGATAACTTCAGTTAACAGAAGATTCTTTTTAAAATAATTACAGTCTTTATTTTCACCATTAAATTTAAATGAAGAAATATGACTAATTCTTACAGTCATTTTAGTTCTAGAAAAGATGCTATCTATAAGTTAATTCAAACTTTCAATGCTGTCACAAAGATTTCTCAATAATTTATTATTGAATATTTAAAAATATTTATTATTAGATATTAGTACAATTATATATCATGCTCAATTCTTAGTTAAATTATTCTTACTTATGCATGTTAAGATTTTGGTACCAAGCTGTTTTAGGTTTCTAATATTTATTGTGAATAATTTTTTAAATTTCTATATAAAATTTAACCATGTGATTATTACTACTGTTGCCTATTTTGAAAGATATGTTTTTCTATTTCAAACCTCTGAGGTGCCTGTGTTTATTCTTCTTAGGGAGTTGTCTGATAATTGTAAAGGACTAAACTACCATAGTATATTGTTCTTTTCAGAGAACAAATGAACTATGACTTGCATCTGTATTTTCACCTGTGCTATAATGTCTGACTTTAGTCATTGTCCATGTTACTACTTTTATTATATGTACTTGCCTTTGGTTCCTGCAAAGGGCTCTGCTGGTGACTCAGAATCCGCCTGCAATGTGGGAGACGTGCGTTCGATCCCAGGGTTGGGAAGATCCCCTGGAGAAGGGAACAGCTACCCACTCCAGTATTCTGGTCTGGAGAATTCCATGGACAGAGGAGGCTGGCAGGTACAGTCCATGGGGTCACAAGTAGTTGGACATGACTGAGCAACTTTCACTTTCACTTGGTTCCTGAATCCTTTGTGCTTGGGTATAAAATTCATGATAAATAAATGACCAGTATCTCTGGATAGATAAGTTAAAAAAAAGAAGCAGTAGCTAAAAATTAAGGAGGTAGAGCGATTTAGTGCACAGGGAGGGAAAAGGGGGAAGAGAGATTAAGAATCAAATGAGGATTAGTTTACAATCAATTAAAAATTAGATGGAAGAGTACTTAAAATTTTTAGCCTTGAATTAAAAATAAAAAACTGTACTCAGGAAAGGGACATATTAATGTGTGTTGAACTTGTAGGTGATTCTCACAAATCTTTGGACAGCCAATAGAAATTTTGCCTCCCAATATTTCAGCAGAACATGTGAGAAGAGGTCAATAATGTGTTGCCTAAGCTTTGTCAGGTTATTTTATCGATGTCTATAGGTCATAAATTGTGGATATTTAACTTCCTCTTCTTTATTTCTGTGTGGCAGTTTAAGTTTTTCAGAAGTAACAGTCCAAAGAGTGAGGAGAGAAGCAATGAATAGAAAAACCACGGAGGATTTTTTGGGCAGTAAGACTCTTCTTTGATACCATAATGATGTCTATGTGTCATTATACTTTTGTTCAGATTCATAGAATGTACAAACCCAAGAGTGATTTCTAATGCAGACTATGAACTTCGGGGGAATGTGATGTGTCAATGAAGGTTCAATCAATTGTAACAAATATTCCACTGTGGTGGGGGATGGTGGTCATGGGGAAAACAGCATGTATATGGGTAGTGAGTATGTGGAAAATCTCTGTACTTTCAATTTTACTGTGAACCTAAAGTTTTTAAAACAGACAACTCATGCTGAAAACAAACTTTTGCTGCTACTTTTATAGGAAAGCATTTAATTTATTGTATTGCTAATCAGGTAAGTATCTATGCACTATTCTATATAAGTTTGTTTTGCAGTCTTTACAGAATGATAAAGTTATAAATAAAAAGCCATCTGGTTTCTCTAAGTTCACAAGAGTATGTTTTCAGTCTTCAATGTATATTTTTATTAATATCTTGTGCTATATTACAAATTATTTCTAACAGCAATCTAAAACAACAAAGAATTTAGTTAGTCCAGAGTCTCATGTTGTTGTAGTCTAGCCATCAGCTAATACTAAAGTCATCTTGAAGCTTAATTAGAGCTGAAAAATCTACTTCCAACCTCACCCATGTGGTTATTGGCAGGGCTCTGAGAAAGGGCAGTGGTTCTGTAAAAGATCTGTCAAGAGAATGGAAAGACAAGAAACAGACTGGGAGAAAATATCTGCAAAATATATATTTGATAAAGGATTGTTATCCAAAATATACAAAGAACTCTTAAAACTCAACAATAAGGAAACAAACAACCTGATGAAAAAACGGACCAAAGACCTAAACAGACACCTCACCAAAGAAGATATGCAGATGGAAAATAAACATCTGGAAAGATGCCCCACATCTTATGTAATGAGGGAAAAGCAAAATAAAAAAAATTATTTAGGTGTTTTAATTCCTCAAATGGTATTTGCAGCTGAAACCTTTAGTTCCTGGATGTGTGAACCTTTTCATTGTGTTCCTGAGTGACCTCATGATATGTGAGCTAGTTTTCTCCAGTACAAGTGTGAGTGAGGGAGAGAGAGAAAGAGGCAAGGTATAAGCCAGTCCTTTTGTAATTTAATTTTGGAAGTAACATTCCATTACTTCTGCCATATTCCAACCAGAAGTGAATCATCAAGCCCAGCTACACTCAAGGGGTAGGTATTCACAAGGGTGAGTAGCAGTGTGTGGGATCATTGATGGCCATGTAGAGGCTGCATACTGAAATATGCCAAAGTCACCTCAGACTGACAGGTTATCAGGCTACATAGAATTGTAATTGTTTCTTTAGAGAAAATGTTAGCTCCCAAGTTTCCAATGGGAACAACTGGATAGATAGAAAGGACCTTTATTAAGCAAGAGAATACTGGTGGAAGGCTGGGTTTGGGAAAGCAGAGCTCAGTTATGGGTACGGTAAACTGGTTAAGCTTGTGGTTAATTTGAGATGGACAATGAGAAGTACCAGGTCAACAATTTGTTAGATGTGTGTAGCTCAGAGGGAAAGTTTGGAATAAAGATATTTACTTGAAAGTATTCATCATGCAGATGATAATTAACAATATGGGCATGGAATAAATCATAAGAGAGAGAGACTATAAAGTAAGAAAAAGAAGAAACCAAGTTCAAAGCCTTGGATAACTCAAGATTAAAAGCCAGTTAAGGACAGTGATCCTGCCAGGGACTCTGAGATAAATTAATGCCAAAGATGAAGGAACAGGGAAAGTTAGATCCTACTGCAGCCCAGAGCAGAGTGTTTCAAGAAAGACAGAAGAATCTACAATTTCAAATGTGCTGAGAAGTCCATTAACAGGAAGACAGAAAAATGTCCATTGACACTGCAGACAGAGAATTCGCTGGTGACCATTTGAGGAAGCCATGTGGATGGAGAAGGGGGACAGGAGCCCAGTGGAGAGGGCAGAGGAATGAGTGGCAGATAAGTGAATCAGTGAGTACAGGCAGTTTTTTCAAGGTTTTGCACAGGAGAGGAAAAAATACAGCAACTATCAAAAGGAAAGCATTAATAGAGGCCAAAAATGGTGGTTTCTTTTAAATATGGAAGTGAATATTTCTTCACTTTTAAAATATGTGCATTATTTAAATAATGATGAGAAAGATGCCACAGAAAGAAATTAAAGAAAGAACAAAAAAGACTGGTGTGAAAGCATAGGGATGTGAGACCACTAACACAGTGGAGGGCTATCTCCTGCACCGTAATAGGAGGAAATGAAAGCAGAAGAGACAAGTGAGAGGGACACAGAAAAGTTTACAGATGTGATGGCCAGAAAGTAAGGGCATTTTCAATCTTCTGGTTATATTTTCTCTGTGAAGTTGAAGAAGTCATGTGTGGAGTTTGTGCCTGTGAGTGTGTTCATGGAATGTCACTTAGGTTAGGGAAGAGATATGTGAGTAAAGCAGTTGTTGGGAAATCTTCAAGTAAGCTGAAATAGGAGCAAATACAGTTTCCCTGAAATGGCCTAATCCTTTGGAGAAAGCCAATGCTTGGTTAGACCATGATGGTCCACACGAACCACTCTACTCTCGTTTATAACCTTGTCTCCTCCGTCACGGCTTTTGTGCATTCCTTGCTCCTTCTGTTATAAGGAGAGGAATCTAATGAAGCAAGTCTCCTTATGTGTCAGGGATTTGAGTGATAGTGACTCTCCGAGTGTTTGCTTTTAAAATAAAGATGTCCGAAGAGGGTAATGACCTCTGACTAATCTCAGAGAGTGAACTGCTAATTAAGAAATACAATTCATAGCAGGGTCTGGGGTCCACAGCTCCACCACCTGTAGGCTATGTGCCCTAGCTGGGCCTCACTACAATCAGCTGCAAGTATAAATAATCATACTTAATTTTAGAAGTTTTAAAGAGATTTGGCATGTTATCTATCAAGTTTCTGACACTCAGACACAATTATTACACTCACGCAAAATAGTAATAGCTGCCACTGCTACCAACACCACTATTATCAATGTGGTTATTATCATTCATGTTGTATTTATTGATCACAGGAACTTTCTTGGAAATAGTGCCCCATATAGCAATACCTAAAGATCCCCTGGAGAAGGAAATGGCAACCCACTCCAGTCTTAGTCTGATAAATGAGTAACATTTTCAGTTTCATACCAATACCTACTGAGAGAGGAGTCAATTTATTCATTCATTAAATAAATATTTCTGAAAGCCTGTTCAGTTCAGTTCAGTTCAGTTCAGTTCAGTTCAGTCACTCAGTCATGTCTGACTCTTTGCAACCACATAGACAGCAGCATGCCAGGCTTCCCTGTCCTTCACAAACTCCCTGAGCTTGCTCAAATTCATATCCATTGAGTTGGTGATGCCATCCAACCATCTCATCCTCTGTCATCCCGTTCTCATTTCACTTTCAATCTTTCCCAGAATCAGGGTCTTTTCCAATGAGTCAGTTCTTCGCATCAGGTGGCCAAAGCATTGGAGTTTCAGCATCAGTTCTTCCAATGAGTATTCAGGACTGATTTCCTTTAGGATGGGCTGGGTGGATCTCCTTGCAGTCCAAGGGACTCTCAAGAGTCTTCTCCAACACCACAGTTTAAAAGCATCAATTCTTCTGTGCTCAGCTTTCTTTATAGTCCAACTCTCACATCCATACATGACCACTGGAAAAACCATAGCTTTGATTAGACAGATCTTTGTTGGCAAAATAATGTCTCTGCTTTTTAATATGCTGTCTAGGTCATAGCATTTCTTCCAAGGAGGAAGCACCTTTTAATTTCAAGCCTGCGTGCCTCTCTAAATTCACCATCAGCTTGAAAGGGCAGGAAGGCAAGTAGTCACCTTATAATGTGCCAAGTGTGACATCCCTAGACAGAGCCAATGTGCTGTGGGAGCCAGAGTGAAAGTGAGGTCACTTAGTCATGTCCTATTCTTTGTGACCCCATGGACATTAGCCCCCCTAGGCTCCGTCCGTGGAATTCTCCAGGCAAGATTACTAGAGTGGGTTGCCATTGAAAGGGAGCAAAGCCAAATGTGCCTGGGAGAATGAGAGGAGCCATCACTAAGCGGAAAAGTTTAAAATGGGTTTTGAAGAATAAGTAAGAGTCTGTAGGTAGAAAGAAGGTACTTACGACAATGGGAACAGCATGGACAAAGGGCCACTGATCAAGGAAAAAGGCAGTTTTAAATGCTCTTGGCTTTCTGTGACTGGAATCTATGAGTCAACACTTCACAAATATTGCTTCTGATATAGAAATTGGACTTTGAGCCTGAGAAATAGTTATACAAAGAGTGAAATTCATCTGGTCAGAAACAACTATTTCTTTGACACAAAGCTCAAGGATAGGGAGAAACTCATGAAAGTTGAAGTTTAACTTAATGAGTTACTAACAGGCAAACACATTCCCTTCCTACAAATGCTTTTTATTGCAGCAGAGTTATAAGACAAACACCCCAGTCCACATGGAACACATGCAAACCAGCTCTGTCAAAGGCGGTTAGTTTCCCCCTCTTCTCCTACCGTGATAAAATCCCTCCTTTGAGGTTGAGTATATCATCATCTGAACACAGATTTTATTTCTCTGTCTTTTCAGCTACTAGGTGTGGTAAAATGACTAAGTGTAGGGAAGTGATGTGGTGATTTCTGATTTTTATTCTTCTAAGTGCATTCCTTTCATCCTCCTTTTTTGATCCTTGGAATGCATATGTGATGATTGGCGCTCTAATGATCATGATCTTGAAGTCGAAGGACCAAGATAGCTCACTTTTGAGATGGTGAAACTGAAAACTATAAGTTCAGAAGACTGTACAACGATGGGATCAACCTTAATGGCTTATGCACAAAATTAAATTTTATATTGCTATAATATCAATATTTAAGCAACTGCTTTAAAAAACTGTAACCCAACCTTTATTCTAACTAACACATCAACTAGCAAATAGCATTCTAGTAAAGTTTTACTTGGTTTTTATATTTCTATGTTCTTATTTCTGTGCAAAGGGGTATGTTTTTAGTTGGTATGTTTTTTCCTCTAAAGGGCATTGTGATAATTATTTTATAGAAGCAAGACAAAAAACAGAAAGAGAATTTCTTTTAGTTCGACATGAAAAAATAAATATGTGCTTTTTACCCTGAGTTTCTCAAAAAGTATAATTAACTGCCTGCCTAGTTGCTCTGAATCTTCTAGTCTCTGGGTTAAGTTCTTCCAGTGGATTAACTCATTCAATCTTCCCAACAGCTCTCTGAAGTCGGTGTTATTTTCAGCCCCATTTTACAGTTCACAGAGGTTAAGTAACTGACTAATGCCTCATAGCTGGAAAGCGATGGATTGGGGCTTTTAGTCCAGGCAGTCTGACTCCACAGCTTAACTATTGAACACCACTCTCACCGCTCCACAGATATGGATAGTCCTTTAAATTCTATGGCCAGGGCTTGTCCTTGGCAGAAAAAATACAAGTAGAAACAAGCAAATAAATGGCCTGGCATGAGGCACTCTTGTTGATCTATCCCTTAGTTCTTTTTAGACATTATTCCTTGTTCCTGAGATGTTTACAGACTGAATTCCTAGTTGGCCCTTGGTGACTGAATTTTCTTTTGCTGAACCCAAAGTAAGTTTTCTGTAACCCTTTTCTGTATAGTCAGACATCTGGAGCCAGAACATGATTTTGACTATTTGCTGCCCACAGTTTTCTTCCCATTCTTCCTGGGCTACTGTATCAGTTTCTGTCCTGACTTTAGATTTGTGTTCTTGACTTTTTAAGTTTCCTTATGGAAAAGTCAGTCACTGACTTGGAACCTTTGTTCCAATTCTTTATGTAGCCTGGCTTCTGGATTTGTCTAAAATTTCATTGTCTTGTCTCTTGGCCTTACTTCCAAACCCAAGTTTTAAACACTTAGGACTGAGAGCAACAATTTTGGTTTATAGTTAGATTCTAAAGTAAAGGTACGTTTAACTGCAACATTGTTGGGCCACAATCTAGACAACTCATTGGCTGGATCCATTCTCTTTTTTATTCACCAAATATTCGCTAAGCTCTAGTCATGTGTCATGTATTATGTTCTGTGCTAAGACCTTAAATGGGTTGATTCCTACACTTATAGAATAGTTACAAAGTAATGAACAATATTTTCAATATAAGCAGTAGTTACAGTGGTAAACAATAGTAAGAATAGTAAACAGTAGTCACAAAATGGTAAACAAGAAATTAGCAAATTGAGTGATGAGGATGGAGCCAAGGCAATAATAGACCGTCTGTGGTAAGTGGAGCTTGAGCTGGGTTTTGAAAGCTATATGGTTAAGGAAATCAACCCTGAATATTCATTGGAAGGACTGATGCTGAAGCTCCAATACTTTGGCCATCTGATGTGAAGAGCCGACTCATTGGAAAAGACCCTGATACTGGGTAAGATTGAAGGCAACAGGAGAAGGGGGCAGCAGAGGATAGGATGGTTAGATAGCACACCGACTCAGTGAACATGAATCTGAGCAAACCGAGGGAGACAGTGGAGAACAGAGGAGACTGGCATGCTGTAGTCCATGGGGTCGCAGAGTCGGACACGACTTAGAGACTAAACAACAACGATAGTTCACCAGATTGATGAGAGGAGGAAGGCTAAGACCAAGGGAGAAGAATTTACACAGGCATAGAAGCTAAACTGAAAGCTCAGGACAGGGCAGAGGGAAGAGTTGGAGATGACGTGGAAGAGAGGTTTAGGTTATATTAGGAAATGCCTCATTTACCATGTAAAGGAGTTTAGGTTTTGAAGGGTTTTCAACAAACCAATAAAATGATGAGATTTGCCAGCTTACCCACTCCTTAAGGCTTCTACACATCAACCTGCCACCAGGCTAGTGAACACAGAGTAGTGATTAATAAGCTCTGTGACCACCCAGAAAACATTCCTGGCAGCTGCAGGCCCCAAGATACATCTAGGAATCTGCTTCTCTGGCAACATTTAGGTCAGAAACAAGTCTGTGTTTGAGAATTCTGCTGCTGCCTGAGTCACATCTCTTTTTATCTGCCCTGTTGCTGTTACCAGAGCTGATTGCTTCTTCCTCCTTTGGGTTATTTTCAGGGGTTGATGTATAGATTAATTGACACAAAGAAGGTTTTCATCTCCCTTGTTTTGAGATCAGGTGATATCAGTTGTGCAAATGTAAAAATAATTTGGTAGCACATATAAATTCCTATTCCTAAGAAGGGCAATAACTTATTATTCCCCTGTGAAATTGTAGTTTATTGAAATGGAAAATGACAGTATCTTCTTGAGAATGGCATCCTGTCAGGTCTTCTGATCCTTTCAGCCTAGTCCTCACTCTCTGATGATGACAGAAAGGGACATTTCTAGAGAGGTCCTGGAGTTGCTCTTCCTGACTCCAAACTTTAAGGTTGATGGATAAAGACAATCACACTTGACAGACTCATCAGTTCTGTCTCCATGACCATTTAACTTCATGTGTTATTTTGCATCTTCTGACAGCATTGGAATACGCAGTGGATTAGTATCAGGGATTTATCAAGATGATGTTGTTTATTGATACAAGACTCCTTTGGATCAAATAAGAAGTACCAAAGTCTAATTTTTGGAAGATGGAAAGATCTGTGTGGTCTTGTAATCACCACAGGCAGCTGTATAATATTCAGCTCATTTGGGGCTCTCTAATCTAGCCTAGGAGAGCTGCTTCATGTTTCCATCTTTTAAAGCATGAGAACAGTGTTTCTTTCAACTTTTACAATGATTGAAATTCCCAATACCTCAATTCAGTCCAAAGAGAAAAAGTACAAGCAGGAGGAGAATGTTCCAGGCACAGGATACATATTTTTTCTTGGTGCAGCAATATTAAAAATTGAATATCAAGACAATGATTATCTTCCTGGATTGAAAAAAAAAAAAAAACAGAGAAGGTTACAAGGAGAAATGAAATGCTGGCTAGCAGAAGCAGCAGAGAAGGTCTCATATTGGATAGTAACTAGTTCTGAGGCATTTTGGATGTCTTCTTGCTGACAACTAATTGGAAATTAAACATTCCCTGGTGGCTCAGCTGGTAAAGAATCCACCTGCAATGCAGGAGACCCTGGTTCAATTTCTGCATCAGGAAGATCCACTGAAGAAGGGATAGGCTACCCATTCCAGTTTTCTTGGGCTTCCCAGGTGGCTCAGCTGGTAAAGAATCTGCCTGCAGTGTGGGAGACCTGGTTTCAGTCCCTGAGTTGGGAAGATCCCCTGGAGAAGGGAAAGGCTACCCACTCCAGTATTCTGGCCTGGAGAATTGCATGGACTGTATAGTCCATTGGACTGCAAAGAGTCGTACACGACTGAGTGACTTTCACATATAAAAAAGAGGTTCCTGCTTGCAGCTTTGTATTCTATTATTCCTTCTTTACTCCTTTTATGCCTGACTTCCATGTGCTTGGAATAATTCATGAGAATTACTTTAAAATTTCAGGAAAAAAGAGCAATAGGTAAGAGTTTGCTAACTACAACTGTATTATAGGGATGATTCCTGAGATTAAAAAGAAATGTGGCCATCTTTTCCCCTGCACTATGTTCAAGGGGAAGAATAAACCTGGTATCATCAAAAGCAATGATTTTATAAAGCAACTATGCTCCAATAAAAACTAATTTTTTAAAAAAGCAATGATTTTAGAGTCAGGAGTCCTGGGCACAAGACCTCACTTCTATTGTTAAATAACTGTGTGTCTTTAGATGAATTCTGTGAAACTCAGTCATGTGGTTTGTAAAACGATGAGAAGTATTTGATAACCAGTAAGGGCTTTATGTTCGACAATCATTTATGTTGTTTTAGAGTAAGAAAATCTGCCTGCCACTGCAGGAAATGCAGGAGACATGGGTTCAATCTCTGGGTTAGGAAGATCCCCTGGAGAAGAAATTGGCAACCCACTCTAGTACTCTAGCTTGGGAAAATCCCATGGACAGAGGAGACTGGCCGGCTATAGTCCATGGAGTTGCAAAGAGTCGGACATGACTAAGCACACACACATTCACATACTAGAGTAAGCCTCAAGAACCTGAGAAATGATGGGCACTGCCATTAACGTATTTAGAGGGATGGGACTCACACATGAAAAAAATGGAGTTGCTCTTTCCTCACACTTGAAGCTGGAATTAGCAATCATGTATTTTAAAAGGAAACTTTGGAACACAACGCAGCTAGCACGTAAGACTAGAAAAGAAACCAAGCAACACCTTCGGAGGGCAGGAGAGGTCCCAATACAAACTGTACCCCGTGGTTATTCTGTATCTGGCACTTGAAGGGTGAGATTATAATTCACAAGGGGCAACCTTTCCTCTCGCTTGCAGACCTCAGTTCCCACCAATATTCCAAATCAGTGGGAGTCCACCATGTCTGCCTTGGAAGCAGCCAAATCATTTCCGGTCTAGGAAGGAATAGGTATCAACACTGAAGGCTTGAGTAATGAAAGAAAAATACATCTTCTAAGATCCTGGAACACGGGCCTTGAAGGAGGTCCAAGGATAGGAATCAGGGTTTTTCCAAGTGAGTTTTCTTTCATTTTATTTTATGACTTTGAAAATTATCCTCTGGACAGATTTTTGTCAAATGAATAAAGTCAAATTATTAAAGTATTTATTAAGGCAACTGTGCAGGAGCTTCAGGCACTGCTGTAGACAGTAAAATGCCATGTGGTTGTGCTGCCATATTATGATGTCCAGAATAATTTTTCTCTGATAAACATTAGGAAAAAATGAATCCTTCCTCTTATTAGGTAGTTCTGAGATCCCTTTCTTAAATGCATGCTTTTCTTAAATTCTTAATTACAGAAGAAGAGAGATGTATTTGTCATTTGGGATTAGGTGTCCATCTCTTAGCTTAGTGGCTATGCCTATTGAATTGGGTCATATTACAGAATCATGGGAGTGCCTGTTTAACTATATGTTTGGAGGAAAAAATAATTTTTAGAAGGTCTAGTGGACAATCCTGTAAATAAGTCCCAGTGCAAAAGCTGAAGTGCTCTGTGAGTTTTTTACTGTACTGCCAAGAAGAGATGTGATACAAATTGGAGAGGCTTCAAGGAAACTCTGCTTTGGAAATAGAAGTGATTTGTGCCTCAGCTTGTGGTTTGTGCCTGTCTGTATCATCCACTCCAGAAATGTGGATCTTTCACTTAATATTTTGGAGGAAGTCTTAGAGAAATTGGCAGGTATGGCCTCTTTCTTTGGCATAAACTGGATGGAATTACTGATGTCCTCAAATGCAGATAGTTCCTGGTTTTCTTCCCTTACAGCTCACTACAGGACTCGGGACCAGGTCTAGACAGTTTACTGCCACATCCACAGTGAATGGCATACAGTAGGTACTCAGGATATTTGTTGAATATATAAGTTATGATGCCATCAAAATATTTTCCTATTTTATGTCTGTTCTGGAAACTTCAAGGAAATTGATGTCTCTGTTAGAAAAGAAAAACACAGTGTCTTTGACTGAAAGCAAAATGTTGGGACATTCTAGTTAGGTAGAACATTTGAAAGATTTGGCAGTACATCTGGGTTTTTTTTTTTTTTTTTTGGTTGACTAAAGATAGAAGCCCTACACCGCATTACAGCTCATTCCAATAATTATCTTTCCCATTCCTTGTTATATCCATAAAACCCAAGAGAAGTCTTGATGAATAGTTGGTACCTAATAAATATTTGCTAAATTAATTATTACAAATACATTAGAATGTAATGACATCAAATATTTTTGCCAATTATCTTGAAATAAGCCATGTCTATTGCTATGATGCTGTTGCTTTCATGAAAAATAGAATTTCTTCAAGTTTATAAGAAATGGAAACGGAATATAAATTTCTTTTTCACTATGTACAAAAATCTATGATTTTCCAGAAGACAAGTCACAAAAAACTTGATTGAACCTGAGGAAGACATTTCATTTTTATTGAAGATTAGAGAAAGCCCATTCCAAAGCAGTTTGACAAGGAGAGGCTCATTACTGACCTGGACTGTTTGGTGGATAATTTTAGCCAACCTCATCAGGTAGCTTTCTGTTTCAATGCCCTGCAGTAACTAACAAGCTTTTACTGAAGGCCTTATAATCTCCTTTGACCAAGCTGCTCCAATAGAAAAGAAAATGGAGGCAGAGTGAGCTGTCTAATACCAAAATAAATGCTTCTGTAAAATGCAGTTTCTAAAGCAACAAAATAAACTGCAGCAAAATTTTCTGTACATAAGTCTTACACATTTCAGGGGAGGCTGGTGATAGCTTTCGAAGAATTCTCAATGAGCTTTTGACTCCAGAATGTTAAGAACCACTGTTATCCCAATATTCAATTTACAGATGAAACTACACAAAGGTTAAAAAGTACTCTGTTACAGCGTCTGTGGATAATGTTCATTTTCCTCTCTTAGGAAAGCCTTTAAATGAGGGTGAAGGCAGAAGGCTTTGAGCTTCACGTTTATCATCTCATTTATTTATCCATCTAGATGTATTTTCAGTTTTGAGGCTGTGGCCAGAAGCGTGTTAGTTTCCTTTCTTGAGCAGCTGGTTAAATCCACATCCCACACTCTTCCATTAAGTTCTCAAGTTCCAGGCATCAACCCTAACTGTCCCTGAGGGGATACCAGAGGACCAGGGGCAGACCCTATACCTGGGAGCCTGAGAATTATTTGAATTAGCCAATCCACTGAAAGCCTTCAACACCCTACCCGGCCCCACCTGACTCCCCATACAAAAGCTGTCCCTCTTCCAGCCCCCCACAATCCAACTTGCTGTCACCTTGTCTCTGGAAACAACCTCTGTGCTATCATATGGAGTTGTCAATACTTAGAGTTCTGCCTTTCCTCTGTCCCTGTGTCATCATGCTCTGTGCCACAACAAAGGTCTTTAAATCTTATATAATACTCTCACAATAATCCTGTGAAATAAACATGGTTTGTGCATTGCAGATGAAGTAACAGCCTCAGAGAGGTTGGTCCATAGCTCAAATTTAACAATCTGTTTATTGACAGAGTTGATATCACAGTTCATATCTGCCTATTATGCTATTGCATCTGGTCCTAAGAATGTTTTGAATTTGCAAATTCAGTAACTCAAAATACTATATATTTCAATGACTGTCCCAGATTCCTTTGATCTTTAAACACAAATGAGAACAAGACAGAGACAAAAACTACCAATATATGGTTAAGAAAAGGTGACTAAAAATATGTAAGTATCAATAATCATCACAAGTGACAGTGAATCTTTATTAGCAATTAAGAAAGAAATCAGTCATGATGGAAATACTTATACCATGGAATTTGGCAAACATTACAAATAAGCATTTTTTTTTTAAATGCAGGAAACATAATGTACCACTGTCACCATATATATCTTGTGAAAAAATGGTACCTAACAATTGAAGGTCAGTCAACAAATTAATAAATTAACATGAACTCTTACAAAAGAAATATTATAGCTGCAATAGATGAATATCAATATAGGGTAGTATACAAAATATATTGCTAATTTTAAACTGCAATTGGCAAAGATGAAGAATTATGTAATCTCTTTTTGTAAAAAAAAATAATATGCAAGAAAAAAATCTGCAAGTTTATATATGTATGGCTGAAAACTGGTTACATGTGACTGATGAAATCATGAGTGATTTTTTTGTTGTCGTCTCCCTAGATTCTCTAAATTTTCTGCATTTTGCATGAATTACTTCTGCAAAACTTCTGAAGTTCCCTCTAAAAGTAGGGTCTTGGTGCTGTAAATCTGATTCCTTTTGTCTGATCATTGGTCATGCAAAACCACTGGAACAGTCAAACACAATCAGAGGTATTACTAGCAGGTGAAGGGCCGGATATTGTCATTAAGCAGACACAGAGTAGATCTGGAGCCGGAAGTCCTGAGTCTGAGTGTCAGCATTGTTCCTTATTAGTTGGGTAACATTAGACAAGACAAACTTCCCTGTAAAGGCAGAAGGGCCATGCCAGCCGGGAGCATTCCTGCAGGCTCACTGTAGGACAATGTAACCTAAAGAATAAGGCATTTTGTAAGCACAGAACAAAAGTCGTATGTATGATTAGGAAGTATATTCAAGAGTCTCTTACTTGATGTTAGATGACTTCATCTCTTAGCTATTTTCATAGCTCCACCCCTCCATTAGGAAACCTTTTCTGTGTCATCACCTTAACTAATTATTTACTTATTGATTAACTCTTTTCTGGTTTTCTATATTCCTCATGTACTGTACTATGCAGAATTTCCTGTAATTTTATATTTTTGCAATGTTCTGTTTAAAATTACACTTAAAAACTTAAAAAAAATCATACCCACAAAATGGTAAATCTGAGTTATATGAAATGGAGTTCTACCATGTACTAAAACTAGGAAGTAGGAATTCTGTAATTTAATCAACAAAGTATGATGCAAAGTGATAATAAGAAAGCATATATTCAGGACAGAGAGCAATGAACATATAAAAGTGAGATTTCAAGAAATCACCCAAACTTTTTCTTTTTTCTTTTGGCTGCACTACATGGCTTGTGGAATGTTAGTTCCCCAACCAAGGATTCAACCTGTGCCCTCAGTACTGAAAGTGCTAACCACTGGACAACTGGGGAATTCCCTCACCTAGTCTCTTCTGCTTTAGTGCCTGCAAAATTGAGCACTTCAGTTTGTGTATTGTACAGAAAAAACAATATTATGAAAGAGACGTGCTTCAAAAGAAAACACTTTCCCCAACACAGGAGACTCACTATAATGTGCATTAATTTATTGCTGTAATGGTAATTCACATTTTAAATTGCAATTAATTACTCATTTAATGGACAAGTTTCTCACAATAGACTCTTGCTTTCTGAGATTAGGCATGGAGTTTTCACTAGCATCCAGTTTATTTAGGAGTACACAGTAGCCACTTCAGAATACAATTAAGGAATACATGCATCCTTAACAACTCAGAATGGATTCACAGAAATATGGAAATGGGTCTACACAAAGGAGAATATCTTTGCTTGTATGAATACATTTAATGATGTCCTGCATGGCACTGAGGATGTCCTTTCAGAGACAGAAGGGATAAGGTTTGACCTGGAGCAAGAGGAACTGATGGGCATAGGAGGTATCTGATCAATATGGCAAGTCCATATTGATAGGTTCTCAAACAGAAGCCACCATATCCAGTGGACAGGGAAATGCAGGCTCCATTGGTGTTAATTCAGCCTTCAAGATCCTTTGCTTCAGCTGTCCTTCCACGTCACATACCTGATGGGTCTGCCCCACTCTGCTACCACCAGCTACCACCTTCAAACTCTCGAGGTGTCCTAGTGGAAAATCTTTGTACTTGGACCTGCCATCTTCTTCTGTAGTCCTGCCCCTTACCAATAATTCTAATGAAAATTATTTCATCTGAAAGTATTTTTCCATTTCAACTTATGAGACATGGTTTTCCTCAAAAGCCACACTGCTCTTGTGTTCCTACCAGAGGTGTTTTCTTAGCAAGAATAGTCCGTATGTGTGGACGTTAATGACTCAATCACTTTCTTGTAAAGTTATGTCCATCTGTCGCATAGAAGAACAGTACCCTTTAGAGAGCACTAAAGGAAACTAGAGGACGGGTAGGAAAAATGAGCAGCTATTAAAAGAGGTAAAATGCTGCCAGTGAGTCTAACTGATAAGAGCAGTTAATAAAGCATTAAAAGTAGAGTAGCAAATATACAGCTTGGCATAAATTATAGTCACAGTTCATTTTTCTGTTGTTCCTAGAAGTTAACACACAAAACCCCGTGGCCTTCCAAAACAATACTTTCAGCTCTGTTGATGATGCTTGTTTCCTTGTTGAATGTAGCAGGTAATCTCTCCAAGTGACTCAACTGCTTGGATATGATTAAAACTATGTCACAAAAGAGCTGAGGCAAACTGAAGCTGTAAGTGGGAGGAATGAACAGCTAGGGTATGGAGGAATAGGATTTCGGCAATTAGGAGGAAAGAAAGGAGGTTATATAGTTAAAGCTATTCTGACCTTCTTTTCTAAAGTACTTGAATGTTTATTAGCAAATACTATCTGTCTGCCAGCTCTTTCACATAGCAATTATAACAATTTCTTAATCTCCAGAGAATGCTAGTATCTTCGAAGGCAATAAAACCTGTTCTAGAATGATGTTATGGGCTCACAAAATACTTTTGTAAGCCTTCCAGCAATGCCATCTCCAGAAGTTTCCACTTTAGAGATGATAGCATACCCCACATATTTGACATTTTAAGAAGATCAGGGTTTTAAGTACAATTTATTTCTGATGAAGATAAAACAGAAAGCATGTTCTATATTGATTGAGAGGCAGCCATGAAAATAGATTAGTTTCAGTACTTTTTGCTGTTATGATTAGAAGACATAAAATCCTGAATAAAAGATAGATGATTTTAAATCTGAGGAGGGCCAAATAAATCTGCTGGCTTTCTCTAAGCAAGAGGTGAGGACATGGCCTAGAAACCTGTTTTGTGTGATGATGGTGAGGTCGATCATACCAATTTAGTTGGTATAAAAATTGAAATAGGTATGCAAAATTATTCCTCTAGGGTTATTTTATTCCCAAGATATTATAGATTTACACCCATCTAGGTAAAACTTCTTGCAAAGGGTAATTTCCATCCTGAACTCAAAGTCTAAATACAGTTAAGAATAAATGCATGCAAACTTACAGTTGACAGTTAGGGAAAAAAATGCATTTACAGGGTATAAAGTGGCCCATGCTAATTGGATACAAATTCTAAATACCTCTCATGCATGGATTCCATTTCAATCAGCTGTTAAAATGCATGATGATATAAAAATAATACAGAAAGGGAATCTTAAAGAAATGCATCCGCTCTGGCAGTTTGATAAGTGTCTGGAGGTGATCCAGGTCCATTCGCTTTGCATAAGATTGGCCGACTCTACAGAAGGAATGTGAAAGATTAATGGCATTATAATTCAACATTACAGGGCTCGACAACCATATTTCATTCATTAGCCACTAGATTAGCAATGCAGGGTGCTGCCAATAAGCAGCAAGACAACACAAAGGGAGAGAAAACTGGAGCCATGTTACTTGCTCACTACACACTAAAAAGAAACCTGTTACAGCACAGTTAATACAAACAACATTGGAGCCAGATATTTTCCAAAGAACCCTAAATGAGTGAAGACAAGATACATTTTTACAAAGTACTATTTCCCAGGGAAAGGGCAGAGATTCTTTGATAACACACAGAACAATGATGGAAGTCTGTTCCACTTGGCGTTAGTTGTTCCCTCTATACGGAGAACCAATCAATTGACAACCATTTGTCTCATTTTACTGACATAGCAGCTCTGTGAGGTATGAATGATTGCCCTTATGTGAAAGACAAAGTTATAAAGTGTCTTAGAGAAGTTCAGGGCCTTCCCCCATGTCCCTGGCCAGTGGCTGAGGAGCCAGAGCCCGAGTCCTCTTAAGGCCAAGTCTCTGTATGGAGCAGTGCTCTAAAGTGGTGCTTCTCAAATTATGCATGCTGAAAGAAGTTTTAAATTCCCAATTTGTCATTATTTTGTGTTGATGCTTGGGCTAAAAGAGATTTTCCTAAAGTATTAATAGTTTTCTAAAAGTACTTCACAAACACTTATGCAGCACTTATAAATGTAAGAACTAGTCTAAGTTCTTTGCACTTATTAACTTTGTCTTTGCAATGGCCTGCCTGGTGGCTCAGTGGTAAAAAATCTGCCTGCAATGCAGGAAATGGAAAAGACGTGGGTTCAATCCCTGGGTCAGGAAGATCTCCTGGAGAAGGAAATGGCAAGCCACTCCAGTACGCTTGACTAGGAAATCCCATAGACAGAGGAGTTGCGTGGGCTGTGGTCCATAGGTTCCCAAAGAGTCGGACACGATTGAAGTGGCTGAGCACACATGCAAGGACCTTATGAACTAGTAGATAATTCAGGCTTCTATAATATTAATGACTTTTTCCTTGCTCCAGTCTGGACCACACTTATCTAGACTTGCTAAGCAGCCATCTTGCGCTTTCCCTTTACTACTCTCTGGTGTGAGATCTACTTGAATCTGGTCTTATCCTCTTTCTTGATTTTCTGTCTCCTTTAACTCTTCAGAAAGGGTACATGGGAAATAAAAATTTTTGACTCACATATCTGAAAATATCTTTATTCTGCCTATATTATTGAGTGATAATTTAACTAGAAAAAATATTAACTTGAAAAAATATTCCTTTAGACATTTGAAAGCATTGTTTGATTATCTTCCAAAAGCTGTTATTGCCGATGATGAGTCTTATAATTATCTGTTTCTTATTCTATGGTATGTGGTATACTTCTACCTTACAATCTTCTAATCACGTTGACATTTTGAGATTTTGTATATAGGCCTAGTGTAGGTCTGTGGTAGGAAGAATTCTAAGATGTCTCTCAAGATGATTTGGGAGAATGGCATTCTATCATGTATACTATCATGTAAGAATTGAATCGCCAGTCTATGTCTGACGCAGGATACAGCCTGCTTGGGGCTGGTGCATGGGGATGACCCACAGAGATGTTATGGGGAGGGAGGTGGGACGGGGGTTCATGTTTGGGAACACATGTAAGAATTAAAGATTTTAAAATTAAATAAAAAATTAAAAAAAAAAAAGATTTTCTGCCACCCTGATCAACATGCTCTACGCAATTCTAGGGTCTGTGAATCTTATGAGTTTTACTCTCATTAATGAGCTTAAGTTTATGGCACAGTTGAATTTAAGATAGGGGGATTAACTAGGAGCTTGAATTAATTACATGAATCCTTTAATAATGGAAAAGTTGATTTTGTCTTTTTTTTTTTTTTGGTTTTGATTTTGGTTTTTGCTGGTCACAGAAAAGAAAATCAGAGATTGGAAGCATAAAAATGATTCAGTGCACCATTGCTAGCCTGAAGATGGAAGGGGTCACTTGGCAAAAAAGCAGGTGGCCTCTAGATTCTGGGAACTATCCCATCAGGATTTCAGTCCTTCAACCACAAGGAACTGAATTCTGCCAACAAGAATAAAATTGGAAACAGATTTTTCTCAAGAGCTTCCAGGCAAGAACTTAACCTGGCCAACACCTTGTTTCCAAGCCTTGTGCAGAGAACCTAGTCAAAGTACATTTATTTTGGATTATTTAAAAAATGTTGGTTTTACTCTTTCATGTTATAACTTTTTTGTATATTTGGTAATCCTATAAATATTATAAATTACATAATTATAATTATGTAATTTACATAATTTCTTTGCCACTAAGCCCTCAACAGATACTTGTTGAATTGTGAGAAGGAATGAACAAGATGATAGAACTTTGTGTACTGGGTAGAGTTTTAGGGAAAAAGTTCTGCTTTATGGTGAACAGTCTAGGGGAAGGCTTCTTTTTTGGAGACTGACTCTGCCAATATTTTGCCTGGGATAAATGCATAGTCATGTTGAACACAGAGATGATTCAAGAGAATCAAGAAGGGTTAAGACATCTTTATTTTGTCTCCTTTTTCTCAACCCTTCTTAATGTTTTTGGACTTCTTGTACCCACCACCCCACAAAGCCTACCTGCAAAGTCTCTCCAAGGTTGTGCTGGTGACATAGGTACCCTCTTTGGCTACAGTCCTTTTCTTCATGTTTAGTTATTTCTAGCTTCTTTTTCTATGTTTAATCAGTAAATGTTTTTCATATTCACTTTCCAGAAATTTATTAATATCTTATCTGCTGAAGAGCCTCTCCATTCTTTTCATTGTGAGAATTTATAATATTTTATGCCATCATATCATTTTAATATAATATCAAGATGGGGAGAGGAAGTGGGGAGATAAACACATGCTCAGCTAATAATCTTGAATCAAGAATTTGAAGAAAACATCCACTAAATTAAATTTATATATATATAATATAAAGCTCTGAGTAAATGATATTACTCTTAATTTGAAAAATGGTATTTGATTGTTCACCCAAATGGATACAATTGGTGGGCTTATACATTATTTTGAGCAGAAAGCCTTCCCTTAAAAGAACTCTCAATTATACCTTCTTAGAAAAGTCTTGGGAAAGAAATATAGGCAAATGAGTATTAGAATTCTCCAGTGCTTCCTGCTAGTGAAAAAAGACAAGAAAAGTATAAAAGGTTGAAAAACAAGTTCAAAGTTCACAGAAGATCTCTAAGTTCTTGGGTATGACTCTAGAGAGAAAGGACAAAGGAGTGTTGTTTGTACCCAAATGGATTTCTCGTGTGTTTCAGACACTGTCAGAAGTAGATGCCAATTGCTGTAAGGCAGGGGTCAGCAATATGGCCCATGAGACGAATCTGTACTGCCATCTGTTTTTACAAATGAAGATTTGTTGGAACACAGCCATGTGCATTTGTTTATGTATCATATATGGCTACTCTTTCACTATAGCAGCAAAGGTGAGTAGTGCAAAAGAAATTGTATGGCCCACACAGTCTAAAATATTTATCACTAGCTTCTTCCTCCCTGGTGGCTCAGATAGCAATGAATGTGCCTACCAAGCAGGAGACTTGGGTTCGATCCCTGGGTCAGGAAGATCCCCTGGAGAAGGAAATGGCAACTCACTCCAGTATTATTGTCTGGAGAATTCCATGGACAGAGGAGACTGGCAGCTACAATCCCTGGGGTCACAAAGAGTCGGACATGACTGAGTGGCTGACACTTTCACAGCCTCTTCCAGAGGAAGATAGTCTACCTTGGTTTGAGGCAAAGAGAATAATCCCATTCCTCTTTCTAGTAATTGGCTTAGGAAAGGGGGCATATGACCAGTAATTGCTAGTGAGATGTGAAGGGAAGACAGCTTTGGGACTTTGGGAAAATCTTTCCACCCTTTTAAAGGAACGCTCTCTTTTCTCCTGCTAGGTGTTGTGTCTGGAAATGTGGAAAGGGCCTGGCTCCTGCAAGATGTATTTGAATCATTAAATTAACCAATTTAGGTGCTGGTATCCCTCAGGACTTCTTGTTTTGTGAGATAATAAATGTTCCTTGTTTAAATCATTTTGAGTTGCTGTTGCAGGCAGCTCTGATGTGCGGCTGAAAGTCTCCTTACTATAACACCATTCTGCTTCCAGTACCAAGGCCAGCAGGGGGAGACGTAAGAAAGACCGCTTCTGTTTCCATTTTCTCTCCCACAGTTTTGAGAACTCTGCTGCTTTGGCTACATCACTGCTTTTTAAAGAAGGGAGATCATTTCTAAATCAAGCTCGTCAGAACTACAGCATTGTGTTTGTTCCAGGTCCCACTTGGATCCTTTCATCTGCTAGAAGCTTCTAGAACATTCATGCCACAAGGGAAACTCTTGCCTTAGAAGTAAGGAAATATGTCTGTCTGGATTCTTTAAGATGTCTCTAAAGCAGAGACATTACTTTGCCAATAAAGGTCTGTCTAGTCAAGGCTATGGTTTTTCCAGTAGTCATGTATGGATTTGACAGCTGGACTGTGAAGAAAGCTGAGCACTGCAGAATTGATGCTTCTGAACTGTGGTGTTGGAGAAGACTCTTGAGAGTCCTTTGGACTGCAAGGAAATCCAACCAGTCCATTCTGGGGGAGATCAGTCCTGGGTGTTCTTTGGAAGGAATGATGCTAAAGCTGAAACTCCAGTACTTTGGCCACCTCATGCAAAGAGTTGACTCATTGGAAAACACTCTGATGCTGGGAGGCATTGGGTTCAGGGAGGAGAAGGGGATGACAGAGGATGAGATGGCTGCATAGCATCACCGACTCGATGGACGTGAGTTTGAGTGAACTCCGGGAGTTGATGGACAGGGAGGCCTGGCGTGCTGCAATTCATGGGGTCACAAAGAGTTGGACACGACTGAGCAACTAAACTGAACTGAACTGAACTGAAGTTACTTTACTTGAGGATTCAAAAAAAAAAAAAAAAAAGAAATGCATTTAAATGCAAACATCAAGTGCATCAAGTTTTCTAGTTTCTACAAAATTTTAACACAGTTGCAGACTTCAATTCATATTATGTGTATATATGTTTTAAATAATTAATATTTTCTTCCAGGTAATGGTCTAAACTCATGATGGTTTCTAGAAGAATAACATGATTATTTTATTTTGTCTTATAAATACTTAGTGAGTACAGTGTTTTATGCATTATCTCAAAGTACTACCTTAAACTTAATTTAGTAAATCTAGTACCTTAAGTTCCTTTGATTCATCACCTGGTCTACATAATTCAAGCTTCCTCAGAGAACTAATTGAAGCTATTTTCCCATTTGTAGCTGAAACAAGTATTTTTTCAGTGCATCCCATGTCATAATAAAATGCTTTCTGGCAAATTCTCTTCTAGTATATAATTGTGATAGTCCTAAAGGCACTTTTAATTTTGTTAGCATCAAATTGTTCATGCCACTAAGTGTAAAACTCATAAAATAAAGATGAAATTCCCAAACAATGTGAAAATTTGGATCTCTCTATTTATATTGCTGTATTTTGTCTGTTTAACCTTTATATAATTTCTTTTTGCTTCAAGGGAAAAAATAGACACTGACACCAAGGAGATTTTGAAGCACAAAGCAAATGCAAGTTAAAGAAATATGTTATATTCTTATATATAAATATTCCTTTTCTTGGAATCATTCCCCTTAAGTACTAAATTTATCTATTCCTTAGTCTGATTTGGGCAAAAAGAAAAACAGTTACAACATTACATTCTTAATTTCTACTTAAACTTAAATACATAAATTAATTTAAACTTGATAATACTATTGTTATTATCATATTATACTGCAGAAAAAGGAACTGAGGTTTTTTTTTAGCATAAGTAATGTAACCAAGGGCTTCCCTGGTGGCTCAGTGATGAAGAATCCGCCTGGGCAATGCAGGAGAAGTGGGTTCAATCCCTGGATTGGAAAGATGCCCTGGAGAAGGAAATGGCAACCCACACCTGTATTCTTGCCTGGAGAATCCCATGGACAGAGAAGCCTGGCAGGCTACAGTCCATGGGGTTGCAAAGACTTGGACATGACTTATCGACTGAACAACAGCAACAAGGTAGCTAAGGCCACATAGTTCTTAAGTGGCAGTCAACCTACAAAGCCAATTCTGTCTGAGCAGAGAGCCACTCTGCAATATTCATAAGCCATTCAAGATCAGTAAAAAGGAGTGAATCACTGATAAGATTAGGTTAATAAGAATTTATTATAATATGCAAAACTTTTATCGTGAACAAAGCATAATATGTCTGGATGAGTCAGTGTTGGAAGGGAAAATTTAGTTACCAGTTAGTAGAGTTTCCATTCAATCCTCATTTTCCTAATTAATAATAATAATAATGGTGAAATAACACCTATTTATTCAGAAAATCAAAGTAGACAAAACTCTTTTATCTCCATGTATATCAACTTCTCTAAAACGGATAGAAACTCATACATCTCAATTACAAAAACAAACAACAAATTCCAATTAAAAAGTGAGCAAAGATTCACATTGTTGTATGGCAGAAAACAACACAGCATTGTAAAGCAATTTTCCTCCAATTAAAAAATAAAATTTTAAAAAAGTGAGGGAAGGATCTGAATAGACATTTTTTCAAAGAAGACGTACACTAGTCAATAGGTATAAGAAACTGAAAATTGCTCAGTAGTGTCCGATTCTTTGCGACCCCATGGACTATATAGTCCATGAAATTCTCCAGGCCAGAATACTGGATCCCCTTCTCTAGGGGATCTTCCCAACCCAGGTATTAAACCCAGGTCTCCCACATTGCAGGCAGATTCTTTACTAGGTGAAACACCAGGGAAGCCCAAGAACCCTGGAGTGGGCAGCCTATCCCTTCTCCAGCCTATCCACAGGAATCATTGCAGGTGGATTCTTTACCAACTGAGCTATCAGTGAAGCCCATGTGATGTGAGGAATGTGCTAACTAACCTTATCGCAATAATCATTTTACAATTTGCGTGCTAAATCACTTCAGCCGTGTCCAACTCTGTGCAAGCCTATGGACTGAAGCCCACCAAGCTCCTCTGTCCATGGGATCTTCCAGGTAAGAATACTGGAGTGGATTGCCATTTGTTTCTCCAGGGGATCTTCCTGGCCCAGGGATAAAACCCGTTATCTCTTAGGTCTCCTGCATCAGCAGGCAGGTTCTTTACCACTAGCACCACATGGGAAGCCCATATTTTACAATATATATGTACAGAAAGTCATCACGTTGTACATCTAAACTTACACGGTGTTGTATGTCAATTATATCTCAGTAAAGCTGGGAAAAAGATGAAATTTGCCATTGTACAAGAAACCTGAAATATTGTGTTTCTTATAGCTCACAGATGAAGGAAATTATTGATAGATAAAGCTTATCACAAATTTGACAAGGGTCCAAAGATTTATTGACATTGTAATGAGTTGGAAGTAAATAAAAATTTTCTAAACTATTAATAATTTTTAAAAATCCCACAGATTTCTAGCAGGCTGAATTGTCTTCCTTATCTATGGACAGATTATCAAAAAGATTTTTACTATAAAGAGACAGCTAAAAATTTAGGGTATATAAAGGTGTTGTAGGCAGTTCACTAGCAAACATTTTCTGTCATTTGGTTTTCTGGATTTTTTTTATGTTTGTGGTATTTTTCAGCTTTTATAAAATTTAGTATTTTCTTAAGATTTGTTACTTCATTTAAAATAAGTATTCAGGGACTTCCCTGGTGGTCCAGTGGTTAAGACTCCACGTTTCTAATTCTGGGGACATGAATTCAATCTCTGGTAGGGGAACTAAGACCTCACATGTCTTGGGTATAACCAAAATAAAATTAAATTTAAAAATACTTTAAAATAAAATAAATATTCAATTTGCACTAAAAATAATAAATCAAGGGTTGTAGGTAAATATAAAGTTACATGAAAAATTTGAAAAATAAAACCTTAAACCATTTTATTCACCTTAGGCCTTCAATACATTATTGCCCATTGTCTCTTCAGATATCTGTCATATGCAAAGAGTCAAATTAAGTTAGCTAGGGTTGAGTATAATTTTACAAATGTTTTAAAAGGCTGGAATTAAAATAACTCAAATATGAAACAGCTGTAAGGTATTAAGTAAAGTTATTATATCCTGTAGCTCTCTTATAACTTGGTTTAACTTCACCGGGATTTAAAGATGACACTATTTTTAATCTTATAATATGAATGTAGTATATGCAGTTTAAGTAGACAAATTTTACTTATCACTCATCCTTTTACCTTTTCCGGGGTGAAAAATGAGGGTATTGTGTGGTTATGTCTTCCTTGCTAAACTGTTATGATTAAAAAAAAATTCTGTCAGCTTTCTTAATCAGTCATCCACAAATAAAAGATGCTTCTCCTACATGTATAGTTCAATGAAATTTCACAAGCTAAATGTCTCTGTAATTAGTACCTTCTATGTTATTCAATATAGCCACATGCAATCATTTACATTTAAATTAATTAAAATTAAATACAGTTTAAAAGTAGTTTGTGTTTTAATTCCAGACAACATAGAGTAACAGGGACTAGAGTCCCTTTTATAAACTGAAATAATCAAAAGCCGGAAAAGCATATTAAATAGTTTTCATAGTACTGAACTTTAGACAAAAAAAAGGAAGTAATCCCTGAAAGATGAAAACTAGCAAGGAGGGACTTCCCTGGGGGCCGAGTGGCTAAGACTCTGTGCTCCCAATGCAGGGGGCCCCAGGCTTGATCCCTGGCCAGAGACTATCTTGTGTACCATAATTAAGACCTGGTGCAGCCAAATACATGAATAATAAATAAAATAAAAACAGTAAGGTGAATCCTGCCACTGCTATTGCTCATTGCCTGGCGGTATCCAGCAATCAATACAGTAATGGGAGACTAAGGCAGAACCTGATGAGAATGGACACCTGGGACCCCTCAGTATCCAGGGTGACTCAAGTTTATAGGACAGGATACCAGAGAGGAGAAAGCCGCCCAGAGAAAGAATCGTGGGAATTTGCAGATATTCCTCTTTGAGTATTTAGTTGTGGAATTATCAGTACATGTGTGTGAGGAAATCACTTAAGTCTGGAAAATGAACCACCTGAAAGAATTAGAGGCCATCGCAATTTCAGGAATTGTGTTTGCCTCTCACAGTCAGGGCAGAAATTTCACAATTGACAGGACTTGGGTTAGAGCACAAGAAGGCTATTGGCTAAGTGGTGGGAAAAATTAACCCTAGACTAAAAGAGATCACCTCCAACAGACCTCCACAACCAGAAATGTTACAGGAAGTCTTTCAAGCAGAATAAAAATGTTACCAGATGGAAACCCAGACCTTCACAAAGGAATAAATAGCACCATAAATGGAAACTATATTGATAAATGTCAAGTCTTTCCTTATTATTTACATCTCTATAAAAGACAGTCAACTATTTAAAACAAAAATAATAACAATGTACCATGGGATTGTAATTTATGTAGCTGTGTGTGTGTGCTTACTTTGCTCAGTCCTGTCCGGCTCTTTGCAACCCCACGGACTATAGCCCGCCATCCTCCTCTGTCCCTGGGGATTCTCCAGGCAAGAACACTGGAATGGGTTGCCATGGCCTCCTCCAGGGGATCCTCCCAAGAGGGGATTTAACCCAGGTCTCACACTGGAGGCAGATTCTTTACCATCTGAGCCCACCAGAGAAGCCCGTATGTAGCAGTAAAGTAATTAATAACACAATGGCTGGGAGGGGCGAAATGGAAACACTGTTGTACATTCCATTTGAAATGATGTACTGTTATTTGAAGGGGGAATATGATAAGTCAAAAATATATATTATAAACTCCAAAACAACCACTGAAGTAATAGAACAGAGTTATAGCTAATAAACCAATGGCAAAGATAAAATGGAATCGTGAAAAAGAACAAAAAGGAAACAGATGTGACAACTAGAAAACAAATAAAAAGATGGCAGATTTAAACCCAACCATATTAACACTCACACTAAATGTTAATGGTTTAAGTATCTAAAAGGCAGAGGTAGGATTTAATTAGAAAGCAAGACCCAGCTGTATGCCACTTACAAGAAACTCAGTGTATAAAGACAAAACTGGTTAAAAGTTAAAGGATGAGAAAAAACATACTGTTAACACTAAACAAAAGCTGATTGAATGTGCTGATTGATATTAGACAAAATTTCAGATAAGTACATTATCAAAGAAAAACAAGGTAATTTCTTATAAAGCGGTTAATTTATGAAGAAGCAATAAGAGACCCTAAAGGTTGAAGCATCTGATAACTGAGCTGCATTTATGCAGCTCACCAGTAGAAATGGAAAGAGAAATAGACAATCTCAAATGTCTTTGAGAGTTCCACACTGTCTTTTCATTAGTAGTAGAACAAGGAAATCCCCAAGCAAAAAAGCAGAGTAAGTGGCAATTACAAAACATTCCTGTTCTCTGTGCCTGGACCCATGCTGCTTCCTTACCTAGCTGTTCCTTGCCTACAATTCCTTTCCTTGTCCTTTCACCTTCCCCCTTTTATTTTTACCTGGCTGACACATATTTTATGTTCTCTGTACCTCTGAGAATCTTACCTGTATATCTTTTGTGTCTTTGGGCCTAAAAGAAGCTCCTTTTTAAAATTTCCCAATACCCTTGTTCCATATTGCTTTAAAATCAGCTCATTTTGAGACTGTCTGGAGGGTATGGACTTTGTGCCACCATTCATACTATCAATACATCGAGAATGCAGCAAATATTTTGTGTTACATGTGAACAATACAGCTGTGTGATTTATAAAACATATATAGATGAGAGTCTTTATCTGGAATGCTGATTGTGAGCAATTTATAGAAATATAAATTATCTTTGGGGCAAACTGTTGTGAACACCAAAGATGCAATTATATTCTATAGAAATTATCAATCTCCATCACAGTTTGCAATATATATATATATGGTACTATTTAAAGGGGAAATGGCATTTTAAAAGCCATGTTATACAGATTAACTAATTTCTTTAGAATTCTAGCTATACATGGCTGTCATTGTATTCACTATGTCTTGTAGGAGTACTACACACATTTCAAAATACACACACCATTTCATCTACATTTTAACATTGGATCTGTTCAACAGCACTGTAACAAAGGTAAGACAGGTATTGCCATATTATATTGTTGCATCTGCCTCAAGGAATAGTGAAATTCTTGCCACTACAGGTATTGTGGCTCAGCTGGTAAAGAATCCTCCAGCAATGCAGGAGATCTGGGTTCGATCCTTAGGTTGGGAAGATGCCCTGGAGAAGGGAACAACTACCCACTTCAGTATTCTGGCCTGGAGAATTCCATGGACTGTATAGTCATGGGGTCGCAGAGTCAGACACAACTGAATGACCTTCATTTTCACAGGTATTGAAGTCAAAGCTGGATGACAAACTATCCCCAATGGGCCCTTCTCCATATTAAAAAAAAAAAAAAAATCACCACATAAGTCAGTGTCCCTTGGCTGTTGACAATGACCTTTTAGGAGAAGTTATTTTTTATGTAGGTCACATGTGACATAAAACTTAAAGCTTTCATTTTTGTCTTTAAAATTACAGAGCTATAATTTTATCAAAAGGAGTCATATTTCACCAGACACATTTAATGGAATCACTCACGTTTTTCTTTAGTTATTTAAAATAAACTGTCTTCACTGTGCTTTCACAAAGCTCTTCTTCCATGTTTATGACTTGCTGTTTAAATGGGCGCAGGTTAAAATATGTCTGCTGGCCAACCTGTGAACCAGCAATAAATAAGACAAATCAAACACTTTTCTGATATCAGATGTCTAGTGCTACAAAAGGCTGGCAATACCATTTTGCATTAGGCACACTTTTATTTACAGTTTATTTTTTGACACAGGCAAGAGTCAAACAGGAGGTAACACTGAGCGGGACCAGCAAGCATCTCCTGAACAAGAGGTGTCACTCTTCCTCCTAACTGGATCCTATTTGCTTTGGAAGAGCTAAGGGATTTAGTTTTGTCATTCACTGTTTGTAGATACTGTCTTCATAAGTCAAGTCTTTTATTAGCATGAAGAGAAAAATAGCGTCTCCCCTGTTACTTATAGACAATAATCACCACTTTACAAATTGCTGATTGAAAAGATCATGGCCATTAACATTTGCTGAGCAGCCCCTGGGCACAGTGGGGCTATAACAGGAAGAAAAGAAAGGAGAAATGAATGTAAAGTGAAGGGCAGTTTCCAGAGAGATTTTAGGCTGCCTATTAAGGCTCTTAGACATACTATGTATGCTAGGAAGGCAATTTAATTAAGCAAATATTTATTTAGTATTAACTGAAGAACTGGTATAGTTTTAAAGGATGATTTTTAAAAGCCCAGGAATAATATGAGGGACTTCCCAGGTGACTCAGTGGTAAAGAAGCCACCTGCCAAAGCAGGAAACATGGGTTTGGCCCCTGGATCAGGAAGATACCCTGGAGGAGGGCATGGAAACCCACTCCAGAATCCCATGGACAGAGGAGCCTGGCCTACTGTCCGTAGTTTTGCATAGTATTGGCAATGACTAAAGGGACTTAGCATGCACATACAGATGGGATATAAACTTGTAAAAGGTAACTGATAATACAATTCAGTAAATTAGGTTCAAATGAGTAATAAAAAGCTATGGATATGAACAACTGTATAGGAAGAAAATATGACTTCTCAGAAGAAATCCATTTTGAGATGGATCTTTAAAACTTGGCAACAATTGCTACATGGAGGAGAAAAAGGGAGTCTGTACAGAGAGTCAGTGATAGGGTCACACAACTGTTTGTGAGAGTTATGCTGAAGAAAGTGTAAAAGCTGTTGCAGAATAAATCAAAACTACATGAGTTTTCACATCACTTCAATCAGAATGACCGTCATTAAAAAGTCCATAAATAATAAATGCTGGTGAAGGGTGGAGAAAAAGGAACCATCCTGCACTGCTGGTGGGAATGTAAATTGGTGTAGCCACTATAGAGAACAGTATGGAGGTTACTTAAAAAACTAAAAAGAGGGTTATCACATGATCAAGCAAATCCACTCCTGGGAATATATCTGGAGAAGACCATAATTTGAAAAGATACATGCACCCCAATGTTGATAGCAACACTACTGACAATAGCCAAGACATGGCAACAAGCTAAATGTTCACTGACAGATGAATGGATAAAGGAGATGTGGTGCACATAAAGAACGGAGTATCATTCAGCCACAAAAAAGGATGCAATAATGGAATTTGCAGCAACCTGGATGGACCTAGAAATTATATTAAGTGAAGTAAATCAGACAGAGAAAGGCAAATATCATATGCTGTCCCTTAGACGTGGAATCTAAAAAAGGGACACAAATGAACTTACTTAAAAGTCAGAAGTAGACTTGGAGACAGAGACAGCAATCTTTTGGTTACCAAAGGGGAATCACAGGGGGAGAGATAAATTAGGAGTTTGGGATAAACATATACACACTGCTATACGTAGAACAGATATCTGACAAGGACTTACTGTATAGTACAGGGAATTATACTCAATCTTGTAATAACTTATAATGGAAAGCATCTGTGAAAGAATATATATGTAAAAGAATCACTTTACTGTACACATAAAATTAACACAACATTGGAAGTTAACTATACATCAATTTAAAACAAAGAAGTTCTTTCAGAATAATGGGAGGCAAGCTAAAGAAGATGATTTCGGTTATGACTGTTGCAAACTTAGAATAATAATAACTATATTTTTTAATGGATTCTTCATGCCAAAACCATGAGGGAGATAAAATTTTTTTAATTAATTTTTTTTTCTTTTTGTGCTTGGATAACTTGTTCTCCTATATTTTTTAATAACTTCCCCTCATTCTGACTTTTATTTCAACTAACACATGTACATTGGGTAACGACTCTAGGAAAGGCTCTGGGCTAAGGTCACAAACCTGTGTTTAAGAGCTTACCCTCGGAAAACAGAGACCTAGAACATAAGTGAGTCTAATCTAGGGGAGCGCATACTTCTCTGTGTAAGAGAGGTTTCAGGTGAGATGGGGTTCAGATAAGGAAGAATTTACATATCATTAAAGGTAACAACACAAATATATTATAAACGTTTTTGGTCATAATGCCTGAGATGGCACTTGGGTTTGAGGATTTTTCCAAAGGTAGTTTGCACAACCAGAAAAGAGCTGTCAATCCCCAGTAAGCAGTGCAGTTTCAGGCTCTATGGTCAAAATTTGGGATAGGTAAGGTGAGGATGAGCATCAGGATGTTTGACATATTTCTCATCAGATGACTGCCTTTCTGTGTGATAAGACTCATGGGAGCACAAGGAATCCTTAATTCTGTATGCTATACAGAGTGGACTGCAGATAGTTGAGCAAACTGTGGGGCTCTGAGCCATGCATATGTGTAAGACCATGGGTCTCCAGCTCACAAGGAAGGGGAGTCTGTACAGACACCTCTCAGGGCTGTTGGTGATCTTCTGGCATCAATATCTATTTTAGGGGGAAATATCCACAGCTGCTTTCATATTCAGAAGAAAAGTATACACCTGACTTTTCAAAGGAAACTGTCATGAAAGTAAGATAATGAGGAAAGCTGGTTGTCAAAAAGACAGAAGGGAAG
Organism: Capricornis sumatraensis; assembly: GCF_032405125.1. Taxonomy (NCBI): domain Eukaryota; kingdom Metazoa; phylum Chordata; class Mammalia; order Artiodactyla; family Bovidae; genus Capricornis; species Capricornis sumatraensis. Next base: position 98,948,776 of record NC_091072.1, on the reverse strand, counting down.
ACCTGCCCCTGTGTGTTAAAAAAGGTCTTCCTTTCTTACAATGAATGAAACTGTTGACCTGGTTGAGAAGTGGTACTGCAAACTAAATGTAAATTGACAAAAATAATTTATCTTTTATTGAAGTTAATTTTAGTAAGGAACTCATTTTCTACCATTAAATGATGATGATTCAATGACTATCACAGACTATGGTAATTGAAAAATATCTATAGAGTGGTTTTTGGTTAACTAAATGTAGTTTTAAAATTTGTTTTTGATGCATCCCTAGTGGCTCAGACAGCAGAAAATCTGCCTGCAATGCTGGAGACACAGTTTCAATCCCTGGGTAACGAAGATCCCCTGGAGGAGGGAATAGCTACCTATTCCAGTATTCTTTCCTGGAGAATGCCATGGGGAGAAGAGCCTGGAAGGATAACAGACCATGGGGTCACAAAGAATTGGACATGACTTAGCAACTAACACTTTCAACTTTTTTTTTACAACCTTAGCTATAGGTTGAGCAAATATTATGCTTTCTCCTTTATCCAAAAAGAAAAAAAAAAAAAAGAGGACCAAAGAACTGTCTAGGAAGTCCAAAGTTCATGTTCTTTCCAAATTACAACACTAAAACCCCCATAAAATGGCTCTGTGAAATACACCTTTCCAAAATTAAGGGAGGTTAAAAATCTAGAAACGGATATGAGTAGACATAAGAATTTAGTATAAAATAAAAGAAGGAATTTTGTAAGAGCAGAAGAGGAATGAATGGTTTTATACATGATCTTGGAATACTGTCAAATCATCTGAAAAAAATTTTGTCCTTTCCTTACATCAAAATGAATTCCAGATGAACCAATAATTTAAATACAAAAAGTAAACCCCTGAAATAATCAGAAGAAAATATAGGTGGAATTTCTATACCTTTGGTATAAAGATGACTTACGATAATTTACATCAAAACAAAAGCTAGGAAAGAAGCCAGTGGTGTATTTGATTACATCAAATATAAAACTTCTTTAAGTCAAATTACAACAGAGTTAAGATGAATGAACTCACCTGAGTAGATGCCAGAGGGAAAATTTCTGGGTCAGTGGCCTTGAGAAGGCAAAGGAGTATCTCAGTTCAGTTCAGTTCAGTCACTCAGTGGTGTCCGACTCTTTGCAACCCCATGAATTGCAGCACGCCAGGCCTCCCTGTCCATCACCAACTCCCAGAGTTCACTCAAACTCACGTCCATCGAGTCGGTGATGCCATCCAGCCATCTCATCCTCTGTCGTCCCCTTTTCCTCCTGTCCCCAATCCCTTCCAGCATCAGAGTCTTTTCCAATGAGTCAACTCTTTGCATGAGGTGGCCAAAATACTGGAGTTTCAGCTTTAGCATCATTCCTTCCAAAGAACACTCAGGGTTGATCTCCTTTAGAAAGGACTGGTTGGATCTCCTTGCAGACCAAGGGACTCTCAAGAGTCTTCTCCAACACCACAGTTCAAAAGCATCAATTCTTTGGCACTCAGCCTTCTTCACAGTCCAACTCTCACATCCATACATGACCACAGGAAAAACCATAGCCTTGTCTAGATGGACCTTTGTTGGCAAAGTAATGTCTCTGCTTTTAAATATGCTATCTAGATTGGTCATAACTTTCCTTCCAAGGACTAAGTGTCTTTTAATTTCATGGCTGCAGTCACCATCTGCAGTGATTTTGGAGCCCCCCAAAATAAAGTCTGACACTATTTCCACTGTTTCCCCATCTATTTCCCATGAAGTGATGGGGCCAGATGCCATGATCTTCGTTTGTGCACAACAAAAAGGCGTCTTCATGGGTTCCCAAGACAAACAAAGCTTCACTGGTAACATTTCATTGGGAGGGTGAAGTCACAGGAAGCAGAAATGAGGAAAAAGGGAGGGTGGTGGGAAAGGAAGGGTGGCAAATATAAAAGAATCATGTTTATCTGACCACAGCTTGTGACAGACTGATTGGTCAGTCTTAAGAGATGCCATATCACAGATGTTAGTAAGATCTCAGAGAGACAAGGATTTATTCAACAGTTCATACCTCCCATCTGTCAAAGTTGTCTTCCTTTAGGAGAGACCCAGGGTAGGAGGTGAGAGGTATGTGTACCTAGCAAAACAGTAGAGAAGATGTCAATGGGTTATGCTCACAGCAACTCTGAAGCCTGCAAACCACGCCCAGAATGGGCCCTTTGTCCTGCCGCCGCAATGGCAGCAGCATACACCTAGATCTTGGGTGGTATATGCTTAGGTTGCTCCAGGTGGAGGACAGGACAGTGCACTGGTCTGGTTCAGGCAAAAACTGGAAATAGTACAGAAGGATAAAGCCTTTGGCTGAAAAAATGACAGGTCAACTAAAATGAGAGAGATGGCTAGTCATTTGGACATTGATGCAGATAGATGTAGTGGTGGAGTTTGTGACAATTCTGTTTGCTTCTATTTTCTCAGTAAAGCTAGCTGAGTTGAGAACAGGAGATCAGGAGGTTTGGGACTCTTGTTGACAAAAGAAGTTAAAATGATCATTTAGGAGAATGGGAGGACTTGTCCTGTCCATTAAAGCTTCCTGGGGAAGGGGATCTTGAAACTGAGACCTTAAAAACGATCTGGAGTCAACAGAACGGACAGAGGACTTATAGTCTAAAAAAGGGAATATAGCATGTGCTAAGACCTAGGGACTAGGAAAAGCATAGTACAGTTACATGTAAATATTGCTGAGTGTAATACATGATGAGGAAAAAATAAGAGTTTATTGAAATAGGTTGTGGAAGATTTACTCTTCCTTCCTTATATTTCATGGGATTATATGGATAATATCTATAATAAGAAGGAAATATTAGAATATATTAACAAATAGATAATTATTCTTAACTCCTTAATCACTCAATTGGTAGGGATTTGGTCTTGTCTGACATTGATAATGAAAATACTTGGTGAATTAGGATCCTTGAAGTGCAAGTCAAGAGTTAAGGAATTTATAAATACTTAAGAAATTCAGATACACTGGGAATTACTGATATCCTGAATTAAAGTCACAGTTAGTCTCATGAATGGAAAAGTAGGCATGACTGAGAAAAACAAATATGAAAAGTATTAACCATTTCACAGACAGTAGACTATGAAAAAGTTGGGTTAAAGCTCAACATTCAGAAAACTAAGATCATGGCATCTGGTCCCATCACTTCATGGCAAATAGATGGGGAAACAGTGGAAACAGTGTCAGACTTTATTTTGGGGGGCTCCAAAATCACTGCAGATGGTGATTGCAGCCATGAAATTAAAAGATGCTTACTCCTTGGAAGGAAAGTTATGACCAACCTCTGCTAAGTCACTTCAGTCGTGTCCGACTCTGTGTGACCCCATAGATGGAAGCCCACCAGGCTCCCTCATCCCTGGGATTCTCCAGGCAAGAACACTGGAGTGGGTTGCCATTTCCTCTTCCAATGCATGATAGTGAAAAGTGAAGGTGAAGTTGCTTAGTCGTGCCCGACTCTTAGTGACCTCATGGACTGCAGCCTACCAGGCTCCTCCATCCATGGGATTTTCCAGGCAAGAGTACTGGACCAACCTAGATAGCATATTAAAAAACAGAGACATTACTTTGCCAACAAAGGTCCCTCTAGTCAAGGCTATGGTTTTTCCTGTGGTCATGTATGGATGTGAGAGTTGGACTGTGAAGAAAGCTGATCGCCAAAGAATTGATGCTTTTGGACTGTGGTGTTGGAGAAGACTCTTGAGAATCCCTTGGACTGCAAGGAGGTCCAACCAGTCCATCCTAAAGGAGACCAGTCCTGGGTGTTCATTGGAAGGACTGATGCTGAAGCTGAAACTCAAGTACTTTGTCCACCTCATGTGAAGAGTTGACTCATTGGAAAAGATCCTGATGCTGGGAGAGACTGGGGGCAGGAGGAGAAGGGGACGACAGAGGATGAGATGTCTGGATGGTATCACTGACTCGATGGACATGAGTTTGGGTAAACTCTGGGAGTTGGTGATGGACAGGGAGGCCTGGTGTGCTGCGATTCATGGGGTCACAAAGAGTCAGACATGACTGAGCCACTGAGCTGAACTGAACTAAGACTATATTATGTTCAGCTCTGTAGTATCTTTATAGGCATTACATCAGAGAGGAATTTAGTGGTATACTTGTAATACTCAGTATCATTAGTAGAAGTATCCTAAGAGCATACTCAGAATTCCACAAACACACATCTAGCAGATAGATAGATATTCATAAGTTGGGCAGGGAACCTACATAAAATATGAAATGGAAGACCATCAAAATAAAACCAATTACTAACTTGGCTATAGAGTTATTTTGCTCTACTTAGGCATCTCTGAAAATAAGAGTATGCATTAATGTCAATTCAGATAGTAATATGTTTTGATACTTATGTCTCTAAAATGTTTTATTCTTTCCATAAATAATCAAAATATACTTGGACATAATGACATCTAAAACTATAAAGAATTAAGAACAAAGTTGACAGAATAATGAGACTCAGGCAGTTAAAAAAAGTCATGCCAGGGGTATGTTCAAATTTTAGGTGTTCAACTAAACTTGCTAACACTGCCCTACTTATCTTGTGTGCCCTGAAATAATGCATCTTTGAGGACACTCCTTTCATTTTATTAATTATTCCTTGTAGTATTTTTGTGTCTACTATGCACTCAACTTGCATCATGCTTAGTCATGTCTGACTCTTTGTGACCCTGTGGATTATAGCCCGCCAGGCTCCTCTATACATGGGATTTTTCAGGAAAGAATAAATACCGGAGTGGGTTACCACGTCCTCCTCCAGGGGATCCTCCCGACCCAGGGATCAAACCAGCATATCCTGGGTCTCCTGCACTGGCAGGCAGATTCTTTACCACTGAGCCACCTGATAAGCCCCCCATGAACGCAGAGTTATAACGGCAAATACTAAAAGAAGTATCTACCCTTGGGGAGGTTCATGGAGAAAACGGGTGAGAACTACCATTCTGCCTCTATCCCCCACTCAGATAAGTTGACTGGCTTAAATCCATGAGCCCTCTCCAAGTGGAAGAAGGGTCAGGTACGACCACATGAATCGTGCGTGTGTCTATAATTAGCCATTAAAACACAGTGGAAAATTTTAGTCACTGAATGCATGATATGCTGTGGTCCACAGAAGGGGAGAAATGGTGTGCCTCCTTTAATTATTCCCACGGAAAAGAGCACATGTCTAGCCATGGTCTTTTCTTTTCCTATTTTTCAAATAATGAGTCCTCTAATTGCTTCAGCTGGAGCAGCCTTGCTCATTTCAGTACTTGGCTGGCAGCGCTCTTTCCCTTTCTTCCTCCCTCTGTTCTCCACACATATTCTCCTCTCCCTCTCCCCAGCTCTTTTTTGGTCTGAATTTGACAAAGGTCTGGTTTTTACCCCCTGAAAGTTTAAGTGGTTGAATTAAATCACAACTTGCTTTGGTTAATCATTGAGGGAGCTCTTTAGGAATTGGGGAAACATTTTATTTATGACTCAGCTTTCCACCTGTGCTGACATGGCATGGAATTTACAGCTATATTGAAAGCATTATAACCAGCACCTCAGAAATTCCACATTCTCCTGAGCTGCATTATTATGAAACATTTGTCAGGCAGCCAATTGCTGTGTCAGCCTCTAATTGATTTATATTAGCATCTGTAGGAAGGAGGCGGAGTGTGGGTCTGGGGGAGCCTGGGTCCACTTCAGATTACCCCAGTCCTGAATTTCCTGTGGACATGAGAGGTTTGCAAACAAAACTGAACATAGCCACCGTGTTTCTCTGTTTTATTTTTACACGACACGTTTAAAATTATAGACATTAACCAAGCCAGTATAAACTTTTATAACTTTGTAAACAGTTGGTGGAGCTTAGCCTCTTCCTGCCATGCTATCACTTCACTGAAAAGAACACCTGGTCCTAAACGGTGGGCTTCATTTTCCCCTGAGGGGTGAGGATAAAGAAACCAAGAAATTCCTTCAAAATGGTTTCCTCTGACAGACTTCATTTACAAACAACAACAACAAAAAGAGTAGTTAGTTTTAATAGCTCTTTTTTATACTTATATTCCACTCTTCCTGGATTAGAAACATAAATCTGTATTACTCATTTAGAAACACCTGGTCTGAGGTTGGGTCCAAGTTGAGAGCAGCTGGAGAAATCAGACAAAGGGGGTCGCGGTGAGAATGCCCAGGGCATTCTGTTCATTGTGACACTTGTTTCCTGGGCGCACACTGTTCGTATTAAGAGCTCCCAAATGGTGCAGTTCCCAGCCTGTCTTGGTCAACCAGGCTTTAGCTGCTTGCATCCTTGATGGACACCATAGTCCTTCCCACAGCCTAATGTATCCTGTCTGGCTCAAGCACACATTTAGGTTATGTGCCTGGACTCTGTAGGTATGTGAGTTTGCAATGATTTATACACCTTTCCAGGTGGTGAGAGTGGTAAAGAACCCGCCTGCCAAAGCAGGAGATGTAAGAGACAGGGGTACAATCCCTGGGTCAGGAAGATCCCCTGGAGAAAGGCATGGCAACCCACTTCAGTATTCTTGCCTGGAGAATCCCATGGACAGATGAGCCTGGTGGGCTATGGTCCATAGGGTCACAAAGAGTCAGAAACGACTGAAGTGACCTAGCACATACCCACACATACCCTGCCATCCTGAAACTTCTGCAGGAGATGCATTTCAGGGGGTGGGGATGAAAGGAGACAGGTATGGCACAAGTGTGGAGACAACAGCTCCATGATGGAAGAAAGAAGCTACTGAGGTTTACCTGGGCCTCTAGCTGGGTGGTTACTCTTTATTCTGTAAAGAGTAACTTTACAGAAGGGGCCTCTTTCTGCTGCTCCCAGGGAACCACTGGCTGGTCAATGGGGTCCTGGTGGCAGGCTGGGTGGAACCAAAGTAGCTCAGTTGGGAGACTGTTAGACTGAAGACCTAAAGGTCCCTGGTTCAATCCGGGGTTTCCCTGTTGGCTCAGTTGATGAAGAACCTCCCTGCAATGCGAGAGACCTAGGTTCGATTCCTGGGTTGGGAAGATCCCCTAAAGGAAGGCATGGCAACGCCCTCCAGTATTCTTGCCAGGATATCCCACGGAGAGAGGAGTCTGGTGGGCTACAGTCCATGGGGTCACAAAGAGTCGGACAAGACTGAGTGACTAAGCACAGCACAGGTGGCAGGCTGGGAGCACAGTGGTCCTGAGTCACAGAGCTTCTGGGCCACAGCAGATTGGGGTTCCAGTGGCGTTTGATGCCCATGTGCCTGGGTTACACTGGGCACACATTGTTCACAGTATCCTGAGTCACAGTGCTCCTTGGGTACCATGCAGTTTGATTGCAACTTGCTTCAGTTACAGATTCCTTAGACCTGTCATATCTTTAGTCCGAATGCATTTTTTTGGTCACCCTGTGCTTGGGCTACAGTGCTTCTGGTCCCCATAGGACTTGGTCCCAGCATATTGGCACAGAGCTCCTCTGACATAGTATGTCTTAGTAATGGCACCAGTGTGCTTTGGTTGTGCCATATCTTGGCCACAGTAGGCTTGCTTTCTCATGCAGGTATCTCTGTGGATGGGGCTCACTGGCCTTGCTTATTGAGGGCTTCTTTCTCATGTGCTTGAGTCACAGAGTGACTAGCATGCCTTGGTCACTGCTTACACGATGGTCACCATGTACCTGGGCCACTATGTGCCCAAATCATAGCTCATCTGGGTCACAGCATGGCCACTATGGCTACTACGTGGCTTCTGTTTGGAAAGTAATGGTGAAAAGTGAGAGTGGCTCAGTCAAGAAAAAAAAAAAATCAGCTCAATTACAGTACGAACATGAATCCATTTTAAACTGTGGGGTCCTGAGCCCTTACACTCAACCTTTATATAGGGCACCATAGTCTGAGTGTTTTCAGATATGTCATTTCCCTAATTTCCACAACATTCCTGTGATAAATACTAATTAAAAACATTCTAAAAGTGAGGAAATGAAAACTAGTTCCCCAAAACACTCAAAGGCTAGTCTCAGGTCAAATGGAGAACGGACTCTTTGGGATGCCATGGACTATAGCCAGCCAGGCTCCTCTGTTCATGGGATTCTCCAGGTAAGAATACTGGAGTGGGTAGCCATTCCCTTCTCCAGGGGATCTTCCCGACCCAGGGATTGAACCCAGGTCCCCTGCATTGCAGGCAGATTCTTTACTATTTGAGCCATCAGGGAAACAAAGTAATGGTAATTACAAATAATCTCTTTCTTAGAGCATGGAGGTGAAGTGCGATTCCGGAAGTGACAGAGATGTCATACAGTCAAGAAGATAGATCTGACTTAAAATCAGATTGCAATACATAGTGAGAGATATGTAGTATCTAAGTTGATACATAGTGAAAGAATTTGTGTGCATAATGCTAAAATGGGCACTTTGGAAATATGTCTGCATATACACAGAAGACAGATGCAGGATTTACACCTAAATGGTAACAATTAGTTCTCTGGGGAGTAGTATCACAGTCCTCTTTTATTTTTTATTCTTTGTAAACATTTTCTTTTCAAAATTCTTGTAATTAATTTACTTTTAGGAAAATAAATCCTTTTATTCTTTAAGACTCACCTCCAGTGTGACCATCACTGGAAAATCCTGCCAGATGGTTATCAGTCAGAATCAATCTCTTTTCCCTTTGGCTTCCAGATACTGGCTCTGCCACTGTCATGGGTCACACTGAGGCAGTGGTGGGGATGGGCAGGAATCTGTCCCTTTGTCTTATTCATCACTGAAAGCGAAAGTCACTCAGTCATGTCTGACTCTTTGCGACCCCATGGACTGTAGTCCATGGAATTCTCCATGGCCAGAATACTGGAGTGAGTAGACTTTCCTATCTCCAGAGGATTTTCCCAACCCAGGGATCGAACCCAGGTCTCCTGACTTGTGGGTGGATTCTTTACCAGCTGAGCAACAAGGGAAGCTCAAGAATACTGGAGTGGGTAGCCCATCCCTTCTCCAGTGGATCTTCCTGACCCAGGAATCAAACTGGGGTCTCCAGCATTGCAGGCGGATTCTTTACCAACTGAGCTATTCATCATTATCTCTTTAAAAATCCACCTTTCCTTTGCCAACAGAATGTGGCAACACATTTCTATTCACAAAGTACTCAGTGAATCTTTGTTAAATTATCTGGAGCTCACTCCACTCTCCGCATTCCTGTATAAATTCTATAAAGCTTAGAATAAAAGTATAGAGATCTTTTCCTCATTTTTCTTCCTTCATGTTGAAATGAAACTAAAGCCTTCTAGAGAGCACGCTTAGTGCTTAGTCCATTGGACTAACATTACTTAGTCCATTACGGTTGAAAAAAGCTTTTCACATCCAACCCTGGGTCCTGTTCTCCAGTGGATGCCTTAACTGACCCTAAGAGCAATGAAAGGATCTGCCTCAAAATCATTCAAATAAATATTAGCTCAGGGACTTCCCTTCTGGTCCAGGGGTTAAGAGCTTGTGCGACCAAAGAAGGCGGCACAGGTTCAATTCCTGGTCAGGGAACTAAGATCCCACATACCAAAAATTTTTTAAAGTATGTCAGTTTAAACATAATAAGAACATGGAATCCATTTTCAGTGGTGGGTCCTGGGCCTTTATACTCACCCTTTATATAGGGCACCATAGTCTGAGTGCTTTCAAATATGTTATTTCCCTATCTCCACAACATTTCTGTGATAAATACTTTACTCACTTTAAAAACCATATTTTAAAAGTGAGGAACTAAAAGATAGTTCCCAGAAACACTCAGAGTGTAAAGTGTTAGTTATTCAGTTATGTCCAACTCTTTGCAACCCCATGATTGTATGTAGCCCATCAGGCTTCTCTGTCCATGGAATCCTCCAGGAAAGAATACTGGAGTGAGTTGCCATTTCCTTTTCCAGGGTATCTTCCCAACACAGGGATCAAACCCAGGTCTCCTGCATTGCAGGTAGGTTTTTTACCATCTGAGCCACCAGGGAATGTATAGTTTCAGGTCAAATGGAGAACCCAAGTCTCTGTCCTCAAACATAGGGTTTTTCATTTACATCTACAATTTCAGAGTGAGATAAGTATAGGAGCAGGTCTTTTTTCTTTCTTTCCACAACATAGAATTTGTCCAAGATTTTCATTGGCAGAAATGAAGCCAGGTATCTTATCTGCTCTATGTTGTTCAATAATAGTAAGAGTAAGAGTAAAATGAATAATAATAGCAGATATTTTTATTTAACCAGGTGCTTGGAACCATATTCTTTTGTATTACGTATGGCCTTCACAGAAACTCTGGAAAATAGGTGTTGTCACCAGATGACATATAGGGAAACAGAGGCTTGGAAATGTTAATTTCCATCTTAGGTAATTAGATCAGGGATGTCTGACTCCTGAATTTAGGACTTCACTAAACTGACATGTCCCATTTAATTATGAATACTTGTTTTATTTGTATAATTGCTTGTTGCTTGTTCCACAAATAAGTCACTGATGAGGTTCAATCTAATTTATTTGTATAGAAAGTTTCTCTGTTATTCTTACCCCTTTCATATTCTTATCACTCATTCAACAGTGAATCTGGCCAACATATCAGTATTTTTTTCCCAAAAATATGGCCTCTCTGAAAATAAATTGAATGTGAATACTAAAATATTAGGTAGGTTTCATCCATACATTTCTTTACAAATTTTCCCTCAGAAGTTTGTTGAGATTTGATAATGGAAACGTAGATACCTAATTTGGCCACATTGTTCATACTGCTTTTCAGGTCTACTATATCTTTCTAATTTCCTGTCTACTCATTCTAGTAATTTTTGAGAGTTTGATACTGAAACTCCAACTAAAAATCTCAATTTATCGAAATAAAAAATAATTTTAATATATAGTGGAACTATATGTAACTTTGCTTTGTATTTTCCAAGTCTCCTGTAAATGTATTATCATACTTTCATAATCTAAAAAATAAAAAAATAATTTGACCACATTTACCAATATGTACACTGGTCACAAAATAGTAATTTAATTATACAACAATTACATCTTTAAAGAGTTAGCTTACCCTCTCATTCATGAAGCTTTAAAATGTGGTCTAGAGGAATCCAGTTTATGAGCCATCACTTCAGGTTCTTAAAAAGTATATGTGTATTGTCTGAGATCAAATCAGTCTCTAACACCTCCTTTATTTCAATCTCAGCCAACTCCTTGTTCACTGAGAAGTTAGAATATATCAAAAGAGAACTCCCACTATCTTCCACCACCATGTACCCACCTTCCAGTATCAGTGTCCACATGGCCCACCTTCCCTCCTGATACCAGGCTGAAACTGTCACCCATTCTCATTGTTAAGGCTGCCCGCTGGTCCACTGAACTCTGATCCTGAGATTCTCTCTATCACCCTCTCTCTTTTGTGGATTAGCGATTTTTAATTCTCCACTAGCAATTTTTAATTCTCATTAGCATAAAATGTACTGGGACTACATCAACCATCTTATAAAACAAAATCAAACAAATAAAACTCTCTACCCGGCTTTTCTCTTGAAGTAGTTGCCCTATTTATCTTTCTGTTACAGAAGGACACTCTGGAATAATAATGTATGCTTTCTAAGTCTAAATTCTTTCTTTCCATTCTCTCTTGAATCTACTCTAATCGAGTTTTCACACACATAACTCCACCAGAACAGTTACTGTCAAGGTTACAAATGATCCCCATGTTACCAAATCCAATGATAAATTCTCAGTCCTACTCTTTCTTGATCTGTGTTAGTAGATTTTACGTGGTCAGCTATTCCTTCCCCTTGACATGGATTTTACATGGTCAGCTATTCCTCCCTTTCGGAGGGGTGGGGTGGCTTGGCCTCCAAAAGCACCGTCTTTGTCTCTTTTCCTCCTGCTTAACTATTAGTTTCTTCTTAATTGGCATATATGGATTCTTCTTATCTCTCAGATTGCATTATTGGAGAAATCCAGAGCTCAGCCTTGGACCTCTTCTCTGTCTATGCTTACTCCTTAGGTGAACTGATTTGGTCCAAAACCTTTAAATGCTATCTCTATGCTAATGACTTCTAAATTTGTAAATTCGTCCAAGACTCATTTTCAACTACCAACCTGACATATCCACTTAGTCCCTCAGAGTTCATGGATCTACACAAGCCCTAGCTAATAGTCTCTAACCTGATCTTCCCACAGTCTTCCCCATCTGAGAAAAGAAAACTCCATCCCTCAGTTGTTTTGACCAAAGTCATTATGGTCATCTTTGTTTCCCCTTTTTCCTCTCATATGTCACATCCAACCCATCAGCAATTCTGTTGACTCCAAATTCACAGTATATAAACAATATTATCCTTACTTCCTTCACACTACAACTTTAGCCCAAAGGACTATCACATCTTGTCTGAGTTAATAAAATGGTCACATCATTAGTCTCTTTACTTCCAACATGCCCTCTTTAGTCAATTATCAACACAGCCATGAGAGCAATCTGTTAACATAGAGGTCTTTCCTCTGATCAAAGCTCTTTGAGGTCTTTGCCTGCTCCACTGAGAAAAGACCAAAGTCCTTGAAATGGCCCTGTGATCTGAGCCATGTGTTACCTCTCCAGCATCATCTCCTACTCCTTTCTCTCTTCCTCTCTATCCCTACTCATCACCCCAGTCAAAGTCTCCTGCCTCAACACCTTTGTACTTTCAGTCTTTCTAATGAGTGGTCTGCTCTGACCCAAGATATCAACATGGTTGGATCCCTCACTTTTTAAGACAACCCAAATGATAGTGAATTTTCTTTGGCCACCCAATATAAGGGCTTCCCAGGTGGTGCTAGTGGTAAAGAAACTGCCTGCCGATGCAGGAAAGGTAAGATATGCGGATTAGATCCCTGGATTGGGAAGATCCCATGGAGGCGGGCATGGCAATCCACCCAAATATTCTTGCCTGGAAAATACCATGGACAGAGGAGCCTGGCTGGCTACAGTCTATCAGTTCAGTTCAGTTCAGTCACTCAGTGGTGTCTGACTCTTTGCGACCCCATGAATTGCAGCACGCCAGGCCTCCCTGTCCATCACCAACTCCCAGAGCTTGCTCAAACTCATGTCCATCGAGTAAGTGATGCCATCCAGCCATCTCATCCTCGATCGTCCCCTTTTCCTCCTGCCCCCAATCCCTCCCAGTATCAAAGTCTTTTCCAATGAGTCAACTCTTCGCATGAGGTGGCCAAAGTACTGGAGTTTCAGCTTTAGCATCATTCCTTCCAAAGAAGTCCCAGGGTTGATCTCCTTCAGAATGGCCTGGTTGTATCTCCTTGCAGTCCAAGGGACTCTCAAGAGTCTTCTCCAATACCACAGTTCAAAAGCTTCAATTCTTTGGCGCTCAGCCTTCTTCACAGTCCAACTCTCACATCCATACATGACTACTGGAAAAACCATAGCCTTGGGTTGCAAAAAGTTGGACATGACCGAAATGACTTCTCATGCTCACCCCATGACAAATATTAGCCCCCATCCCTGATTCTGCTAAATACATTTGCTTCATTTTTCTTTTTAGTATTTTCACTATGTAACATACTGTATATTTAACTTATTTTGCTTATTGTCTGTCCTTCACATTAAGTTCAATGAGGGCAGCGACTTTCATTTATTTTGTTTCTCCTCATATTCCCTGCAAGTAGAATAGTGCTTGACATACAAAAAGTAGTCAATAAATGCTTGTTAACTAAATGAATGAATATAGGCAATTAATGCATTTTAGGTCTCCTCTTTCTCCTTTATTTTTGTTTCATCTTTCTGAAAACTCTTCCCAGGCCTCATCGCTAATTCCACTTCATTGATTTCTTCCCTATAATTTTGGCTGTCTTATCTACTCACTCTACTAGTTTTCTTGGTCTAATCGCCTCTCAGGGCTGAGACTAACTCATGTGATAATGATTTACACTTCTAAATTAGGAGCATTTTTCAGATTGATCATACTCTTTGCAGCTAAAGATGGAGAAGCTCTATACAGTCAGCAAAAACAAGATCAGGAGCTGACTGTGGCTCAGATCATGAACTCCTTATTGCCAAATTCAGACTTAAATTGAAGAAAGTAGGGAAAACCATTAACCATTCAGGTATGACCTAAATCAAATCCCTTATGATTATACAGTGGAAGTGACAAATAGATTCAAGGGATTGGATCTGGTAGACAGAGTGCCTGAAGAACTATGGATGGAGGTTCGTGACATGGTACAGGAGACAGGAATCAAGATGATCCCCAAGAAAAAGAAATGCAAAAAATCAAAATGGTTGTCTGAGAAAGCCTTACAAATAGCTGAAAAAGGAAGAGAAGTGAAAAGCAAAGGAGAAAAGGAAAGATATACCCATTTGAATGCAGAGTCTAAAGAATAGCAAGGAGAAGTAAGAAAGTCTTCCTCAGTGATCAGGGCAAAGAAATAGAGGAAAAGAACAGAATGGGAAAGACTAGAGATCTCTTCAAGAAAATCAGAGATACCAAGGGAAAATTTCATGCAAAGATGGGCACAATAAAGGACAGAAATTGTATGGCCTTAACAAGCAGAAGATATTAAGAAGACGTGGCAAGAATACACAGAAGAACTGTACAAAAAAGATCTTCATGACTCAGATAACCACAATGGTATGACCACTCACCTAGAGCCAGACATCCTGGAATGTGAAGTCAAGTGGGCCTTAGGAAGCATCACTATGAACAAAGCTAGTGGAGGTGATGGAATTCCAGTTGAGCTATTTCAAATCTTGAAAGATAATGCTGTGAAAGTGCTGCCAGAAAGTTTGGAAAACTTAGCAGTGGCCGCAGGACTGAAAAATGTGTTTTCATCCCAATCCCAAAGAAAGGCAATGCCAAAGAATGCTCAAACTACTGCACAATTGCACTCATCTCACATGCTAGTAAAGTAATGCTCAAAATTCTCCAAGCCAGGCTTCAGCAATATGTGAAAGGCGAACTTCCAGATGTTCAAACTGGTTTTAGCAAAGGCAGAGGAACCAGAGATCAAATTGCCAACATCCGCTGGATCATGGAAAAAGCAAGAGAGTTCCAGAAAAACATCTACTTCTGTTTTATTGACTATGCCAAAGCCTTTGACTGTATGGATCACAACAAACTGGAGAATTCTGAAAGAGATGGGAATACCAGACCATCTGACCTGCCTCTTGAGAAACCTATATGCAGGTCAGGAAGCAACAGTTAAAACTGGACATGGAACAATAGACTGTTTCCAAATTGGGAAAGAAGTACGTCAAGGCTGTATATTGTCACCCTGCTTATTTAACTTATATGCAGAGTACATCATGAGAAACGCTGGGTGAGATGAAGCACAAGCTGGAATCAAGATTGTGGGGAGAAATATCAATAACCTCAGATATGCAGATGACACCACTCTTATGGCAGAGAGCAAAGAGAAACTAAAGAGCCTCTTGATGAAAGTGAAAGAGGAGAGTGAAAAAGTTGGCTCAAAACTCAACATTCAGAAAACTAATATCATGGCATCTGGTCCCATCACTTCATGTGAAATAGATGGGGAAACAGTGGAAACACTGACAGACTATTTCTGGGGGTGCCAAAATCACTGCAGATGGTGACTGCAGCCATGAAATTAAAAGATGCTTGCTCCTTGGAAAAAACATTATGATCAACCTAGACAGTATATTAAAAAGCAGAGACATTACTTTGCCAACAAAGGTCCTTGTAGTCAGAGCTATGGTTTTTCCAGTAGTCATGTATGGATGTGAGAGTTGGACTATAAAGAAAGCTAAGCACCAAAGAATTGATGGTTTTGAACTGTGGTGTTTGAGGAGACTCTTGAGAGTCCCTTGGACTGCAAGGAGATCCAACCAGTCCATCCTAAAGGAAATCAGTCTGAATATTCATTGGAAGGACTGATGCTGAAGCTGAAACTCCAATAGTTTGGCCACTTGATGTGAAGAACGGACTCATTGGAAAAGCCCCTGATACTGGGAAAGATTGAGGGCAGGAGGAGAAGGGGACGACAGAGGATAAGATGGTTGGATGGCATCACTGGATCAATGGACATGAGTCTGAGTAAACTCTGGGAGTTTTTGATGTACTGGGAGGCCAAGCAGGCTCCATGGGGTCGCAGAGTTGGACACGACTGAGCAACTGAACTGAAGTGAACTGAACTTCACTCTCCTGAGCTATATGCTCTTTTGAACAGCCTCTTGAAATTTTCACTTGTTTTTCTGGTTAAGTTCCACCAAATAGTGTAAAATAAAACTCATTTTACCTTCTCTCTCCAAACCTACCACACTCTATACCTTGGTTAACCGTGTTTTGCTGTTGTTGTGTTCAGTTGCTTAGTTGTGTCTGCCTCTTTGTGAACCCATGAACTGCAGCACATCAGGCTTCCCTGTCCTTCACTATCTCCCAAGGTTTGCTCAATTCATATCCACTGAGTTGGTGATGCTATCTAACTATCTCATCCTCTGCTTTTGCCTTCAAATGGACAAGATACACCAAGCAAATAAAAAATGCAATTGGTGTAGACTAGACAGATTGACATTAGGTCCTCCAATCAGGTTAAGCCCTGAGTAGCAATATTTTTTCCTTTAAAAAAAAAAAACTTTAAATTTTATATTGGAGTATATCCAATTGACATTGTTGTGATAGTTTTAGGTGCACAGCAAGAGACTCATCCATACATACAAATTTCCTTTTAAACAGGAGCCTTTCTTTTTTATCTTGAATCTCCTAGACACTTAGGCCATGCAGTACAATGTTCCATGAAGAGTGACGAGGAGAGAGTAAGATGCTCAATGTCACTTATTATTAGAGAAATGCAAATCAAAACTACAGTGAGGTATCACCTTGCACTGGTTATAATGGCTATCATCACAAAATTTACACAATAAATGCTGGAGCGGGTGTGGAGAAAAGGGAACCCTCTTGTACTGTTGTGGGTATGTCTACTGGTACAGCTACTATGGAAAACAATACGGAGATTTCTTAAAAAAAAAAAAAAAAAAACAACTAGGAATAAAACTACCATATAGCCCAGCAGTGATTTTTAAGGAGTGGGTCAAGAGAGAAGATTCAGTGAAAGAGACCAAGAAAACCTGATCAGCAAAACTAGAAGAATGTAGTGATTCAGAAAGGAAGAAGCATACAACAGTGTATTGGTCTCATCAATAAGGACTGTAAAGAAGTTATCAAATTTGGAAGTTGGGGTATTGGTGATCTCTTTTGGTGATCTCACCAGAGGCAAATTCAACTAAAGATAAGCAAATTCCTATCTCCCAAGTCAAACAGGAATTCTGATTTTGAGAAGTTTGAGGGAAAATAGGAGAGAGGACTACCTAGAGGTGAGGTTAAGAAAGATGAATATTGTTTTATAATAGGACTCATGTACCTATAGGTTGAGAATGAAGAGATCAAAATGGAGGGGTGGCAACTTCTCTTTTCAGCGACATCTCATTAGCCGCCCACATAAATCACATTCTCTTTAACATGAGGCCTCTCACTGGTCCCTGAATAACCTTATACCTTCACCTCTTTTTGATATCGGTTAGTTTCCAGAACCTTGAATTTCTTCCCCTCTTTTGCCAGTTCTAATCTACTCCATTTATTCTTGCCTGGAAAATTCCATGGTCAGAGGAGCATAGTGGGCTAACGTCCACAGCATTGCAGAGATCTGGACATGACTGAACACACACACACCTGCCCCTCTAGACTCGGCTCAGATATGCCCTCCTCTGGTGAACGTCTGCCCTCTCATAGGTGGAGAAAGCTCTCCTTCTAGCGTATCCATTACCATTGCTGCTGCTTAGTCGCTTCAGTCGTGTCCGACTCTGTGCGACCCCATAGACGGCAGCCCACCAGGCTCCCCCGTCCTGGGATTCTCCAGGCAAGAACACTGGAGTGGGTTGCCATTTCCTTCTCCAATGCATGAAGCTGAAAAGTGAAAGTGAAGTTGCTCAGTCGTGTCTGACTCTTAGGAACCCCATTGACTGCAGCCCACCAGGCTCCTCCGTCCGTGGGATTTTTCAGGCAAGAGTGCTGGAGTGGGGTGCCATTGCCTTCTCTGTCCATTACCATTAAGTTGGTAAAAAGGGTCCATTTTTCTATAGCAATGTAAGATATTGTTTATAGATGGGATAGGAAACATCCTATCTATTATTTTTATGTGTCATTTCTAGATATGCTTCAAGCCATGGATTTCCCACCTTATAATGAGTCATATTTTCCTGCTTCTTTGTATGCCTGGTAAGATTTTATTGTCTATCAAATAGCGTGAATTTGACCATGTTCAGTGCTGGGTATATTTCTGAATTCCTGTAAATATTCTTGATCTTTGTTTTAAAAGACACAAAAGTTCCTTGGAAATAGGTTGATCCTTTCAAGGCTTGCTCTTGCAGCCTTTTTAGGTTGAACAAGGACAGTCTTCAGCCTAGGGTTAACTGCGTCCACTCCTGATGCAAGGTCCTTAGCACTCAACCTGCTGCCCACTGAACCATGAGATTTTCCACTCTGGCCAGTGGGAACAACTACTGCCCCTGTGGGAGCTTCACGAACTGTTCCTTCTAATCCTTTCAGATGGTTCTTCTTTCCCTGGCCATAGATAGTTGCCTCACATACAGATTCTCACTGGTATTCAACCAAATACTCAAGGGGGACCTGCCGCGGATCTCTGGGATTCCCTATCTGTGCAGTTCTCTCTTTTGTCGTGCCCTAGTGGCCCTGGCCTCCTCAGACTCCCAGCTCTGCCTCCTTGACTCAAGATAGCTTCTTCCTCTTCCCTGTGCTACAACCTGGTACATGGGGTTCACCTGGTATCAAGGGCTCATCTCATATTTTTCCCTTTTCTTGGGTATCACTGCCCTATGATGCCTGATGTATAATATCTGAAAACAATTGTTTCAACTATTTTTTCAATAATTACATTTTAATGAGGAAAATCAGTAGAGGTCTAGGAGTTATTTGTTTTCAGATAATAAAAAATGTCAATTATAAAGTTGTAAAGTTATAAATATATAAACTATAAAATTTATATATTATGGAGAAAATTCTAACTTTTGATCACAGGAGTTTACACATTAATGGTTCTTCTTTTCCTATACTGCTGTTATTACAATCAGAGTCGAGTTTCTTAGATATTAGCATCCATGAAATACATGTGAATTATAAGGCTACTTAAAGGAATTATGCTGTGTGGGCAACAGTACTTTTGATTTTTATTGTTTTTTGGGTAGTGATCAGTTGTGTCATAAGAAAGGCAAATCAGTCACTAACTGTTGTTTAGTTGCTAAGTGGTGTCAGACTCTGCAACATCCACTAATAAACTGATTATATATTTATTATATTAATATCTGGCTCTAATACTTTGGTCACCTGATGTGAAGACCTGACTCACTGGAAAAGACCCTGATGCTGGGAAAGCTTGAAGGCAAAAGAAGAGGGTGACAGAGGATGAGATGGCTGGATGGCATCACTGACTCAATGGACATGAGTTTGAGCAAATTCCAGGAGATAGTGAAGGACAGGGAAGCCTGATGTACTGCAGTCCATGGGATCGCAAGGAGTAGCACTTGACTTAGTGACTGAACAACATCACCTTTTATTGTGAAAACACAGCTGTTCAGTAGACCTTTAGCAGACTGAATGTAAGTTGATTTTCCTGCTGAGTAATAGACCAAAATACCTGGTGATTTTTTTGAAAAATATCCACTGATCTTTCATTTCTTCCTAGAAAATGTCCTATTGACAGACAAGTTAGCTGTTCTTAGTATTGCCCATACAATGACATCACAGCTGGCTTTGTAATTAACAGCTTGCCTGTGGTTTTTCTGAGGACGGTTCATAGAAAGTCCTAAGGGAATAAGTAGCTATGCTTGGGATAAAAGAAAATGCTTGGTTTGGGAAAGGAGCTGGATTCTGCCAGATAAAAGAAAAAACATTTCAAGGTGGTAACTTTGTTGTCTGTCTAGGAGCTTCTTGGGAGAAGAGTTTGTTTTAATGATGTTACATACAGCTCAAGCAACTAACACAGAGCGTAGTGTAGTAGCCACTTAAAATTGCTGAACCAAAGATAAAATATGCACAAGGACAACTGATAACTGTCTAAACTGTATTGTTACCAAATTCCAAATCTGAGCTCTACAGATGTCAAAATAAAGCCACAGAGGGGCATGGGGGCTAGTCACAGGTATGTGCTGTACAAAAATTGGGAGTGGGGAGGAGTCATGGTTTGAAAGGTGGGCTGGGATCAATGTGTAAAACGTCTTATATGTTGTGACCAGGATTGAAAGTTTAGCCATCAGAGGTTTATAAACAGGAAAGTGACGCTTTCAGATCTATTTTAGAAAAATACTTCTGATAAGAGTGAAACAATGAACTGGCTAAGAGAGAGACAAGGGACAAGAGGACACTGCTGCAAGAGACAGATAAGGGTCTGAACTTGGCTGTGGCAATGGGATAAGAGGGAAGATATAGACAGCCTTGAGAAAATTCAGGTGCGAGACAACAGGAATGATGACTGATGATTAAACAAGAAAAAAGAGGATGGGATCTGCAGTTGTTCCGGGATGCAGGTGGGAAACCCCGGTAATCAGCTTGTTCTGTGCCATGCTGAGAGACTGCATGTAGCGTGTTACAGTAGCTCAGTTAGGATTGAACACAGTCAGTGCCTGTGCCAGCTGTCCTGCTAACCCACAGCATTCAGTAGCATTTAACACACTGAACTGTAAGAATGTATTTATGAATCTGCTTCCTGTCCCCCGGCAATTAGGACAAGGATCATTTTTATCATTTTACATTACCTGTGCAAAATATACAGCTAAATATGTTTAAAAAAAGTTTTAAAGTTAATACTGCACTGTTACCAAATTTCAACTCTTGAGTTGCAGTTAGGTCCAAATAAAGCTATATGTAGGGGTCAGGAGGAATAAATTAGGAATTTGGGATTAACATATACACACTACTATAGATAACCAACAAGGAACTATGATATAGCACAGGGAATTATACTCAATATTTTGCAATAATGGGAAAAGAATATATGGGAAAATAATGTGAAATAAACATGTATATGTATTAATGAATCACTTGCTATACACTTGAAACTAACACAACACTGTAAATTAACTATGCTGCTGCTAAGTTGCTTCAATCGTGTCCGACTCTGTGCGATCCCATAGATGGCCTCCCACCAGGCTCCCCAGTCCCTGGGATTCTCCAGGCAAGAACACTGGAGTGGGTTGCCATTTCCTTCTCCAATAAAAAATTAACTATACTTCAATTAAAAACATTTTTTAAGAAGATGGAGCTGTACATGATACATTAGAAAATATGGATACATAAATCTGTTACATGTTGTTTTACTCTGTACTATTATTTATAGAAAAATACAGATAGAAGATACAATGAGTGGGGGGAAAGCCATATACAGAGATACTATAAAACCACCACCAAATCAATGACAACACTCTCATGAAAGCAGGTGTTATATTCAAACATGCTTTAAGAGAAAACCTAAACTTATTTTTTAAAAGCCAGAATCAACCATGAAGCCCAATAAAGACAAGAGAAAAATCATTGGAGACAAAATCCAGTAATGAAATTGTGTACATTTGTGACTTGCTTAGACTCATGCTTTGAAATGTATTCTCAAAATTCTTTAATTAAAAAAATAATTCTAATAAAAAGCTACATATGAATATCAGTTGTAATTTCTGTTTTCACAGGTATCCATTATTGCATGGAAAGGTATGAAGTTCAGGATATAGAATTCAGATCCTTGATACTAAATAGAACAGAAATGGGAAACAGAATTTGCAATTTTTGCAATAGTAAGAATGTATTTGATAAGATGTATACATTTCAAATGGAAAAGGCGACGGCACCCCACTCCAGTACTCTTGCTTGGCAAATCCCATGGACCGAGGAGCCTGGTAGGCTGCATTCCATGGGGTCGCGAAGAGTCAGACACGACTGAGGGACTTCCTTTTCACTTTTATGCATTGGAGAAGGAAATGGCAACCCACTCCAGTGTTCTTGCCTGGAGAACCCCAAGGCTGGGGGAGCCTGGTGGGCTGCCGTCTCTGGGGTCACACACAGTCGGACACGACTGAAGTGACAGCAGGGCAGGGATACATTTCAAACAATTTAAAACATTCAAAAAACTAAGATCATGGCATCTGGTTCCATCACTTCATGGCAAGCGGAAGGGGAAAAAGTGGAAGCAGAGACAGATTTCATTTTCTTGGGCTCCCCAAATCACTGCGGACAGTGACTGCAGCCAGGAAACTAAGACGCTTGCTCCTTGGAAGGAAAGCTATGACAAACTTGGTGGTGGCTTAGTCGCTAAGCCAAGTCCAACTCTTGTGACCCCATGGACTGTAGCCCGCCAGGCTCCTCTTTCCATAGCATTTTCCAGGCAAGATTCTAGAGTGGGTTGTCATTTTCTTCTCCAGAGGATCGTCCTGACCCAGGGATTGAAACCAGGTCTCCTGCATTGCAGGCAAATTCTTTACAGACTAAGCTACCAGGGAAAGCCTAGTGACAAACTTAGACAGTGTTATTAAAAAGCAAAGACATCACTTGGCTGCTATTTTTCCAGTAATCATGTATGGATGTGAGTTGGACCATAAAGAAGGCTGAGCGCCGAAGAATTGATGCTTAATTGTGGTGCTGGAGAAGACTCTTCTGAGTCCCTTGCACTCCAAGATCAAACCAGTCCAACCTAAAGGAAATTAACCCTGAATATCCATTGGAAAGACAGATGCTGAAGCTGAAGCTCCAATACTTTGACCACCTTATGTGGAAAGACGACTCACTGGAAAAGACCCTGATGCTGGGGAAAATTGAAGGCAAAGGAGAAGGGGGTGGCAGAGGATGACGGTTAGATAGCATCACCGACTCAGTGGACATGAATTTGAGCAACCTGTGGGAGACACTGTAGGACAGGGAAGCCTGGAGTGCTTCACCCACTGCATATTCCAAGAGCAGGAGACAGAGCAGGCATTTTGCAATGACATTTTGTTCTCATTCTCTTTGAAAAATACCAGGATAATTCATCTATTATTGTATTGTAATGTTGGTTATAAACTACTTCCTATCACATTAAATCAAAAGGAGTAGAACCCCTCAAGTGTGTACAAATACCAAGTCACTCTTTTTTCTATCAAGTTTTTCAAAGGGTACCTACCATTGGCTTTATTCTGAGAAGTAACTTTTGGTTTCTTTCTGTAGGAACACTGCGACAATAGATGGTGATGCTCCACAGGAGTTTAGTATTTATAAAATGTTGCCTACTACAATTAAGGAATATATACAGAGTGAAGTAAGCCAGAAAGAAAAACACCAATACAGTATACTAACACATATATATGGAATTTAGAAAGATGGTAACCATAACCCTGTATGCAAGACAGCAAAAGACACACAGATGTATAGAACAGTCTTTTGGACTCTGTGGGAGAGGGCGAGGGTAGGATGGCTTAGGAGAATGGCATTGAAACATGTATAATATCATATATGAAACGAATCGCCAGTCCAGGTTTGATGCATGATACAGGATGCTTGGGGCTGGTGCACTGAGATGGCCCAGAAGGATGGTATGGGGAGGGGGAACACGTGTATACCTGTGGCAGATTCATGTTCATGTATGGCAAAACCAATACAATATTGTAAAGTAACCTCCAATTAAAATAAATAAATTTATATTTTTTAAAAAAGGAATATATATCCCTCAATATCTTAAAAAAACAGGTAAGATTATACCCTGTAACTGTCCTTTCATTTTGTGTCAAAGGTGGAATTGAGGTAAAATATACTAAAGTTGTGAGAGTATCTATAAAGATGTGTTATAAAAGAATTAGTCTTGTATTAGAAAGCATGGAAAGATTAAACTGAAAAATTTAAGCATTCTCTTTCATAAATAAGTGATTTGATATTTATATACATCCTCTAATGAAGTCTGTGTTTTCTTAGGATACCTACTAGATTAACTTTGTTAACTCAATCTGGAGTCTCAAAATTATATATATATATATATATATATTTTTTTTTTCAAATGTCAAAGAGAAATTAAGCTTCTGCTGTTTCTCCAGACCACTAAAATTATATGTAATCCCTAAGTCAGCAGCATGCAAGAAGAGTTAAAAAAAAATGATGTGAATGGAGAATGAATCTAATTGTTGAATTTCAAGTGTGAATGAGTTAACCTTTGTATTTAAGTCTGGACAAATTTAATCCTTTAAAAGAAGTTCATAATCCTTGAGGAGACCCCTTATCACTGCTTGGATTACATCTGGTAATAATGAAGACAAATCAACAAGATTTTGAAAATTCGGCCATATGATAAAGCCCAAGCATACGAAATCACTTTTCTGCTCTTAGTCACTGGTTGTCCCAGGAAGGATCAACTTCCTGTCTTGGACTCTGGTGTCTAAATTAAAGGAGGGAAGATATTATTGCAGTCTGGGTTCCAGGCTTCCGGCTCACAAAAAAAACACAAAACTCACTCGAGAGAGAAACTTCACCCCCAACATATCCTGTGAGATAAATCTGCTTTTCTAATATGTGTTTTTAAATTTAGTTCAAAGAACTGACAATGAGAAAGTCACACCTTTAATGGGTTAGTAGATTTTAAAGTTTAAAGTTTAATGTACTATATTAACTTCTTCAATGCCAATCTTAAGATTTGCTAAGGGGAAAAACAGTTTGATCTAAACTATTAAACTTAATGCTTGTTTCAATTCCTTCAAACTACATTATTTCATTTTGGAAATGTGTAATTTTCTGTATGTGTATGTATATATACCAGTCACATAACATTTTCACCTAAACACTGCTTAAAACAAGTATTTAAAATAATTGTTCACGTTTAAGTAACAGATTCTATAGTGAGTTTTTAACAAGTACAGCCATGATGACCAAATTAGAAAAGTATTGTAATTCTTAAACAGTGTTGCCGGATAGCTGAAGAGTGCCTTTTCTGTAAGAACTGCTTGTCCAGCGGAAAATCAGTAAGAACAGGAAAGAATTCCACCAGCATCCCATTACAACCTGGAACAGACGATGAAACCCCACATCTGCTACAGACATTTTAACTATAGAAATGGGCAATAAACCACTGTCTTGTTATAATTAAAGGGATGGGGTATGTGAAACTATCTGGAAATGCACAAAGCATTAGACCACATAAAGTATCATGATAATTAAGGAAACATGGCTTGAGCAGTGATTTAAGCAACGGTGGTTGTACTATATAACACTGGACTGCAACAATACATCTTTTTGTTTGTAGAGTTAAGAAATAAATGAATGTACCTCAAACCTTCATAGCTCCCTCTCATTTTACAATGGGCTTTCACATACACTAATTTGATTTGAGTCTATATTACAACAACCCTGTGAGGTATGCAGAATGATCATTTGCTCATATTTTAATGTGCTGATTGTAATTTCCACCAATGTGAGACATGATAATATGAACTAATTATGCCTAAAATGTGCTGAAAACAATGAAGATTGTTATTGGATATATGGGGTTTGGGATCAAAATGAGACACTTTATTAAGAAGAACGTGCAAAATAAAATGGAGTAACCTCTATTCAAAAAACGTACAAGACAGTTATTGTTTAAAATGCTTTAGTACTCATTTTTGATAAAAAGGAATCTGGCATTATAAAAATACATAAAATAGTCATGGATTTATACCATTAATTTACATTAAGATATTTTCTGCATAAAGCAAAGTTATAAAATAGTAAAGGTATTCCTATATGAAAGATACTCCCAGTATAAAATTTTTATGTCTTTTTGTAATTTTTGTCTATCTGTATAAATAAGACATTTTATCCTTTTAAAATTCATAGTTCCATCTAAAAACATAGGCTTCTTCTCTCTCTCTTTTAAATAAAAGTCCACTTGAGGTAGTATGTTAGATCTTGTCCTTGGTCTCATTAGTTTATGTGTCCAAGTCATAAGACTGAAAATTTGAAGTCCTGTGGCTTTCTAAGGTCTGTTTATAGGTACATGTGTGATTTTCTTGCTGAAAACCTGTCCTTTCTTTCCCATCTTCCTCTGACTCATAGTCCAAGTTCGGGGAAGAACGAGCTTTCAAGTGAAAGGCTCTTGGCTGACAATCCGATGACTGCCCAGAGCTTGAAAAGGCATCCAGGTGAGGTCTCCTCAGAGGCTTTCCAAATGTTCCTGAAAAAAAGAAACCCCTTGAGCACAGGGGGCCTTTTGGAGCAATCAACAGAATGCATTTCAAATGAAGGGGCATCTTTCCCCGTAAATATGGGGAGAACTTTCAAGTCCATGTTATGGGATTCAGGTAGATGACTATATTCTTGTGCTATGGAGAGAGACCTTATAGAGTGGGGCTGAAGGCACGTGCACCCCTCTGACACATACATCCAGTGAATACAAGCAGCCCTTCTTCTCCACTTTCAGGACCTATAGTAATATTATCAGCAACAAGTTCCCCGACAGAAGTTCTTCCAAATTCTGTATTCACTAAAAGCCCACCATTCTCCACAAAGTGCATTTGGATAGTCATGTACAAGTAAACTGTGCCTCAGTATAGAAAGCTTCTCTCAAAATAACCTGTATGTCTTGCCCTTTCTTCCTCAGTAGCAAATAATAATTCTATTGACTCAAATTCTCTCCTAGGCCCTATAAAAATTATTATTCATTTTTTTTAAAAAAAGGGATATAAATGATTATACCATGAGAAAACATGACATTTCTTAAAGTTGGGTAAAATACTTAAAGATTCTATTTTTTTAGAAGTTGTGGTTCATTTTTCCGTATTTCCATGCAGCAAAAAGATGATCTCAGTTCTTCCACTCAATCGTCCTCATGCACTAGACTAGCAACTTCAGAAATGAATCTCGGTGTCAGCCAGTGTCCACGGCCACCCCTGTGGGCTTTAGGATTCCAACAGCCTCCTCTGTAGGAGGCAGCCCAGCCTGGCTGACAAGCGGCTGTTGCCAGGTAGGACGCCGTCTGCACTCTGACTGTGGGTTTAGTTATAAGCCAGCAGACATCCCAAACCGCAGTCATGCCGTGCACACAACTCCACCCCAGAGGCTGCTGTAGCCCAAAACCACGCTTTCCACATGACTGGCAAACTGCGATCCTCAGTCACTTCCAAAACTCTTGTCTTCAAGACGATGCCACACACAGAGTTGCCCAGAAAGTTCCTAAGGCTTAGTCTTGGATTAAATACCTAATCAAGTAAAATCCCCATGTCTGCCTCTGCTTTTAGAAACAAGGATACTAATTAATAGGATGTCACGACAGCACAAAAAAGATACATATACACACCAGAAACTGTTCTTCACCAGTCTGGCTTCAAAACTCTCATGGCTCTCCCCCATGCAACTCACAGTGTGGGTCTGGACTCAAGGAACCTAACAATTTAATAAACTTACCCATGAAAGAGTTACTCAGAGTAACTGATGGCGGCTCTGGACTTGGACTAAAATCTGCAGAAGACTTGTTCAGACCTAAGTTGTTCATTCCGGGTCCTCCGTGTTGAGCATAAGAAGAGCTGAGTAACTTCTTTGCATGAGAAGGCCATCCTGTATCACTGATGCTCTGCTCGCAGGATTCCTCTGAAGGATGAGGACATGGGTAACACTCCTTCTTCTTTATGTAACTGGGCTCGTAGTGGTCCATTAAAGCTGATCTCAGGTCAGGACCACAACCTTTTAAAAATGGGGACAGTATCAGGAGACAGAGTTAATGCTTCTAGGGGTCTCTCCAGGAAACGGAACTCAGAAATGAAAACCACATACCTGTATGACAGACTTCAAAAGGATCTGAGCCATACATGCTCCCCTTCAAATACACAGGGCCTGAGGGTCCCAAAAAGGGACAAAGGAACGGGTCTGTGGCAGCTTCCACATCGGCTTCACTGCTGTTGTCAACGTGGCATGTCCCTTTAAAACACATGTCTTAATCACTGAACCGTAAGTTCAATTACCATTCAGCCATCTCTTCACTTTTGACAGTTTCCATATTTATAGATGAAAAGTTCAGACAGAATATTATACAAAGGAAATACTGCAGAAATTTACAGAAAGGTTTTTTCTAAATTTAGCGATGCCTATAGATTAGTGATTAAGTAAGTTTATGGTATCTTACTAAAACAGAAGTTGATGAACCACTGAACTGGATATGTCAGCCTTATTGCTGACCCCGGCCCCTGGTTTCCAAGAGAAACCGACCTGTGCATGGACACTGTGGCTGAAGCAGCGATGGTTTGAACCACCCGATGCTACCAGCACTGCCTGCCTCCTCAGGTACTGGCACTTAACCAATGACCTCTTAATGCCCAGCTCAAAGATGAAGTCGGCCAAAAAGAAAAAAAAACAAACAAACAGAAACCCATCATGAGTTATCTGTGCTAAGCAATCCAGAAATGGTATTCTGGTTAGCAGTGGACCCAGCAGCTGAAGGACAAGAGACATCACGAAGGTGAGAGATGCCACAATGGACCATGTACCTGGGCAGCCGGAACTGGGCAGTCCCTGTGGGGGCTGGTCTCAGCGAGAAGCAAATGTGTAGAATGTGATTCAGTACCACTGGCTATCTCCAGGGCTAGTCTGAGAGAGGACTGATCTTCAGCCCCAGCACCCAGCAGACATGGCACTATTATGCTCCAGTTCTGTCCCTTTACTTTTTAAAATGCCTTTTCAGTAAACCTGGCTCTATTCAAGTGAGCCTGGGCTTCTGCTCTTTGCAAGCAAATGAGTCTAATCAGAACAACTGCTTTTATGCTCAAATCTTCTCTTCTATCTCTATGCTCTCTATCACTGCCTTGTCAAGCTCTTTGCAATTATTTGTTGAATTTTTTGTCTCACTGCTGACTGAACAGTAAAACTGGAAACATTCTGCCTTCCAAACTATGGAGTCCACCACAGAGCATATACTCAATCAACATTTGTGAGAAAAGATGGTAAAATGTCAATAGCTTTTACTTACTAAGCGCTTAATATGTGCCAAGCCCCATATACTATCATTTTCTCTAATGTTCACAACAACCTAATAGGGAAGAATTATAACTGCCCAAGCATACACAGGGAGTAAGTGTCAGAAGTGGGTCTTGAACCAAGCTGATGCTCTTATATTATGCAGCCTCCATTATAATTCCTTATATAGTTCTTAAAGTGAGAGTCAGAACTGTAAGTCTCTAACAATGATTTTAAATCATTTGACTTTTGAGACCATGCATGAAACCAGTTAGTGTCACTGAAGTAAGAAGAACATTCAGGGCCAAAGGACATTTACGACAGAAAGGAAATACTACATCGCATGGAAGAATTAAATTTGACCTAAGCTACCTGTCTTCTTTTATTGCTAGAAACGAAGATTTTTCTAGTATTTAAGAGAAAGGCTTAGAACTATTTAATATCAGCTTTGCTAGTGATTTTGGGCCAGGTCCTAAATATATGAGTGTATCAATTCCCTGTGGAAATTAACACTGTCATTTGAACTTTCTAAAGGGTTATTTCAAAATGCCAATAGCCCATGTTCCGTTTTAAACACGTACCATTACTATCGTGCTGTGGTAAGAAAAATCCGCCTCCAGAAGAAGTGACGAACTGGTGGTGGCTTCCGTTTTCGGAGGAGACGTACCCGTCCTGTCTGTCCGCTAATGTTCCCTGAGATGACAAATAACTCGGGATATCAGCTGGCAAGTTGGTCTCATCTGTAATCAACAACAGCGTTCTATGAACCAAGAATGGTCACAACTGCCACACAGGCTTCCCTGATGAATGGCATATTCCCTTTTGTTTTGTTTTCTGTTTAAATCAAATCAATCTACCCTTGCAAAACCATCTTGATGGACAGCACACCAGGACTCTGCTGCTCTGGGGCACCTCAGCTGATTTTCTGCTTTGTGGCCTCTGGGATACTCCTCTCTAATTTCTTTACTTCTATTTTTATTTTTTTAAATTTTTGTCTGCACTGGGTTTTCGCTGCAGCGCACAGGCTCTTCAGCGCGTTGCCCAAGCTTCCCTAGTTGTGGCACACAGGCTTAGTGGCCCTGCGCCATGTGGGGGATCTCAGTTCCCCGACCAGGAATCGAACCTGAGTCCCCTGCATTGGAAGATGGATTCTTAACCTCGGGACCACCAGGGAAGTCCCACTCCTCCCAACTTTCAAAGACAACAAATGCTTACAAAGATAAAGATAATTTTCATGAGACAGTATTTCAGATACTATCTAAGCTTGATTTCTGCCATAGTCCTGAGTTTGTATTATTCACTGATGCAGGAGTTTGCCTATACAGTCAAAGCCCCTTTCTCCTAGATGCCTGCATACACACACGCACACATGCTCACAAGGGACAAGACAATGGCCGAGTGTAAGCCGCATGACTGAAGGCTGTTTCTGGCCCTCCACCACCGTCTGAGGGTGTGCGCTACCTGAAGCTCTGGTCTTTCACAGCCAACATGCTGTTCTGATGAGGTTCTGACAAAAAGCACTCATCTTCAACCATCAGCTTTAATCTGGGCCAGGGTGTTATTTTTAGCTAACCATAGTTGCCCAGCTTGAAACAAATGAGTCACTCTTGCGACGTGGCCTCAGACTGCGACAGACACACTCAGAAGCGAATCTCGGCGGGACCACAAGCACACACACGACTCCTGCGCCCCGCGCCAGGCTTCCGTGAACACACCTGTGTTGGTGATGCTGCAGTCTTCGTTCCTCCGCCGTGTGTGGTAGATGATGACCACCCACACAAGTGACGTGCCCACCACGCAGCAAACCACCGCGATGATCACAATGCCCACGGTGGCCCAGCCGTCGCCGTCCAGGGACGAGGCCGTCATCTGAGGCGAGTCGCAGGTTGGGGTGGGGATCACGCTGAGGCGCACGTGGCCTCTCTCGGTGCCCAGGGTGTTAGACATTTCACACGTGTACTTCCCAGCATCGCTGATGTCAGAGTCCACAATGATTAACAGCTGGTTGCCTGCTGCGAAAAAGTGTCTTTCGGTGACCACCAAGGGGCTGTCATCCTTGGTCCAGTTCAGTCTCGGGGGAGGGCTCCCCCCTGCAATGCACTGCAGGACGGCCGTTTCCCCCTTGGTTACAGTTCGATCTAAGAGGGGCCGCAGGAACGACGGTGTCTCTGAAATGACAAGTTATGCTTTTAATCTCTGACATGAAGTTAGGGTTTACACAGCACAAGACCTTGTGCTTCGATTTATTCAAAGGGGAGCTGAAACTGGATTCTCCCACAGCTTCACGCCCATGCCTCTTTAAAACCTTGAACATGGATATGACATCTGGGCTTTCATTTCATCACTTGGCTGTCATCTCCTTATAATACCATTTAAGGATAATATTTACTGTTTTTCTCACTTAGCCTCCCTCATTCTTGGCAAGGTTGGGTAATGATGGACGTCAGGCAAAGCAAAACATTTTAGACATATTTTAGAAATAGAAAATGCACAAAAATAATATTAAGCACAAGGGTGTGTTGATGGATGAAAAAAATCAGAATGTTTAAAATTTTTAAAGGGAAACTTCCTAGTGCTAGATGTCCCCATCTGTATTAAAATTCTGAAAATAATTTACTTTTATTATTTGGTTACCCTGATTTACTCTTTCAAAGATATACATATATGATTAACATGCTCACATTTTTAGAAGGCATCTGTTTAGGTAAATGATCCTGATGCTGGGAAAGATTGAGAGCATGAAGAGATGGGGAAGACAGAAGATGAGATGGTTGGATGGCATCATCAACTCAATGGACATGAGTCTGAGCAAACTCCAGGAGATGGGGAAGGACAGGAAGACTGACGTGCTGCAGCCCATGGGGTTGCAAAGAGCTGGACACAACTGAGTGACTGAATAACAACAAAGTAAATGATAAAGGGTGAACTCATTTCCAGAGTGGTATGGGAGGCTGAGAAAAAGAGCTCCCTCTGAATTTATTCAGATACTTATTTTTTTTATATTCTTTATACTGTTAAGACTTTAAGTACAGACTGTATAATGGAAAGAGTAGAGAAAGTTAATTCTAGCAAAAAGAGAGAGCATCAAAGCATTACTCTTCCCCCTCCTCTGAATAGAGGGGGCAGATTCATCTCACTGCCCACAGGTCTGAAGGTGTGATGTATTCCCCGACCTGAAAGCTTCTGAGAAGCCACTGTCGTCTCCAGGAAAGGGCACTGTCCTACAGATCAGCCCTCACCCTCTCGAGTTCTGACACTTCTTAGGGCCTTTGGGTGAGCTGGTATCCTAAAGCTAACATGTATCACAGAATATGAAAGCATCCACTCACCGAGGACAGTTAGAGTTGCGTTTGCAGAAATGCTGCCGGCACTGTTTTGAGCGGTGCAGCTGTACACCCCAATGTCCTCTATCTTCACATCCACAATGAAGAACACATCATCCTCAGGCATCACGTGCATGCGCCTCTCCCTCGCGGCAGGGAAGTCTGTGCCCCCGTCTTTCTGCCAGGCTATCTGAGGGGCTGGGTGTCCCAGCGCAGCGCACTCCAAGCGTGCCATGGCCCCGGTGCGGATGGTGAGGTCCATGGGGGTTTTGGTGAATGAAGGAAGCACTGAAATAAGAAACACAACGTGGGGGCATTAGCGTTCTGGAGTTAGGAAGTTCATTTTCATCCCCCCCACGCCCCTGCTTTTTTGGGATACTTGGAAATGTCCCTGACCTAGTAAGGCAGGGGTTGTTTTCAACTGCAAGAGTTGGAGTGATCAAAAAGCTCCTCAAGGTTACATAGGTACCGAAATGACGGAGTCAGGATGAAACAGGTCACCTGAGCTTCACACTGATGGTCTTTCTGCTATTTTCCAGTCACTTTTTAGTTTCCTTAATAACGATCTATGAGACCTTAGGCAAATCAGTTCATCTGTTTGTACCCTGGCCATTCATGTTTTTTTTAATAGTTCCTTCTGGCTCTAACATTCTATGACTTTAGACATGCGTTTTGCCCTACAGTTTTCTGTTCTATGTGTCAGGCCTCAGCAGTTATTTCTGGAATGAACACATTGATGAGCCATATCTTCTACCATGGACAACAAAAACAATGAAATGATAAACTGCAAAACTGTCTACTTGCCACAAAAAGCACAGGATGAGACACTTGCAGCAGCAGCAGCTAATGCTTATTGCATCTACTGAGCACTTACTCTATTCCAGGCATTCTGCTGAGTCCTTTACACAAATTATTTTATTTCACAGTATAGGTAGGTATTATTATTCCTATTTGAAAGATGTAGAAATGGAGATACAGAGAGGTTAAGCAACTTGCTGAGAGTCCCACAGCTGACAGCAGGAGAGGCAGGACTCAAACTGAGATCTCTCAGCTAAAGGTGGTGTGCTTTCTGTTGATGGGAATGTAAACCGGTTGCAGCCACTACAGAAAACAGCATGGAGGTTTCTTAAAACACTGAAAAAACAGTGACCTTATGACCTAGAAATTCCACTCCTGGGCACATGCCTAGAAAAGACGAAAATTCAAATTCTGAAAGATACATGTACTCCAGTGTTCACAGCAGCACTGTTTACAATAACAAAGACACAGAAACAAGCCAAGTATCCTTCAGCAGATGATTTAAGAAGGTGCAGTATATACATACAATGGAATACGAGTCATAAAAAAGAATAAATTAATGTCATTTGCAGCAATATGGGTGGGGACCTAGAGAGTCTCATACTAGTGAAGTGAGACAGACAGACAAAGACTATATCACATATATCTGGAACCTAAACAAATAATACAAATTCATCTACGTATATAAAACAAACAGACTCACAAACACAGAAAAACTTATGGTTACCAAAGGGGAAAGGGGCTGAGAGAATGGGATTAACAGATACCAACAGCATAAAACAGACAAGCATCTAGGATTTCCCATAAAACACAGGGAACAATATTCAATATCGTGTAATAACCTCTAATGGAAAATAATTTGACAAAATATACATATAACTGAATCACTTTACTGCATACCTGAAACTAACATGATGCTATAAATCAACTAGATCTGAATTTTTAAAAAAAGCGATATCCTTTAACTGTTCTTCATGGTCTTCCTCATCAGACCAAGCACACCACGAACTCTCAAAGAACAAAAAGTGTCTGGTTTATCTGGGTTACCCACCATGCTAAGCATGGGGTCTTCAATAGAATAACAGCTAGCTCAGGTACACATAACCAAGAATATCAATAATATGGAGTGAGAGGCAGGGAAAGGCAGGGTTTAGGTGGAGAACTCTGAGAGCAGAGGACAGGGCTGGCAATAAGAGAAAGGGAAGAAACCAGGTACTTTCATAAAAACATATCTTTAAATGCAAGAGGAAAAGTCAGATCACATACTATTTACTGTGAGCTTGGCTTTGACAGAGTAGGATGAACCAAAGTGATTGGAGATGACACACTGGTATTTCCCTTCGCTGGTAAATTCCACGTTACGGAGTCGAAGAATGGTGGTGTACTCCATCACCTCGCCACCTTGGGCCCGGAGGTGTGCATAGTTTTCCATTTCAGCATCGTGCAGTAGCTCATTGTCTTTCTTCCAAGCGAAAGTCATTGGGGAATCGCTGCTGCTGGCAGCTGAGCAGATAAAACTCAAATTGGAACCTTTTATTGCTGACTGCGTTTCTGGCTGAACCGTGATCTGGGGTTTAGGAAAATCATCTGTTCAAAATGGAGAGGAGGAAACAAAACAGCTTTAAAGCTTGAGAGTCCAAATGCTCCTCAGATTGGAACACCAAGAAACTCAAAAACAAACAGTGGCTTAGGTTTTACACTTTGTGTATGTTTCACAGATGGACTAGCAGTCCCAGTGTTGAAACAACAGACTGGGAGAGAGTGTATAAAGTCAGTCATTCATTCCAAATAGAGCCTGAGACCTATTTACACATCACTAACTGGGAGGAGACTGATATTTTGGAATACAGTTTATTCCAGACCCGTGCTTTTCTTTCTTGCAGAAATACAAGAAGAAATTGGTTAAGAAACGTTCAGGCTCCTGGATCACCTTTAAGTGCTGCTATCAGGAACTGATTTTTCCCCATGGTCTCCACAAATAAGAAGCAGAAAAATAAGAAATCTAATGTCAATAATGATAATCAGTATCACTAAAGACAGCAATAAACATTCCATTTACCAAAACTAGAACTCTTATTAATAAATGTTAGTCACTCAGTTGTGTCCAACTCTTTGAGACCCCATGGACTGGAGCCTGCCAGGCTCCTCTGTTCATGGAATTCTCCAGGAAGGAATACTGAATTGGGCAGCCAGTCCTTTCTCCAGGGAATCTTCCCGAGCCAGGGACTGAACCTGGGTCTCCTGCATTGCTGGCAAATTCTTTACCATCTGAGCCACCAGGAAACCCAAAGAGCAATCATTTTTAGATAGAGCAGGAGAAAACAAACCTGCAGTGAAAGACAAAGCATCCCTCAAGCTCTCTGTGGGCCCCTGGTTCCAGCCTGGAGTTTAGGGTGGACAGTCTATCAGGCCGCTGTGCTGCACTGTCAGAGCTACATTATAATTACAGATAAGCAGCTCTGTCATTCCAAACAGTTATATTTAGTTCTGTTACTTTTTGGAAGAGTTACCTTTCTGAACTTCAGTTTCTCAGAGATGGTCTACACCCAGAAGGAAGCATCTTAAATCAACCAAAACATATTATTTGGGTGCACTGAAAAAATGATGCGTGTGTGTGTGTGTGAGTGTGTGCGTGCGTGCGTGTGCATATGTGTGTGTGTTGAGTGAGTGAGTGAACAGGGTCTCAGAGATGGTCTACACGCAGAAGGAAGCATCTTAAATCAACCAAAACATATTATTTGGGTGCACTGAAAAAATGATGCATGCATGCGTGTGTGTGTGTGTGTGTGTGTGTGTGTGTGTGTGTGTGAGTGTGAATGAACAGGGAATGGAGGACCCTTTGACAACTCCAATGCAGCTACTTTCCAGTGGCACACCTGCACGTTGTAGCCAGGATGGTTTCTTTTCCTATAGGACTATTTGAGACTTCTCATCTGGTAAATCGAGGTTCCGACTCACAGTGGAGGGAGTGAGAGATCCACGGGCGAGACACGTGCACAGGCACACACCTACACCTATGCATTTCTCAGAGTGATAGAGAGCTGCATCCTGAGACTAGAGAGCTGAGAGATAAAGCCCATGGAAAGGAACAGCTCAGGCCCTTACAAATGAATGCCAAATGCTCATTTAGATCCAAAAGCTACATCAGATATTTTATTTGCACAAACTGTTGGCACCACTTAATGCAGCAATGTAAAAAAATATATATGTTTTTCTTGTACCTAACTAAACAATTGGAGGCAAAGCAGTTTTAAATAAAATTTAAAGGCAAAAGTAGAATTGGGCTCTGTAATATCTTAACACACATACTAAAATTCAAGCAAATTTTGATTTCATGTTCCATATGCAAATTTAGTTTCACAAAGGTCTCCATGACATCAGATAGTAAACAGCAGAGTAATGTAGGAGACCAGCTGGGAGAAATATCAGTTGCCAGGAGAAATGTCAATTGCTGGGAAAAATATCAATAACCTCAGATACGCAGATGAGACCACCCTTACAGCAGAAAGCAAAGAACTAAAGAGCCTCTTGATGAAAGTGAAAGAGGGGAGTGAAAAAGCTGGCTTAAAACTCAACATTCAGAAAACTAAGATCATGGTATCCAGTCCCATCACTTCATGGCAAATAGATGGAAAAACAATAGAAAAAGTGTCAGACTTTATTTTGGGGAGGCTCTAAAATCACTGCAGATGGTGACTGCAGACATGTAATTAAAAGATGCTTGCTCCTTAGAAGAAAAGTAATGACCAACCTAGACAGCGTATTAAAAAGCAGAGACATTACTTTACCAACAAAGGTCCGTCTAGTCACAGCTATGGTTTTTCCAACAGTCATATATGGATGGGAGAGTTGGACTATAAAGAAACAGAGTGCTGAAGAACTGATGCTTCTGAACTGTGGTGTTGGAGAAGACTCTTGAGGGTCCCTTGGACTGCAAGGAGATCCAACCAGTCCATCCTAAAGGAAATCAGTTCTGAATATTCATTAGAAGACTCCAATACTCTGGCCAACTGATGTGAAGAACTGACTCACTGGAAAAGACCCTGATGCTGAGAAAGACTGAAGGCAGGAGAACGGGACAACAGAGGATGAGATGGTTAGATGGCGTCACTAACTCAACGGACATGAGTCTGACAAGCTCTGGGAGTTGGTGATGGACAGGGAAGCCTGGCGTGCTGCAGTCCATGGGGTCACAAAGGGTCAGACATGACTGAGTGACTGAACTGAACTGAATGCAGTACACAGGGGACTTCACCAGAGAGATGGAAACCTGGGCGTCTGAGCCAGATCTGCTAACTAGCTCTCTGAATTTGGGTAAGCAGACATCTATGCTGAGAGGCTTAGATGTATAATAAAACAATGGCCCTTAAATTTATTTACAATAAACTCAAACTTTCTGTTACTTGTAATGTTTTACTCACCAACAGTAAAATATTAGAGAGCAACACTGACTCAATGGACATGAATCTGAGCAATCTCTGGGAAACAGGTGAGGACAGAGGAGCCTGATATACTACAGTCCATGGGGTTTCAAAGAGTTGGACTCGACTTAGTGACTAAACAATGACAATAAAATTTTTAGTAGTCTAGAAATCACTAGCTAATAATTGTCTCTTTCTAGTCCCTGTAAACAGCATCTGCAAAAGAGTCAAGTCAGTCTGTTCACTGAACTCAAGAGAACCTCTCAACAACCCCTGGATCTGGGGAGGACAGACAGCAGTATTCCCATTTCACAGATTAGAAGACTGAGTTTTAGGACTTGCAATTAAATAGCAGGGCTGCTACTATCCTCCAATTCTCTCAAGATAACGTCACTCTCTTTCCACTAGACCACCCTGATGCCAACACAAAGAGGAAGAAATTATAGAAAAAAAAAATGTTTTCATCAGTAAAAACTGCAATCATCAGCAAACTACAGATCCATTCTCATCTACCTCAGCAGAAATAAGAGCTTCATGTAGGGTATATAAATTTATGCAAATCCATTCTTTGGACAAATGGGAGGAAAAAAAAGAAAAATGAATAAAAGGCAAAGACCACAGTTCCACTCACCACACACAAAGCCATCTGGACTAACAGCAAAAATACTTCTTCCCTTCAACAGCTGAGGATGGGCACAACTGGCATTTACGAAGCTCTGAAAGTTGTTTTCCGCCACCCACTGTGGGAGCCATTTCAGTTGGCAATCGCACAAAAGGCTTGATGTATTTAAGTGCCTGAGGAGAGTAATTACATTCAATCTGTTTTGTATGAAATGCAGATTTCTACAAGTAAACTAAATTCAAGTAAATATTAACAAAGCATTGAATGGAGAAACCAAATACACACATCCCATGGAATAAATATTCTACAGTGCATCTTAAAATGCAAGACGGGGAACTAGCACCATTTTGTTGTTGTTGTTCTTATTGATGGGAGAGACAGAAGCATAGCAATGCTGAAAATATCTCAGTACTGAAAACTGGTTACGATGAAAAGGCATTGCGCTATACTGGGGGGTCTCACAAATTTAAATCGCATATCTAAGAAAAAAAAACTCCTCTTTGCAACAAATGGAGCAAAAACCCCACTCCTCCTGCTTTCTGTTTATGAAAGTTAGGTAATGTGATGAACGTGCCACACACTTTCTACAGATACGTAATCCAGGATGCCCCATCCTTTGACAGTTGGCCCCTCAATGCTTTATGTGAAACTCTTGGAAAGAAAAGAAATGCTTACAGTTGTTGAAGCTTCTTCATTTGTGAAAAAGCATTGCCTTGTAATGACATGATTGCGTTGTCACTCAGGTCTCTGAAAAAACCACCAAATCAAATACGTTAGAGGAAATTATAGTCACTGTGTGCCTGCAGGCACAGGTTGGGCCCATGATGCCTACCTCCGACTCACCCCCAAAATATTCTATGTGCTGAAAGGCACAGATAGGGTGATCTGAGAACTCATCAGGAGGCTTGTGTTCAAGAACAAGGCTATCTGATTCAGAGGCAGATTCTGTTACAGTGAGAGAGATTTTATATCACCACACACAGATTTTTTGGCTCTTAAGGGCCTAACCCATTCTGCCGTGTTATTTTCTTGTATTTCTCATTCAAATTAGTAAACTTTAGAAACTTAAATGCACATTTAAAATTCCTCATAATTATGCTTTTAAAAAACCACCACGTGTAGAATATCTTCTGTGACATGCAACCATGTTAAGTGATTTTTGTTTACACATTATTACATTTTATTCCTCACTGCAACACAAAAAAGAAGATGGTATAACCACCTTGGCTCAGCATGAAAGGGGCAGATAAGATCTGAACTCAATTATTTTCAGTTTCAAAACTGATGTTCTTAGTTACAAGCCTCTCCTGATACACACAACTTACTAACGGGGAAGACAGGTAGGTGTTCAGACAGGGGCTACTTACTGAAACAAACCAACCAACAAACAACCACTTCAGGCAGGAAGCGCTTCATAAAAGGAGAGAATATTCTGGGCTGATTTTTTTTCCACTGGTGCTAACAAGCAGTCTGAATTGAAGTCCTCCCCGCCTGTACTACTCTGTTTTCCTTTAGAGGGTTCAGAGTGGACAAAGGGCAAGAGAAGACAGAATTAAGGTCCCAAACGTGGGCAAAGAAAGATGCTGGGAGAGTTAGGAAGGTTTAGCAAACTAAAGGAGACGTTAATGCTCCACGGATCCACTAATTTCACTTTCCCAAAAGTGGAAGGCTCAGATGACAAACCCTTTTGGCTAGTTTCCCTTTGAAAATAACTTGTTTCAGGAAGCCCAGCAATACTGGCCCGCCCTCTGCACAGTCACCCCACTGTAACCCGGACTGCGGCACTGCGGCCATGGCTGGCCGTCCAGAGCCCTCTGCAGCCCAGGGCTCAGCGGGAAGACGACAAGAGAGTGGTACAGGTAATCACTATGCACACAGCACCAGTGACGGTACAAACCAACTGTGCATTTTAAATGATTAACTTCTACTGTCCAGGTTAATAGATAATAAAACCTTCGGCTGTAAACATTAAAAGTCAGGCTGGACACACTGTAAACTGCTTCAGACTCCCACTGTACATATCAATATGTACATTCACCCATAGTTATCAGAAGCTGAGTGGCTCTGTGCTCCTGCAGGTGTTGACTCCCACTGAGGCTGGCTAGCTTCCGCTCTTCGTACCTGAAAACATCTGAGTCCCTAACTGTCATTTCAGAAAGGTGTGCCTCCAGCTCCCGGGCAGGCAGAGGTTGTGAAGGAGACAGCTGCTGTGATGGGAGAGGCTGCCCTGGTTTCAGCCTTGTTCCTCCCAGCTGCTAACTTAGAGCTCAGTAGCAAAAGAGAATGAGAATAAGAGGAGGAAAAACAGGCTGCATGCTTTTCATAATTAAACAACAGCAACAACAAACAAAAGTTCTCCAAGCAGTGTCACAACTCTCCAGTCACTCTCAGGAACTGGGGTTGGGGGGTGGGAATCGTCTTTACTGATCTTGCAAGTCACCCTCTTAACTGTTCAATTCAAGCAAGGAACGCTTAGAACCTCCATGTCTTAAATTAAAAATTGAGATAACAATAGCTATTAAATAGTTTTCTCATGAGGAGTGAGAAACCTAAATAAATACCTGACATAATGCTTGATGTGCAGTGGGTACATAAGAAATAGTAGTTTAAAAAAAATTAAATATCCCACTGCTTGAGAAACATAACTAAAGAAAACCCCAAAATGATGGAAAGAAATACCCTTAAATGCAAAAGAAACATGTATCTGTGCACTTACACTTTCATACAGGTATAGACAGATAAGTAGGTAGGTAGATAGACAAAGGATGGATAGATGTGTACATTTTATATGAGCGGATATCAACAAAATTACATTCTCGTTTGTGTTATCTTCCATGACAAATAAGGGGATAACCATTGCAGACTGTCTTTAAGGTAATGAACTCCTGCTACTCACAGATGTTCTAATGCATCCAAACCAGTGAAGGCTTTTTTGGTAATGGATCGAATCCGGTTTCCCTGAAGTATTCTTAAAAAAAAAAAAAAAAAAAAAGTTATAATAGAACAGTTAGTAAAAAGCCATTTTGGAGTGCAATTCTCATGAAAAGAACTGCTTTTTAAACCATTTGTGAATATTCTATTTTCTTCAATTAAGCAATACATCCTTAAAAAACATATCCATGACACTGATTTCAGTTCAGCATGGTTGCAAAGCATTTGACAGAGAACCCAGCAAAAACAGGTATTCAATAGTTACTTGGATGGGTAAAGTAAAGCAGTGATTGTTTTCAAAGAGGCAGAAACCTATTCCAAGTAAAATGTCTCAGAACACTCATAAATAAAGCAGGTAACAGTGGAATCTGTCTCCTTACCCACCCACTCCATGGATACCTTCATCACTCAAAGAAGTTTAGAATTAAATGGATGTCAATTTGAAAGCTACTCATTTAAAACAGAATTTGCCCATCTGCAAGGCCATTTTGTGGCCAAATAGAAACATGTTTTTATCCTGTACTGCTTGGAATCCACTGATAACCCACCAATGATCACTGGTCACGGGATCACTTCATTTAAACATTCCTGTGACATTTCAAATGCTAACTTAGTAAGTGCACTAACCTTTACACAACGGTAATCCCAAGAGTCTAAGTTCTCAAGACAATTGAAAATTCTTATCTGGATATTAAAATCAGCTGCAATAACCCAGTTGCAGAGTAAAAGCACTATAACCAAGGAAGAAAACCTAATTAATACACTTCCTGTATAACAGTAGTCATTTGGGGAAATGACAAAAGGTAGCCACCAGATTAAGCACCTTTTTTCACAACTCTTTAAAGATGTCAACTTGTATGTGGAACTGAGTTTGATTAAGATAAAATGTTTAGGGAACACCCTGGTGGTCCAGTGGTTGGACTCAGGGCTTCAAATGCTATGACCCCGGGTTTAATTCCTGGTTGGAGAACTAAGATCCCTCAGCCATGCAGCATGGCCAAAAACAAAACGTTTGGGTCAAAGAGTGACACAAATTATGAAGCAAATCATACTCACAGGCGCCTCAGTTTGTCAAGCCCAGAGAAAGCACCATTCATGTCCTCAATGGTCCAGGAAATTTCATTATTCTTCAGATCTCTAGTTAAAAAGGAAAGATACTGAAATTGGTACCAGATACGTAACAAAAGATACAGGCCTTTTTTTTTTTAATCAAAGTGGCCCAGATGAGATTGGTTTTTTATTTGTGTAATAAATTAATTAATTTACAGTTGCACTGGGTAGGTCTTCACTGCTGTCTGAGCTTTCTCTGCGGTGTGTGGGCTTCAGAAGTTGGGGTTCTCGGGCTCTCGAGTATGGGGTCAGTTGTTGTGGCTCACGGGCTTAGGTGCTCTGTGGCATGTGAAATCTGCCCGGATAAGGGATCAAACCAGTGTCTCCTGCATTGCCAGGTGGATTCTGAACCACTGTGCCACCAAGGAAGCACTCCCTATTAGAGACATGCTTAGAAAGCTGCTGCTGCTGCTGCTGCTGCTAAGTCACTGCAGTCGTGTCCGACTCTGTGCGACCCCACAGACGGCAGCCCACCAGGCTCCACCGTCCCTGGGATTCTCCAGGCAAGAACACTGGAGTGGGTTGCCATTTCCTTCTCGAATGCATGAAAGTGAAAAGTTAAAGTGAGGCTGCTCAGTTGCGTCCGACTCTTCGCGATCCCATGGACTGGAGACTACCAGGCTCCTCCGTCCATGGGATTTTCCAGGCAAGAGTACTGGAGTGGGATGCCATTGCTTAGAAAGCTAAGATCATGTAATTTCTAATAACTCCCTTATAACTCCCAATATCATCTCTGCCCCTTTCAAAACAACAGAAAACTCTTTCTCTCTTCAACATACTTCTTACCTCCTCCCTCAACAACATTTTACAGTTTTGCCTGAAATTAGGATAGTTGCCTCTGGTCCTATGAACTCCTCTGTCAAGATGACTAAATTCTCAAAGACTTGAATGGGCTGAAAAATACGGTGAACTTTAAAACCACCGTTCCAACCACGCAAGAAGCAGGTTGCCAAAGCATACAACATACTTTTCAATTATGTAATGCTTCAAATAGTGAACAGGGCAAAAGTTTCTGACAGTGCAAAAATCCAGAGCCCATTGCACAACATTCAAATGAATATTTGAGAGCTTTTTCAAAGGTCAATTAATCCCACTCTCTCTTCCTTCTCTTGGGACAGAGATCAAGTCTGGATAGACC
Source organism: Capricornis sumatraensis (assembly GCF_032405125.1). Taxonomy (NCBI): domain Eukaryota; kingdom Metazoa; phylum Chordata; class Mammalia; order Artiodactyla; family Bovidae; genus Capricornis; species Capricornis sumatraensis. Next base: position 98,905,507 of record NC_091072.1, on the reverse strand, counting down.
TGGTCTCACAAACAGGCATCTTTCTTTGCTGCCTTTTATATATCTTTCATGCTCTGGGTAATTTTTAATCTGCATTTTTACAAAGAAAAAATTAGTGGATTTAAAATTGTTTGCCTCTTGAGCAGTTACCAACTTCCTGGAGATCCTGAGAAGGCTAACTGTAATCACCTCACCAATCTGATCACTGTTCCTTCTAATCCCTCTAAGAAGCACATATGGATGAAATGGACTGATTTTAATCAAACTGATCTGGGAAAGATTAAGACACTTCATCTGAGGCTGTACACATTTCCTTCACAACAAAGGAAATCTGCTTGGAGAAAAGTAGGTATGCTTAGGAACCAATTAGCTTCATGCACGGAGAGCAAAATGTGTAACTTCCAAAATGTGTAACTTACAAAGTCTTCAAGCTGGAAAGCCCCCGGAAGGCACAATCAGCAATGTAGCTGACTCTGTTATTCCCAATGTGCAATGTATTTAGCAAGCTTAGGCCCAGGAAGCTTGAATCATCCAACCTCGATAAGTGATTGTACGTTAGGTCCCTGTAAAGAGAAAACGAACAACAACAAAAAATCAACAACAGCTTTCATTTTCCAATTCAAAGCAGTGATTTGTAGGAAAAAAAAAAACCAACAACAGGTAATATATATTACCACAATAATCCTTATTTTAAAACTCCTCCTTCTTAATAATACTCAGGTAAACATTACTTCTAATCCTAGTAATTAAAATCTTTTTATTTGAAAATCACCACCATTGCTTTAGCCCCTGTGCCACAGAACTGAAATGGCAGTTGCTGAAGTTGAAGCTAGCTTCAACTTCTCACCAAAAAACTATGCCCAGGTTGCATGTGAACAAAAAAGAAAAAAGCTGTCACCTTGGAAACTCTGTTATGAAAATTTCACAGATCAGTGGTAAGAAGCTCATGCTCTGGCATGATTCCTGCTCTCAAACCTGAGGAGAATAGCAGGCTACTCACAGCTCACTGAGTTTCTGGCAGAACTCCCAGGCATCAGGGCTGATCCTGTTGATGGCATTCTGACTGAGATGAAGTTCCTGCAGCATCAGCAAGCCGTAAAGCCAGCCTTTGGTAATCTCTGTTAGGTTGTTATGGTCCAGCTGCCTACATTGACAGTAAGAGTCAAAAGCAAGATCCTAAGTTTATTATCGAGACTCTTCAAAGGGGACACGATTACAACCTATTACGTATGCCTATTGAGGTGTGTAGCTTCTGTTAAACAGAGATATCACCAGAAAATACTATGCTTCTACATTCCCAGTCACAATATCTGAAACAAAACTAAATATTAAATTATAAGATTATCAATGATGAGGCTGTAACACAGGATTTCAAAGAAAAGCTGCTGAATGCTTTCTGAGCATTTCAGGATCATACTGCCTGAGCAGGAACTGACCATCCACACTTACAAGATCTCCATGTTGCTCAGCCCCCAGAAAGCTCCATCCATAAGTCTTGTCACTCCATTTCTTTGCATTTTCAGAGACTTCAGAGCACCAAGCCCTTGGAAAGTGAGCCCATCTACGTTTTTAATCTTGTTTCGGTTGAGTTCACTGCATTGGATGTTAAACAGTTAGCTTATATGACAAATTCTGGAGGTAGTAATGAAATGTGACATTACGACAATACAGTTAAACTAGCCTGCATTAAATTACAGAAGATATTTTAAATTTCTAAACATTTTTATTGAGAAGAATTTTGATTTGTTAGCAGTGAACAAATTCCCTTCCGACACATGGGATGCATCTTCAGAACGATAAAACCATGGACACCAGACTGCACTTGAGTTTCTAAACTGTTGTCCATTCACTACAGAACTAAACATATTAATATTGGTTTTTAAAGTTATCCAGAATGGGAGTACTGAATATCATGTTAAAACACGAGGTCTATTCAGGAGCAGGATCGTCAAGCTTATCCTGTTCAGCTGCTTACAAAAGTTGATTCCCGTCTGTCACGATTTGCCCCGTGTTTAATGCTTTCTCTTTGAGGCAGTCATTCTTAATCTTGTTGGCACCCTGGAATTACCTGGGGAGTTTTAAAAAATTATTGAAGCCTGGATCCTACTCCCAGAGGTTCTAATGTAATTGGTGTAGGGTGTGGCCTGGGCACTGGTATTTTTAAAAGCTCCCCAAGTGTCTGTAATGTGCAGCCAAGGCTGAAAACCACTATATTGGAGGAGCCTGTTCAGAGGGCTCCACCGTTATTGAGACAGTTCTTTATAGCTCCTTAGCTACCAGGGCCCCTGCAGTCAGTTGCTGGTATTATCCTCGCCCTCTGCAGCTCCGTGGAGAGAGAGTCACATCTTCACTCCCATCATGATGTCTTTGTATGGAGGTTGTTTAATGACTACACTCTCCACTCAGAACACCCAACTTGCCTTCACAGGCAGAAGACTGCACTGGGTGATTTCTAAGGCTCTTTCTGATTGAGATTCTACACCTCCAGCTCTCAGAAGAAAGGTAGCTGTATCCTTGCTTCTAAACTCCTTCTGCCACATGGTGGCATTTAGGGGAGGAGATGCCAAGGGTTTAGAGGAGGTGAGGACACCATATCTAAGAGAACATTTTACTTACAGGTGTTGCAGTTGGGGCAGTTTAAACATCTTGGGTGGAAGAGCTGAGATTCGGTTCCTGTTCAGCTTCAACACCTGGAGTGTGCTAGCCAAACTGTCAAAATACCCGGGTTCCATGGATGTGACTCGGTTGCTGTTGATATACCTGTTGAAAGTCTGAAGCTGAGTTTCTCTTTGGGAAGTTAAAGTACATGCGTTCTCTGTATAGAAACACTTGTTCAGAGGGCTGAGCCATTATTTGTTACAATGGACATTAAAATAATTAACTCTTTAGGTTGCTGAAGGCCAATATCGACTATGATTCACATATTTCCAGGGAAAGACTGATTAAAACATTTGAAGATTACAAACATCTGTTAGAGATGCTTATCTAATTTTTGTGAAATTCACTTATAAATAAAACACACCAGTGGCTTACTTTCAATTAATTTTTTAAAGAAGCACTTGGTTCCTCTGTAGTAGTCAAAGGAGATCTCATTTTTTTGCAATCCAAAAGTGTAAGAAGTAAATGAGGACAGTGGTTAAAAAAAAAGTCTCTATCTGGTCTCTATCATAAAAGTTGTTTCTTTTTTAATATAGCACAATATTTTCATCACAGGTGAAAATTTTGTTAAAAACAACTTGACTTACAGATACTTGAGTTGTAGGGGTGGAAGTGCAGTTTTAAGTTCTGAAATATTATTGCCACTCAGGTCCAAAGTTTCAAGGGACTGAAATTGTCTCAGATGTTCAGGTAATATTTCCACAATTTTGTTTCCAGCTCTGGATTTAAAGAACGGCACAGATAACAGGATGAATGGTACAACAATCTGAAAGGTGAAAAATACTATTTCTAACTTGTTCTTCACAAATATGGAAAACTGACTGCTCTAAAGAGCACTTTTAAAACAGCAACTCTTTAGTCACTTCGATGTTTCACTAAATAATAGATCATAAAGTTAGAAATATGAAAAACATTCCTATATAAATCTGGGCATGTTTAACAGCTATGGTTATCTAAATGCAATGCACTTAAACTGATTTTTTTTTCTGTTATTTTGCTAATGGTCTTTCTTCCTTATCGTTTTATGAAATGAGATGTGAAATGACTAGCACGAAGTTGTCACTCTGGACACTGGTCTGTTAGTTCCCTATCAATCCACCTCTACTTCTTTTCTTGAAAAGTATACATACTATAGGTACAAACGGACTTAAAATACTCATTAGATTGGGCTTTTTAAAAGCCATCACGGACAAATTTCTTTTTCTTTAAGAAACAGCAAGTTTCAAAGCATTGCTGTACTCTTCAAAACAGTGGATATACTCCAAGGTTTTGAATATTACAAAAGTATTAGTTAAGAGCACGCCAGTCTAAACAAACCCTGGGAACAAGAAGATTTTAAAAAAGCTTGACACTGTCTTAAACACCAGATCATGGTGTCCAATATGGAAGCCACACAGCTACTATAGCTCTTTACATTTAAATTAAAATTAAATGTTAAAGTTCAGTTCCTTAGTCACAGTAGCCACATGTCAGGTCCTGAATAACCACATTTGCCTGGTATCGGTCAAATGGATCACTACACATACAGAACATCCCCACTATCATGGAAAGTTCTTCTGACGATCACTACACTAGACCACAAATGAAAAAAACAAACATAAACAAGACAGAGGCCAAGTTCAAAGCTATTAAAAGGTCATCAATACAACAGTTTTCAAGGGGGAGATTCAACATCAAATGACAATCTTGCTAGAAAACAGGAACCAAACTGATGTGCAAAAATCATCTTAACTGTCGTATCAGACCAGGCAGCTTGGGCTTCTTAGATTATCTACTAGGCAAGAGAAAATAAAATGTCAAGGGAGAGAGGCTTGGATGATGGCAGAGTGTACTTAAAAAGAAGGGTCCTTCTTCACAGCCCAAGGACAATGAAACAATCTGAAGGCTCTAAGTGGAACTTCGTATGTCATATAAGTCACGTGCTGCCATTTCAAAGCATTCAGTTCAGTTCAGTTGCACAGTCACGTCCGACTCTTTGCGACCCCATGGACTGCAGCATGACAGGCCTCCCTGTCCATCACCAACTCCTGGAGTTTACTCAAATTCATGTCCATTAAGTCGGTGATGCCATCCAACCATCTTATCCTCTGTTGTCCCCTTCTCCTTCTGCCGTCAATTTTTCCCAGCATCAGTGTCTTTTCAAATGAGTCAGTTCTATGCATCAGGTGGCCAAAGTATTAGAGTTTCAGCTTCAGCATCAGTCCTTCCAATGAATATTCAGGACTGATTTCCTTTAGGATTGACTGAATCTCCTTGTAGTCCAAGGGACTCTCAATAGTCTTCTCCAACACCACAGTTCAAAAGCATTAATTCTTTGTGGCTCAGCTTTCTTTATAGTACAACTCTCAAATCCATACATGACTACTGGAAAAACCACAGATTTGACGATGGACCTTTGTTGGCAATGTAATGTCTCTGGTTTTTAATATGCTGTCTGGATTGGTCACAGCTTTTTTCCAAGGAGCAAGCGTCTTTCAATTTCAGGCTGTAGTCACCATCTGCAGTGATTTTGAAGCCCCCGAAAATAAAGCTTCTCACTGTTTCCACTGTTTTTCCATCTATCTGCCATGAAGTGATGGGACCAGATGCCATGATCTTAGCTTTCTGAATGTTGAGTTTTAAGCCAGCTTTTTCACTCTGCTCTTTCACTTTCATCAAGAAGCTCTTTAGTTCCTCTTTGCTTTCTGCCATAAGGGTGGTGTCATCTGCGTATCTCTAGACATAGTCTTAGGTAAACCTCACTTAAGAGGAAAATTTAGAAATGAGATTGTATGTGTATCTTTGTCACTAATAGCCACATTCGTAGAGTGCTTTGGTTTCATTAATATATTTCTGACCAGAGGATTCTTGCAAATACTAATGCCCGTGGCCAGAGATTTGTTAATACTGAAACACTTCACTCAATAATGTTCAGGTAACAAAAGATGCATTAAAACGTTTCTGGGTCTGTAAGTTGTTAAGTTCTTTTGCATTATTATGACTCGTGTGCCTCTCACCACAGGAGCACCTCTCGTGTATTTCCACAGAATCCTCTGCTGCATCTGACACAGCACTTTTTATGCTGCTGGTCTCTTCTGCCATACTGTGAGCTCCTTTGAAACTGTGTCTCTACCCCTCAGTTTTGGAATGTGCATGGGTGCATGTTAAGTCGCTTCAGTCCTGTCCAACTCTTTAAGATCCTATGGACTGCAGCCCACCAGGCTCCTCTGTCCATGGGACTGTCCACGCAAGAATACTGCAGTGGGTTGCCATGCCCTCCTCTTTAGGGGATCTTCCCAACCCAGAGATCGAACCTGCGTCTCTGACATCTTCTGTGTTGGCAGGCAGGATGGGAAGCCCATTTTAGAATATATAAGGAATCTAGTAACACTGCTGCTGCTGCTGCTAAGTCGCTTCCGTCGTGTCTGACTCTGTGCAACCCAATGAAGGGCAGCCCACCAGGCTCCCCCGTCCCTGGGATTCTCCAGGCAAGAACACTGGAGTAGGTTGCCATTTTCTTCTCCAATGCATGAAAGGGAAAAGTGAAAGTGAAGTCACTCAGTCGTGTCCGACTCTTTGCGACCCCATGGACTGCAGCTACCAGGCTCCTCTGTCCATGGGATTTTCCAGGCAAGAGTACTGGAGTGGGGTGCCATTGCCTTCTCTGAGGACATATTAAAAGCCAAGACCTATGCTAGACATTTTTCATATATTATGCCATTTAATCATAACAGCATCTCTCTGGTGTTTAAATTAGGAAACTGTAGCTTTTAACCTATTAGGCCTAAGCTCTCCCACCTCGCAGAGTAAATCCCTATTGGTCCCATAGTACTCCCTGAAGGCTGTTTCACTGAATACAAACATATTTTGGTATGAAAGTGCTTACATGAAGATGCACCTCCAGAAGGGCCGCAACTTCTCACACTTGCAAAAATGCTGAACTACTGATTCCAAACTCCCCTGGGGGTGCACACCAGCTCACTGAGCCAACATCATGCCAACACTGTGTGCCCAGTCACTCAGCTGTGTCAGATTCTTTGTGACCGCGTGGATTGTAGCCTGCCAGCCTCCTCTGTCCCTATGATTCTCCAGGCAAGAATGCTGGAGTGGGCTGCCATTTCCTTCTCCAATGCCAACATTAAGGAGGCCCTAAAAATGGGGTTTCACCTCAGGTGGATTAAGAGGAACCCAGGAGTTTGCATGTGTTTGGCACCCAACAGAGTAGAAGGCCAGCTTCCCAAATACCTGCAAATGCCAGGTGCTGCTTTTCCCAGTAAGGGATATATTTTAAATCTATTCCAATAACAAAGAACTAACAAAACTCTCAAAACATTCTTGAAAAACCTCCATGTGTTACCTCTAAGGACTGTCAGGGAATTGTCTTTTTTAACCCAAGTCATCTGAAAATCTAATGCCATTTTTAAAATAATCCTACATAAGGCAACAAGCATGGGTGATTTATATCCTAATAGCTGAACTCTGTGAAAATAGTAAGGTTCAGCAAAAGGTGGGGGGATTAGCAGTCCCATGTGTAAGTTACAATTATCAAGCTCCTGAGATTCCCATAAAGTCTTAACAGACTTTGTTTAGAGTTAAGTCAGCCACGACCTCTGATTCTGACCATTTCCCGCATCTGGATCCATCATCACGTAAACCCCTTGATCTAGCTGTGAGGTACAGGGTAAGGCAAGTGAGACAATTAGTCAGTTTCCACGTCCCGGAGATGGATTCAGTCCAACAAAAGAGCCACAGGGCCACAGGGTCAGGGTGTGTGGGTTTAAAAAAAACCACATTTCGGGGGACAAAAATGTTCTCTTAAATGCATTTAGCCCAACTGTTTGCATTACCAGATGTCCCCTCCACCAAACAGCATAGCAACCCTGAAGCACCCCCTCTCATCTCTTTCCCTCCCTGTCTGGTATGTAGGCTCTGCCTCCCATCCAACTCTGCATCTGGTTTTGGTCCCCAGTTTGTTTGGGGGTAGCTAGCAGAGCTACGCTTCTATTTAACCAGAAGAAATAGCCACAGGTTCGCAATAAATGGAGCAAACCAGTAACTGGCGGGAGGGAGAGGGAGACCCACAGGTGTCTATCACATTGCTCAGAGAAGGCTGCAGGTTAGATAACAGGCCACACAATCTTTGGTTTGTGTATTCGTTTGTTTATAAGGTAATTATGAACAAGGTATTAAAACTGCCAATTACTTGAGTGACGAATAAAATTTTCCTTGCAGTTAAAGTGTGCTCCGGCCAAAGCCGGCAATTTCCTGAGCTGCACACCTCCTAAATTGCAGTGTGAAAGTGCTCAGTTATAAATGGAGCCTGTACAGTGCGTCTTTGTCAGCGCTATGTCCCAGTACAAAAATCCCTCACAACTGCCAGGATAATGGGCCCTGTATCACAAGATTTTAACTCTGTTCTAATGGAACTGAATTAAATCCAAATACCAGTTTCATATTAGCTCTCAGATTAACTGGCAAATAACCACCTGATATGTACCAGCTTAAAAAAAACAAACAAACTTGTTCTCTACCAAACAAGAAGGGTTTTTTAAAAAAGACAACTACATTAAAAAAATGAGTTAAAAAATTTTTTTAATCACTTAAAACCTTCAAAATAAATATATTTATTTATAACAGAGTGGGGTCACAAATAACCACTTTTAGGAGACAAAGATTCAATTCAACTCCAAGTTTTAATTTTTCTCCAAATACGGATAAATGCCAAAATTGATGAACACATTAAAAGCACTGCAGCTAAATAATATTTTTGGCAGAAGATGTCCAATCTTTTAACAAATAACAAAACTGTGTATCTTTTTCCATTACTTAATGTGGAAATGCCATCCTTCCACTGTTCAAAAACCTGTGCTCTTAGCAATGGAAGGCATCTCAGCCTTGTGCGAATCCTTCTTAAGGACCACGAATATTTTGGTTATTTATGCTTGTTGATAGTACAAGGTGTTCCTTGGTCACATCATTGCTGAGGTCAAGTATAATCAGTCCCTTGTGGACAAATACAGACTTGGGGGCTGGGTCAGCTGGAATGCAGATGGTGGCCTTAGGCTGCTGAGGCCACGGCAAAAACAGGAGGCCCAGGTATTTCAGCCTTGGCTTCTCAGGTCCAACAATAATGGTTTCACTCTGTCGCCAACTTCGTTTTTCAGCCTACTTTGCCAAATACCTTTAAGCAGAACCAAACCCAACTTACCACTTTTATATGGTGGTATTTACTCTGAGTGTGCTGATGGCCTGGCAGGGAACAAGATGGATGTCATCCCTGACCTCACAGCACTGAAATTCTAGTTGGGGGAATAGGCAGGCAAGAGGAAGCAGCCACCACAGGGACACGTGAAGACCAAAGGACAGACTCCTACAAAGCGGTGGGAGGGGTGTGGCCACCAGCAAACCTCCCCTGGCAAAGGGGAGGCTAGTGTTCTGAACAGAAGCAAGGGACCTAGAGACTGTCAGCAGAGTGAAGTAGTCAGAAAGAGAAACATAAATAGCGTATATTAATGCATGTAGGTGGGCAAAACAGAGTCACAGACACAGAGAACACACATGGATACCAAAGGGGAAGGGGAGGTGAACACACTGGGAGACTGGGTTGACATATTGACAGTACTATGTATAAAACAGATGACTAGCGATAATCTACTGTGTAGCCCAGGGGACCCTACTCAGTGCTCTGTGGTGACCTCAATGGGAAGGAAATCCAAGTGGGAGGGACTGTATGTGTACGTACAGCTGATCCACTTTGCTGTACGGCAGAAACCAACTCAACACTGCATACTCCAATAAAAATTCATTTAAAATAAAATATAAACAAAAGGCAATATTAAAAAAGGGAGAGCAAGGCAAAGCTTTTTCCCTCTTAAAGAAATGGAAGAAAGCCTTGATGGTGGGAGGTCCTGAGCGGAGACGGGAGAAACAGGAAGCACAAGAGTGAGGAGCTGGGAGGAGATGAGAGAAGGTCAAGTGGGATCCTGTAAACCGTGTTAGTCATTCGGCCTTTATCTCAAGATTGCTCACGTAGGGGGGGAAGACAGAGGATTTCATATGGCCGACAACATCAGACGGACATGTTGGGAAGGCTACTCTGGCAGCAGTGGGGAGAAAGACAGGGTTGGGGGCAGGCAGGAGGAGGTGCAGAGGAGGGATGGTGGGGAACAGTGACAGTCTGCCTGGACACCCATTTTGTGGGGGCTAGCCCCATTCTTCCCCTGGTTTGCAGGGCCCAGGCTGTGCTTTCTCCTCCCCTGACATATGGGTTCAGGTTTCAAGCTCTGCAGCCTCTGGACACTGGGACCCAGTTCCCCTCCACGTGACTCACTGCCCGTGTGTTGTCTTGTGTATACGAGAGTCCTCAGGGGGGTCCCCTTTGAAAGCAGACTAGGGCCCCCTCTTGCTCAGATGTGAGATGCCACTGACCAGAGTAGTCCAGTTCTGGCATTTCCATGTCTGCAATCCCTAGGAACATGGCAAAATGTGTAATTCTCATGTGTGAGAAATGTGTCCGTTTGTTCTCATACTCTGAACCCTGCAAAGAAGCTAAGGTGTGAAAAGTGTTACTCAGTTGTGTCTGACTCTTTTGAGACTCTATGGATTGTAGCCCACCAGGCTCCTCTGTCCATGGGATTTTCCAGGCAAGAATACTGGAGGGGGTTACCACTTCCTTCTCCAGATGATCTTCCCAACCCAGGGATTGAACCTATGTCTCCCATGCTGGCAGGCGGATTCTTTAGCACTGAGCCACCTGGGAAGCCCTCATGTAGTCTTACGTGGATATAAACTGTGTTAGTTTATTTCCAAAGTTGGAGAGGAGAGTCCCAGAGTGGAAGACTCTTTGTGAGGAACCAGAATATCAAGTTTTATCACACTGGAATTCCTGAAA